>NW_025963824.1:24021596-25281596 GCF_023055435.1 Haliotis rufescens | reverse complement strand
CCCCATGGGAGTAAGGTATAACAATCTATATCGTATTTACTACCATATGGACAACAGATTGATTAAACTAGAACATGCTGCTTCAAAAGGCTCAAATTTCAGTTTCTTGTTTTTCTGTGACTACATCCTCCATTTTACCATCCCTCAAAGCTGCAAATGTTATTATACACCGTCACAATTGTTGCATCATGAAATCACCCTCCTTACTTATGAGATGCCCCCTGCAAAGGAGCAGACGGCCAACCTGGTAAGGGAATGGCTGAGTGTTGCTGAATTGTCAGAAGAAGTGATATTCACATTCAGAGGTTGCCTTTATGACTTTGTTGATAAGATCTCCTGCAAATCCTTCCAGGGTCTCCAGAGACCCATGTTAAGTCCAAACTGGTTGGATTGTCACAGACAATTTTGACCAATGGAATCTAAGAAAGGAAAGATAAAGAGATTTGTTGACAGGATCATCTGTTGGTGGCCAGCGCTGGGGTTTGACAATTTGTTATTCTGAGATTCTTTATTGAGTAGCTCCCTGAAGCACTGTTACACTAAGAGTAGCTTTCTAGCAAGTATTACCAAAGCAGCTTTTGCAGCAACAGAATCATTGTCGAGTGAGTGACCATCACATTCATTTAGAGCTGCGTGTCCGAATGGGAATTCTGAGAAGTCCAAAACTCCATGCTTATGAGGCCATAACGAATCCATCATTAGATTTCCCCCGCCTCATCACCAAACATGCCTGACATCATTATATTGCTCAAAGGACAAGGGTGCATGTGAGTGTCTTCTGGATCTTCAATGCATCGACCAAGTTAGCGAGCCTGACCATCCGATCCCGTTAGTCGCCGCTTACGACAAGCATAGTCTCCTTTTACGGCAAGGATGGGTTGCTGAAGACCTATTCTACCCCAGATCTTCAATGCATCGACCAAGTTAGTGAGCCTGACCATCCGATCCCGTTAGTCGCCGCTTACGACAAGCATAGTCTCCTTTTACGGCAAGGATGGGTTGCTGAAGACCTATTCTACCCCGGATCTTCAATGCATCGACCAAGTTAGCGAGCCTGACCATCCGATCCCGTTAGTCGCTGCTTACGACAAGCATAGTCTCCTTTTACAGCAAGCATGGGTTGCTGAAGACCTATTCTACCCCGGATCTTCACTGGTCCCTTCTTTGAGTACTTGCAGAAATACACAGTGTACACATTCCTACTAATACAGTCATGGGCATCCCATCCTTCAGTTAATGGACACAGACACCCGAAACAGTTTGCTTAAAATGACTGATGGATACTGGCCGGATTTTGATATATTGCAATAGTGATTCATGTTTAGTGATGTGAAATATGAACATATTGCATGCTTTCTTTCATCTGTAATTTGTTATGAACCAGAATGAAGCTATCCCAAATGGACCCATATATTGGACATGTCTCCTCAGTATTGAAAACTTTGTAGTCATCCAAACATCTTATTGGGTGTTGCTATGGTCAAAACGCATGCATCCAAAGACATATATACAGGAACATGGCCGTGATTAGTTTCGCTTTTTCAATCACAGGAACCAGTTGCTAATCTCTGTTGCATAATTTCAATCGACTTGTCACTTGTAAAAACGATGAAAATATGCATGTCATGAAAACACGAAACACTGGTATTTTTCAAACATATTGTGATAAATGTTTGTTGTTGAACACCGCACTCAGCAATATCCCAGCTATATGATGGCAGTCTGTAAATAATCGAGTCTGGACCAGACAATCCAGTATTCATAAGCGTTTCAGAGTGTTGTGTACTGCACACCTCTATTTAAAATACCGTATTCGACGTAATAAGCGCCCTGCTCTAATGCGCCCACGGCGAGATTTGCTTATATATTGGCTAGTGAACAATCCCACATTAGCACCCCTTCCGACCCCTATTCGCATATAATACGCACCGCTTCCTTCCCCTATTGGCGTATAATACGCTCTCGTGTGATATATGCACCCTTTATTATTGGCAATTAAATTCTGGAAACATATATCTGTCGTACATAAACATTTCAGGCTGTCAGCATAAACCACGAAATTTATCTTTCAACTCTGGTTTTTTTTCACCAAAATAATATACTAATAAGAGCCCCCTATTTCTAATTTTGAGAGCGCCCTGGGCGCTTATTGCGTCAAATACGGTATACCAAATATTATTTTCATCTTACATTTTTGACAATTTTAAATGAAAATCTCATTAAATATCCTTATGCAATCTAATTAATTGATTGATTGAGGCCTTATGGCTGAGACTATGCCAACACAATAGGCCAGACTCGAAATAAATTGTCATGTCAGCTATATGAGAGTCTAGTTAGCTAAATGCCAAAAACGTTTTTGATTCCGTAACAAGTGGCTTCGGATATATACTACTCAAAGGAACTCCCAATTCTTTCATATAACTATACATGTATGGTAAACCCTTCCTTAAGTTCTTTTGAGTGGTGAACACTATAATTGATGAACTCTCGGTCACTTTTGTTTGGTCTGGTGACCGCGACATTATGCATGGGTGACATTTCTGGTCAAAACATCAATTGAAAAACACTGCCGACATGATTCATCTGTGCTTATATAGCTTATAAGGGGGAAACTTATACAGCAATCATAACATATGGTCATTATGTATGAATTTCAGCCTTTTTACATGCAGTAATTGGTTCAATCATGGCTGCTGTGAATTAACTAATTACATCCATGTGCCAGTGACATTTTCTGGAAGAGGCAACTCGCTCTCTGCCAATGCAGTAAATAGGTCAAAACTTCTCTACAATTCCTACCTTCCTTACTTGCAGGCTAACATGTAGCCTTTGTAGAAGTCTGTCTTACAGACCCTGATACAAATATATATCAAATACAGCCCATGCAAGTCTATAATGTTTGGGAAGTCTAGATTACTGCAGTATCTGAAAATGAAGAGAGTCACTGGGCTCCCTTTTATTATATTTTTATTAAGATAACTGAACAACTGTTTTTTCTGTACGATATGTTCATTTCAGAGACTAGATGTTAGTCTACCTTTGTAGGGGTTTACCTTACTTACAAAAGTGGGGGTCAAGGGGATGCCTAGACTTGCTCAAGTCTCTAAAGCAATAATTAAATCATAACTTCTAGATTATGTAAATAATAAGAACAAGTTGTCCCTATAAGAGACTGGAGTTCTGCCTATTGTAAGGATAGAATTACTACACATGGACTTTTGTTTCAGTACAGCCTTGGAGCAAGGCTAGGGAACCCCCAATAATTTAATTTTAAGGGTCTTGCAGGCAATATGAGGGTCCTGAAAGTAATGAAATGGTGTAGTGTGCTGTACAGTTTGATAATTACTTTAGAGCCTGGAATGAATCAATGTGGACAGTGGTCATGATTGATGGGTGAAATGACAGACAATATATATTATTGTGCGTCCCTCGAGATGCAGTATATTCTTTTTCTGTGTCCATTCTCTACACTTGTGTGTACTGGTTGAGGTTAGGTGATATGAGGGTGAGGGGTGAGGTGAGGGGTGAGGTGAGGTGAGGTGAGTTGAGGTGAGTTGAGGTGAGACTTAATGGCGCTTTCAAGATCATTGCATTTATATGGCACCATGCATGCAAGTGTGTGTTTATGGCTGCTTGTAGTCTGGAATAGGGGTGATTTAATAGAGCTAGCCCACTGAGATATTATGCCGCAGTTTAACAAGGACACCCTACTCACACACAGTATTCTATACCCAACCAGTCCTTGTTTTATCCCCAAATGCCAAGCACCAGGCAGGGTAACAACAAGTACCATATTTTAACGCCCCTTTGTACGACACGTATGGGGATCGAACCACCAACCTTCTGCTCTCCAGACAGATGCTCTATCCACCAAACCAAGGATGCTGTGGCATTTTCAGGACATCCAGCTGTCAAGCGAACAATATCTTGTGGAAAACCTAAGGAAAAAATATTTTTCTCCCTGTGTTTCATGGAAAAAATTGTTTTAATTTATTCATAAAATCATTGTTTGTTTGTTTTCAAAATTATTGTTCTATAAAATTTATTTAAAACAAACAATTAAAATTACAGGTCCCCAAGACTATCAATAGTTCACTCCCTTAAGAAATAATGTAGATCTCTCCCTGTTTACCCAACTGTTCCATGACAAATGATCATGAAAGTCTGGTAGAAATAACATAATCATTATTATTGTATGTAGTCAAACAGTAGATAACCCTACAATAACAATCTTCATCAACCATTTGTGCATGAATAATTGACCTATAGATTTCCAAGACGATTTTTATGCGACACTAAACCCCACAACCAAATACGACAGAAGACCTTTTTGCCATGCTCAGCTCAAATAATGTAAACACACGATTCGAGTTTCACAATCCAAGATGTTTTTTGTACACACTGAATGGTGAGGCAATACGACTCAATATGTCCCAAGAGAATAATCTGATAACGGCAGCTTCCATTTCTCTGGGAATTAATTGCAAAACCATGTTGTTTGGAATCCCGAAGGTTGAAGATAATCTTGCCCTTCTCATGGCAGCTATATCTGGCCATTACTCTCAACATGGAGGATTCGTGCTGATAAACAGACCCAACTTGATTATCAAACTTTCTGTTTAAAACCATGACTGATAACGTCATTTGTATTATACTTCAGGGTTGGCTTACAACTGAAATGCATTAGTGGCGAGTCCAGGTGTAACACGATAAATAGCAGGGTGGTACAGGGCTTCTACAGCTATGCTACTCTGTAAGCCTGAGGCTTGTACAGCTAGGCTACTCCATTAGCCCGAGGCTTGTACAGCTATGCTACTCTGTAAGCCCAAGGCTTGTACAGCTATGCTACTCTGTAAGCCTGAGGCTCATACAGCTATGCTACTCCGTTAGCCCTGAGGCTCGTACAGCTACACTACCCTGTTAGCCCCATGTTAGTAAAGCAATTCTACCCTCTTAGCTCGGGGCTAGGAAAGCTACCCTATCCCGTTAGCCAGAGGCTAGCAGGGCTATGCTACCCAAAACATTTGACACACAGCAGCACCATGTACTGGGAAAACAGGTGCGAGTTACCTGCCTTTTGTTAAAAGGCCCTGTGTGTGTGAAAAAATGCAGGCATGACACAAACCTTCTCTGTCGTTAAAAGAGTACAGGTGCAAAAATTGGCTAAAGACTGACCTGGCAAACTTTCTCAAGATGTTCAATATACAAAACTAAACATTATTGAATTTAAAATTGAAATTCTGCTTATCCAACTATATCACTCACCAAAGTTGTGGTGAAATGTCTCATTATTTTCATTCCCAGTAGAGTTTGAAAAGGAAAGAAAATTTGGAGTGACACTCGTGACCCACAATGCATTATAATGGCATCACATTTCCTTTGAGCTTCCTGGCAAGTGGTTTGCTGTGTACACAGGCGTGAGATCAGTTTGTAGGTCCACAGAGTTCATATCATCCTAATTACTATAGCGTTTATATCATCATAATAACCATAGATTTCATATCATCATAATTACCATAGCATTTATATCATCATAATAACCATAGAGTTCATATGATCATAATTACCATAGCGTTTATATCATCATAATTACCATAGAGTTTATATCATCATAATTTCCACAGTTGATATCATCATAATTACCATAGTGTTTATATCATCATAATAACCATAGATTTCATATCATCATAATTACCATAGCATAATAACCATAGAGTTCATATGATCATAATTACCATAGCGTTTATATCATCATAATTACCATAGAGTTTATATCATCTTAATTACCACAGTTGATATCATCATAATTACCATAGCGTTTATATCATCATAATAACCATAGATTTCATATAATCATAATTACCATAGCATTTATATCATCATAATAACCATAGAGTTCATATGATCATAATTACCGTAGCGTTTATATCATCTGAATTACCATAGAGTTTATATCAATAGATTTTGCGTCAATGAAAAAGAGGTTAGAATTGGTCCCCAGCCACCCATGCGTGGCGTAAGAAGCAACTAACGGGAGTGGGTGGTCAGGCTCGCTGACTTGGTTGATACAAGTCATCATATCCAAGTTGTGTCTATCGATGCTCATGATATCAATCATTGTCTTGTCTAGACTTGATTATTTACAGACCGCTGTTTATAAATATAGCTCCATTCTGAGTGCAACTTCAAAAAACAAACAAACAACCTCTTAGTTAGAGATTTGAATTGGGGGCAATAATACTGCCATAGTTAAAAACACTTTTGCTCGATAGTCATTGTTTATCAAGGAAAATTGCTTTAATGCCAAGTGCCGGGCAGGGTGACAACAAATACCATCTTTTAACATCTTGTGGTATAACACTCGGACATTTAGACCACAGAAGCTGTCATTGCTCGGAAAACTGAATTAAAAAAATTACTAGTCGATAACAAGTGGGATAACTCCAACTTTCCAACTTTTATGTAAAGCACTATTCCAGCAGCTCAAGACCTTTCACAACAATCGGGGTACAATCGAGCATGCTCTTTCTACAAAGGTGAGGTGAAATTGGGTTTAATGTCGCGTCCAAGATTATTGCACTTATATAGCGACGTGCATGCACGTGTGTTTGTGTGGCTGCTTGTACTAGTCCGGACTGATGCTGATTTATAGTGCTAGCCCACTGAGATACCATGCCGGAGAGATACTGACTCCGAGCCGACCAGTCCTTGTTTTAGCCCCTTAATGCCTTTTGGTATGATGCGGTCGGGGATCAAACCCCGGACCCTCCGCTCTCTGGGCGGACGCTCTATCACTAGACCATGGAGGCGGTCTCTTTCTACAAAGAGCATCATATGACTCTTGCTCAAAGTTGTTCGATCAGGGTTACGACTAGGGCTGGGACGGGTAATTGGGTACCCGGGTTGGGTGGGTCCTAAGTAGGACCCGGGTACCCACATGACTACCCGCACCCGTGGTTAGTCACGTAATATGCTATAATGACATTAACAATAAAACTCAATGGTTACACTACAAGTATAGCTAATGTTCACATTTCTTTCTCACCATGCAAGCATTCGTTCTGACTTTTATATGTTCCAGTAAGGATAAAGCGTCTATCAACTGCAGTGTATGCATGATCAGATCGTTTTATACATGTATCTAAATAGTTTTTGCCTGGGCTGCGTTAAAACAATTCCCATTCGGACATTTTGTACCCAACTCTTGAGACCTATAGCAGGTATCCGAGTAGGGCCGGGTAATAGGGTGTTGGGTACCCGGGTAGTAAATTTGGACTTGTCCCAGCCCTAGTTACAACATTCAGGGCCTCATCAAAACTTTTAAAACGTTTTATGGTAGACACGTGGAGGACATTTCCAAATTTGATGCATCAGTGACAAAATTACGTCTAATGCAATTCCTATTTTAAAATAATTATTTTTATTCTGACAAAACAATCTGTACATCAAGAAATCAAAAATATGTCTGTCCGGATGTAACCACAACAAACCAAAACATCCACTAATATGTCTGGTAAATGTGATGCTGGGATGACAATGGTTGTCTGAGGACCGATCCACTTTCCATCTTCCCCATCAAATTAGATTGCTAAATTCAGGGATCTATCTAGGATTTCAACCTAAGTGTCCTTGGAAGGCAAAATGGGACAAAAAATCATTTTTTGTTCCAAAGTGGCATTTAAAAAAAAATTCTTATCTTCTGAAACTTAGAGTTGCAAATCTATACCATTACTGGTCATGTTCTCAGTGAAATACAAGTCTCTACAAAGAAAAAACATTAGTTGAATATTTTTGAATTTTTTATTTCCAATTTGGGATTGACTACTGACATTTGTTGCAGACTTGTCGCCATGTATTGGTCTGTGAGCAGGTCTAGATAAATCCCTGAAATAGGTTTAGTCGCCATTCAGATACATAATTAAACAAGGCAGAATTAATCTTGTAAGGGATGCTAATTAAGATGAACTAATTAACTGTTAAAGATGCAGGTTAACAACTGAGTGAAAAATAAGTCACAATCATTTTGATAAAAGCTACTGGTATATAATTCATATATACAATGTTGTTGTTTGTTTGTCTGTTGTGTAACGTCGCACTCAGCAATATTCTAGCTATTTGACGTCAGTCTGTAAATAATCGAGTCAGACCAGATAATCCAGTGATTGACATCAATTGGGACAATGTCATCAACAATGTCCTACTGGTGTGTTATTCAGAAAAACTATGTTTTTGTTTGCTTGTTTGTTGTTAAATGCTGCTCTCAGCAATATTCCAGCTGTAGGAAGGCAGTCTGTCATAATTGAGTCAGAACCAAACAATCCCAGTGGGAACTTATAATGATTACTTACAGATTGGTCTACAAGTTGGTCAGATGTGCTTTCTGGATCAGGGCGTTAATGAGGAGAATATGTTCAAAATCAAATGTTTCATTTTAAGATTCAGGTAAAGAAAGTTCTCTCAAACATCCAACCTATAAATCACAATAAACTCTTCCATTTCAAAGTACAGGTGAGTCCATATTGAAACTTAAGGGGACACAGAATCAACAAGCCAATTATAAAGTACTCCCAAATCTCTACCCTACATATCACGATAAACTCTTCCATTTCACTGTATGGGTGAGTCTATGTTGGAACCGTGGGTGTGAAGATCAAACCTCAAGGGAACAGATCCATATGGTCTGCAGGCACAGAGGTGTAAAGCAACCCCTAATTCAGGAAAGAAAATATGTCCTGTTTGGAAACCAAAGTAGTATTCTAGTGAGCACAAATGTGGAAAGACGTGAATTATTTACCTAAGCCACCTGGATCCAACACAGATGGGGTAGAGCACTTTCTTAGGAGGTGAAGAAAATTAGAAAATAACCGGCAGTATGGTTTTTGTTTTTTTCATTCACGAAGCACCATCAATGGACACCATGCACATATTGGCACGGATTATTGTTATTGAATAGATGTCTCTTAAATGTTTAATGGGTGAGTTAGTTCTCTAATCTTTGTTTGGCTGTGGCAGAAGCTGAAAAATTGAAAAGCTTGTAATTACATGCACAGGGTATTGGCTAGTCCTGCACCATGACCGTGGAATATATTTATTTTATGAAAAAAAACCATAATCTAGAAATGCATACAAAAGCAAGTCTAGCCAGCTCAAGCTAGCTCTATTCTGAAGTCAAGAAGGATATTGTGTAATATAAGATTTCAGAGGCTAAATGTTAGTCTAGGTATTGGCAACAAAGTTTAATCATGTAAATAATTCCCCAAGCCATGGAACTTTCCCATTCTAGTTCTGCAGTACTTGATTACTTACCGATACTTTTTGACAAATGAATGAATGAATGAATGAATGAATGAATGAATGAATTAAAAAAAAAAAATTATAATATTTATATAAACATTAAGGATGAAGTGTTTTAATTATATCGATATTTCCATAAAGGGATTTCATCAAAGGACAATAAGGAAGTTAAATCTGGTCTTTCCAGAGAGCTGTAAAGTGCTTTCATGCGCTTTGAACAGTATTTCTGCAATGTCACTGTGTAACTTGAAGTGGAAGGAAAACCCAAACGCCACAAAATATTGAAACCAATTCATATAAATAAATACATCAACTTTAATAACTTCACACACTGCTTTTTTAATGATTAACGGAACATTAACTGTAGACAATAATATGAAATCATTAACATCGTTCAGCGCTATTATGAACACAAGTCCTGCACATCATGTTATCAGCCAATCGGGAAACAGCAGTCCGTTAGCTAATCAAATGCAACAGAATCACTTGCAATTTATTTACATAAAAAATCGCTCTGCTTCTTGCAACATTAATGATGTCAGTTGACATGAGTGAAGATCAGTTCGAAATGTCTTCAGTAACCAATGCTTGTTGTAGTGAGTGAGTGAGTTGGGTTTAACGCCGCTTTTAACAGTATTCCAGTTATATCGCAGCGTGTCAGCTTAATGTGGGAGGAAAGCCTGAAGTGATGCAGGTCTCAGACGTTTACCACTTCGGTGAAACCCACGAGCACGGGTATGGTGCTGACAAACCTAGAAACATAATCGGGGCGAACCGGGATTCGAACCCACAATCATAGGTTTCTGGCGTGCCCAAGGGACGCAACTCTGCACAGCGAATTGCGGCGCCTTAGACAACTGGGCCACCCGTGCCCCCCAATGCTTGTTGTAAGAGGCGACTAACAGGATCGGGTGACGAGGCACGCTGACTTGGTTGATGCATGTCATCGTATCCCAACTGCGTATCCCAACTGCGTAGATCCACGCTCATATGTCAATCACAGGATTGTCTGGTCAAGAGTCGATTATTTACAGACCACTGTCGTACAGCTGGAATATTTGTGAGTGCGGCGTTAAACAACAAACAAACAAACAAACATCGACAATTGTAATGTAAATGCCATGTTGGCACAATATTGGCTGTAAGACTGAGGGTACGGTCCCCGTGTACAATCTTGCCTTATTCTGTTTGCAGGATTGTTTATCTAACAAAAAGCAGATGTGCAATCTGAGATACGTCTTCCTAAAGAGCTCGCTTCAGCAGGGTTCTGAATGGCCATCCTGTTGCCTCCACATCCAATATCTTTAAAGTGTCAGAATGTATAATGTATTAATTTGTTTCTGTGCCTGGCCCCTAGTGGGTGTGTATGTACAATAACAATATCTTTTGTGTCATCCAGTATGAACTAGAAAACATAATCTAGGTAAGTCATGGACCCATGAAGAATAGTTCTTCTGCAACCCATGCTTGCCGTAAAAGGCGACCATGCTTGTCTTAAGAGGTGACTAATTGGATCGGGTGGTCAAGCTCGCTGACTTGGCCCAACTGTGTAGATTGGTGCTCATGATATCAATCTCTGGATTGTTTGGCCCAGACTCGATTATTTACAGACCACCGTCATATAGTTGGAATATTGTTGAGTGCATCATTAAACAAACAAACAAACAAACAAACAAACAAACAAACAAACAATACAATTATTTTACTTTACAAAACTTTAATTACTATGGCGTAGCAAACAAAAAAACAAATTTTTATCTTAGAATGCGATTATGCTCCCTGTCTGGTTGCACATGATATCGATCACTTGATTGTCTGATCCAGACTCAAGTTTTTAAAAGCCGCCGTAATATGGCTCGAATATTTTATTTCTTTTTTCTTTTATTCTTAATGAAAATAAGTACCTGTTACATAAAACACACTTTCGCCCAGGTAGCAGAAAGGATAGTTGCCTTTTACAACAAGCAAAAAGATGTATGGCTGGGGACCTACTCTAACCTGGAATCCCCACAGACAGTTTGGTAGGGAGGGGCAGGTGACTTTAAAAATCCAGTAAGTAATTCATAATGGCCTCATAAAGAGCTCCAGGATGATTTGGATACTGATGGTTCAATGTCTCAAGTTTGTTACTTGTGAAAATGACGGACAAGGTTTCAGAAATACAGAGCTCGGTCTGTTCACTGACAGAGGTGAATGACCTCGGCCCCAAGGCAATCGGTGCACTATTTACACTTCCCTATCGTCACATACACAGGATAGCGTTGTTACTGTTGTGTGCAACATGTACTTTGGACAGAGCACTGAACATGCTGAATACAATTGAATATTCCCTCCATGTGAGGATGCTAATATTGTTGATGAAGTTGAAATAACAATGAAATTCTTACAAAGAGGAGCCTACTTTAGGCTTGAAAGCAGTGATCATGACACAGTAATTTAAATAAAAAAGTTTTAAACAAATTTTAAAAAAGGAAAAAGGTTTTTCAAAGCTAAAATTTAAATAAAATATTTCAAAGCTAAAAGTTAAAATGATAAAATCAAATGCTGGGATTAATCAAAATAATTTTTAAAAATACAACATTTTTGGGGCATGTTTGGTAAGATTTCTGCATTGTTTTGGCTTACCCCCAAAATTGCAAAAAAGCAACTTGGTCTGGCCTACACTTGTTCTAAATTTTTGGATTTTGCAACCATGAAATGAAAATACTAACAGAAAAGCATAATACTGAAATAATGAACAAACCATATTTTTATTTGCATGTTTGGTAACATTTTAAAACTTGATTTTCATTTCAAAATTAACCTCAAATCAACCCTGACAACCAGTGTGTCTATTTCCCCTCCTGCTCTGTCCTACTGTCCCAAAAACAAACAAACAAACTGTAAAACACAAAAATCAACTGTTCCAGCCTACACTTGCTTTACATAATGAGATTCTGTGAGCACGGAATCCCATCAGAGAAGACATTGCCAGCCTGTTATTGCCTCTGTACAATAAAGACAGTTTCTATGGTCCAGCTTCGCGGTGTGCAGAATCTGTCCTGACGATCTACAGCTCACCACCAGCTGCTTCATCACTCCTTTACAACATGAACCAGGTGATAGAATTTCCACAACTATTTTTTATAATTGGAAATCCACCTCTTATATCTTTTTACGTGCAACCCTTACTGCTTTGCTGGAGTTGCAAATGAACCAAAGGCCTGAGCAAGTTTTTGCTTCGATTCACTGACTTCTAGGGTCAATAGACCAACAGGATGGTCAAGGAGAAACCTCGATTGATCATTTATTTCAAAAAGTCTCTTGAAATAAAATTTGAAAACCCCCCCAAAAGGGGAAAATGTTTAAAAAAATTTCAGTTGAAACAAAACAAAGTTTTTTCTATTTCTGTAAGAAAATGAAACAATCTCATCTGTTAAAAAGAAGCAATGTGTTGGTTTTGCATGCGAGTGGGTGAGTGGGTGGGGGGGGGGTGAGTGAGTGAGTGAGTGAGTGAGTGAGTGAGTGAGTGAGTGAGCGAACGTGGTTTTATGCGGCTTTTAGCAATATTCCAGCAATGTCCAGCAAATAAACGAAATGGTTATTTGATTGTGATGTATTTGATCATAGGTGATATTTGACCTAAGTTTGGAGTGTTTGGGTGACTGTTTTCAGCCTGCTAACACTTGGTTAACACTTGTAATGTTTGGGTGAAATCCAATATTTAGGTGTATATTTTCTTTTGTCTGGCAGTTTATTTGAAAATCCTAGATAAATCCTCAGCTGCTTTATAGATTATAGATAGATAATGGATAGAAAATGGAGGTATAAGAAAGTGTCTGATCTTGAATACCTCTATCAATACAGTAAACCTAAGAAATGTCAACATTTTTCTGGAAGAGATCGTGAATAAATCAAACCATTAAAACAACAAGCCAATAGGGGAAGGCGTCAGAACAACAAC
Organism: Haliotis rufescens; assembly: GCF_023055435.1. Lineage (NCBI taxonomy): Eukaryota > Metazoa > Mollusca > Gastropoda > Lepetellida > Haliotidae > Haliotis > Haliotis rufescens. The sequence goes on along the minus strand of NW_025963824.1, from coordinate 25,268,356 downwards.
AATAAGGTGACATCTTTCCAACCTAAATCGATATAACACCCGTCCATTCACAAATTCCCATTCCTAAACCCCACACGCCATCGGCTAAAAAAACTATTTAATATTGAACGTAAGTGCCTAAGGTTGAAAAATATCAATAGAGTAAAGGATATATGTATGTACAAAAGGCCGAGATGGCTCAAGCTTAGAAGATGAGCTCACTGTGGGGACAGGACAGGTTGAAGAAGTTTAAATAAACAGGTCCCGGTTTTCTAAAGAGCAGCCAGTGGGTGAGAGTTTGTAAGTAAAGCTTACACTTTCGTCTTTGCGACACGATCATTAAAACAACACTTGATTCACACACAACTGTAGAATCATCTCCCTAATGGTGCCTTACAGCGACCATCAGATCGCTAGGAAATTTGTGAGAGCTTCTACTGTAGACAGCAGCAATAGAAACTAACATCTAAAATCCACTAGTCATAATAATGATAAACTATAGCAAAACACTTGAAAAGCATATTTCTACTCGTCTTTATTATACCTTAACTATCGGGCCAGGGTTAGAAACTAACAGTTTTTGTCCATTAGTCTTTATAATGATACGTTTAACAAAACTCTAAAAATGGCAAATTTCTACTTGTCCTTATGATACCTTTACTATTGGGCAGTTTGGCAAGGACTACAGGACTAGTGCCAATTTCTAACGCTGTTAGTTATTATTTACGAAAATTTATATATTTTAGAAAATAATTCAGAGTCCCCGCCATCTACGTTCATCTCCGTCCAGTCAAACTCTCTCAACTATGCGCCTTGCACAGTTGTTTTTTTTATATTTAGTAATACTGTCTTCGTGAAATTATCCTTTTTTTCGGCCTGTTTGTTAATTAAATCATGCTCTTTGTCGTTAACCCCAATGAAAAACTCCTGTATATCAACCATTTCCCTTCACAAAATCAATCATCAGCTGTTCACTATCGCTTTGAGATTTGAGCGTCTAAGCGTCTCTCACAACAAAAATAAAATAATTATCTCCCTTTAAAAACTAATTTTGATACCTGCTACACAAATGTGATATTTGCTAATATATTGACAAGTGAACAATCCCAATTAACACCCTTCCAAATGATCAATGTACACAAGACTTATATATTCGTGTATAATACGCACTCGTGTATCATATGCACCTTTAATTACCAGGCAATTAAATTCTGGAAAAATATATCTGTCGTGTATAATACTCACAGACGTTTTTTTGGTATCATTTCCATCTTCCCGAGGCAAGAGAGTTAACTGACTATAAAAGTCCAGTTTCTACCCTTGCCGAACGAGACTGGTATAACGGAGTTACATTTTGGCTGGACTAACGAGTCTATGCATAGTCCAATCAAAATTGCGCACCGAAATTGAAATCCGGTTCGTAAACTGTCATGCAGATTTCGGTCGATTGCAGGATTTGCAAAGCATGTGCACCACCAAATCGTTGTCAGCAGATATTTTCCAAATCTTTTCATGTTTTTAATCACGGTGCTCACGTGATTTGAAGCATTTCGCGATGTAACACCCGTTTTATCACAATATAGATCTTGATTATCGATCAGATCGTCCTGACATGGCCCCACCATTTTGTGTGAAGCAAACGCAAGTGATACAAGAGGTGGAATCTGATTGGTCGATAGGAGAGGCTTAGAAGGGACATAACTGGTAATAGCTACTGGTGGCCTAGTTCGGCAAGGGTAAAACTGGACTTTTAAAGTCAGTTAACTCTCTTGCCTCGGGAAGATGTATCATTCCAGGCTGTCAGCATACACCACAAAATGTACGATCTTTCAACTCTTTCACCAAAATTATATTCTAATAAGAGCCCCCTATTTCTAATTTTGAGAGCGGCCTGGGCGTTTAAAACGTCAAATATGGTAGCTGAGATACTAAACTGAACAGATTTTTACAACTCAGACTTCAAACATGTTCACAGACTGCTCTCATAAATCTTTTTTCAACATGGTTAATAACAAAATTAAAATTAAAAAAAACAAACTTTTGTGCAATGGCCCTTTAAATATTCAAACATACACAACCATTCCGATATACCAAGTTTGCAAACCTGCCATATCCCACACTGAGTCATGTCTAACGTAATACCCACTCAGCCAGCCGAACACTAGTTCCTCATCCCTAGTTCCTCGGGACACAGAGTTATGATGGGAATATGAATCATATTGACCCCATGTTACACACACAGCAATCTCTCGGCCTTTGTTTACATACTCTTGACCAGCCAGACTTCAAGGTTCAAAGGTCAAGTCGTATCACCACCTCGGGAGATATAGAGTTGAGCCACACATGCAGCAAGTCTACTTGAGAGTAAGTAGAGGTGATGACGGTTGGACATGATTTATTGCTAAAATACTTGCTTGAAAGAAGAAGCTAACTTCAGTCTAAGTAAACTACCATTTATCAACAAGGAGATTTTCTGTCCATGAGTGTAAAAAACATTGACTCCTCCCAAAGATCTAGAGTTTCCAGTTGGTCAGCATGTTTTTAGCCATTGGTCATTAAAGATGTTTTTCTAGTCTCCCATCTGACCCGAAACAAAAATAACTGTAGAATGAGACCTCAAATTATAGATTTTTACCAAGTAGCCATACCAAGAAGTCAAGCCAATATTCTAGGTAGCCAAAAGCATTTGAAATTATCTTTTATCAACATGATCAAATAACTATTATTATATGTACAAGTCAAAGCACTAGTCTTGAAATTGTATATTAGTGGAAACTTGATTTTTGTTATTTGGGACTCAAACAATGATGCAGTTTATGTTACTAGATTATTTAGGTATATCCTTGCTTATCCAATGAGCATTGTCAATTGAAATAAGATACTAATTACAATAATATTTATGTGTTTCTGTTCATTGTTGACTTTAGCAGGACTTATACGTAAGTACAATTATTAGCAGACATGTTTTCCACATTTAGCTGTTATTTATTTTTGTGTCTTCAAATGTGAAGCAATAGAATTTAGTTGCCACAAGATATTTGTCAAGGTAGTCATTTGGCTTCCTCTGAATTTTAGACAGTAGACAAATTGAAATTTAGGTCGAATTAGCGACCATTTTAGTCACAACTTTGAGGCCTGAGAATGCCAAGCAGGTCTATAATATACTACTCAATTTTTTACAGGGATATTTTATCGTTCCATGATACAAAAAAACTGACTCTCATTATGTGTTAAGGATATATTTAAACAGAAGACATATCTGATTATCCTTACCAAAAGTTGAGTAGAATATTTGGCAAGTCAAAGATGCTTTCTCATAGTAAAATGTTGTATATTTTTTCATGACTGGAGTGAGTGAGTATGGTTTTATGTCGCTTTTAGCAACATCAAGGCGGGGAACACCAGAAATGGGCTTCACAAATTGTACCCATGTTGGGAATCAACCCCCTATCTTAGATATAACGAGCTAACGCTTTAACCACCAGGCTACCCTATTGCCCTTAATGATTGGAACAGGTGATAATTTCACCAGTACTTTTTTTGCCAAAAGGACATCCCTTCAATGTCTTAGTACTACACTCACTGAGGAAAACATCTTTTCTAGTTAAAATAATATTTATGATCTTCTCATTCGAGGGCTCACATGGAAAACTCTCAGTCTGCAAAAAAACCTTTTGACACCACTAGCCCGAAACTTGGTTCTCACATGTTAGTATCGTTTCCAGTAGAATTTAGAGACATCATATGTAGGCCTACTAATTCTTGCTGAGCTTACGAGACCTAACATTATTAGACTCTGGCTTCAGACTTGTGGCTGAATATGCAAACTGTTCAAAGAAATCTTTTTTTATTGCATTTTTGTGAATAAGAAACGAAAATGAAAAAAAAACCAACTTTTGAGTACTGGTCTTTTAAATAACAAAACATAAACAACTATTCCGATATACAAGTGAGTGAGTATGGTTTTACGCTGCTTTCAGCAATATTTCAGCAACATCACGACGGGGGACACCATAAATGGGCTTTACACATTGTACGCATGTGGGGAATCGAACCAGGGCCTTCGGCGTGATGAGCAAATGCTTTAACTACTAGGCTACCCCACCTCCACCCCGAGATACCAACTGCGAAAACATACTATATCTAACACTGAGTCGTTTGATTTTGAATGTAGATCTATTTTGATTGGTCACTGACTTCAAGATACCAAGTGCAAAAACATACTATATCCAACACTGAGTCATTTGATTTTGAATGTAGATCTATTTTGATTGGTCACTGACTTCAAGATACCAAGTGCAAAAACATACTATATCCAACACTGAGTCGTTTGATTTTGAATGTAGATCTATTTTGATTGGTCACTGACTTCAAGATACCAAGTGCGAAAACATACTATATCCAACACTGAGTCATTTGATTTTGAATGTAGATCAATTTTGATTGGTCACTGACTTCAAGATACCAAGTGCAAAAACATACTATATCCAACACTGAGTCATTTGATTTTGAATGTAGATCTATTTTGATTGGTCACTGACTTCAAGATACCAACTGCGAAAACATACTATATCCAACACTGAGTCATTTGATTTTGAATGTAGATCAATTTTGATTGGTCACTGACTTCAAGATACCAACTGCGAAAACATACTATATCCAACACTGAGTCATTTGATTTTGAATGTAGATCTATTTTGATTGGTCACTGACTTCAAGATACCAACTGCGAAAACATACTATATCCAACACTGAGTCATTTGATTTTGAATGTAGATCTATTTTGATTGGTCACTGACTTCAAGATACCAAGTGCAAAAACATACTATATCCAACACTGAGTCATTTGATTTTGAATGTAGATCTATTTTGATTGGTCACTGACTTCAAGATACCAACTGCGAAAACATACTATATCCAACACTGAGTCATTTGATTTTGAATGTAGATCTATTTTGATTGGTCACTGACTTCAAGATACCAAGTGCAAAAACATACTATATCCAACACTGAGTCATTTGATTTTGAATGTAGATCTATTTTGATTGGTCACTGACTTCAAGATACCAACTGCGAAAACATACTATATCCAACACTGAGTCATTTGATTTTGAATGTAGATCTATTTTGATTGGTCACTGACTTCAAGATACCAAGTGCAAAAACATACTATATCCAACACTGAGTCATTTGATTTTGAATGTAGATCTATTTTGATTGGTCACTGACTTCAAGATACCAACTGCGAAAACATACTATATCCAACACTGAGTCATTTGATTTTGAATGTAGATCTATTTTGATTGGTCACTGACTTCGTTCGTGATAAGAGAGATGGGGGCAGTGACATCACTTCTGAAACAAAGCTGGTCCAAGGTATCCAACAGATGGAGATACTGCAACTCGGGTAATCAAGGATGATGTCCCACCAACTAGAATAGTCTCGACTAGTGGCCGTGTCAAACACTGTTTCTGGTGTTTCTGCTGTGAGATAGCTGACTCAGCGATGCAGTTATGTATCTAGGATTCTAAACTAAGTGCCCATGGCCCATAGTGCCCATTGCCCATAGAGTTGAGGTGATTATTGCACTTATATAGCGACGTGCATGTACGTGTGTGTGTATGTGTGGCTGCTTGTACTAGTCCGGACTGATGCCGATTTATAGTGCTAGCTCACTGAGATACCATGCCGCAGTTTAACATGAATATCCCACCCAGACACAGTATACTGACTCTAAGCTGACCAGTCCTTGTTTTAGCCCCTTAATGCCGAGCGCCAGGCAGGGTAACAACAAGTACCATCTTTTAACGTCTTTAGGTATGACGCGGCCGGGGAGATCAAACCCCAGACCTTCAGCTCTCCGGGCGGACGCTCTACCACTAGACCACGGAGGTGGTGTTTTTAGAGTTGAATTAAACCTTGGAACTGAAGTTTCCTTTGAATGTGATAACCATAACAACAAATAAAAAGTAAAGTTTGAGATAAAGGAACTCGATTTTCCACCCAAGTTTGCCACAAGCTCCACTTGACTGTCACCCTCCGCCATTTTACTTTGGAAAGACTGGTTGCTAAGCTTCAAGGGCAGTTAACTCTAATCCTCACTCGGCTACATTCACAAGCATGTTTCGGTGACTCAATCGCATGATATGGTAAATACAATCAAACTATTGATATTCGATACTATTGATCGGAAACTGATTTAACAATCGATTTATTGACTTTAAGTGCTAACCAAAAGCAATATATCGATATTTCGATTTAACGTGACCCCCCTATTATTTAAGATGCTTTCTTTTTACTGTTTAACATTTGTAAATTCTGAGGTATTGGGAATGTTTTAATTCAAAAGGAGAATATTTTCTGTCATTTCTTGCAGACTTGGGGCAGAATATCGGCCTCTGAGCAGGTCTAGATAAATCCCTGGGGTAATACAAATTTAGTTCATATTAAACTTATGTGGAAAGTTCAAACAGATCTGAAAACTCTGAACAGTGAATCTCAGCATCTCAGTAATTTAAATCACGGGTCACCTGAGACACAAAGCGGTTCGACTGTTTGAATCAGTAAAACTAATTGAATTTCTAGATTGCTTGTTACACAAAAAAACAAACATTTCTATTCTGGAAAGAAATACACTCCGAGTTCAGAGAATCAATGGCTGATTTTCATCAATCTTACACCAGGTCTCCAGATAATTTTTTGAGCCACTGAGTATCTACTCACAAGTTATCATTTACATTAGGTATTGACAGTTTTCTTTGGGTATTCAAAATATTTTTCCACCTGTATCTACTCACAAGTTATCATTTACATTAGGTATTGACAGTTTTCTTTGGGTATTCAAAATATTTTTCCACCTGTATCTACTCACAAGTTATCATTTACATTAGGTATTGATAGTTTTCTTTGGGTATTCAAAATATTTTTTCCACCTGTATCTACTCACAAGTTATCATTTACATTAGGTATTGATAGTTTTCTTTGGGTATTCAAAATATTTTTTCCACCTGTAACTACTCACAAGTTATCATTTACATTAGGTATTGATAGTTTTCTTTGGGTATTCAAAATATTTCTTCCACCTTGGGTCCAGTTTAGTAGACAAGTTTTTAAATAATTGTGATTATTGTGATATTCATGCCTAATTAACTATAAGCTACACGTAGCACCTTGTGTATGCATTATTCACAATAGCAGACTAGACTAGAGTACATGTATGTGTGATGTCTGCATTTGATAGGTAAATATTAGGTGGCTAGTGATAAATCACAAAGAACAATGAAGTACGAAGCTCCAGGCAGGGTAACAAGTACTATAGGTCTTTTAGTATGACGTTTCCAGTGATCTAACCACTGATATAATTAAAAAACACAGACAAGCAGATCTGCGTGCTTGTCAAAACTCCTTTATCCACACAGAAGGCAACAGTTCTTGTGTGGATAAAGGAGTTTTGACAATATATATGCGGGTGTGAGCGCATACATGTTTGTGTGTGTGTGTGTGCTTGTGTGTACCACATATGTGTATATCACGTGTGTCTACAATTGATATAGGTATATGATGAAATTTTGGTTCTTTCACATGTAATATATCAAGCTTTCAACAAGTTCAAGTCTATTATCTCTCCCCCTCTCTTCGCCTGTCTTCCAGACCCTTGATAATAAATTAGAACAAATCCAACTCAAGTCTAGAATGATTTGGCAAGTCTAGACTGCCCCTCCATTAGCTCCTGGAATTAACCATTAGTGGGCTCCATTTGGAATATATTTTGTAGATATAAATATAACTACCGTATTCGACGTAATAAGCGCCCAGGGCGCTCTCGAAATTAGAAACAGGGGGCCCTTATTAGAATAGTATTTTGAGTTGAAAGATCGTAAATTTCATGGTTTATGCTGACAGCCTGAAATGTTTATATACGACAGATATATTTTTCCAGGATTTAATTGCCCATAATTAAGGGTGCATATAACACACGAGTGCGTATTATACACAAATGAATAAGTCTTGTGTACATTAATCAATTGGAAGAGGTGCTAATTGAGATTGTTCACTAGCCAATATATTAGCAAATATCGGCGTGGGCGCTTATTAGAGCAGGGCGCTTATTACGTCGAATACGGTATATTTCTGGGATTACATGTTAGTCTGTCCCTTCCTACTCCCCCCTCCCCTATGTTTCCCTATATCCACATCACTTTGTATAAACACTTTCACAAACCTAAGCCTAGTCCTGAACAATGACTGTGGAATATATTTATTTCATGAAAAAATAATAATCTAGAAACGTATACAAAAGCAAGTCTGGCCAGCTCTTGCTAGCTCTATTCCACTGAAATCCGCATAGGGTAAATTATTATTTTTATTTTTAGAGTCGAGAAGGGTATTGTGTAATATAAAATTTCATAGACTAAATGTTCGTCTACCGGTAATGTAAGCCCCAACTACATGGGGTTGCAAGAGATTATGAGAAACCGTGGTTAGAGTAATGTGAATATTTTTATATTTCTGTTTAAAACCTAAAAACAAACACACCTTAATTTGAATCAAGGAGGGAGAAAATATTATTTTACATGGCTGTCTGTAATATTTCAAGTCTCACTACCACAAACTAACTAAGAACATGTATAAGATTTAATTAAAGAATTATTCAATCTTTTTTGGTACATGTATAAGATGTTTTGATCATCAGAGATTTAATAACATCTTTGAGCACACCTATACGTGGAATGTTAACAGTGGCTATATCAAAGGAAGGTTGTTCACATAAAAAAACCACTTGTCAGTGTTAATCGATAAGGCTGCACAATATCAACTTCCACCTTTAATCATCTCAAATTAATCAAGAAACAACAGGATACTAAATCTACATTCCTTCTTCTGACAACGATACGAATATGAGTTATTTTGATGATACTGGCAGACATATGAATTCGCCGTAAAACTTTTGAGACGAACCCCATAGGAGTTTGGATGCCTGTGACCACACAGCTTGTTGTTCGGGACGATCAGAAAAAACTCAGAGACACTGTTGCCCCCAGAATACACAGTAAAACATAGAAAATAGTCAGATCTATAGACGAAAGTGTCTGATGAGCTCTACAAATTGTCAAAAACCGATCTCAAACGGGCAAACCCGTCCGGCAAAATTCCTCGAAAGTAGCCTATTATCAGCTGACTGGCCAAAATGTCTCGGTTTGGGGAAGAGATTCACTTACCCAAAACAGGCCGATGACGACATTTCTTCTTATCGCCATCCTCTAATCTCCCTTTCCATACCGTGTGTCCTCTTCGTAGATCTAGTCCAAAAACACAAAACCTTCTTCCACGAACGTGCTGTCTAATATGTGTTGTCTCACATCAGTTGCCTACCTTTGTAAACTCGCCGCGAGAGGGAGCTGTTCTTGGGAGAAGTCAGTGTAACATTCCGACTACCATTTTTCTCGGTTGGTTCGAAACACGACAACGGGTGTGCTTTAAAATGTGCTATTTTGGGTGTTCCATTTAGGGTTTTATTTCGTCAGCGATATGTAAGATAATAGCGTGGCGTATTTGTTCGCGTGCGGGGGAGAGATGGGTCCAAGTATTATTTGTATGACAATGTAGGGCTTTGATATTATTTAAGATGTCGAACAAAGTTTCACCCGGGTATTTCTTTTCACATGTGGCCTGTGAAGTCCTTGGTTAGAATTGGTCTTCAGCAACCCATGCTTATCGTAAGAGGCGACTATAACGAGACCGGATGGTCAGGCTTCTGAATTGTTTGATGCATGTCATCCTATCCCAATTTGCCTGGATCGATGCTAATAATGTCAATCACTGGATTGTCTGGTCCAGACCCGATTATTTAATTCCAGACCGCAGTGGAATATTGGTTATTGCGGCGTTAAACAGCAAACAAACATATTTCTTTTAACATGACTGACTTTTCAATGTAGACTTTAGGGAGCATACAGGTCTGATGATAACAGCTCGCTAATTTACAGATTAAAATATCGAACGATATTGAATTTTATCGCACAGGGTCTATTTTCATTGTCCTTTCGGGTTCGTTTGTTGTCTAACGCTGCAAACAGCAATAATACTAGCTATATGACGCCAGTCTGTGATTAATCGATACGGACCAGACAATCCAGTGATTGACTTCATTTGCATCGATTTGGGATACGATGACCTGCATCAACCAAGTCAGCGAGTCTGACCATCCGATCCCGTAAGTCGCCTCTTACGCCAAGTATGGGTGCTGAAGACCAGTTCTAACCTTCACGGGTGTCCTTTCATGTTACAACATGTATGGTAATATGTGTTTGTTGTCACCATTTTGATGGAACATTGCCGAGCATGGATCGATGCTGATGATATCAATCACTGGTTTATCTGGTCCAGACTCGATTATTTACAGACCGCCGTCATGTAGCTGGAAAATTGCTGAGTGCGGCGTAAAGCAACAAACCAACCAAACCACTGGCGTTAAACAAAATAGCAAATCAAACATTCAGTGGAAATGTCTTCTGAGACGTATACACCGCGCTTTGAAATGATAACAGCAGTTAAAACTAGCTACATTTCAATAGTTTCAGCAAGAAAGAATGATATGCAAGACACACAAAATTCAAATTTGACTTCACATGAAGTGAAATTTCTTCGTGAAAAACGATATGTTTAGCCCCAAACGCTTCACTCGAGCCTTTTACGTTCAAGAACGTCATATTTTCAACCTTATCATATTATTTTGATAATTAATGATTTTCATCACTAAATTAATCTCGAGCACGTCAGTAATCTGATCGGACAATCCACTTATTACAATATCTTTCCTACCTCAAAGACGGATTTATCGATTTTGACTTTTAAATCTAAAAACCAACGCCAATTTTAGATATAATGCATTCAATTACTTCTCAAAGATCGATAGTATTAGAATTCGCTAATCTGAATCTGAGCGTGTTTCCAGAAACACTTTGAAATCGGAAGAAAAACTGACGCGATGGAGATTAAACAAACTGAATTCAGTTTGGATCAATTTTCACGTTTTACACTTCAGCGAATCTCTGTCAATGTGTTTCATAAAGCCGCCATCAGCTGGCTGATTGTATCGTCAGTGCGCACGGCGAAATTCATTGCACACGTGTGTCGATTATTGCTGATTGGGACTAATCTTTATATTTACTGCTGTAATAGTGTAACGATATCTACACAACAACACCACACTACTCAACAGATAAACAGTGTGTATATAGCTGGCAGATGTACCAGATTTGGTGCGCCAGGTGTCATGCAGCGTTACAACGTTGAGACATTTTACGGGAACTTCATTGAGATTTGTTGTTACTGTTTGATAATTGTTTGTTTGTTGCTTTATGACTGGAAACCGATTTGTCCAGAAACTGTCCGCGAACGAGTCAAATAATCCCCCTGTCTGTGTATTCTAAATTAGCAACAGTAGCCAAGGTAGAGCAACTCAACTCAAATGCGTACTTGTACTTTATCTAGCTGTAGGTTTTAGTGTGACTCATAGTCCTTGAACCATTTTAGTTTCGCTTCATCCCAGCTCTTTCTAAAATGCAAAAACCCTAAGTTTAAGTAAAGCAAGTCTAGATTTTTCTCAGGTTCAGGTCTCCCAAGACCGTCTCCGTGGTCTAGTGGTAGAGCGTCCGCCCGGAGAGCGGAAGGTCCGGGGTTCGATCCCCGGCCACGTCATACCAAACGACGTTAAAAGATGGTACTTGTTGTTACCCTGTCTGGCGCTCGGCATTAAGGGGTTCAAACAAGGACTGGTCGGCTCGGAGTCAGTATACTGTGTCTGAGTGGGGTATTCATGTTAAACTGCGGCATGGTATCTCAGTGAGCTAGCACTATAAATCGGCATCAGTCTGGACTAGTACAAGCATCCACACAAACACACACACGTACATGCACGTCGCTATATAAGTGCAATAATCTTGGACGGGACGTTAAACCCCTTTTCACCTCACCCCAGGTCTCCCATCTCACTGAGGCTCCTTTTCAATTTAAATGGAGTTATTAGTTTCTATCAAAATTATATATTTTCAGAGACTAAACGTGAGTCTAGGTTCTCGCGTACTCCGCATGGTTGGCTGTCTCTTCCCACAGAGCTGTAGAGTTGTACACAAGCCACCGTGGGCAGTCGGGTTTAGAATAGATCCCCATGCTTGTTTGTTGTTTAACGCCGTACTTATCAATATTCCAGCTATAAGAAGACAATCCAGTGTTTGACATCATGAGCATCGATCTACGCAATTGGGGTACGATTAGATGCATCAACCGAATTGGCGAGCCTGACCACCCGATCAAGTTAGTCGTCATATGGCTGGAATATTGTTGAAAGCGGCGTTAAACAACAAACTAAAAGCCCCCTTGAACCCCCCCCCCCCCCCTTCCCAAGCTCACTCACCGAGAAAACGAGAGCCATGGTGGTAGCCTGAGCCAAGTACCACAATGCGACACCAGCACTTCGATGACTTAAATATATAGCATCTTTCTACTCATATTTAAGTAACAGTAAATAATACCAATTTTCAAATCATCGAAACCCGAATGAGTGCCAAAAGGTTGCTTAAACGCAAATTAATGAACGGTCCCTTGCGGTATTTCTATAATATCTCACAAAGGGTCCTTTAATATAGTCTTACAGGATAACAACTTCATTGTTGTAGTATAACAAGAAGCTTATGAAATGTTGACCATGTCTGACCCTAATTACATTTCCATGGCAACAGTTGTTCATTTATTTAGGTTTGACCTCTCATGACCTCGTCGCTGGGGTCGTGATGACAGTATTGTACGCTGTCGTGAAAATATTGAATTTTTCTTGCTTATACAACCCCTACTTACATTAATTTCCTATCGCACTGAGAGGGTATGAGAGTGTTCCTGGTCCTTGGTAAATGTACAGTGAGTACTCTCAACTCGACAGACAGGAAATTGCGCCTACAGAAAGAGCGTAATATATTTCTCCAAGGAAATAAGGATTAATTTTCAAAGAGCATATTTATCTTGCCGGCAAGGGATCCTTCGAAACTTAAAACAACAAATGAGAAACGATGACAGGGAAAAATCACTTTGGATTTTTCTCCGAGAGTTTTAATGGCAATGTCCAAGCATTGGGCCAATTTCAAATGCGGGTAATTATTTGATGAGACTGACAGCCGAACCCCGACAGATGAAAGGATGTAACTTGCATCGATATAAGACGAGAGGGCCCGTACAAAAATACCCTGGCCCGTACCAGGCATATGTTATCTGAAATCATTTTAAAACTTGAAAAGTTCACCAATATTTATAGTACAATGTTGATTAGTAAAAAAATCACAAGTTCTCTTCTCTGAAAAAAAGGAGCTTAACAGTTTAAAGTTTTCTCACCATGTATTTTTCCATGACGTTGCGCATGTCTAGCGAATCGTTGTTTTGTTTTTGATAAAACCTGGAACAAAATGATTGTTTTCTGGAACAAATTGTTGGATTTAAAAAAAAACCCAAACGACACCCACACATAGAAAGAATATAAAATGGTACCTGAGACACGTTGATCTTCGGTAAATGGCAAAAGTGTTAACGTACATATCAATCTATTTGATGGGGGACTGGGCAAAATTATCAAGTTTGGTCACGTCATTCAAAACGATTACGTGTGTCTGCTCGCTTAACTTTGGATTGCAGGCAGCGGGCTTTCCTCCCACATTAAGCACGCCGCGATATAACTGTAATACTGTTAAAAGCGGCGTTAAACCCAACTCACTCACTCACTCATAGCAGGCAGCAATTAGGCTGCTTCCGGAGACACGTTGTCTCACTTGGACACAGGGCAGTGCCACATCTAGTCACAGACTGGCACTGGGCCCCGAGACCGCCGACCCACACATTATAGGAAATGCTTTCATTCTATATAAGTAAGCTATGACAAGTTCATCAAGTATGTATTTCTAACAATGATGTCTTCAAACGGCCGGACACAATAGCCTATTTTAGTCAGTTGCCTATATCCGCTTTCGGCTATGCGCATGAGTGTTAATGTCAAGTGCCACTTCCGGTGTGTCTTATAAACTGGTGATAATAACTGCATGAGTTCCTTACCTTCGGAGTTCATGACTTACGTCTGGTAGGGGCTTATTAAGAGAGTGTAGGGGCCTGTTGCTGGATTATTAGTAGGTGAAACTAGGAACTCCATTATTTCCAGTTGATCAGACAAGCGTCATGTGTCCAATCAAATAGATTGTCCGTCCCAACGTACTTACATGTGCTAGAACGTACTTACATGTGCTAGAACGTACTTACATGTGCTAGAACTTACATGTGCTAGAACGTACATACATGTGCTAGTTTGTTTGTTTGTTGTTTAACGCCGCATTCAGCAATAGTCTGTGAAGTATTGTTGTGTAGGTGATGTATTTTGAATTTTATTCGACTTCAAAGTGAGGGTTGTAGAGGAGGGACATATATGTCACTGTGGCATCCAGGGGGTTAACGCCGCTCTCAGCAACATTCCAGCTAAATGACGGCGGTCTGTAAACAATCGAGTCTGGACTAGACAATCCAGTGATTGATATATGAGCATCGATCCATCGATTAACTACAGCCTTGGATAAGATGACCTGCATCAACAAAGTCAACGAGCATGACCACCCGATCCCGTTAGTCGCCTCTTACGACAATCATAGTCGCCCTTTACGCCAAGTATGGGTTGCTGAAGACCTATTCTACCTCGGAACTTCATGGGTATGGAAGCGAATGGGTCCAGGACATTTATGATAATAGAATGGAGATATAATACCCTGGATAAGCGAGGATGGCGATTGTACCGAGTCAAGTACACCTTTGGCGTGACTATATTAAGAAAAGTCCATACAAAATGAAATTATGATGCATTTTTTAAAACTTCCAGACACAGTTTTGAAGATGGGTGAAAGGTCAGCCATTTTCAAAGGCCATTATGTCTTGGCGTCACTTTTACCCGGTTTTTATCGGATTTCTCTGTTGCGGGTTTATCAAAACGATCCGTGTTACCCACTCCGTTTGACGTAACGAGAGCTTTAATAGTCTAGATCGCTGGGGCGAATCCCCGTCTCTTTTTTAACGTGCAACTGTCATAATCTGTCGACACCTTTCTGATAAGGGGCCGTATCACCAGCGTATAAGAAATTAAACGGAATAAGGTGACGATAAAAGGCTGTGAATAAATGGATGGATGGATGGATGGAGAGACACGATGCTTTTGATTGTGTTTGAATTTGGGCGAAAGTCATGATGTCGAAAGTCACGAATGCTTGTTGGCAAATGTTCATGTTTGACACTATACATACCTAGAGGGGCGGTGGGTAAGCCTAGTGGTTAAAGCGTTCGCTTGTCACGCTGAAGACCCGGGTTCGATTCCCCACACAGGTTCAATGTGTGAAGCCCATTTTCTGGTGTCCCCCGTCGTGATATTTCTTGAATATTGCTAAATGCGACGTAAAAGCATGCTCACTCACATACCTAGGTGACTCTTCCATAATGACGCTGAACATAAATTCTCGTCTGCACTAACATTCCGTTGAAAAGACGTTAAACAGACCCCCTCCGCGAAATGGTTGTTATGAATATTTTTCTCATATATCAAATGAGGTGTTTTATGTCCCTATCAAAACCCTGTCTTACCACGGATGAGTGAGTGAAGGAGTATATTATTATTAGGGCTCCAAGCCGAAAGGCTGTAGAGCCCTATTGTAATCGTTCGATTTATTATTATTATTATTATTAGGGCTCCAAGCCGAAAGGCTGTAGAGCCCTATTGTAATCGTTCGATTTATTATTATTATTATTATTTATTATTATTATTATTATTATTTATTATTCCGCCGATTTTTGTACCTGCCCTAGCAAAATAACCACCGGCTCGATTTTGTTCAAATTTTGTGGGTGTTTGTAGACCGTTGGGTACTAGTGCCCGCCAGAAAGCCAAGGCCGTAGGCCTAAAGGCCAAGGGCAGATAACTGAAAAACAAGTATTTTTTGACGATATATTTTGCCCTGTTGCTCTACAACCGTTTGCCCGATTACTTTCAAACCTTGCATGTATCTACTGCTTCAGTTGCTTGATATTTTTTCTTCTTTGACTTTGGTCATTGATCACGTGGTTTGGCAGCCATATTGGATTCAAGGTTTTGACAGGGTTTTATGGGCACCTGTCTTCAAATACTATCTCCTCTGAATCCGCTGCATGAAATGATTTCAAACTTTGTGAGAATTGTCTCCATACAGAACACAACAAATGAGCATAGCCGTTTTTTTATATCTTTTTTAGTTGCGGTCATATTGGATTTTGATTTTGATAAAAAATTTCACCCAAGTACAAATACTGATGGAAGCGCCTCATAAATCTACTATAAACCCCCATTCACTGGCTTTGCAGAAACCCTAGCGTTCTCCACAACCTTGTTCAATATTATGTGTACTACCCTTGACGACCAGAGTTAGAATTGGCCTTTTTCAAACGATGCTTGTCTGAAGAGGCAACTATGCTTGTCACAGGAGGCGACTGATCGGATTGGGTGATCAGACTCGCTGACTTGATTCTTCATTTCTCAATTGCCAATTGCTACGGTACCTTATTTTTGACAGCGTTGTTAAAAGCAAACCATTTGCAAACCATTTGCGGATTAGAATATGGAGGTCGGCATTTAGTTTACTCTGGGAAACTGTGGCACACGCCAATTTGGTAGCGGCAATGTCCTGCAAACGTGGACTATCTTTTGATGGAGTTGGTACAAGCAAACCATGTGCGGATTCGAACATGGTCGAAGTCAAATATTGGTTAAGAATACACTGGGACACATGTCATGATGTCTCACAAGCGGTTTATTATATTCAACGGCGTTGGTACAAGCAAACCATTTCGGGATTCGAACATGGTCGAAGTCAAACATGGGTTAAGAATACACTGGGACACGTGTGGTGATGTCTCACCAGCGGTTCATTACATTTGATGGCGTTGGTACAAGCAAACCATATGCGGATTCGAACATGGTCGAAGTCAAACATGGGTTAAGAACACACTAGGACACGTGTGGTGATGTCTCGCAAGCGGTTCCTTACATATGATGGCGTTGGTACAAGCAAACCATTTGAGGATTCGAACATGGTCGAAGTTGGAAATTGGTTAAAACATCCTGGGACACCCAAGCACATGTCAATTTAGTAGTGGTGATGTCTCACAAGAGGTTCCTTACATTTGACGGCGTTGGTACAGGTAAACTCTTTGAGGATTCGAATATGAACGATGTCGGAAACAAGTTTAGCACTTTATCTCAGCAATTCGACAGGAACCCGGGGTCCGGACGAACGCAGAACGCTAATCCGTTTGACTGGAGCCCAACTGACAAAGAAGATACAGCCTGTTAAAGAGTCCCCAAGCCGAAAGGCTGAAGAGCCCCAGTGTTAGCGTTTGATTTAATATTATTATTATTCCGCCGATTTTTGTACCAGAGCTAGCAAAATAACCACCAGCTCCATTTTGTTCAAATTTTGTATGTGTATGAAGACCGTTGGGTACTAGTGCCCGCCAAAAACCCAAGGCCGTAGGCCCAAAAGCCAAGGGCAGATAACTAAAAATCAAGACGTTTTTAAAGATGTATTTCGCCCTATTGCTCCGCAACCGCTTATCCGATTACTTTGAAAACTTGCATGTATCTGCTGCTTGAGCTGCTTGACATATTTTGTTCTTTGACTTTGGTCATTGGTCAAATGGTTTGGCAGCCATATTGGATTCAGGGTTTTCACAGTGTCTTTGGGGTACCTGTCTTCAAACGCAAACAACTCCGAGTCCACTGCATGAAATGCTTCCAAATTTTCTGAGAATTGTCTCCACACACAACACAGCAAACTCTCATAGCCGTTTTGGGATATCTGTTTTAGTTGCGGTTGTATTGGATTTTGATTTTGATAAAAAAAATACCGAAATTTTACTTTAACGATCATATCTTGTTAGCTTGTTGACAGAAACTGTTGCAAGTTTACATGAAGTTAGGTATCATATGCATCTTATTTTCTGTTCTTGGGTGCATGGAAAAAGTAACAACACTTGGTGGTAATATTTGATTAGAATTTGGGACACCCCCTGAACACGCCAATGTCCTTCAAACGGTGACTATCTTTTGACAGAGTTGGTACAAACAAACCCTTTGAGGATTCGAACATGTTTGATGTCGGAAATGGGTTTAAAACAGACTTAGCACACGCAATTTCGTAGCGGCAATACCCTGCAAGTTGTGCCTACATGTGACGGATTTGGTACAAGGAAACCCTTTAAGGATTCGAACATGGACGTTTGTGCACAGTGTAACTTGGAGCCCGCCATTGCTGCTTGCAGCTTTAATTTATTATTATTATTATTATTTATTATTCCGCCGATTTTTGTACCTGCCCTAGCAAAATAACCACCAGCTCGATTTTGTTCAAATTTTGTGGGTGTTTGTAGACCGTTGGGTACTAGTGCCCGCCAGAAAGCCAAGGCCGTAGGCCTAAAGGCCAAGGGCAGATAACTGAAAAACAAGTATTTTTTGACGATATATTTTGCCCTGTTGCTCTACAACCGTTTGCCCGTTTACTTTCAAACCTTGCATGTATCTACTGCTTCAGTTGCTTGATATTTTTTGTTCTTTGACTTTGGTCATTGATCACGTGGTTTGGCAGCCATATTGGATTCAAGGTTTTCACAGGGTTTTATGGGCACCTGTCTTCAAATACTATCTCCTCTGAATCCGCTGCATGAAATGATTTCAAACTTTTTGAGAATTGTCTCCATACAGAACACAACAAATTAGCATAGCCGTTTTTTTATATCTTTTTTAGTTGCGGTCATATTGGATTTTGATTTTGATAAAAAATTTCACCCAAGTACAAATACTGATGGAAGCGCCTCATAAATCTACTATAAACCCCCATTCACTGGCTTTGCAGATACCCTAGCGTTCTCCACAGCCTTGTTCAATATTATGTGTACTACCCTTGACGACCAGAGTTAGAATTGGCCTTTTTCAAACGATGCTTGTCTCAAGAGGCAACTATGCTTGTCACAGGTGGCGACTAATCGGATTGGGTGATCAGACTCGCTGACTTGATTCTTCATTTCTCAATTGCCAATTGCTACGGTACCTTTTTTTTGACAGCGTTGTTAAAAGCAAACCATTTGCAAACCATTTGCGGATTAGAATATGGAGGTCGGCATTTAGTCCACTCTGGGAAACTGTGGCACACGCCAATTTGGTAGCGGCAATGGCCTGCAAACGTGGACTATCTTTTGATGGAGTTGGTACAAGCAAACCATGTGCGGATTCGAACATGGTCGAAGTCAAACGTTGGTTAAGAATACACTGGGACACATGTCATGATGTCTCACAAGCGGTTTATTACATTTAACGGCGTTGGTACAAGCAAACCATTTCGGGATTCGAACATGGTCGAAGTCAAACATGGGTTAAGAATACACTGGGACACATGGCATGATGTCTCACAAGCGGTTTATTACATTTAACGGCGTTGGTACAACCAAACCATTTGGGGATTCGAACATGGTCGAAGTCAAACGTGGGTTAAGAACACACTGGGACACGTGTGGTGATGTCTCACCAGCGGTTCATTACATTTGATGGCGTTGGTACAAGCAAACCATATGCGGATTCGAACATGGTCGAAGTCAAACATCGGTTAAGAACACACTAGGACACGTGTGGTGATGTCTCGCAAGCGGTTCCTTACATATGATGGCGTTGGTACAAGCAAACCATTTGAGGATTCGAACATGGTCGAAGTTGGAAATTGGTTAAAACATCCTGGGACACCCAAGCACATGTCAATTTAGTAGTGGTGATGTCTCACAAGAGGTTCCTTACATTTGACGGCGTTGGTACAGGTAAACTCTTTGAGGATTCGAATATGAACGATGTCGGAAACAAGTTTAGCACTTTATCTCAGCAATGCGACAGGAACCCGGGGTCCGGACGAACGCAGAACGCTAATCCGTTTGACTGGAGCCCAACTGACAAAGAAGTTACAGCCTGTTAAAGAGTCCCCAAGCCGAAAGGCTGAAGAGCCCCAGTGTTATCGTTTGATTTAATATTATTATTATTCCGCCGATTTTTGTACCAGAGCTAGCAAAATAACCACTGGCTCGATTTTGTTCAAATTTTGTATGTGTATGAAGACTGTTGGGTACTAGTGCCCGCCAAAAACCCAAGGCCGTAGGCCCAAAAGCCAAGGGCAGATAACTAAAAATCAAGACGTTTTTAAAGATGTATTTCGCCCTATTGCTCCGCAACCGCTTATCAGATTACTTTGAAAACTTGCATGTATCTGCTGCTTGAGCTGCTTGACATATTTTGTTCTTTGACTTTGGTCATTGGTCAAATGGTTTGGCAGCCATATTGGATTCAAGGTTTTCACAGTGTCTTTTGGGTACCTGTCTTCAAACGCAAACAACTCCGAGTCCACTGCATGAAATGCTTTCAAATTTTCTGAGAATTGTCTCCACACACAACACAGCAAACTCTCATAGCCGTTTTGGGATATCTGTTTTAGTTGCGGTTGTATTGGATTTTGATTTTGATAAAAAAAATTACCGAAATTTTACTTTAAAGATCATATCTTGTTAGCTTGTTGACAGAAACTATTGCAACTTTACATGAAGTTAGGTATCATATGCATCTTATTTTCTGTTCTTGGGTGCATGGAAAAAGTAACAACACTTGGTGGTAATATTTGATTAGAATTTGGGACACCCCTGGAACACGCCAATGTCCTTCAAATGGTGACTATCTTTTGACAGAGTTGGTACAAACAAACCCTTTGAGGATTCGAATATGTTTGATGTCGGAAATGGGTTTAAAACAGACTTAGCACACGCCAATTTCGTAGCGGCAATACCCTGCAAGTTGTGCCTACATGTGACGGATTTGGTACAAGGAAACCCTTTAAGGATTCGAACATGGACATTTGTGCACAGTGTAACTTGGAGCCCGCCATTGCTGCTTGCAGCTTTAATTATTATTATTATTATTATTCAGGTACAAGTATCTGCTCAAAATTCTTTCTTTGTTCCCCGACCAGTAGATCCGTATGCATTCCAGTTATCATTCTCAACTCCCTGGGGAGTATACAACCCAAGCTTCGTACATGCGCTAGAGGGCATTTACATCCACCTCACACATGGGGTACCCATTCCCTGCTGGGTGAACAGAGGCGCATGCCCAGGGTGACACCTCACGTTTTGACACTTGTGTTTCGGGTGTACGAGTATGTACGTATTCGTGTTTCCACCATCTGGTCATGTACGGTTCGGGGCGATATACGAATTTTAAGCATCTGTCATCATTGAAAGATTGTGGCCTACAATGTGTGGTATTTATGAAGCCCCGAAACAGCTGGTGTGTGACATGAAGCGAACTGGTAAAACCGTCCCGTTCACGATTATTGTACTTATTAATTTAGTGTGTGTGCGTGCACGCGTGCTTGCGTATACGTGTGGCTGTATGTACTAGTCCGGATATATGCCTGTTTTATAGACTGTGATACCATGCCGCAGTTTAACGTCAATATTCCACAATACACCGACTCGGAGCCAGCTAATCCTTGTTTTAGCCCCTTACCCAGACAGGGTAACAACAAGTACCATCTTTTAACCTCTTTTGGTTTGACGTGTCCGGGCGGTCGGGTAGCCTAGTGGTTAAAGCGTTCGCTCGTCACGCCGAAGACCCAGGTTCGATTCCCGACATGGGTACAATGTGTGAAGCCCATTTCTGGTGTCCCCCGCCGTGATATTGCTGGAATATTGCTAAAAGCGGCGTAAAACTCACTCACTCACTTTGACGTGTCCAGGGATCGATCCCCGACCTTCCATTCTCCGGCAAACGCTCTTCCACAAGACCACAATGGCGGTTCCATAGTCCCACAGTCCCTGAAGCATATTATATTCTCTTTCTCCCAGCCCTTACTGTAATGCTATAGAGCTAAATAAAGAAGTCTAGATTTCCCCCAGGTTCTAAATCTCCATTTTCACTGGGGCTCCTTTTGAATTTAAATGGAATTGTTTGTTTCTATCAAAATTATATAGTTTTGGAGACTTAACGTTAGTCTAGCCGGTCTTCACGAGGCGTAGCTGTTGCTACAGGCACAAGCTCAAGGCCGCTCTCAGTCGGAAGATCAGACTCCCACAGCTAACTGTGGCCAGTACTTTAGTCCACGGTGAACACACCTTTGAGGCGACTTTGCGATCCTTGTTATACCGAAGCATGTGATTAAACAACAGAAGTCATACAAAAAGAACGCCAGCCCGCCACAATAGATGAACGCTTACGTGATACCACCTGACTAATGACCTCGACATTTGCTAGACTAACATCTGGTCTCTGAAATGAACATATCGTACAGAAAAAACAATTTTGCAATTATCTTAATAGAAATATAATGAAAGGGAGACCATAGACTCTCTTCATTTTCAGATACTGCAGTAATCTAGACTTGCCAAACATCATAGACTTGCATGGGCTGTATTTGATATATTTGTATCAGGGTCTGGAAGACAGACTATTCATTTGCGTGTACCAGCTCCCATCGGCGTATTTCCAATAACACTCAGATCCACTCGGCTTATTCCGCAACTATATTCTACCTCGGTCAGCAATGGAGTAGTGATATATTGCGTGATTTCACTATAAACCGTGTAACTCTAGATCCCTCCGCATATAGTTCATATAACATGACAGACATATTTACCATGTGCTCTAACGGAAATAAGGTATGTAGTTTGACTTGAAAAGCAAAACAAGTTGAACAGTAAGAAAAGGTTAACGATTGCTGCAGTGTTGTAATGTGTCATGTGATAGTCACGTGCATGAAAATAGTTCCAATATGAATTGCTGCCAATGCAAACTCCGGCGCTGCGGTGATTAGCATGACTCCACTGTCATAGGCTAATTTGCATGTCACGTGACCGAACTTTTCTCTTGTTTGTAAACAAACGCGCTTATTCTGAAATCAGAACAGTCTGGTCTAATGCAAGCCTCCCGGTGCGCTTTACATGTTAGGAGAGTGCTGCCATTGCTTGCCGAACTCGAGCTGAGTGTTCCTGATAAGTGATTTGGGGGCTTTTAGCTGAGCCCAACTACAAACAGCTCCTGACGGGTTCTCGCACTTACCCATAAGCCCCGACCCCGCTGTTATTACATACCCACACATCCTGACCTGTCCTGTAAGAGGAGGTGAGTGCCTGAGACCCGAGGTCAGCTTACCAAGGCGCATGGACAAAATGTGTGGTGCCCATTCTACTTTTAGAGTGGTGTAGTGGCCAGAACATCTGTCTGGAGAGCGGAAGGTCGGTGGTTCGATCCCCGGCCGCGTCATACCAAAAGCGTTAACAGATGGTACTTGTTGTTACCATGCCTGGCAAAACAGGGATTGGTTGGCTCGGAGTCAGAATACTGTCAGTAAACTGTTTCTGAGTGGGGTATTCATGTTAAACTGCGGCATGGTATCTCAGTGGGTAAGCGCTATATGAACGCCATAAGTCCGGAATAGTACAAGCAGCCACACACACACGTGCATTCACTTCGCCCTATAAGTGCAATAATTTTCAACGTTACATTAATCCCCACCTCAGCATCACCTTTTAGAGTGAGTTGGATTTAATGAAATATTCCTTTCCCTATAACGGAGAGTGCAACCAGAAATGGTCCTCACACATTGAAACGATTTGGGAAATCGAAACGTGCGAAAGGAGCCAAAGCCTTTACTTCTACGCTATCCCACCGCACCTACTTTTATAGCTTCCTTGTCATATTGCCCCTTGAACAGGACACCGCCCCTTCGACAGGACACCGCCCCTACGACAGGACACCGCGCCTTCGGCTGGACACGTTCTCATATGGGGCACTGCCCCTACGACAGGACATCGCCACTTCGACAGGACACCGCTCCTTCGACAGGACACCTCCCCTTCGACAGGACACCTTCTCCTATGGGGCACTGCCCCTTCGACAGGACACCGCTCCTTCGACAGGACACCGCTCCTTCGACAGGACACCTTCTCCTATGGGGCACTGCTCCTTCGACAGGACATCGCCACTTCGACAGGACATCGCCACTTCGACAAGACACCGCTCCATCGACAGGACACCTTCTCCTATGGGGCACTGCCCCTTCGACAGGACACCGCTCCTTCGACAGGACACCGCTCCATCGACAGGACACCTTCTCCTATGGGGCACTGCCCCTACGACAGGACACCGCTTCTTCGACAGGACACCGCTCCTTCGACAGGACACCTCCTATGGGGCACTCACCCTACCACAGGACATCGTCACTTCGACAGGACATCGCCCCTTCGACAGGACACCGCCCCTTCGACAGGACACCTTCTCCTATGGGACACTGCCCCTTCGACATTTCACCTCCCATCACTTCTAAGAATACGTACATGTTTTCAACATTCTTAGAAAGTTTCCAGATTTGCATATGAATGGAAAAGTAAACAGTGGAACAGAAAACCAATTCAAACCCACGAAGTCAGCAATCATGGCGGCGTAGTACAGGCGAGGAGAGATAAATACATAAAGTCCGGACAATAATGATGTTCACCAAACTAAAATTTATATATGCCCCGATCTATTCCCGGCCAAGACCAAATTCTTGAAATGACATTTGATGGATGACTCGATGGGTCACGAGAAGCATCATTTCATGACATAATGGTTCGTAACACTGCTTATACGGTCCCCTTTACTCTATATATCTATTTAATGCAAAAATAGATAAGTACTCGCAGGTGTGCAGGTGATGCACACATGAAACATTTATACAACCACGTGCAAGAATACACCTGCCCTACTCCATTGTTGGTAAATTATCGTGTAATTATAGAATCGTGTTATTTTAAGTTTAAAGAATAGAAGTGCAGTTTTTAGCTTAAAAGAGAGAGAGAGAGAGAGGGAGAGAGAGAGGGAGAGAGAGGGAGGGAGAGAGGGAGAGAGAGAGAGAGAGAGGGGGGAGGGGAAGGAGGGAGGAATAATAATTGAAGGGCAAAAGTAAGTATACCGAGTTTGTAATTGAAACTTGAAAGAACTGTTGTTAAATTTGATTATGTCTATTTAACCATCAAAAAGTGATGTGGGTGGATAATTTCGTGTAAAATAAATTTGTTCAATGAAGACTCGGGTGAGAAATGAATTTTCAACCACATGACCCCTGCCATGTTTGTAATGTAAATTAAAGGGCCGAATAAAAGCAAATTCATTGATTTTCAAAAAATGATGTCTCATCAGACGTGTATTATGCGATTTTTTATGTCCAATATGTCATAATATCAGTACCCCTCTTGTCTCGAACTGCGAGTTAATCATGTGATGATAGTGTGATGAGAGTGATAAATCCAATCCGATACACTTGGTATCGCGATCCGAAAAATATTCAAATGAGGTCACCTGCAGGAACTACTTCCGCCGAGGTTAAAGCGTTTGCTCGTCACGCCAAAGGCCCGGGTTCGATTCCCATGAGTATAATATGTGAAACCTCTTTTCTGGTGTCCGCGCCACGATATTGCTGGAATATTGCTAAAAGATAAACATATAAAACGATAAAACATTCTAACTCACTTACTTCCAATATCCTTGAGCGATTACTCAATAAACTATTGACTAACGTCACAAATAAGCTCAAGTATTGGGTTTTCACGGCGTGGGAGTGTTATTGTAGTATAACAGGACTGAAAATCATTAGGTACTGTTTGATAAACAAGGCGGTTCACTCACACATTGTATTTGACACCGTCCAGTGTCGAGGATGTATCACTGCAGCTTTTGCAAAATCATTCTATACTTGAGTTGGAATAATTTAAAATTTATTTTCTAGGTCTGGGAGACTGGGATTCATGATGTGTTAATATTTCAGGGCGGTGGGTAGGCCAGTGGTTATAGCTTTGGCTCGTCACACCTCAAACCCGGGTTTGCTTTCCATTTGGGTACAATGTGTGAAGACCATTCGTAGTGTCTCTGCATTGATTTGACTGGACGACTGCTAAAATCTGGATTAGTAACAGTTAATAAATAACAGTTTAACAAAACCAAAATTTTGAATGCAGGGTTGAGTACTTCTCGAAAACCGTCAATAAATGGAAAAGAAAATTGATCAATTCCTTGAATAAATACTATTGAAAGATCAACTACCTACATTTAAACGTTAAAGATTATCTTTACAGAATCTGATTTGTAATTTAATAAATATTTATTTACATAAACGCCGCCCCCCCCCCCCACACACACACTAACAATAACAAAAAAACCCAAACAAACAGCACCCCCCCAAAAAAACCCCCAACCAAACAAACAAACAAACAAATAAAAAACACAAATGTTGAACTTTAAAGGGGAAAAGAGAACTTTGATATAGTTTTTATAGTTTTATTTATTTTATATTCTCCCCTACGAGTAAAAGTTACGCAACGAGTTAGGAAAACCTGTTTGTCGGAGCCAGTATAGTATAAGTACTTCCCCACATACTATAAAGACCAAGGGCGCACCACTTCGCTGTCGGGAGTTAGCGGTGCCAGGATCCGTTTCACTGGTTTCACGTCAGTAGTGAAATACTTTTTAAAAGATCACTTTTAAAACAACAGCTTGTTATTACTTTATCATTTCGACCAAAACATCATGAAACAAGAGCCTAATATGACGGTACAAAAAGCGTAACAAAGGCAACATGGTTCTAAAACAACAGCTCGAAAGATTGACGCAACAGGAGTGAACTGTTTTTGACGTACATTCTTTAGAAAATCAATGTTAATTTCAGAGATAATATAAATAGCTGATTACATGAGCTAATTTAAATTTGATCGATAAAATGTTCGATAAAATTCCTCTGATGCCGGTGGCGTAATCAGCGCTTGCAAAACAAGATGGCCTCGAGTGTGGATGTAGACCTTGTCTAATCTAGGTACGGCGGGAGTGCTCGCTGTGAACGTATCGTCATGATCCCCAAAGCCAATGAATGTTGAATAATGCTCTCTCCATGTGGGTCATTTGAAAACGACGTGAACGATCCTTCACGGGGGGATCGCTAATGTCTTGGTTTTGTGTAGTAAAAAAATCCGGTTTTAGTGTTAGTTCTTTGAATGTCAATATGTCTTTTCTTAAATTGTACTGCAATAGTACTAGTGATATAGTAACTGAAAAAGGATAAAAAAGGAACATGAAAAATTGTCATTTTGAAACATTTAGTTTTCATGGCCCGAGGCCATCGACAGGACCGCCTCTATGGTGTAGTTGATAGAGCGTCTGACCGGAGAGCGCACACGCACGCACGCACGCACGCACACACACGCACAAGCACGCACGCACTCTCACTCACTCACGTCGCTATATAAGTGCAATAATCTTGAACGCGACGTTAAACCCCATTTCACCTCACCTCACCAAGCTTTAATAGTTAACTATATGTATTTTCTCGTCGAAATCAAAACCATGTATATTATCTGAGAAAAGCAATCAGCTACAAAAAGGTAATTACGGGAAACAAAAGAAAAAACGTTTTCATTGTGAATCGATTGTTCAAGACAACCGAAGTTATAACCTCAAATAAGGCCCACTCATTCATAAGTTATAAAGGTAAAGGTCGAGCGATACCCAAAGGCTGGAAGACTGCAAGTAGCACATGACCTCCACGTCACACCGGCTTTCCCTCTGCACAGGATACTTGTGTGACTAACGCGAGCCAAGGAAGATTTCCGGGTCAACATATTGTTTCAATTTTGGAATCGACACGTAGCAATATACACTGGGTAATCGGGGATCGTCAAATGCTGACTTGGCAACAGTCTTCTGTACTGTACCAGCCCTAACACGATCGGGATCTTATCGTCTGAAGATTCTAAAATATGATTCATCTTTGATATCTCGTGCACCATCACATCAGACCTCACGCGGTATATAAATGTGTTCACATTAATCGTCATGAGGTGTGTGGACTTTCGCGGACCAAGCTCTGAGCAGATACGTGGAGGTGCTGAATGTATACCCTCTGAGATGTTCCGAAGTGGTTTGCAGGTCTGCCTGGCTCCATTTGTAGAAATGTCATGGTGAAGGGTGTTTAATACCCACCTAGACAGGATATTACCCCCTCAATCGACCGGCTGAACTTGGCATGATAGCTGCATTGGCGTCTTACTAAAAGGTTAGAGCAAAATGACAACAATTTACTGTTAAATCTTTTTCATTAAATGCTCAAAAGGATTGGGGACCATTAAAGGGAGACTTGACTGGGGATATTTGGCAGCCCCTTCTAATTAGGTTGTGCATACTACCTTGTTTGTCTGCGAGTTCACACTATATTACATTTATTTTGAATAGTGATGCTTTTTTTAGAATACATATAAACTGCCGGGCAAAAGAAAGTATACGCTTGTAAATTGGATTTGGCCAAAGAATTACAAACGTTGTGAAAACGTAATTGGGGTGAAAACAGTCGCCGAAACACTGCAAACTTAAGGTACAAAACACACCTGTGATACCCGTATCACCATCGAATAACCAGCTCTTGTTTGTTTCAGTGTTTTTCAATGTCTGAAAGGAATATTGTTGACGCATATATTTATAAAAAATGACTTTGATAGGATTTTGCGTTTTTGGAAGCATAAACGAAAAGCCAATGTGCTCACTGTATATCGTAAGTCCGCGATTTTAAATAGTATGCACATCGGTTTTTGTATTTTTACCCCCAAAATCGCAAAAAAATATTGAAACCCATTCTTAAATTGTTACAGTGAGCTATTGTATTCAAATGAAAGTGTATTCCTAATTGCTGTTAGGCACAGAACGGTCGCTGAGATATACGAACTATATGCGGCGGCGGGATCTGGCGTTAGACGGTTCACAATGAGTTCATGCAATATCACTACTCCACTGCTTCAAGGGGTACAATGTAGGTAGCGGGCTCAAACGAGTGGACCCGTGTGTTGTCGAGCTCAGACAACTAGATCATTGTATTCCAAAGTGACGTCATGTCTGTCTCACAGAAGTCATACATGTAAAAAGAGAATTCTAAAGATAGCCATTGTAGCCAATAAACTTTAGATTAACGTCGCCACGAATAGACAATAATATCCGCAGTTCCGAAAACACGAAAAATATTTCTCCTCATTATAACGGACCGCCTCAGTGGTCAAGTGGACGGAGCGCCTTTCACCTCGTAACGAAAGACGTTAAAAGATGGTACTTGTTGTTACCCTGCCTGGCGCTCGGCATTAAAGGGCTAAAACAAGGACTGGTCGGCTCGGAGTCAGTATACTGCGTCTGTGTGGGCAGAGACCATATAATAGATCTATTATATGGTCTCTGGTGTGGGGTATTCATGTTAAACTGCAGCGTGGTATCTCTGTTGACTAGCACTATAATACCGGCATTAGCCCGGACTAGTTCGCGAGCACATCGTGATAAAACGTTAAACCCTGTTTCAAATTCCCTCTTTACTAATGACAAAGCGGTTCCACTGTTATACGGGACGCAAATAAACAATCTACACATGCGTTCACCTCGAAAGTTTATTTCAGCGAAAATAATTATTATTTATAACAAACTGCTCTGATAATGTTAATTTTGTCGAGAGCACTTTTACATCACAAACAATCTTCACGTTTTCCTTTATTTGTTTTCTTTCGATGCCGAGGGCCAATGAGTGCTGTGTTTAGTGTCGTTCAGTCGAAGCCTACGACCAATCGGCCGCCGCCTATCTACCATGTTCCCGAGGCAAGGGAGTTAACTGACTATATATTAAAGTCCAGTTTCCACTGGAGTTTTACAGTCACTTAACACCCTTGCCTTAGGAAGATGCCTATCTACTAGTTCAGGTAGACAGTAGACTAACATAAAGTCTATGACATGTTATATTACACAATACCCTTCTCGACTCTAAAAATAAAAATGATATTTTTCCCTATGCTGATTTCATGTGGAATAAAGCTGGCTTGAGCTGTCTAGACTTGTTTTTGAATATGTTTCTAGATTGTTTATTTTTTCATAAAATAAATATATTCCACAGTCATGGTGCAGGACTAGTAGACAGGAGCCCAGTCAGTATTAATGGCCGCTCCCTTACGACAGCTGGGTGATATTACTGTCAATATTTACTTATCACTTGAACCCTTTATTCGACTGAAGTCTTCTCTTAACGCCTCTGTTGTTAAGAGGGGAACGCATTCGCAACTAACTGGCCTTGATAGGTCGTGCTGTGCCACGTGATGTCACGCTGGTGGTGTGACTAAAGTCAACCAAAAGTTCCACGTGACCTGCCATATCGCTGATTGGTCAGCAACGGGGTCAAAGGTGATGAAACGACGACATGGTTCAGTCTGTGAACAGTGACGTTTTATTTGTTTAACATGATTTAGATTCGCGTGGTTATCAATTAGACTCACAGAGTAAGTGAGGTTTTTTTTCGCAACTTATAACAATATTTCAGCAATATCACGTCGGGAGACACCAGAAATGGGTTCACGCATTGTACCCATGTGGGGAACGAACCCGGCACTTCGGCGTGACGAGTGAACACTTTAACCACAAGGCTACCGCCCTGCCCCAATTTAGACTCGGATCAAAACTCAATGTTGAAGACAACCAATAAGCTATGAGGATTAACGCACAATATTTCGCGTTTTCAGCATTATTTTACGTTGAACAGATAATCGGCAACTTTTTTCGCCATAGCTCGTAGCTAGGCTATATATAAACTATATATTACTGGGGACACGTATGACCGATATTTGCTGTAACGAGTTGCGTACCTTAGACGCGCCAGGATCCCATGATCATCGGTTCAAATCCCACAATCGCCACGATTCTGATTCTTGGTTTGTTTTTACCATACCCGTGCGCGAAGGTTTCAACGAGATTACATAAGTATCAACGACCACAGGCTCTGACACGTCTAAGGGGCGCAACTCTGCACGGCGAATTGCGCACTGATTTGAGGCAAGGCTTATTCCGTTTAATAAGGAGCTTCTTAACATAAAACTCATAAGCAGACAATTATTCACTATTTAATTTATTTCATCACTCACCCACTCATTATTTCAATCAGTCGTCCAGTCGTTCAGCCAATCGTCCGTCCACTCATTCAGTCAATTATCCGTCCACTCATTCAGTCAATCATCTGTCCACTCATTCAGCCAATCACCCGTCCACTCATTCAGTCAATCATCCATCCCTTCACTCAGCCAATCATCTGTCCAGTCATTCAGCCAATCATCCGTCCACACATTAGGTCAATCATCCATCCACTCATTCAGCCAATCACCCGTCCACTCACTCAGCCAATCATTCGTCCACTCGTTCAGCCAATCATCCGTCCACTCATTCAGTCAATCATCCGTCCACACATTATGTCAATCATCTGTCCACTCATTCACTCAATCATCCGTCCTCTCATTCAGTCAATCATCCGTCCACTCATTCAGTCCAACATCTGTCCAGTCATTCAGCCAATCACCCGTCCACACATTATGTCAATCATCCGTCCACTCATTCAGTCAATCATCCCTCCACCCATTAAGTCAATCACCCGTCCACTCATTCATCCGTCAATTCATTAAATAATCCGATAACTCACTCAATCATCCATCCACTCACTCACACACTCATCCAATCAACCTAACTAACTGCATCCCTCGATCACACCCTAACCCTGTTGATCACTCGTTCACTCACTCACTCACTCAACCAACCAATCGTTCATTTACACAACTCAGTTATTAGTTCTCTGACCCACTCAATCATTTGTCCTCTTACTCAATCAGTCGTACCTCTACATCTGATACCAGGCATCTGCAATCAATCTGGAAAAATCAACGTAAATGTTGCGGGACGTCGATTGGAAACACCCTGCATGGATTCAGCGCTTTAATCAATGTGCGTTGCCGAGTCTTTCAAGGGGCTTCACCGACCGTCGACCTTGGGCTCATTTTCAGACTGTTTTTAAGTGTCGCAAAGCTTGTTATTCAACACGTATTTCATCCATATATTTCAACTCAACTGCCACTGTGACATGTGTTTACCTTACTCTTTAATGACACAGGAAATCAGCTCGGACGTGTTGCCTCACATATAGAATAAGCAATTTCCTCTCTCTCAATGTGCACCGACCACACCATTGTGCCGGCATCGATCCGAACCCCTTGAGTATTGATTTATGGGGAGACGGCGATATTTAAGTATAGTGTGTTTAAAAATTCAGACTTTTACTTTCAATAATGTATGAATTCGTCTCTTCATCTCGGTCGCGATCCTTTTTTAGGTAGTTTCGTAACTGGACGTTTTTGTTTTTTTTTCATTTGAAGGACGTAAGTCAATATTTTGGTTTCAGCAAGAGAAGGAACAACCAGCAGAGGGGATAAAATCCTCTGCCTATACCCCTCCCCCCTCCCCACTCCCCAAAGTCGGTCCCTTAACGCTAAGGCAGACTCCCATGCTTTAACACAAACGTAGGATAATAGTAGCGATTGTGTCCCCCTGATCGCTGTCCTTAGTTTCGTCGGGCGGTCGGGTAGCCGAGTGGTTAAAGCGTTCGCTTGCCACGCCAAAGACCCGGGTTCGATTCCCGACATGGGTACAATGTGTGAATGTGTGCCCATTTCTAGTGTCCCCCGCCGTGATATTGCTGGAACATTGCTAAAAGCGGCGTAAAACCATACTCACTCCTTAGTTTCGTCAAGGTGCAGAGCTAGTATGGTAAACGTCTCCGACCTACATCTCCGTCCAGACTATGGATCCAAAAAATTAGATCACTCACTCATTCACTCACACTAATTCTATGAATCATGCACTATCACTACTCCGTTGCTTCCCGAGGGATTCTGAAGGTAACGGAAAAACCCGAGCGAACCCGAGTGTCTCATGAAGGATTTGACACGCAGTTCCAATATGGAATCCTGCCAATGTTGGCCGTGATGACCCAGTGATTGGGGCGAACCAGTTTCTCGTATGAAAGGAGGAAGTGACGTCATCAACATGTGCCGTTCATGCGGTTGCCAGTAGATACGCAACGTAAAGCGCGTGCCAGTTTAGAACTGAAGACCAGCATTATCTTAATAGACGGGCTGCACAGAGCAGTAAATTCCCGGGCGGACATGACACAACAGTTAGATGATTGCAAATGATATTGATGAGAGAAAGATATTAACCAATCACCAAGGGGGACTGGAACCGCGTTCAATTATTCCCAAGACGCTGGAAATATCACACAGTAATAAATCATCGCAGTATTCGGCTCCACAACACTCGTCTACTGGAGGACGTTTTCGCCATGAATGGTTTTCATGTCAATGTTTACACTCACGTATTCAATTTTCCATCAGCTGATAATGAATATTCATTTTAAAGAGTCATTCGTTACTGCTTTCCGTAACCTGACGAGCTGCCTGTCCAAGAAATGTCACGAGTAGTCTCGAAAGGGTTCATTTGTCATGCTCATCGTAGCAACGGGAAAGGGGAGAACCAATAGCATTTGTGTACATTCGACCTGACGTGATTACCTCCCCTGTTTCCTTGGTAACTGGAGGGACCGACCATTTAATATCCGGTGATTATCGTTTCGGTCACTATTTCACGTTCCGTCACGAGTGGCCAAGAGCTCCGAGTCACCGCAACTCAATGTGTAGAGTTGCCTCCCTTAACCGAGCCAGGATCCGCTGGTTGTTGGTTTGAATCCTAGATTCGTAAAGATTATTGTCCTTGTTTGTCAGTAACAATTTTGAATTTAACCAAAAATGATTTGTTCAGTGTTTATCTTGGATGTCCTCTCCCGATCTCTTCCCGAACTTTAAATAATCGGTCCCTAACAGGTTTATACAGTAAGAGTGAGTGAGTGAGTATGGTTTTACGCCGCTTTTAGCAATATTCCAGCAATATCACGTTGGGGGACACCAGATATAGGCTTCACACATTGTACCCATGTCGGGAATCGAACCCGGGTGTTCGGCGTGACGAGCGAACGCTTTAACCACTAGGCTACCCGACCGCCCCTTATACAGTAGGAACGCAAATATTCTAGTCCTGCCTATAGCACTGAAAATCCACAGCAGGCTTGCAGGAGTTCCTGTCATGCCGCCTAATTGGCCGCGGTGTGTTATAAATATCGCATAAATGCCAAACACGGTCCATTGGCAAGTCTGCATCGTGTCAAATTAACAGGCCTCTATTACTCAGTAAACGAAGCAAAGGAGCTTTCATTGTTGCATGTTCGCCAGTACGAAAAGATGTCTAGAGTCAGCGAGTGAGTATGGTTTTACACCGCTTAAAAAATAATCGCTAGAGTGTACAGTGGGGTTTCCGTGGTTAGGTATTACTCAACAATAAAAATGTCTGATTGAATTTGGCGTGAAAGAATCAGTGGTTAACAGATGCGTGGATTGTTGCTCATAATATCAATCACTGGGTTGTCTTGTCCAAACGCGATTATTTTAGGCCGTCGTCATACTACTGGGATATTGCTGATGGGGCGTTATAAACAAATAAACAAACAAATAAACCAGACTTACCAGAGACGTATGTGTATTGTTCATGCACAGCCATTATGACCATCTGATCCTTATTCTGAAACGTTTGCGCCGGAACCCGGACAGTCTCCATGACATTCGTAGCCAACTCGTGTTATTCCGGGACAAGCCGAATAGCTTCTTGCAGGTTACGGAAAGGGGCGAGTGGTGACGAATGTATCCATGATACTGACCGGTGGGTTGATTTGAATAAATTCAACATTGGCGTTCAGTATTTCAGATATGATAATTACCCCAATGCGCCAGCGTCATGCGTCGTCTAAAATCACTGAAGACGATGGTCATAACGCGAAATAACGCGAGAGTACTCCAGACAACGAGATTTGGCTGTGTTCAAAAATCCCATTCGTCACCACTAGCCCCTTTCCGTAACCTGCACCGCTATTCGGCTTGTCCCAGAATAACACGAGTTGTTCACGAATGCAAAAATCCGCGCACGAATAAAAGAGAGCAGAGCCGGAAACCATGACGTAACTCTGTTGTAATGTCGTGAATGTGGTAAACTTTGGTAACTTTGTTGTGCTGGGAGTATTTTCGCTCCATGGTGCGTATTTTGACGTATGCCTCGAGATGTGCGTCTTTGATGATTTAATCCCACCAATAGACACCATCACGACATGTGAAAAATACGACTTGTATCCGAACTCTATTTCCCTTTTCATGTAGGTTCTGGTTTAAGGTCACGTCAAATTATCGACTCTACCTGCCAGGATCTCCTCTTTGAAATTTCTTTTTAAAAAGTGTGATGTCAGTTTTTGGAAAAGGTCACAGCTGGATTGTGTCAAACACGTGTGTATGGGTGCGTGCATGGTGGAGTGAGTTCCTGTGGGACGTTAAACAAGGGACACTAATGCATGATGGGATTGTCACGTGGTTTGTTACCAGCGCTTCATTCGTGTCAAACTATAGTGATCTAGTGGTAGAGCGTCCGCCTGGAGAGCGGAAGGTCCGGGGTTCGATCTCCGACCACGTCATCAAAAGCCGTTAAAAGATGGTACTTGTTGTTACCCTGGCTGGCGTTCGGTAGTAGCGGGCTAAGACAAGGACTGGTACATGGTCGGCTCGGAGTCAATATACTGCGTCTGTGTGGGGTATTCATGTTAAACTGCGGTGTGGTATCTCAGTTGACTAGCACTATAATACCGGCATTAGTCCGAACTAGTTCGCGAGCACGTCGCGTTAAACCCTCAAATTTCAAATTACTTCTTTACTAATGAAGGGGGCACGGGTGGCCCAGTCGTCTAAGGCGCCGCGATTCGCTGTGCAGAGTTGCGTCCCCTGGACACGCCAGAAACCTATGATTGTGGGTTCGAATCCCGGTTCGCCCCGATTATGTTTCTAGGTTTGTCAGCACCATACCCGTGCTCGTGGGTTTCACCGAAGTGGTAAACGTCTGAGACCTGCATCACTTCGAGCTTTCCTCCCACATTAAGCTGACACGCCGTGATATAACTGGAATACGTTTATAAGCGGCGTTAAACCAAACTCACTCACTCACTCTTTACTAATGTAAATGTAAATGACACTGTAACATCAGTCCGGATTAGTACAATCACACACACACGCGCACGCACACGCACACACAGGTGCATGCAAAAAGTGCAAAAATCTTGAACGCGACGTTAAACCCCATTTCACCTCACCTCGAGTCAAACTAACGCATTATCAACTGGACTAAGTCACTGTCCTTCCAATTGTGTTTGTTATGATTCAAGCCAATGTACCGCATTCTTGGTCGAGTGGATAGAGCGTCTGTCCGGGGAGCGGTGGTTTGATCCCTGGCCGCGTCATACCAATAGACGTTAGAAGACGTTATCCTGACTGGCGCTCTGCGGTAGGGGATAAAACAAAGACTGGCCAGCTCGTAGTCATTATTTTATATGTGTCAGGCGTGTCCATGTTAAACTGCACATGTTGACACGTCTCTAGATGAGTGAACTCATTTTCAACGGGACGTTAAACACCCACTACACTGTCTGAATGGAGTATCCATGTTAAACTGTGGCATGGTATCCCAGTGTACCCATGCACCATAAAATACATTCGAAACACACAGACACACGCACGCGCGCAGATGCAAAGAGAGAGAGACACACACAGGCACGAAATGAGCTTCCAATGTTTCAATGTTTGGGAACTGAACCCGGTCCATTGTCGTGACGAGCAAACACGCTAATCAATTGACTACCCCACCACATCTCCGGAACACCCGTGAAGATCCGGGTTAGTGTAAGTCTTTAGCAACCCATGCATAAGCGTAAGAGGCGACGAAGGGGATCGGGTGGTCAGGCATGCTGACTTGGTTATGCATGTCATTGTATCCCAATTGCGTGTATTGATGCTCATGATCTCAATCACTGGATTGTCTGGTCAAGACTCGATCATTTACAGACCGCCATCATATAGTTGGAATATTGCTGAGTGCGGCGTTAAACAACAAAGAAACCAAACATCTCCGGAAGTCCGGGGAGAAGCATCTTCCCGAATCAAGGGAGTTAACTGACTTTAAAGGTCCATTTTTCACCCTTGATGAACTAGGCTGGAATTCCTGGGCTCGATGGTAGCGCCACCAGTGGTTATTACGAGTCATGTCCCTTCTGAGCCTCTCCTATGGACCAATCAGATTCCACCTCTCGTATCACTTGCATTTGTATCAAACAAAACGGCGGCGCCCAGTCAAGACGATCTGATCGATAATCAAGTTCTATTGTGTGATAAAACGGGTCTTACATCACGAAGTTCATCAAATTGCGTGTGCACCTTGATTAAAAACATGAAAAGATTTGGAAAATATTTGTTGACAACGAGTTGGTGATGTACATGTTTTGCAAATCCTGCAATCGACGGAAATCTGCACGACAGTTTACTGACCGGATTTCGATTTCGTTGCTCGATTTTGATTGGACTATGCATAGACTCGTTAGTCCAGCCAAAATGTAACTCCATAATACCAGCCTAGTTCGGCAAGGGTGGAAACTGGACTTTTAAAGTCAGTTAACTCTCTTGCCTCGGGTGTCCGGGGAGGAGAGGTTCCCAGACTCTCATGCTTGCTTGACGTACGCGATCGGTTCTCGGGGTCTGTGGCCTGGAGGTATGCGTTCCATCATGCCCCGAACGGAAAGAATCAATGCTTTCAGTAACTGTTTTTCCCAAACCTAACTTGATTTTCTACACGCCAGTGTGTAAAGCTCACAATTGCTGGATGGGGCGTTAACAACGCTCACACACGCATGGCGCTATTAAGCTTAACGTCGATCCATTCATTGATGTGTATTTTTCAGTACTATGCTAGTTTTTAAACAAGGAAGCAAACAACTGTTCCTACTTTTGCGATCGAATTTTGTTTCGAACAGTAACATAGGTGCAAATAATCCTCAATAAAGAAACACAGATGCTGCTGCTGCTACTGCTGAATGTCACTGGTTTATAAGATGATGGACATTTAATAAATGATGCGTGTTTACATGAAAACACTGTCGTTTATTTGTAATAGGCATCATATCAAGGTTTACCGAGATGCCCAATGAGTGAGTGAGTGAAATTTGTTTAACGCACAGTCAGCAGTATTCCAGCTATATCGCTGTGACAGTGGGAGTTTCGATCGTGGGAGTTGCGATCGTCTTAGTGCAACGACTGTCGTAAGCCTATGTAAAGTATGGGAGTTACGATCGTCTTAGCGCTACGACTGTAGTTAGTCTATGTTAAAGTATGGGAGTTACGATCGTCTGAGTGCAACGACTATCGTAAGTCTATATTAAAGTATGGGAGTTACCATCGTCTCAGCGCTACGACTGTAGTTAGTCTATGTTAAAGTATGGGAGTTACGATCGTCTGAGTGCAACGACTATCGTAAGTCTATGTTAAAGTGTGGGAGTTACGATCGTCTTAGGGCTACAAACGGTTTGTGGATTGGGGCCCAGGGCTAGTTGTGTGAGAAGTAACAGTTTCTAAAAATTGGAATTTGTAACCACACTTACGACTGAAATTTAGACACGCCTTGAAATCTAGTCCGCCTTATATAGGAAACAGTCCAATGTTGGCGAACATTGCAAAATAGATATATTTTTTATTTGTAGGAAATCGTACAGAAAAAAACCCAGTTTTACCATCAGGATAGCTGCTGCCGTCTGGTTTTTGCGTTACCATCTGACCAGGAATGTAAGGAAACTAGTTACAACATGGAGTCCCTGTAGTGCTGACCGAGATGACCTGTACGGCCGAGGCGTGCCGAATGTCAAGCCGAGACTCTCATACTACGAGTACATGTAGGTACAACTCACCACACAATCAATACTAACTCATCGATCCGCCAAGAAAATAGTCTAACATGGATTCTTCGGAGTGCTGACCGAGATGACCTGTAGGACCGAGGCGTGCCGAATGTCTAGCCGAGATTCTGCGAGTACATGTACGCACAACTTACCACATAATCAAGAATAACTCATCGATCTGCCACAAAAATCAATCAAGTATAATCAGGACAGTTTACCCCCCAAAACTGACTGCACAACACCATGAAAATAATCTCATGTTTTGACTCGAGAGAACCGACGGCTCGATAGAACGTTACGCCCATGCATTGCGAGTGTAGGTAGTCATGTACGCATGCGTAAAACATGACTCACTCACTTGACTAATAAGCTAACACAAGGGTTGTTACCAAGGGAAAAGAGCTAACAGAAACGGCTCTATCTATTACATAACTTGGCACCTACAGAGATCACCGCACACCTCGAAATTTGAAGGGTGGTTCGTAGCATACGCGAGAACACAGGGAGGGTCATATTTGAGACGCATCTTGTAAGCTCTCCTCTGGAATTTAACAAAACGTAAGTTGGGCACGTTCTTGTGGGTAGGGAGTAGGGGATGAGAGAGAGCACGTTCTTGTGGGTGGGGAGTTGGGGTTGAACGAGGGAGGCGGGGAAATATCGACGCATCTTGGTCGTAAGACGGATATAATCTGTGTCTTCGTGGGGATGTTTTATTTGGGTTTAAATTCCTCAACGCGCACCTGCTCTGTGTCTGAAATAGTTAATGGACGCTTAAAAAGTTTTTGAAACTTTCCAGACTCCCTTAAGAAATCTCTTTTGACCCAAGCAGATTTGATTTTCAACCAGGGCAGGCACTCTGACAACTTCACTTTAAGAAATTGTGTGACTTGATTTGTAACAATCAAAATGTCGCAGGCTACTATTATATACATATTATCAGCATGATGTGATTTGGCATATGGATTTCTGGACTTAATTTCAAACTAACAGTTATGTCTTTTGGGCGTCACGCTAAACATAACATAACCTCATAGCATTATTATTTTGGAATCTTGCAAGTCGTTCCAATTGTTTAATGTTTTCATTATTTGCAAAGAGTCAAATAAGAACGGGGCGTCATATGAACACATATTATCGTCATTTATCATCCAAAACTGGCTCCCACAGGAGATATCGCTTGGATTAGATCAAGCGATATCTACACTGTAGATATCGCTGCAATGAAACTGCATCACAATGCTTTGCAGACCATTGTGACGTCACTGGTTACCATGACGTCACAATCAAATGACATCACTAATGGCTCTGCTACTGAAGCTGTTAGCAGTACTTTTTACACTGAAGACACTGCTAATTACTGTCTACAAATTGAAAAAGTTGGAAGAATGATGTTGGATGATAAATAGAGAATCTCACCCGAGTGCCTCTTGATATCAAATATATCAACACTCGTTGATAAAAGTGGCAAAAATCCTCGGCAACCCTCGGAAATTTTCCACTTTTATCAACTCGTGTTGATATATTTGATATCAAAAGACACTCGGGTGAGATTCTCTATATGTCCATGACCTCATCCGATGTTCATGACGTCACAAACGCCTATGTGACGTCGTCCAACAATAGGGCAGTGGATTTGAAATACCCCACTCAGACACAGTATACTGACCCCAAGCGGACCAGTTCTTGTTTTATTCCCTTCATGCTGAGCGAATAAAACAAGAACTGGTCGACTTGGGGTCAGTATACTGTGTCTGAGGGGTTTTATTCCCTTCATGCTGAGCGCGACTATGCTTGTCGTTAGAGGCGACTAACGGGATCGGATGGTCAGGCTCGCTGACTTGGTTGATGCATGTCTTCGATCCCAACTGCATGGATCGATGCTCATGATATCAATCACTGGATTATCTGGTCCAGACACGATTTATTTACAGACCGCTGTCATATAGCTGGAATATTGCTGAGTGTGGCGT
The DNA here is from genome assembly GCF_023055435.1 of Haliotis rufescens. Lineage (NCBI taxonomy): Eukaryota > Metazoa > Mollusca > Gastropoda > Lepetellida > Haliotidae > Haliotis > Haliotis rufescens. Next base: position 25,227,554 of record NW_025963824.1, on the reverse strand, counting down.
AAAACAACAAACCAACCAACCAATCATGCTGAGCGCCAGGCAGGGTAACAACAAGTACCATATTTTAACGTCTTTTGGTATGACGCGCCCTGGATCGAACCCCTAGCTTCTGATCTCCGGGCAGGCGCCCTATCCACAGGACAACGGAGGCAGTCTACAACGCGATAAAACAAGACAGGGTCGCAAAGAAGGTCTGCGAAGGATGGTGGACAACTCTATCACGCTGATGAGAGGGAATATTTATCTTGTAATTGCCACGATGACTTATCCCCTGCTGTGGCGCTGGGCGATATCATCTTGTTGATAGTCCCCGAACACGGCTCGGGCGATACAGGGGCACCCGGATGCTGGGAGTTGAAAGAGAAAATATGGCCAAATCATCCAGCTCTGGGAGTGAAAACAATACTCAAACGAACATAATGAAATACCACAGCATTAAATATTCCGTTTTCAACACGGCTGAATTAACTTGTCCACAATCTTTGCTCGTTTTTAAATCTGATCCGTAGAACGATGCCTCGTGTTGCAGAGAGTTTCATATTCATGGATTTCTTCGTTTCGTGTGCTCCCGTGGATGTAACGTGTCAAAAGTTACGGTACGTTCGATGTGACCCAAACTGAACAAACATCTCGCTCTGCAGCTAAAACGTTGCGAGGGACCATCTCATAAGCTGCACTGTCAATATAACGATGATCAATGAGGATAGAAGTGAAATTGTAGTTTTTTCTCGAGCAACAGTATTCCGAAATTGCCGTCCCTTTGTAATTACATCACAATCCATTTTCGAGCCGCTTATCAAGCCTGGCGTGATTGATGCTGGTCCTAAAGTCCACGTTATTTCCAGGAATCAGTCTCAGAGGTTAGGGTGTGTTTAACATGGATCCCAACCCTGTTCCGCCTATCTAACTGAGTAGGATAAAAAGTCGGAATGGGTATGGATCAATTGAAACGAAATTTCTTGAATGAGGCTGTTGAGTTCGATTTCAGCTATACTGGAACTGGAAATCGCAGATTCCTTGGTTTTATAAACGATGTTGACCTGTCTGTTAAATTACTGGAGTGGCGCAAGAAGGTTGGGACAATTCCCAAATGCTATCAGGAAAGTTTTTCTTGTCCGTAAATATAGAACGGTTTTCCTACAACTGCATCTGTTTCGCGAAACGAACGTGGAGCGCACAACGTTCGAGAGTTATAGCCGTTTGCAATTTTAATCTCACTGACTGCATAAAACATCGCATGCACCGCCTGGTTAAAAATAGGGCTGCGAGTGAGTTGGGTTTTATGTCGCTTTTAACAATAGGCTAGCATCGTAAATATTGAAAGTGGGACGCACGGCACCAAGAATGGGCTTCTCCGTTGAACCTGTGTTGGGAATCGAATCCAGGTCTTCGGCTTGGCAAGCTAACGCTTTAACCTCCAGACTACATCACCGCCCCTTTTTCTCCATGCTTACCGATGTCCGTGGGTTTCAACAATACGGTAAATGTCTAACACCTGCATTAATGTAGGCTTTTCTTCTGGCACACTGTGATAAAACAGGAGTGTTATTATTGTTTGTTTGTTTGTTTAACGCTGCACTCAACATTCCAGCTATATGACGGCGGTGGGGGGTAAATCCAGCGTACTCGGAAATCGTTGGTATGGAAAGATCCTCCTGGCGAGTCCGACGATTCCGTGTTGGTCTTTTGTGGACTTGGCACGGGTCGATGTCCCATATGGGTTATTTCTGCGAAGTCTTCTTTGCCTCATTTCCCCTACCTTAATAACCAGTCACTCAGTCCTCTGTTGGGGATTCAGTAGACAGAACCCAGTCTATACGAATGACCTCGGCTGATCTCAGTCGATGGTATTAACCTCCTTATCGTCACATCATTTGACCTCTTATGTTGCACAGTGTTAGGGCCAAATTGGAAGCTAATGACCTACAGTCTGTATATTGATTGTTCCGTGGATACTAGTTGCATCTTGGACCTATTTAGATCCGGGTTGGAATAGGTCTTCAGCAACCCATGCTTGTTTCCAGTAAAGATCCGGCTTGGAATAGGTCTTCAGCAACCCATGCTTGTTTCCAGTAAAGATCCGGGTTAGAATTGGTCTTTAGCAGCCCATGCTTGTTTCAAGTAAAGATCCGGGTTGGAATAGGTCTTCAGCAACCCATGCTTGTTTCCGGTAAAGATCCGGCTTGGAATAGGTCTTCAGCAACCTATGCTTGTTTCCAGTAAAGATCCGGCTTGGAATAGGTCTTCAGAAACCCTTAGCTTATTTCCAGTAAAGATCCGGCTTGGAATAGGTCTTCAGCAACCTTTAGCTTGTTTCCAGTAAAGATCCGGCTTGGAAAAGGTCTTCAGAAACCCTTAACTTATTTCCAGTTAACATTCGGGTTGGAATTGGTCTTAAGCAACCCATGCTTGTTAACAGTAAAGATCCGGCTTGGAATAGGTCTTCAGCAACCCTTAGCTTGTTTCCAGTAAAGATCCGGCTTGGAATAGGTCTTTAGCAACCCATGCTTGTTTCCAGTAAAGATCCAGCTTGGAATAGGTCTTCAGCAACCCTTAGCTTGTTTCCAGTAAAGATCAGGGTTAGAATTGGTCTTTAGCAATCCATGCTTGTTTCCAGTAAAGATCCGGCTTGGAAAAGGTCTTCAGAAACCCTTAACTTATTTCCAGTTAACATTCGGGTTGGAATTGGTCTTAAGCAACCCATGCTTGTTAACAGTAAAGATCCGGCTTGGAATAGGTCTTCAGCAACCCTTAGCTTGTTTCCAGTAAAGATCCGGCTTGGAATAGGTCTTTAGCAACCCATGCTTGTTTCCAGTAAAGATCCAGCTTGGAATAGGTCTTCAGCAACCCTTAGCTTGTTTCCAGTAAAGATCAGGGTTAGAATTGGTCTTTAGCAATCCATGCTTGTTTCCAGTAAAGATCCGGCTTGGAAGAGGCCTTTAGCAACCCATGCTTGTTTCAAGTAAAGATCCGGCTTGGAATAGGTCTTAAGGAACCTTTAGCTTGTTTCCAGTAAAGATCCGGCTTGGAATTGGCCTTTAGCAACCCATGCTTGTTTCCAGTAAAGATCCGGCTTGGAATTGGTCTTTAGGAACCCTTAGCTTGTTTCCAGTAAAGATCCGGCTTGGAATAGGCCTTTATCAACCCATGCTTGTTTCCAGTAAAGATCCGGCTTGGAATAGGTCTTCAGCAACCTTTAGCTTGTTTCCAGTAAAGATCCGGCTTGGAATAGGTCTTTAGCAACCCATGCTTGTTTCCAGTAAAACTCCGGGTTAGAATTGGTCTTCATCAACCCTTAGCTTGTTTCCAGTAAAGGTCCGGCTTGGAATAGGCCTTTAGCAACCCATGCTTGTTTCCAGTAAAGATCCGGCTTGGAATAGGTCTTCAGCAACCCTTAGCTTGTTTCCAGTAAAGATCCGGCTTGGAATAGGTCTTCAGCAACCTTTAGCTTGTTTCCAGTAAAGATCCGGCTTGGAATAGGTCTTTAGCAACCCATGCTTGTTTCCAGTAAAACTCCGGGTTAGAATTGGTCTTCAGCAACCCTTAGCTTGTTTCCAGTAAAGATCCGGCTTGGAATAGGTCTTCAGCAACCCATGCTTGTTTCGAATAAAGATCAGGGTTAGAATTGGTCTTTAGCAACCTATGCTTGTTTCCAGTAAAGATACGGCTTGGAATAGGTCTTCAGCAACCCTTAGCTTGTTTCCAGTTAAGATCCGGGCTAGAATTGGTCTTTAGCAACCCATGCTTGTTTCCAGTAAAGATCCGGCTTGGATTTGGTCTTCAGCAACCCATGCTTGTTTCAAGTAAAGATCCGGGTTAGAATTGGTCTTCAGCAACCGATGCTTGTTTCCAGTAAAGATCCGGCTTGGAATTGGTCTTCAGCAACCCTTAGCTTGTTTCCAGTAAAGATCCGGCTTGGATTTGGTCTTTAGCAACCCTTAGCTTGTTCCCAGTAAAGATCCGGGTTATAATTGGTCTTCAGCAACCCATGCTTGTGTCCAGTAAAGATCCGGGTCGGAATTGGTCTTTAGCAACCCATGCTTTTTTCCAGTAAAGATCCGGCTTGGAATAGGTCTTCAGCAACCCATGCTTGTTTCCAGTAAAGATCCGGCTTGGAATAGGTCTTCAGCAACCCATGCTTGTTTCCAGTAAAGATACGGCTTGGAATAGGTCTTCAGCAACCCATGCTTGTTTCCAGTAAAGATCCGGGTTAGAATTGGTCTTCAGCAACCCTTAGCTTGTTTCCAGTAAAGATCCGGCTTGGAATTGGTCTTCAGCAACCCATGCTTGTTTCCAGTAAAGATCCGGCTTGGAATAGGTCTTCAGCAACCCTTAGCTTGTTTCCAGTAAAGATCCGGATTGGAATAGGTCTTCAGCAACCCATGCTTGTTTCAAATAAAGATCCGGGTTAGAATTGGTCTTTAGCAACCTATGCTTGTTTCCAGTAAAGATACGGCTTGGAATAGGTCTTCAGCAACCCTTAGCTTGTTTCCAGTTAAGATCCGGGCTAGAATTGGTCTTTAGCAACCCATGCTTGTTTCCAGTAATGATCCGGCTTGGATTTGGTCTTCAGCAACCCATGCTTGTTTCAAGTAAAGATCCGGGTTAGAATTGGTCTTCAGCAACCGATGCTTGTTTCCAGTAAAGATCCGGCTTGGAATTGGTCTTCAGCAACCCTTAGCTTGTTTCCAGTAAAGATCCGGCTTGGATTTGGTCTTTAGCAACCCTTAGCTTGTTCCCAGTAAAGATCCGGGTTATAATTGGTCTTCAGCAACCCATGCTTGTGTCCAGTAAAGATCCGGGTCGGAATTGGTCTTTAGCAACCCATGCTTTTTTCCAGTAAAGATCCGGCTTGGAATAGGTCTTCAGCAACCCATGCTTGTTTCCAGTAAAGATCCGGCTTGGAATAGGTCTTCAGCAACCCATGCTTGTTTCCAGTAAAGATCCGGCTTGGAATAGGTCTTCAGCAACCCATGCTTGTTTCCAGTAAAGATCCGGGTTAGAATTGGTCTTCAGCAACCCTTAGCTTGTTTCCAGTAAAGATCCGGCTTGGAATTGGTCTTCAGCAACCCATGCTTGTTTCCAGTAAAGATCCGGCTTGGAATAGGTCTTCAGCAACCCTTAGCTTGTTTCCAGTAAAGATCCGGATTGGAATAGGTCTTCAGCAACCCATGCTTGTTTCAAATAAAGATCCGGGTTAGAATTGGTCTTTAGCAACCTATGCTTGTTTCCAGTAAAGATACGGCTTGGAATAGGTCTTCAGCAACCCTTAGCTTGTTTCCAGTTAAGATCCGGGCTAGAATTGGTCTTTAGCAACCCATGCTTGTTTCCAGTAATGATCCGGCTTGGATTTGGTCTTCAGCAACCCATGCTTGTTTCAAGTAAAGATCCGGGTTAGAATTGGTCTTCAGCAACCGATGCTTGTTTCCAGTAAAGATCCGGCTTGGAATTGGTCTTCAGCAACCCTTAGCTTGTTTCCAGTAAAGATCCGGCTTGGATTTGGTCTTTAGCAACCCTTAGCTTGTTCCCAGTAAAGATCCGGGTTATAATTGGTCTTTAGCAACCCATGCTTGTGTCCAGTAAAGATCCGGGTCGGAATTGGTCTTTAGCAACCCATGCTTTTTTCCAGTAAAGATCCGGCTTGGAATAGGTCTTCAGCAACCCATGCTTGTTTCCAGTAAAGATCCGGCTTGGAATAGGTCTTCAGCAACCCATGCTTGTTTCCAGTAAAGATCCGGCTTGGAATAGGTCTTCAGCAACCCATGCTTGTTTCCAGTAAAGATCCGGGTTAGAATTGGTCTTCAGCAACCCTTAGCTTGTTTCCAGTAAAGATCCGGCTTAGAATTGGTCTTCAGCAACCCATGCTTGTTTCCAGTAAAGATCCGGCTTGGAATAGGTCTTCAGCAACCCTTAGCTTGTTTCCAGTAAAGATCCGGATTGGAATAGGTCTTCAGCAACCCATGCTTGTTTCAAATAAAGATCCGGGTTAGAATTGGTCTTTAGCAACCTATGCTTGTTTCCAGTAAAGATACGGCTTGGAATAGGTCTTCAGCAGCCCTTAGCTTGTTTCCAGTTAAGATCCGGGCTAGAATTGATCTTTAGCAACCCATGCTTGTTTCCAGTAAAGATCCGGTTTGGATTTGGTCTTCAGCAACCCATGCTTGTTTCCAGTAAAGATCAGGGTTGGAATAGGTCTTTAGCAACCCATGCTTGTTTCCAGTAAAGATCCGGGTTGGAATTGGTCTTCAGCAACCCATGCTTGTTTCCAGTAAAGATCCGGGTTAGAATTGATCTTTAGCAACCCATGCTTGTTTCCAGTAAAGATCCAGCTTGGAATAGGTCTTCAGCAACCCTTAGCTTGTTTCCAGTAAAAATCCGGCTTGGAATAGGTCTTCAGCAACCCATGCTTCTTTCCAGTAAAGATCCGGCTTGGAATAGGTCTTCAGCAACCCAAAGGGGCGACTTATGGGTTCGGGTGGTCAGGCTTGCTGACTTGGTCGGCGCATTTAATCGTATCCCAATTATGTAGACCGATGCTCATGATGTCAATCACTGGATTGTCTGGTTCAGACTCGGTTAGACCGACGTCATATAGCTGGAATATTGCCGAGGGCAGCGTTAACAATAAAAAGCACAAAACAAAGCGTTGTTCGCTCACTCACACACACCAACCTTCTAGGAGGTTTTCACCATGGTGATCTACTATGTATTTGTAAATGAAACAGTTGAACACCATTTCGTGAAAGAAATATCAAAATAACAGGCCCGTTTGGCTTTAGGCGACAAGAAAGTAAAAACGCCGACGCCACGCTGTAAAACCAGAGCTTAAAAAGAATCTTTTTCAAAGTCCAATATTTAGATATACTCCCACATACGCGTATTGCATAACATTTCACGCCACACTTCACTTCATGATTTATAACTTTTAAAATGTCAAGTACTTTTTTAATCTCCTCGTCAAATTTTAGTGATTCGCACCGCCTCACGTCGCCAAGGCGATAGGCTAGATTACAGTATAACCCTGAGCCCGGGTTGTCTCGACATTGGAATAAAGTAGCTTATTCATCCCGGATATCTGTGTGGTACACGGAGCTCCCAACAGATATAGACAGTGATAAAACAGGGCTGAGTGGAAAAGATTTATCAAGTTTATGGCTTTCAACAACAGTGCAAAGATGTAAACAACGGCTTGTTTGGATTTTTTGTGGGATTATGACACTGTAGACGCTTAGCGGAACACGAAAATGCTCTTGTGGGAGTTTTGAAGGCTTTCCACTGATATCCGGTTAGAGCTGAATTAAACGCCGAAAAAAACTGCCGGGAAAGAAAAAGGTTACACTTGAAAACTGGATCTGACCAAAAAATTCAAAACGTTATCAAAACGTTACTATTATCATAGCGGCCGAATGCGGGTAATTACCCTGGAGCCGTGACTTATCTATGGCTGGATTACCGAATTGCAATTTCTTTGAGATGCTAATCCCCATTGAATTGTACATTAACTGTCTGCCATCCTGAACGAGCTGTGCAACCATGGCACTGATTAATTAATGTTACTGATATTATGACATCTGTAGCCTACATCGATTATTCCCTCGTCCGTTTCGGTTATCACGTCCATGTCCAGAGCAACGTCATTGTCTTTTCGTCTGTCGACCCGTGAAGATCCGGGGTAGAATAGGTCTTCAGCAATCCATGCTTGCCGTAAAAGGCGACTATGCTTGTGGTCAGGCTTGCTGACTCGGCTGATGCATGTCATTGTATCCCAATTGCATGGATCGATGCTCATGATGTCAATCACTGGATTGTCTGGTCCGGACTCGATTACTTATAAACCGCCGTCATATACCTGGATTTTTGCTGACTGTGGCGTTAACCAAACAACCAGAAAACAAACAAACAAACATATAAACAAACAAACAAACTCTTCGTCTGTACATTGTTGTCCATTGATATATATGTGTTTACATCTATACTGTTTCGTGAGCCTGGTATTCTGAGTGCTGGCGTACGGTCGATCTTCGAGCAGGATGTGCCGCTCGTAGGAAGCGCCCTGAGGTTGAGCTGGAGCTACGCTCACCATTCGTGACCAACTCGTGTTATTCCTGGATAAGCCGAATAGCGACTCGAGCCCCTCTCGTGGCCAGTTTTGCGACCGGGTTCCGTCTTAGCGCAAACGGGCAAACCTATAACAATTGTCAATTCGTTGCGTAATGGTTCATAAATATTTCCCCATATATTATATATATTTCAGATGCAATTTAAAGCGCATCGGGACGTGCGGAATTATACAGTATGATTGAACACATTTAACTGTGTCTTGGGTATATTTTTAGATGCAAGACATGTAAAATCAAAAATTATTTCTGAAGTATTCTTTGACGAAGTACTTGAAATTATACGCGCATTCTGAATGGTTTGTCGTATTCTCGCACATAACATTCATCGATAGGGGGACGAGTCTTCTTGCAGGTTACGGAAAGGGGCGAATGCTGCGTTCACCTCATGTATGTCTGGGCTGGAAAGTCCGCTCATAGTTGTGTTTGTGTTGTCAGAGCAGGTATTCCGCTCACTGTGTATTTGTTGTTTATTTATTGTTTTTCTTATGTGTTGTGCATTAAACGTTCCGGGACAGTGATGCCGATGTTTTCCTCAAGAGCTAATCCACCCCAGTGAGTGAGTGAGTGAGTGAGTTGGGTTTAACGCCGCTTTTAACAGTATTCCAGTCATATCGCGGCGTGTCAGCTTAATGTGGGAGGAAAGCCCGACGTGATGCAGGCCTCAGACGTTTACCACTTCGGTGAAACCCAAGAGCACGGGTATGGTGCTGACAAACCTAGAAACATAATTGGGGCGAACCGGGATTCGAACCCGCAATCATAGGTTTCTTGCGTGCCCAAGGGACGCAACTCTGCACAGCGACTGGGCCACCCGTGCCCCCTTGGCACTATCAAATACATCGAATAACCATTTCTTATTTGTTTCATTTTTATCCAACAACATCAAGCTTTATTTGGCCCGGTAGTTCAGTAGTTGGGTTACATGGCGGCGTGACGTCTCGTGGTGGTGTAACAACAGGCTCAATTAATAATGTCAGTATCGGATTTGATTTGCCTTGATATCAATCTCATTAAAATCAGACCTTAGTTTTCGCTACCGCTAAACAAAGATCTGAAAACATCCCATTAGGGGTCACGTCAGAACGACCTTTCATCCGACCAATCAGAGCGTCGCTTACCAGATTATGAAAGTGACAGTCGGAAAGTGATTTCTAATCATGCAACCCCGACAAGTTTAACATGGGGTATTCCGAACGATAGTTACGGGTTTAACGACTGAATCCTTACACTCTAGACCATCTATTAGCTATTCCAGAATGGTTTTTTTTGTTCAGGTTTCAAATTTGTAATCGAGAATTTGTCAAAATATGTTTCGAAGCGTAGTCGCCAATTTGAAATTAGTGCCGTAAAGCACGAGAAAGCTGCCTTCTGATTGGTCATTCCATTGGTCGGTCAAAGTTCGCGCAAGGTCGGTCTGACGTGACCCGAAATTGGATATCCTCATCGGTAGCGAGAACTAAGATCTGATTTTAATAAGATTGCATTGATATAGGCGAGATATCGGCAGTGCGTTGCAGAAACCAGATGATTGAAAACAGCCTGGGGGATGTTATTCCCAATGTCAACCTAAGATTGGTCCAACTGAGCTAGCGTTCCCGGCTGGGTCTGGTCCTGGTCCTGTCGTAGGTGTCGTTTCATCTCGTCTCAGGCATGCTCTTAGGGGGAGACGTCTGGAGAAACAGCAAGCAATGGCAGTTCAGCAATGTTATCCTGCCTGAAGAAGCCGTTACAACACGTGCAACATGTGGGTGGGCATAATCCTGCTGTAACGTGACGTTACGTCCCTGCATTTGCACAAAGGATAGACCATGATCTCGAACGACGTCGTCCTGGTAGCGTACGCCATTCAAATTGCCATTAACAATGATGAGTCGTGTTCTCCCATGAGTTGTCATGCCACCCCATGCCATTTCATTCCGCCCCAAAACTGTCGACGTTGAGAAGCGCAAGCATCGCTATCCCTGGACGCCTGCAGACCCTTGTACGACCATCAGAGCTGTCCAGATGAAACCTAGACTCATCTGTTAACAGTATACTGTCCCAGTCTTGTCTTCTGAACATGACCACGCCAAGCTCGACGTACCTGCAATGCGTTTAAGCAAAATTGGGAGTATCGCTGGACGTCGGAATCGGTTGTTGTGCTCCCTCTACCGGTTGTGTACGGTTCCGCATATACTTGGTCTCAACCCAGGACTTGTCTGACCTGTTATTGTGACAGTATCGATTCTATAGATGCACCAACCGAATACGGTTGTCTTGTTGACATGACGTCACACCTGGACGGCGGCCCGTTTCGAGTCATAAGTGATGCCCTACTATAGACAACGTTTCCAAAGAGATCATATCGTGTTTCGGTGAACATTAAAATGTCTGGCAACTTTATTTGCGCCATTCCGGTTTGCAGCATACCCACGGGGCGTAGACGCTGGTTTTCAGCAAGCCGTGACATTGCGTTATCGTAATTTACGGTTAAACAAAAGTGTTATTATGAGCACGTTATAGCCAAACAAGAATTGTGTGCCTTTCACATTAAAACACGACCCGTGAAGATTCCGGGGTATAATGGGTCATCAGCAACCCATGCTTGCCGTAAAAGGCGGCTATGCTTGTCGTAAGAGGCGACTAACGGGATCGGGTGGTCAGGCTGGCTGACTTGGTAGATGCATGTCATCGATCCCAATTGCGTGGATCGATGCTCATGATATTAATCACTGGATTGTCTGGTCCAGACTCGATTATTTACAGACCGCCGTCATATAGCCTGAATATTTCTGAGTGCGGCGTTAAACAAGAAACCAACCAACCAACTCAGACAAACACGCACACATCCAATTGTGCGTCGTACACTAAAAGGCACGGGAAAATGATTAAACCCGACCTTAAAGTCGAGGAAATGTATGTATTGAAAGATTCACTATTTAGTTTCAGAATAAATTTATTTTTATTTAACTTTATATGAATCACAGTTGCTTTTTTGCGATGGTATATGACCCGCCTCGAACCAAAAGTGACTTTACATTAACGAGAAATGACGACTCAAGACGGCAAAATAAAAGTGTTATCAAAGTCCAATGTTCACATGTACTTCCAGATAAACATATTACATACCGCGTCACGCCACACTTCACTTCTTCATTACAACCTTAAAAAATTCAACAACTTTTACAATCTCTTCGTGAAAATTGAGTGATTCGCACCGCTGTGCAGGGTCAAGGGCGATAAGCTAGATTACAGTGTAACTCTACGTCAGGGTCTTCTTGAGATTGGAATGAACCAGCACATTCATCCAAGATATCCAAGGTTACATAGAACTCCCAACAGCAGATACTCAAACAAAGCTTGCAGGCTGGCGAGTTGTTGATTTGCTCACATTCTCGACGACTGATTCATATGAATGTGACGATATATTTATTACTTTCTCATATAACTCAGACCCGTGAAGATCCGGAGTAGAATAGGTGGTCCGCAAAGGGGTGACTATGCTTGTCGCAAGAGGCGACTAACGGGATCGGGTAGTCAGGCTCGCTGACTTGTTCGATGCATGTCATCGTGTCCCGACTCAACTGTTCATCTGCCCCAGGCTCAAATAAAGTCTGCAGACAGTCGAGTTATTGATCTGGTCACATTTTCGACCATTGGATGATTGTGACGATGTATGTATTTAATTGTAACACAAAATATAACGTACTGTGTCCTGAGATTGTTTTTTCAACTTGACTGAAAAACAGAATGACCTCCAAGGTTTGTTTCGGAAAACAGTTTGCAGACTGTCGAGTTTTTGAAGAGGTGTCCCAATTCAGTCGCTAATAGAAGCCACACTTTCTCGCTTGTATAAAGAGCATGCTGTAAGGGCACGCTGCGCCGCTATTTACTGTTACGAATGCGTGCAAACAAACACCCCTTCGCTAACCAGGTACCGAAACGATCTGAACCACTCCTCGCGGTTCACGGAAAGGACCGAGCGGTGACGAGTCACAACGGGAAGCCGATACACTTGAATACTCCCAAACACACCGCCATTTCATGTACGCTGTTGTGAGCGCCTTGTAAAAGGTTTACAGGTAACTGTCCAACATGTGTGAGCCACGCTTTATGAACTCGTTTCGCTTCGTGACTTTGAAAAATATAATTCATCTACTTCACACTGCAGTTGAGATGACAATGCATAATATGAAGGCGGGACTTTAATTCAGCAAGTATATAAACGTACATGCAATTTGTTCGGATACAACGTTTTAAGGACCATTTGAATTCAACAGTTTGTGAACACAAGACAGTAATTGAGGTTTATTTTTTAGCTTGAAACGTTTAAGTGGTTCCGCTGTGGGACTGTGATTGTCTGATTTGATGCGCTGTTGACAACCAAGTACCGTTAATGCCTGAATATACGTTAGGTGTTTAATTATTTCAGTAGGTTATCAGGACAGACTGCATTCGTGATAGGCGAATATATTTTCAGAGAGGCGTTGCAATATTTTTTACGATTTTCTTTCAAAGTCTCTTCTCGATGTTTCACAAGTTTTAAGGGAATGTATCAAAACTTCAATTTTGAGATAAACACTTAATTTCACTCAGTCCTAAAATTTATATAGTTCTTTTTTAACTAGTGTTTTATAGCGATCAAGGTAGGTGATTATTTTTTTCTATGTGTCGGTTGACCCTGCGTTTATTTAGGACAGGCGTCTATTCAAGGCATGCGTTTATTCAAGAGTTTACGGACAACGGACAACGTCAGGCTTTATCTTGACAAACTCAAAATATCTTTTATTTATTTTAATTTCCTCAGGATACAAATGAGATTAGAATTAAGGTTACACAGCTTTGTTTCCTGTTTCCCGTCACGTCATACTGCTGCCCACGAATCACGTGTTTTTACCGGAGTTTAGTTCACGATACGACCGGAAAAGTCAAAAGGTACAGTCATTCAAGTATGTTTGATTTGTGTGAGGACTTCAGGGTTACAAAAGTAAGACAAGTCTTCATATCGCATTTGCTAAAAAAAACTTCAAACAGAAACAAATCACATATGGGGGTTCTAACAGGATTGTAGTGGGTTCTAGTCTCATACATATCCTGCAACACTGAGTGAGTTAGTTGGGTTTAACGCTTTTAACAATATTCCAGTTATATCACGGCGTGTCAGCTTAATGTGGGAGGAAAGCCCGAAGTGATGCAGGTCTCACACGTTTACGACGGTGGTGAGACCGACAGGCACGGGTGTGGTGCTGACAAACCTAGAAACAAAGTTGGGGCCAACCAGGATTCGAACCCACAATCATAGGTTTCTGGCGTGTCCAAGGGACGCAACTCTTCACAGCGAATTGCGGCGCCTTAGACGACTGGGCCACCCATGTCCGCAGACCCTGTAACACAATACTTTGGCAAGTCTAGATTGTGAGTGCGTGAGTGCGTGAGTGCGTGAGTGCGTGAGTGCGTGAGTGAGTGAGTGAGTGAGTCTAGAAATGTCTACCACAGTAGCAATCCGCTGGAGTATTAAGAAAAAAACGTCTGGCGGTTTTGAGACGGTCCCATCTGTAACTCGCTGCTTACTGTGTCAGGTTGGGATTGAGCTGTGTTGTCAAACACTGGTGGTTTGTCCACAAAGTGTCAGGTCACTCCCGTTCTCACCATCTTCCCAAGGCAAGTGAAGTCCAGTTTCCATCCCTACCGAGCTAGGCTGGAATTTCGTGGCTCAACCGTAGCGCCACCAGTGGCTACTACGAGTTATTTCCCTTTTATTGACCAATCAGATTCCATCTCACATCTCGCTTTTATTGCTCCAAACATTATGGCGGCGCAACATCAAGACGATCTAATTGGTATATTGTAATAAAACGGGTCTTACCTTGAGAAGTGCATCAAATCACTTAAGCATTGTGATTAAACACATTGGAAACAATCTGTCGACGCCCAGTTGACGGTACACATGTTTGCAAATCTTGCAATCGACCGAAATCTGCACGGCAGTCGCCATTTTGTTTACGAACCGGATGTCGATTTCGTTACGCAATTTTAGATTTGACTATGCATAGACTCGTTAGTCCAGCCAAAATATAACTAAAAAATTCCAACCTCGTTCGGCAATGGTTGAAACTGAACTTTCATGGTCAGTTAGCCCCCTTGCCTCGGCAAGACGGCTCTCACAGATCTTCAATAGTGGCGCTAAGATCGCTTTGTGGAGCGGAAACTCAAATACCAGCACTGCAACCACATCTATGCATGATGCTATTATTGTTTAAATGCTCAAAAGGTTTGGAGGTGAGACTTGAGCATTGCCCCGAGATCAAACATGAGTGGTGTCTTGAGTTTGAATTCAATGGAGTGGAGTTGAGACAAGAATAATTTTTTTAGATGAGATTTTGAGTGGGGTCTTGAGATACGACTTGAGCAGGGTCTGGAGTTGAGAGGTGAGCATAGTATAGTGCTAGCCCACTGAGATACCAAGCCGCAGTTTAACATGAATACCCCACACAGACACAGTATACTGACTTTGTTTTTTTATCCCCTTAATGCCGAGCGCCAGGCAGGGTAACAAGTACCATCTTTAACGTCTTTTAGTATGACGCGGCCGGGGATCGAACCCCCGACCTTCCGCTCTACCACTAGGCCATGAAGGCGGTCCCCGGAAGCGGTCCCCGGAGGCGGTCCCCGGAATTGAGACGTGTGTGGTCCGGAATTGAGACTCGAGTGCGGAGGAGTTGAGAATTGAGTGAGGGCTGCAGACTAGAGTTGCGACTAGAGTGACGTTTAGAGTTGAGTCTGAAGTTGTATCTTGTTTGTAAAACAAAGTGGGAAGAACATAGTTGATGTTTCAGTTAAACTGCCAAAACCACTCTCCTCCATTACACCAGCCATGTAGATATACTGTGCCGGTGACCAGACAATGAGATCAGAAATGACCAAACGTTGTATCAGACCCCTTCTCGATGACATGGTGTATCATATCCACGCCCGCCCTGACCCAAGACAACGATGAGCTTTAATCAAGAAAATGCTACTGAGAGAATAGATACATATTTATCAGGTGATCCCTAATTTTTACCATATTTGATAAAACATGTTTGTTTAGTTTTCCAAACGCACATAACAATTATTCCTTGATTACAATGCTACATTTAGTAAACGTTTCATACTGCAAACATATTTTTATAGATTGATTGAGTGAGTGAGTATGGTTTTACGCCGCTTTTAGCAATATTGATAGATTAAAGTTTTTAGCAATATTGATAGATTGAAGTTTTGAGACATTCCCGACTATTTCCACATTTGAATTTCCCCACAGGTGGTTGAAAGAGTGACTATCTGTGGTTGTTACTCCAAAACGCAGTGTGGGTCGCCATGGAGACGATCGTGTTTTTCAGAAATAGAATTATGCAAGGGTCCTTTTCATTTTGAAACGTTCCCTCTTTTAATACCCACAGAAATAACCAAGTTCATAAAAATCGTATGTGCACTAGTGCAAATATCACTTCACGCGCACCATTGTAATGTTGACGTCATTCGAACCCTATTGTGGCGTAAGGTCGGAATGACGTCACACCAGAAACGACGTCACAGCTGAAGATCGTTGACAATCGACAATGGTGGTTTTCTTAGACGGTGGTCGTGATCAGTGCATTTATCTATAGGGTGAGTGAGTGAGTTAATATTTAAAGTCACATCGGCAGTATTTCAGCCATATCGTGACTTGAACAAGTTAGGCATTGATATTATATATTAAAAGCTGTCATCGAAGGACAGTACAACAACCAGCAATATATCACAGATTATAATTTTAAAACTAGTTTTAGAGCAATAAAATAATCAGATACAATTCAAACAATACAATATAAAAACGGGCTGTAGATCGCCAGCAACCAAAGTTAGGCCACCATACTAGGGACCATGGGGACTTACGGTACTTCTGCTACCTACATGGTACCCCAGCAGGATTTACACCATCCCTCTGGGCACTGGCGATTATCAGACAGATTAGCCAAAGAGTTAAAATCAACAAAAATACTACGATTAAAATCACAGAGAAAGGAAATGATACCTTGAATGATACTGGACTTACGTACCTTCCCAGGGGGACAATTATTTTACGATACTTCAACCCCCTGTGAAGATACAGCCACTAACAATCTCAGTTATGATTTTATAGGGGATCTCAGAAGGATTAAGATATAATAGGTAATAAAGACATTAGTACACGAACATTTGTGTCATACTGATCTTACGACACGGGTGATAGAAATACACTTAGTGGCACAAGCCAAAACTCTCCCTGTCAGCATCCCCCCTCTCACTGAATCTGATACTCTTTAGCCATGATCTTATCAGTTGTTCCCCTGCTCCAGTGAAGCAGGCATGGGCAAGCTGGTCCAAGTTTGTTTACTTTAGGGCACTGATGGCATGGGCCAGCTTGACACTCAAGGATTGAAACAACACTCCAAGACAAAACAGTGAAACTGCAGTGACCAAATCAACTCTTTGAAAAAAAGGAATATGGTATGTCCCGAGCGAGAGCGTTCTTCAAATACAACAAATAGTGGTTTTCTAGGACAGCAATGGCGATCAGTGCATTTTTCTAAAAGGGAGCTCAAAAGGAGAAGAGTGAGTGAGTATGGTTTTACGCCGCTTTAACCCCCTGGATGCCAGAGGGACATATATGTCCTTCCTCTACAACCCTCACTTTGAAGTCGAATAAAATTCAACATACATCATGCACACTAATACACATCACAGTTTTGAATAAGGTGGGAGATTCCCTGTTCTGTGATATTATTCATTGGCTTTTTAGGCCAAGCAAAAGTACAAAAAATGACCTCTGAAAATTAGGTACTTCGTAAATGTCGCCATGTTTTACACATTACTAAATCACCACTCGCCGCGTTATTTACAGCATGTTCTGGAATCTAAATTTCGGATATTTACTCCGAGAAATGAATTTCAAAAATAGCATATTAGTGATCACGGGTATCTGTCCTTTATGAAATCACCAATGATCATTCAAAAACGTCTCCGATAACCCTAGAATCGTTTAGAATGTTTTGGAAAATACGCAAACACGAACGCCGAAGTGAACTTTCCGCCATATTGGATAGTGTTTACAAAATCACGTTTCAGGTACACCGGTTATGAGGCGCCTGTAACATCCCGTATATTCCAAACTTTGCTGCGATACACACATCCTTGAATTCCTCATACATTTTAGAATCGAATGAACAATGGTCTTTGACACCAATACGAAGTGGCTGGATGAAATCAAGCAATATAAGTCAGGTGTGAAAACGAACGCTGTGCTCGAAACACTGCACTTGTTTGAAGTGTAAACAAAGCAAAATACAGATTTTACACACTGTAGCATTTTCTCCTATTTTGAGCTATCCATTCGTCTATTCGTTCAAAATATTGGCTCAACATTTGCAGAACAGTCATGGGAAGAGAATCGTAGGAAGAAATAGGGAATTTAAAATAGATACATTGACAACTTCTGTTGAAAATATCAAATCATTGCAAAGTTACCGTCCTGTGTGACGCCATGACTGACGCAAAATCACGCACAACGACAACGGTATTTATCGGAATTTCTGACTATTTCGGTTTGTTTCAATGAAAATTATAACAACAAATAACAGTACATAGATTGTCAGAATGTTTCTGATTACTTACATGTCACATTTATGTAAATACGATCCCTGAATCAACGAAAGTCCCCTCGTAAAATCCCGCGTACTGTTGACAGTGAACACGCCATTTTGTAAAAGTCGGTCACAGGTAGTGATGTCATACGTCAACATTGTTGTACATATTTGGTAATTTCTTTGAGCTGAAGGTCTTTGAATGAGAGTGCACACGATCATTGTACCATGCTGTTTACAGTTTCAGTTATGATGCAGATTTTGTATATCTTTTATACATTTTTTCACACAATTAGATTCTAATTTCACTTTGGACATTTGTCAATGTTCAAAATGATATCATACGTAAATATCGGCCACAACATGTATGAAGGAATCTTGATAATCTCCTGTTTGTTTGAACATTGTTTACATAACAATTGATAGGTTTTTAGTGTCGCATACGATATTTCTTTCCTTTGGACAAGTGTTACAAGAAGTGTAAATGTAACTGCAGCATGTACGCATTTCTTGGGATGTGCAATAGTCAATATTATAAGTTCATATTAGCAATGTCCATGAATAGCCGTTTCATTTTATTTTATAACTAAAACTGAATATATTACTTTTACAAAAAATATTCGGTAAAATATATGCACACATTTCTGAAAGAACTGTCTTTGTCTTGGAACTGTTTTTGATGTCGTTTGATACACAGAACAGTGATATCTAACGATTCGCCAGGTGCGCGTTAGTCACACACAATTTACGAATTATTCCTCTCGTTTTGCATTATATAATCAATGGGTTCATTTTTTTTTCAATATTGTGATCACGGGATATTAAACTGTTTACTTAATTTCTCCAGAATTTTAAAATGTATAAAATAAAATCCATGCCAGGTACCCCGTTGGTTCAACCTTATACGATTATCCTGATAATTCTATACCAATATGATAGTGCTTTCTTCGCATCTTTTATTGTTTCATTCTGAGACGAGATGAAGAGAAATACTAACATGATAATGAACAAATATCTGTCCAATACTGAATATAAGTTTGGTTGTTTTGAAATATTCTTTTGTGAATTTCATAACGTAAATTGATGCCAAACAGGTGCGTGTCCTGTCCAATTAAGATACACGATAAACTAGCTAATTGTTTACATATTCAAGACATTATTTACTTGGTGAAAGCAGTAATTTTAAGTTGCGTCGAAAAAGCGTCAAATTCCGTTTTACACATCGAGATTTTCCAAACCATGAACGAAAATTATGGGAGATATATATAAATCAAAATACCAGTGTCGTCTTTCTCCGACGTTATCAAAGACATAAAACCAGCCATGACGTCAAAAGGAATGGTGTTATTTTGGGGTATTTCATTACATTTGATGATAAAGCTAGTGCTCCATTAATAATGGTGCACCATAAGTCAAATTACACTTACACACTCAGGAGAATGTTGGAATATAAGGACTAAGTTATAGGTTAGATAGGGCCATCCATTTCTCTATTACCTCTTTTTTATGAAGTACGATTTCATCATTTCTTGTGGGTTTTATTTATAAGAAAACGTATACAGTTTCAATATCGATATTTGTGTTGGAATAGTTTGGTTCCTCGTGAACGAAACACAACGAAAATACATTGTCCTTACCCACAGCTAATTCTCACCAATTGACCTGAGTTACAATAAACTAGTGCTAAGCATAGCGGAGTTATGCCCCCTTTTCTTTGTACGCGTGTAACCTCTCGGTCGCCTTTTGACGTCATAGAGAAAAATCAGTTTTCGTCATTTACGGCATGCTATTTTTGGCATTGAATGTATGTCGTTACACATACGCATATAACTCCATTTGATATATTGTTATGTAGTTCAGATATTTGGCAGTATTTTGTTCGCTGACAGTTTCTGTAAAGCTTCGAAATAAAAAAAATCGTCGCACAGTACTTTTATCGATGTACGATAAAAAGCGGAGAAATTTACTGTTTTTCAACGCAGAATAAATTCTCGGACAACACTTAGAAGCGTATTTCTTTAAAACCGGTTTAATATTTGCAGTTAACTTAACACCATCAAATAGGAAATTTAATATTCTCCACCTCTGCGTAATTTTATAGCCAGAGGTAGATCCAGTGCCGCGTGAGCCCAATTCTCGCACAACCTTCACTTTTCCGATCTTAGGAAAATGTGCGTCAGAAAAAAACCTCGGCATCCAGAGGGTTAAGCAATATTCCAGCAATATCACGGCGGGGGGCACCAGAAGTGGGCTTCACACATTGTACCCATGTCCGGAATCGAACCCGGGTCTTCGGCGTGACGAGCGAACGCTTCAACCACTAGGCTAACGACCGCCCCTAAAAGGAGAAGACATAATGGGTAATAAAGAAATGATTTCACTCGCATATGTGTCATACTGATCTTACGAAACTCGTGTAAGAATCCATGTACTACCCTCGCTCTCGTTCTGGAAATACTAGAATTCTGACACGCATTTCGTAAAAAACACGTGTCCGTATTATAACCATTACCGCAATGCCAGAATGTCTAAAAACACAAACAGAAGTGCTCTGGCACTTTTGAAGCCATCCTTCTTGAATAACCCCGACGAAGCTGTATGCAATAAGAATTGATTAGCATACTTCATAACTTGCGAAGAAGCACATGTCTATAATTATGCATATATACTTTTGAAACAACCCCCGAAAATTATTCCCATCTTTGCAACTTGTGAGAAAACACATGTGTAATCATACGTATTTTCTTTTGAAACGACCCCCACAATCAGAAACACAATGACCTGTATATTCGCGTCCGTAGACTAAGATTTGACAGAGAGGTTATTCACCGTACCGATCTTATAAACAACAGAGGGAACAGCACTCGGCTCCCTTCGTTTGGTCATTCGGAACAACGCGGACATGTTTATTCATCATCACCTCGGGGCAGTTGCCGTGATTCCATCGAGAGTCGGATCATGAATACAGACTAATATACCCAGCGGAATAGCGTACTGCAGAATTTAACACGACCTTTTAACACCACATCTAACTATTGTAAGCTTGTGTACTCGATTTCAAATCTAAATCTTCATCTGCGATTCAATGAATAATTGGCGTTCGCTACCAAGTTCAGCATTAACCAGATACACGTTCAATGAATAATGCGTATATTTGAATGTCTACGCTCTTAAATGTAGATGAAGAATCTAAAATACATGTAACTACATTGAAGCCTGCATGTCCCATGAACTGGTTCTCGGCGTTCGTTAAACTTGCTTCATTGTGCCGAATGTAGGAGGTTACGGAAATATGCGAGTTGTGAATAATTGGTTTGAATCATTCGTGACCAATTCGTGTTATTCCGGGATTCCGAATTTTCTTGCAGGTGACGGAAAGGGGCGAGTGGTGACGAATGGGTTTGAATGGGAACTGGGGTTGCGAGTTCCGAACGGGGTTTAGCTGATGTATGGAGGCATACGGTCCCCCGAAATAGTGAGTGAGTATGGTTTTACGCCGTTATCAGCAATATTCCGGCAATACCACGGCGGGGAACACCGGGAATTGGCTTCACACATTGTACCCATGTGGGGAATCGAAACCGAGTCTCAGGCGTTACAAGCAAACGCTTTAACCACAAGGCTACCCCGCCACAAATATTAGTTGTTTTCAGAACTACGAGTGTTACTGGATATTCGGGGTAAAGTAACGGCGAGGTTGGATAAGGGCTATTTGTGGCCTACTGGAAGTTCCAAATGTCAATGCTCACATGTCTGACAACTAGCCTTTTTCTTTGTTACTGTTGCAAGGTTTGAACTTTTAACATGACAAAGGACATAGGTATGACAAACTGACACACAAACTGACACACAAGTTATATATATATATATATTATAGATATTTAGATATTATATCTAAAGCGTAGGAAATACTAGATGCACAGTAAGGTTGGAGAGCAGGATCCGGCGTTCTGACCAGTACAAAACAGCGGACAGTTAAGGGACCAGTTGAAAAGTTCCATGTCGGATAAAAAAAACCTTAATTCCTTAAGTTTTGAGCAATCCCCCCCCCCCCTAAAAAAAAAAAAATAATTCTGAAAATGTTGAATTTCCGAGGTTAGTGGCCTCTTTTGTCACGCATTCTCGTGTTTTCCCCTACTTTTTCGGATAGTTAATCGAATGAAGTTTATTTACTAGGTGTCCACAATCGTTTGTATAGTGTTTTTAGATAACATCTGTCATATACATGTATAACGCAGGACACTCGGTATGCTATTGTCAGTGAGCGTATGACCCTGCCTTGTGGAAAGACTGGATGTATTTAATGAGTGTGAGTGAGTGAGTGAGTTGGGTTTTACGCCGCTTTTAACAATATTCCAGTTATATCACGGCGTGTCAGCTTAATGTGGGAGGAAAGCCCGAAGTGATGCAGGTCTCAGACGTTTACCACTTGGGTGAAACCCACGAGCACGGGTATGGTGCTGACAAACCTAGAAACATAATCGGGGCGAACCGGAATTCGAACCCACAATCATAGGTTTCTGGCGTGCCCAAGGGACGCAACTCTGCACAGCGAATCGCGGCGCCTTAGACGACTGGGCCACCCGTGCCCCCTGTATTTAATGACAACTCCAAACATAAACATGAATGAAAATAGGATACTATTTAAAATACCGAGAAATCAGGTGAGTTGATTTTGTCGGATGAAAACCTTGCAGGGTCATTGGAGTACTGACGTTCCTAACGCCCCATCCGGGTTACAATAGGTCTTCGGCAACCCCGACTTGCGGTAAAAGACAACTTTGCTTGTCGTAAGAGGTGACTAACGGGATCAGGTGGTCAGGCTCGCTGACCTGGTTGATGCATATCATTGTGTCCCAATGGCGTAGATGGATGCTCATGATGCAAATCCCTGGATTGTCTGGGCCAGAGTCGATTATATTCTTCATCTGTTAATCACACTGTCAACATACTCAGACCTATTGACGCTTGTTGACATATGTTCATTTTCGACACCCTATATCCCTGGTGACCCTTCAGTAATGACCCTGAGTATAGACGTAACCAACTTGTTTGTCCTATTCTTGCATCTTCAACTGTTAAACAAGAACATTACACGATCTCATAGTGAAACACCACAGGACATTCCGAGTTCAAAGCGAAACGGGCCCTGTCACCACCCCGCGGATTTACGTCTTTTCTTCACAATCGAATAGCGCCGGGTCAAGCTCCGAACATGGTCACGGTTCACTGGCTGACAGTGCCGGGAGCCGTATCTCTTAACCCGGGTAGTTTCAATGCGAGGGACAACAAAAGGGAGGTAATTCACACCATGACTCATTACACCCCTTTATAAAAAGATCAGGTAGCATAGAATATTGCAGAGAATAAGGAGAGTTACAAAATATGGGACATTGTGTTCCGTAATGTGCCTCAGGCCAGGTTTCATTTCATGGCAGACCTGAGCATTCTTCACACTGAATATTTTAGTCTCGGGTTTGACTTAGTCTCAAAGGCTGTGACTCTGAGGTAGACACATTATCATTTTTTCTCCATTGTAGTGTATAGAAAGACATCAGCTCAAATACAGCGTGAATCTCGTCGCAGATAATATTTCAAGTTCTTGTCTCGGTGTTGAATAAAGGAATGGGTAGACTTATACAAACGCCCGCAATCCGTACATACCGAGGTCCACAGTGTTTTTGTATATGTACGTACATGGTGGTGTATGGTTGTATACTCAACTGTGAGGATGTTGGTATATTATATAGTTATATATCATTATTTTAAACATCATCATTATAATCAGCAATAATGTTATCATCATCACCACCACCATCATCGTCATCACCATCATCATCGTCGTCATCAGCAAAGTCATCATCGTCGTCGTCATCATCATCATCGTCGTCGTCGTCATTATCAATATCATCATCATCGTCATAAATCCCGTCAAGGAATATCTATCTATCTATCTATCTATCTATTTGTGTGTGTGTGTGTGGGGCGGGGGGGGGGGGAATTCCCATATGTGTGTGTTTACTGGATGTCCTCATCTTTGTTTTTATGTGTGTATTGGATGTCCTTGAATGTATGTGTATTGGATGTCCTCGTATGTATGTTTACTGGACGTCCTCGTATGTATGTTTACTGGACGTCCTCGTATGTATGTTTACTGGACGTCCTCGTATGTATGTTCACTGGATGTCCTTGAATGTATGTTTATTGGACGTCCTCGTATGTATATTTACTGGACGTCCTCGTATGTATGTTTACTGGACGTCCTCGTATGTATGTGCACTCGACGTCTTCGTATGTATGTTTATTGGACGTCCTCGTATGTACGTGCACTGGACGTCCTCGTATGTATGTTTACTGGACGTCCTCGTATGTATGTTTACTGGGCGTCCTCGTATGTATGTTTACTGAACGTCCTCGTATGTATGTTCACTGGATGTCCTTGAATGTATGTTTATTGGACGTCCTCGTATGTATATTTACTGGACGTCCTCGTATGTATGTTTACTGGACGTCCTCGTATGTATGTGCACTCGACGTCTTCGTATGTATGTTTATTGGACGTCCTCGTATGTACGTGCACTGGACGTCCTCGTATGTATGTTTACTGGACGTCCTCGTATGTATGTTTACTGGGCGTCCTCGTATGTATGTTTACTGAACGTCCTCGTATGTATGTTCACTGGATGTCCTTGAATGTATGTTTATTGGACGTCCTCGTATGTATATTTACTGGACGTCCTCGTATGTATGTTTACTGGACGTCCTCGTATGTATGTGCACTCGACGTCTTCGTATGTATGTTTATTGGACGTCCTCGTATGTACGTGCACTGGACGTCCTCGTATGTATGTTTACTGGACGTCCTCGTATGTATGTTTACTGGGCGTCCTCGTATGTATGTTTACTGAACGTCCTCGTATGTATATTTACTGGACGTCCTCGTATGTATGTTTACTGGACGTCCTCGTATGTATGTTTACTGGGCGTCCTCGTATGTATGTTTATTGGACGTCCTCGTATGTATATTTACTGGATGTCCTCGTATGTATGTTTATTGGACGTCCTCGTATGTATGTTTACTGGACGTCCTCGTATGTATGTTTACTGAACGTCCTCGTATGTATGTTTATTGGACGTCCTCGTATGTACGTGCACTGGACATCCTCGTATGTATATTTACTGGACGTCCTCGTATGTATGTTTACTTGGCGTCCTCGTATGTATGTTTACTGAACATCCTCGTATGTATGTTTACTGGAGGTCCTCGTATGTATGTTTACTGGACGTCCTCGTATGTATGTTTACTGGACGTCCTCGTATGTATGTGCACTGGACGTCCTCGTATGTATATTTACTGGACGTCCTCGTATGTATGTTTACTGGGCGTCCTCGTATGTATATTTACTGGACGTCCTCGTATGTATGTGCACTCGACGTCTTCGTATGTATGTTTATTGGACGTCCTCGTATGTACGTGCACTGGACGTCCTCGTATGTATGTTTACTGGACGTCCTCGTATGTATGTTTATTGGACGTCCTCGTATGTATGTTTATTGGACGTCCTCGTATGTATGTTTACTGGACGTCCTCGTATGTATGTTCACTGGATGTCCTTGAATGTATGTTTATTGGACGTCCTCGTATGTATATTTACTGGACGTCCTCGTATGTATGTTTACTGGACGTCCTCGTATGTATGTGCACTCGACGTCTTCGTATGTATGTTTATTGGACGTCCTCGTATGTACGTGCACTGGACGTCCTCGTATGTATGTTTACTGGACGTCCTCGTATGTATGTTTACTGGGCGTCCTCGTATGTATGTTTACTGAACGTCCTCGTATGTATGTTTATTGGACGTCCTCGTATGTATGTTTACTGGACGTCCTCGTATGTATGTTTACTGGACGTCCTCGTATGTATGTTTATTGGACGTCCTCGTATGTATGTTTACTGGACGTTCTCGTATGTATGTTTACTGGGCGTCCTCGTATGTATGTTTACTGGGCGTCCTCGTATGTATGTTTACTGGACTTCCTCGTATGTATGTTTACTGGACGTCCTCGTATGTATGTGCACTGGACGTTCTCGTATGTATGTTTACTGGGCGTCCTCGTATGTATGTTTACTGGGCGTCCTCGTATGTATGTTTACTGGACTTCCTCGTATGTATGTTTACTGGACGTCCTCGTATGTATGTCCACTGGACGTCCTCGTATGTATGTGCACTGGACGTCCTCGTATGTATGTTTATTAGACGTCCTCGTATGTATGTGCACTGGACGTCCTCGTATGTATATTTACTGGACGTCCTCGTATGTATGTTTACTGGACGTCCTCGTATGTATGTTTACTGGACGTCCTCGTATGTATGTTTACTGGACGTCCTCGTATGTATGTTTACTGAACGTCCTCGTATGTATATTTACTGGACGTCCTCGTATGTATGTTTACTGGACGTCCTCGTATGTATATTTACTGGACGTCCTCGTATGTATGTACACTCGACGTCTCCGTATGTATGTTTATTGGACGTCCTCGTATGTACGTGCACTGGACGTCCTCGTATGTATGTTTACTGGACGTCCTCGTATGTATGTTTACTGGGCGTCCTCATATGTATGTTTACTGGACGTCCTCGTATGTATGTTTACTGGGCGTCCTCGTATGTATGTTTACTGGACGTCCTCGTATGTATGTTTACTGAACGTCCTCGTATGTATGTTTATTGGACGTCCTCGTATGTATGTGCACTGGACGTCCTCATATGTGTGTTTACTGGACGTCCTCGTATGTATGTTTACTGGAGGTCCTCGTATGTATGTTTACTGGACGTCCTCGTATGTATGTTTACTGGGCGTCCTCGTATGTATGTGCACTGGACTTCCTCGTATGTATGTTTACTGGACGTCCTCGTATGTATGTTTACTGGACGTCCTCGTATGTATGTGCACTGGACGTCCTCGTATGTATGTTTACTGGACGTCCTCGTATGTATGTTTATTAGACGTCATCGTATGTATGTTTACTGGACGTCCTCGTATGTATGTTTACTGGACGTCCTCGTATGTATGTTTATTGGACGTCCTCGTATGTTTATTTACTGGACGTCCTCGTATGTATGTTTACTGGACGTCCTCGTATGTATGTTTACTGGACGTCCTCGTATGTATATTTACTGGACGTCCTCGTATGTATATTTACTGGACGTCCTCGTATGTATGTTTATTGTACGTCCTCGTATGTATGTTTACTGGACGTCCTCGTATGTATGTTTACTGAACGTCCTCGTATGTATGTTTACTGGACGTCCTCGTATGTATGTACACTGGTATTAGTTGTCCTCGTTTATGTGCGTATTGAATGTCGTCGTTTATGTGTGTATTGAATGTCATCGTTTATGTGTCTGTATTAAATATTATCGTTTGTGTGTGTGTATTACATGTCCTTGTTTATGTGTATGTAATGCATGTGTAATGTGTGTGTATGGAATGACCTCGTTTGGTTATGTGTGTGTATTTAAGGTCCTCGATTGCTTACATGTGTATTGAATGTCCTTGTTCATGTGTGTATATTGAAGGTCCTCGAATATGTGTGTGTATTGAAAATCATCGTTTTGTGTGTATTTGTATCCATCATTAATATTTGTGTATTGGTTGTCGCGTTTGGATGTGTGTAATGGATCTTTAATAACTTTGTATGTCTGCTTTTTATACCCTCGTTTGCACGTGTTCATCATTAAGGAGCTAAAGCAAGGACTGGTCGGCTCGGAGTGTGTCAGTGGGGTATTCATGTTAAACTGCGGCATCGTATCTCAGTGGACCAGCACAATAAATCCGCCATCCGTCAAAACCAGTACAAGCAGTGCAAGCGCAATAATCGTGAACGAGACGTTAAGCCCCATTTTACCTTACAAGTCTTTTGTCAACATCACAATATGAACACGCACTGAACTAATGCTACAGTTCACACCCATGATTTGACAATAAAGGTTTGCACACGTCACCTTCCATATGATGGATACACAATAGAAACATCATTTGTTATGTCATTGATACAGATTTGGTGGGTGGTTTTGAATATAGTGAGTGAGTGAGTGAATTTGGTTTTACGCCGCTTTTAGCAATATTCCAGCAATATCACGGCGGGAGACACCAGAAATGGGCTTCACACATTGTACCCATGCGGGGAATCGGGCACGGGCCCTCGGCGTGACGAGCGAACGCTTTAATCACTAGGCTACCCCACCGCCCCGAAAATATTTACGAAAGGGACACGCGTCTTACATCAGTCACTGGATTGTCTGTCCAGACTCGATTATTCACAGACCGCCGTCACAAAGCTTGAACATTGCTGAGTGCGGCGTTAAACAACAAACAAACATGGCTAAGAATGCCTTTCGTTTCCCCGTCCCGTTTTGTTTTCATTGTATACCCTGCTGAGTGCATAGGAAAGGCCTGTTTGTCCATATATCACAATTAATGACAACCACACCATTGCTGGCAAAAAACAGGCACGTGTCTGTTAAGATAAATATATACACAGAATCTGCATGTATACTCCGTGCGCCTCGTGCTGTTTATGCACGTGTCTTTCATAGGGGAAATCATAATAAATGAAACGCACGGTTTGCACGTGCAGTACATGAAAAACCGTTTACCGACGGACCATCGTTAATTGTCCAAACAGACCTTGAGGATTCCGGGTAAGAGTATAGGTCCCAAACAATCTGTGCTTGTCGTGAGAGGCCACTTCATGAATCAGGTCGTCTGTCTCACAGTCCCTGAACCATATACTTTTCCCGTTCCGCCCAGCCCTTCTGTGATGCAAAAAACTCGAAATGAAGCAAGTCTAGATTTTCCTCAGGTTCTAAATCTCCCATCTCACTGGGGCCCCTTTTAAAATTAAATAGAATTGTTTGTTTCTATCAAAATTATATATGTTCGGAGACGAAGCGTTAGTCTAAGAATCTGCGGTCAGGTTCGCTGACTTGGTTGTTTGCACGTCATCGTTTCGCAACTGCGTTGATCGGTACTCATGATATCAATCACTGGATTGTCTGGTCAAGATTATTAACAGATAGCTGTCATAATACATTATAGCTGGACCACTGCCTAATTCTTAGTGTTAGGTTAAACAGTAAACGATCAATCAATTGTCCAAACGCACTCGCTAATTGCACTGTATAGGCTAATATACCATGCTTTGGTGTTTAGTGCGGTTCCCGACCGCACGCTGGAAAGAGCATCAAAACATGCAATGATGCAATATGCAATCAACGCGATTGTACTTAAAAATAGCCAGTAAAATGTAGGATAAGTTTTAGAATTGACAGAAATGTGTTTGATGTAGTTTGTGAAAAATTGTCGGAATATCAGATTGGTTTCGTTTGCCACTGGACGTGAGAAAACGATCAACTGCAGCTGTCTACTTGAAGATTTTATAAGCTTCCACTGGAATATAAGACTGAAAACACCGTTTTACTGAATGTTTTTCCTTGTGTTGATTCTGGGTAAGAATGGGGTCCCGAGCAACCTATGCTGGTCAAAAAGAGACCGCTTGATGGTTCGGGTGGTCAGGTGCGGTGAGTTGGTTGATGACGCGTCATCGTACCCCAACTGTGTTGGTCGTTGCTCACAATATCGATCACTTGATTGTCTCGATTATACAGGCTGCTGTCACACATCTCGAATGATGATGAGTGCGGCGTAAAACAAAAATATATTTAAAGAAACGCACATAAAATCCTCCTGATTGTTAGTTGAAATTTCAAGCTAATAAGTTAACATCCTAAGATGTTAAAATACGTGAATAAGTGAATAATCTTGAAATATCAAGATCCTACGGAAGCCTTTTTGGGCCATTTGCTTTTTTATATTTTTTTCGATACTATCTTGAAATTTCAAGATACTAAGTTGAAATTTCAACAAACTAAGTTTAAATTTCAAGATATAGAAGTTGAAATTTTAAGATAGTATCTTGAAATTTCAACTTAGTATCTTGAATTTCAACTTAGTTCCAACTTAGGTTCTAAGTGGTCGTCCAGATTGTAACCAGGGTTCTTTATTTGGACTTCAGCTCAGGAGTCAGCCCAGCAGGAATAAGACACTGTGGTGTTCAACTGCGATGATTACTTCATCAGACAATTTCCAAAATACAGTAGACCGCCTCTGTGGTCTAGTGGTAGAGCGTCCGCCCGGAGAGCGGAAGGTCCGGGGTTCGATCCCCGGCCGCGTCATACCAAAAGACGTTAAAAGATGGTACTTGTTGTTACCCTGTCTGGCGCTCAGCATTAAGGGGCTAAAACAAGGACTGGTCGGCTCGGAGTCAGTATACTGTGTCTGAGTGGGGTATTCCTGTTAAACTGCGGCATGGTATCTTAGTGAGTTAGCACTATAAATCGGCATCAGTCCGGACTAGTACAAGCAGCCACACACACACACGTGCATACACGTCGCTATATAAGTGCAATAATCTTGGACGCGACGTTAAACCCAATTTCACCTCACATCCAAAATACAGTAATCAGACACTTCACAAACGTACAGAAAAACCTGGGAAAGCAGTGACTTTCCGACCTTAGCTCTATGGGTCACGCCCCATCACGCCCCCCTAGTCCTAGTAGTCCCTCATCAATCAGAGTGGTTGCTCTCTGTCAACCGTTGCCTTCTACATAGCCGCGACACATACCTTCTGTTCCAAGTACACTGCACCCTGTCACTCATTTTTAAAAAAACACCCAATTAATTAGGGGTAGTTGTTTGCTACGGAACAAATGACATGGTCAGTTACCGTCAGATTCGTTCCCTGAGAACAGGAAGACATCACTCTCCTACCCAGAGTTCCATGCGGCCGGCAGTCAGCAAGCATAGTACCTCTGCCACAGGCCATGTGATGATTCGTCACATCTTTCACAGTCCATTCAAGATATTGCATATGCTTTTCATCCGTTTCATGTTTGTCAAGTCTACACATTTTCATATACAAATGTGAAAGAATGGTTACGGTTCATTAAGAAAGTATCCTAATACGTGAAAATCTACGTGTTTTTGCGTAGTTATCCTTTGTTAATATTGTTTGTACGGCTCCACGTGCTGTCATCGAAGCCCTACGGAGAGCTAGCGATACGGTCACTTTGATGTATAAATATATATTGTCATGCAACTCACTGTCGCAGTTGTAGTAGCATATCTATATCATTATGCAAAACAATATGTAAAGCGCCCCCAAATACTTGCATAAGTCCGTTCTATACTGATTTCTGAAAAAGCGCGTTTGCTTACAAACAAAAGAAAAGTCCGGTCATGTGATATGCAAATTAGCCCGCGGCAGTGGTGTTATGCTGAGTCACGACTGCGCCGGAGTGTGGAAAGACAGTTGGAAAAATGCTAGTTAGAAATGAAACCGGAAGTTGTGGAACCGAGGCGAGAGGGAAAAACAGGCGAGCGAGCCAGCACGTTTGCTGTTTCATTCCTTCTCGGCCTTCGATCTCAAAGAGTTGTTTGGACACAGTCGAGGGTAGACTAAAATCAAGTCTCTGAAATGAACATATCGTACATAAAAAAACCACTTGTTCAGTTATCTTAATAAAAATATAATAAAAAGGAGCCCAGTGACTCTCTTCATTTCCTGATACTGCAGTGATCTAGACTTGCCAAACATTATAGACTTGCATGGGCTGTATTTGATATATATTTGTATCAGGGTCTGTAAGACAGACTAAGTCGAGGGAACAAACCCGTAAAACTGAAATCTCAATCCTTGCCTTATCTCTCTTTTATTTACATGTTCCCTGTCACCAGTCATTAACAAATTACTCTCACCCCCTCAACAGAGGCCGGCCATGACCCCACGTGCTAACCCCTCCATCCCTTCTATCCCCCACACGGGCGGTCGGGTAGCCTGGTGGTTAAAGCGTTCGCTCGTCACGCCGAAGACCCGGGTTCGATTCCCGACATTGGTACAATGTGTGAAGCCCATTTCTGGTGTCCCCCGCCGTGATATTGCTGGAATATTGCTAAAAGCGGCGTAAAACCATACTCACTCACTCACTCTATCCCCCTCCTAACAGTGTCAGGGTGCAGCAGTTTTTGTATCAGGTTACAGTTCAGTCAGAGATATCTATTTTTAATTCAACTAGCTGGACCATGGGGCTGACTCTTGGAGCACTAATTCTGTACTGGCAGAGAGTGAAACATTTAAAAAGAACAACCACAGTCATATTATTATTATTATGAACAGAAGTTTATTTTTGTAATACTGAACAACATGTATTATAATATATGGATAACATATTTAGCTTTGAACTGATGCCAAGACTCTGCAAAGTGTAATAATTAGTTCATAAAAAAACTATTACAAAGGAACCCTATATTACAGATTTTTTTATAAATCAGAAAGAAATATAAACTTGCTTCAATTGGTCTTAGGCATTACAATTAAGTTAGACCCGTTAAGATCCGGGATAGAATAGGTCTTCAGCAACCCATGCTTACCATGAAAGGTGACTATGCTTGTCGTAAGAGACGACTAACGGGATCGGGTGGTCAGGCTCGCTGACTTGGTTGATGCATGTCATCGTATCCCAATCTCATGAATCGATGCTCATGATGTAAATCACTGGATTGTCTGGTCCAGACTCGATTTTTTACAGACCGCCGTCATATAGCTGGAATATTGCTGAGTGCGGCGTTAAACAACAAACAAACAAGTTAGTTAAGTCTTTTGTAAGAAATGTAACGTGATTTAAGGACTGTGTGACAGACATGTTGCTGTACATGTTCATCTGCATGCTATTAATTAGTCTCTCAGACACAGTCTCTGAATCACATTATTTGCCTCCACCATAACTGAACCTGTAATGCTATACCTCCAAATAAAGCAAGTCCAGACATCTGCATCTCAATATCCCATATTACAGTTCCCAAATAAAGATTTATTCACAAACACTATGTGTTACACTTGCACAGCGTATGTTATGTAGTGTCTATATAAGACTTACATTAGGTGTTCATGAATTAGGTAAGCATGCCCTGCTCTACTGGTATGCCCCCTTATTCACACAACTTTAATGAATATAGGTATTGCCTGTGAGTGTCACAAATTCTTAAAAAAGGTTTTCATGAACTCCTTTTAAGATGTGAGAAGATGTAGATTTTGCGAATCAGGCTAACATCTATCACTTAACTGGGGTTGAAGTCAATTGCTTCTTTTTCCCTCGACCTTTCTGTGGTGTTACATCCATTTTCCTCTTTGCATTTTCTGCTGCAGCACATAACTGGTTAGCAGTCATATGATATTCTGGCCCAAAGTTGTATTCTATTTCACCAGTTGCTGTTTGTCTGAAGCAACGTTTTGACAGGAAGTTAGGCAAGTCTGCTTCATGCACTCCAACAGATTCAAAGTATTCAATCTGGAACTGAATGATCTCAGCAAGTCTCTCCACAGCTGAAGCAGGGGGTAACCAATTCTGTGGGTTTGGCAATTGCATCTGACCACAAACATTTTCTTTAGGTTTTCTCCTTGCTGTCATTGTCATTGTTCTAACTTGCTCAAATGTTAACTGAACTGGGGTTTTCTGTTTCGGGCAATACAATGTCTTCACCAGATCCCGATACAGTTTACCATTCAATTGAAACTTTCCAGTGTGGTCTTGGCGTACCATTTGCTCTCTCAGCCTTTCTGTTCCAAGGAATGTCTTCAGCAGTTTGTCATGGGATATGCCATAGAATTTCGGAACAAAATCATTTCCACCGCAACAGAGCGCCACTGCAATTTTGACACCAATGTGTCTGTCATTGTAGGTCTTCTCGAAGGTTTCTAACATTGCAGTTATGTTAAAAATATCATAGATGCGATTCTGCTTTTGAAGAATGACATAGACAGTATTACTGAAAAGGTTGTTTTCCAAACGAGGCCAATGGAGGGAGACAGCAAATAGGTGGATTGGCACTGCATCGATGTCTCCAGATGTTACAAAACTGGCAACTGCATCTCCTTCTGTGATGTCCTCCTGACAGTTCAGTAGCCAGTCAACCTGTGCCATTTCAGTTTCCCCTTTTCTCTGACGGACACTGGTTTGTCTGGTAATCCGAGGAGCGTCTTTGTCTTTCCAAAATTGGCACCGTATGGGCGTGGAGTGAGAAATACAGGAACATGCTCCAGAACAAGTACACTTGGACATGTGAAGCTCACTGTCAATGTCAACTACAACATTTGCTTCAAGATGTATTTGCTGAACATTAGCAGCAAGAAACTTGCTGACCAGTGACTTCCCTCCTTCGGTGGTGGTAAAAGCATCACAATTGAATGATTGTTGACTGAGGATGGCTTCATCGGTCTTAAGATGTGTGCCTTTGGCATCCTTTGTTGATTTGCGCTGTTGTGTTGCTGCTTTAAAATAATCAGGTGTGAAGGAATACTTTTCTTCAAAAATGACTATCCTGCTTAAAGCAGGCAACTGAATCAGTAGGGGACGAAGAATGGCATTTTACACAAATTTCAGGTATTGATAACCTGAAAATGCTTTCGTTTTGAATTTAACATCTGCAAATTCAATTGTGACCAATTTGATCTTCCTCAGGGAATGTGGCAATGGTCCAGCTACCGTTGAAATACAAGACAATGGCGTGCATCTGATGCATCTTGAGCACTCTGTATTACATTTGATAATGCCAATTTCATGGATGATGACTTCTGGACTTTTGTTTTGCTGCAATCTCGCTTTACCAAGGCCAGTTCGATTGCTTGTAACCCTTCTTGACAATTTTAGATCTCCTTTCTTCTCCCTTTCAGATTTTCCTAGAATTTGACACTACCTGGTTATTCTCCTCATGGTCACGCCTTTGTATTTTGACAGTCTTGTGACAAGAGCTTTTGGTCCTTTCACATTGTCAATGTTTGATTTATCTGCCTCTGTCATACCAAAAAGATTGTCTTTACAAATGAACTTCTTGACAAGAAATTCTCCAGCACTTTTTGTGACATCATCAAGTATTTCTGATGACAGTGCTCTTTTTGGATTCGTGTAGGCATTGAAAGGAACATCAGACTTTTCCAAAGAAAGTGCACCACAACGCAATGTAACCTCTGTTACAGGTATTATATGATTAATGTCACATTCAGAAAACTTCCACTGAATGTCTTTTTGATCCATGTCCTGACTTTGTTGTTGACGTCTTTTCTGTCCATCGTCATGTGTCTGATTGAAGGAATCAATCAATGCCATTCGACTAGAGGCCGACTCTATACTGGATCCTGCTCGCAAACCTTTGATTGCATCTTTGTGGTCCATCTCTCTCTTTGTGTCACAGGCAAAGTTTACATTACTGTTTCCAATTGGTGTTGAATATAATGTTTCCTTCATTCTCTGATGAAATGGACCAGCATTGTAATGCTCTGCAAGCAGTCTTGTGCAGAATGGTGCATACGAACTGGCGCCATTGACAAATGAAAAGACAAGTGATGATTTCACTGCAGCTAAGAGGCGGTCATATCCATTTTTGCCACCCAAACGTTCTGATAGAGATACAGCAACAACTTCATGACAATGGGACATCATGTCATGGTGCAGAGAAAATGTTGCATTTGTTGATTTTCCTTCATTAAAAAATCTTTTCAATTTTGATTCCCATCTTGAGGCATTTACTACTGGGTTCCGAGTGACTTGATCTTCAAGAAACTGCTGTGCATCTTCAATTGGGATAGTCTGGAGGAACTTCATTGCAAAGGCAAGTTGGCTTGGGCAATTCGGCGGATATTTGCTGTTGCAGTATCTATATGGTCAGCTGTTACCAGTTTGGACCATTCACTTCTGTCCATGTCTCTCATAACCATCAGTAGTTCAATGAGACCAGCATTCTTGTATGCAGTGAAAAGGGTATTCACCTTTGATTTTCTAAGATGCAATAATGGGAACTCTGGCAAAAATTGCTTGTATTTCCCTTTTTCCTGAAGAAGTTTTAATAAATTCATGCCAATTTTGTTATCCGGTCCAAAACGAATTCTATCACAGCTGTCATCGCTTGAATATATTCCAAGTTTGATCAGAATGTCATCCAAAATGTCACGAAGTTTGTTGATATCGTCATCTCTGCCTGATTCAGGAGGTGGGTGTCTTGTCAAAAGTGCTGGTGGTGTATATTTGCGGAAACCAAACATAGTTGTGATTTCATTTTCAAATTCATGATTTGATTCTCCTTGTTTCTTGTCGTCAGAGTACATGCTGAGGTCATCTAATGATTATTCCAAAGCAGAAGCTTCAAAACTAAAAGCAATGTCCTCAAGATCATCTGGAAAACCATCAGGTGCTTGAATTAGGGTTGCTTCCTGCAAGATCTCTTCCAATGTTTCAGTTCCATCAGTCTCCATCAGATCACTGGTTGCAGGCAACTGAAAGAAAAAAACATATTGTAGTAAATGTACATTTCTAAATTCAAAAAGAAATTTCATCAATGATTATTTACTCCATTTATAAATAAATGCTAAATATATTACCTTATCTGGTTGAGAGATAGATTGACACTCATCTGTAGAGATATCTCTTCCTCCACCTTCTGTATCAAGTCCATCCGCCTCTTCCATATCACATTCACTAGTGACAAGGATATTCATGAAGTCGTGCAGCCATTTGAATTTGTTTGAAGTATCTTCTGGAAGGAAAGCTTTATGCTATCAACAAAATGCAAGAACATAGGTACATTACACAAATTATTTTAAAACTTTGGTCACTGGTTATCTGAATTTGTAAAGTATTCTCATCATATTGAAAATAATAATATATACTACTACCCGATCTGTTCCCAAGTTTAATTTTCCTACAAACTAAGAAGAGCCAAAATATAGTGGATTTCAGAGTATGTTTCTTAAAAACAGCTTCGGTGCTACGTTTGATACAAAAGCACTAACATATTTATATATTTATATATATCTTGCATACCTTTAAACGATCTCCACACGCGGATATTTCCCCATGCGGATATTTCCCCATGTACAGAGGCGGTGAAACATCTCATAAACTTCAGACTCATTCCCATCAAGATTCAAAATGGTATTGAACGCTCTGTCTTTGGAAATGTTGGTTGTTGCTTTGCATGGAGAATTTGTTAAGCCGTCACATATGTTGACATCATGCCACAAATCAATTTCAATGCTGTCTTGTGGTATTCCTTGAAGTGTGATCGGTAACATACACAGCTGCTTTGATCTGCTTTCGCCAGGGATTGGGTCATTACGGTTAGTCCAGCATCACTTGTACTCTGTTGCAACACATCAATGTGACGTCGGTTCAGAGTGTTGAGAAGAACTTCATAGCAACAGTAGAGTCTCTCCAACTTCTTCTTGAACAACTTCTCTCTATAAGGTGATTTAAAACAGCTATCTTTATTAATGAAAACTTCAAACTACACCTGGACATCAAGTGGCACATCAAGGAACCATTCTTCTTTGCTATCAAAATTTGATGATGACAGAGGAATTGGTAGCTTGAAGTCAAAGCCTGATGTACACCTGGTAACATCTCCATAGTCTTCAGTACTGCTGTCATTGTCATGAAATAGATCTTCACTATGAAGGATGTATTCATTCAATCGTTGAAGCAGTATGTCCTCATGAAGTGTAAACCGTGCAATAGTCCCATTCTCAGGCTTATATTTGTCGAAGGTGTCTGGTTTAAACCATTTGATCAAATGACATTTCAATCCATGTGCGTTATTTAATGTTGAAAGTATCAGCTGTATAATTCCTGATTTCAACTGCAGTTCCGTGTCACTGTCACAAAGTTCCATGTTAACATCAACACAATTATTGGTGTCCTTGCACTGACATTGTTCACATAGGATACATCTGACAACTCTTGGAAACTCATTTTCAACTTCTGACACCTACTGTTTTTCAGTTACAGTTGCTTGGTGGCGCTTTGTACCTACAAGTTCAATACCGTCATTTACTGAGAATGACACTTGTCTCAGACGTCTGTGACGTATAGTATTTTGTGCACCCTTCAGTAAATTGTCACTAATGCGTTTAAGAACTTCAAACGATTCCAAGAACTCCCATCGTTTTACAATGCTGTCCTCAAAGTTTACTGTTTCATATCGCACATCTTTCATAAAATGATATTCAAACAGACATATTAATTCCCATTCTTTTTCGGAAAAATGTTGTTGATATTCCTTTTGAAGAAAAATGAGTTCAGATTGATCTAGGGGGCACGGGTGGCCCAGTCGTCTAAGGCGCCGCGATTCGCTGTGCAGAGTTGCGTCCCTTGGCCAGAAACCTATGATTGTGGGTTCGAATCCCGGTTCGCCCCAATTATGTTTCTAGGTTTGTCAGCACCATACCCGTGCTCGTGGGTTTCACCGAAGTGGTAAACGTCTGAAACCTGCATCACTTCGGGCTTTCCTCCCACATTAAGCTGACACGCCGCGATATGACTGGAATACTGTTAAAAGCGGCGTTACACCCAACTCACTCACTCAGATTGATCTAAACTGAACTGAGCTGAATTATCAAAGTATTTCCTCATGTGAGAGTGTGTAGGTTTTGAATATAGCTCATGAATTGTCCTTGTCTTGTATTTCCGAAATATGTTTTTATGAACGTTCTCTGCTACATCTTTACAGCTGTTGAAATCATCACAGTGACAGAATATATATTTCAAAGCAGAGAAAGTACTTATATGAGTCACAGATCCGTTACTGTCTTTTCTTGTTCTGTTTGGATGTGCACTTATCTCTCTCAGGACATTATACTTCTTTATTTCTTTTATTCGATCATTTGATGAATGTGTCTGCTGTAACTATGATTCAGTATTGTTAACAAATATCTTTTCAAAAGGTAGCCATTCTATATTCATTAACATAAATGTGTCTGCTGTAACTATGATTCAGTATTGTTAACACGTATCTTTTCAAACGCTAGCCAATCGATATTCATTAACATAAATGTGTCTGCTGTAACTATGATTCAGTATTGTTAACAAGTATCTTTTCAAACGCTAGCCAATCGATATTCATTAACATAAATGTGTCTGCTGTAACTATGATTCAGTATTGTTAACAAGTATCTTTTCAAACGCTAGCCAATCGATATTCATTAACATAAATGTGTCTGCTGTAACTATGATTCAGTATTGTTAACAAGTATCTTTTCAAACGCTAGCCATTCGATATTCATTAACATAAATGTGTCTGTTGTTACTATGATTCAGTATTGTTAACACGTATCTTTTCAAACGCTAGCCATTCGATATTCATTAACATAAATGTGTCTGCTGTAACCATGATTCAGTATTGTTTACAAGTATCTTTTCAAACGCTAGCCATTCGATATTCATTAACATAAATGTGTCTGCTGTAACTATGATTTAGTATTGTTAACAAGTATCTTTTCAAACGCTAGCCATTCGATATTCATTCACTTAATATTCTTTACGTGAACGCGTATGCTATATCCTTGGTCACTACAATTATTCTGTATTTTTCGTTAACAACATCAAAACAATCACTATGACTTAGTGTATAATATTGTAAGAAAGACTTTGACTTACCTTTGTCAGCTGGACAGTTATTTTTCAGTGTTTATAACTTCATTCGGAGAAAATGCTGTACAAAATACACCGCGAGCACACATACACAGAGATGGAACAAAGAGATCAGTCAGCCTCCAAGGGTGACACATGCAACGCATTTCAGTTCTGCTCTGTCCAACCCTTCCCAAAAAAATTTCATTACCCCCACAGATCTCTTTCTCCAAATGTCCTTTTTACCTCAAGGACTGATTTTCTGATTTTCACGGTGTATCCAAAAGAAGAACTGTGCTCCGGAGATCGTAAATAACAGCATAATAAAAAATATGTTCTGAATATGCTTATTCATGAACAACGACGACATGTCAATTTAAATGTAATATGGCTGAATTCCATATTCTACATACCACACTTTTGATTGTTTCGATGCTTATGTTCACTGGAAATATTTGGAATAGTTATATTCCGTATTTTGAATTAACCAAGTCCCCCGTGTGTGTTTTTCAATCAGTAGCAAAGTCAAAGCAAAATCGGAGTAGTGTGTCAGCGAATTTGCATCAAGGCTGTAGTATTTTTCAACCGTTTAATGGAATTCAATGTACAGCCGTAGCTCTGGTCATTCATATATTTTGTGTCCCATAGCTCAAATCTATTTGCGTCTGTACCGTGTTCCACTGACCTCGATAATCTGTTGGATGTACAGCCACAAAGTTAACACCGAAGGCTATGAGGAGTATTTAGGTCATAACCAGCTATGCCTCAAGCGATATTGTCTACATAACAGATCAGTTTTATGGCTCCGTCACAGGTGCTCCAAATATTGAAGCAGGGAAAACAAATTTCATAGAATCATTTCAAAAAGCAATATTGATATCCCCGTCACTTTTGGTAACTTTTAATGATGTCTCCATTGCAATTTTTACGGATTTCGATTCGTATGCATTATTTGACTGTCATCAGCGGAATGGTCTTGGTCAGATTGATCCGAATGGACAAGCGGTTTTACTTCTTTTTAGTAGTATGGATGAATTGTCATGTTACATCTTAACAGTATATATATATCAGGCTACTATGCTTGTCGTAAGAGGCGTCGATCCCAATTGCGTGGATCGATGCTCATTATATTAGGCACTGGATTGTCTGGTCCAGACTCGATTATTTACAGACCGCCGTCATATAGCTGGGATATTGCTGAGTGCGGCGTTAAACGACAAACCAATCAATCATCATCATATGAACTCAAACCAGTCATTGTTACAAGTAAACCACATTCCACAACAGTTACTGACACTGGATAAAAGACAGTATATAGAAAAAAACCAAGTAACTCAACTCATCATGATCACAATTACTATTCTTTGAAAGAAAGAAATACAAAAAAAAACTGACCAAAAAGTGTAAAGGGACGAGGAATCTCCGTTATTGATTAGTCCCGGTATTGAAATGTTCTCCAACTACGTGATAATATTTTGAGTATGTACATCTGTGGTTGTGACAAAAAGACCTTATCTAGTATGACTTTTTTTGCCATATGGAGCCCTTAGTATTTTCATTTAAATTATTATAACCAAATGCTAAGTGTAAAAAGAATGTGATCTATTTTTTGAGTATGTGCATCTGCCAATGTTGTTGGCAGTTTTGATACTATTTCCACATGTTTACATTTGTGCCAGAAATTGCTTCCATTTCCTTCGATCTACTTTTTAAATAAAGACCCAGGTAAGAATAGGTCTTCAGCAACCTATGCTTGCCGTTAGAGGCGACGACCAGGATTGGGTAGTCAGGCTCGCCGACTTGGTCGATGCATAACATCATATTCCAATTGCGTAGTTCGATGCTCTTGGTGTCAATCACTGGATGATCTGGTCCAGACTGGATTATTTACAGACCTCCGTCATATGGCTGTAATAATGCTGAGTGCGGCGTTAAACAAGAAACTATTTTTAAATAGACCTACCCTATGCAAATGTATCAACTGTATTGCCCAATACTCAAAATAAATAATATTTTTTTCCACAAGAGCGTTGTGTTATTTGTGGTTAATATAATTATGCTCCATCATGCCTTTCAGTAACATCATAATTATGCGTTTGTGAGGCATCACATATGGCGGGGAACTTTGATGCTCTGCATCAATGTTTTCTTGTGACCACTAGCAGGGATCTTCAGAACGCTCATGGCGAGCGGTTCTGGGACCATTGTTCCCTGGATAGACTAACATATAGTCTCTGAAATGGACATATCGTACAGAAAAAACAGTTGTTCAGTTATCTTAATAAAAATATAATAAAAAGGGAGCCCAGTGATTCTCTCTATTTTCAGATACTGCAGTAATCTAGAATTGCCAAACATTATAGACTTGCATGGGCTGTAGTTGATATATTTGTATCAGGGTCTGTAAGACAGACTATTCCCTGGACAATGAATATGCATGAATTTCGCTAAATGTCCTTTGCATGACGATACACGTGAGCAGAAAGGGAATACCCTCGACTGTAATACTGGGATTCCCCGATATTCCGTAGTAATAAAAGAAGTCCGCCTCGGTGGGCGTGGCTAAGATTTAAATGTTTTTTTACATTCATTTGGAAATGAATGCAATAACACGTGACCAGTTCAGCTAATCAGAATGCAGGAATTTCAATAAACACAAGAAAAAATTAATTATATTTAAATAAAACAGTTTACATATACAATTATGTTTCCGTGCACAAATAAAACATTCTCTATTCATTTTTTATTAATTATATAAACGTAACCGGGAGTGTAACTCCAGGACACAGCTGGGACCTCGGACTGTCCACTGGGGGATTAGTGAGTGAGTGAATATGGTTTTACGCCGCTTTTAGCAATATTCCAGCAATATCACGACGGGGGACACCAGAAATTGGCTTCACACATTGTACCCATGTCGGGAATCGAACCCGGGTCTTCGGCGTGACGCCCGAACGCTTTAACCACAAGGCTACCCGACCGCCCCACTGGGGGATTAGGATTAAACACAACTCAGATGGGGATCGGGTGGTCAAGGCCGCTGTCTTGGTGTATTGCATGTCATCGTATCCCAGGTGCGCAGATCGATGCTCAATGATGTCAATCACTGGATTGTCTGGTCCAGACTCGATTATTTACAGACAGACGTCATATAGTTGGAATATTGCTGAGTGCGGCGTTAAACAACAAACAACCGACCAAACGCTTGTGCCTGACACACACGCTCGTTTACATCCAAAATAAAATACAATAATATTATTCTTAAAGATCCACTACTACTACTACTACTACTACTACTACTACTACTACTACTACTACTACCAATCACTGCACGGTCTAAGCGCGATTATTTTCGTGTTGATATACCCGGACTATATTTCTGGTCGCAGCGTTAAACAACAATAACTTACTTACTCATATAAACACAGTTTCAGCATGGGGTATATGTTTACAAAATCAGAAAACACATCGCAATTACCACATACCAAAGCTTTTGGAAATAATCAGCGGTCTATTAGCGGCAGGATCTGGGTGTACCCAGACCACAACAAGAATCTCTACATGTAGTGTTACTACGCAAGTGCTGTCCGATTTAACACGAGCGTACCGGAACAAACCGAGAGAGGATCCGAGTGCGCAATGTTCTGTATTGACCTCGCACGAATCCTGACAGAAGCTGTTGTAGCTATTTCCCACGCCACAACACGACGAGTTACCCTGGCGTCAATCTTGACACATGCCACACTTGATTATAGATTACATCAAAGCTATTCACCAACTTGTCCTCGTTAGCCGATATTCATCTCGGAATTTGCATTTCCCATTTTTCGCGAGCTGAACTTAACCTATAAATTGATCTTTCAAGACTTTTAAAATTTGAATGTTGCTTCAAAATATATTTATCAACAAGGAGGTGAAATTTTTGAAATTAGGTTTATGGCATAGTTAAAGAGAACAAAAACACACACACCTTTCCCCTCCAACCCCACACCGACCCCCATTAAATGAGATTTTGGTGTAAGATGGCAAAAAGGAGCAAACATATTCAACCATGACCATGTGCGGTAAAGCGAGCAGCGTTCGTAATGACCAAGTTTCTAACATTAAATCATACTGATGTCAAATACATTTGAAAATGTTTCAATTTTTCAATTATGGAAGCAAATAGGAATGAAAGAATATTCAAGAGTAAATCTGGAAACAGTTTATTTTAGATTTGTTCCTGGATATAATAACAGGACGTTTCGGATCAAAATTGAATAAATGCAAAATATACATTGTCGTTAATGCTTTGGTGGTGGTGGGGGCAGGGTGTGTGTGTGTGTGTGTGTGTTTTGCCGTTGATTGGGTTTTTGTGTGGTGGGAGGTATACGGCGGTGGTTGGGGCCGGTTTCTGTTTCTTTTATTAAAAAAATATATTCCTGAAAAAATATCATTTACTTGAAATGCTGGATGGTATCTTTGAAAAAAATGTAATGTTGTGGAATTGGCTTCTCTGTTCAGAGAACGTTTGCACCCGTGAAAATTCGGGTTAAACTGGGTCTGCAGCAACCCATGCTTATCGTAAGAGGCGACTAACGGGATCGGGTGGTCAGGCTCGCTGACTTGGTTGATGCATGTCATCGTATCTCATTTGCGTACATCGATGCTCATAATGTCAATCATTGGATTGTCTGGTCCCGACTGGATTATTAACAGACCGCCTCACATAGCTGGAATATTGCCGAGTGCGGCGTTAAACAACAAACAAACAATCAGAGAATGTTTGAAACTCTGACGGAAAAAAATAGTCTGAAAAGAAAACCCCAGGCCCTCCCCAGGCCCTCCCCAGCATATAAACTGATGGGTTTCCTATCAATCTCTTGTTCAGTATTTGTTGTAGTATAGCGTTTACAAAAACAGCTGTGTGTTACACAACAGGAGGAAGGTGAGCTGCGGTCCCTCTATAGCGGTAACTCTACCAGCCTGGACCCTGTTCTGAACACTCAGAAATTATACTAAACCGGACACTGCTAGTCCGGAAACCTTTTTAACCCGACACCGTTTGTCCGGACACTTAATTTCAGGTGACGCAATCTAGACTTGCCTCCTTTTTACATTTTGTCTCTAGAGGCTGGGAGACGGACTACACTTAACAGGATACCGTTAGTCTGGAAAAACACTGAACAGGACACCGTTAGTCTGGAACAACACTAAACCAGACAGCTTTAGTCTGGAAACAACACTGAACAGGACACCGTTAGTCTGGAAAAAACACTAAACCAGACAGCTTTAATCTGGAAACAACACTAAACCAGACAGCTTTAGCCTGGAAACAACACTGAACAGGACACCGTTAGTCTGGAAAAAACACTAAACCAGACACCGTTAGTCTGGAACAACACTAAACCAGACAGCTTTAGTCTGGAAACAACACTAAACCGGGCATCGTTTTTTTTAGAAACACCTCTAAGCCAGACGAGCGAAACCGAAGTTTAACCTT
Organism: Haliotis rufescens; assembly: GCF_023055435.1. NCBI lineage: Eukaryota > Metazoa > Mollusca > Gastropoda > Lepetellida > Haliotidae > Haliotis > Haliotis rufescens. The sequence continues at coordinate 25,182,808 of NW_025963824.1, read as the reverse complement.
GATAAAGAAACGTTTTTTAAGGGACTATAACGTATTCTTTCTGTCTATTCTTACAGGGTTGCTCTGCAAGTACATGTTTATAGAATGCTGGCCCTGCCGTGGTCTGTTTAGCGAATTGGCAGCTGTGCTTGTATCTGTTTATTAAATGGGCGATATGTCAAATTTTTTTTATTGAATGAGTTGCTGTGTTGGTATTTGTATATCAAATGACTGATCTGCTAATGTGGTGTTGAATTTATATTTAGAAGCGCTGATATCTGATGAAACACATTTATTAAATAAACTATTCTGCTAGCCTTTTTTTTGGTGGGTTCCTCTGCCGGTGTCTGTTTATAAGATTGACTGTTCTGCTTGTGTGTTTGTTGAATGGCTGATCTACTAATGTATATCAATTTTGATTGGTTGCTCAGCTGGTGACTGTCTATCGAAGGGATTTCTCTGCTGATACCTGTTTATTAAATCGGCTGTCCCAGTGGACGATAATTTGACATATCTTTATAATGCCACAGAAAACTTTAAAATAGAAGGTATTTTACGGACGCTTCAATGCCTTAAATAGGCTCTGCCACGTCAGTGTCTGGTGTCACATGCATATATCATTCCCATGTATGTATCACGTCAACGTATATATCACGTCCATGTATATATCACGTCAACGTATATATAACGTCCATGTATGTATCACGTCAACGTATATATCACGCCCATGTATATATTACGTCAACGTATATATCACGCCCATGTATACATCACGTCAACGTATATATCACGCCCATGTATATATCACGTCAACGTATATATAACGTCCATGTATATATCACGTCAACGTATATATAACGTCCATGTATGTATCACGTCAACGTATATATCACGTCCATGTATATATCACATCAACGTATATACCACGTCCATGTATATATCAGTGAATGAGTGAGTTGGGTTTAACGCCGCTTTTAACAGTATTCCAGTCATATCACGGCGTGTCAGCTTAATGTGGGAGGAAAGCCCGAAGTGATGCAGGTCTCAGACGTTTACCACTTCGGTGAAACCCACGAGCACGGGTATGGTGCTGACAAACCAAGAAGCATAATCGGGGCGAACCAGGATTCGAACCCACAATCATAGGTGTCTGTCGTGTCCAAGGGACGCAACTCTGCACAGCGAATCGCGGCGCCTTAGACGACTGGGCCACCCGTGCCCCCCATGTATATATCACGTCAACGTATATATAACGTCAATGTATATATCACGTCAATGTATATATAACGTTCATGTATATATCACGTCAACGTATATATCACGCCAATGCATACATCACGTCAACGTATATATCAAGCCCATGTATATATCACGTCCATGTATATATCACGTCAACGTATATATCACGTCCATGTACATATCTCGTCAACCTATATATAACGTCCATGTATATACTACGTCCATGTATATATAACGTCCATGCACATATCACGTCAACGTACATACCACGTTCATGTATGTATACTGAACCAAATTAAAAACTTCACAATCCTAAAATTTTAACATTTTGACCAGTTATCATTGTGGGCCCTCATTGTGTATTTAAACAGTAATGGCCGCGTATTGTCTTCAGATAACACCCGTTTTTGTGCAGGTGAATCGATCAAAATCATGTGCATAGCACTATAGTGGCAAAAGTTGTTTTTCACGTGCAACTGGTCACGTGGCCATAATACCGCACGTGTTTTCAGCCATACTTACGTCTTACATGTCTTACGTCACCTCCGTAACCGATTTTTTACGGCTACATCAACCAGAAATGAACTGTTTAGGGGTAGACTGAGTGCGCAAACTGTTCGAAACCGTCTGAGAACTGCTCACCTTCAAGCACGACGGCCATACTGCGGGCCGATTCTGACTCAGTTACACAGACGTCAACGTCAATTGTGGGCACAGCGACACTTACGATGGAATCAGAGGAATTGGAATCAAGTCGTCTTCAGTGATGAATCCCGATTTAATCTCCGATTTGCTGATGGTAGGGCGAGGGTGTGGAGGCGCCGTCATGAACGTTACGCCCAGTGTTGTGTACAGGAAGTTGACAGATTTCGAGGCGGAAGTGTCATGGTGTGGGGTGCTTTCTGTGGCAATGCACGTTCCAGGCTTCTTGTCATCCGTAGCAACCTTAACGCTGCTGCTAACCGCGACCAGGTACTGGCACCAGAACTTCTGCCTTTTATGGCAGCACATGGACCCGGTTTGATCTTCCAACACGACAATGCCAGACCCCACACAGCAATTTTGACAAGGAATTTCCTTCAGAATGCGGGAGTCAACGTCATGGACTGGCCGTCAAGGTCTCCCGACCTCAATCCCATCGAACACGTCTGGGATGCTCTTGGCAGAAGTCTGCGCACTCTCCAGAACCAACCAAAGAATGAGCAAGATCTTGGCTCCATTTTGCAGCAACAATGGCGTCGTCTTCCCAATCATGTGTTCTCAAGCATCACAAGGTCCATGCGGAGGCGTTATGTGGCAGTTGTCAACGCACATGGTGGTCATACACACTACTTAACTTGTGTGCCATCAGATTCTCGTGCTTGGGACTTATGATTTAAACTGTTGATGTTATTACCGAATACCGTAGGTGCTTGGAACAAATTATGGTTACCGCCGTTAATTAAAATCCTTCTTTAGACATTAATGATTAAAAATTACCTTCTCTGATACATTTGTCCGTTGTATATCATATATGGGATTACTTTTAAAAATGTGAAGTTTTTAATTTGACTCAGTATATATATCACGTCAACGTATATATCACGTCCATGTATATATCACGTCAACCTATATATAACGTCCATGTATATATCACGTCAACGTATATACCACGTCCATGTATATATCACGTCAACGTATATACCACGTCCATGTATATATCACATCAACGTATATACCACGTCCATGTATATATCACGTCAACGTATATATCACGTCCATGTATATATTACATCAACGTATATATCACGTCCACGTACATATCTCGTCAACGTGGGCGGTCGGGTAGCCTAGTGGTTAAAGCGTTAGTTCGTCACGCCGAAGACCCGGGTTCGATTCCCGACATGGGTACAATGTGTGAAGCCCATTTCTGGTGTCCCCCGCCCTGATATTGCTGGAATATTGCTAAAAGCCGCGTAAAAAACCATACTCACTCACTCGTCAACGTATATACCACGTCCAAGTATATATCACGTCCATATATATATTACGTCAACGTATATATCACGTCCATATACATATCTCGTCAACGTATATACCACGTCAACGTATATACCACGTCCATGTATATATAACGTGAACGTATATATCACGTCCATGTACATATCACGCCAACGTATATATCACGTCCATGTATATATCACGTCAACGTATATATCACGTCCATGTATATATCACGTCAACGTATATATCACGTTCATGTATATATCACGTCAACGTATAAATCACGTCCATGTACATATCTCGTCAACGTATATTCCACGTACATGTATATATCACGTCAACGTATATATAACGTCCATGTATATATCACGTCAACGTATATATCACGTCCATGTATATATCACGTCAACCTATATATCACGTCCATGTATATATCACGTCAACATGTATGTCACGTCCATGTATATATCACGTCAACGTGTTTATCACGTCCATGTATATATCACGTCAACGTATATATAACATCCATGTATATATCACACTTATGGACGACGTTCAAACGCTTCTATCATTGATGAACAAGGTGAGAATTTGTAGCAAAATGTGTAGAGGTTTATGTTAACGTATTAATGATAATATTCAGCCAGTTTCTATAATTATACCTGCCTATCCAGTGACAAGACCGTGTGAATGATATCAAGTGGAACTTCATTCATCCAGTCTTTGAGTGGCATGTAGAAGCGATACACTTAAGAGAGAGAATTTATGTCAATCTTCAGAGCGAGGGAATTAATGTCAACTTTTTCAGTATGACTACAATGTACCGGAGTATATGTTTACTTCTTTATCAGGTGTAAGAGACCAGTGAAGATCCGGGGTAGAATAGGTCTTCAGCAACCCATGCTTGCCCAAATAGGCGACTATGCTTGTCATAAGAGGCGACTAACGGGATCGGGTTGTCAGGCTCGCTGACTTTGTTGATGCATGTCATCGTATCCCAATTGCGTGGATCGATGCTCATGGTGTCAATCACTGGATTGTCTGGTCCAGACTCGATTATTTACAGACCGCCGTCATATAGCTGGAATATTGCTGAGTGCGGCGTTAAACAACAAACAGTCAGTTAGTCAGTCAGGTGAAAGAGGTGCAGTTGTCATCGATAAATTCCTTCTCTCATTCATCCAGACGTTAGTGTTCCCTTAGAAATAGTCATGATAAACAAATGTCCGGATTAACGAGTCATTAACACCTGGTAATGTCACTTTGCTTCGTTATATGTTTCAGTCAAAGAACTGAAATGTTTAATCAATTTGTAAAGTGACTGAGCGAATTAGTAATTTTACAAATTGATTGACTCTAGACAAATACATGTTCCACAAGTATATCGCCAGGAATCCGTGGTTTCCGGACTGATGAGGTTTTACTTCACACCCCAGTGCAGTTCGGAGAAACTGTCTCTATCTTGTTTATTTGTTGTTTAACACCGTCTTCACCAATAATCTAGCTGTTTGAGGGCTGTCTGTAAATAATCTAGTCTGGACCAGACAATCGAGTGATTGACGTCAGGAGCATCGATCTATGCAATTAGGATACGCTGACATGCGAGCCTGACCACCCGATCCGGTTAGTCGCCTACGATAAGCATAGGTTGCTGAAAACAAATTCTAACCCGAATCTTCTCGGGAATCTCTAGAAGAATCTTGTTTTGCAAAAAACTGTCAGCATGTCAGTGAGGTGTGTTCAACAGATATTGCAGAGTTCCTCACTCACTGCCCTGCTTCACACAAGCAGTATCACAGAACTATAACACGGCTGGATAAGAGGAACTTAATTTGCATTTCTCTGTGTTCCCTCGGAAAATCAAAATAGTCACTCACTAACTAACTATTAACACACATACTGACGGTGCATTTTAATTACATATATTAATTAATGGACATTTTCTGCTTACATTAATGCAACGGATGTCAAATTTTAAACATACACTCAAGATTTAACATATTACACCTACCGCCCTAATACAAAACACACGTTCCAAGATGGAGCACCCTTGCTACAAAATTCTCACGTATCCCTTTTGTACCAAATGCCCTGTGCATATGTGTGGATGTTGCGTACTGTGTATTACCGTGTTTATCTTGTACTTAGTGTTATAATTACGATCATGCCGACGCACCGGACTGCCCGTCCGTCAGTGGAAACACCGCACATGCTCTGGATAGTGTGGGATGGCCCATTAGTTATTCAGGGGCAGATGGGGTGCTCGTGGGTTTCACCGAAGTGGTAAAGGTCAAAGACCTGTATCACTGTTCATCACTGTAGGCTTTTCTCCCTCATCAAGCTGGCACGATGTGATATAACTGGAATACTATTCAAAGCGGCGTTAACCCCAACTCACTCACTCACGCAAAAAAAGCCGCCGAACATATTTCCAGCATTTCCAGACCGCCTCTGTGGTCTAGTGGTAGAGCGTCCGCCCGGAGAGCGGAAGGTCCGGGGTTCGATCCCCGGCCGCGTCAAACCAAAAGACGTTAGAAGATGGTACCTATTGTTACCCTGTCTGGCGCTCGGCATTAAGGGGCTAAAACAAGGACTGGTCGGCTAGGAGCCAGTATACTGAGTGGGGTATTCATGTTAAACTGCGGCATGGTATCTCAGTGAGCTAGCACTAAAAATCGGCATCAGTCCGGACTAGGACTTCACCTCACCTCCAGCATTCCCAGAGAATAATTAAATTGTTTTCAAAAACCTGTGGGCAAAGTTGTTAGTTTCCTGTATTTCCTCCCGCATAATCTCCCAGGCCCCTCAGATTACCATGTGGGCAGTCACTAAGTGAAGCTGGTTCATGTGAAGCTGTGGAATGTATAATAAAACCAGGGTATGAAACTCCAAAAAATTTCAGCCAGACCACAGGACTGGCTAGCTGAAATACTTGCCAGCCCTGACCAAAACCTGCCTGCCCACTATAATCATATGTTTCTCAGTATAAGCTAACGGAGTTTCTTTTTGGTTACATTTTATCATTCATCTTTACATGTGAATTAATGCTTATCATCGGGAAATATTTAGAATATTTTCACATATGAAATATAACCCGACCGTCGGGCAGGGGGATTTAAAAATCTGGCAGCCCGAGTTGAAATCAACCCGTCTCGGACGGTCGGGCAGGCAGGTATTTCGAACACTGATAAAACACGTAAAAAAGTGCACGAACTGTAGTTCTATGTTGAACGCAAACCTGCTAATAAACGAGGCTCGGATATATTCGGCTCTTAATGTTTGAGTTGTGGATTGCAACTTGATTTTTCGTTATGAGTAAGTGAGAACGGTTTTACGCCGCTTTTAGCAATATTCCAGCAATATCACGGCGGGGGACACCAGAAATGTGCTTCACACATTGTACCCATGTGGGGAATCAAACCCTGGGCTTCGGCGTGACGAGCGAACTCTTAACCACTAGGCTACCCCACCGCCCGATGTATTCTTATGGTACATCATTGTTGGTATTTCGGGTCACAGTCCTCCGACGCTGTGGGTGGCTGCTCTTACTATCAACCTCTGGTACGAACGTCTGAGAAATACATACAACCTTCAAGCTACCATCATACAGCCATTATGTTACTGACCCGTGAAGATCCGGGGAGGAATAGGTCTTCAGCAACCTATGCTTGCCGTAAAACGCGACTATGCTTGTCGTAAGAGGTGACTAACGGGATCGGGTTGTCAGGCTCGCTGACTTGGTTGAAGCATGTCATCGATCCCAATTGCGTGGATCGATGCTCATGATATTAATCACTGGATTGTCTGGTTCCGACTCGATTATTAACAGACCGCCGTCATATAGCAGGAATATTGCTGAGTGCGACGTAAAACAACCAACCAACCAACTATTATGTTACTGACCAGATGTGTCGTTTGGTGTTCAGAGGTGCTCAGCTTTACTTATAGGTAAAGTTGCATACCTTACTTGGGCCAGGATCCGCTGTTCATGTGTTTGAATTCCAGATTTGCACGACCTCGATCCTTGGTCTTTCTGCGCTGTATCTATGCTCGCGAGTTTTATCAAAGTGGTATACTGCTTCGACCGACGCCATGTTGGGTGTTTCAACAACTGCACTTTTCAAAGCGGCGTTAAACCCAACTCATTCACTCTCTCATTCTCCACAGTCCCGGGTTATAATTGGTCTTCCCATGCTTGTCGTAAGAGGCGACTGACGGGATCGGGGGGTTAGATTCGCTGACTTGGTTGATGCATGTCCTCGTACCCCAATTATGAAGATCGATTTTCATGACGTCAATCACTGGATTGTCTGGTCCAGCCGTCATATAGCTGGAATATTGCTGAGTGCGTTGGGCGTGGGGCGTTGGGGATACCGATGGATGAGTACGTCATCACCCGGCCGTTATCACTTGCCTGCATCCGCGGTGTCATCCCCGCCGCGTTATTCTCGTCAAACAAACAAAAATAATCCGCAGTTATCAGAAATAATATACTATATTTATTTTGCATTGATAAAAACAAGAATGATATGTGCCGAACACACAGGACGATAACACAGATGTTCAGGTTTAAATTCATGTCTAAAACATTAACACTTACTAAAAGTACGTTAGCATTTTGAGACGCTCCCTAAACATTTGGCATTCACTGATAATAACAGCGAACTGATCGTCATGAGCACATATACATCTTTTATTCAAAACCATACGTGTTTCAGCACAGACATAATTAAATGCACGCTAACATTTTGAGACGCTCCCTAAACATTTGGCATTCACTGATAAAAACAGTGAACTGATCGTCATAGCACATGTACATCTTTTATTCAAAACCATACGTGTTTCAGAAAAGACGGATTTAAATGCACGCTAACATTTTGAGACGCTCCCTTAACATTTGGCATTCACTGATAATAACAGTGAACTGATCGTCATAGCACATGTACATCTTTTATTCAAAACCATACGTGTTTCAGTACAGACATATTTAAATGAACGCTCACATTTTGAGACGCTCCCTAAACATTTGGCATTCACTGATAATAACAGTGAACTGATCGTCAAGAGCACATATACATCTTTTATTCAAAACCATACGTGTTTCAGTACAGACATATTTAAATGCACGCTAACATTTTGAGACGCTCCCCAAACATATGGCACATGCTGACGTGAACTGGTGAAGAAATGTTGAAAGTAATATAACAAAATGAAACTAAAAGCAAATATACATCTGAGAGATGCACTTTATATATACACTTTACATCTTCACAATGGTTAGTGAGTGAACTTGGTTTAGCGCCGCTGTCAACAATATTTCAGTTACAACACGGCTGGTGACATTGCTGTAGGAATAAAGCCTGAGGTGATACAGGTCTTTGACGTTAACCACTTTGGTGAAACCCACGCGTAAGGGTGTGGTGCTGACAAACCAAGAAATATTTTCAGGGCGAACTGGGATTCGAACCCACAATAATCACGTCTAAGGGACGCAACTCTACACAGCAACGATTGCTATAGAACAAACTTCAATCCAGCAGGCACTGGTTACCCCGGGCACTACTTATAACGTCCAGACCTGGACTAAAAAAGGAGCACTGAGTGTCGTTATACAAAGCGATATTAGAGCTTAAGCAATCGTAACTGCCATACTCGGTCGTTAATGACCTGTGAAGATATCGGGGTAGAATAGGTCTTCAGCAACCCATACTTGCCGTAAAAGGTGACTATGCTTGTTGTAAAAGGCGACTAACGGGATCGGGTGGTCAGGCTCGCTGATTTGGTTGATGCATGTCATCGATCCCAATTGCGTGGATCGATGCTCGATTATTTACAGACCGCCGTCATATAGCTGAAATATTGCTGAGTGCGGCGTTAAACAACAAACCAACAACAAACAACAACTGCCATACCTTAACATAGACTTACAGGAGTCTTAAGACTGAGGTTGTTTTGTGCAACGGCACCCGGGACTCCGTTTAATGTAAAATGACTTCATCCTGACACCCCTCTGAATGATACAGTCCAATCCTCGCATCAGACGCCTTTTTTTAACAAAGCCAGCACATGCATGACTGGGCGGAAATGAGTTTTGGTGGAGCGTTTTAAAAATCACACCAGAACATGTGTTTTTTATGAAAATAAGTTTACGAAAATGTCTATGTGTAATCACGACTGTGACCGGCCCGATGCACGGTGGTTAAATAAAAATACTCCACGCCCAATCCTGCTGTTATTTCTTTACCCATTATTGAAATGTAGCTTTCGCAGCCAATATTTACATACCCCTGAATTTATATTTTTCGAATGTTCCTGCATAAATATCCTATGTTGCATACAAATAAACAAGGAAACCGCTAAAATATCTTTAGAGGAAAAGAGGTTTATATTTATTTTATTGGGTGATGTGAGGAGAAACTGGGTTTGACGTAGCGTCTAATATTATTTCACTTATATGCGTGTATGTGTGTGTGTGTGTGTGTGTGTGAGAGAGAGAGAGAGAGAGAGAGAGAGAGAGAGAGAGAGAGAGAGAGAGGCTACAGTTATATGAGTGTTCTCTAAGTGAAAGATTTATTTGTTTCTTGTTACGCCAGTCTGTGTTGTTTTATGTTGTTATCTACAAACTAGCAGTTCAAGTATTTAGTAGCTTATACTTGTACCAAAAGCCAATAAACATAATGCAGTTCTGTATCCAAGTGGATGTTTTACCCCGAAGAAGCTAATTTGAATTTGTGAGAGAGAGAGAGAGAGAGAGAGAGAGAGAGAGAGAGAGAGAGAGAGAGAGAGAGGCAATTCTAACTCACAACTCATTTTTTTCAGGACATCAAGTATATCCAGTTAATTGTTTACTTTAGTGTTAAACATGAGGACAAATTATTTTTTTCCAGTGTTTCGAGAACATGTTTAAAACTTTAAAAACAAATCCATCACAGCGACGCAGTTTGCATGTAATATAAATGGGGTAAAACTGAATTTTCCAAATGTGTCCTTGAAGTCTAAAATTCCGTGTTGATGACATTTTTGGGGGAAGGCGTACGTGCATGAATGAAAGCATTTCCTATCAGCTGTCGTGTTTCCATGGCAACCGTCACGTTCTATGCAAGAACTCACAATCTTGGCCAATTCGGTGCTATCAAAAAATAACTAATCGGTCTGTGATGACAGATTTACGCTCCAAATGATTAGGAAAATGAGTATTTACAGTGGGCAACATCTTAAACATATGATTTTGAATCCCGATTATTTCCAGGGCCCCTATAAGCAATCCCCCATGAGAGAGGTATGACCAATGAAGTTGATTAAAGAATTGTAATTTATCGAACGTCATGATAAAAAGACCTCTCCTAGTTCAAATACATTAAGTTTGCCTCCGCGGTGTAGTGGATAGTTCATCAGCTGGATGAGCGGAAGTTCGGGGTTCGCACCCTGGCCGAGTCATACCAAAATACGATAAAAGATGGTACTTAATGTTCCCCTGCGTAGCGCTCGGCATGTGTCTGAGTGGGGTATTCCTGTTAAACTGCGACATGGTATCTCAGTGGGCTAGCACTATAAAGCAGGGATTAGTCGGGGCTAGTTAAAGCAGCCACACGCACGCACGCACGCACACACACACACACACACACACACGCACGCACATACGCACACACACGCACGCACACACACACACACACACACACACGCACGCACACACTGGACGTTAAACCCCATTTCACCTCACCTCAAATGCAGGCGTTCAACCTTTTACAACCTATGTTGATATATTTGATATCAAAAGACACGGGGATGAGATTCTATTCATTGTCCAATTTCATTTTCAATCACTCAGTACGAAAACATGTATTAATTTGATGACCACGTTGACCTTTCTGACCTTCTTGAAATTATGAAGGCGCATCACCTTGCAATGAAATATCAAATGCGCTTTAAATTCGACACTTTTGCGGCCTAGATATTTTATGTAGCGGTGCGCTATTTGCTAGAATCCACTATCCAAAATATTGCCTTTACATGTGTTTTTTAAATTCAGAACATAAAATGAACGAACTGACTTTCTTTTGTTGAAATTGTAAATTGGTAAATGGAGTTTATGCTGTTTCGAAATACCCTAAAATAGAATGACACGTGATTTGAACATTTAAACCTTTAGCTAACGCATATGCCAATCAAAGAATCAGAGGTCAGGCGACATCTCCAAGGAGATATTGTTTGAGCTCACACAAGCAATATCTCCTGTCTGGGCAGGTTTGGATTGTATATGTCATTATGCACAGCTACAAAATCACTATGTCAATCATACTATCAATCATGCATCTTTGGATACAGTCAATCAGACCATGTTGGTATAAATCCCTCAGACGTGAGAAGGGAGTGAACAGTATTCCAGTCACATCACGCCGTGTCAGGTTAATGTGGGAGGAAAGCCCGAAGTGAAGCAGGACGTTCACCATGATTACGGGTTCAAAACCCACGATCAGCGGATCCTGGCACATGTAATAGACGCAACTCACTCAATGACTGATTTATGGGCCTCCTCGACTGTATTGAACTTTCAAAATGTTTTAACAGCATAACATGTTCGTTGTTTGTTCTTCGGATTCTTGGACAACTATAGTTCTTCGTTTGAAATTACAACTTTTACTTTTGTATTATTGCTTTTGAAACAGATATAAATATAGACAACATATTTGATATCACTGACGCCCCCCCCCCCCCCCCCTCATCCCAAAATCCAAAAAGAATTGAAATAAAGATGCCATGAGGCGAGTCCGAAGAACACGTGTCTAGTACTGGCCTAATATGAAATGTGTTGAACGACATGTCAAAAGATTCCACTTCATATATATACAAACCATACAGTCATGTCAGCATAACGATACATTCATGCAAAATGGTAATAATGGGGCCGACCATTTGATAATAAAAATATATCTCGAAAAATCAAGGGAAAAATGTCCGCAGATTTAAAAAAAAAGACCCCCCCCCCCCCCCCCCCCCCCGAAAAACAAAAAATAACAACGAAACAATAACAAAACCCCAACAAAAAACATACTAGTTATTTAACTTTCCTTTCTGATATAAATTGAAAATTATTAAATGGTCGGTCCCTTCGCATCAACAGTTTTACGTTTTGGTTGTTATGCTTTCCCGTATCAACAAGGATGTCTTGATGAACAACACTGAATGCACTGTTCTTGTCCATCAGAGCAATGTGAGAACATACGCATTTGGACATCAAACATTTGGTAAATGGCTGCAGAAACACTGAACTGGCTTTGCATGAAGATGACGGAATAAGTATGAAAGGGAAGACCGTATTCTCGGACTGAATACTGAGTTCTGTCTAGTTGAGACAGTTCCTGAGAGTTAGAATGGTGCAGTGTATAGCAGACTTGCGACTTCCATAGTTGAGAGGATCCAATGATTTAGTTCCACCTCATTTCAGCTTTATCACGCCTGTAAATAGTCACGTCAAGAACAGGCAAACCATTGTCAACCTGCTCACGCCATTGAGCTAAATGGTCCATTAATATTGTTACAATGTAAAACGTGTTGCTAAACAACGTCAAAGTCAGGGTAAAACACGTTGTCGTAATGAGCTGGAGTTGTCTCTCCTTTGGACCGCAATCCACTTGGTTGTATTTCCTCAGTTTAACAAACACAACTAGCACACGTCATAAATTTACACCGTCTTGTAATGAAAATCATTTGCTGGAGACCAATCGTACCACCATACATCGTCAATGACGTCACGCTGTGAATTGAATTCCTCATACTCAGAACTGGTCTTTGTATAGCACAATGTTTCATTATCGTAGTATAACCGTGTATATTCATATCATGATTCCATACCGATATCCATCCATTTCATGGAACAGTGTATCCTTTCAATGTACTGTTGACATCCATTACATCGGAAAGTGTTGATACTGTTTTGGCCTTTGCAAGACTATCAGCCAAATTCTGATTTTAAGTCTTAAGTTATCAGGTTCTTACAATATAACGTGGACAGCGTGGTGTGTAAGCGTGTAAGTTCTTTGGCCTTTTCCACACTCGGTTTAAAGAAGGACTCGCTCCACTGCCAAGTGTCTAATTCGTCTCTAAGTCTAGACGTTGTATCGTGCCAAAATGAATTTTTGGTGTAATTCTGGTATTAATTACGAAAATAATAATCACAAAGGTTGGCAAAATGTGTATTCAATGACTCGGATAAAACGTTGTAGGTCTGCAAATTACTCGGGCGTAGTCCCCCATGAACGAAATATGAAGTCACGGTCTTTGGCAAGACGTTCCTTGAAGCAGAATCTGGACAATGACACTGGTATAACGGGAACGAAGATATGGTAGTTTCAGCCTTGTTCTATTTGTATTTTAACTTGATTGGATTTCCTGTATTGACTGTTCCACTACTGCCGATGATAAAGGTTTGACGCGGCATACCACGCGGTGGTCCTTTCTCTTTATTGTCCTCCAGGCAGATGGATGAACACACGTTGAGCAATGTTGATAAATGAGGGCCAAGATAAACCCCATGAGATCTTTTTATGACCAAATCGACTATTGTAGTATCAATGGAATTGTCTGCTCTTTATTGGAAGCGATATATTTATCCCATGTTGCAATGCGGGCCACTAAACACAATGCTTTATCTTTGTTCGTCGATATGGCTGGACAAATGGGAGTTATCTGCCCTTATTTGAAAGCGATATATATCCCATGTTGCACTGCTGGACACTGAACACAATGGTTGATCTTTATGTATCAATATGGCTGGACAAACTGAGTTATCTGCCCTTAATCGGAAGCGATGTATGTTCCACGTTGCACTTCCGGTCACTGAAACTCAAGGGTCCCTATGGCAGGGCAAATGGAGTTATCTGCCCTTATTCGGAAGCAATATATGTCCGATGTTGATTGCCCAGTGAGCACTATAACAGAACCTAACGGGTAGTTATGGCAGGGCAAATGGAGTTATCTGCCCGTCATTAAATATGAACAAGTCTCTACTGGTCCCTCTCATATAAGAGGCGAACATGCTGAAGCCGCTCTGGCTGAGGACGAGGACGTCGCATTTACTCAGTATTTGCTGTTCGAGTAACGCAGTCTCGAATCCATCACAAGCATCGCGGTCATCACGCTGACGATCAATATGGCGGATCTTCCCCTCAACAGTCAAAAGTTTGTTTCCAAACTCTCGTCGCGCCATATCTCGCACCCTCTCGGCGTCCGTCGCTATAAAATATATGGTTTCTTTTTCGTATCCGCGAAGGAATTTCCACAGTTTTCTCACACTTTGTATAGAATTCACATTTGACTGATCTCCAGGAATGGTTGGATTTCGCCCAATACGAACATGCGCACAGACCAGCTTACTATGAGGCGTCTGGTTGATTTGTTCAAATGCTTTGTCAAGTTTCACTTTCATACTGCCGAAAGGTTTAAACAGTAAATTCCAAACATGACCAAATACCTTTGACTTCGACCCTGACCTTGCCCATTCCGGAAGTAACTTTTTGTACTTGGGATGCTGGATTATTGGTCTGGTAAAGTCCATATTATCCCTCAAGAATACAACATCTTCCAGATGGTTCTCGTTAAAGTCCCCTTCCACGAGGCTTTTTTTGAGTTCACCATCATCCATTGCGTTTATATGGTCTGAAAACGGGAGCCTTAAGACACTCTCGCTCACTGTCCAGTTAATTTTATTTGGGGCGAAGAAGTTGTCCAATTCACAGGGTGATAACATTCTGATGCCGTACCTCCGCCGTGTCACCAACGCTAAGAGGAACACCCCCATAATCCCCCTTTGTCGATCCCCCAATCCCCCACAAGTCGTTTTGCGATCACACAAGTACACCAGGTACTTCCTCTTATTTGGCAGTGGAAGACCAGGAAGAGGTTCCAGGAAGCTGTCTGTATCGGCTTCTTTCTCCAAACTAAGTTGAGCAATTCGTCTATGAATCTTGGCCTTGACTGGTTGGAGTATCATGTTTTCTTCACTGATTTCTGACTCTTTGGCACTGGTTGTTCCTGCCATTTCGGACAAATTCAGGTTTTTGATCCAACCGAATTCTGAAACAATGGGTTCCTTTGCTGGGGATGGCTGAACGACTGCTTCGGGTGACGTGACCTTGACCTGTGGGTCATACATATATCCCCCTCGTGCCTGCCCAAACATTGTCTTATTGGTCCGCTGAATGATGACATCATATAGATGTTGGGGGCTACTTTGTCCAGGCCAAGTCCTGAAGGTCAAGGACGTCGGTGCTGTAGCCTCGTTCCCGACTGTGTAAATGTAGACTGCAACCAGGATGGCTAGTAGGGTAAAGAGTCCGAACACCGCCTTATAACGAGAGATCCACTCCATGCCTGAAAAAGAGGAAAATATGTTTAAGGATCGATCATTTTAAATTCTGAGTTAATTTTTTTTTATTTTCTAACGAAAATAATATAAAAAGTAAACATTGCTCGCCGTACTTGCTGAATTACCTGGAAAAAAATGTGTTTGTTCAGATCCTTTCTGGAAAGAGAATCGTATGTCTTGAAGCAGTGAGACGAGGCTCATAAAGTAAAGTCGGTAGCTTTATAAAAATCCAATTTGATATATTCTTTTTGGTTTCCGCTCGCGATTCGTCATAATTTTGAAGTTTTTCATACAAATTTTCATCATGTTTTAAGCAAGAATTGCTTATTGGATGGTGATGTATTTAATACGGGTATCACCGTTCAACTTATGTTTTGGACCTTAAGTTTGCAGCGTATCGGCGACTGTTTTCAGCCTAGTAACGTTTTGTATAGCCGGAATATTGCTGGGTGCGGCATTAAACAACAAACAAACAAACACTAACGTTTTGATAACGTTTGTAATTTTTGGGTCAAATCCAGTTTTCAAAAGTACACTACGCCTAGTTCGCTCTGTGGAACGGGTTCCTGGTCGTGATTTTTGTTTTTGTTTGTTTGCTTGTTTGTTGATTAACGCCGCACTTAGCAATATTCCAGTTATATGACGACCATCTGTAAATAATCGAGTTTGGACCACACAATCCCGTGATTGATGTCATGAGCACTGATCCACACAATATGGATGACATGCATCAACCAAGTCAGCGAGCCTGCAGGACCAAACAAACAAATAAAAAAAGCAACTTTGTCACTTTGTTAGATAACGTGCCATTTGACAAGAAAATACAAATATCACATAAAAAGTTAGGGATCATGAATATTTTGGGGGATAATGTTATGAAATTATATGCTCAATCTTCACTACAAAAAAAACATACCCAAACATAATCATGATCTCTAACATTTTTTGTTCACTATATTTAGTTTACAAAGAATGGCCGATCCTTTGTATCCAGAGTCGAATATCGATGACCAATTCTTGCTGGAATAAAAGCAACACATGATGCGTAGATGAGAAATAGAATATTCATAAAGTACATCTGCACTTACCTTTCATTCTAAAGAAAGAGAGACTGAACCAGAACACGGACAACACAATAGCGTGAAGCTGTAGAAGAAACGTCATCTCCTCCACGTGTGACGTCACCGGTCACTAGGCAACAAAGTATTCTTGTTTATGACGTCATGGATTACAATGCCCTTTTATCGGTCACTATACGATATAAGCACTTGGTAAGGATATGAAAAGACATGTACAAAACCAAGAACATCCGACTGTGCCAGAAAACGTGTAACCTGTTTTGGCGAGAAGCCAACATACAGCCAACGAACACTGCCATCATATCAGGTCGCCTCTTGATTAAAAAGAAGCGAATATGACAAACCCTCAGGAACGATA
Organism: Haliotis rufescens; assembly: GCF_023055435.1. Taxonomy (NCBI): domain Eukaryota; kingdom Metazoa; phylum Mollusca; class Gastropoda; order Lepetellida; family Haliotidae; genus Haliotis; species Haliotis rufescens. Next base: position 25,165,806 of record NW_025963824.1, on the reverse strand, counting down.
CAGTTGATATATTTCTCCTTTAGGAAAGATAAGAATCATTGAACATTGCTATCAAGCTCCAAATCTCTCAGCTGCCATGTGCTCTTACGAGTTTAAGCAAGAACCTGCTAATTATCTCAAGAATCCGACTTCAGCACGTTTCAACCATTCAGAGACATAAATCAAGGAGACAACTTTGATGTTATCTAACCAGAACAAAACAATATGTGGAAAAAAAACCAAATAGAAATATCGTGTTTAAGCGTCAGCTAATATTAATCGTCTGAACAACTTTCTAAACCTCAGTTGACGTATGATGAAGCCGCAGAGAGGGAGATGGGAGGGGCGCCGTTACAAAGGGGCGTGACCACGGTACAAGAGGAAGGGGCGTCAGTACAGGAGTGCGTGGTTACAGTAAGGAAGGACTGGGCGTCAGTACAGGAGTGCGTGGTTGCAGTAAGGAAGGACTGGGCGTCGGTACAGGAGTGCGTGGTTGCAGTAAGGAAGGACTGGGCGTCAGTACAGGAGTGCGTGGTTGCAGTAAGGAAGGACTTCGCGTAAGCAGCAGGGCTTCGCATCCTGACAGCCGGACGACCGTGAGTGAGTGGGTGAGTGAGTATGGTTTTACGCCGCTTATAGCAATATTCCAGCAATATCACGGCGGGGGACACAGGAAATAGGCTTCACACATTGTACCCTTGTGGGGAATCAAACCCGGGTCTTCGGCGTGACGAGCGAACGCTTTAACTACTAGGCTACACGACCGTTCCGTTACAAGTATAGAATGCCACCACCCCCCTCCCCCAATACACACAAACACACACACAAACACAAAAATAAATTAAAATATGGCAATTACTTGGGAGAACCTATCCAATTAAACAGTATCCTTTTCCACGTAAAACAATATTTTGGCATGTGCTTCAAAGATGGGAACACGTTTCATGTGTTGGAAACATTTCACCCACGCGCCATGTGTGTCAAAACATGTAGATTGTAGAGAGCGTCGGTAGCACTATCTCGCGCAATACAGTGAGTGAGTGAGTTAGGTTTGACGCCGGTTTGAACAGTATTATAGTTATATCACGGCGTGTCAACGTGATGTGGGTGGACAGCTCGAAGTGATGCAGGTCTCAGACATAACCGTTTCGGTAAAACACGCGGGCACAGGTATGGTGCCGACAAACCCACACACATAATCAGGGCGACCGCGGATTCGAACCAACTCTCTTTATGTTGCGCCCAAGGGAAGCAACCTTGCACAGAAAATTGTGGCAACTGGGCAATGTGTACCCATGTAGGGAATCGAGCCCGGGCATTCGGCGTGTAAGCGAACGCTTTAACCACTTGGCTACCCAAGCGTACCCTTACGACAATAATGGAGAATTTGCAATTGGGACTGTTCTTCGCCCGAAAACAAGACAATTACGGTGCTTGATTGCTGATACGTCAATTGCGAAAACTTGTAATAAAATCGAATCTTAATAATGATAGCAATAATGATTTAATTAATGAGGTCGGTGATGCAGTATCAGAACACGTCACCATCAAAGAATATATATAATAAAATATTTTGTTAAACTGCATATGTATACACGTGCCAATACAACGCCATGAAAATGTGAACACAAAGAGGACATATTTTGATAAATCCAATAAAACACTTTTTGTCAAATGTTATCAACCACGAATATCCAAAAGAAACTTAATATCATTTTTCGGTAAGAACCCCTCAAATTCCAAGACAGGTTATGTTGCCATAAACACTTAAAAACTCCAAGTAAACAAAATTCCATAGGTTGTTATAAACACGTACAATTTCAAGGAAAATGTAATGCTATATTTTGGTAAAATACTTTTGGTAATACTATAACATGTAAAAAGATCTGAGGAAGCTTTGATATCACATTTTGGCAGAAATTCCAAGAACACTTAAACGACATAGGTTAGTGTACGCTCTAACATAATTCCAAATTTTGATATTGACACGTCCAGTTCCAAAGAAATCTTTTCACCATATTATGGCTGAACCAATTCCAAATTCCAAGGACACATAAACACCATGTATTGGAATAAAATGTAAAACTCCACGGAAACATAATTATTCCATACTAAAAAATACAATTCCAAGGAAAGGTAGTTACCATATCTTGGCACAAATACATTATAATCCAAGAACACCTAAACACCATATATTTGAATAAGACGTAAAACTCCGCGGAAACATAATTCCATCTTTTGGTATAAACCCGTAAAGATAGAAGGAATCCAAGAACACACATATACCATATACTGATATAACACTTAAAACTCCGCGGAAACATAATTCCATCTTTTGGTATAAACACATAAGGATACCAGGAATCCAAGAACACACAAATAATAAATACCGATACAACACATAATACTCCGTGGAAACATAAATCCATCTTTTGGAATAAACACTTACAATTCCAAGGAAACGTTATTACCATATTTTGGCACAAATTCGTTAAAATACAAGAACACATAAACACCATATATTGGAATAAGACGTCAAACTCCGCGGAAACACAATTCCATCTTTTGGTATAAACCCGTAAAGATACAAGGAATCCAAGAACACACATACACATATACTGATATGACACTTAATACTCCGCGGAAACATCAATCATATTTTAGTATAAACCCGTAAAGATCCAAGAAAACTATAAGTACCAGTATTTGGTTACATGACTTTGTACACACTGGTCATCCTTGTGAAAAATGCCTCATCCTTTTGACTTCATCCTGAACAACCATATGACGTACCACCTGTGGAACAAGTCTGGCAATATTTCAGTTCCTTAACTACCAACATATCAGGAACCATTTTCGTACAAGTGGAACAAGTCTGGCAATATTTCCAGTCCCTTAACTACCAACATATCCGGAACCATTTCAGTCTATAGCTCAGGGTGAGCATAGCCAGGTAAACTGCCCTCCCCCGACCCTCATTCCTCCCTTAACCCCAAGTACTTACTCTCAGACTGGCACCACAGACAGCCAACTATTCCTTCCAATTAGCACAACAGTGCCAGAAATGTTGAGAGGATTTTTTTCAGTTGCTGATTTCGGCGTTTCTAATGAACTTGCTCTCCAAGCAAGACTTTTGTTGTTTTAAAGTAAAGATAAACCGTTTTGTTGTGGGAGTAGCAGGGTCGGGTCGACTTTAAACATCTATTTCATCCCTGAGGTATAGCTGACGCTGTTCTTCACTGATAACGCCTTAACTATTAATTATCGGCGAGACCGGTTGGGTTGAGAGGAAGAATATTTTCCATCAAATTCGTCAACTGGGGAGAATATTAGAGTTACATCTGATTGTAGATCTTTCAGCCTTATTAATATTTATATTTGTAGGATGTAGGATGTAAGTTTAAACTTGCTTATGGAAATACTATGTGATCAACTAAAATATGAAACGGCAATGCCAGAAAATAACCTCGATTATCCGCCGGAACAGATTCCATTGGGTGTAACAGGCAAAAAAGCGGTGCAAAGTGTATGAATGGATCAATGAAATCAGTGATGACACCAGGTGTTCTCGAAAAGGGTAAGTATTTCCTGCCCTGCCAGTAGCACCCGACGGGTGTTGTGGTGGATAACAGTTTTGGTTCCCCCTCTACTGGCGGTTATCTCTTATCTCACTTCGGCGTGTCCCGAAACACTGTCGCGATGACCTGGTTTGCACCGATACAAATAGTTTGTTGTGGTAGGAGACGAAGGGTGACCAGACAATCCAGTGATTGATATTATGAACAACGCCCCACGTCCTCGGGGTATGGATGGCAAACAATCGGGGTCCGGATTCAACAAATAACATATCACTTCATCATCATCGTATGATGTAAAGATTCTTATTCCTCACTTAGTACTATTAATACGTACTAGTCATACAGTGTACATTCTAGTACTAGTATACATTCCATGAGGTGAACAATGAACAGGCAGCTAATCAAGGAAGGATCGAACATGCATCATCATCATTATCATCATCACCACCACCACACCATCACCACCACCACATCATCATCATCATCATCATCACCACCACCACCACCACCACATCATCATCATCATCACAACAACCACCACAATCGTCATCATCACCGCCACCACCACAACCACCACCACCATCATCATCACCATCATCGTAGACGCAAAGATTCACATTCCTCACAAAACGTTCACTAAAAAGATAGTACTATAAATTTGTACAAACACTCCTACGGGTGAACAACCACATCACATCGGTTAATCCAAGAGGGATCCATCCATCCACACTGAAGACGCCGTCAGTAACATCTCATACAACGTCCTTGATTACGACCATCCACGGTGGAAACATAACATTTAACACAAGATATGTACTTCTGCAACTTCATCCAACACACGTACATCTCCACGAACCATGGTACGACCCAAGCGCTATCTTATCCGAGGTATTATGAATGCTCCTTACGCGAACAGTTACATGGCTGCAGTACCCCAAGCGGAACAACCGTTCAAGATACAAACATTGCTCTGTAAATTATAACCACATAATAACAAGTGCAAGTAAGCAAACATATTTGCTCCACGCACGCTCTGTGTAAAATGTGTCTAGTTTGCACAATTTTCTGACATATTTCAGGAGCGACACATTGGAAAATCCCTGCTTTTCAGCTGCTGGTCTAAGAAAAACACAATTTTACTTGTAACGATCACTGGGTATGTTGACCTATCTGCTCAGTATCAGACTCGTGATCAAGTACATATAACGTAATTAACATTTCATCGCCCGGTAATAAACACTTAACGATTCCAGATAACGCGAAGTGGATAAGAATGCGTTCAGCATGTTAAACAGCTCTGATAGCATCCCTACCCTATTTCTTTTTTGGGTGGAGAGTTCCTTTCAAAAGTATGCACATTCGTCACCACTCGCCCCTTTCCGTAACCTGCAAGAAGACTCGTCCCCCTATCGATGCATGTTATGTGCGAAAATACGACAATCCAATCAGAATGCGCGTATGATTTCAAATTGTTCATCAAAGAATCCCTCAGAAATATTTTTTGATTTTACATATGTCTTGCATCTAAAAATATACCCAAGACACAGTTTAATGTGTTCAATCATTCTGTATAATTCCGAATGTCCAGATGTGCTTTACATTGCATCTGAAATATATATAATATATGGGGAGATATATGTGAACTATTACACAACGAGTTGACAATTGTTTTAGGTATACCCGTTTGCGCTCAGACGGAACCCGGTCGCAAAAATGGCCATGTGAGGGGCACGAGTCGCTATTCGGCTTGTCACGGAATAACACGAGTTGGTCACGAATGAAGTATGCACTGACTTGGTGTTTAAATTTAGATCGGATGATGTCATGCAATGAATAGTTTGCTCTGTGATCGTTAAAGTGTTAAACAAGACAATGAATATTCTATTTTCGCGATGACCTGGCGCCATTACTGGTTTTTAGTGACCCATTCATACAATTTTCGCCGCTATTTCGCCTTTTACGCCCGAATGGAATTCGAGTCTCTTTCGGCAGATAACGGAGGCTGATTATTCTCTGCCGTTGACGTTTTATGTGCATGCTTTGGAAAAGAATCTTTTCCAGGATTTCAGAATGTAGTTCTTCTGTATCCCCACGCCTGTAAACAAGGCGTAGTTTGATAATAGTTAGCGGGCTGCACGGGTACTGACGGTTCCCTTTTGAAAAATCTTAATGAGTCATACTTTACACCACCTTGAACAGTATTTCTGTTGTATTTTGAAAGCACAAACTCGAGCATGTCTTAAACGATTATCACTTCGGTGAGACCCACAATATCTCCTGTTGTGCAGCATTATAGTGGTTGCGAATAACGGATTTGAACCTACGCTCAGCGGATCCTGACACGGCTGAGGGGCACAACTCTACACAGTTGGACACCACTGACATGCATGGTTTACGAGCTCATATAAATGCTGATATCGGACATAACACGTACAAAGTTCACCTCATTAAGTCCTAAAAAAGCACGAAGATCAGACGTATGTAAGATAGAAGAAAATATCATTTAAGCAGAACCATAGAATACCGTGATCGTTATGTCCTTGATACACCGAGGCCTCCTTGGTCTAGTGGATAGAGCGTCTGTCCGGGGAGCGGAAGGTCGGTAGTTCGATTCCAGGTAATACCTAAAGACGTGAAGATATGATACTTATTGTTACCCTGCCTGGCGGTCGGTATTAAGAAGTTAAAACACTGGTCGGCTCGGAGTCAGTATACTGTGTCTGAGTCGGGTTCCATGTTAAGCCCTACGGGAAGGTATCTCGCTATAGTGCAATGATCTTGAAAGCGGCGATGAAGACTCATTTCATCTCACCTCTGAATATAGGGCACATGTGTATCTAACCTAGACTTGCACAAGCCCCTAAGTAAAAAAATATTAGTTTTAAATCCAATTTCTAGATTATATAAATAATAAGAACAAGTTGCCCCTATAAGAGACTGGCGTTCTTGTACTATCCGCTTATCTAGATTGCTTATTATAAGGATAGAATTACTATACACCCATGGACTAGTCATTCACTACAGCCTTGGAACAAGGCTAGTATCCAACCCATTATCTGCATATACAAATGGCTGACACTTGTCTCGGGCATCGACTGGTCGTGTACAGATGCGGAGGATATTGTAGGGTGATGCTGGCGCATGTTTACATCTTGCTTCAGATGCTGTGTGTATCTTGAAGGAGGTTCATGACGCTTCCTTAAAACATGTAGTTGCAAAACATTCTTCTAAGGCATTGTTTCAACCATGTGTTAATGTCTCGGGAACCACATGAGAGGGTATTGGGCTAGCCTCGTGGTCTCTCGATATACAGAGTTGCGTCACTTAGGTTTTCTGCGATCCTAGGTTAGGATCTATTTTTTGGAATCATGTCGGTGCTCTTGAGTTATATTTTTTTATAGGGTCCTTCGGGTAGCCTAGTGGTTAAAGCGCTCGCTCGTCACGCCGAAGACCCGGGTTCGATTCCCGACATGGGTACAATGTGTGAAGCCAATTTCCGCCGCCGTGATATTGCCGGAATATTGCTAAAGGCGGCGTAAAACCATACTCACTTACTCACTCACTCACTCACTCACGGCCGTCCGGCTGTCACGATGCGATGCCCTGCTGCTTACGCGAACATATACATATATAAAATATATATAATGCATATTATGCATAATGCGCCAAATCCACACACTAATGCAAGCTTAAAGCGCGACGTTATTACCAGTAGACACGGGAATCTGTATATTTCGAGTCTGAACCAGACAATCCAGTGATTGACATAATGAACATTGATCTACGCAGTTGGGATACAATGACATGCCTCTACCAAGTCAATTGAGCCTGTCCATCCGATCCCGTTAGTCGCCTCTTACGACAAGCATAGTCGCCTCTTACGACAAGCATAGTCGCCTTTTACGACAAGCATAGTCGCCTCTTGTGACAAGCATAGTCGCCTCTTACGACAAGCATAGTCGCCTCTTATGACAAGCACAGTCGCCTCTTACGACATGGGTTGCTGAAGACCAAGCAGTCTGTCGGACAGACCCTGAATATATCCAACATACCCCATGTAAGTCTTTAATTAGTTGGCCAGACCATATTACCGCCGCCTGAAAATGAATAGAGTCCCTGGGCTCCCTTTTATAATATTTTATTAAGAAGATTTAACAATTGTTTGTCAGTAAACTATTTTCATTTAAGAGACTAGATACGTGTCTAGAAGTGTATGCTCCATGCATTAACACCATACAAGAGACGTGCACACAGCTTATGTCCGTGGTATGCTGACGCTCCCAGTCGGCTGGGATTCATAAACGTTGCTGGTTGGCCCACCTTAACTGTCTGTGTTGAGTGTAGAGACGATAACACATGGCAGACAGACACTTAGCATGCTATTTTGAGTATGACCCTGTATTATAAAGCACGGGGCAAACTGCAACGGATAAATTGCTTTACAGCGTTTTTGAAATAAATGCTTAAATTTATGTTCGTAATGATATTAACTGACTGTGACTATTCGTTTTGATCAGTGAAAATGTCCTTTTCACACGTAGTTCTAAAAAAATTTAAATGGTACATTTTGTATGAATTTGCATTTTCGTAATATGGTCGCTGTATGATTGTTGAACGTTAAAAGAATTCATCTCATGGAATATGTTAATAAACAGTCAAATGGGGTGTTCTTTTGATAAATCTTTGTTGGCGTCCATAGCAATACAAATACACATCTTGTGATGAGTATCCTAATTTCGTGAGGGAATCAAACACGTGTAAATTTTGCTTTTGATTATGTTTAAGCGGAACACTTTAGGCCCTACTGCCTGTCTTAGGCATGCCAGAATCCTTTGAAGAGCATTGGTATGAATCTTATATTCCCCTTATTATTTTATTATGTTTCTCAGTTTGTCAGCACCATGTCCGTGCTCGTGGGTTTCAACAAAGTGGTAAACTTCTGAGACCTGCTTCCCTCCCACATCAACCTGAGACAGGAACTAAACTCACCACCCGCCTAAGCTATGCTCCCAATATCACTACAAATACCATAAAATCCATCAGAGTCTTTGCAAAAATTATCGCCGATTTCATTCACAAAATGTTCAGGCAAAGAAAATCTGCATCTCCTCTAACAATATAATGATATAAATATTTGTATTCTGTTGTGTATGTCAATGTTTTAAATTAGTCATGTTCATGTTTTGTACCCTGCACCACGTGGGTGTTTATGTACAATACATCTTCTTCTTCTTCAATCTGACACTGAACACTGTTCTTCCAACAATTCTAAACATGCCGTATCACAAGCGACATATCTGCTTTGAAATTCTTTACGACAGAGAGATCTATACAACATATATACCAGGCTGGATGTCGCAGGCCAGCTCACACTACTGGCAAGATGACTCACATCAGAATATTTGAAAATATTTAAATTTCGCGAATTAACCATATAAAATAGAAACAGTAAAAATTGTGCGATTGTATGTGTTAAATTGCTTCAATCCTCCCCCGACATATTCTTCCAGTATACGGAAAGGGCCCAATGGCGAGAGTACAGGACAGAAACAACGAAGCTATTGGCAGAGGCACCCCCCCCCCCCCCCCCCCCCCCCTCTCTCTCTCTCCCCTCCCCAACACATCCTCTCTCTAAATAATTTTACTACCTACAAATACTACATTTGGTTTTCAAAAAAAGGGGGGGGGGGGGGGGGGGGGGGGAGGGGGGGGGGGGAGGGGGAGGCCCTCTAGATCCGCCTTTGCATACACACTGACATCACACACACATGCACAGTAACACACACACGCACACACACACACACACATCAACCAAAACACAGAGAACCTAAAATGGTCCTTCCCGTACCAGCAACACGTACAATCACTACCAGCGTTATCCTCGAAGGGTTAATTGTCCCCAGGGGCAATAGAGTTGGTTAATTACCACAACCTGCTAATGCATGTTGACATGACCTGGCAGCTGCGCAACAAACACAGATTCCAGGGCGCCCTTGGCACCATGCCAACTGTGCAGAACGGCAGCCATAGCAAAACACTTCTGGAGGTGAACATGAATGAACTTGTAAGTTGCGTGTTTTGGCTGTCCATGCAACACCTACATGTACATGCAATTTATCCTTTTTCATCTACTGATTTGGGATATACAATGTATTGAATAAAGATATTATGCGTAATATATTAGAGTTATGTATGCCTCGGCAGACTGCGGGTAGGGGAGTTAACTCTGGTCAGGGGATTAGATATCCAGAAACTCGTTTATCCGGACAATATTTGAGAAACAGCAGGTGTATGGATAAGCGAGGTTTGACTGTAAGTGAGGTGAGATGCAATGAGATTGTTGGACTTATATAGCGACGTGCATGCACGTGTGTGTGTGTGTGTGTGTGTGTGTGTGTGTGTGTGTATGTGTGTAGCTGCTTGTACTATTCCCGACTGATGCCGATTTATAGTGCTAGCCCCTTGAGATACCATGCCACAGTGTAACATGAATACCCCACTCAGACACAGTTACTGACTCCGAGCCGACCAGTCCTTGTTTTAGCCCCTCAATGCCGAGCGCCAGACAGGGTGACAACAAGTACCATATTTTAACGTCTTCTGGTATGACGCGGCCGAAGATAGAACCCCGAACTTTGCGCTCTCCGGGCGTAGGCTCTACCACTAGACCACGGAGGCCATTTTGATTGTAAAGAAACTGTATATAGAAATTCCAGCTACAGCTACAAAACGAGATATTTTTATGTATTAAACTGTGAGCCTGAATTTATGTGGCAGGCATTTTCTTCTTTTTTAGAACACTCTGAAGCATAATTATCTTATTGGAGCGGAATGACATGTTCAGGCGGGCGAATTTGAAGATATAAAACATGTTTAGTCTTCACAGTAATTTATGACCGTCGGGAAATTAGACGCACAAAATAATACCAATGTTGACAGCAGTTCAGTGGAAACGTCACGCTCGACATCACATCCGGGTCTCACAGAGACGTTTCTTGGTTCTGCGTCTACGTGCTCTTTAAAATAACTGCCGAGTTCAATACCGTGAAATCACCGCCACTTACAGATTTGATGGACGATGTTCACTGAAATATAAACTGCAGAGCAAAAGAAAGTATACACCCATGTTTCATGGTGACTACAAATTAACCAAACAAGAGATGGCCATTCGGTGATGTATTTGATTCAGTTATCATTCCTTAGATTTGCAGTGTTTCGGCGACTGTTTTCAGCCTGGTAATTTGTGATTATGTTTGTAAAAAACATCGTGTTGTAACTACGGTTATAACAAACCTAAAGGGACTACTAATTTTAGTTGGTTATAACCGTAGTTCGTTTTTAGCATATACAGCAAATGGCCGGGGCCAAAAAGACAGTTCGTTATATCCGTCAGTTCGTTATAAGCGTGTTCGTTATAAACGTAGTTTACTGTACTTGGTTCAATCCAATTTTAAAGTGTATAATCCATTGGACGAGAGGTCGGTCACGTGACCGCTAAACTGAAGTTCATAAGAGTATGAACGACACATTTTGGCGTTCATACGTTTTTCACGAGACCGTATTCTTGAATTCTTGAAATGACGTAAACACTGACGGACTACTTCCACACTCATGGGGAAACTCCTGGGAATTCATCAATATAGGAATATATACAGAAGCGTTGTTTCTCATTATTTAGACCCTTTAATCTTAACATTAACGTTTAAGCTTACATTGGGGTAAGTCAGAGAGTTTGAGGGCATCCTCGCTACAGCCAATCCCAGAGAACGAGACGAAGAAAAGCCCATGCAAACTATCGTAGTATCGATCCGCGTCTCGACTACCACACAGTGAAAGTCCATTGCAATCTAGGAATTTACCTTATTTTCTATTTGACACATCTTTACAATCACCTTTCAATGTTCGGCTAATTAATCAGTCATAACAAACACTTGAAATAGCCACAGGTTCATTAAAAATTGCGGAACTCTTCCCCGTCACGTTTTCGTGGCGACCATTTTGACGCCTTGTGCATAAAGTAAATGTGTTACGACGCGCTGTCATTGTGACCGACTTACTGAGGTAGTTCATAACAGACCTTTCTCACCTAATGAGGATATTATTTGAATCCATTTGTTGTAAAGAAACTACACAAGTTGTTCATGTAGAGCATGTTGAGCATGCATACGCTCATGTCACCTCTCGTTTTGAAGAACTATTTTATTTCGTGGTACAGATGGTTGTTGTATGGCCGTCAGTGTAAACATGAAGTCACACGTACTAAACATAATTGTGTATAGATCAAGGTCTACATCTTTCTAAGTTAAAAATAGTGATATAAAAATTATAAGAATTTACTTTTACTTTGTGTGAGTTCGTTGGAGTATGAACCTTCATAGAGTGAGGGTCAAACATTACACTCCAATGAACTCACACAAAGTGAAAGTAAATTCTTAACTGCCCGTCGGTTTATGATTGTGTGTTCTTTATAACGCCGCACTCAGCACACTTCCAGCTGTATGGTGGCGGTATATAAATAATCGAGTCTAGACCAGACAACTCAGTGATTGATATCTTGAGCATCGATGAGGGGTTGATACGTGGTAGCTGGGACTAATTTTTTCTCAGACGGAATTTTTTTTGTCCATTGCTTCAAGATATTTATTTTTTATTCAGTTCAAATCGGTTTTTTTATAATCCATCTTGTTCAGCAAAAAATATTTCTTTTTGGTAAAATCTGTGGGGAAATGATTTATTTAAATATTTTCGGGAACAAAGGGATTTCGAGTTACTTCCCCTTAGATCCCACGCTCCAACTTTTCCCTACATTCCTACTCGTAGACGACGAATCGGAATGATGGAGTTCTCATACCGCATCTGTTCCCCTCAACATGATAAATAGGATTGATAATCAACTTGGTCATTTCAGCTTTTTGAATGACAGTCACAGTCACAGTCACAGTCACAGGCTTTTTGTCTGCAATGGTTGGTTAGGAAAATCTCCCTTCAGAACAGATTTCTCGTGTTCATAGCATGAAATCTACGCGCTGTACCACACAGACACGCAAACCAGATGTCGACACTGAAGAATTGGCACCTGTGCTTTAGATAACAAAAACGCATGCTAGATGGTTTGTTTATTATATTTTCCGGACGCGTCATGGTTAATTAATGTCTGTTTTTTCACAGCGTTATATCTGGTGTATTTTAACAGGGAACCTCGTTACACGCTCGGACAGCGGATGAGTACGGCGCAACGGTGAGGTGAGATTGGGTGAGGTGGGGTGCGTTGAGGATTTGGTGCGGTGAGGTGGGGTGAGTTGAGATCGGATAGGGGTGAGTTGAGATTGGATAGGGGTGAGTTGAGGTTGGGTGGGGGGTGATGTGAGGTGAGATTGGGTAAAGTGAGGTTGGAGGGGGTTGAGGCAAGGTGATAGTTTCTCCCCAGTAACATATGCTTGTGAGGTAGGACTAACGTGTATCGGCTGCACATGTTAGGTAACGTGGGCCGTGACTCATAATATCGACCACTGGTTTGTCAGGTCCAGATTCGGTTATTTATAGGACGCCGTGTTACAGCGGCACAATCCTGACTGCGGCGTTAAACAGCATTCTTTCACTGTCACCATTCCTTGTAAGCACGCTGATCAACTTTCAACCTCCTCAGGGAGTCATTCGAAAAATTACCAAACCAATACTCCTCTCCTCAGGGAGTCCAGCTGTTACTGCTTAACATAACCAGAGAGCAAGTCATGCCTCCATCCACAGCTCACGTCAAATCTCTGTTCTCGATCTCAACAATTAGTATCGAAGAAACACCAAACCAACACAACTCTCCCCGGGGAGTTCAGCTGGACACATTAACACGGCGGAACCTTTAACCGGCGTTCCAAACTAATCACCATAAGGCCCAGACCGCATTCCGCTTGAAGCACATCGTGATGCAACACAGCCCTCAAGAACGAATACCAACACGCTAATCTCTCCCTGGACTTCATGGGGAAAGTGGCTGTGTAGTCATTCAAGAGCTTAACATGCCGACATAAGTACCCCCTCAGGTATCTGGATATGTACTTAAATACCCAGGTGTGTTAGATACTGGAACAGACACGGGAAGACTGGGGTCTGCATAGCCTTGCTCCAAGGCTGTACTGAAAGATAAGTCCATAGATGTGTAGTAATTCTATCCTCCTAATAGGCAAGTCTAGATGAGTGGACTCTAGTCTCTTATAGGGACCACGTGTTCTTATTATTTACATATTCTAGTAATTATGATTTTAACTTCTGAATATTGCCTTGGAGACGCAAGCAAGTCTAGGATCAGCAGAGTACGGCGTGTATCAGAGAAAAGTGCCATGTTGGCTTTCACAGAGGAATTGTTTGTTGTTTAACGTCGCATCCAACACCAAAACCAGCCATATGACGTCGGCCTGTAATTAAATTGCCTGGCAAATGAAAGTATACACTTGAAAATTTAAATTTGACAAAAAAATTACAAACGTTATCAAAACGTCACCAGGTTGGCAAACAGTCTCCGATACACTGTAAACTTACGGTCCACAACACAACTGCGATACCCGTATCAAATGCATCACCATCGAAAAAACATTTTTTGTTCGTTTTCTCTCTAGCCACCATCAATCCTTGGTGTAAAGTGTCTTTGACCCGGCAGTTAAATTGAATCTGGACAAGACAATCCAGTGAAGGATCAACGTCAAACGCCGTCATAATTCAGATAAAGATCAACAAAGTCACTAAACTGGGCATACATTGCCTTGGGGGTTTAACGTAGGAACAGTTTTCAAGTTTATAACGGTTAACGTATGATGAAGTCCATATCGTCACCAGCCAATCAGCAGTCATGGGAAGTTTGATAAAACCCCAGTTTGTCTACTAACTCGCAGTTTATTATGGACATAAATCCAGCAGAAACATAGTATCCTCATAAAAGACACATGGTCTCATTTCCACACATGGTACTGGTCACAACGTCTGGAAGTAAACTTGCAATGATCACCAGACCGTGGAATATGCATGTAGTCCTCCGGTAAGTCAACGCTGCACTGCACATATAATACTGTAACTGTATTATTGTGAAGATCATTGAGGTCATCATCATCATCATCATATTATTATTATTATCCATAGGGGCGGTCGGGTAGCCTAGTGGTTAAAGCGCTCGCTCGTCACGCCGAAGACCCGGGTTCGATTCCCGATATGGGTACAATGTGTGAAGTTCATTTCTGGTGTCCCCCGCTGTGATATTGCTGGAATATTGCTAAAAGCGGCGTAAAACCATACTCACTCACCCTCACTCATTATTATTCCCTAAATGTTTAGTATTTACCATTAACCAGATCAAGCCGAGCTCTGTATTGTTTGCGTGATATATTTAATTTAATATATATATATATACATATATATATATATATATATATATATGCGAGAGAGCGAGAGAGAGAGAGAGAGAGAGGGGTTATCACGCGAGTGTTTGGGGATGGTAAATATCCTGCATTCGGAATAAACATTGTATTTAGCGATAAATTATAAAAATTATCAAAAGAACAGTCTAATATACTTAAAATCAGTGTCTTACGGTGACGTAGCTAAGGCATTTTATAAGTTTTGGCAACTTTGGAGATATAAATTTGGAAACAACTTTGCGAGGGCTCTAGGCCTAGCCAAGCGGGATCAGTAGCCATATCTGTGCTTGTAGACTTCTGAGGCTTGAAACCTTTTACACAAATGAAAAAATTTGGATTTGGCCGAAATATGTTTGAATTGTTACTTTGTTTTGTCGCTGCGTGTACATCTAACTGCACTTCTTAACGTTATGACAGGACAGACCGACTGTCAACAACGTCTGAACGTGGCCGTGACGTCCCATAGACTAGGGTTAGAGTAGCTTCCCTTTGATAAAGGGCAGTTAGTTACTCTAGCGGACAGACCGATGGATTGCCGCGAAAGGCAAGTAAAAACAATTGTTGTTTTGCGTAAATGTTGCTTCGCTTCTGTATAACAGATTTCAGTTGGAACTATATTGGCAGTATATACATAATTATTAAACTGCGGCATGATATCTCAGTGGGCCAACACTATAAAACTACATTAGTGCGGACTCGTACACGCAGACACACATACACACAAACAAACACGCCGCTGTTTAAGTAAAATAATCTTGAACGCGACGTTGAACCCAGTTTATCCTCAACAACAGTAGAGCAGGTAGTGTACGGTATTATACCTAATTACGACCAACCTGTTAATTACGGTAACTGACCTAGAAAAGCGGACAATTTATAAAACTATTTTGCAAATTCCCTAACTAAACCACATCAATGGCATTGTAATACGATAACTGCACTTGTATGTTTTCATTATAATATTAATCATATACGAATGCCTATATCTTTCAATCTGCCATATATCATATTCAGACATTTTTTATAAATGAACCTTCTTCAGCGACGTAACAGTATCATATATCAAAGGAAATTAAAACAGTTATTAAATAAAATACAAACCACGAGCTCGCTGTGTCTAACAGGTCGTATTACGCGAAGTAGGGCAACTGCTAATGACTTCATTTCCACAACTAATTCAACGCGTGAGAAATTGCAACAAACGGAGGACGAGGACCGGGTGAGTGAGTGAGTTGAGTTTAACGCCGCTTTGGACTTTATTTCAGTTATATCACGGAGTGTCAGCTTTTGTGTGAGGACACCCATAGTGAATCAGGTCTTAGACATTTTCTATTATGGTGAAAGCCACGAGCAGGGCATGGAGCCCATTAAGGGGCTAAAACAAGGACTGGTCGGCTCGGAGTCAGTATACTGTGTCTGAGTGGGGTAGTCATGTTAAAGCTGCGTCATGGTATCTCAGTTGGCTAGCACTATAAATCGGTATCAGTCCGGACTAGTACAAGCAGCCACACGCACGCATGCATGCACGCACGCACGTCGCTATATAAGTGCAACAATCTTGAAAGCTACGTTAAACCCCATTTCACCACACCTCATCCCAGAATGCAGTTTACGCGATATGCAAACTCCCCTCGTGTGACAAAACAGAACGGCAAAAAATAGTCTCCACCCATATTTGATGGTGAAACAAAATGAAACAAACAAGAAATGACTGATTAGCATTCGCGAGTTAACTTTAATACATAATTGATATACATTGCCACTCCATGCTATATTTGTTAATTTGTTGAAGAAATGTTTTAGACGTTGCCATGGAACTGACTGTGGTTTTATC
The DNA here is from genome assembly GCF_023055435.1 of Haliotis rufescens. Lineage (NCBI taxonomy): Eukaryota > Metazoa > Mollusca > Gastropoda > Lepetellida > Haliotidae > Haliotis > Haliotis rufescens. Next base: position 25,149,013 of record NW_025963824.1, on the reverse strand, counting down.
CCCACGAAACATATACTTCACTGGTTCAAAGAATAACTATGATACAATATTTTAGACCTGATGAACACATAAACACGGGTAGGGAATACTTATTTCGTTATACGTTATTGGCTCTTTTCCGATTATTTACAGACCGCCGTCACATAGCTGGAGTATTGCTGAGTGCGGCGTTAAACAACAAACAAACAAACATAATTTGCCGCGATTTGATATTTCTCGTTACGAATAAAGTGGGTTAGGATATTTCTCAACAGTCCTCGTATCGAAAATTTGCAAATCAATTACACGTTTTCTGTGAAATTTTTTACTTCTCTTGTGAATTGTTATTATACGTTATTGTTTTTGTATGCCGAAATCTGGAATGCAATATAGTAAACTTGGGGGACAGTAGCCTAAATATATTAAGAAACGCCAAAGATGGTCCGTCTGACAAGTGGTCACCAATTTCATATGTTACAATAAAATGATATGCAGTCCTAGTTTATACATGAAAAAAACCAACATAAACGTGATAATGACATGGTTTAAGTCAGACTCATAAGTAAGAATGCATTATGCCTTATCGCTATGAGATACAAACTAATTTAAACTATAATTATCCGTGATTGTGAAATGGGTATAAAAAATACCTGTGATCTGTTAAAAGGTGGTCTGAATTACCTGTGAACAGATATTGGGCATAGGTATTCCCTACTCTCATAACCTATACCACAAGTCATGGATAGTTTACCGATGCGTGTCATCAAGACATCATGGCGTATAACATGTCCACCTCTAGTTGAAGCTCAGCCTATTTTACCAAAGACAACCATGAAAACTACACACCTAGTTCAAAGTATAGCTCACTTTTCCGATGAGTGTCAATTTACCCCTTGGACACACAAACTATACAATAGGTAAATGTATACAGCTCGCTTTACCGATGGCAGACATTTTCCCCAATGAACACACAAACTATACCACTAGTTAAATGTATAAAGCTCACTTTACCGATGGCAGACAATTTCCCCAATGAGTACACACACTATACCACTAGTTAAAAGTATATAGCTCACTTTACCCACGGCAGACACTTTTCCCAATGAACACACAGACTACACTACTAGTTAAATGTATGAAGCTCACTTTACCGATGGCAGACAATTTCCCCAATGAGTACACACACTATACCACTAGTTAAAAGTATATAGCTCACTTTAACCACGGCAGACACTTTTCCCAATGAACACACAGACTACACTACTAGTTAAATGTATTTGGCTCACTTTACCGATGGCAGACAATTTCCCCAATGAGTACACACACTATACCACTAGTTAAAAGTATATAGCTCACTTTACCCACGGCAGACACTTTTCCCAATGAACACACAGACTACACTACTAGTTAAATGTATTAAGCTCACATTACCGATGGCAGACAATTTCCCCAATGAGTACATACACTATACCACTAGTTAAAAGTATATAGCTCACTTAAACCACGGCAGACACTTTTCCCAATGAACACACAGACTACACTACTAGTTCAAACTATATCTCACTTTACCGATGACAGACAATTTTCCCAATGAGTACACACACTATACCACTAGTTAAAAGTATATAGCTCACTTAACCCACGGCAGACACTTTTCCCAATGAACACACAGACTACACTACTAGTTAAATGTATAAAGCTCACTTTACCGATGGCAGACAATTTCCTCAATGAGTACACACACTATACCACTAGTTAAAAGTATATAGCTCACTTTACCCACGGCAGACACTTTTCCCAATGAACACACAGACTACACTACTAGTTAAATGTATTAAGCTCACTTAACCGATTGCAGACAATTTCCCCAATGAGTACACACACTATACCACTAGTTAAAAGTATATAGCTCACTTTACCCACGGCAGACACTTTTCCCAATGAACACACAGACTACACTACTAGTTAAATGTATTAAGCTCACTTTACCGATGGCAGACAATTTCCCCAATGAGTACACACACTATACCACTAGTTAAAAGTATATAGCTCACTTTACCCACGGCAGACACTTTTCCCAATGAACACACAGACTACACTACTAGTTAAATGTATTAAGCTCACTTTACCGATGGCAGACAATTTCCCCAATGAGTACACACACTATACCATTAGTTAAAAGTATATAGCTCACTTTACCCACGGCAGACACTTTTCCCAATGAACACACAGACTACACTACTAGTTAAAACTATATCTCACTTTACCGATGGCAGACAATTTCCCCAATGAGTACACACACTATACCACTAGTTAAAAGTGTATAGCTCACTTTACCCACGGCAGACACTTTTCCCAATGAACACACAGACTACACTACTAGTTAAAACTATAACCCACTTTACCGATGACAGACAATTTTCCCAATGAGTACACACACTATACCACTAGTTAAAAGTATATAGCTCACTTTACCAACGGCAGACAATTTTCCCAATGAACACACAGACTTCACCACTTGTTAAAAGTACAGCTCACTTTACCGATGACAGGCAATTTTCCCAATTAACACAGACACTAAACTAGGTAAAGGAATAGCTCACGTTACCGATGACAGTCAATTTTCCCAATGACCACACAAACTAAACCACTAGTTAAAAGTACAGCTCACTTTACCGATGACAGACAATTTTCACAATAAACACACAAACCACAGCACTAATTAAAAGTAGAGCTCTCTTTGTTAATGACAATCGTATTTCACAAAGTACAGTTCACGTCATCGAAGACAGACAGTTTGACTTCATGAAACAGGTGCCCTTTGATAATTGGCAAGTCCTCATACACAAACTTTACTTAGCTCCAACCCTGCGAAAGGAATGATCTCTCACTCGTCTCCACAACCTGATTACACGTTCAAAAACACTTACTTTGTGTAGCTAGACATTCTTCCGAACAGCTACAGCAACTCACTGCTCAAATTGCCTGGCATGCCTTAGCTTACTTTCGTCTGAGAAAATCAGCGACGCATATCGTTTTCGCATAACTGCATAGAGTTTGGCACATGTCTTGCACAAATATGTAGAGGTAACTACTGAGCGAGCAACACTTGTGTGTATGCAGAGGTTATGTCTAAGAAACCGTTTAGGTGGAGACTGCAAAAGTCACACAAGGAGGTATGGTATGCTTTAATTTCCGGGGAAAATGTGATTATTAGCAGACAATACAACTCAAATAAATGATATTCGTACAAGCAGAAATATAATTTAATTTGAAATTCTCGTTACTTTGAAGGTACAAGACAATATAGATAAGTTAAATTATATGACGCATACGATGATATAAGTATAAACACTAATACAAAAATAACTTGAAATATTAAAGTGGAAAAACTCGAACATGTGTTTGTTTGCTTGTTGTTTAACGCCGCACTCAGCAATATTCCACTTATTGACGGCGGTCTGTAAATAATCGAGTCTGGACCAGACAATCCAGTGATTGACATCATGAGCATCGAGCCACGCAATTGGGTTACGATAATTTCTCATCATATAGTAACATATAAAAATGAAATATGATTTCTTTTAAATACATTTATGTTGAAAATGTGTCAAAGTATGACAAATAGATTAAATAAACATATCCATAAAAAGATTAGACAAATATAATAAATACTTAATTGCTGAATAAAATGTGCCTTATGCTGAACATTCTTTGATGTGTAAACAAATTAACTCCCCTAAAACTACCTAATTACGCCAAGTGTAGACAGTTATATACAACGTAAAGATTACTCGCAACACGCGCGCTCGTAAAGCTCATAAGCGCTCTTGAATGATAAGGTGAAACACCATATACAAATAGAGACTTACGAGAACTGGCTCCCAGAATATATCACCACATCCACATCACCGAGTTTGCTAAAACTTAGATTAAAGTTATCTTAACAACGACATGAAAAACACAGACTCCCTGATCAGATTCCGGAGAGTGGGGGCTACCTATCACACACTGACACAGCACATTGTAATCCATCGACTTCAAACTACACTGATGACGTGCCTGGTAATCTTCCTTGAAACAATTTGCAGAATTCTCAGGGCACTCCAAAAGGCGGAGCTTGTATTGTACATCACATGCCTGTCTCAATAGAAATAAATTCAAATTTCGTAATGCCCTCAACACACGACTTTAGACCACCTCGAAGACTATGAGAAAGTGTTAGAACTCTCAAAGCGTGTTGTTTAAAAAAATATTTCATGTCAAGTCGTGGCACGCATATTCTCGTAAACCGTAACTCCAGTGTTTTTTCACGCGAAGGCTGACAAAAAGTGGAAACTCACGCTGCTTTTTAGGGGTTGTCGACATGGGGAATATAAACTATTTACGTGCAACTCACCTCGTTTTAAGAACATATTGTTTCAACCAATAGTTCCTAACGTACATGTAGGTCCTGTTCCAGTGACGCAAGGAGTTCCCAACTCTCGCTATCCTTCCTCCAATTCCACACATCGACATGAAGGTTTATGAAGAGTTGATTACAGACAACAAACGCCATTGAAGACAACACAGTCGTACTGGTCCCAGCGAGGGATGCTGCGCGTTATACATGATACATCGCTTGAGACATTGATGGAGAATCCAGAGCATCACCATTAACCCTACCGTTCTGGCGCCGTGTGTACATGTGTTAGACACAGCGGAGGATGTCGTCGTGTTGGAGATTTGGGGAGCTCGGTGTCTGTTTTCGGGGAATGTTTGGTAATTTGGAACTCGTTTACCCAAATCTCTCCTTCAGAGTGATTGGCAACGCGATATTTACACAATAAAGACCTGATAAGTTGGGAAAAAAGTTCTAATAATCCTACATGTAATATAGAACATGCCGTGTCAAACTTGTTTCTTCAGAACAGCCAATACTGTTTGGTTTTGTCTTGAAATACAATCTACACTGCGGGCAAAAGAAAGTATGTACCCATGTTTGACGGTGGCTAAAACCACAAGAAATAGTTTTCCGATGGGGATTTATTTGATAGGGTATCATAGCAGTGTTTGGGACGTTTCAGGCTGGTAAAGTATTGATAACTTTTGAATTTTTTTGGCCAAATTTAAATTTTAAGTGTATACTTTCTTTTACCCGGCAGTTTAGTTTTTATACCTTTTATTTGTAAACTTTGTCTTGATTTTTTACCACTGTTTACTAGTCTGCCGACTGAGAAAGAGAGAGTAAGTATAGTTTTACGCCGCTTATAGCAACATCACGTCGGGGGACACCAGCAATGGACTTCACACATTGTACCCATGGAGGGTATCGAACCCGGGTCTTCGGAGTGACGAGCGAACGGTTTAACTACTAGGCTACCCCCTTGCCCTCACTGACAAAGAAAGTTCAATGTGAAAATAACCATGTGAGGAAAAACTAGTTTCTCTAATGCTGTGATAGAGAAGCTCACGAAGCTGTTTTGTCAAATATTTTCAGCCTGGAGGACCTTTGAATACTGTTTTATTTATCATTCATACCCCCGGACTCTATTATGCCATTACAGTTTGGTGAGCAGAAACTTATTAATGTGGCTATATGATTATACATGTATATTTATTATAACAAGAACCATGTTCATAATTACCATAAAAATGTTATTTCCTAAGTGGGTTCAGTTTCGGAAATCCATTTCCGACTTCTTTTCCTGTAGTTATGTACTGGTGCTTATTGCAAAACGGCTTACACATTTCACTTATATACAATTGAGTCAATTGGGTTTATCGCCGTATTGAACTTTATTTCTGTTACATCAAGGCGGATTAACTGAATATATGCGAGAAAAGCCGTAACAGACGCAGGCGATAGAATTTACCAGTTTGGTGAAACCCACCATCACGAGTACTGACAGATCAAGCGTCATAATCGGAGGAACCATTGATTCTGGCAGCTAAGGGCCGCAACTCTGCAGGCACATTATGCCACTTGGCGGCCCTCGTTCCTAGGAGACACGGATATTACAACGGTAAGGGTTAATGTGGAGTATGGGCGATAATGACCCACAGCTTGGTTAGTTATGACACGTTACCAATATGGATTGGCGTAAAAAGACCATTTAGCCAGCCTAGTTTAGATAGTATACCCCCCCCCCCCCCCCCCCCCCCCCCCGTTCAGTCGTTTAAATAAAGGAAAGGTCAAGATATACATAAACCTATCAGTGTCGTCATAAAGCGGTAATTTACCTGGGGATTCCATGACGGAATAGGTTCTCAGCATCCCTTGCCCTTGTCTTTAGAGCCAATTGGTTTGTTTGTTGTTTAACGCCACACCCAGCAATATTCCAGCTATATGACGGCGGTCTGTACATAATCGAGTCTGGACCAGACAATCCAGTGATTGACATCATGAGCATCGCTCCACGCAATTGGGATACGATGACATGCATCAACCAAGTCAGCGAGCCTGACCACCCGATCCCGTTAGTCGCCTCTTACGACAAGCATAGTCGCCTTTTACGGCAAGCATGGGTTGCTGAAGAACTATTCTACCCAGGATCTTCACGGGTCTAGAGCCAATTGATGACGATGGGGTACTACCGTGTGTATGTAGGCCTTGCAGTCCAGACACGTCGATGCCAAATAAAACACTTGCACACAGACTACAATGTAGGGTATGAAATCATATCTTGCCCACTAAATCTGTTTAAGAAAGATTTTCCATTTCTAATGCCGATTTCATTGTAGCTAGGTAGACTTGCCTATTTTGATCATCATATTAATGAAATTATGGGATTTTTGCTTGAAACTATTTGATCCATTGGTCAGGCTCTACGGCTTGGATGATTGTCATCGTTTGTTTATTTGTTGTTTAACGCCGCACTCAGCCAAAGTCCTGATTTCAGTGTACAAGCGATCTTAACGCTAAGGTGATCGTTACTCCCATACCTAAACATAGACTTACAACCGTCTTACTTCAATAGGTGGTTTTGTATAACGACACCCATATGTATATCGGCTGTCTGTAAGTAATCGAGTCTCGATCAGACAATCCAGCGATTGACATCACGAGCATCGTTCTACGCAATTGGAATACAATGACATGCATCAACAAAGTCAGCGAGCCTGACCACCCGATCCCATTAGTCGCCTCTTACGACAAGCATAGTCGCCTCTCACGACAAGCTTGGGTTGCTGAAGACCTATTACCCCGAATCGTTATGGGTAGGAATGTCACCGTGACCTGAGTGCATCGGGCATTGCTCTTGCCGTCAATCACTGGTTTGCTTGGCCAGATACGATGGTGTACAGGCTGACGTGATAAAGCTTGAATAGTACCCAGTCGTTTATTCTCTATTAAGCCGTAGGGCCAAGGCTTATATTCTGTGAACTATCGTGTTGCCCTACAGCATTAGCTTTTGGTTGTATTTTCGTATTATCAACATGGTGAACATCTGCTTGTTAATTTGTTTCTCCACAGCATGCTCAGATCAGTTACGCCCTTGTAAAAGTTCTGTAATGGTGGCTCTAGGCGTCAATGTCATTAACATACCACTAATGTTTCGAGAAACACGAGACTTTCAGCACATTTTATGTCAAGGATGGTCCGTGGGATTCCACGTTGACCTGGGAACATGGGTGGCCCAGGCTGAGGTGCAGTAACTCTCTTTGCAGAGTTGCGTCCCCTCGGCGTACCAGAAACCTATTATCATGGGTTCGAATCCATGTTATCTCTGATTATGATTCTATGTTTCTCAGCACCATGCCCGTGCTCGTGGGTTTCACCAAAATGTTAAACGTCTGAGACCTGGATCATTTCGAGCGTTCCCCCAACACATGATATAACTGAAATACTGTTTAAAGCGGCGCCAAATCAAACTTACTCACTCACCTTGACTGATATCCAAATTCAGTGTATGCTCCATTCTTGAAAATTAATCATTATTGTTAGAAAATACGTGAATTTAATATAAGTAAGTGTCAGTGTTTTTGAATTGCCGAGGACATAATAACCCCCATTCCGTTTAATGATCTTTATACATGCACGTGAATCGAATGGTCGCAATGGTTTTAAATTCATCCCGTAACCTATTTTCCTTTTTACGTTTTAATACATATGGAGTTAAAGTATAAATATCGAAAAAAAAAATTGATGTTCTCAAATAACCAAATGAAGCGACAAGACCGTTTCCATATCCAATAGAAATCTCTGCATAAAGTATGTCACGCAAAGTAACGCGTGAAGATACGGGAATTGGTCTTTAGCAACCCTTGTCGTAAGAGGCGACAAACGGGATTGAGTGGTCAGGCTCGCTGACTTGGTTGATACATATCATCGTATCCCAATTGCGTAGGTCGATGCTCATGATGTCGATCGCTGGATTGTGTGGTCCAGACTCGATTATTTACAGACCGTCTTCATTTATCTGGACTTTGCTGAATGCGGCGTTTAACAACTAACATACACATAACCAAACTGGATATCTTTGACAGAACAATGCAAGTAGATTTCTAAGATAGATAACCGTCCGGTAAAACAATCCCAGTTTTTCTACATCATTGAATGTAAACGTTGTCCGGATTTTTGAAGGAAGGGTTATCATTCTTTGACTTAACCAAATATCAAACAACCTTGTTATCACCACAAGATTAAAACTGTTTTTCTTATGAAACATAAAAATATGCGCAGAAAACGGTTTATTTTTCATAAACAGCTGCTTGTGAAGTTGTTTGTTCAATCAGAACGTAACCACTTGAACGCAGATGCAGCGCAATTCATAATGTGAAAAACTTCAGACGGACATTTAACCAATATCCAGATATATTTTAACATGACTACCATATGGTGCCTGTTTGGGAACCATCTGATATACGCAAAGTGTGTTTTAATGAATGGAACGTGGTATTGGCATTACAAAACGAACACTCAGATTTGTGAAAGCTGGAATTGCTTTCTCAGACAGGAAGCCTGGAACGACACATCGACTCCGTCTTCGACCTGCTTGACGAGTATTTAACAAGCTTAGGTTACGCATGCGCAGAAGACCGTGTTCCTTAATTACGTACGTTTGATGTGGGTGTTTAATTTGGGTGTTTCCATAATGAGGTCGGGCTTCCGTTTGACTCAGTGACGAAAAAGCAATTTGTTTGTTGTTTAACGCCGCAATCAGCAATATTCCAGCTATATGACGGCAGTCTGTAAATAATCGAGTCTTGACCAGACAGTGATTAGTATCATGAGCATCGATCCACACAATTGGGATCGATGACATGCATCAACCAAGTCAACGAGCCTGACCTCCCGATCCCCTTAATCGCCTATATGTTTGTTTACATACGCGTTTAATGGATCACAGCGTCTGCCCGGAGAACCCAATGCCGTGGTTAAATGCCGCGTCATACCAAAAAAACCTTAACAGATGGTACTTGTTGTTACCCTGTCTGGTGGCCGGCATTAAGGGGCTAAAACAAGGACTGGTCGACTCGGAATCAGTATCATGTACCTGAGTGGGGTATCCATGTTAAACTGCGAATTGGTATCTCAGTGGACTACCACTATGAATCCGGCATTAGTCCGGACGTGCGCGCGCACACGTACACATCGCTATATAAGTGGAATCATCTTCAAGCTGACGTTAAACCCCATTTCACCTCACCTCACCTAACATAAGACTTTACAACAGTTGGTAGAGCTAAATATGTAGTCCTGTCTTACCAGCTGTTGGCCTACATGTACCAACGCTGCTTTCAGAAACCAACTGTTTTTTTGTAAATCAATCTGATCTGTCAGTTTCAGAAATGTCACTGAGATCTTCAAGTAACGTAATGCTAGCCGTCTGACGATTATAAACTCAACACTGCATTCCTGAAAGTCCTGGCTTGAAACTTCAGAATGGGTTGTTTCCAAACCTCTATCGGAAACCAGGTTAATTTGAAAGGCGAAACTCATTAAACCAAGTCACAGCCACTGATGTATTTGCGGGTGCCTGGTCTGACAGTCGGTAGTCGCGGAAGGCTTTGGAATGAATACCCACGAAAACAGGTGACACGAACACATGCGAGTGGGGTGAAAACTATTCATCACTGGAACAGTGATCTTATGGGAGGTCTTACCAAACAAGCTACACTTTTATTTTAGGTTAATTGATGTTTGTTTAGTGGGGATGGCAATTAGTTGAAGGAAATGAGCGGTGCTGTTTACGAAAACGTACATCGTATCAATTATCGTCCAAAGTCTGCTATATGTCGTTCCCCCTGTAGAGCAACTGCCCGGAGAGCGGAAGTTCTTTGGTTAGATCCCCGGCTGCGTCATACCAAAATACGGTAAAAAAATGGTCTTTGTTGTTACCCTGCCTGGCGCTCGGCATTAAAAACTTGTCGGATTGGAGACGGTAACTGTGTCTGAGTGGGGAATTCATGTTAAACTGTGACATGGTATATCAGTGGGCTCGCACTATAAAATGTGCATACATCTAGACAAATACAAGCAGCCACTCACACAAGGACATGCTCGTCGAAATATAAGTGCAATAATCTTGACTGCGACATTAAACCTAATTTCAAGTCACCTAAGCTCTAGTTGCACTGAATTTTCGAAAGTTTATTTTTATTTTTATAGGCTGCACCTTGAACCACGGACCTATCAGTGTGCGAGCTCAGCCTATGTTACCGCTTATAGATGAAAACCAAGCCTCGCTTTCACACAGGTTATAAATAGATTCAATGCTAAAGGCCCCATAGTGACGTCACAGCCCCTGTCACAGGAAGTGAAAAATCCTGGGCTCTACACCTACCTCATATAAACCTTTTATTACAAATCCTATATGTACATGTAATGTTTTCATATATTTCCCATTTCCACATATGTCAATTTACCAAAATAATACCTAAATATAACCCATCCATGCACTGTAGAGGCTGTGAGAACATGTTTATTGAAGTCACGTGACCTCAAAATATTCTCTCACAGGGTAGAAGTCATTCACAAAAATATGGGTTCCATCTATCTTAAAGGGAGGAGGGGCCAATTCCTATGTTTCCTGCAATCACTGATCACTAAGCTTACTATATCCAACTTAAAACAGGAGGAGCTACAAATGTAAACATGTTTTTAATTGGATAAAAGACAGTCCCCAGTTTCCCCCTCGAAGTGACCAAGAAGTCCCACACAGAGCGGCCAGAAACATAAATAAATCTGGCATCTTACTGATAGCATCACATTCTAGTGACAGATATGTCACTTTAGGGCAGTTTAACACCGTTTGTTTAAATTTGAGTTGACTGATATGTCATTGAGGGACTAATTTGTGTGTCAGGGGTCTAAACTGATGGTTTACAGGTTGTGGTGTTTGACATTTGGTTCTTTCTGTCTTAAGCTGTCTGGACATAGTTTGTCAGTGTTATCACACTGAACAGACATTTGCACTTAAATAAATCAGAACTTAAATCTCAAATATGTATTGGTTTGTTAGTTTTAATTAGGGAAAGTAACCCTTCACACCACCGGAAGTAGTCAAGATTTTAGTCACGTGACCTCTATCAGTAAAATGATTGGCTCAAACCTATCTTCTGCTGTAGCAGTATACTACTTTTACTGTTGTGGTGGACGATTACTTTTGGATAATACCTTGGCTATTGCATTTTTATGCTCGGTCATGGCTAAATTGTGTGTTTCAACTGTTATTTTCTTGGAACTCACTTGGAATACCAGTCTCTTACTAACTATTTATCATGATGCGACTTCCAAGTGACACCACTGGAGATTTGTCAAGTAAGGTATGAACATATTGGAATTCTGGCACCTCTATAACTAATGAATTTTCAAGTGGAAAATATCAAGAGTACATTTATACCAATAAGGCTTGTGTATGCATTAATATTATATAGAAGTTTAAACGCTAGTAGAATTTTGCATCTTGTGAATATATGTGCATTTATGCCATCCAACAAGTCAGAAAAAATAGAAACAAAAGAAAAAATAATGGCATTCCTCCTGAGAAAAATGTAAGACATCGTATCATAATGGTAGCCAATGTCGTCCTTGTCAGGTATGCATACAGTTGGGACAATTTTAAAAAAGATGATCCTCATCATGAAATGAATAAACCTTATTATCCAGGTGAAAAGCATTAATATCCAGTGAATATATTTTGTAACATGGAAAGCTAATAAAAGTACAAAAAAGTTGTTTCAGTAGAAACCTCTGTTTAAAAACTCCAGTTGACAGAGACTATAAAGTGAATATGTCATCTGCTAGCAAATTGTATTTACAGTTTGTAGGTCGCACTTGAGAACGAGGCTTGGTTTTTACGGGAAAAGATATCAATTACAAAATTGAGGCTAAGCTCGCACACTGTATATAACCCTGAACAAAAAAAACATGCGAGTATGGGAATGGTGCTGTCAGACCATTGATCTAGGTTCGAAAGCACGACTATCAAATCCTGACACGACCAAGGGACGAAACCCTGCACGACGCCTCGTGTCTCACTGTCCTTGGCGAAAGGTAATCTGATTTTGGATTCTGGTCTCATTGAACATTTGAATTGTTTTACCAGGCTTACAACATTGACGACCTCAGTAAAGCTTTCAAAAAGTTGTATGGTATGGCATCAGTGACAAAATAATGTACGAAGCCATTCCCTATTCCTTGTACCATATGTTTGTTCAGGTGAATACTTGACATGCCTTTGAGAAAAGGTGAGTATACAACGCTTACTAAAACTCCAAAAGTGATGAAACATGCCAAAAGTGATGAAAAACCGTTTGATATTATTCACTCACTCACCTACAATAATGTGGCCAATATTTACCAGACTGTGGAATCGTCGTCTCATTTTATGATTTGGCATGTAACTTATCTAAACATAACACTTTTCTTTAATGGAATAATTATGCCAGCACACAACGAAGCTGAAAAATAACCTGTACTATATTAAATACAGGTTCTATGTATGGTACAAAATTATCCTGTGCAGCAGTAAAAATAATCTGGGATGACATAATCACTACCCGAGGATATATCACAATTCACTTCTGGCTTTAAATATTTCCTCCTTATTAATTAAAGAGTCAAATGTGTCTAAAGTTATGTCTGCACTATGACTGTATGAATCAGTTCCGCTTGCAAAGACAACGTCGCCGCCATTTTCATTCAAACCATGTTCAGTAGTGTCAAATAAATTTTTAAAATGTGCAAACCACTTTTCATTCGTGATTTTTCATTGGTTATTGATGTAAACCTAAACTTTGAGTTGTTTTAAATCTTTAGGCATCATACATGCTAGATACTAATTTATCTTTCATAATTACGGAGTATAAGCGTTATTCATCACGTAATATAGTGGTATATATATATATATATTACGAGATTTGATGTACAGTTGTAATCAAACATTACTCTTGCAACTTTGAAAACATTCAAGCAGTTTGTCTCTTTCCATCATAAAATGATATTCCTGATCATACCAAAGGACATCACAAGTTCAGTTTAAAAGAGTCTGAATGGCTCACGTCATTGACGAACAATATTGTGAGAAATAAAGAACTTTTTAAAAATGTTTTTGGTTGATGAAACCCTTCATAACAAATAGCTGTATTCCAGGCTCATTTTATTTGTCTGTTCTAGACATTGGAACTGATTTTAATCATTTGCTTGCTTGCTTGGTTTAACGCCGCACACATAATATCATGAGCATCAATCCACACAATTGGGATACGATGACATGGATCAACCAAGTCAGCGAACCTGACCACCCGATCCCCTTAGTCGCCTCTTACGACAAGCATAGTCGCCTTTTACGGCAAGCATGGGTTGCTGAAGACATATTCTACCCCGGAATCTTCACGGGGATAATTATTTGCTTTACAGTTTGTCCAAATCAGAACATTAAGGTTTATTTTTCTAAAAGTGATCCCCTAAATGTATTGCCAGACCGTGAAGACATAACAAAATGTTTGGGTATGATAAGTCAGATAGGTATTTGCCCTTTTCAATTGATTGACCCACTTTGCCATTTAATTGATGAATGAACAGACTGTGGGGAGATAACTGATTCTCCAATATTATATTATATTTTAGTTTTGGGGTGATAGTTTTGGTTGGTAGATCCATAGACCGAGCAATGAATTACACCACTTACATATGTTGGCTGCCAGATAAAATTTTAAAATTGGTAATATCTGAAAAAGTAAACGATCTAAACATGATCGAAATATTGTAAGTATGCTAAACATTGTTGAAGACATTTCAATCATTTGATTTAAAGATTGAAATCATATTACACTGTCATCATTTCAACATTTCCAAACTGCGAGTATCTTCCCTTAATTAAATATAACATGTCATCAAGAGACTTGAACATCGATATGTATGCTATCGTATATATAATCATTCTCAGAAAATTCATAAACAATGTATTATTATTAGCTATAGTGCCTTTAGTTGACGTACACAGTGTCAAAATAGAAAATTTGGGGCGAGGTGTCAGATTGGTCCATAATCACATATGCCTAGCATTCAAGATTGTTAATATACTAAATGTATACTTATATTTTTATTTTTGCAACTTTTTGATAAAAATACTTTGGATAGTTTTGTTTTGTCATGAATATTATCATATCATATCGTATAATGCATGAAATTTATTTTGATGTCATAAATGACACATCACATATTTTAACCTCTTTGGTTACCCTGTAGGGGCTGATACTTACTGATTATTTTATTTTTTGTTTTGTCTTATTCCATTTGCATAATTAATGAAATAGATTATTTTGGTCTTAAAAACGACTATTGTTTTCAATATATCTGATCAAGATATACTCTTCAAAAAAAGAAACTTGACACTGACTTTCAAAATGTAATATAATGCGATTGTTTCAAAATAGGACACAGAAACCATAATTGAAACACTGTTTCAAGATCAATGTACACAATGTTCAAAACATTAATCGTGTCACCTGGACAGACACACGTACACGATACAGTTAATGTCACAGGGTTACAGAAAATGTCAGTATCGGTTATGCCCACCACGTGCATCAATCACCGCTTGACACCGACGACCCATAGATGCAGTCAAGTTGTCAATAACACGCTGTTGGATGTGCTGCCATTCATGCTGAAGTGCATCAGGAAGCGCCGGAAGTGTTTGGGGCGGTGGATTCCTTCTGCGAACGCGTCGACCCAACTCGTCCCACAGATGCTCAATCGGGGACAAATCTGGTGACCGGGCTGGCCAAGGTAATGTCTGGATGTTGTTGTGCTGTAAGAAGTCCTGACAAACACGGGCAATATGCGGTCGAGCGTTGTCCTGCTGGAACTGTCCGCCATGAACGTTGACGTGAGGAAGAACGTAAGGCTGTAGGATCAAGTCTCTGTAACGCACACCTGTCAATGCACCTGCCACATGCACGAGAGGCGTCCTACCACCGTGATGAATTCCGGCCCATACCATGACACTCCCGCCGCCAAATGGGACAACCTGCTGCACACAGTTGGGGGTGTAACGTTCACCCCGACGTCTGTAGACACGTGCGCGCCATTCAGCACGTGTGAGTAGGAAACGGGACTCGTCAGTAAACAGTACATTTCTCCACCTTGCACGTGCCCATCCAACCCTCTGTTGGCACCAAAGCAGACGGTCCGCCAGATGACGTGGGGTTCAATACATGACGTCGAACATGTCTTCGTGCAAAAAGTCCAGCCTCCCTCAGTCTGTTGCGTACCGTTTGATCTGATATTCTGCGTACCCTAGGGATCTGTGTGGTTGTAGACGTGGCTGTGGTAGTGCGGTCTCGGAGGTGTCGCAGCCGGATGTATCGATCTTGTGCTTGGGTTGTCACCCTTGGTCTTCCTGACCTTGGTCTGTCGTCAACTCTGTTGGTGTTGTTGTATCGGGTCCACAGTGCGGAGATTGTCTGTCTGGATAGGCCAAAGTGCCTGGCCACTTCTTGCTGAGTTGCTCCAGCTTGTAATCTCCCAATGGCGTTGTTCCGTTGAGCTGCATTCAGTCACCGCCTCTACAGCCGTTATAAGGACTGTATGAACAGCCGTTGATGTGGATATTTATACCCATTCAGCAGGGGGGCCTGTAAGCCTAAATGCAGGATCCTGTGCTGCACGTTTTTTACAGGCGGTTGCGTTTGGATGAAGCTGTAAAATTGATCCCCAAACGCTACGTTTATGTGCTTTGCATGTTTTTTCGCGAATTATAGACACATCATCTTTCTGTTTGACTTATTTGGTTCTCATTTAATGTAATTATTTTAGATATTTGGCAAAAAGTGGTTTTACATCTATGTCAAGTTTCTTTTTTTGAAGAGTATATTTTCATACAATTCAGGATAATTTTATTAGTATCCTTCACCTCTAATATTTCTTCTATTTCATGTGATCTTTATATAAAACAAATATTTTCAGTTTTATTTTTACCAATTATTCTACACATTTTTACTCTTCGGTTAAGTTTGAAGGGAAAGTAAGGTTTATCTGTACAAACTGAATAGAGTAATTATCCGTCCTGGTTTTGTATTTTGAAACACGAGTTATGTTACTGTTTCATATCATAAAACGTGTCTTTTGTTTACTGGAAACGATAGTGCATGGTGCAGCTAACACAACTACTCTTGAACTTATCATGACCATACTCGTATGTTGCAAAGGCGCACGGTGCACGGTAGTCCTGCACCATGACCGTGGAATATATTTATTTTATTAAAAAAGCACAACAATACAAAAGCAAGTCTAGCCAGCTCAAGCTAGCTCTATTCCTGAAATCAGCATAGGGAATTTCTTTTTATTTTAAGAGTCAAGAAGGATATTGTGTAATATAAGATTTCAGAGACTAAATATTAGTCTAGGTGCACGGAAGTGTTTTATGTTGAACCATAAATGTTTATGTAGTTGATTTACCATTCGTAAAGTCCATCACATTGTTTTATCATGGCGCCCTATGTACACTCACACTTCAATCTTTTTACGCTAATGCGTATTTCGAAAAGCACATTTGGACCCACTTGCCAATTTCAGTGCATTACAAGCACATTTTGGTTGAGCCTCCACATTAAATATACAAGAATCTTAAGGTTGAAATGGAATTCCCATCACATCATGTTTGCCGATCAACTGATGCAGTCCAAGCCTCGTTTTCGATCCACGATGGCGAAAGTGTGAAAAAGGTCAGACTCAGCGTTCTGATTTGTGCTTTACTCTGTTTACGGAATATACTTTTCAAACCGATATAATTGTTGGTTGAACATTACTCTTATGGGAATGGTCGGGGGTTAATGTAACAAAATAGAATGAAGCAACATAATGCTTGGCATAGTATTTTCCAGTTTGTTTTATTTTAAATAAATAAATAAATAAATAAATAAATAAATAAATAAATAAATAAACCACAAAGATATAAACACACACTATACATCTTCCGGAAATATGTTGAATGGAATCGGCGACTCCGTAATCCAAGTAATATAAGAACATGTGTTTAAACTGGTATGAGAAATATATGGCAAATTAATGTGACTGACAATACTTACTTGACGATAATTGTAGGCGTTTGTGACGTAAGCGTGGCGTCATTCTCCCGACGTCATCTTGGAGTATCATGCGTCTTCTGTCTCTCTGTTACCATCCTGAGAAAGAAGGTAAACAATGAATAAACCTAAATAAAATAAAAATGAATACTAAGTTATACAGTAAAATAGTCAAAAGCCAGGATAAGGCAGTGGTTGCCCACCTGTCCAAGACGATGATTTAAGTTAATCACTGGACGCTATTTATAATCTTTGGATTGTCGTTACAATATCCGTAACCGTGTCTTGGACCAAAGTGGCAAACCTCTACGAATTGCGCCCCTTAGTTCTACCAGGATCCGCTTATCGTTGGTTTGTGTCACAGGTTATTAAGATTATCAGAACAATTACCTTGCTCGTGGCTTTAACCAAACGTAAACAGTTATTGTGTAGTGGCGTCTCTCAGGCGAACCACAATCCGAATTTCGCTCTCATTATATAATGGCCCTTGGTTTGTTAGTACCAAATACATTGTCGTGGATTTCACCAAAGTAAGATATCCAACACCAGCATCACGAGAAGCTCTCTTCGCACATCAAGCACACGTCGTGATGAAAGAAATGCGTATCAAAGCGGTGTTAACACAAATAACAAATATTCGTAGTGGAGGTATACGGTTGTCTTGTTGATAGAGCGGAAGGCTGGCGGTTCGAACCCACCGCGTCACACCAAAAGACGTTCAAATGGTACTTGTAGTTACACACACACACACACACACACACACACACACACACACACACACACACACACACACACACACACACACACACACACACACACACACACACACACACACACACACACATCGCAGTGTAAGTGCAATACTCTTGACCGCGACTAAGACCCCATTTAAACTAATTTCAAATCAAGGACGAGGCAATAAACAGATGACAACTTCCTCGACCAAAACAGATGCAAATGTTACCTACCGGCAAATGTTACCTACCGGCAAATGTTACCTACCGGCAAATGTTACTCGATCCTATTCGAAGCTCAACTGTGGCAATACAAACAGGCCACGTGTGGAGTGAAAACCCGGCGCCGTTTAAACAAGTCGTCTCAACCCGAGACATACCAAACAGAAAAAAGAAACCAAAGTCCCATGGTTGTTGAAGATTCTTTTGTCAAGTCAGATTGTTGATAAATGAAGTTTATTGGAGACACAACAGCAAAAGAAACACCCAAGACAACAACGTGTAACTCTCTCACGCTCAAGTCCAGCTTTTATTCTTGTTTATCTGAAAACAAAACTTCAGCAGAAAATTACACTTGCTATTTCCACGTCATCGGAATAGCAGGGATCTGTTGGAATGCTTCATCGCGAGATCACCCATTATCTGAACGACGTCGGGCGTGACCAACCTTGACCTACATTTGTAAGTTTCTATGGCGTCGGTAATTGGTTACTGTTTATTTTACTTTACGGTGATCATTACAGTAGAGTTTAATTCTGACAATGAATTATGATCGGCCTGCATATTAAACAGTTGTATCCATTCGGATCAGAAGTTCAACACAGAGCCGTGACCTTTCGTCATGCCAGATCGGTTGGTCGTGGGTTCGAATCCCAATAATGAACCTTTGCCTGTCAGCCTCACACCCGTACACTTGAGTGTCTGCGTGCGTGCGTGCGTGCGTGCGTGCGTGCGTGCGTGCGTGCGTGCGTGCGTGCGTGCGTGCGTAAGTGAGTGAGTGAGTGAGTGAGTGAAGGAGTGAGTGAGTGAGTGAAGGAGTTAGTGAAGGAATGAGTTTCAGCGTTTCAGGTAGGTGTTGAACGAAAGCCTGATGCAGGTGTAAGACCTTTGCATTTTTTGTGAAACCATTCGTTTCTGACTGGTCAAGGCAGCAACTCGGTACTCGGACTTGCTGCAATATAAAAGACTGGGCCAGCTCAACCCAACATTACTTTGGGGTCCTATGGTACACTGACGTTTATATCACAGTACATTACTCATTCACAACAAAATATTTCCTTTCTACATTTCGTTAGTGAGTGAGTTGGGTATAACGCCGCTTTGAACAATATTCTAGTAATTTCACGGCGTGTCAGCTTGATGTGGGAGGAAAGCCCATAGTGAAGCAGGTCTAAGACGTTTACCACTTTGGTGAAACCCACGAATACGTGGTATGGCGCTGACAAATCTAGAAACATAATCGAGGCGAACCGGGATTGGAACCCACGACCACAGGCAACTCGGCCACAGCGATTCGCGGCGCCTTAGACGACTGGGCCACCCGTGACCCCTATATTTCGTAATGTAAAGTCGATATTGGCATCATATTCTTCACAATAAGGTTTGTCCCACATATTTATGGTAAGAAACGAATCGGAAGAAATCTGTCCATTCACCTACGTAATATGTGATGCCTCATCTACAACACCTCCGTGCGGATCCGGGTTAGAACTTGTCTTCAGCAACCCATTCTTGTCGTAAGGGGCTACAAACGGGATCGTGCGGTCCGACTTGGTTCTAACTTGGTTGATGCATGTCATTGTATACTAATTGCGCAGATCGATTCTCGCCGTGTTAGTAACTGAATTGTCTTGTCCAGACTCGATTATTTACAGACCGCCGTGTCATGTATCTGGAATATTGCAGAGTCCGGTGTCAAACAGACAAGCAAACAAACAAGCAACAAAAAACCAAACAAACAAACAAACAAACAAGAGACGGTGTGGGGCAATGGTAGGCCCATTAGTGAGAGTGTTCGGTTATCCAGCAAATCTCCCCCCCCCCAAAAAAAAACCCAAAACAAACAAAAACAAATCAGAGACCCGTTTGCTCATTCATGTCTTTCCGAAACCTGCGTCCTGGAACACGAGTGGCCACAAAGGTGTTTTTAGTCTGGGAAGGAGCTGCAGCGCTGACGTGTCAAGTGAACTCCTCACACAGTCGATTCAGGCTATCACCGCCTTGAAGATAAGCTCCGTGCAGAACCCGCTTGTGATAACGTCCACATCATGCCGGTAGGTTGAGTGTCGTTGGCCACGAATCTCAGTACCGTATTAATCCCTTGAGCAGACCTCATAGCGAATAGACCGCCTCCGTGTAGCCTTGCTCCAGGGCTGTACTGAATGACAAGTCCATGGGTGTATAGTAATTCTATCATTATAATAGGCAAGTCTAGAAAAGCGGACAGTACGTACGCCAGTCTCTTATAGGGACAACTTGTTCTTATTATTTATAATAGTGAGTGAGTGAGTGAGTATGGTTTTACGCCGCTTTTAGCAATATTCCAGCAATATCACGGCGGGGGACACCAGTAATGGGCTTAAAACATTGTACCCATGTCGGGAATCGAACCCGGGTCTTCGGCGTGACGAGCGAACGCTTTAACCACTAGGCTACCCGACCGCCCCTATATAATCTAGAAATTACGATTTAAACTAATAATCTTGCCTTACAGACTTGTGCAAGTCTAGCCTCCGTGGGGTAGCCTATCGGATCGAGCGTCTGTCTGGAGAGCGGAAGGTCGGTGGTCGAACCGGTAGTACAGGATCCGCTTGTCTGTCTTTTACGCCCGATGTAATTTGTTTCGGCGGATGATCGAGACTGGTGGTGGCGATTATCCTCCGATAAAGGTTTTGCAGGGAGCACCTGTGATTCAGAACAAGCATCAGGCGTCCGTGCCAGGATCCGCTTATCATGGGTTCGAATCCACGATTATCCCACTCATGATCATTGATGTCTCAGAACCATCACCGTATTTATGGATTCACAAAAAGACCTGCATCCCGAGGTAATCACTTACGTTCTTCGGCCCATGAAGATTCCGGGGTAGAATACGTCTTCAGCAACCCATGCTTGCCGTACAAGGCGACTATGCTTGTCGTAAGAGGCGACTAACGGGATCGGGTAGTCAGGCTCGCTGACTTGGTTGATCCTTATTGCGTAGATCGATGCTCATGTTGTCAATCACTGGATTGTCTGGTCCAGACTCGATTATTTACAGGCCGCCGTCAGAGAGCTGGAATATTGCTCAGTGCAAACCAACCAACCAACCAACCAACCAACCAACAAACTTACGTTCTTCATCAGTGGGACCACAACACTTGTATTTCTGATGTAAAATACAACTACCTAGAGGATAACGTAAAGCAATGGCCAAGCGTCATCCTCACTAGCTATCATCCGAGGGCTATATCGCAACTCAAACAAAGCATTCTAACTTTAACTTCCCGCCATATCACCCGTGAAGATCCGGGTCAGAATACATCTTCAGGAACCCATGCTTGCCGTAAAAGGCGAGTTTGCTTGTCGTTAGAGGCCACTGACGGGATCGGGTGGTCAGACTCGCTCACTTAACGTATCCCAATTGTGTAGATCGATGCTGGTGATATCAAACACTGGATTTTCTGGTGCAGAAAATAGACCCCCAAATCCCGCCTACCAGGAGGTTGATTCCCGAATGCCCTCTAAATAGAACCCCGAATCCCGCGTACCAGGAGGTTGAGTCCCGAATACCCTCTAAATAGACCCCCGAATCCCGCGTACCAGGAGGTTGAGTCCCGAATACCCTCTAAATAGACCACCGAATCCCGCGGACCAGGAGGTTGGGTCCCGAAAACCCTCTAGCCCTCTGAATCCCGCGTACCAGGAGGCTGGCTCCTGAATTCCCTCTAAATAGACCCCCGAATCCCGCGTACCAGGAGGTTGAGTCCCGAATACCCTCTAAATAGACCCCCCGAAACCCGCGTACCAGGAGGTTGGGTCCCGAATACCCTCTCAATAAACCCCCGAATCCCGCGTACCAGGAGGTTGGCTCCCGAATACCCTCTAAATAGACTTCCCGAATCCCGCGTACCAGGAGGTTGAGTCCCGAATACCCTCTAAATAGACCCCCGAATCCCGCGTACCAAGAGGTTGGGTCCCCAATACCCTCTCAATAAACCCCCGAATCCCGCGTACCAGGAGGTTGAGTCCCGAATACCCTCTAAATAGACCCCCGAATCCCGCGTACCAAGAGGTTGGGTCCCGAAAACCCTCTCAATAAACCCCCGAATCCCGCGTACCAGGAGGTTGGCTCCCGAATACCCTCTAAATAGACCCCCCGAATCCCGCGTACCAGGAGGTTGAGTCCCGAATACCCTCTAAATAGACCCCCCCGAAACCCGCGTACCAAGAGGTTGGGTCCCGAATACCCTCTCAATAAACCCCCGAATCCCGCGTACCAGGAGGTTGAGTCCCGAATACCCTCTAAATAGACCCCCCGAAACCCGCGTACCAGGAGGTTGAGTCCCGAATACCCTCTTAATAGACCCCCGAATCCCGCGTACCAGGAGGTTGGCTACCGAATACCCTCTAAACCGACCCCCGAATCCCGCGTACCAGGAGGTTGGCTACCGAATACCCTCTAAATAGACCCCCGAATCCCGCGTACCAGGAGGTTGAGTCCCGAATACCCTCTAAATAGACCCCCGAATCCCGCGTTCCAAGAGGTTGGCAGCGTCACAACGTTGTATCTCTTGCATATTCCATCTTCAGAAACCACATACCGAGGGACGCGCCGAGGGGCTAGTTGGAGACCGATCACTGCATCATCTCGAGGCAAGGGAGTTAACTGACTTTGAAGGTCGTTTTATTACAATATAGATTTTGATTATCGATCAGATCGTCTTGACTGTGAGCCGAGAAGTGATATGAGAGGTGGAGTCTGATTGGTCCATAGGAGGGACATAGAAGGGAACTCGTAATAGCCACTGGTGGCGCTTCGATCGAGTCACGAAATTCCAACCTAGTTCGGCGAGGTAAAAACTGGGCTAATGTAGTCAATTAACGCCCTTGCCTCGGGAAGATTGATCACTGTAGCGTGAGACCAAGCGGCACTTATACGCGAGACGTGTCAATGATAATCTTCTGCGGAGGCTTGGCCCTCGGTATATGGTCTCTGCATATATTTAATAAAACAAACACCCTGATTCCATTCTCATCCCATCCCCTGCTCTCGCATCCTACACCCATCGCCTCGCCATCTCCAGAAAATAGGTGAGGTGGGGTGAAATTGGGTTTAACGTCGCGTCCAAGATTATTGCACTTATATAGTTACGTTCATGCACGCGTGTGTGTGTGTGTGTGGCTGCTTGTACTAGTCCGGACTGATGCCGATTTATAGTGCTAGCCCACTGAGATACCATGCCGCAGTTTAACATGAATACCCCACTCAGACACAGTATACTGACTCCGAGCCGACCAGTCCTTGTTTTAGCCCCTTAATGCCGAGCGCCAGACGCTCTACCACTAGACCACGGAGGCGGTCCCAGAAAATAGGAGACATCAAGGTGTTTAACCTTAAGCATCACATTTTAGCGTGGACTGCAGGTTAGTCAACCATTTAAGTAAAAATATGTTAAAGCGGCCTTAATCCCAACTCTCTCACTGTTCAATAGTCTGTCGAACAAACCCTGAAACAAATATACCAAATAAATATCGCATGCAAGTCTATGATATCTAGCAAGTCTAGATTACTGCCGTTTCAGACTGAAAGTGAAGAGTCTCTTGGTTCCTTTTCATATATTAAATAAATAAAACAACTTTTAAATATATAAAATATTTTCCTTTAAGAGACTTTATGAAAGTCTAACTGTTCAATTAAGTGTAGAGATGTCGCTGTTTGTGAAGCACCCGAGGCGTTGTTCATGTCAACGATAACAGGCGCTCTCGAAGCTCAGACCAACTTTCCACATCTCAATCGCCTTTCCCTTACAACAATAACAAATTAAGAACGGAAACGTTAAAATCTTCTTGTTTTTCCAGATGCAGCCTGTTGACGGCTTCTGTTACTCTAGACTTGATGTTAGGAAAAGTTGTGAGGAAAGCAGCACACGAATGTTAGGATAATGAAACATAAATATAGCACAACTAACCACAGGAAGAAAAGCGGAACCGACGCAGCTATGAGCTGATTCTCAGAGATACGACACGAGAACACAAACTGCAGACCCAGCAATAAACGCCAGAAGACGATGTAGCATTAAAGCATGACTAGTGGGGAGGTAGGGTAGCCTAGTGGCTAAGTTCGGGTTCGAATCCCATCATGGATTCAATGTGTTAAGGTATTATGCGGGGATATTGCGGGAATATTGTTGAAAGAGGCGTAAAGTGAGAGTTAGGTTCACAGGGTGATTGAGAGATGTACAGGTAAAGTGAGTGAGGTTTACATGGTGAGTGAGTGAGGTTTACAGGGTTAGTGAGTGGGGTATAAATGGTGTGTAAGTGGGGTTTACATGGTGAGTGAGGTTTACAGGGTTAGTGAGTGAGGTTTACAGGTTTAGTGAGTGAGGTTTACATGGTGTGTAAGTGAGGTTTACAGGGTTAGTGAGTGAGATTTACAGGGTTAATGAGTGAGGTTTACATTGTGTGTAAGTGAGGTTTACATGGTGAGTGAGGTTTACAGGGTTAGTGTGTTAGCTTTACAGGGTGAATGAGTGAGGTTTATGAGGTGAGTGAGTGAGGTTTACAGGGTAAGTGTGTGAGGTTTACAGGGTTGGTGAATGAGGTTTACAGGGTTAGTGAGTGAGGTATGAATGGTGTGTAAGTGAGGTTTACAGGGTAAAGTGAGAGTTAGGTTCACAGGGTGATTGAGAGATGTACAGGTAAAGTGAGTGTGGTTTACATGGTGAGTGAGTGAGGTTTACAGGGTTAGTGAGTGAGGTTTACAGGGTTAGTGAGTGAGGTTTACATGGTGTGTAAGTGAGGTTTACAGGGTTTGTGAGTGAGATTTACAGGGTTAATGAGTGAGGTTTACATTGTGTGTAAACGAGGTTTACATGGTGAGTGAGGTTTACAGGGTAAGTGAGTTAGGTTGACAGGGTTAATTAGTGAGGTTTATGAGGTGAGTGAGTGAGGTTTACAGGGTATGTGTGTGAGGTTTACAGGGTTAGTGAGTGAGGTTTACAGGGTTGGTGAATGAAGTTTTCAGGGTTGGTGAGTGAAGTTTACATGCCGCGTCAGTGAGGTTTACAGGGTTAGTGAGTGAGGTTTACATGGTTTGTGAGCGAGGTTTTACAGGATGATTCATGTGTACAGGCTTAGTGAGTGAGGTTTACAGGATGAGTGAGGGGGTTCACAGGGTTAGTGAGTGGTTTACAAGGTGTGCCAGTATGTTTACAGGACGGTTGATTGTATTACGTTTACAGGGTAATTGATAGACTTGCACAAGGCTCTAGGGCAATAATTATTAGTTTAAATAAAAAGTTCTAGATTACATAAATAATTTGAACAAGTTGTCCCCATAACAAACTGGTGTCCTTAAACTGTCCACATATCTAGACTTGCCTGTTAGGAGGATTGAATTACTACACATCCATGGACTTTTCTTTCAGTAAAGCCTTACGGCAAGGCTAGGTAATTGAGTTCATAGGACGAGTGAGTGAGGTTTAACGCCGCTTTTAACAGTATTCCAGTTATATCACGGCGTGTCAGCTTACTGTGGGAGGAAAACCCGAAGTGATGCAGGTCTCAGACGTTTACGACTTCGGTAAAACCCACGAGCACGGGTATGGTGCTGACAAACCTAGAAACATAATCGGGGGGAACCGGGATTCGAACCCACAATCATAGGTTTCTGGCGTGCCCAAGAAACTCTGCACAGCGAATCGCGGCGACTTTGACGACTGCCCCCCCCCCCCCCCCCCCCCCCCCCCCCCCCCGCACACACACACACACACACAGGGCGAAGAAGTTAAAATGGTAGGGTGAGATAGTTAGGATGGTTGGCGCGATTAATTAGTGCAATGGTTTTGAAGAGTCATTGTGACGGGAACGTTCATCGGTTGTCAACGAAATCAAGCTTGTAACATAGCAACAAACCGGTTGCATGGAAACAAGTGGAAGTTCATCGGTTGTCAAGGAAACCCCACTACCAGTATAGCAACAAGTAGGTGATCATCGGTTGTCAAGAAAACCCTAATGGTAACATAGCTACAGAAAGGTGATCACCGGTTGTCAAGGAAATACAACTGGTAACATAGCAGCAAGTGGAAGCTCATCGGTCGTCAAGGAAGCCCCACTGCTAATATAGCAATCATGTGGTTGATCATCGTTTGTCAAGGAAATCCTAATGGTAACATAGCGACAGTAAGGTGATCATCGGTCGTCAAGGAAACTCAAACATAGCAACAAAAAGGTGATCATCTTTTGTCATGGAAACCCTAATGGTAACATAGCGACAGTGAGGTGATCATCGGTTGTCAAGGAAACCCTAATGGTAACATAGCGACAGTAAGGTGATCATCGGTTGTCAAGGAAACCCTAATGGTAACATATATAGCGACAGGAAGGTGATCATCGTTTGTCATGGAACCCCTAATGGTAACATAGCGATACGGGGGTATCATCACATATATAGCTTCAATACCACAATGTTTATTTGAAGAAATCTGAATTACAGATGTCAGGACTGCGTATAAATACACAGTTTGACAATTTTCCTAAATATGTTCATATTTCGCTATTAACGGCGGGATTGCGGAAATCAAATGTCAGGCATCCATATGATTCAAACACCGACCTTCGAATGGTGACATATTGCTCGGTGTGTTGACTCGTGAAAGAAATTAAAAATAGAGCGTTCGAACATTGCAACGTAATGTATCCATACTTAATCTCTACAGTGTAACGTGATGTATCCATACTTCATCTCTACAGTGTAAAGTGATGTATCCATACTTCATCGCTACAGTGTAAAGTCATATATCCATACTTCATCTCTACAGTGTAACGTGATGTGTCCATACTTCATCTCTACAGTGTAACGTAATGTATCCATACTTCATGTCTACAGTGTAACGTGATGTATCCATACTTCATCTCTACAGTGTAACGTATTGTATCCATACTTCATGTCTACAGTGTAACGTGATGTATCCATACTTCATCTCTACAGTGTAACGTGATGTATCCATACTTCATGTCTACAGTGTAACGTGATGTATCCATACCTTATGTCTACAGTGTAACGTGATGTATCCATACTTCATGTCTACAGTGTAACGTGATGTATCCATACTTCATCGTTACAGTGTAACGTGATGAATCCATACTTCATGTCTACAGTGTAACGTGATGTATCCATACTTCATCGCTACAGTGTAACGTGATCAATCCATACTTCATGTCTACAGTGTAACGTGATGTATCCATACTTCATCGCTACAGTGTAACGTGATGTATCCATACTTCATCGCTACAGTGTAACGTGATGTATCCATACTTCATGTCTACAGTGTAATGTGATGTATCCATACTTCATGTCTACAGTGTAACGTGATGTATCCATACTTCATCGCTACAGTGTAACGTGATGTATCCATACTTCATGTCTACAGTGTAACGTGATGTGTCCATACTTCATCTCTACAGTGTAACGTGATGTGTCCATACTTCATGTCTACAGTGTAAAATGATATATCCATACTTCATCGCTACAGTGTAAAGTGATGTATCCATACTTCATGTCTACAGTGTAAAGTGATGTATCCATACTTCATGTCTACAGTGTAAAGTGATGTATCCATACTTCATCGCTACAGTGTAATGTGATGTATCCATACTTCATGTCTACAGTGTAACGTGATGTATCCATACTTCATGTCTACAGTGTAACGTGATGTGTCCATACTTCATCTCTACAGTATAATGTGATGTATCCATACTTCATGTCTACCGTGTAAAGTGATGTATCCATACTTCATCTCCACAGTGTAACGTGATGTATCCATACTTCATCTCTACAGTGTAACGTAATATATTCATACTTCATCTCTACAGTGTAACGTGATGTATCCATACTTCATCTCTACAGTGTAACGTGATGTATCCATACTTCATGTCTACAGTGTTACAT
Organism: Haliotis rufescens; assembly: GCF_023055435.1. Taxonomy (NCBI): domain Eukaryota; kingdom Metazoa; phylum Mollusca; class Gastropoda; order Lepetellida; family Haliotidae; genus Haliotis; species Haliotis rufescens. The sequence goes on along the minus strand of NW_025963824.1, from coordinate 25,120,633 downwards.
GATGTATCCATACTTCATGTCTACAGTGTAAAGTGATGTATCCATACTTCATCGCTACAGTGTAACGTGATGTGTCCATACTTCATGTCTACAGTGTTACATGATGTATCCATACTTCATCTCTACAGTGTAAAGTGATATATCCATACTTCATCGCTACAGTGTAAAGTGATGTATCCATACTTCATGTCTACAGTGTAACGTGATATATCCATACTTCATCGCTACAGTGTAAAGTGATGTATCCATACTTCATGTCTACAGTGTAAAGTGATGTATCCATACTTCATGTCTACAGTGTAACGTGATGTATCAATACTTCATCTCTACAGTGTAACGTGATGTATCCATACTTCATGTCTACAGTGTAACGTGATGTATTTATACTTCATTGCTACAGTGTAATGTGATGTATCCATACTTCATCGCTACAGTGTAATGTGATGTATCCATACTTCATCTCTACAGTGTAACGTGATGTGTCCATACTTCATGTCTACAGTGTAATGTGATGTATCCATACTTCATGTCTACAGTGTAAAGTGATGTATCCATACTTCATGTCTACAGTGTAACGTGATGTATCCATACTTCATGTCTCCAGTGTAACGTGATGTGTCCATACTTCATCTCTACAGTGTAATGTGATGTATCCATACTTCATCGCTACAGTGTAATGTGATGTATCCATACTTCATGTCTACAGTATAACGTGATGTATCCATACTTCATCTCTACAGTGTAACGTGATGTATCCATACTTCATGTCTCCAGTGTAACGTGATGTGTCCATACTTCATCTCTACAGTGTAATGTGATGTATCCATACTTCATCGCTACAGTGTAATGTGATGTATCCATACTTCATGTCTACAGTATAACGTGATGTATCCATACTTCATCTCTACAGTGTAACGTGATGTGTCCATACTTCATGTCTACATCGTAATGTGATGTATCCATACTTCATGTCTACAGTGTAAAGTGATGTATCCATACTTCATCGCTACAGTGTAATGTGATGTATCCATACTTCATGTCTACAGTGTAACGTGATGTATCCATACTTCATCTCTACAGTGTAACGTGATGTGTCCATACTTCATGTCTACAGTGTAACGTGATGTATCCATACTTCATCTCTATAGTGTAAAGTGATGTATCCATACTTCATCGCTACAGTGTAATGTGATGTATCCATACTTCATCTCTACAGTGTAACGTGATGTATCCATACTTCATCTCTACAGTGTAACGTGATGTATCCATACTTTATCGCTACAGTGTAACGAGATGTATTCACACGTCATCTCTACAGTGTAACGTGATGTATCCATACTTCATGTCTACAGTGTAACGTGATGTATTCATACTTCATCGCTACAGTGTAATGTGATGTATCCATACTTCATGTCTACAGAGTAACATGATGTATCCATACTTCATCGCTACAGTGTAACGTGATGTATCCATACTTCATGTCTACAGTGTAACGTGATATATCCATACTTCATGGCTACAGTGTAAAGTGATATATCCATACTTCATCGCTACAGTGTAATGTGATGTATCCATACTTCATGTCTACAGTGTAACGTGATGTATCCATACTTCATCGCTACAGTGTAACGAGATGTAGCCATACTTCATCTCTACAGTGTAATGTGATGTTTTCATACTTCATCTCTATAGTGTAACGTGATGTAGCCATACTTCATCTCTATAGTGTAACGTGATGTAGCCATACTTCATCGCCACAGTGTAACGTGATGTATCCATACTTCACGTCTACAGTGTAATGTGATGTTTTCATACTTCATCTCTATAGTGTAACGTGATGTAGCCATACTTCATCTCTACAGTGTAACGTGATGTATGCATACTTCATCGCCACAGTGTAACGTGATGTATGCATACTTAATCTCTACAGTGTAACGTGATGTATCCATACTTCATCGCTACAGTGTAACGTGATATATTCATACCTCATCTCTTTAGTGTAACGTGATGTATCCATACTTCATGTCTACAGTGTAACGTGATGTATTCATACTTCATCTCTTTAGTGTAACGTGATGTATCCATACTTCATGTCTACAGTGTAACGTGATGTATCCATACTTCATCTCTACAGTGTAACGTGATGTATCCATACTTCATGTCTACAGTGTAATGTGATGTATCCATACTTCATCTCTACAGTGTAATGTGATGTATTCATACTTCATCTCTACAGTGTAACGTGATGTATCCATACTTCATCGCTACAGTGTAACGAGATGTATTCACACGTCATCTCTACAGTGTAATGTGATGTATTCATACTTCATGTCTACAGTGTAACGTAATATATTCATACTTCATGTCTAAAGTGTAACGTAATATATTCATACTTCATGTCTACAGTGTAACGTGATGTATTCATACTTCATCGCTACAGTGTAACATGATATATTCATACTTTATCTCTATAGTGTAACGAAATATATTCATACTTCATGTCTACAGTGTAACGTGATGTATCCATACTTCATGTCTACAGTGTAACGTGATGTATCCATACTTCATCTCTACAGTGTAACGTGATGTATCCATACTTCATGTCTACAGTGTAACGTGATGTATCTATACTTCATGTGTACAGTGTAACTTGATGTATCCATACTTCATTTCTACAGTGTAACGTGATGTATCCATACTTCATGTCTACAGTGTAACGTAATATATTCATACTTCATCTCTACAGTGTAACGTAATATATTCATACTTCATCTCTACAGTGTAACGTGATGTATCCATACTTTATCGCTACAGTGTAACGAGATGTATTCACACGTCATCTCTACAGTGTAATGTGATGTATTCATACTTCATGTCTACAGTGTAACGTAATATATTCATACTTCATGTCTACAGTGTAACGTAATATATTCATACTTAATCTCTACAGTGTAACGTGATGTATTCATACTTCATCTCTTTAGTGTAACGTGATGTATCCATACTTCATGTCTACAGTGTAACGTGATGTATCCATAATTCATCTCTACATTGTAATGTGATGTATCCATACTTCATCTCTACAGTGTAACGTGATGTATTCATACTTCATCTCTTTAGTGTAACGTGATGTATCCATACTTCATGTCTACAGTGTAACGTGATGTATCCATACTTCATCTCTACAGTGTAACGTGATGTATCCATACTTCATGTCTACAGTGTAATGTGATGTATCCATACTTCATCTCTACAGTGTAATGTGATGTATTCATACTTCATCTCTACAGTGTAACGTGATGTATCCATACTTCATCGCTACAGTGTAACGAGATGTATTCACACGTCATCTCTACAGTGTAATGTGATGTATTCATACTTCATGTCTACAGTGTAACGTAATATATTCATACTTCATGTCTAAAGTGTAACGTAATATATTCATACTTCATGTCTACAGTGTAACGTGATGTATTCATACTTCATCGCTACAGTGTAACATGATATATTCATACTTTATCTCTATAGTGTAACGAAATATATTCATACTTCATGTCTACAGTGTAACGTGATGTATTCATACTTCATGTCTACAGTGTAACGTGATGTATCCATACTTCATCTCTACAGTGTAACGTGATGTATCCATACTTCATGTCTACAGTGTAACGTGATGTATCTATACTTCATGTGTACAGTGTAACTTGATGTATCCATACTTCATTTCTACAGTGTAACGTGATGTATCCATACTTCATGTCTACAGTGTAACGTAATATATTCATACTTCATCTCTACAGTGTAACGTAATATATTCATACTTCATCTCTACAGTGTAACGTGATGTATCCATACTTTATCGCTACAGTGTAACGAGATGTATTCACACGTCATCTCTACAGTGTAATGTGATGTATTCATACTTCATGTCTACAGTGTAACGTAATATATTCATACTTCATGTCTACAGTGTAACGTAATATATTCATACTTAATCTCTACAGTGTAACGTGATGTATTCATACTTCATCTCTTTAGTGTAACGTGATGTATCCATACTTCATGTCTACAGTGTAACGTGATGTATCCATAATTCATCTCTACATTGTAATGTGATGTATCCATACTTCATCTCTACAGTGTAACGTGATGTATTCATACTTCATCTCTACAGTGTAACGTGGTGAATCCATACTTTATCTCTACAGTGTAACGTGATTTGTCCATACTGATGCTGCTGCTGCAGCTACTACTACTACTACTACTACTACTACTACTACTACTACTACTACTACTACTACCACTCAGGCTATTTATATAGTGCAAAATCCACATCACTGAGGGACATGCTGGATACTTCATCTCAACAGTGTAACCTAATGTATCCATACATCTGTACAGTGAACAGTGTTGTGTAGAACGCATTTATCTTATCTTATCTTATCTCACATCTAACGGGATGTGCCTTTGTTGATGTTAACCAAAACTACACACACATCTATCCCCACCCTTTAAATACCGTTACACGAACACATGATGTAGTAAGCGTTTAACACACTTCTCCCCTGAATTCCGAATACCATGTATTTATTTCACCCTCATTGCTCCCTACCCCAAATACTAATTTCAAAAGCATATGTCATAATTCAATATACGAAGGCGGAATGTCGACCCCTGACCTAAACCAAAGACCAGGTTCCCAGGTCATAAAAGGGTGAGATTTGAAGTTATATTAGTGAAAGAACATCGACAAAATTCAAAAACATAAATGATTGTTTTAAATGTTGAATCGTTGAATTATTTGTGCGTCCCACTGAAGAGTCCTGAATCCCCTCTAAATAGAGCCCCGAATCCCGCGTACCACACTGAAGAGTTCTGAATCCCCTCTAAATAGAGCCCCGAATCCCGCGTACCACACTGAAGAGTTCTGAATCCCCTCTAAATAGAGCCCCGAATCCCGCGTACCACACTGAAGAGTTCTGAATCCCCTCTAAATAGACCCCCGAATCCCGCGTACCACACTGAAGAGTTCTGAATCCCCTCTAAATAGAGCCCCGAATCCCGCGTACCACACTGAAGAGTTCTGAATCCCCTCTAAATAGAGCCCCGAATCCCGCGTACCACACTGAAGAGTCCTGAATCCCCTCTAAATAGAGCCCCGAATCCCGCGTACCACACTGAAGAGTTCTGAATCCCCTCTAAATAGAGCCCCGAATCCCGCGTACCACACTGAAGAGTTCTGAATCCCCTCTAAATAGACCCCCGAATCCCGCGTACCACACTGAAGAGTTCTGAATCCCCTCTAAATAGACCCCCGAATCCCGCGTACCACACTGAAGAGTCCTGAATCCCCTCTAAATAGAGCCCCGAATCCCGCGTACCACACTGAAGAGTCCTGAATCCCCTTTAATAGAGCCCCGAATCCCGCGTACCACACTGAAGAGTTCTGAATCCCCTCTAAATAGACCCCCGAATCCCGCGTAGTAGGATTACCCGAAGTAGGGCAGGCAGCCGGCGAGGAGAGAGTTATGACATATAGAATCATTTTTAAACAGTTCACACAACCAGAGGATGAGCACGCTCGTCTCTGTTATGACATTCTTCCGGACACTCACTCGCTTGTTATACAGGAATGCGGGCAGGTTAGTCAGCGTACTGGCCTGTAGGACTCTCTCGCATCTTTTGTAAAATCAGATCTGTGATGTGTATGTGTCGGGGCGGGGGTTGGGGTTGGGGCTGGGGGTGGGGGATGGGGGCGGGGGTGGGGGATGGGGGCGGGGGCGGGGTTTGGGTAGTTTGGCGTTGTGTGTGTATGTGTGTGTTTGTGTGTATGTTTGTTTGTTTGTGTGTCTGTATGATTGTGTGTGTGTGTTTGTGTGTGTCCATTGTGTTGTGATGGTTATGTTGTGTTGTGTTGTGTTGTTGAGTGGTGTGGCGTTGTATTGTTCTGATATCAAGCTTATAATGGTGTGGCGTTTGAATAAGATTGGCGTGATATGAAATATGATGTTGGTATGAAATTAATAGGGATAGGATGGTTGTAAACAAAACGTGGAATGAAACGCAGAATTGTTACAACTTTCACACAAATCACTGAAAACAATAAACAAATAAAACCGCCGTCCAGTATGTTAAAACTACAGCCATGAATTGTAAATATGGACTAGCAACAAAAGCCGCTTTACGACAGCTTCATGAACCAACAGTCACTCAACTGGAACCTGGTGTAAACACACAGATCAACCCTTCCCACGAAGAAAGGAACGACCACAACACAAACATATACTCACACGCACGGCAGCGCAACGTCCTCACGGCCACAGGTTTAAGAACACCCATGATGCCCGTCGATCGGCAGTGTTATCCTTTACAAATCCCATACCATGTTTTTAAAGACTCTCAGACCTGTTGAGGAATACTCCATGATTTCGACACTGTAGCTGTCGTTATTGGGAACATATCCAGCTGTGTTCGTCAAGCAACCTTTGGACTCCACAGACGGTGCCTCATTGCTTTCAGGGTGAAACAGAGATGCGATTATTGCGATTGTAATTAGATGCGACAGTTGCGCCAACGCTCGGTTACCTCGTTATAACGCGGACATCGTAGAGGGCGTGTTTTTGTTTCGGTGCTGGCTTGACGATGTCGTTATGTTATATCTGTAAATGACAGTTTGGTCTGTTAAATCGTGATTATCCAGAAAGGTGAAGATAAAAGTTTAAAAGAAGATGAAATTGAGTTTTTTTGTATTCTGCGAATAGTTTTCTAAATATCTTCTTTGTATCTGCTGTGGTTCGTTCACCTTGCCGCGTCATACCAAAATATAGTGAAATTTGGTATTTCTTGTTATCCTGCCTGATCCTCGGCACTAAGGGGGGTAAACGCGGATTGGTCGGTTCGGAGACATAATACTGTGTCTGAGTCGGGTATCTACGGTAAACTGGTATCTCAGTGAGCTAGCACTATGGAACCGGAATAACATCCGGACTAGTACAAGCCACACACACACACACACACACACACACACACACACACACACACACACACACACACACACACACACACACGAACGCGCACGCACACACAGACAGACACACACGAACGCGCGCACGCACGCACACACACACACACACGAACGGGCGCGCGCACGCACACACAGACAGACACACACGAACGCGCGCACGCACGCACACACACACACACACGAACGGGCGCGCGCACGCACACACACGCACGAACGCACACACACACCAACACACACGCACGAACGCACACACACACGCGCACGAACGCGCGCGCGCGCACACACACACCAACACACACATCAACACAGACACGAACACATGTTTCGACACCTGTGTTTCGGGTGTATGAACCTATCGTGTTTCCACGGACTTGTACATAGGTCCGTGGTGTTTCCAACATCTGGTCATCGACCATCGGAGCTGGTTCTGTTGGGGTGCACAGGGTGAATGTCATGTGACAACACTGTAAAGACCTGGAAACACTATTGGTCCATAGTCTGAAAAACAACCTGATTATAAACGGGATACGATCTCAGCAACACGCACCGTCATATGCTTCCACTCCTTTTTCATGGTTAGGAGAGTGGCTCCCCTCCTCCAACACAAAGGAAAACAGAAGCAACAAATCAGTGTGTTGTGGCCTCACGAGAAGAGCGTTGTCTGCTAACAAAACCACACACATGGTTTATCTTCTCAAACATATTTGCTCCTTACCCAGATAACACCAGTCACCAGGCGCCCATCAGCCGGGATTCACTTCATCAGGGAAACAAAGTGCTCTCTTCGAAGTCGGACCTCGGGTATATTACCAGAAGCGACCGGTGCTTACTGACCCTCAAGGCCGACCACGAGTGTCGTGTTAGGTTAGCTTAGGTTACTCCCCTCTACTGAGTGTGATCGGTCACATCTCTTCAGGACCGCATCCGTGGTCTAGTGGTAGAGCGTCCGCCCGGACGGAAGGTCCGGGGTTCGATCCCCGGCCGGGTCATACCAATAGACGTTAAAAGATGGTACTTGTTGTTACCCTGTCTGGCGCTCGGCATAAAGGGGCTTAAACAAGAACTGGTCGGCTCGGAGTAAGTATACAGTGTCTGTGTAGGGTATTCACGTTAAACTGCGGCATGGTATCTCAGTGAGCTGTCACTATAAATCGGCATCAGTCCGGACTAGTACAAGCAGCCACACACACACACACACACACACACGCGTGCATGTACGTCACTATGTATGTGCAATAATCTTGGACGCGACGTTATATCAAATTTCACCTCCCCTCACCTATCTCTTCAGCTTGTCATCACACTGTCTCCTGGAATGCTGGACCCGTCTGGCATCGGTTTTTGGTATGGGATTCAAATGGGGTTGGATGGAGATTAAGATAATCAACTTAAAGACTTCTTGCGTCATATTGTTTCCTAAATAGTCAAACGGGAACACAATAGTCTGTATAGAGGTATAATCAATATCCATAACTTGATTAGAGAAGTACACATTGGTTTTATAAGTGACAATTTTACATATAGTCTATAGTTAGTATTGAGTATGCGATTAAGAATTCAATTTTTTGTTTTTTAAGTTGTAATTCATTACATAGTCATCAAACTTGCTTCTTGATGGTAGCAAAAACCCAGAACGGGACCACACTATATTAAGGAGTGACGTTCCTGGAGTTGACAGGGCTAATTGATACACAGAAACAAGGGACCCCCTGCCTCATGACAAAACCGATAACACCAGCTGGCTACAGATGTTGGAAAGTTAGATCGTGGCCAACCTTTAATATAAGATAGGAAACTCACTACTTTTTCGGCCGAAATTGCATCGCTAAAGCGCGTGCAAGCGATATCGACGTCACGACAGGGGGCGCATGCAGGCATCACGACGGGAGATCAAGGCAACTCCACGACGGGGGCGTCAGGAACAATACGGCGACATTACGACGGGAGACATCGGCGACATTACGACGGGAGACATCGGCGACATTTCGACGAGTGACGCCAAAAGCATCACGACAGTAAGGCCGACAACATTTCGACGAGAGACGCCAAACAGCATCACGACTGGAGACGAAAACCGCATTACGAAGGGAGACGCCGACAACATTACGACAGGAGACGTCAACAGCATCGCGACGGTATGGCCGACAACATTACGACTGGAAAAGCCAACAGCATCACTAAGGGAGACGCTGACAACATTACGACATACGACGGAACGGAAATCACATTAGAAATACATGAAGAGACAGAGTCACGGAAAGTTACAACCCACAGACGGTGAGTCTATTATTGATCTACTAGAACAACTTTTTCTAGCCTCTGGAACGACGACGATGATGATGATGATGATGATGATAGTTTTCTGTCCTTTTCACTTGGCGGCTTTCCAACAGAAAGTTCTTCCAACAGAAACTTCTGGACTAAAATAATGACTCTTGTATGTAAAACTGTTAAAAGGTGGAAAAACCTCTTCAGTAATTTTATATGACAACGATGTGAAACTGCCTGTACATACAATATATCCCCTGTTATATATACATTTGTAAAATACCGTTATATCTATTATCAATATATCTTCATAAACTTGGGGAAAATAAAGATGATATATCTATCTATGAGACTAACACTTAGTTAATGAAAACATGTCTTTAAAATATGTTTTTTCCTTCGAAAGAACCTTTCCTCTTCTGCTGTGGAATCAAGCAAACTAGACTTGGTTAGTTTGATCGAGACTTGCCTAGGCTTTTAGTAAAAAAGAAATACCTAAAAAATATAAATTCCACGGTCATAGTGCAGGACTATCTATCTATTATTAAAAATACAGGTGGACATGAAGAGATAGTGTCACGGCGTTGTACAACCCACAGGCAGTCAACAGTCATCCGATATCCGATATCCGTCAGTAGTCTGCATCCGTTCGTTAACAGACACTTACAGAACAAAGATGTAGAGTTAATTAGCCTATTTCTGTCGGCGGGGATCAAAGAAGGATCTCTTCATAAAGACGCATTACAAACCGCCGCGTGTGATTTACAATCAAGCGTTAAGACCCTAAACGTGAGCATAACATGAGATATTTTGGCAGCTGTAATCTGTTAATGGGGATGCTGATACACATGAACATACTTCTCAGACTGATTTAATCAACCTTTAAACCAAGTCATAAAGCCTGCAAAATGGTCTATCCCCCAAATTTAAAAAAGGAGTCCAACTCAAGTCTGGAATGATTTGGCCTGTCCAGATTGCCTCGGCCCTGAACTTAAGGATTGTTCTGGGCTACAATTTAATTTTTGTTTTGTTGTTTTGTACATACAAATGCATATATATTTTAAAATAAAATAACATTAACATGTTTCCGCTAAGATAAGCATAATATTTTAGATAAGTCTGTATCTGCCATTCAAATCTGTGCAAACATCACAATCAGATATCGTTATCTTCCAAACGTTGTCAATATATTTAAGACTAAAAGACTACACATGGAATGGGTTCTATCGCCTGTGTTTCCATTTCTTTCATGTTTTCATGTATATATGTCATGCATACATACACTTTTCTTATCTCCGCGCCATATAAATGTTCCATTTTTTAACCTGGTCCCAAGTGGGCGTCTTTGTACAATACAAATCTTTGATTCTTGATGGACATTTCTAGTAGATATGAAAAAGTGAAAAGCAAAACTCGCGACCCGCAACCCGCAATTATCAATACCCAAATAACATGGAGTGGTATATAAAAAGGTAATAGAAACTATCTCCTCACAATGTAACTGATATTTTTCATGACTACTTGAGTGACGTCATTCATAGCTTCAAAGGTAATTGGCAGTTGGTGTTTGCCTCCTCCCTGAGTACCGCGTTATATCGAGGGTGCGCGGTGGTGCCGATCATGACCCGTGTGTTCCCGCATCATCAGGGAATTAACATGGTAAACACAGACAGCGTATGGAATGTATTTCTATCTCTTGCTCTCCCCAGCTGGGACCATATCTTCTCAGCAGGGGAGTGACCCGCCCTTGTATCGCAGCCTTCCTACACTAGGTGGCGCTCTTGTGATGAAACCGATACTACTACCGTAATACATCTCGGAAGTACAGATTTAGATGAATGTCGTTCAATATACAATCACCCGAATTAAACTAACCGTTATTGTTGGAATATATTCCAGAATTTCTTTTTCTCATCAGTTGTGAGTGAGTGAGTAAGTGAGTGTAGGTGTGTGTATTGTTTGTTTGTTGTTTAACGTCGCACTCAGCAATATTCCAGCTAAATGACGGCGGTCTGTAAATAATCGAGTCTGGATCAGACAATCCAGGGATGAACATCATGGGCATCGATCGCATTGCGGCGTGAGGTGAGTTGAGGTGAGTTGAGTTGAGGTGATTTGAGGTTTACATAGACTAACGTCGCTTTCAAGACTTTAGCACTATCGTCTTACATGCACGTGTGTGTGCCTATTTGTATTTTTCTGACTTCATCAGTCAATCAATCCATACTTTATTCAGTATGAAGGCCATAGGCCTATATCCAAATAGTTGGTTGGTTTGTTGTTTAACGCCGCACTCAGCAATTTCCTAGCTATATGACGGCGGTCTGTAAATAATCGAGTCTGGACCAGACAATCCAGTGATTCATATCATGAACAACGATCCACGCAATTGGAATCGATGACATGTATCAACCAAGTCAGCGAGCCTGACCACCCGATCCCGTTAGTCGCCTTTTACGACAAGCATAGTCACCTTTTACGGCAAGCATGGGTTGCTGAAGACCTATTCTACCCCGTAATCTTTACGGGTCTTATATCCAAATAACAATTTACTATATCCAAATAACAATTTACAAATAACAATTTACAAGTATGGTACAATATACATGAGTACTAAATACATTTTTCTTTCACAAGCATGATAAATGAACAGGCATCATGTATTGTGTTATTACATGCACATTTACATTAGTGATACAAGTAAATAATTATTTAATTCTGATAGAATCAAAGGCAGCAGGTATAATTAAAACAATGTGATTCATCCTCCACATCTCCATCACAGTTTCTCATCCACTCTTTGCCACCTACCTTTATTATAACTCAACCGTACTAGTCTACCTCTTAACTTCACCTGACCGCCTCCGTGGTCTTGTGGTAGAGCGTCCCCCCGGAGAGCGGAAGGTCCAGGGTTCGATCCCGGGCCGCGTCATACAAAAAGACGTTAAAAGATTGTACTTGTTGTTACCCTGTCTGGCGCTCGGCATTAAGGGGCTAAAACAAGGACTGGTCGGCTCGGAGTCAGTATACTGTGTCTGAGTGGGGTATTCATGTTAAACTGCGGCATGGTATCTCAGTGAGCTAGCACTATAAATCGGCATCAGTCCGGACTAGTACAAGCAGCCACACACACACATACACGTGCATGCACGTCGCTATATAAGTGCAATAATCTTGGACGCGACGTTAAACCCAATTTCACCTCACCTCACTTAACTTCACCTTTATTGCACTAATTGTATAAAGATACTTTATATTCTCTGTAAACGTTATAAGCGGGACAACAATATACACAATCATTAAAATTGGATTTGACCCCAAAATTACCAACATTATCAAAACGTTACTAGGCTGAAAAGTCGCCGAAAAACTACAAGGTTCGAGACACAACTATGTACCTGCATAAAGTACATTACAATTGAATAACCATTCTTGTTTATTTCAATATTAGCCAGTCTGTGTATATTCATTTTGTCCGCCAGTTTATTCTGAACTGTTGTTAATAGTAGAAAACCAACTTTGATTCAACATATTAATAGCACAATCCTTCAACAGTCCTATTAAGCATGTTCTATCTCCAACTGTTTGTGACAGCCAAGCAATACCAAAACAGTGAGAAAACAGTAGTTATCTAAATGTGAGGTACAATTTTTATACCCTGTATTGTCTATAAAGTAACACGCTGCACGGTCTTAGGGGAGGCGCTCTCCGTGGATAGGTAATATTTTACACCGTTACCAAACAAACAAACAAGTGAATTGATATACTCTGGATATTGGTTATATTTGCCAAAAACAAAAGCAAATCAGTAATGTGAGCTTACACAGGAAGGTCAGGTGAAATGGGTTCTTGAAGTTATAAAGCCACGTGTGTGTGTGTGTGTGTGTGTGTGTGTGTGTGTGTGTGTGTGTGCGTGCTTGCATTAGTACGGACTATTGCAGGTTCTATTATGCTAGCCCACTGACTTACCATGCCGCAGTTACACTTTAAAACCCATATAAGACAGTATACTTACTCTGAGCCGACTAGTCCTTGTTTCAGCCCCTTAATGCAAGACAGGGTAACAACAAGTACCATAACCCTACCATGAATCGAACCATCGACTTCCCGAACCGACATTCTATCCACTAGACAACGGAGGCGGGTACATTTAAGACTGATCCTAGTTCGTTATTAACAAGTACCATATCTTTACGTCTTTTGGTTGGTTGGTTTGGTTGGTTTGTTGATTTACGCCGCACTCAGCAATATTCCAGCTAAATGACGGCGGTCTGTAAAAAAAATCGAGTCTGGACCAGACAATCCAGTGATTGACGTCATGCGCATCTATCCACGCCTTTTGGGATTCGATGACATTACTTTATTCAGTATGAAGGCCATAGCCCTATATCCAAATAGTTGGTTGGTTTGTTGTTTAACGCCGCACTCAGCAATATTCCAGCTATATGACGGCGGTCTGTAAATAATCGAGTCTGGACCAGACAATCCAGTGATTCATATCATGAACAACGATCCACGCAATTGGGATCGATGACATGTATCAACCAAGTCACCGAGCCTGACCACCCGATCCCGTTAGTCGCCTTTAACGACAAACATAGTCACCTTTTACGGCAAGCATCCTATTCTACCCCGGATCTTCACGGGTATAACGTCTTTTGGAATGAAGCAGCCAGGGATGGAATCACCGATCTTCCCAAGACGACCTTGTAATAAGGTCAAAGTGTTGTAATTACATTTGTGTCGAAGTTGAAGGGACGAGTTAAGTACCACGAGTTATCCGAGGTTCGACACCACCGAAAACAATACGCAGGGACCAAGCTTTTACTTCGAGACAAGCGTAAGTTTGACATAACAGTGTTTGACTGTATACAATTAGAGAAAGTATGTGTTAAATTGGTGGGTTTGTTTGTTGGTTGGTTTATTGTTTAACTCCGCACTCAGCAAAATTCCAGCTATATAACGGCGGTCTGTAAACAATCGAGTCTGGACCAGACAATCCAGTGATTAATATCATGAGCATCGATCCACGCAATTGGGATACGATTACATGCATCAACCAGGTCAACGTGCTTGACCACCCGATCCCGCAGTTTTTGTAACTTCTTTGCATCATACAATTATGAAAAAACAAATGTATATTGGGGAAGACTAAATTCAAACCTGCCAGGTTTCGCTTGAATACTGCTCAAAGTGGCGTTGGACCCAACGCACTCCTTCCATCGATCAGTTGAAGTTTGTGCGCAGTTGAATCTGATGTTGTTCATCATGCAGATGATTATGCATCATTATTTGATTCCTAGTATACTGAACGTCACTGCGAATATAGCTCATGGCACTGTTGTTATGTACTCAGTTGGTTTTAGTAATAGTTGCGGGGCACGGGTGCCAGTCGTCTAAGGCGCCGCAATTCGCTGTAAAGAGTTGCGTCCCTTGGGCACGCCAGAAACCTATGATCTGGGTTCGAATCTCGGTTCGCCCCGATTATGTTTCTCGGTTTGTCAGCACCATACCCGTGCTCGTGGGTTTCACCGAAGAGGTAAACGTCTAAGACCTGCATCCCTTCGGGCTTTCCTCCCACATTAAGCTGACACGCCGCGATATAACTGGAATAATGTTAAAAGCGGCGTTAAACCCAACTCACTCACTCACTAGTAATAGTTGCGAGTCAGTTACGAAAATGTTATATAAGGGAGATAACTCCATTATCTGACAGGGAACGATATTGAGGGAGCGTTCATAAAATGAACGATCATGGCTACACACAATCAAATGTTTTCCTTTAGACTTCTACAGTAACGTTATGTACAGCATGGCTTTGTAGCTACAATGAAATCACAATACTTGCTGCATTAGCCAGTTCCATTTCCAGCTGAGCACACCAACCCCCGTTCCTCAGCAAATGTACTTGAAAATATCTATGGTCAGCTTCAGCATAAGTCATCATGTTAAAAGGAACAACACTACATATGGAAAACATGGTCAGTTTTTATTACTAGAAGGATGTACTCCACTCAAGCGGCTGGCCGAACAACTGATTCTGATTTCGTGTAGTAGAACCCCATAACATTCTGCGAGTTAGACATCCGTATTTTATCACTGAATATTGTTTTAAGAGTGATGCTGACGGTACAAATACCATCGTCTAAGTCGTCAAAGGCGCCGCAATTCGCTGTGCAGAGATATGTCTCATTGGCTCGCCAGAAACCTAGGATCGTGGGTTCAAATCCCGGTTCGCCCTGATTATGTTTCTAGGTTTGTCAGCACCATACCCGTGCCTTTGGGTTTCACCAAAGTAGTAAACGTCTAAGACCTGCATCAGGTCGGACTTTCTTCCCATACTAAGCTGACACGCTCTGATATATCTGGAATACTGTTAAAACTCAACTCTCTCACTACTCGGCCACGAGAATAACATAGTGTTATTTAATTATTATGTTAAATTTTGTCTAGGGGGTTCGAAAAAAACAACATATGGAGAAGGTTTTGACTGACCCTGACTGTGTTGGTCATTGTTCCTGATTTGTGTTCGTCATGGTGAGTGAGTGTGGTTTTATGCCGCTTTTAACAATATTCCAGCAATATCACGGTAACATATTCCCTCTGTAACAGGTTTGACTTCAGTAGAAGTCCATAGTTTATTATATTGGTTTGGAATAGTTGTGAGACAGGGTTATGTAAGGGGAGATCACTCCCATCTTACTTCCTGTATTGACCATGTGCTCACAGGACCTAGTATAGATGGATTCACTCACACACGGAGCCCTTAAATTTCAAGGAAATGTGGGAGAAAATAGGAGAAGATTTCGCCATGCCTGGGAGTGCTACTTAGCAGTTGCAGATCCATGCGAGAAGACAGTTGAGTATTAATCCTCTTTCTTCCTCACAATTGCTGGAGAAGAAGCAGGAGAAATTTATAAATCCATGGAATGGGAAAATGTAGGGGATGACATGAAAATAAAAAAAAGATGAAGAACTTCTAAAAGTATTGTGTACCGAAGAAGAATTATATTGTTTTTCCACGTGTAACCGGAAAGCGGACAGAACATTGGGCAGCATATCACTGATTCGAAACAACAATTTGGTTGGTTGGTTGGTTTGTTGTTTTACGCCGCACTCAGCAATATTCGAGCTATATGTCGGCGGTCTGTAAATAATCGAGTCTGAACCAGACAATCCAGTGAAAAATATCATAAGCATCGATCCACGCAATCGTGATCGATGACATGCATCCACTAAATCAGCCAACCTTGACCACCCGATCCCGTTAGTCGCCTTTCACGACAAGCATAGTCGCGTTTTACGGCAAGCATGGGTAGCTTTTGTAACTTGCTACACACATTTACCACAATGAGTACATGTGCCTTTTGCTAGTTTGAAGATTCTGAACTTTTAAATTTTTGCCGTTTCCATGGAAACATTAAGAAACTTAAACTTTTAGGGTGGTTGTTTTGTACAGCCTATATCTTTTTTAACTATGCACCCCAGCTTCACCAAACTTTCTACACACATTAACCACAATGAGTACTTGTGCCTTTTGCTAGTTTGAAGTTTCTGAATTTTTTTTATTTTTGCCGTTTCCATGGAAACATTAGAAACTTAAACTTTTAGGGTGGGTGTTTTGTACGGCCCATATCTTCTTAACCATGCAACCTAGCTTCTGAACGAATTTATAGAATCAAAGCAAACGATTCTACAAGAGATTTGGAAACTGGCAGATTAAAAGTCAACATTCCCGATATTCCAAATTTGACTGGTGGTTTGCGCACTGATGTGGAAGTGTCTCAAGGCTCAAGAGTCATGATCACGAAGAATGTGTGTGTGGCAGATGGACTAGTGAATGGAATGCAAGGGACTGTACATTCATTCTATCCACCTCGTCATGCTTTGTAGTTAATTTCCAGTATCAAAGGATTCCAAGACTTTATGTTGTGCTAAGCATTGATTATCCCACTCTAGATTGAAATATATTTGCAAAAACATGTGTTCATTTCAAACATAATGCATCCTCATGGGGTTACAAAGGAAAGGGTAGTTCCTCTGACTTAAAGCAACAGGTATATTTCATTAATTAAGAAACTATTTACTATTTGTTGTTGACCAGCGGGGATAACGGGGGTATGTTTGCTCACTTCTTTCTTGTTA
The DNA here is from genome assembly GCF_023055435.1 of Haliotis rufescens. Taxonomy (NCBI): domain Eukaryota; kingdom Metazoa; phylum Mollusca; class Gastropoda; order Lepetellida; family Haliotidae; genus Haliotis; species Haliotis rufescens. Next base: position 25,103,196 of record NW_025963824.1, on the reverse strand, counting down.
CGGGGGCACGGGTGGCCCATGCAGTCGTCTAAGGCGCCGCGATTCGCTGTGCAGAGTTGCGTCCCTTGGGCACGCCAGAAACCTATGATTGTGGGTTCGAATCCCGGTTCGCCCCGATTATGTTTCTAGGTTTGTCAGCACCATACCCGTGCTCGTGGGTTTCACCGAAGTAGTAAACGTCTGGGACCTGCATCACTTCGGGCTTTCCTCCCACATTAAGCTGACACGCAGCGATATAACTGTAATACTGTTAAAAGCGGCGTTCAACCCAACTCACTCACTCACTCTTTCTTGTTACAATTTGCAAGCTGCATTCACTTTCATTTAAGTCACAATTAAGTATTTCACTAATGTTGCCTTGAAAGCTTTCACCCCTTTTCGCAATTTAGACTCATCCGAGTTGCCGAGACGCGACCATGCTGCCAAACCTTACAAGAGAGTCGTGACCCAATTCACTTAAAATAGTTGTTGATTGTGATGTTGTTGTTTGAAGTTGAAACAACCCACGTGATGTGCCGGTTTCCGATGAAAATTGAAAGTTTGTCACGTTTGAGAAAGGCTCGCGTTGATTACAAAATACAGATTCCTTTCCCCGCAATATGTTAGAATATTCGCGCTTTTGAACAGAGGTCGAATCCACGGTGTAGGATTTCAGGGGCTGGTCATTTCGGTGGCCAGTGATTTTGCATATTTCGCTTGAGGAAATGCCTGCGTTTGACAACAGAGTTACTGCAGTTGCACGAAGACGGTGTTTTGTGTAAGTTTTTGGCAGATTTGCTGTCTTTCATAAATGTTGAAATGCTGTTTTTGCCGAGAGGACGTGTCGTGTACCACACAGAATCCAAGGCCTTCAAAGACCGCTTCGGCTGCTGATAAAACGTGAAATTATTGGGATTCAAGTGGGAAATGTAAGTTTTGAAGGAAGCAACGGGACAAGAAGAAGTACCTGTGGCATAAACGCGTTTTTTGGGCTCAATCACGTTCTTCAAATCTCCCCTGTGTTTTTTTTTGTCAACTCCAGGAATTCAAACCCGTCTTCATCTGAATCGACTCTGAAAGAAGAAACATTTAACTCCCGCTGATTTTCATTCCCCCGCCTAGCAAATCCCAAAGTGATGTCAAACCAAACTTTTCTTTGAAGCATAGTGGGGTCGGACAAATTAAAACTCTGACGGATAGATTCAAGTTGTGACAAAGGGATGATGCGTGGACTTGTGAAGACCCTCTTTTTTTTAGCTTCCTTAACATAGAAAGAAAAATGTTAAAATGTTATTGGCAGAATGAAATTCCTCGCCACTTAAAATATTGATGGTTCTTTCAAATGGGGCAGAACAAATATGGCAATGAATCGCAGCCCTCAATCCAACATAGGCCGACTTGGAATACAAATCACCGTTCGTGTTTCGCACTTCTGCATAGAAAATCCGGAGTCTCTCATTCAACTCCCCAGCAGGAAGCAGTTCAAAGTCCCTACCAAGGCCACGAACATCAAGCCATTCTGAAAACAAAGTAAAAATTCAGATAAGTATTTTTATTTAGAAGATAAATACTATGTGTGTGTCTATTTCCGGGATTTTATCGAGTATTTGCATCTTGGGAATTCATCTCGAAACGCGTTAGCGTTTATTAGTCTTATTTGTATTCGTAAATTTTTAGGCATAAAAAATACAATATTGACAGTACATTCTGCAGTATATTTTACGAACGCATCTATAGGTAATGTTTTTTTTATATTATTTTGATTAGCATATTATTCATATATATATATATATATATATATATATATATATATATTAATTTTATAAAGGAAATGAGGTCATTTTTTTTTTTTTTTGCAAACGGGAAGGGGCATAGCTCTAATTTGTTGTCATCACTGTAATTGTAAACAATCTTACGCCGGAAGATTTTCACGGCCCAAACAGTACTTCTTGAGGTGCTTTTTGCAGTTGTTTCTGTCAATAATTGTTGCAGTTTGATTTCATCAGTTTGGCAAAATCGTCCAGTGGGGGCTTCACATTTTGGAAGAGCCAAGGGAACATCTGGCTGACGAGAGGCTGAACCGGGCAACGTAGCATCATCAGACGCGGCGTTCAAGACGTTGTCAAGACCTTCAGAGTCTGTAAATATAATTCACGTTTTAATAGAATAAAATTTGCATTATCGTTGAATTTTTAAAAAATCATTTATAGGGGTGGAAACGAACCATTATGATTAAAATTGTTTAGGAAAATGCTAGCACAGCAAGATGATGACTTTTGACAGGTGTCAATCATGGTTTTGTGAAAAAATCCAAATAGGCTTTTTTAAAAGTGAAAAAAAAGAAAGAGTTTTACTCACAATCATCCGAAAAGTGTTGTTGCAAAACAGATTCATCAATTTCTGCAAATATTTCTTCTGCTGAAGGCAGCGAGAAATTAATTCCCGGCTCGCTGACTTGGTTGATGCATGTCATCCCATTGCGTGGATCGATGCTCATGATATTAATCACTGGATTGTCTGGTCCAGACTCGAATATTTACAGACCGCCGTCATATAGCTGGAATATTGCTGAGTGAGGCGTTAAACAACCAACCAATCTGAGTCATGGCGTTCATGTTAATTAGTATGCGCGCACTCAGCAATTTTCCAACTATATGACGGCGGTCTGTATAAATAATAGAGTCTGGACCAGGCAATCCAGTGATTAATATCATGAGCATCGATCCACGCAATTGGGATCGATGAGGTCAGCGATCCTGACCACCCGATCCCGTCAGTCGCCTTTTACGATAAGTTTAGTCACCTTTTACGGCAAGCAAGGGTTGCTGAAGACTTGTTCTACCCCGGAATCTTCACAGGCCCGGCGTTAAACAATAAACCAATTGCAACCAATAAACAACGGAATTTAACAACCGTACTTACGTTCACATAATTCACACTCCAGGGTTTACTTGGTGTATTCCTCAATGATTCAACATTCCTGTTTTTATCTCCTGGAATGCTCGTGTCCGATTTTTCACCCTTGCTGGAAAAACAGCAATGTTCCACATTATTACCAAAGTCAAAACTAGAAACCAAATTCAATAAACATATATTTATAGTCTATCCAAAAAGAAGACATAGTGTATAATTGCCTAAAATTAAGGCAATGTAAATTTAAATTTTATGTAAATTTAATCTCCTCATGTATATTATGTCGGATCGGAAATATCGCAGGCGCCAGATATATGCAACAAAATAAACAAGTGAGTATCATAATAATTCTAAAAAAAACCACCGAACGTAATTTTGTTTCAATATCATACATTACTCCGGTCTGAAAAGAATGGATTCTTAGCCTGACAAACCAGCGATTGATATCGTCCAACAACCTCGGTCCGAGTACAATGACACACCTTCAACCTTCATTTTGAAACAAAACATTCAACATGGAATATTGGGGACCTATTCTGAACCAGAATCAAGACGGGAATGGATGTTATAAAAAAGGCATTGTAACTAATTACGACTTACATCTTCATCGATTCGCTGTTTATAGCTACAGTACGATAACGATCACCATTTTCTCTCGAACCCGTGAAGATCTGGGGTAGAATAGATCTTCAGCAACCCATACTTGCCGTAAAAGGCGACTATGCTTGTCGTAAAAGGCGACTAACGGGATCGGTTGGTCAGGCTCGCTGACTTGGTTGATGCATGTCAACGATCCCAATTGCGTGGATCGATGTTCATGATGTCAATCACTGGATTGTTTGGTTCAGACTCGATTATTTACAGACCGCCGTCATGTAGCTGGAATATCGCTGAGTGCGGCGTTAAACAACAAACCAGCCAACCAACTCTCTCTCAACGTCAAAACGTTTCAGAGAGACAAGTATCATATGAAATGTATTTGTTACTACGTCTATTGAACATAATATAGTACAACAGCGTTAAATATACATCTGTATAATAGTTCATGGCAACATATGGAGATCGAAAACCGAACGAATATGGTTGCTATCAATTTCATTGTATTTTTTTTTGCCTTGGTGTACATTAGCTACACCTATCTCACCTTAATAAATCAATAAACGATGACCAACTCACTGACAACGTATTGTAATATCTTTCGACAATCGACAAGCTTATCACCACATCACCGAGGACCACAAATACCCCGTTATAGCGCGCGACAAGAGACTCGTTTTTCATTAGAAGGGACTCGGACATATTTATCGGAAAAAGACGAATTGATTCTTTTGTGGAAATATTAAAAATACCATCGTGACACCTGTTTCCGTGGCAATGAATGTGAAATAAATCGTTAACACACTCACCGTCACAGGACCCGTGAAGATCCGGGGTAGAATACGTCTTCAGCCACCAATCCTTGCTGTAAGAGGCGACTAACAGGATCGGGAAGTCAGGCTCGCTGACTTGATTGATGCATGTCATCGATCCCAATTGCTCATGATATCAATTACTGGGCTGTCTGGTCCAGACTCGTTTATTTACAGACCGCCGTCATATAGATGGAATATTGCTGAGTGCGGCGTTAAACAACCAACCAACTCTCCATCTCACAATTTAATTACAAGGAGACATAATTTTCTCCACAAATGCCTCCGTATCGGCTGCTGTAGAATGGTGGCCATTTCTAATCAACTTGTAGTGACGTCACATGAACACGAAGTTTCGTATCATTTACAGTTTATGACTAATAATATTAATCACTGGATTGTCTGGCCCAGACTTGATTATTCAGAGACAGCCGTCATATAGCTGGAATATTGCTGAGTGCGGCGTTAAACAAAAAACAACTACAGTTTAGGATCATGACCATCACGAACATCCTTATTCTTCTTGTTATCTGCAAGGCAGACCGTGATTTATAAACAGATGTGGCAGCCAGTAGAAGAAGAGTCGCAGCAGCCCGACCGTGATGATGATGAAGAACCACACGACAGCTGTTTTCAGTGTATGGGGCCTAAACCCGGAGATTTTCTGTAACAGTGAATGAGTGAGTTAATTTTACACCACAGGAACTGAGGGTCTCACGGACTGAAAAACAGATCATGTCGGCGAAGAAAGGAGACGTCACAACAGTATGTTGGAAGCACCCTGTGTCCACAAATCACATGCACTGTCGCAACTTAGTGAACTCAACATGTGGACATCGCTTCAGTTCAACTGGTTGAAACTTTCCACACACGCAACACTTGACGTCAACATCGTTGATAGATTCAGAATCTGATTGATCGTCGCTTGAGACAAAGAGCTTATCAATCCCAGATGGTCCAGGTTGTTTGGGCGACACAACAGTGGGACGTATATCATTTTTCCTAATATTAACCTGCTCATCCTTGTCTCATGTAGACTTGCCAGTCGTCTTATCAGTTGTCACTTTATTTGTCTTGGCTTTGCAGTTGATGCTGATGCCTTGCTTCCTAATTTTGTCGTGTTTTGAGATGAAATATCTGGTTCAGTGATTGCTTGCGCACCAAAGATCTTATTGATAGAACGTCTTTGCTTCGATTTCTTGATGGTAACAACAGGTAGATGATCTTCAAAATAATTTTAATCTGATGGCTGTTCAACGATGTCAGGATCTGGAAGGACACGTGTAACTGACGTTTCTGATGCTTTTTTCACCTGTTGAAACTGTGCAAACGTACAGATGGCTTCATGTCCCGAAAGCGCTGTACCGACAGAAATCTCGTACGCCTTACAAGGAACAGACGTTATATCTGTTAACTGCTCCAGATATTGACCGCTGCCACTTCCTACATTCAGAACTGAAAATCTTGGTGAAAGGCCTAAAGCACTTAACATCAATATATAATTAATCGGCTGGCGAACATAGCTTTTGATGTGAGACCCGTGGCCGTCATATAGCAGCAGAGTTTTCTTGTCACTTCTGACTTTGGCACACTTCACAAAATGGCCTGTTAAATATCGTTGAAATATTTCTGTATTGGACCATCCTGTCTCGCTAACAGTTCTACATGTTCCAACTGTCGATCCAGCTAAGAGCTAGATCATCGCACATGCATGAACCAGGGAAAATGAAAAAAGTGGAATCTTCAGAGCCAATGCATTGCCGCATCCAAAAACAGTGACCGTAGAGGATTTCAACTTGAACCACGTCCGTAGATCAACCGATTTGCGATGGATAATGTGCGAGATTAATTCCGTTACCCGTGAAGATCCGGGGTAGAATAGGTCTTCAGCAACCCATGCTTGCATGCATCAACCAAGTCAGCGAGTCTGACATCCCGATCCCGTTAGTCGCCTTTTACGACAAGCCGAGCCGCCTTTCACGGCAAGCATGGGTTGCTGAAGACCTATTCTACCCCGGATTGTCACGGGTCTTGTCCCCCTGAAAGAGTAAGTAAGTTCAACGTCCCCCTGAAAGAGTACAAAAGTTCAACATCATTCAAAGCACATTTGGGTCTACCCCATTTTTAATCGTAGTATATTTATTAGTTTTAATTGATAGCGACAATTCACTATAAACACCAGCGGCTGAAGGCTTGGTGTAAATCATGCTGGGGAGCCGTGCAGGTAGCAGAAGTATTGTAAGTCCCCACGGTCCCCAGTACATTGGCCTATCATTGGTTGCTGGCGATTTCTAGCCCGTTTTTATCAAGGTTTGTTATGTACAGTAAAATCATTTTATCGTCACATACTAGTTTTAAATATGTCTGTGATACGCCGATGTCAACCACAACCCAGACGTTGCAGCTGTTGGCTTTTGCGTTGCAGGCCGAGTGGCAGGATGTGATTCGCATACTCGTCTCTTCCATGGCCAGGAGCTGCCAGGCCGCTATCGATTCCAACGTGAGACATAAGCGTTATTGATGGACTTTTCCGATGTACCGATAAGTGAGATGACTAGCTACAATCACCAAATGTTCTCACAACATTATGGCTCAATACCTTGTACGGTTCGTATAAATGTATTTTCCTACCTCGCACAAATCTGGCTTAGTGTTTCTTTTTTTGAAGGGTATATTTATATGTAAATATATCTTTCTCTTCATATCTCCCTCTCAATGTATCTCTCTCATTATAATATCTATCTATCTATCTATCTATCTATCTATCTATCTATCTATCTACATATAACATGCTACGGTATCTGGAGTAAGAGATTTACCACAACACGGACATATTTTCATGTCATGAAATCCTTTCCTTACAGAGCAAGGAACAATAATACAATGACAAATGAAATGGTCATTTATTTAAATAGCACAACTAAAAGCTGATACATTGTTCACAATATAAAGATGAACGTGTCTGTTTGCTTAAATGAGCATAATTGCATAACAAGAAAATAACTACATGGAATGAACACTTTTGCTGTGAAACAATGAAAGAAAATGGAAGTGTAGTTACGACAGAATAATGTTACCATTGAAAACAACATGCTTTACGAATATATGTTTGACGAATTGTATGTGTGGTTTATAACATGTTAAATGTGCATAAGGTGTACGATAACAACTTTATGAATCTGGTCGTGTGTGGACACCGTATTTGTGATAGACATTACAACAATGAGCAGTTCCTACTGTCGACACAAAAACTTTGTACGTCGGACGTGGAACTTAATAAAGAGATATCTAAATGGTCTGAAAACGTATCAATCGCCATTCAGAATGCAAAATATGTCAATGAATTTGATGATCAATTTTCAGACATATTGGATAAGGATCGTCGTATCTTTTCCATTTGCAATTTCGATTCTCAGTTAATAGGATGAATTAGATTTATGTTAGATAACATGACACTGCTCTCTATTATAACTGGTGTCTCTTACAAACTGTGATATCAGAATTGCATGGGTTAATCTATGTATGATAACATTGTCAGCCAAGTGCATTCTAGAAACGTTAACGTTTTATGTCTTTTAACAATAACCCAGGAAGTTTAAAGATTTGCTCTACAATATAACCTCTGTCAATATGATGAAACGAGTAATAGTATATAGACTTATAAATCGCCTCCGTGGTCTAGTGGTAGAGCCCGTGAAGAGTACTAGCCCACTGAGATACCATGCTGCAATTTAACATGACTAACCCACTGAGACAGTAAAATGATTTCGAGCCGACCAGTCCACGTTTTAGTGACTATGCTTGTCGTAAAAGGCGACTAACGGGATCGGATAGTTAGGCTTGCTGACTTGGTTGATGCATGTCATCGATCCCAATTGGGTGGATCTATGCTCATGATATCAATCACGGATTTTGTCCGTGCCATATAGTTCAACATAACACCCGTAGTTTACAACTTGGCTGTGTCATACTTTCTTATATTACATGCAAAGGTTTCTTATATTGCATGCAATAGTTACACTATTCCATTTTGTTTGCCCGTGTTGTTTGACCCATGCGACATCGATAACGTGTTTGATAACATGTCATAGTGCCCTGATATCTCGGATCATTGCTTGTGTCTATTGTCAATGGTTTGTCTGGTTCAGATACAATCATGTACAGGGCCTAGTGATATAGCGTGAATATTGCTAAGCGGCCTTAAATAACATTGATCCCCTTCACTGTAATTGAGTGATCAGGAAATACTACACCCATCTGAAATACGTCCGTGTCTGCCTGCAGGTACATGATGAAGATGTATATTTTAACAGTTGCACAGCTGAAAACACATGCCTTACTTTAATCATGTCAATAATAGAAATATACTGAGATAAAGAACTGACTAAATAGCACCTGAAACAAAAAACAATATGGTTAAGATCCATGTCGACCCATCCGTGTTACATGTTTGCGTAGACACTGGAAGCTCTGTGGTATTCCTTCACCATGTCGTAACAGAACTTGTACTGATCCTAAAACAACAGAATATAACAACTAGAGATAATACATGTTGGTGTCTGCTGATCCAGAAGTGATGGTGAACTGAACAGATAACGTATATATGTACTTCAATTAATTTAATACGGCGCGCAACACCGACGCTATCCTATCCTGTGCCAATTTTGGGAAATGAAATAAGAGCCCTGAAATATAGTAATGCTATGATTAGCAACGCGCTAACGGGATCGGGTGGTCAGGCTCGCTGACTTGGTTGATGCATGTTATCGATCTCAATTGCGTGGATCGATGCTCATGATATTAGTCACTGGATTGTCTGGTCCAGACTTGATTATTTACAGACCACCGTCATATAGCTGAAATATTGCTGAGTGCGGCGTTAAACCACAAACCAACCAACCAACCATTATGTTATGCGTTTCATGTGCATACTTATAGATTTGTTCATTGCAGTTTGAATACACGGGCTGTAAATATGACTATAGGCAAGAATAGAGTACTGCATTCTCACACTGTAGTTCAAATCAATTTTGTACTGTGTTTTAATGACGAAATATGTGAAAGGATTTTTTCTTTATCATAAGTGTTTTTAACGCAAACTGACATAACAAGACAATAGGTTTCGTCAGTAAATCAGTGTAACTGTGACAACAACGTTCTGTTTCTGTGAGGTCACAATGGGTGTTGGATATAGTACAACGGTGAGGCAGTATTCAGTACTCACATACGACTGGACGAACTGGTGTCTGATACACTGGAGTTCCCGGATGGTCAGGTAGATGTCCACATCCTTGTCCAGTCTGAGTCTGCTGATGATGTTGAGGACGCTGCAGAACACTCCACACAGTCGGGCACCGTCACTGTAACGAGACCAAGAGGATAGGATGGAACAAAGAGTATTGTTTTTTGTGTCTTGAACTATCCTTACAAATGCCGTGGTATATTCATGTTCTTTAGAACAGAACCTCTACTCACGGACAATGCACAAGCGTCTTGTGGTCTTCGGAAGTACCCTTAGTGGCGATCTCATTCACGAACTCCAGCATAGCTTCCGTGCTCCCAGGGATGCGGGATTTCATCTTGTACACTGTGATCAGTCGACTTGAATCGATCTGGAAACCATACACATTACAGTGAACTTGATCTTGTTGTAAGTAGCATTCTCGTGGCATCATTCTTTACGTCTGATCAAAAGTTTGATATAATGTGCACGATGTAAAGTGATAGATTGTAGTACATGAATACTCCTTTCCCCAGACACCTACTCCAGCACAAACAAACAACCTTAATGGAGATTGGGTAGCAATGCTCTATGAACTGGCAGATTGGTGTCACTCCTATTGGGCGTGGTTTGTTGATCCAATCTCATTTTAACCAGATCTTCGATATCGAGGACATCTCATTAAGGGTCACGTCAGAAAGACCTTTTATCTGACCAATCAGAACGTCGCCTACAAGATCATGAAAAAGACAGTCGGAATGCGATTTCTGATCATGCACGCTCCAAAGATTTAACACTGGGTATTCCAAACGACAGTTACGAGTGTTACTACTGAATCCAGAGAATCAGCGTAATCTACTAGCCATTCTAGAATGTTCGTTTGTTCCGTTTTCAAATTTTTAATTGAGCATTTGTCAAAACAAGTTTCAAAACATAGCCGCAAGTTTGAAACTAAAGCCGCAAAGCATGAGAAAGCTGCCTTTCAGATTGGCTAATGTCGTCTCGGTCAAAATACACGAAAGGTTGGTCTGATGTGACCCTTTACTTCAGCAGAAGCGAAAACTAAGATCTTATTGAATGAGATTGGATCAACACACCACGCCAGATTTGAGTGACACCAAGCAGCAAATTCATAGAGCTTGGTCACCCAATCTGATTTAAATGAGATTGTGCGTCGGTCATGTTTTCAGTCCGGGGTATGTCTGAGACAAATTCGATTATCTACACTACACCGTTACAGTGCAAGAATATTGTTGACTACATTCACTCACAGACTTCCTGATACATAAATGATATGAACTGATATGATACAATCATATCATCTTAAATATTATGTGCTTTCATATGGCACAATATGATTTGACGGCAGGTGAATGAGGTCGCACCTCTTCATTCAGAGTTACTGTTATCTGAACGATGGTAAAGATGTCTCTTGTAGTGTCCTCTGTGCTGTGTGTGACTCGGAAAGGTCCCATCTCCAACACTTGATCCATCATGGGATACAGTCTCTGGAAGGTTAACTATGAAATGAATGCGAAAATAAACGCAAATGAGATTAAATCAAATAAGACATATATGTAGTTCCCAATGATCACCTGCAATATCGTCACCAAAGAAAACCTACACACATATCTAAACAGGAGATTTCACAAGAAACCACAGTATTTATTTAATTCATCAATGACAACATATTTTGTATGAAGCATTACATGTCCCATATTTGAATATTGAAAGAACTGCAAAATAGTTTAGTATGGGCTATGTTTGTTTTCTTCCCCTATACATATTCTGAATAAGGGAAAAAACAGGGAGCGTCGGATGGTACAATAATAAAAAATGGTCTGAAGTAAACGCAAACTATTGATCAAACATTTTATTAGGCTTTCTGCAAGGGTGTTGTTAGGCTCTCATGCAATTTCAAGCGGTGTCTGTTGACTACTTCTTCTGCAGTGTAGTGTGACGAGCTGATGCCCATGTTTGATGTCACCGCTAAAGACTATGTTTACAAAATCGGAGTAAAATCCTTGTGCGCGATACCAACCTTATCGTCTTCGAGACAGACAATGGCGAAACAGTCGTGATCATACACCAGTCTCCAAAAGTCAACAACAGCCGGTGTCACTGGTGTCTGGGTTGCTATTATACCTTGGGCACGTGTGGCAGACTGGAGTCAAAACAAATCAAACAATGATCATCGTTATCATGTATGAAACAAACACTGGCAAAGGATTTTAACATTAATATGAATACAGAAACAGATCACTGCAGATAAATACTATTACCGTGTGATATATCTTGATTTCTACTGATACAAAGAAGACAGCAGTCAACTTACTGGAAGCACTACTGCGTTGATGTAGTCATTATGGCCTGGCACGGGAGTGGAAAGATAGGGGCGAACATTGTTCGCTGAAAGAATAATGACATTTGTTGTTTCATAAAGAAGATAAGGTTAGTAATCTTGGGTGTTACCTACACCGATAGTGTGGTAGTATATATCAGACTATCTAAACATAGATTACGACGCAAAAACGAACATAAATACTCATGTCTCTCTCGTTGATATGGAGACGTCTTAGTTTAATCTTGCTCCTTGTGCTTTGAGGATAGAGTTTGTGTAAAGTGTAATAATGTTATATTCATCTGACGCAGTCACAGTGATTAGGCAGTGTGTATTTTGTGTCAGAAATTGGAATTGCATATCTTTGTTTGTTATTTCTAAACATTTTAAATCTTGTATGACGAGTGCACGTACAATCTTGTGGATTCAAATTTTGAACAAGGTGCGTGTTATTTAGAAATAATATTTACTAATAGTACCTAAAAATATTTTAATGTGAATGTGGGTGGATGGAATGCCCGCTAACCGACACAAGTTCTAATTCGTCCTTATGACAGGGCTTTGAACAGATTGCAGAAGGGACAAAATGTTAACATCAACTCCTTGACTCATAAAATGTCAACACGTAGAAGTATTTTGCTTTTGTCTTCACCTGGTACAATGTCTTGATTCCTGTTTTTGCTTCTGTTCTCCGGGAGTTGAGCTGCAGACACTGCATTATCATCTACATCCTGCTGCATCGCTTTGAGTGACTGCGGAAACAAGCACTGTAAGGTACGGCGTGTTCATTAAAGATCACACATCTTTGATGTCACAAATTAATATGACAGAAAACATATATAGACAGTATACGTGTAATTAATTTTTTTAATGTATATATTTAAGTGATTTTAGAAGCTGAAGCACCAGGATTAGCTGAGGACTGATTTATTTGACCTCAAGGTAAATTCATCACATCGGCTTTCCTTGTCTACATCACATAGAATCACATAGCATCACTGTTGTAACATGATGTTGCTAGTCTCTGTATATGTAAAGCTTGATATATAACCATATCCTACCCACGTGGTTGATACTAGCATCTGTACCGAAACGTTACATAAATAAATGAAAGCTTAAATCCTTCAGTCATATCCGTCATCACATTCAAGTTGGTTAGATTATATACGCAAATGTTACTGGTCCAGTCAAAATTTTTAGTGAGAGAGTATGTTTTACACCACTTTTAGCAAGAGTCCAGCAATATCACAGAACCGTGAGGAGTGAGCATTTAAACCACTTTGCAAAGCCCCCTTCCAACAACACAATAACGAAGCATTGTTTTTGTGTAGCTATTTCGTGGCCCATTAGTTGTACCTGAAACTGCCTGTTCATCTCCGCCTCTTCGTGTCTGGTATACGTCAAACCACTTCCAATTGTTTTCTCAAATTCAGCAGAGGTATAAAAAGTCCCCCTGCTCCCAAGAGCTTCAAGGAGAACATCATGAACAAAGCGGTACTGCTCCTGGAAACATGCAAAAAGTGTTTATAAAAAATGTCGTCATTAGAATGTAGTCTCTTTCAATGTGAGTTATGTGGTTATCATATAGAACTGAAAAAGTAACATAATTGTCATAATGCTACCAAACAATCATGTTTAGCCTCTTCACAGTTTGGACTTACCACAGTCTGCACCATGTTCATCCTAGCCTCTCTCATCTTGGACACACACGAGAACACGTTTACTTTGTTCAGAGACTCGGCTTCGTCAAAGAGGTTGTCCAGAGCAATGAACGTCCCCGTACGTCCAACGCCAGCGCTGAAGACATAACAAATAAGTTGCCAGCAAATCAGATATGCAGGTGACTCATTTGGAGATCAGATACACAGTAGGTCACAAGGAGAAAACAACAGCAAGTAATACATTACCAGGCATTTATATACAAAGGTGAAGTACTCTGAGATCACAAATACAGTGACGATGAGGCAATACAGAATTTTCAGTCAGCAAGGGATCACTTATTAGAGAAACGGTATTAACCTATTCTTCATTTCTCATTACGTTCTTGCAGATACGTTTCCCAAGTTTACATGGCAATAATGCATTAATTCGTTATTATTATAGTACAGTAAATTGAGGCACAGAATGTTGTAGAAAAAAATGAAAATGCCTACACACATCCCATCTTTTATTAAGCATGGTTTGATATGAATCCTGCATTTTTGCTGTCCAAAAAAAGATTAAATCTTTAAAATGAGAATTACATGATATAAGTAAAAAGAATATGTAAAAGTGAAAGGATCAGTGTATCCGACTGTATATCACTGGGTATGCTGGATACATATGAAGGTATAAAGACATCCTCTGGAATAGGGTATCACTGTGCAGGTCTTCAAACGGTGCCACTTGAATGGCTAGAGGTATTTTGTTTCTAGTTGAAAGCGCAAACATATCTTGGAAATGTCACAGGCAACATACCTGCAATGAACTACAACAGGTCCGGTAATGTCCTCCTCTGATGACGTCAGACTCCTGTACTGCTTCCAGAAGCCGACCAGAGCCGGCGCTGAAGGAACATCATGGTCAGGCCAGGACGTGAAGTGAAGCTGCGTCACTGTCCTCTTGTCAGAGGGCTAGAAATAACATATTAAATGAAACAGATCTACATGTCTCATATGGGATGTGGGCAGTCGGGTAGCCTAGTGGTTAAAGCGTTCGCTCGTCATGCCAAAGACCCGGATTCTGATGTACCCTGCCGTGATATCGCTGGAATATTGTTAAAGCGTCGTAAACCATACTCACTCACTCACTCACTCACTCACTCATATGGAACGGAGGAAGTGTCAGTTCCGATAACAAGATATTGCACAACTCCGATTTCCTTAAATTAAGTATATTTCAGCACTACTACTGATAATGATAAAAGCGACAAACCCATTTTCAAAAGCCACAAGAAATATCTGCTAAAAGCAGAGTACGATTCCGACTTAAAAGTAAATATTATAAAATACCAATTATATTGCGCTATATTTCAACACAAGCATGCTCAAAGCGCTACACTGTTATTACTCAGATCACAGCATTTCACAGTTCCCTAGGGGGTATATGACCATAGCTAGATGGTAAACAGTAAGTGTCACATTACTATTTCATCCTACCGGGTACCCATTCAAAGCTGGGTTAACAGAGGCATATTTCGAACAAAGTCACGTGTCTCAGGAGACACCCTATGTGCAACATGTGCTTCAGTATCGCGCAGGACCAAAGGACCTACTTTCGAAGAATGGTGAACACTGTATTTTCTGATGGTAAAGTCCGCCCTGACTGTGGCCAACAGTGGCTTGATAACAATGCGACCACACATCTTCTGTTCTTTCTCGTCAGGCCAGTATTGTTCGCACTTTTTCTGAAAATAAAGTGGATGGTTATGAGCATTCTTGACTGCAAAATGTAATGTTTTAACACTTAATATATAGGTAATATAATTAATATCTGAAAAAGTCAATCATGCTCCTCTGTTTCTAATTTTAGACGGCTCTCAACGCCTATCAGTTATATCAAGGTTGCTCGAGGGAAGGGGAAAGGCAAAGGTATACAGACGTTTGTTACCATCACAGATTATTACAAGAGGAATGTGTTCAAGTAAACTCTTTACTCTTCAGTTCAGCTTACCCTGTTTAGTTCCATGATTCTAGTTAGCATGATGATTATCGAGACGTTTTCCTGCCACACCATCCTCCAGAAATCGTTCACAGTGACAGGGTTTGGTCCTGGAATATAATACAACGACCATGACCATGAGATTATTTCAACCTTTAGTTTTGAAAATAGTGTGTGTCCATAGTAATGGTATATGACAGGCATTGGTAGTGTGATTGCAAATTCCTGGTCAGAGAAGGCCGACGCGCGAAGATCCGGGTTAGAACAAGTCTTCAGGACTAGGCGACAAATAGGCGACTAACGGGATCGGGTGGTCAGGCTCAGTGACTTGGTTGATGCATGACATCATATCCCAATTGTGTGGATCGATGCTCATGATGTCAGTCACTGGATTGTCTGTTCCACACTCGATCATTTAAAGACAGCCGTCATATAGGTGGAATATTGTTGGGTGTGGCGTTAAACAACAAACAAATAAACAAATAAACACAGGAGGTCTTCCAAAATCATGTATGTAAATAAAACCGTTCACAGATCAACTTTTTAGGCTTGCAATGAAGGAAATGATATAGCAATAGTTTTGTATATGTGTTTATGAGGAATCAGTCATCTATCTACCAAACATATAATAACGTTCAAGACATATACCTTGTGCAGCAATGAACACACTGGATTCGGAGAAGCCCTGCAACAAACACACATATTGTGCAGTTTCAGATGACAAACACATCATACAAAATTGCTTTTCGCTCACTCATTTATTTCCAAGGGGCAGTTTTGAATAATATACATACGGGAATAGCTGACCATTTGATTAAGTGTGGCTTACAGTTATGTAGCTGGCGTGGATATAGTCCCATGTGGCATCACCATCTGGCATCAGAACAACGCGACTGTCGTCATCTGTTCAAAAGAGAAATAAGGATATGTTTTCATTTCAGATGAAACACTTAATGGAGACACTATTACGAATTTACACCACTACGGAAATTGAATTATAAATTTATATTATAGAGCAAAGTTAACACGTTCAAAATAAGGCTTCCTTACCACTGCATGAGACAAATATGAATATTAGTCAGTATATATCTTCTTCCAATCATTTATATATCACATCAAACGTATTATCTGATATCCTGAAACTTTCATTTACACATGACTGTGACATTCACCTACGTAGTAGGTCATATATAGTGAAAATATAAAAAAATACTGATCTGGAAAAGGAATGTTCTGCAATCATTTTTAACGGGACTACAATGTTCACCATGCCAAGGCGATAATTTGATAATGGTATGATTCAGATTTCAGTGTGAAAGTGAGCATGTGATGTGTGAACATTTCATATGGAGCCAGACTTAATGTTTGAAATGGAGCCAGCCGTTATTATTTCAAATGGGGTTCGAATCCTATTTAAGTTTTGTTTTTTATTAACCAGCACCCACTATTACACGTCATTAGAAAACAATACCCAAAAACGTACATGTACGCCAATAATAGGCTGTTATATATACACTATTATTTTTCTAAAACTCACATGGAAATAGTTCCAAGAAACGGTTCCTCTTTTTATTTTCAGGTTTTCTCCCTTCGACATGAGCTCCGTGTATTCCGTAACGGAGTAGCTATAAATATAAAACGCCAATGCAAAGAGAATAACCAGGCTCAATTATCTGCCGAAACAGATTCCATTTGGAATACATGGCAAAATAGCTGTGGAACCTTTGTGAATGGACAACTGAAAATCAGCGATAACACCAGGTGTTCGGGAAAAGGGTAGGCATGTCCAGCCCTACCGGTAGCACCAGCCATTTTCACAAAAGTAAGTATTTATTAGCTGACGCCGCATAGCAGTACTCTTGCTGTAAACAAACCAGACAATCGATTGATCGATGGACCAGAAAATCCAGTGACACGGCAGTGCATTTACTTATTTTGTTTCTAGTAAACTGGTAAAAACAATATATTAATTTTAAATTACGTTTTTGTACAAGAGAAGAGATTATGCTGCGTAATTACAAGTAAAAAAACCCGTTTAAAGCCCCACCCTGACTATAAATAGCCCGCAAGGTGGCGGTGTTTCAGATTCGAACAATGACTGCCAATGTAAACACAACCGAGTGTCGGGAGACGTTTTTTGAAAACAATACGGGAACCAGATCACCATTGACCGTCAAACTTCGTATCAACTTGAATGACAAACCATCGATACAACAAATGGCTCCATATCAAGATATAAGTCAATAGATTGTCTGTAGTTTTATCCTAAAAAATTGAATCGATCGTGTTTTGCGTCTGCATCGATCACAGTGGGCTTATTTACGGTTGCGCTATAAATAGCAAAGCACATGGTCATGTGTACATGTGGCACATTCAATGCATTTGTGGTCAAAGTGTATTGTGTTGTATATTTTTACGGCAGAACAGCAGCAGATCATCAGTTTCGGTTAATGTAACAGTAACGATACTTAAATACGAAATTGACGACGCGAATGACTTTCAGTTCAATCCGAAAATTACAGATATTTGTTTAGTTTTGGTCATTTGCATTCAACAGTTAGATTTCTGCCACACAATTATCAGTTTATATTCATTAAAATTAAATTATTACACAGATTTTTAAACTAGTGTTTAGGAAGGGGCCTAATTTGAAGCACCAGAAGTTGCGCCAATATTTCTCAGCTTGACTTCTATAGATGAATATGTCACGTGTATCAACATAACAATGCACATAAGCAGCTGGTAAATAAGTAACGAAATATACTTGATGTTTTGACCTGCAGAAGGCGTATCCAGATAATATTGTACTTACGATAAACGAAAACTCCAATACACATATTCCAAGGAAACTTTAATTATGAATTTCCTTTTCTTTCACAGAATTTTCACACACAAAACTGAGTTTGATCATTAGATCCATACTTGTCCCATGTTTTTGTTTGTTCGGGGTATTTGGATCAGTTCGCGCACAAGTTTTAAAATACAATCTGGGATCCCTTTCCCGTTTTGTCCACACCAATCCTTCATCTGCTGCAAGGTTTAATTCCGTTTCTTCATGTCAAAGTATCTACGATCTCTCCAAACACTTCGTTTATTTAGCTCAGTCCAGAAGCAGTGTGTTCGAATCGACGAATTTCTGCAACATGGTGGCCGCACCATTCCCTAACTGCGATTGCCTGTGCCGTGTCACGCATTGTTGACAAAAGAAGTGTGAACATACATATTCGGCGTCATCTGGTTCCACAATGAAATCTAGCTGTGACACTGATTCACTAATCCCAAGAATCGGCACTGAATTTATCAAAGTTTCTGTTGCACTTGCAAGGGCGGGAAGAGAGGCGCCATCTTGTCGATTCGAGTTGTGAATCGGAATGATGTCATCTTGAATTGGAACTTTCTCCACGATAAAGTCACCAATGTCATAATCGAAATGACCAAAGGCTCCCTGATTATCTAGAACAACTCTTCGTCAAATTAGGCTTCACATGAAAATGTTGGGCGTGGTTGCTAGGAGATCGCGTTGTCAGAAAGGGGAAAACAAAAACTTTTAGAAACTAATAAAAGAAATACGCAATGCAATACAAAAGTACCATGTACAGGATATTTTTTAATAATAATATTCACGAAAAAAAAATCTTTTCTAAAAATGCAAATTAATTTATTAATTTATCCGACCGTCGTAACCCTGATCACGTGGTGGGTATTTGGAAGGAATCTTTGCGATGACGCCGTGAATGAGGCCGTGTGTATTACATTGTTGTCTTCAACTGCCCAGGAAGATTGTTGAGGCGTTGACATTAAGACAGATGTTCTTTGAAACATTGTTGCTTTGAGCTTCGCGACAAAACATGTGTTAATGCCGAAGTAGCCAGCGACCTGAATGTAAGCTTGATGAAAATAATGTTGAACCCATTTTCACATGACAAAATTAATGTGAACAAATATTTATCTGAACATCGTTTCGAAGTCTGTGAGGCTGTCCGTATTGTAATATTTTTATTTCCATTCCGACGTAAAATAATATAATGTTTTCGTGTCTTAATTTTGCTGCCGCTGTGGAAAATTGCGCACCCATCTAATAAAAGAAATACTACTAGATCTACCATTGCACCGTCATAAAAGAACCAGGTCCACTTTATCTTAGTTCCGTTGTTTATTAAAAATTCGTTTCCGAAGCAAAGCGCATCGATCTACATCATAAATTAATTCATAGACTAGATTGTAGTACCAAGTGTTAAACCTTTTTTTTTAAATGTCATAAAATAACTTACACAATTATTGAAAGACATTTTTTGATAAGTAATCTATTTTATTTCGTCCGCCCGCTCTCTGGTTAGTTGAGGCTTGAGGGGAGAAACACATACAAACAATACGGATGGCCTTATGCAAATAACACTTGGCATGCCAATCAACAGGGATCTGGGTCACTGGGCCCCACCAAGTTTCACGGATCGAGTTACTTCGGCATGAGGGCTTCATCGGACAAGTGTGACTTTGCCAAAATACATTGCTACTGGGCAATGAAAAAACGACAAGAAACTACTTTGATCCCACTTGAAAATAATTTTGACCATTACCAGGGTTTTTCACACGATCGTTGTCATCCAGATTCCAGATGAGGCAAGACGAACACAACGAAGAAAAACATTGTTGAAATCACCGATTGCTGTATATATTGTGAGAAATGCTATTTATAAACTGCAGATATACCGTACACCACCATAACTATTGGTGCCCCAACGCATTTTATGTTTCTTGTTCATTTACACGACACGGCATCACGACAAACGAACATATTTCGTTCTCGTCCAGAGATTTAGAACTATAATTTGTGTGTTGGACTGCGTTGGATAAATCGTGGACATTCCACGGTATCATTTTATGAAGATGTGAAGACGACATAGCAGGTAGGTTTTGAAACCAAAGATTTACGCGTTTGTTGAAAAGTCTTTGAATCGTTTGGTAGATATTTGTATTTACCATTAAAACTTACGTCCTTGTTGTCAAACGGCCCACGTGGGTGGGTGTTTACATGACGTCACCCGTTTACGCATAAACCAATGAAATATATGTGTTATCATGACGTCATATTGACCTGTCAGATCACTTGTATAAGCTCCGCCCACTAGAGTGCGGTAGTTACTACCGCAGATGGGGCTTTAAGAACTAGATCGTTTTGCAAGTGGGATGGGAGTAGAAGGGGGAGCAATTTTAGTCTCTTGGAAGAATTGCATCCCTGTATTTCATATTGATTGTATATTCATGTGGACTGCGTCATAAACAAAGCATGGAGGTTTACCCATAGGGCACGATTTCGATTTGCCAAACAGTTAGGGATACACATACTTTTGTTTCGTCTGTGGCATGAAGTCAACATGGAAACAAACGAAGTATAGGTATAGATACCCACACGCCCGAATAACGCCATGATAACGCCGCGCTTTTGCGAAACGAATGAAAATGTGCTTTTAAAGAGGTATGTCTTAATTTTAGATTACTGTTGTATTTATCAATTTAACCACGCCCTACCTTGTACTCGTGTTCGAATCCCACGCCCGTCACTCTGTCCCTGACGTACTGCTTGAGCCTGTCCAGGGACACAGGAGCTGGGACGACGTTGTAGTATGGCTCCGAGTTCTCGTACACGTTGTCTGCAGGAGGCTTTGGTTTCTTAGCAGGCTTATAAGGTGGCGCAGGTTTACCTGCAGCAGGAGCGTCTTTCTCACCTTAAACAAGAGCAATCAGATATTAATGCAACATCTTGTTCTTTTGGTTCAGGTAAATGCCTTTAAAAAGATATGCTACTAAATAGGGTGTCTGATGTATTGACTATGTACGTGTACTTATACTCTATGTGTCATGGTTGTATTGAAAATGTGTACATGTCCACACGCGCGACACGACGTTGTCACTCTTATATCGTAATTATTTCTATCACATTCGGTGTTAGGAACTCTTGCTTTAGACAGAGATAAAGCATAGCATGATCATCAGTGCAAGCAAATTGTGGTTCCTGATTTGCTATAAAAAGGGACAAATTCTAAAACGAGACTAATAGTTCTAACCGCAGTACCAACATGTCAGGACACACCTTTTACTTTACCGAGAGAAATTGTATTTTCTTCTTCTTGAGACTTCATATTACGTCTTCTGGAACATAAACCATCCTCTGTTTTAATGTGTATGTACATGGTAGTACAATTAATGGTAGTTTCCGTAGAACTAATACTCATTGCATACACGTCTTCAGAAGTGTGGTACAATGTACAATGCCAAATAACTTTTATAATGTTTATTACTGTCATAGTGTGTTCCGTTGTGCATATTCAAGTAAAACCTTTCATATATGCTTCAATGGTTATGTGACTCAATATTGCTTGTCGTCAAAGTGAGCAATATTCCGGCTATACGTCATGATCTGTAAAGCATCGAGTCTGGCAAACCAGTGACTAAAGGTAAGATGTTCGGACCCATGCCATCAAGGTCATTGTGTCTGACTGTCCGATACAAAACGATATTAAAAGTATGACACATACCTCTTGATGACGACCAACAGGACTACGAGGATCACTGCCACTAGTACAGCTACTACCGCTCCACTCACTGCCCCAACGGTAGAACTGGATATGGAACCGTCGCCCCTTTGAGAGCTTGTAGACACTATAATATTAAAATGTCAAAAACAGTTTCATGCTTTGGTTTAGTGAGTTATTAAGGTGTTACTTGCGATTAAGTTTAATATATCTATTTCATTTCGGGGTAGACTATGAAAGATATTGGCACTAATTAAAGATGTATTGATATTCCAAAACAATTTCTAACGGTCGCAAATAAATAATATCAAATTTCGTTATTAACGTCAAGCATAAAGGAGAGGAAAATTGTTAAATACCTAAAGTTGTTGATCTACTCACGTTTGCAGGAATCACCCTTGTAGCCTTCCTCGCACCCAAGAATGCATGAGCCATTGGAGGGCTGACATGTTCCATTAAGACAGTTGCCACAGGGATATTGGCAGTTTTCTCCATAGGTGTTGTTGACACACTCTATATCCATGAACATGTGAAGGCTAATTTTTTAATGAAACTGTTAGGGAATCAGTTTTACTTCATACTATCATTCAGTTTTCCATTTTGTTTACTGGCTGACGCTGGTACAATTATGTATGTATAAATTGCTTATTGATTGTGCAAGGTATTCTTAAAATATTTGAAGTCAATCCTCATACATGACCTGCAAGATTTGGTCGTAACCCTTCTTAGAGAGAGCATTAGAGTGTAACGGAGCATTTTTGGAAGATGCCTTCTCCTTAATTGTTTAACTATTGGCCATGGAGAGAGAGAGAGAGAGAGAGAGAGAGAGAGAGAGAGAGAGAGAGAGAGAGAGAGAGAGAGAGGCTTACCTTGTTGACATAATGGAGCTTCATAGCCAGGCTGACATCCTTTAGTGCACTCTCCATCTTGTGAGTTGCAGTTGCCTCCCTTGCATTGACCACAAGCAGTACAGTTGGAACCATAATAGCCATGGGCACATTCTGAAAGCAGATGTTGTTAAAGGCTTAATGACGCACATTCTGAAAGCAGATGTTGTAAGAGGTCTAATGACGCGCATTCTGAAAGTAGATGTTGTGAGTTGCTTAATGACGCACATTCTGAAAGCAGATGTTGTAAGAGGTCTAATGACGCGCATTCTGAAAGTAGATGTTGTGAGAGGCTTAATGATGCAAATTCCAAAAGCAGATGTTGTGAGATGTTTAATGCCGCCCTTTCTGAAAGAACATATTGTGAGAGGCTTAATGACGCACATTCTGAAAGTAGATTTTGCTACATGTGTAATGACGCACATTCTAAAAGAAGATATTGTGAGAGGTTAAATGATGTATATTATGAAAGTAGATGTTGTGAGAGGCTTAATGACGCACATTCTAAAAGTAGATGTTGTGACATGTGTAATGACGCACATTCTAAAAGTAGATATTGTGAGAGGTTTAATGATGCATATTCTGAAAGTAGATGTTGTGAGAGGCTTAATGACGCACTTTCTAAAAGTAGATGTTGTGACATGTGTAATGACGCACATTCTTAAAGGAGATATTGTGAGAGGTTTAATGATGCATATTCTGAAAGTAGATGTTGTGAGAGGCTTAATGATGCAAATTCTAAAAGTAGATGTTGTGACATGTGTAATGACGCACATTCTTAAAGTAGATGTTGTGAGAAGCTTAATGACACACATTCTGAAAGTAGTTGTTGCGACATGTGTAATGACGCACTTTCTAAAAGTAGATATTGTGAGAGGTTTAATGACGCACATTCTGAAAGAGGTTGTTGTGAGAGGCTTAATGACGCGCATTCTTAAAGTAGATGTTGTGAGATCTTAAATGCCGCCCATTCTGAAAGCAGATGTTGTGAGAGGTTTAATGACGCACATTCTGAAAGTAGATGTTGTGAGAGTAAATGACGCCCATTCTGAAAGTAGATCTTGTGAGAGGTTTAACGACGCACATTCTGAAAGCAGATGTTGTGAGAGACTTAATGACACATTCTGAAAGTAGATATTGTGACAGGCTTTATGACGTAGATTCTCAAATCAGATATTGTGAAACGTTTAATGACGCACATTCTGAAAGTAGATGTTGTGAGAGGCTAAATGACGCACATTCTGAAAGCAGATGTTGTGAGATGTTTAATGACGCGCATTCTGAAAGTAGATGTTGTGAGAGGCTAAATGACGGGCATTCTGAAAGTAGATGTTGTGAGAGGCTTAATGATGCACCTTCTGAAAGAACATATTATGAGAGGTTAATGGCACACATTCTGAAAGTAGATGTTGTTACAGGTTTAATGACGCACATTCTGAAAGAAGTTGTTGTGAGAGACTTAATGCCGCACATTCTGAAAGCAGATGTTGTGAGAGGCTTAATGACGCACATTCTGAAAGCAGGTGTTGTGAGAGGCTTAATGACGCAAATTGTGAAAGCAGATGTTGTAAGATGTTTAATGCCGCACATTCTGAAAGAACATATTGTGAGAGGCTTAATGGCCTACATTCTGAAAGTAGTTGTTGTGAGAGACTTAATGCTGCCCATTCTGAAAGAACATATTGTGAGAGGCTTCATGACGCACATTCTGAAAGCAGATGTTCTGAGAGGCTTAATGACGCACATTCTAAAAGTAGATGTTGTGAGAGGCTTAATGACGCACATTCTGAAGGTAGTTGTTGCGACATGTGTAATGACGCACATTCTAAAAGTAGATATTGTGAGAGGTTTAATGACGCACAATCTGAAAGAGGTTGTTGTGAGAGGCTTAATGACGGACATTCTGAAAGTAGATTTTGTTAGAGGCTTAATGATGCGAATTCTGAAAGCAGATATTGTGAGACGTTTAATGCCGCCCATTCTGAAAGAACATATTGTGAGAGGTTTAATGACGCACATTCTGAAAGCAGGTGTTACGAGAGGTTTAATGAAGCACATTCTGAAAGCAGATGTTGTGAGATGTTTAATGCCGCACATTCTGAAATAACATATTGTGAGAGGCTTAATGGCCTACATTCTGAAAGTCGATGTTGTGAGAGGCTTAATGATGCAAATTCCGAAAGCAGATGTTGTGAGATGTTTAATGCCGCACATTCTGTAAGAAGATATTGTGAAAGGCTTAATGATGCAAATTCTGAAAGCAGGTCTTGTGAGAGGTTTAATGACGCAAATTCTGAAAGCAGATGTTGTGAGATGTTTAATGCCGCACATTCTGAAATAACATATTGTGAGAGGCTTAATGGTCTACATTCTGAAAGTCGATGTTGTGAGAGGCTTAATGATGCAAATTCCGAAAGCAGACGTTGTGAGATGTTTAATGCCACCAATTCTGTAAGAAGATATTGTGAAAGGCTTAATGACGCACATTCTGAAAGTAGTTGTTGCGACATGTGTAATGACGCACATTCTAAAAGTAGATATTGTGAGAGGTTTAATGACGCACATTCTGAAAGTAGATGTTGTGAGAGGCTTTATGACGGACATTCTAAAAGTAGATGTTGTGAAAGGCTTAATGACGCACATTCTGAAAGTAGTTGTTGCGACATGTGTAATGACGCACATTCTAAAAGTAGATATTGTGAGAGGTTTAATGACGAACATTCTAAAAGTAGATGTTGTGAGAGGCTTAATGACGCACATTCTGAAAGTAGTTGTTGCAGCAAGTGTAATGACGCACATTCTAAAAGTAGATATTGTGAGAGGTTTAATGACGAACATTCTAAAAGTAGATGTTGTTAAAGGCTTAATGACGCATATTCTGAAAGTAGTTGTTGCGGCATGTGTAATGACGCACATTCTAAAAGTAGATATTGTGAGAGGTTTAATGACGCACATTCTGAAAGTAGATGTTGTGAGAGGCTTAATGACGGACATTCTAAAAGTAGATGTTGTGAAAGGCTTAATGACGCACATTCTGAAAGTAGTTGTTGCGACATGTGTAATGACGCACATTCTGAAAGTAGATATTGTGAGAGGTTTAATGACGAACATTCTATAAGTAGATATTGTGAGAGGTTTAATGACGCACATTCTGAAAGTAGATGTTGTGAGAGGCTTAATGACGGACATTCTAAAAGTAGATGTTGTGAAAGGCTTAATGACGCACATTCTGAAGGTAGTTGTTGCGACATGTGTAATGATGCACATTCTAAAAGAAGATATTGTGAGAGGTTTAATGACGCACAATCTGAAAGAGGTTGTTGTGAGAGGCTTAATGACGCGCATTTTGAAAGTAGATTTTGTTAGAGGCTTAATGATGCAAATTCTGAAAGCAGATGTTGTGAGATCTTAAATGCTGCCCATTCTGAAAGCAGATGTTGTGAGAGGTTTAATGACGCACATTCTGAAATTAGATGTTGTGAGGGTTAATGACGCCCATTCTGAAAGTAGATCTTGTGAGAGGTTTAACGACGCACATTCTGAAAGCAGATGTTGTGAGAGACTTAATGACACATTCTGAAAGTAGATATTGTGACAGGCTTTATGACGTAGATTCTCAAATCAGATATTGTGAGACGTTTAATGACGCACATTCTGAAAGTAGTTGTTGTGACATGTGTAATGACGCACATTCTAAAAGTAGATATTGTGAGAGGTTTAATGACGCACATTCTGAAAGTAGATGTTGTGAGAGGCTTTATGACGGACATTCTAAAAGTAGATGTTGTGAAAGGCTTAATGACGCCGATCTGAAAGTAGTTGTTGCGACATGTGTAATGACGCACATTCTAAAAGTAGATATTGTGAGAGGTTTAATGACGAACATTCTAAAAGTAGATGTTGTGAAAGGCTTAATGACGCACATTCTGAAAGTAGTTGTTGCGATATGTGTAATGACGCACATTCTAAAAGTAGATATTGTGAGAGGTTTAATGACGCACATTCTGAAAGTAGATGTTGTGAGAGGCTTAATGACGGACATTCTAAAAGTAGATGTTGTGAAAGGCTTAATGACGCACATTCTGAAGGTAGTTGTTGCGACATGTGTAATGATGCACATTCTAAAAGTAGATATTGTGAGAGGTTTAATGACGCACAATCTGAAAGAGGTTGTTGTGAGAGGCTTAATGACGCGCATTCTGAAAGTAGATTTTGTTAGAGGCTTAATGATGCAAATTCTAAAAGCAGATGTTGTGAGATCTTAAATGCCGCCCATTCTGAAAGCAGATGTTGTGAGAGGTTTAATGACGCACATTCTGAAATTAGATGTTGTGAGGGTTAATGACGCCCATTCTAAAAGTAGATCTTGTGAGAGGTTTAACGACGCACATTCTGAAAGCAGATGTTGTGAGAGACTTAATGACACATTCTGAAAGTAGATATTGTGACAGGCTTTATGACGTAGATTCTCAAATCAGATATTGTGAGACGTTTAATGACGCACATTCTGAAAGTAGATGTTGTGAGAGGCTAAATGACGCACATTCTGAAAGCAGATGTTGTGAGATGTTTAATGACGTGCATTCTGAAAGTAGATGTTGTGAGAGGCTAAATGCCGCCCATTCTGAAAGTAGATGTTGTGAGAGGCTTAATGATGGACCTTCTGAAAGAACATATTATGAGAGGTTAATGGCACACATTCTGAAAGTAGATGTTGTTACGGGTTTAATGACGCACATTCTGAAAGCAGATGTTGTGAGAGGCTTAATGACGCACATTCTGAAAGCAGGTGTTGTGAGAGGCTTAATGACGCAAATTGTGAAAGTAGATGTTGTAAGATGTTTAATGCCGCACATTCTGAAAGAACATATTGTGAGAGGCTTAATGGCCTACATTCTGAAAGTAGTTGTTGTGAGAGACTCAATGCTGCCCATTCTGAAAGAACATATTGTGAGAGGCTTCATGACGCACATTCTGAAAACAGATGTTCTGAGAGGCTTAATGACGCACATTCTGAAAGTAGATGTTGTGAGAGGCTTAATGACGGACATTCTGAAGGTAGTTGTTGCGACATGTGTAATGACGCACATTCTAAAAGTAGATATTGTGAGAGGTTTAATGACGCACAATCTGAAAGAGGTTGTTGTGAGAGGCTTAATGACGCGCATTCTGAAAGTAGATTTTGTTAGAGGCTTAATGATGCAAATTCTGAAAGCAGATATTGTGAGACGTTTAATGCCGCCCATTCTGAAAGAACATATTGTCAGATGTTTAATGCCGCCCATTCTGAAAACAGATGTTGTGAGAGGCTTAATGACGCACATTCTGAAAGCAGGTCTTGTGAGAGGTTTAATGACGCAAATTCTGAAAGCAGATGTTGTGAGATGTTTAATGACGCACATTCTGAAATAACATATTGTGAGACGCTTAATGGCCTACATTCTGAAAGTAGTTGTTGTGAGAGGCTTAATGACGCACATTCTGAAAGTCGATGTTGTGAGAGGCTTAATGATGCAAATTCCGAAAGCAGATGTTGTGAGATGTTTAATGCCACCCATTCTGTAAAAACATATTGTGAAAGGCTTAATGAAGCACATTCTGAAAGTAGTTGTTGCGACATGTGTAATGACGCACATTCTAAAAGTAGATATTGTGAGAGGTTTAATGACGCACATTCTGAAAGTAGATGTTGTGAGAGGCTTTATGACGGACATTCTAAAAGTGGATGTTGTGAAAGGCTTAATGACGCACATTCTGAAAGTAGTTGTTGCGACATGTGTAATGACGCACATTCTAAAAGTAGATATTGTGAGAGGTTTAGTGACGCACATTCTGAAAGAGGTTGTTGTGAGAGGCTTAATGACGAACATTCTAAAAGTAGATGTTGTGAAAGGCTTAATGACGCACATTCTGAAAGTAGTTGTTGCGACATGTGTAATCACGCACATTCTAAAAGTAGATATTGTGAAAGGTTTAATGACGCACATTCTGAAAGTAGATGTTGTGAGAGGCTTAATGACGCACATTCTACTAGAAGATGTTGTGAAAGGCTTAATGACGCACATTCTAAAAGTAGATATTGTAAGAGGTTTAATGACGCACATTCTGAAAAAGGTTGTTGTGAGAGGCTTAATGACGCGCATTCTGAAAGTAGATTTTGTTAGAGGCTTAATGATGCAAATTCTGAAAGCAGATGTTGTGAGACGTTTAATGCCGCCCATTCTGAAAGAACATATTGTCAGAGGTTTAATGAAGCACATTCTGAAAGTAGATGTTGTGAGAGGTTTAATGACGCACATTCTGAAAGCAGGTCTTACGAGAGGCTTAATGAAGCACATTCTGAAAGCAGATGTTGTGAGATCTTAAATGCCGCCCATTCTGAAAGCAGATGTTGTGAGAGGCTTAATGACGCACATTTTGAAAGTAGATGTTGTGAGACGTTTAATGACGCACATTCTGAAAGTAGATGTTGTTAGAGGCTTAATGACGTAGATTCTCAAATCAGATATTGTGAGAGGTTTAATGACGCACATTTTGAAAGTAGATGTTGCGAGACTCTTAATGACGCACATTTTGAAAGGAGATGTTGTGAGAGGCTTAATGACGCATATTCTGAAAGCAGAAATTGTGAGAGGTTTAATGACGCACATTCTGAAAGTAGATGTTGTGAGAGGCTTAATGACGTAGATTCTCAATTCAGATATTGTGAGGTGTTTAATGACGCACATTCTGAAAGTAGATGTTGTGATAGGCTTAATGGCGCACATTTTGAAAGTAGATGTTGTGAGAGGTTTAATGATGCACATTCTGAAAGTAGATATTGACAAAGGCTTAATGACCTATATTCTGAAAGTAGATGTTGTGAGAGGTTTAATGGCGCACATTCTAAAGGCGGGATATTGTGAGGGACACTCTTTCTGAAACCAGATGTTCTGAGAGATTTAATGACACAGGTCATATTCAATGTCAGTCAGCAGGCAGTTATTTTTAATTCAAATGATATACAATTTTGTGTGGACTAAATTCCATATCTCCTAAAGTGTGATTAAGATAATCTGCATGAATATTGGTATTAAGCAGGATCTCGGGTATTTACTCTATTACTATCGGCATTGAGCAATATCCCTGTAAACACACTGATTTTCACTGGTCCATTCGTATAATTTTCACAGCTATTTTGCAATTGACGCCAAATGGAATCCGTTTCGGCGGACAATAAAGACTGGTTATTCTTTTCCACTGACGCTAGATTTGTTTGTTACACTATCGTGGCTTTTTTGTGAAACGTATCTGGTCTTTGACAGTTGTTAACACAATAGAAACGTATATACGGTGCTGCTAGAAGGTATGATTTTGCACTCAAGGAATTGTGTCATTACTGAAATATAAGTGACAATACTTTTGCCATAATCATGAGAAATCGCTGTCCATTGTACGATTCCCACAATTTCTTAGCATGTGCTTATGAAGCTCTATATATAGCGTTTCATGCCCCATCCGTGGGCCAACCGGTAAAATCACCATCAAGCAAGGCTTCAGTGCTGCTAAATAGGATAGATTGATGGATGATCGAGTTTTTCTTTATTTAAGCTCCAAACATGTACTTCTTATTTTCCATTTGAGTGTGTATAACATGATAAGAAGCGTAATTTACACATTTGTCATTTATTTGAGATACTGGTTGCTATATTATTACCTTTACACAAAGGTCCTTTGAAACCATTGCTGCACCCTTTAAGGCAGCTTCCATTCACATGGTGACAAGTTGTTGACGTACGACACTGGCCACAACTTGACGAACAGTTCACTCCATACAATGTGTCTGCACACTCTTTAAAATGGAACAGAATAACCATATAAAATGCAGAAAGGAGAATAATTTTTACTGTGTAGGAGTGATCTTCCCTTATTATGTTTAACGTTTCTCACAAACCTACAGCAAACCATAATGCTGTGTATCAGTATGTACCAATTTGAACTGACATTGTGATGCCAATATAATATATTTATTTCCATGTATGACCTAATCACTACTTTTTACTATATTGACTCCAGATAAAATAAGATATGTTACCTGTGTTAATGAACGATAAGTTGTATTCTGAGACGTTTCATAAGATGAAATCACAGGCATACATTCGATTACGTGCGAAAGATCGCACTGCAGACACTACAATAACCAACATATATGTAAAGCAAGTAAATTCAAGTTCTCCACAAAGTCGGGATAGAATGTGTCTATGTTGTTACATACTCTCATGGCACAGCGGGCGTTGATATCCAGCCTCACACCCAGTAGAACATGTCCCATCTTGCCTGGAGCAGTTGGTGTTGTCCTGACAGTGTCCACACTCCCTGCAGGGCGACCCGTAGGAACCAGCCGGACATGCTGTGTATCAATAAGTACAATTGGAACTGACATTGTGATGCCAAAATATTGTATTTATTCCCATTTGTGATTTAATCACTACTTTTAAATATATTGAATCCAGATGAACTAACATATGTTACCTGTGCTACACAGTGGAGGTCCATATCCAGGTTTACAGCCAGTCAAACATGTCCCATTTAGCACAGAACATGGGGAATCGCCCTTACAGTGTCCACATCCTTGGCAGGGCGGTCCATAGAAGTGAACTGCACACACTGAATGGACGAAGATTATCTTAAAGTCTTGCCTTGAAAGGATGAAATTACCACATCGCATATTGTGTTAATTTTGTTAACAGCCTAAATGACAAAATGCAACATATTTTATCAACAAAATACGTATCATAAGACAATGTTTGTGCAATTTGAAATTGGATTTTTAGTTAAATGTCAGATTAAAATCTTTCGTGCTGAGATTGTTTTGTAACACGGTACATGTATAAAAGGTGGAATGAAGTATGGACTGATTCACGAATGGAGACGTACAGATCAATGTGCAGTCTCGCTCTTGGAACTGCGAGGGTATAACTTCAACTGTAAAATTTCACTTGTTGTAATCGCTTCTTCTCGCAGGTGCTTGGCTGATGTAGAATTCCATTGCCTTCTTGAACTATTTTGAAAGCTACTTGGACATCTTATACGACTTTTTCAGTAAAAACATCATCTCAACAGTGTTCCAAAAGACACTGTTATGAGCCGTTAAGACAATTGTGGTGTACATGCATTTCTCTAATATAAAATCAAACCTAGATACGTTTTGAAGAGATATACAACATATTGAGATACACCTTGCATAACGCGTGCATTGACTCACTGTCTAGCACCTAATTGTAAGTACTAAATAATATCTTGTAGATTCTCAGCTTAACTATATGAATTGGTCTTGATTGAGAAAGAGTTGGAAGATTTAAAAGTGCCCCAGGAGAGTTCACGTGCACATATATCTTATTTATACATTTTGTGGAATTTTCTAATCCTATGGCGGACTGGTTCAATTAGGTTTTGCCACAGTGGATTCTAATATCCAGGTTGACACCCATCACCACATCTCCTATCTGCCGTGTTAGAAAGAGCGTTGCTCCGACAGTGGCCACATTGTGAAGTACACGTGGACCCATAATAACAAGGAACACATGATGTATGGGGATAGGAGTAAGGTAACATTCGGTTAGAAATAGGTACGTTGATCCTACTAGTAAATGCAAGCATTTTCGTTAAACTAGCTTCGATTTCACATTTTCTCAACAACAAAATAAACAAATGACAAACATACACTGATGTGGATCATTTACAATAATATGAATTCAGACCAATCATAATGTTAAGACTAAGGTAAACAATAAAACATCTAGGTAATGTTATAACTAAAAATAAATATGTGGCTAACGCAAAATGTATTGTGACATTTACAGAACTACAATTTCAGAACAATCATATCTAACGAGAGAGACTGTGAAACCCAGCATTTACATTTCTAATTCACCATATGTCAAGAAATATTTTCGGGACCTCTAGTACACACATGCACCCATAACAATCAGGAGTAGAAAATGTATCCAAAGTTTATAAACATCACTCTCGATCCCGGTGTTTAAACCTGCTACGTTTCGCACATGATTTCATTTCGACAAAGAAGATTACTTTGGGGAAAACTATTCTCACTACTTATACGTAATTCCGTTCAAATGACATTACTTCCATTCCAGTTATAAAACAAATAGTGAAAACACATAGCTACGCAGTGCGATTTAGAATTTGAAAATAGAAAGGAAAGTTTATCCTTTTATTATCTTCCATTTAAATGACACCATTACCCATTGATATCTATGCAATTCGACTTTAAACAGAATGTCAAATATTTCTCTATAGCGTTAAGCAGCTACCAAATACATTTACACATGCATAATAGCTGTTGAAATGAAATGTCGAAATGTCATAGCCTCAGAGATCATCACCATAAAGTTTTACAGGAGCCCTAAATGTAGATTGGTATTTATTAAAATACAACACTGACCTTCTAAATGTATGGTAAGTATGACACTAGCTAGGTGTTACACATCTTATTTAAACCCACAGCGTGACAGAAGACACCGGGCATTTCAAACGTTGTTAATAGAAACGACCACAATCATTTCCACAATCATAACGTCTCGTCACGATATTGCTGAAATATTGCCGATGTGACGTTAAACTTCAACTCCACAATCATAACAAATTTCATCTACAGACTATATAAAATAACATCTTACTTTTACACAATGGGGGGCTGTAACCCTGTTGACATCCTTGTGTGCATGTTCCATCATCCTTCTTACAGTCCGACGTCCCGCTACACTGACCACAAGTGGAGGAACAGTTGACCCCATAATGATGTTGGCCACAATCTGTATGGATAGGGATATATCAACACTTCTTGATGTTATATTATGTGTTTTAGAAGGAAATGATAACGACGTGCACATGAAACACCAAATTAAATCAAAAGTACCAAATTATCTTTTGAACAATGACTTAGTTTATGACTTCACATAAGATATTCCTCACGTAAATGTCTTATCATCACTTATCATCACCGCTACACTGACCACACGTGAAGGAACAGTTGACCCAATAAAGATGTTGGCCACAATCTGTACGGATAGGTAGATAAACACGTCTTTACTTTATGCTCTCTGTTTTAAGAAGGAAAACTTGAATTTATGACTATAGTTACATAAGCCATTAAATGCGAAATTAATGTATTAATTAATGTAAAATTCACTATTATGGCATCAGTTGGCACTGCTTGTGAATGGATTTCCTTTCATCAGATTGTTACAGATAAACAATTGGTACAAAGAGACAATTGTCAAACCTTGCTGGCATCCTGGACCTTGTTTCCCAGTAGCACACCAACTACTACAGTGGCCAGTCTCCTTGTTACACGCTTCAGAGGCAGTGAGACATTGGCACTGTTTGTTACAGTCAGAGCCAAACCAACCATCGTTGCATTCTACAATACACAATACACACACACAATGACATTATATTTCTCAGCTGTGTATCACTGTAGTCATTTGAAAAATCACAATCACAAAACGTTTCACTGTACAAACAATGTGTGTTCAATACAACTTAATTTAGAATTACGTCCCAATTTCACATTGTGTCAAACCTTGCTGGCATCCTGGACCTTGTTTCCCAGCAGCACACCCACTACTACAGTGTCCAGTCTCCTTGTTACACGCTTCAGTTGTATCCTGACACTGGCACTGCTTGTCACAGCCATCTCCAAACCATCCATCGCTGCATTCTACAAGTACACATACTATGAGATGCAAAACAGAGCACATCTCATGGATCAGATCCAAAAGACGTTAGTAATTTGGGATCCATGTAGAACAAATATATCCTGATTATATACTCCGACTAATACCCTTTATACGTAAGTGTTGTTTGGGCTGCATGTACACAGACGCTTGGGCCGTGGACTTTTGGACCAATAGTTGAAACTGAAAAGAGCCCTTTGGGCGAACTTTTCACTACAGTCATGGAAGCCGCGTATTTGGCTGTGCTTTGAGACGGGGGAGTTGTGACATAACTTTATCGGGATAAATTGAACGGTTTCTTCGCCTCGTTCTTTGGTCTCGCAACTGTCCTTTTATAGCCCGATACAATACTGTCATTAAACAGAGTATCTATTACTTATAATTTTATCATTTAAAGACAGCTCTCATTATCATTATCCTATGTTCGTGTTTATATTGCGATGTGTTTATTCAATGCTATAAAATAATAATATGTATTGTTAATAAGTAATATGACATATCACCATGATAACTCACGGAAGATCTGCACCTCACATAGTGTCAGGAAAGTTCCAGTGACACGTATAGATACAGATGAACCACTCAAAGCTTCGCCACACTCTATATTTAGAAGAGTCTGTTGTCCAGACAATGAGTAACACAGTTTGTCACCAACCTTCACCTGAAGGCCCACGTTGCGATCAGTCCCTGTGAACAACAATCATTATGTGATGAGTGAGTGAGTGAGTGAGTTGGGTTTAACGCCGCTTTTAGCATTATTCCAGTTGTATCACGGCGTGTCAGCTTAATGTGGGAGGAAAGCGATGCAGGTCTCAGACATTTACCACTTTGGTGAAACCCACAAGCACGGGTATGGTCCTGACAAACCTAGAAACATAATCTTGGCGAACCGGTATTCGAACCCGAAATCTAGGTTTCTGGCGTGACCAAGGGACGCAACTCTGCATAGCGAATCGCGGCACCTCAGACGACTGAATATTGCTTAGTGGGCGTTCAACAACAAACAATGAAATCTCTTAAGAAAGCGACATATTGTGTAATATTCTGGAATGGGGGCTTAGGATCCTGCGACGACTAAAGGACGCAACGCACGACTACTCCTATTGGTACACACATGTCCCCCTCCTCGTGAACAGGATGTATAATATTTAAACATATGTCAGACTCACTGTCACTACGGAGATATATTCTCATCCGTCTAATCTCCAATGTGGTATTAATGTCAACACGCCACCATGCTCCTGCGGAGGTCGTGTCGCCTGTGTGCGTACAACTTCCATGCCCAAACGTTTGGTCATTGTTGCCATCGACAGCTTTGTCAGATCGAAAGGGGCCACCATATCCTTGTAATTCGCTGCTCTGCGACGTCAACTTTCCACGTGCTATGTTGCCTTTAACGAAATAGATCAAATATTAAAACACAGTCGTACTCAGCAGCATTATCGATCTAGCAAAGTCCGCACTTCGAATGCCGAACACATTGAGCATTTCAAGTTAGAAACATTTTTTTTTCAAAAGAGGTATTGAAAGGTATAGCTCAAAATCAAAACGAAGACAAAACGTACTTTTTACATCGTCGGAGTAAACGAGAACTAAACATACAAATTACCCATGCCTGACGTGATTTGTTACTGTACTGTCAGCTTCACAACGTGGCCAACCTCATTGTGGACATGCCTTTCATTTTCTGCAAACTGATACTTCAACATTTGTTGAAGTTCTCGTTTTTAAACCCTTTCTAGTACATGTTTGGATTTTGCATGTTACCTTTCACTGGTTAGTTGTTGACCACCCGACCTGTATATATCTGATTCAAATTATGCAAATTCATTAATAATTAGGTACTGGTAGATGTGTGCTATTTGGGTGAATCGGTTGTCTGAATATTAAATACGACCCATATCATCAATAAATAAAATAAATTACTATTTTGTTTGATCAGAAATATGTAAACATGTAATAACTGATGTTATTCGACAATATTTCATAATAAAGCAATTGCAAATTTTTGCTGCAGTAAAAGAAAAACATTCATATTGTAATTTTACTCACGCCTTTGGCAGTAACTCCCAAACCAGCCTGGTTGGCACAATGTTCCTGGGCAAGGAGAACCAGGGAAATTCGTGCATCCATTCTGACAGTGACAATCTTTGGTAGAACAAATAGAATGACTACGAGTATCCAATATCTCATCTTCCCGAGGTAACTGACTATAAAAGTCCAGTTTCTACCCTTGCCGAACTAGGCTGGTACTATGGAGTTACATTTTGGCTGGGCTAACGAGTCTATGCATAGTCCAATCAAAATCGCGCACCGAAATCGAAATACGGTTTGTAAAATGTCGTGCAGATTTCGGTCGATTGCAGGATTTGCAAAGCATGTGCACCGCCAACTCGTTGTCAACAGATATTTTCCAAGTCTTTTTATGTTTTTAATCAAGGTGCTCACGTGATTTGATGCACTTCGCTATGTAAAACCCGTTTTATCACAATATAGATCTTGATTATCAATCAGATCGTTTTGACTGGGCGCCACCATTTTGTTTGAGACAAATGCAATGATACGAGAGGTGAAATCTGATTGGTCCATAGGAGAGGCTTAGAAGGAACATAACTCGTAATAACCACTGGTGGCGCTACGATCGATCCCCGGAATTCCAGCCTAGTTCAGCAAGGGTGGAAACTCGACTTTTATAGTCAGTTAACTCCCTTGCCTCGGGAAGATGACAATATCTAAGCATGTCTCTTGTTTAACGTTTCCCTACAATCACCTATTTGTACACCTGTGATAGAGTTATAAAAACAACATACACTCCTCACCTAGGCACAATATGATATCTTGATAATTATGTCTTTTACTTAAGGATTGACTGTGTATTGTTTTCGGATAATTGAGGTATGAATCGAAACACCGATGTGCAAACTGTGTGATTCCGCATTGTAAGAACCTACCTTGTGAGGAGTCCGGCAGTGAGGCAAGTAGTAGAACATATATCAGAAACATCGTCCATGTGCTTGTCCAAAGAAATCTGAAAACAAATTCAGCCGAATTTAGCCAACCAGAACCACTTAACACGTAAACAGCAGGTTGATCTACATTTAACTGTTTGTGCAACTTTGAGATTGCTGGTTAACATAAAATGAATCCATCAAATCAGCTAACCTTGCTGCTCAAACCTTTTAAGATGACAAGTCATTTCCATTTTCGGGAATTAATAATTATTTAAGTTATAATGCTATAGATATCTGCACAAAGGTACTGGTAGATGCATGCATGTTATCGTCATGTCAGTGAGCCTGACCACCCGGTACCGTTAGTCGCCTCTTGTGACAAGCATGGGTTGCTGAAAACAAACACTAACCAAGGTTTTCACGAGGCTGTTTAGGATACAAACAATAAGCATACCAAACAAAAGTTGTCACAGAAGGTGACATACACCGAAGGATGAAGATATATCTCCGCTGACACTGTCCAGATCTTTCAGGAGTTTTGAGGGCTATTTCAGAACAATTCCCTTCATAATATAAATCTTTTTTTCTTTTTTGTGTGTGTCAAACTCAGCACTCAGCACTATTCCAGCTTTATGACGACGGTATAAAAATAATCGATTCATGACCAGACAAATCAGTGATTGGCCATCGTTCTATGACATTGGGACACGATGACATGCAATCACTGTGCAAGCCCACCCGACCCCGTTAGTCAGCTCTTGCGAAAATGTGTGGTCAATATGCACTGTATGAAACCGATTTCTAGTGTCCCCCAGTGTGAACTGGCGAAAAGCGACATTAAACCACACTCATTCACTCACGTACTCACTAATTCACGATACAAAGCATGTATGCATGAGGAATGCATGTCATTGATATAATCATTCTTGTGTCGTTGATATAATCATTCTTGTGATATTATAAAAAACCTTATGACCATGCATATGCAACAACGGATCTTACTATCATATATGTGTTTGTTGATAAATGAGCTAACAATTAAATATGTTGTTCCCGCTCGTGTAAAGTTGCCTCGATCTTCATAGCAGTAATAGCACTAATATGTATGTTTTAAGTTAATGTTCCAGTTCATGACAGAAGCTCCATGCGATAAGCATCTGTTCTGGGTGGTAGTTCAAATGACATGTTTATGTGTGTTTTATACTCAAGTAGACAACGCTTATCTTACTTCCTTGTCAACTTTTCAAATTCATCAATGCGCATCTTGAATAGGAAGGCACATACTTGAAAGGATGTAGGAGGGAGTTCAACTGGAATGTTGTGTCGAGTTAACAAACGCTATTCAGGACAGCCGTGACACATAAAATAGCTGTCACCATTCACGCAGCGAACACGACATGCACAGTGAAACGCGGCACCAACACTACAGTAGCAAAGTGTACATTAAGTATATAAGTTTCCTTCTGTCATCGTAAACATTTTGACATTTACCCCGTACACGCAAGGAACAAACTTGAGGTTTCGTTGATATACTTTTTCTTTAGATGATTTCAAAAAGCGTCATACAACTATAATTTTTGTTTGATCAGGGTTACAGCATTTAAAGAATTGTGTCATATGTTCCCGCGTTTGTCAAAATGAACACTTCACAAACCTTTGCATGTGAAAATGAATAACTTGAAAAACTGCGCGTTATTTTGTTGCTTGTAATCATGGACAAATACATAGACGAGGGTTGTTCCTTTATGTGTATAGATCACAACGCATAAAGCACCTCATGCTAGGATACTGTTTAAAGAAAGTGTTATTTACTTGGGCAAGCGCCTCTGGACATAATGTACCGTAAAATCCTGGATTGTGGAGGGAAACATAAAACATGACGAAGAGAGATCAGGCTAACACTTTGCGTGTTGTGGATGTATTTGGAGCCTCGCGCCTGAGACCAGGAAGTAATCTGAGTGTTGCATCAAACTGTCCGCCTCTTGAGCATACGACTCTTGACAAGGCTAAAGCTGTGTTCAAGGATTGTATCAGTTTAGAAATAGAACATTGTTAAAATA
This sequence comes from Haliotis rufescens, assembly GCF_023055435.1. Taxonomy (NCBI): domain Eukaryota; kingdom Metazoa; phylum Mollusca; class Gastropoda; order Lepetellida; family Haliotidae; genus Haliotis; species Haliotis rufescens. The sequence goes on along the minus strand of NW_025963824.1, from coordinate 25,063,525 downwards.
TGAAATGTAGAAACACATGAAAAACTCCCTGATTGACGTATAGTTATTTGTTTATTTTCATGTTGCCTTGTTACAAGTATTTCAAGCACCATGGTGACTAAATACAATGAGTGAGTGAGTGAGTTGGGTTTAACGTCCGCTTTTAACAGTATTCCAGTTATATCGCGGCGTGTCAGCTTAATGTGGGAGGAAAGAGCGAAGTGATGCAGGTCTCAGACGTTTACCACTTCGGTGAAACCCACGAGCACGGGTATGGTGCTGACAAACCTAGAAACATAATCGGGGCGAACCGGGATTCGAATCCACAATCATAGGTTTCTGGCGTGTCCAATGGACGCAACTCTGCACAGCGAATCGCGGCGCCTTAGACGACAGGGCCACCCGTGCCCCCTTAAATACAATGAAATAAAAGGGAGGTTTCAAGAAGGAAGTACATATGTTGATATATTGTATGGTTTGAAAGTTGAAATATCAAATATTCAATTAACACCAGTCTACCTGACCAAAGTGTGTGTTAAGTAAAATCAGTTCTGATAAGAGTAGTGTTATATTTTGCTATTTTTTATTCCTTCAATAGCAAAATGTGGTTTCTTCCAAAATTGGGCAAACATTTATAGAATAACCAACCAGGTACGAGTATTTACGGAAAATATGTCAGGAGTGACATATTTTACGCAGTCAGTCGTTCCGAGTGGGTTATTCTATTTATTACCGATAATTATATTAAAGTCGTTTCGAGGGAAAAAAACCCTGTCGCCGATCAGCTGTTTTGTATCAATCCGCGTGTGAAAAAACACTGTCCATTCACTCCCAATCGCATTACTCAATTAACGTGTTGTTACCCGTGAAAAATATAGCTCTGTAAAAAAACTATAAAGATCACCTTATTGCAGTTATATTTCTGTCCGATTTACACAGCGTACGCTATCTAGCATTGATAAAGACGACAGGTTTCCAAAAAGGTTCATCAGATTTTTTAATCAAGGCTTGTTTTGACAAGATCTCGTGACTGACAGACAGCCCCCCGTCGTACATCGGCAGAGACATGCATTTCACATTGAGAAGAGGAAACATGGAAAACCTGTCAAATGCACAGAAGTCTTGTTTGTTAGAGAAAAGTGACGAAAAGAAGGTAAACTTTGGAAAGTACGATTGCTGTCACAGTGTCGGAATGAATGGCCCGACTTGACCCAGATATGAGACAGCCGAAACCAGGAATGACAAGAGAACCGGCGTTACATCCGGACAAGTTTAATGAACATCGTGTGTGATTTGAGACAAGTGTGACTGATGGGAAACATGTGCATGTGAGATTTTAGGAGGACTTGTCAAACGCGCTGTTGGAGTGGACAGAGTCAGATGACGGGAGTTTGTTGATATTTTGATGTGATTCATAAAGGTCGAATGCCTGTTGATAACACGGTTGATAACACGGTATCCGGTGCCAAGCTGTCAGCATTCACAGAGTTCGTTTAGGTTAGTTCAATATCGGACACATGATCAGCTCGCTGGGGTAAGTTTTCCTTGCACTTATTTTTGTTTTGATTTCCAAGTCCAGTAAAGTGCATCGATTTCGCAACCACATGTAGGTAATCTTGTCGCTAAGGTAACACTCTTTGCTACCCTTGATCTCCTTCAAAGTCCTTCTGAACCGTCTGATGTGCATGCCGAAATGATAAATTTGCAAAGAATAATGTTTAGTTGCACCTTTCCTGTGTCATTAACCCTCATGGTGCCTGTACGTCAGTCAGCCTGCAAACCGCTCACCGACGTACTGTGCTGACGTCGCGGTTACAAAAACGTATACATTGTATAAAAAGTGTCATTTCTTATTTTTTCTCACAACGTTACAAAATTCTACGAAATAGTGTATCTTTAGAATGTCTTTCGGAAAGTCTGAATGTTGTTGCAAAATGAATTTGTTTTTATTCTCATGCCATCATTGAAAGTGTGAGTAGTCCTATTTTCGTGTTTTTCTTACCTGTATAGATTTGCGACTAAGTTCATGTCAACTTGTCAAGGTTAGTCTTTTTCCTTGTGTTTTCATTTTCATTGGCAGTTATCGATGTCAACAGCGTTCACAAAGGCAAACCTGTCTGTACTAAGTCCGGTTTTTGGATTCGGTTGGTCGAAACATTCATCGAACAGCAAGTCCTCTAACACAGACGCAAACGCGGACTTTGTGGTAATGATCTTGGCGCACTGGAAACAGTTTCTGGCAACATCACAATCTGAATGTTGAAACTTTAATCTGGCCATATATAGTTTTGACAACAAAGACATTAAATGTGTTCAGAGGTTGAACTAGACGAATATTTCTTCATGTCGGTCAAATCTCCATCCGCTTTAATGAGGTAATATACTTTGACAGGTGTCAAATGGCCAGCAATGTTTATTTACAAACGCAGACATACAATGTAGTTTTGGTTTTTACTGTCAAACGAAAATCATGTGAAATAATGTGGTTCATATGAAACTATGTTTATTGTCTTAAAAATAAACCTCGAGTCAGTGAGATAGTAGCACGTAAAACATATAGAGGGAAAGGCGTGGATTTGTGAATGAATGGGGTGCGAAAAAAATAGTTCTGTTGTCGAATGAAAATTGATCTTTGTTCAACTGACCAATCAGCTTCGAGAATCACTGTGCAAATATAAAAAAGTTCACCATGAATCTACCTTTCTATAAGAGTCTGGAGCATAAACATATAATCAGTGGTAGAGTAAGCTTGTCAGGATCATGTTTGCTCTTCGATCTTATCAAGGGTATCCGACTACAATACTTAGCGTTTGTTAATAATGTTAATGAGTATCTTACTAAATATACTAGTAAGTTGAATCCCCTGTAACCTCTGTCACCGAACCTTTCTTGTGAATTGGAACCATAGTTCCAAGTGTCCAATCTTTTGGAAGAAAGAGGTAGCCATCATTGTATTAAATAATAGTGTCATCAAAATTCAGTTTCGGGGTCCATGTTTCTGTCAAACCAATTATGTCAAATTAGTTTTGAAACTCAAGGCTTACACTCACAACCAGATAACTTTGAGAGCAGTCCTGATATATTCCAAACGACGAGTTTCAAAGCATTAATGATATTATACTAGTAGGTTTAGACGGCGCTCGCTCTATATCCGGACAATGGCCTCGCCCCTATCTCTCTCGGCCCGACACGGGTTGTTTCCGTGACAGTCTCGAGTCAAGTGACCTCTGTATTAACACGTGAAATGTACATATGACGTTGAGGAAGAGACAGTTTATCGTCTTTGTGGAAATAATGTTTGCTTGGGTCTGTCTCTATGCACTGTTTTATGTCAGCGTGTTATCCCGAACTGATGCATGTCTCAGACATATACCACTCTCGGTAAACCCAAGAGCACGGGTATGAGGATGACAAACCAGAGCGAATTGCGGCGCCTTGAACTGCACTAATCTGTATGTTCGGCGACCACGTGTAGACAAAATCGAAAAACATATATTTTATATATTTTTTATTTCGTTTTGCTCGTAATTGAAGTGGATAAAATGGTTATAACAAATCGACACATTCTACCCACACGCCAATGGTCATTAGAGCGTAGAAACTGGAGGAAAAGCCGAAGGTTTCCTGTAATATTTCAGGTTCACTCTGGACTTACTGGCATGGAACCGTCCTGACTGTTAAATGTTAAAAGTTGGTTTATAAACATATAGCGAGTGCTCGTAGCGAGTACTAACTTGTGAGGCCTACCTTTAGAATAAAATACCACAAACTTTTCAAACACTGATCATACCCTATGACGTAATTTGTAGTATTTTGTTGCCAGTCACACCGGTGAAACAATGCCCTGTGCCTTCAGGGGTCATCAAGTGTGCATAAGCTCCTCCCAGTGATCTATCATCTCTGTACGCAATGTCATTGGATACGCCCTGCGGTGTTTTGAGTTTTGAGTATTTGTTTACTAATTATAGCCTGCGGCGGCGCATTTTAGAGCAAGCGCTAGTTTACGAAAGCACTTTTATTTTTCATATATTTTTTATTTCGTTTTTCTCGTAATTGAAGTGGATAAAATGGTTATAAATGGGAACTAATATACATTTATTATCTTTTTCGGTTCATTAATTATCATTCTCATGCACAAGAATGCAGTTTATTAGGGATATTATATTGGCGCTGAACACTTCCAAATATCGCCAGTGTTAGGGTAGGTTACCCCGAACTCCCTATCCTCAGCCCTTGCATCCCCTTTACGATCAATCACCCCTTAACGATCATTTGGGTTAGGTACTCGTTTACTGGCTATTATAGATTATATAGCGGCTTCTAATATTCTTCATACAAAAACGTCGAGTACAAAGGATGAAATGGTTTTGTGTAGAATATTGTGGCTACTGGAAACTATCCTGGAACATTCACACAGGCCACTTTCACCGGCTAGATTGTTTCAGTACTGATTCAAAAGAACTCACCGTTGTGTCATCACTAGTCGTGCTTATTCCTCCCTCGTTCCTCACTATTATCCACATTATCCTTACAGTGTTCCCTACCACACTTTTCTGTGACAAAAAACAACCGACGAATTGTAAAATACCATATCATTCACGCGTACTCGCGAGGTCGACGTCTGACGTCTGAGGGCGTGTGTGCCAAATGGCATCGGGACCATTCGTAAGTGTCGATAGGCTAAAGTCACGAGACACCATGCCTACCCGTAACCTTCGTAAGTGTCCGTCACCTATTCGACCCTTTTCGTTCAGTTCAACGTCATAGGCATGACTAGTTAAATTTGCACTAAGTTTAACAGTGTGGACGTCGCTCTTGAGACATGTGACCTACGACAGAGATCGTCCTCACTAGAAGTTGTGGTACTGTATTCTAAAGGTGCTCTATGTGATGGTATATGTGGCGTCATTGAGGTAGGTTGTAGGGCGAATGACCGTTAGACGTTAGTCTGATTCGGAGTGCTGCTGTGTGAGCACGTACATGTCTGCTATCGAATATAACCGAACAAACAACATAGTTGTGTCATCACTGGTCACGATTCCGACCTAACATAACGAACGTCTTGACAACGTCAACGTAAGGCAACTTGACAAATATATGGGTGGATCTGTAATTATATGGGGCTGGATCACTATGGCTGCCAGAGCGCCACTGCATATGGTCCATGGAAGCGTATGTGGACAATACTACCGGGACTACGTCACTGTGGTTCTGACCTTTACCTAATAGTCTGGTCCTTCCTTTTCTTTTCGATCCATTACCATCACCCGATACCGTTTTGGAATACTGTAATCATCTGTTACTTTGGAATATCCTCTTCTTTGGGAGTGTATAGCTCCCCATGCTCAGACGAGAGTACGTCTAACCAAATAAAGGTGATTATGACATGCATTTGCCTTACATGAAACACACCAAGTGGACCAGAATGCCCCAAAAGTCGTCCCACAACTTCCTATTTTACCTTTAATATTATAACACTCATTCCTCCATAAATATAAACCAGAACCATTTGACAACCAACGTATCTTTTAACCTCGCTCACACCTGTTCATGGGGATATTTATAATAGGAAAGTCATTATGAGTTGCTTTAGCGGATGTTCCAAACTGGAATCTGAACATGAAACACTTATGTAGGCTCCACTAAATAATGTATGATATTTATATTATAATTATAGACAAATTTACAAAGATTTATTTCGAAGAAAAATGTTTGCATGATATCTATCTAAGCCTGCCAAGTGTGAAGAGACAGTTTATATGTGACAAGGCATTGACGTCACATTAAACGCATTTATGCCACATGAGCACAACGGAGGAGACAATCACAATGCAAGATTTTTAAAACAAGTGATGATAAATGGTCTATTTGATGTGTTTATTTTACTCAGGGGTTAATATTACTTATACACCAGTTACAATAAAAAGGAGCGGGTGGTTAAAACGCTGACCCGAGTTCGATCCCCACATGGCCCATGTCTGGTATAACCCGTCCTGATATAATGGAGTATTGCTGAAAGCGGCCTAAAATCAACCTACACTGATATTTTGCTGAAACGTTGGTCTAGACTGTGAGGCGAAAGGAGGTTGGTGCATGTAATGTCAAATGAGGTCAGGAATTTCAGCTGGTCCGGACAACAATGTGATGATCTCATTCCGGAGTTGTGTGTAAGTGGGCCTTGTCCTACCATATCACTATACAGGCTACGGTGACACGGTGGTCACTTATCGGCATTAAATATATAAACAAACACATACAGATTAATAATAATATGGATTGTGAAGGATATTGGAAGAGATATTATCAGACTTACCTGTTGTTTGCTGTGGTCAGAGCTGGGAGGCCAGCGCTTGTAACAAGGAAGTGAATTGAACGATATCTAATCTCCCCGATAGCCAGGTTTACCGTCAGTGTTGAAACAGGAGCAGTAACAATGCATTAACTCCAGCGTTCATAATCACTGTGTGTGACCGAAATGAGGCTCATGCGTCGTAGGTGTTTATCTTGCTAACATATACATAAAAAAACCATCAATATTTTAATGGGATTAGGTAACACTGCATACATTCTAGCTTGATTCATAACCACATGGTAGACATGCATTATAGAAATATAACGTGGTGTTAAGTGAAAGACATATCAAGCTAAGCAACGAAAACGTTTGTTTGCTTATTATATATATCCGCCATGGCACATGCAGTAGAAAAGTGTGTACAGTAAATATACATCTCCCATCCCGTCATCAAAACCTTTTTAACTTTCCACCTATACACCACAGGAATAAACACAACAGCTGTGAAACGATATTTTCAATTTGTATTTTCTTCAATATAATCTTTCTAAGATTATTTCAAAGCGCGTCGTACGACTTTCGTTCGAAATTTTTTTGATCAGGGTCACATCACTTGAGGCGTAAGCACTTGTTTTGAGTAGACTTGCAAAGGTTCACTATTGACAAGCCTTTGCATGTGTACCGTCCTCATGACCTGGTATCATCATTACAATAGTGACTCATAAACATATGCTAATGGCATAGTTGGAATCGTCCAATGGACTTTGGTTTAATCACACAATTCTTACGAATAAAGAAAGGGTTCTGTCGCTTTTGATTCCTGCCTTGTATCAGTCTCGAAATGAGACATTGTGTTACGGGTTGATTCCCAAATTGAAACAATATGTTAACCTAGAAATCGGTACTGAAAGAATTTAGTGTGAAACCAACAAACAACTAACAAATATTATACAATTAATAATTGTATTACACAATTAACTAGATTTATAAATCAATATCAAATTACTGTTAAGTAATTACAATGCCAATACATAATATTATATCAGTGTCAGTATTAACTACAAAGTCAGCGGTGACAGCAAAAGTCAGTGTTAATAATATATACACCCACCACCGACAGTGGCCAAGCTCCCGAAAAAAAGGCCTAGACAAGTGATAAGTGATCCTCACTCGAAAGCTGGTCTTGGTGTAATATGATATGAGGAAATGTGTGAGAGATGAGAGATGAGACAGCCACGCGTCCACTCGACTTATATAGCCTAACTAGCTTCCAGAACTTTCCATACAGTGCCATCGCATCACAGAATATTTCACATGTTTCTATAACGCTTGACATCCATCCATGCTATTCCGGCAGTTTACACATCACAATAACATAAACATATAATAACTTCTTGACCACTGCGTACATTGATTAGAACTACATACTTAAAGACGCCGTCAAAAGGGCGCAAATCAATGTGCCAGAAACCAATGATAGTGGATTCGAATCCCAGATTCGCCCGGGTTGTGTCAATACCATACCCCTGCTCGTGTGCTTCAACAAAGCGATGACCTCTAAAACCTACACCAATTCGGCTTCCTCGCCCATCAAGCTGACATGCCAATGTTCACAGCAGCGAGAAAACCAACTCACTCGTCCTAAGGTGACAAAAACCTGCTGAGTTGCGTCTCTATGACGTGCAGTGGATTTCAAATTCGTAGTTTCGAACGCTGTTCGAACATAGAATAGCTGTCACCATTCACACTGCGAACACGAAATGCACAGTGAAACGTGGCAGCTACAGTAGAAAAGCGTACAGTAAGGATATAGTTTCCCTTCTATAACCTCCCCCCCCCCCCCCCACACACACACACACACACAAACACACACTCAAGCGGTGAAGCAATATATTAAACTTCAGCTGCAGGTTTCTGCAATATGACATTAATTGATTAGGGCTACAGCATTAAGACATTACCACGATAGGGATATTCCTTTTTGTGTACAAATCACAACGCACAAGGCTTGGATACTGTTTAAAGAAAGTGATTTTAACTTCGGCAAAGCGCCTCTGGATATAATGTGTCATAAAAACCTGGAACAAAGGGGAAAACTAACATAAATAAGTTGAGATTAGACATACCCTTTGCGTGTTGTGGGTGTGTTTGGGACCAGGAAGTTATCTGAGTGTTGACTAAAACTGTACGCCTCTCAACAATGTTAAACCTGTTTCACAGGATGATATCTGTTTAGAAAAAAAACACTGTTGAAAAATGAAACTCGCTGTTTGATGCATTGTTATTTGTTAACTTTCCTGTTGCCTTGTCACAATTATTGCGAGCACCACGGTAACTCAACACAATGCAATAAAAGGGAGGTATCGAGAAGGAAATACATATTTTGATATATTGTATGGTTTGAAAGATGAAATCTCAAATATTCATTCATGTTATGTGTTACTATGTTTTTTCCTTCAATAGCATAACAATGTGCCAGAAACCTATGATAGTGGGTTCGAATCCCAGATTCGCCCGGGTTATGTCAACACTATACTCGTCCCCGTGTCATTTAACAAAGTGGTGACCTCTAAAACCTACACCAATTCGACTTCCTCGCCCATCAAGCTGGCATGCCAATGTTCACAGCGGCGATAAAACCAACTCACTAGTCCTAAGGGTGCGTTGCGTCCCTATGACGTGCACTGGATTCCAAATTCGATGTTTCGAACGCAAGGTAAATATCCGAGGAAATGTCTTGAAAGTATGTAAGAGGGAATGCAACTGGAAAGCTATATCAGTCAACAGAAACAAACGCTATTCAGGACAGCCTTTATACATAAAATAGCTGTCACCATTCACACTGTGAACACGAAATGCACAGTGAAACGTGGCAGCTACGCTGCAGTAGAAAAGCGTACAGTAAGGATATAGTTTCCCTCCATCATCGTAGATATTTTAACATCCCATCGCCGTACACAAGGACGACACTCAAGCGGTGAAACAATATATAAAACTTCAGCTGCAGGTTTCTTCAATATGACATTACATTGTGTCACACGTTCCCGCGATAGGGATGTTCCTTTTTGTGTACAAATCACAACGAACAAGGCACCCTGCTTCGATACTGTTTAAAGAAAGTGATATTAACTTAGGCAAAGCGCCTCTGGATAAAATGTGTCATAAAAACCTGGAACAAAGGGGAAAACTAACATAAATAAGAGACATTAGACTTACCCTTTGCGTGTTGTGGGTGTGTTTGGGACCAGGAAGTAATCTGAGTGTTGAATAACTGTACGCCTCTCAACAATGTTAAACCTGTTTCACAGGATGATATCAGTTTAGAAAAAGAACACTGTTGAAAATGAAACTTGCTGTTTGATGCATTGTTATTTGTTAATTTTCCTGTTGCCTTGTCACAATTATTGCGAGCACCACGGTGACTCAACACAATGCAATAAAAGGGAGGTATCGAGAAGGAAATACATAGTTTGATAAATTGTATGGTTTGAAAGATGAAATCTCAAATATTCATTTAACAACACCAGTCTACCTGACCAAAGTACCCTTACCTTAAATAAAATCAGTTCTGATAAGAGTAGTGTTATGTGTTACTATGTTTTTTCCTTCAATAGCGTAATGGGGTTTCTTTCACAACGGGGAAAAATATTAATATATGAAGGATCCGTGACTGTGATAGTGTGTTGCGATTCCTTGCAGGACTTCTCAAATTGAGGAAGTGACTGGAGGCGGGGGGGGGGGGGGGGGGGGGGGGGGGGGGGGGTAATATGGTTTATTAAAGGGTATTTAAGGAAAGGCACTTAGTTGAAACTTCATTCTCAGTTACGGTGCACTCGGGGTTGGCTGTATTAAACCATGTTTATATATTTATGACCTAAAAGAAGAGGGGCCGACATTTTGTTATCATTAATAATAAGAACGAACATTCTAATCTATGGGGTAATGTGTGCGCTGGAAGTAACGTTATACATATATAAATATCATTAACATAAATCCTAAAAGGACCCACTGTACTACATGGTTGTTTGGTACATCAAATTGGTTAAGAAATAAACTGTAAGGTGCTTAACTCACAATTCCACAGTCAACGCTTGAGGAAAGCCTCACCCACAGAGGAGCCGACTCGTAATTGTCCAAAAGTTTTTAATAGCGAGCGTGATTAATAGACACGTGAAGGCGAAAACATATATTAATAGGCAGACCAATGGCAATAAAATTGATAAATACTAAAAAAATAATCACCAAGCTGGAGCATTTAGTAATAAGGTAACAATTGAACATTGGACCCACACAGCATGACGTCTGACAGACGAACATATACAAATGGGCAACACTTAAAGAAACTAATCAGTTCTAAAACACAGCTGACCCAATCAAAATATGCAGAGGGTATTACAAATCGACACAGGTATAAGTTGCCGCGACGCCAGTCTAAATATATCAACGGAAATTTGCTTAAACCGATCATAACATAACCAACTTCTGAGTGCCAAGTTAAACAGTTGTACTGACGCGGTTAAGTTTGGGATGTTCTTCCAGGGGCATCAGAAAATTAAGTTTTAATACTCAGGAAACGACAAAGCGCGGACATCCGAGTTCAAAAACCTCCGCTCGGGTAGTCTTTCACCCCAAGCGGAAGAAAAGTTATTTTTTTTAAGGAACGTCAATCTGATACAATGGATTAGCAATTAAAATTATGTAAGTAACATGACCATAACATAAGGTGTAGCGTTTGTATTTTGAAATGATGTCATAGAGATATACAAGAACATCATCCTCCACATTATCTGGCTCTTTACCAGTCCTTGCATTGAAGTCAAACCGAAATATAAACAAAACATCACCTAGAATGTCAAGCAGTTATCCGGAAATAGCAATATACCATTCTTAGGTTCAACATTATTGCTGTACCATGTAGATCCTTCAAAGTGAATATACACACAGCTGTTTAACACGAGTCCAAACAATACCTGTCAAGTGATACATGGATCGACACCACTTTCTATATCCGGACCCTGGCCACACTCCTATCACTTCTGTATCGGTCTCCTACCTCTGCCTGTGTTACTTCTTTCGGGCCGACGTGGACTGCTTCCCGTCACGTAACTCGGGTCGAGTCACCTCTGGATTAACACGCGAAGCGTATGTGTCACGCACAGGGGAATAATGTTTGTTTGGGGCTTTCTCTTTGCACTGTTTATTTCTTAGGTGAGTTTGTGAGTTTGAAATTAATCCCCGCCCCCCCCCCCCCCCCCCCCCCCCCCCCCCCCCCCCCCCCCTCTTTTGAACACGGCGTGTCAGCGTGTAACCCTGAAGTGATGCAGGTCTCAGACATATACCACTTTCGTGAAACCCCTGAGGACGTGGTACAATGTTGAAAAATGACAAACCTTGAAACATTAATTGGGGCGATTGACGCAACTCAGCAGAGCGAATTGCGGCGCCTTAAACCAATGGGTTACCCATGACCCCACAACGTGACCACAGAAATCCTGTGCATTAATCTGTATGTTCGGCGACCACGTGTTGACCATCATGAAGAGATCGATACATTCTGGCAAGACGCCAATGGTGATTAGAGCGTTGAAACTGGAGGAATAGCTGAAGGATTCGTGTAATGTTTTCAGGTTCATTATTGACTTACAGTCATGGAACCGTCCTGACTGTTAAATGTTGAAAGTTGGTTTGTAAACATATAACGAGATCTCCCTCGAACGAGACTCCATTCAAGATGGCGGCCTCCAGCCAGCGCTCACGATCGATGTCGTCAGGGTAATTTGTGACTGGGCAGTAATGTTCTATGTGATGGTATATGTGGCCCAAGTGAGGTAGATTGCTGGAGAAATGACCGTTAGACGTTAGCCTGATTTCTTGTGAGCTCAACTAAACAATGTATGCTTATTATGGTGTCGTTAATTTAAATTTATAAAGATTTATTTTCGAAGAAACATGTTTGCATGTTTGCATGTTTGCCAGCAGACTTTCAGTAACTCAATGTGTGAACAGACAGATGAAATGTGACAAGGCATTGACGTCACATTAAACACTATTATGTTTCATGAGCACAACTGACGGAACAATCACAAAGCAAGATCTGAAGACAAGTGATGATAAATGGTGTGTTTGAGTTTAATGTATTTTTTTCACTCAGGATGTTACTTGAACATCAGTTTCATTAAGCATAGAACGGCTGGTTAAACGAGGGTGGGTAAAACGCTGACCCGGGTTCGATCCCCTCATGGGCCATGTCTGGTATACCCCGCCCTGATGTGGCTGGAGTATTGCTAAAATAGCAACACGAACCTTCACGTTCAACACACATTAAATGAGGTCAAGCCTTTCAGCTGGTCATTGCAACATTGCGATGATCACAATCCTGAAGATAACAATGAGACACGAATTGTGTGTAAGCTGGCGTTATCCTACCATATCACTATACAGGATACTGTGGTCACTTTTCGGGATTATATAAAGAAACACATAAAGATTAATAATAAGCTGGACCGAGAAGGATATTAGAGATATGATTAGACTTACCTGTGGCTTGCTGTGGTCAGAGCTGGGAGTCCCGCATTTGTAACAAGGAAGTAAATTGAACGACCTCTAATCTCTCTGATATATTGAAACTTGTTTGCCAGGTTAACAATCAGTGTTTAAACAGGAGCAGGTAGCAACGCAAGAATTCAGGAGTACATACTCACTGTGTGAATGGCATAATGACGTTGCGTCGTTTATGTTTATTTCGCTCACTTACACATAAACTAACATCAATATTGAAATGGTATAGGTAACACTGCATGCATTTAGCTTGATTCATATCCACATGTACAAGTGCATTATGCCAAAAGAATTAACTGAAAAGACATATAAAGCTAAACAAAAAAACGTTGGTTTGCTTAACATAACTGTACAGGACAGTCATGACACATGCAATAAACAGACATGCACACCTACAGTGACACGCCGCACCTATACTGAAGTAGAAAAGTGTGTCCAGTAAATGGATAATTGCCATCCCATCATCAAACACAACAACAATGAAACGATATTTGCAGTTTTTTTGTAATATGCTCTTTCTACGAAGATTACAAAGCGCCTCATACGGCTCTTGTTTGAAAGTTGTTTGATCAGCGTTACAACATTCAAGGCGTTAGTAACTCTTTTTTGGTAGACATGCGAAGGTTCACGTTTGACTAGCCTTTGCATGTGTTTGCGACGGGTGTCATCTGTGGGGCAGAAAACGCTCACCTTTTTTTGAACACCTGTTATCATCACTTCTCGATAGTGACTCATAAGTATATTTATTATTTTTGTCGCTTTTGATTTCTAGCTTGTATCTGTCTCGAAACGTAACATTGTGTTACGTGTCGATTCCCAAAGTGAAACGATATATTAACCCAGGAGTCTGTACGTAAAAGAATTTTGTGTAAAACCAAAAAACAACCAACAAAGGGTAAACAATCAATAATTGTATTACAAAATTAACTTGGTTACAAATCAATACAAATTACTGCACAGCAAGTACAATGGCAGTACACAAAAGAGTGGTAGTACAATATTCAATGGCAATATATAACATGATAGAAATACAAAAGCAAAATAGCAAAAGTTAGTGATAATGATATACATGTATATTCACTCAGCAGCAACAATGGCCAAGTTCCTGTGAAAGTGCCCAGGCAGGGAAACCGGGGTGATAAGTGATCTTTTCACGAAAGCTGGTCTTGGTGTAATATAATGTGCGGAAATGTGTGATGGGATGAGACAGGCACGCGTCCACTCCACTTATAGAGTCCAAGTAGCTTCCAGAACTTTCCACACAGAATATTCCACATGTTTATATAAGGCTTGACATATATCAATGCTATTCCGGAAGTTAACACATGGCACTAACATCTAAATATGGTAACTTCCTAATCACTGCTAACATTAAATTGTACTAAATTCCTGACCACTAACCATTGTCCAAGTACATTGCAATGAGCTTCTACCGAATCTCAACAAAAACAATATAATACAGTTACAATCATTGATATAAAATACACTGATATAACAATTGTTACAGTATCAAATATTGAAAGAAACACATAAATAACTCTGCCTGGAGCATAGTTTTTTATTCAGGTACTCAATATGTATTATTACTGTCACAACAAGTTCACCATGGTGACTCAGCACGGATGTTATAAAGGGGAGTTGTCCAGAAGTAAATACAGATTTGGTGACATATGATATGAAACTGAAATTCCAAATATATAAATAAAACATCAGCCTACCGCACCCAAGTTTGCGTTAAACAAACGTGTGTTTTTATGAGCAAAACAACCAGTGCGTTTTGTACACATAAAAAACACACGTGTGTGAGTATCATGCTCATAACAAACACACGCACATCAGATTGTGCGTCGTACATGAAGATGCACATGTAAGTGCAAATTGTGAATCACTACCTTAAAGTCGAGGAGATGTCTTCTCGGATATATATTGAAAGATGCATTATTCAATTTCAGAATAAAATTAGTTTTATTTAACAATTACTTTCCCCCGTCAGCATAGTATATGGCAAATGCTTTCATTTCATTCATATATCAATAGTTCAATTTAAGAATGACTGTTGGTATATATGAATCGAAAAACCGATGTGCAAACTTTTTTAATCCGCGTAGGTCAGCTATGCATGAATTTCGCTAAATGTCCTGCGCATGACGAAGGGAATTCCCTCCACTGTGATATTGGGATTCACCGACTTTCCATAGTGATAAAAGTGGGCGTGGCTTCATTTTTTTACATTCATTGGGGAATGAATGCAATAACACATGACCAATTCAGCTAATCAGAGTGCAGGAATTTCAATGAACACAACGGATATATAATTAGATCATTAATGGTGTTAACAAACCCTAGTATTTCAATAACTCTTTATATACCGCATACAAAGAAACGGGCCGCTCGCAGTATCGCACCGTGTGCGTTTATACATAAGATAAACCGAGTTACGTCCCTTGGATCAGTTAACCGGGACACACACATCGATTCAGCCGGAGAATCCGGTATCCACATAATAAACTGAATCACTACAATTAAAAATACAAGGGGGCGGCCCCTCGATCTGAACCTCGTAACTCAACCAATGACACAAAATGTCACTGTATGTTTCAGTAACAGATGACACATTCTTCATTGCTTATTCAGTTATGCCAGTTATGTGCATGAATGTCTTAAAAAGGCAATCAAGACTGTCCTTTGAAACTCTAATTTGGAAATTTTGCAGAGTTAAAGGTGAAGAACTTCTGATCTTAAGCTAAGATGTCTAAATACAGTGTTTATATGCACGCATGTATCTTTGTCACTTTTAATTCGGATCTTGGTCACCATCCCTCTGTATGGACTCATTTGCATACACGTTCCTCTCAGCAATGACGTCATAAACAGTCGATTCCCCACGGACCTGCAGAGTTGAGTACTTTTGCATTTGTTCAGCTTTGAGTATCTTCATGCTGCATCTAATTCTGAAATTTAGGATTAAGTAGCTTATGAACAGCAGCATCGGAAACAGTAACTTAAAGTTTACTTTTTAAATATGTTCCTTCAATAGGTGTTGAAAGAGTTAGGTTTGGTGATACACACATGTACGTTGTTTTGGATTCCATGTATTACCTGTAGTTATTTGCAGTTGTTATTACTGCATACACACACGAAATGGCCAGAAGGCAACTGACAACAATGAGGCGGATATCTGAAATATTCAAGCAACATGATGTAAGAAAATGAATACATACCTCCGTTATTTGTGTAATTGTGACGCATGTATACTGAGTAAGGTAATGGAATGAGGCCGTTTATAACCCAAAGAAAGTTAAATGAAACCTACTCAGTGCATGGCCTATGTGCGAACCCTTCCACTGCTTAATATTAAAGCAAAATGCTTAGTGTGGACGGCAGTGAAACAGAAAAAAGGTCTTGACAAATCATGATCAAGGACCCCCCCCCCCCACCCCACCCCCCGAACAAGACACGCACACGCACACGCACACATACATACGCACACTCACACATACATATGCGCGCGCACCGACGCACGCACAACCTTAGCAGTCAGGATCTACACATTACTGAAACTAATCTACTAGCTATATAGTTACCCTCATGTCCTTGACCCTGCTGTGCTTCTGATGATCCTACTGCTGCTGTTGTCGTTGATTGATGCCCCGTTCTACAATCACCTGTGACTTTATCACATACCCCAGACTGGTTTAGGCAACTGCAGACACCGGAACAGTTGATACCGTATGTGTAGTCAGCACATTCTGAAAACATGCATACTGTGGATGTATACGTGCATCTTCCCGAGGCAAGGGAGTTAACTGACTTTAAAAGTCCAGTTTCATCCCTTGCCGAACTAGGCTGGAATTCCTGGGCTTTATCGTAGCGCCAGCAATGGCTATTACGAGTTATGTCCCTTCTGAGCCTCTCCTTTAGACCAATCAGATTCCACCTCTCGTATCACTTGCATTTGCTTGAAACAAAACAGTGGCGCCCAGTCAAGACGATCTGATCGATAATCAAGGTCTATGTTCTGATAAAACGGGTCTTACATCGCGCAATGCAGACATTCAGACACAGTATACTGACTCCGAGCCGACCAGTCCTTGTTTTAGCCCCTAAAGACCGAGCGCCAGTTTGGGTAACAACAAGTTCCATCTTTTAACGTCTTTTGGTATGACGTGGCCGGGGATCGAAACCCGGACCTTCCGCTCTCCGGGCGGACACTCTACCACTAGACCACGGAGGCGGTCTACAACCAAGTAACTTCTTATTACCTTGTATGCACAGTGGTCCCATATATCCTGGCTGGCAATTGCTTTCACAGCGTCCAGTCTTGGCATTACATGAGCCATTGATCTGGCAGTGACCGCAAGTATGAAGACAGTCTTCTCCATACCTCCCAGCGATACATGCTATTGAAACAATTGATGTAATTAAATATAAACTGCCGGGAAAAGAAAGTACACACCCGTTTTTGATGTTGGCTAAAATGAAACAAACAAGAAATGGTTATTCGATGGTGATGTATTTAATACTGGTATCATTGTCACCTTAAATGCATACTTTCTCGCCAGTTTGTTATCACAAAGCTTATAATTGTGTATCATGTACTGATTTGCTGCAGTATATTCTTATCCAATATTTAATGGAATGTTAATAGAATGCGGGATTATTTGTGTTGGTCTATGAAGTAACATATTTGTTAATGTTTAATGGTTAATGTTAGAAATAGGTATGTTCATCCTACTGGTTATACATACAGGGAAGGTATAAATTAAGCATGATCAATATACTAGCTACGATTTCAATTTACCTCAACAACGAAATAAACAAATAACATACACACTGATTTGGGTCATTTACAGTAATATGAATTCAGACCAATCATTATGTTAAGACTAAGGTAACAATAAAACATTTTAAATTAGGTAGTGTTATAACTAAGAAAACAATATATGGTATACGCACAATGTATTGTGACATTTACAGAAGTACAGTTTCAGAACAACCATTCGTAAAGAGAGAGAGCGTGTGAAACCCAGCATAACATGTCTAATTCACTATATGTCAAGAAACTTTTTCGAACCTGATTACATATTCTCACTACTTTCGAAAATATACGTAATTCCATTCAAATGACATCACTTCCGTTCTAGTGATAAAAAAAATCAGGTTTGTGAAAAGACGTCGCCACGCAATGCGATTTGGAATTAGAAAATAGAAAGGAAAGTTTATTCTTATATGATCTTCCTTTTTAATGTCATCATTTCCCGTTTGGGTGTATGCAGTTCGACTTCAAACAGAATGTCCAGTATATCTCTACAACGGTCAGCAGCTACCAAATACATTTACACATGCATACTAGTTGGTGGCATGAAATGTTATTGCCTTAGAGATCATCACAATAGTGTTTTCCATGAGCCATAACAAAAGAGATCGATATTTATTAAAATACAACACTGCCAGATCTTCTAAAATGCTAGTAAGTTTGACACGAGCTAGGTGTTACACCAAACAACACCAAACGCTACTGCTTCATTATACCCACGACGTGACAGAAGACACCTGGCATTTCAAACGCAGTTAATCAAAGCGACAACATTCATTTCAAGAATCATAAGAAATTCACTGTATTATACCGACTATATATAAAATAACGTCTCACTTCTACACAAAGGGGGACTGTAACCCTGTTGACAACCTTGTGTGCATGTTCCATCATCCTTCTTACAATCCGAAGACCCACGGCACTGACCACACGTAGAGGTACACTGGATGCCATAACGACCTTGGCCACAATCTGTACGGATAGGTTGATATAAATACTTCTTGACTTTTTATTCTGTGTTTTTTAAGCAGGAAAACTAGATGACTACATTCACATAAACCATTAAATGCGAAATTAATGTTTTTTAACAATTACCTAGTGTAGAATTCACTATTATGGCATCAGTTGGCACTGCTTGTGAATGGATTTCTTTTCATTAGACTGTTACAGATAAAAAAATGGTAATAAATCGATTTTTTCAAACCTTGCTGGCATCCTGGACCTTGTTTCCCAGCAGCACATCCACTACTACAGTGGCCACTCTCCTTGTTACACGCTTCAGAGGCAGTTAGACACTTGCACTGTTTGTTACAGTCAGATCCAAACCAACCATTGTTGCATTCTACAATATACAATACACACACAAGGACATTTTATGTTCTTAGCTGTGTTTCATTATTGTCATTTGAAAAATCACAATCACAAAACTTTTTTACTGTACAGACAATGTTTGTTCAATACAAATTGATTTAGAATTACGTTTACAGTAAGCTTTAAGTGAGAAAATCTACCAGATGGACGATTTCCCAATTTCACATTCTGTCATACCTTGCTGACACCCAGATCCGAGTCTTTCGGCAGCACATCCACTGCTACAGTTGCCAGTATCCTTGTCACATACTTCAGCTGTATTCTGACACTGACACTGCTTGTCACAGTCATCTCCAAACCATCCATCGCTGCATTCTACAAGTACACATACTATGAGATGCAAATCAGCACACCTAATGAATCTGACCCAAAAGACGTTTGTGATTTAAATTTGGGACCTATGTAGAACAAGTTTGTCCTGAGTATTTACTCCAACGAATACACTTTATACGTCAGTGCTGTTTGGGCTGCATGTACACAGACGCTTGGGCCGTGGACTTTTGGACCAATAGTTGAAAGTGAAAAGAGCCCTTTGGGCTAAATTCAGTTCACTACAGACGCCCATATGCTATTCATGGAAGCCGCGTATTTGACTGTGCTTTG
This sequence comes from Haliotis rufescens, assembly GCF_023055435.1. Classification (NCBI taxonomy): domain Eukaryota; kingdom Metazoa; phylum Mollusca; class Gastropoda; order Lepetellida; family Haliotidae; genus Haliotis; species Haliotis rufescens. The sequence goes on along the minus strand of NW_025963824.1, from coordinate 25,043,906 downwards.
AGTCGGGGGGGATGTGACATAACTTTATCGGGATAAATGGAACGGTTTCTTCGCCTCGTTCTTTGGTCTCGCAACTGTCCTTTTATACCCTGATACAATACTGTCATTAAACGTAGTATCTATTACTTATAATGTTATCATTTAAAGACAGCTATCATTATCCTATGTTCGTGTTTATATTCGGATGTGCTTATTCAATGCTATAAAATAATAATATCTATTGATAATAAGTAATAGGACATGTCACCATGATAACTCACGGAAGATCTGCACCTCACATAATGTCAGGTAGGTTCCAGTGACACGTATTGATACAGATGAACCACTCAAAGCTTCGCCACACTCTATATTGAGAACAGTCTGTTGTCCAGACAATGAGTAACACAGTTGATCACCAACCTTCACCTGAAGGCCCACGTTGTGATCAGTCGCTGTGAACAACAATCATTATGTGATGAGTGAGTGAGTGAGTGAGTTGGGTTTAACGCCGCTTTTAACATTATTCCAGTTATGTCACGGCGTGTCAGCTTAATGTGGGAGGAAAGCCCGAAGTGATGCAGGTCTCAGACATTTATTACTTCGGTGAAACCCACGAGCTCGGGTATGGTGCTGACAAACCAAGAAACGTACTCGTGGAGAACCAGGATTCGAACCCGAAATCATAGGTTTCTGGCGTGCCCAAGTGACGCTACTCTGAACAGCGAATCGCGGCGCCTGAGACGCCTGGGCCACCCGTGCCCCCCATTATATGATGATACAAGATGTGTATAGGTATAATGTGTAACCCCGATTAGGTCCTGGTGGTATACATGCATGTTGCAATTTATCCTTTTGATGTTGATAATTGTAAATGTTATGAATTTCGAACTATGGCGTCTGAACAAGTTGAATTTAGAAAAACAAGCACAATTTGTAGAACAATGCGAGTAATAGTTTGATGTGATATATTTTCAAGACATTCCTTGTGTTACATAAGAAATTACTTTATATCATATGTATGACTTGCTTGATGCATGTCGTCTCATCCGATTTGCAGAGATCGATGCTCACGATGTCAATTAATGGATTGTTTGGTCGACACTAGACTATTTACAGACTGACGTCATATAGCTTGAATATTGCTTAGTGGGCGTTCAACAACAAACAATTAAATACGACCAATTGTGTAATATTCGGGGATGGGGGCTTGGGATCCTGCCACGTCTAAAGAAAGCGACGAGCGGGTACTCCTATTGGTACACGCATGTCCCCCTACTCGTGAACAGAATGTATATTATTTAAACATATGTCAGACTCACTGTCACTACGGAGATATATTCTCATCCGTCTAATCTCTAATGTGGTATGAATGTCAACACGCCACCATGCTCCTGTGGACGTCGTGTCGTCTGTGTGCGTACAACTTCCATCCTCAAATGTTTGGTCAGTATTGCCATCAACAGCTTTGTCAGGTGGAAAGGGACCACCATATCGTTGAAATTCGCTACTCTGCCGTGTCGACATTCCACGTGCTATGTTGCCTTTAACGAAATAGATCAAATATTAAAACACAGTCGTACTCAGCAGCATTTGTAATCTTAGAATGCCGAACACATTGAACAATTCAACTCAGAAACTTTTATTTTTAAAAGAGGTACTAAAAGGTATAGCTCAAAATCAAAACGAAGACAAAACGTACTTTCTTTACATCGTCCAAGTAAATAATCTCATTGTTGACATCCCTTTCCTTCTTTGCGAAAGGCTACTTCAACATTTGCTAAAGTTCTCGTTTTTAAACCAGTTGTAGGACATGTTTAGAATTTGCATGTGACCGTTGCTCGGTAAAATGTTGGCCACCCGACCTATATATATCTGATTACAAATTATGTAAATTAGGTACAGGTAATTGCGTGCTATTTGGGTGCTTCGGCTGACTGAATATTAAATTCGACCCATATCCTGAATATGAGGTGCCTATAATTACTATTTTGTTACATCCATAATTTGTATACATGCATATCAATAATAACTCATAATATTCCACAGTATTTCATGATACAACAATTTTATGCTGCAGTAATAAAGTCACACTTTTTCTTACTAGATGTCTGCATACAGCTCTCCGAATGAAAACATTTATCTTGAATTTTTACTCACGCATTTGGCAGTAACTCCCAAACCAGTCTTGTTGGCACATTGTTCCTGGGCAAGGAGAACCAGGGAAATTCGTGCATCCATTCTGACAGTGACAATCTTCTGTAGAAACAAATAGAATGACTGCGAGTATCTAATATCTGAGCATGCCTCTTGTTTAACGTCTCCCAACAATCACCCATTTGTACACCTGTGATACAGTTATAAAAAACAACATACTCTCCTCACCTAGGCACAAAATGATGCCTTGATAATTATGTCTTTTATTTTAAGATTGACTGTGTATTGTTTTCAGCTAATTGAGGTATGAATAAAAACACCGATGTTTAAACTGTGTGATTCCGCATTGTAAGAACCTACCTTGTGAGGAGTCCGGCAATGAGGCAAGTAGTAGAACATATACCAGAAACATCGTCCATGTGCTTGTCCAAAGAAATCTGAAAACAAGTTCAGCCACATTTAGCCAACCAGAACCACTTAACACGTAAACAGTCGGATGTTCTACATGTAACTGTTGGTGCAACTTTGAGATTGCTTGTAAACATAAAATGAATCCAACAAATTAGCTAACCTCGCTGCTCAAACCTATTCAGATGCCATGTCATTTCCATTTTCGGGTATTAATAGTTATATAGGTTCTAATGATATATATCTCTGCACAAAGGTACTGGTAGATGCAGTTTTTACATGCATAGCACCACACATTGAAGGTGACATATACCGAAATTATCGTCATGTCAGTGAGCCTGACCAACCGGTCCCGTTAGTCGCCTCTTGTGACAAGCATGGGTTGCTGAAAACCAACACTAACCCAGATCTTCACGAGGCGGTTTAGGATATAAACAATAAGCATACCAAACAAAAGCTTGCATTGAAGGAGACATATACCGATCAATTAATTGTGCTTTGTTACTGATGTATACATAATTGTTATGTTGTCAAGGATGTTAAAACAGGTTTCAGAAAATGTAGGGGCAATGTCTATACATACCTGTGTCAGAGGGAACTAAAATGAACTTTTTGTGTACCAGAAAACGTATATCATACTTCCTTGTGAGCGTATCGACGTTCTCAGAAACACTCATGCTTGTTGAATAAATACGCTACGCTATCCTCTGACCTTTGTTCCTTTGTGTCATGTCATAACTAACACATCCAGTTTGCTAACAGACACCTCAGTTCACTGTTCAAATATTATGCTTAGTTTACGTTATGAATGTTATTGATTCACTATTTAACACTATTTTCCTACAGTTTCATAAAACGATATTTAAAATCTTACACGGCTTAAGACTATCTTACACTATCCCATGCTCTGAGTGAGTGAGGTAGGTTGTACGCCGCTTTTAGCAATATTCCAGCAATATCACGGCGGGGGACACCAAAAATGGGCTTCACACATTGTACCTATGTTTGGAATCGAACCCGGGTCTTCGGCGTGACGGGCGAACGCTTTAACCACTATGCTACTCGACTGCCCCCCTCCATGCTCTGAAGATATTTTCAAAAATAAAGGTGATTAAAAGGAGTTTGCGTTACCCATAAAAACAAGTGGCCCATTCGCTAACCCTCCAGAATATCCCAAACGTCAAACCAAACTATAACATTGGACCTGTAACATCAAACACTCATCCCTCATGAATATAAACTATGAACCATGAACCATGTGACATCCCAAAAATCAGCTAGCCTCGCTGCTCACACCTTTTCAGATGGCATGGTAATTCCATTTTCTGGAATTAATAATAATATAACTTATAATATTATATATATGCACAAAGGTACTGGTAGATGTAGTTCTTACATGCATAGCACCACCCATTGAAGGTGACATATATCGAAATTATCTATAGTGACGTCATGTCATTGAGCCTGACCATTCGGTCCCGTTAGTCGCCTCTTACGACAAGCATGGGTTGCTGAAACCAAGATCTTCACGGGGCTGTTTAGGATATAAACAATAAGCATACCAAATAAAAGTTTACATAGAAGGTGACATACACCGAAAGATTTAGTGACGTCCCCGCCGACACTGTCCGGGTCTTTTTTGGGGAGTTTTGAGGGCTATCTTAGAACAATTCCCTTCATAATATAAATCTTTTCATGTTGATTTTTTGGGTGTTTGTCAAACCCGGCACTCAGCACTATTCCAGCTTTATGAAGGCAGTATATAAATAATCGAGTCATGACCAGACAAATCAGTGACTGACCTTCGTTCTACGAAACTGGGACACGATGACATGCAAGTCACTGAGCAAACCCAACCGATCCCGTTAGTCGCCTCTTACGAAAATGTATGGTCAATAGGCAATATATGAAGCCAATTTCTAGTGTCCCTCACTGTGAAATGGCTAAAGGCGGCATATAACAACACTCACTGACTAACTCACTGATTCACGATACAACCTGTTTGTATGAGAAATGTACATCGTATGTCATTGGTATAATCATAATTGTGATATAATCATTCTTGTGACCATGCAATTGCAACAGCGGATCTTACTATCATATATTTGCTTGTTGATAAAATGAGTTAAGAAGACTGGTATATGACAGTGTGATGTATATTTGAACAATGTTGTAATTGTGTTGCATTGTTTCTGGTAAGATTCAGTAGAAGTTCAGAAGATTGTATTTGAACGATAAGTAGTTGTGAGGAATGTAAGTAGTGGAGTGGAAGTTACTATATTAAGATGTTTTAAGGGTCAAGTAATCTTCTAGAACAGCTATAGCTTAATCCAGCATGGTATGGAACTTTCTAGAAGGTATTTAGACTATATTAGATTATAGACGCCGTCAAAAGGGCCGCGAATCAATGTGCCAGAAGCCAACGATCGTGGGTTCGAATCCCAGATTCGTCCCGGGTGTGTCAACTCAATACATACTCAATACTCCTGCCTTGAAAATATATAAGAGGAAGTTCAATACTCTTTACAGCGGCAATAAAACAAACTCATTCACCCTATGGTTACAAAAACATGCTGAGATTCGTCCCTTGGACGTGCGCGGATCCCAAGAGCCTGATTTCGAATGCAAGGTGCAAATCCGAGAAAATGTCAAATCAGCATCTGAGCAATGACAGGGTATATAAAAACAATGTTTTCTGACTTTAATTTGTCCAATTCAAATTTAGAATGATAAAAACGTAAGCCTAAAAGGCTTTAGAAGACTGTCTAGTTGAATAGACTATATACACCAAGTGAACCAGAATGCCCCAAATGTCCTCCAAAGTCATACCGCAACTTCCTATTTTACCTTTAACATTAAAACACTGATTCCTCCATAAATATGAACAAGATCATTATGAGTTGCTATAGCGGATGTTCCAAACTGGGATCTGAACATGAAACGTTTTTGTAGGCTCCACTAAATAACGTATGCTATATATATCACAGTTAATACAAATTGACAAAGATTTGATTTCGAAGAAAAATATTTGCATGATATGTATCTAAGTCTGCCAGTGGACTTTCAGTAACTCAAAGTGTGAAGAGACAGATGATATGTGACAAGGCATTGCCGTCACCTTAAACGCTATTACGTCACATGAGCACAACTGAGGAGACAATCACAATGCAAGATTTGAAGAGAAGTGAGGCCTGTTTGATATTTTTATAAACTCAGGGGGTTATTTTACTTGCACACCAGTTACATTAAAGAGCGTCTGGAAAGACTAGGGTGGTTAAAACGCCGACCCGAGATCGATCCCCACATAGTCCATGTCTGGTATAACCCGTCGTGATATAATGGAGTATTGTTAAAAGCGGCCTAAAATCAACCTGCACTGATATTTTGCTAAAAAGGTTGGTCTTGACTGTGAGGCGAGATAGGAGTATGGCGCATGTAATGTTAAATAAGGTCAGGACGTTCAGCTGGTCATGATCAGGGCAACATTGTGATGATCTCATTCCTGAGTTGTGTGTAAGTGGGCGTTGTCCTACCATATCACTATACAGGCTACGGTGACACAGTGGTCACTTATCGGCATTAAATAAATAAACAAACACATACAGATTAATAATAAGCTGGATTGTGAAGGATATTGGAAGAGATATTATCAGACTTACCTGTTGTTTGTTGTGGTCAGAGCTGGGAGGCCAGCGCTTGTAACAAGGAAGTGAATTGACCGATGTCTAATCTCTTAGATAGCAAGGTTTACCATCAGTGTTTGAAACAGGAACAGGTAGCAATGCATAAATTCCAGCGTTCATAATCACCGTGTGACCGAAATAAGGCTCATGCGTCGTAGATGTTTAACTCGCTCAGACATACATAAAAAACAATCAATATTTTAATGGGATTAGGTAACACTGCATACATTCTAGCTTGATTCATAACCACATGTAGACATGCATTATGACAATATAACAGGGTGTTAAGTGAAAGACATATCAAGCTAAGCAACGAAAACGTTTGTTTGCTCAGTATAGATATATAGTACAGCGATGACACATGCACCGAACATGCACATGTACAGTGAGCTGCACGTACACTGCAGTAGAAAAGTGTGTACAGTAAATATATATCTGCCATCCCGTCATCAAAACTGTTTGAGCTTTCCACCTATAAACCATAGGAATAAACACAACAGCTGTGAAACCATATTTTCAACTTTTATTTTCTTCAATATAATCTTTCTACGATTATTTCAAAGCGCGTCATACGACTTTCGTTCGAAAGTTTTTTGATCAGGGTCACATCACTTGAGGCGTTAGCACTTGTTTTGAGTAGACTTGCAAAGGTTCACTATTGACAAGGCTCTGCATGTGTACCGTCCTCATGACCTGGTATCATCATTACAATAGTAACTCATAAACATATGCTAATGGCGTAGTCGGAATCGTCCAATGGACTTTGGTTTAATCACACAATTCTTACGAATAAAGAAAGGGTTCTGTCGCTTTTGATTCCTGCCTTATATCAGTCTCGAAATGAGACATTGTGTTACGTGTTGATTCCCAGATTGAAACAATATGTTAACCTAGAAATCGGTACTGAAAGAATTTAGTGTGAAACCAACAAACAACCAACAAATATTATACAATTAATAATTGTATTACACAATTAACTAGATTTACAAATCAATATCAAATTACTGTTAAGTAATTGCAATGCCAATTCATTATATGATATCAGTGTCAGTATTAATACAAAATAAGTGGTGACAGCAAAAGTCAGTGATAATAATATATTCACCCACCACCGACAGTGGCCAAGCTCCCGATAAAGTCCTAGACAAGTGATAAGTGATCCTCACACGAAAGCTGGTCTTGGTGTAATATGATGTGAGGAAATGTGAGAGAGATGGGACAGGCACGCGTCCACTCCTCTTATATAGCCTAACTAGCTTCAGAACTTTCCATACAGTGCCATCGCATCAAAGAATATTTCACATGTTTCTATAATGCTTGACATCCATCCATGCTATTTCGGCAGTTTACACATCACAATAACATTAACATATAATAACTTCCTGACCACTGCTTACTTTGAATAGAACTACATTCTTTACAAATTATCATTGTCCAAATGCAATGCAACCAGTTTCCACCGAATCTTAAAAAACAACAACAAGGTAATACCGTTACAATCATTGTTTTACAATAAAATACACTGCCAAATAACAATTGTTTCAATATTACATGTTTAACTTGCCGAACCACATAGATAACTTTGACTGGAGCATAGTTATTTATTCACGTACTCGATACGTGTTTCTGTCACATGAAGTTCACTCGCCATGGTGTCTCAGCACGAATGTAATAAAGGGGAGTTGTCCAGAAGGAAATACAGATTTGGTGACATTATATGATATGAAAGTTAAATACAAATGTGTAAATAAAACACCATCCTATCAAACCAAAGCTTTTGTTGAACAAACGTGTTTTTATGAGACCCTGATAATAAAACAACCATTTTGTGTTGTACACATTAAAAAAACACACGTGTGTGAGTATAATGCTCGCAACAAAATGGTGGTGTGGTGAATTTTTTATGAATGGATCACTAAAAGTCAGTGATGACACCAGGCGTTCCCGAAAAATGTAAAATGTCCTTCTATACCGATAGCACCCGTCTTTCACACAATTTGCACACACAGTGTGTGTTTGTTGTCTGACTCCACTGTAAGCAGCGGTGAGAAAGGTACTATATTTAGATACTTTTCGTGTCTAGTGTCATCTGGGATCTTCTAGAACAGCCATAGACTAACCCAGCATGGTATGGAACATTCTAGAATGTGTTCAGACTTTCTTAGACTATAGACGCTGTCAAAAGGGCCGCAAATCAATGCGCCAGAAACCAATGACAGTGGGTTGGAATCCCAGATTCGCTCGGGTTGTGTCAACACCATACTCGTGCTCGTGTTCTTCAACAAAGTGATCCTACACCAATTCGGCTCCCTCGCCCATCAAGCTGGCATGCCAATGTTCACAGCAGCGATAAAACCAACTCACTCGTCCTAAGGTTACACAAACCTGCTGAGTTGCTTCCCTATGACGCGCAGTGGATTTCAAATTCGTAGGTTCGAACGCAAGGTGCAAATCCGAGGAAATGTCTTGAAAGTATGTGAGAGGGAGTGCAACTCGAAAGCTATATCAGTCTACAGAAACAAACGCTATTCAGGACAGCCTTTACACATAGAATAGCTGTCACCATTCACACTGCGAACACGAAATGCACAGTGAAACGTGGCAGCTACACTGCAGTAGAAAAGCGTACGGTAAGGATATAGTTTCCCTTCTATCATCGTAAACATTTACACTAAAGGACGACACTCAAGCGGTGAAACAATATATAAAACTTCAGCTGCAGGTTTCTTCAATATGACATCAATCGCACAAGGCACCCTGCTTCGATACTGTTTAAAGAAAGTGATATTAACTTAGGCAAATCGCCTCTGGATATAGTGTGTCATAAAAAACCTGGAACAAAGGGGAAAACTAACACAAATTAGTAGAGATTAGACGTACCCTTTGCGTGTTGTGGACGTGTTTGGGACCAGGAAGTTATCTGAGTGTTGACTAAAACTGTACGCCTCTTAACAATGTTAAACCTGTTTCACAGGATGATATCAGTTTAGAAAAAGAAAACTGTTGAAAAATGAAACTGGCTGTTTCATGCATTGTTATTTGTTAATTTTCCTGTTGACTTGTCACAATTATTGCGAGCACCACGGTGACTCAACACAATGCAATAAAAGGGAGGTATCGAGAAGGTATACATATTTTGATTCATTGTATGGTTTGAAAGAAGAACACCAGTCTACCCGACCAAAGTACCCTTACCTTAAGTCAAATCAGTTCTGATAAGAGTAGTGTTATGTGTTACTATGTTTTTTTCCTTCAATAGCATAACAGGGTTTCTTTCACAACGGGGAAAAATATTAATTAATAAATGAAGGATCCGTTACTGTGATGTTGTGTTGCGATTCTTTGCAGGACTTCTCAAATTGAAACTACGTCGATAATAGTGTTGGGTTGCGCTTGAACAAACATGCACTGCACATTATGCATTTAACCACATTACGCCAGTTTTATGACTACTGCTGCCGCATCTATCTAAGCCTTGTCCCCTAAATGGACGACGGCTAATTCACGAAGTAAGATACATTGTTGCTACAACAGGAATCTGTAATTTCAAGTGATTATTTTTATAACAGGGGAAGTGAAAAATTGCCGAAGTAACTGGATCAGACTAATTAACAATCAACAACTAGTTGGAGTAATTCACCAGTGTTGTTTGATGATCGATTACGTTACATGGCTGAATTGTATGAGACAGTGAAATGAGCATCGCCAAAATGAGAACGCTTTTTATGGTCTAAAAGTTACGACATACTTGTGACGTACTTGAAAAGGATATTATGGTAATGGTTCCGATGTTTCAACTGCAGACGGCCGCCTCCGTGGTCTTGTGGTAGAGCGTCCGCCCGGAGAGCGGAAGGTCCGGGGTTCGATCCCCGGCCGCGTCATACCAAAAGACGTTAAAAGATGGTACTTGTTGTTACCCTGTCTGGCGCTCGGCATTAAGGGGCTAAAACAAGGACTGGTCGGCTCGGAGTCAGTATACTGTGTCTGAGTGGGGTATTCATGTTAAACTGCGGCATGGTATCTCAGTGAGCTAGCACTATAAATCGGCATCAGTCAGGACAAGTACAAGCAGCCACACACACACACACGTGCATGCACGTCGTTATATAAGTGCAATAATCTTGGACGCGACGTTAAACCCAATTTCACCTCACCTCCTTTCAACTTCTGACGTAAATGGCTGTAAAATGTGTTTCATACAAACATATTTTACTAGGACTGAGGGACGAATTATTTTCTCATAACGTCTGAAAGCACAACAAAGGGGAGTAATATGGTCTATGAAAGGGTATATGAGGAAAAGCACTAAGTTGAAACTTCATTCTCAGTTACGGTGCACTCGGGATTGGCTATATGAACCATGTTTATATATTTATGACCCAAAAGAAGAGTAGCCGACATTTTGTTCCCGTTAATAATAAGAAAGAACATTCTTATCTATGGGGTAATTAGTGCGCTCTAAGTAACGTTATACATAATTATTACATATATAAATATCATTAACATAAATCCTAAAAGGACCCACTGTACTACATGGTTGTTGGTACATCAAATTGGTTAAGAAATAAACTTTAAGGTGCTTAACTAACAATTCCGCAGTCAACGCTTGAGGAAAGCCTCACCAACAGAGGAGCTGACTCTTAATTGTCAAAAGTTTTAATAGCGAGCGTGATTATAGACACGTGATGGCGAAAACATATATTAATAGGCAGACCAATGGCAATAAAATTGATAAATACTAAAAAAATAATCACCAAGCTTAAGCATTTAGTAATGAGTAAACAATTGAACATTGGACCCACACAGCGTGAGATACGGCTGACAGACGTATATATACAAATGAGCAATACTTACAGAAACTAGTCAGTTCTAAAACACAGCTGACCCAATCAAAATATGCAGAGGGTATTACAAATCGACACAGGTATAAGTTGCCACGACGCCAGTCTAAACATATCAACGGAAATTTGCTCAGACCGATTATTAGATAACCAACTTCTGTGTGCCAAGTTAAACAGCGATCTGGTAGTTGAACTGACGCGGTTAAGTTTGGGATTTTCTACCAGTGGCATCAGAAAATTAAGTTTTAATACTCAGAAAGTGACAAGCGCGGACATCCGAGTTCGAAACCTCCGCTCGGGTAGTCTTTCACCCCAAGCGGCTGAAAACTTATTTTGTTAAGAAACGTCAATCTGATACAATGGATTAGCATTTAAAATTATGTAACATGACCATAAACGTAAGGTGTAGCGTTTGCATTTTGAAATGATGTTTAAGATACAATAAAGGTCGAAGTGTTTTTTTAGGTTACCGTCTAATAGGTAACTAAAAACTAGATGGAAATTAGCATTTGATGTACGGAAGCAATTATAAATACAAGGTCCCTCACACACAAACCGATAACGCAGAATGTCACCGTAGGTAAAAGATGACACATTCCTCATTGCTTGTTCAGTTGTTCCAGTTATGTGCATTAGTGTCTTAGAAAGGCAACAGTCATGTTGCTTTAGTGATGATTGCAATCAAGACTGTCCTTCGAAACTGTAATTTGGAAATGTTGCAGAGTTGAAAGCGAAGTGTGTCTGATGTCAAACCAAGGTATCTAAATATTTAAAATATCTTCACAACCTGTCTAATGCAGGCGTCACACTGTCACGAAATTAACACGAGATGGCCATACGAATATGGGATTTTTAATTTCGCGCGAAGATGGCCCCGTACTTGGTCAACAACCAATCAACAGGCGAACCAAGGACGATGCCTATAGAAGGTCACACGATGGCACCCGAACCACACACGAAGGCAACACGAAGATGAGAATTTTTATAGTAGTTTATTCCCGCAGGACACACGAAGGCCACGCGATGGCTACACGACGTCGTATTGAGAGTACGATGCGTTCGAACTAGGTCACGAAGGCGTCACGTGACCTCCCGATGGTATAAAACCTTCGGCCGACCGTGGGAAGTTCAATTGCTGATTCAACTTTAACATGCCACCCAAGGCAGGGACAGGCAAAGGGAACAAGCGGGCTGTTGAATAAAGAACTCAGAAGAGGAAAGCAGAGGAAACTGATGATTTAGATGTCCAAGAAGACACCACTGAGTCTCCAACCAGAGAGAGAAGGGGGAGGAAATCCAAGAAAGATGTCATTTCTTGTCCAAGTAAGGCCAGCCAGCACTTCTACTCAGGGCTACGTACCTACTCCTCGCCAGGCTGCATTTGCCCAACTTCCTTCTCAGCCTCCTCAGCGGCAAATATCACACAGAAACGTGAGATTGCATATAATAAAAATTGTCACTTTGTTCTTTTTTTGGTCCGTTATCCTTACTTTACAAATCTTTTACTTATTTTAATTTCTATGTTAAAGTAGTATGGGAGTTTACTTTTTGAACTTGAAATTTTTAAATGTTGGGCCTTTATTTTATTAATAAGTCGAAAAAAACCAAGTTTTTTTCAATCAAAATTTCAAAAACAAAATTTATTACTTCATACACATTTTGCTTTAAACTATAATGCAATAGGTGATAATAATTTGTTCATCATCACAATGTTAGTGTCTCTGTATTCATTTTACTGTCACTGCCTTGTGAGAATAATTACATGATCATCTTGTCCTGCCATGGCACTGAACCAGCCTTTGGGGTAAAGTAGTGGCCCAGGTATCTTCTAATTTGCCTCCCCTCCTGGGTTCCAGTGTTCCTTGCCCTCTCATGGTAAACATCCAGAAGTATTTTGTCATTTCTCAATGCCCCTGGGATGACATTCTGGTTCTGGTCCTCCAAGTCCATCAGGTTGTTGTGGGTGGCCTCAGTCTGATGAGATTGTGAAGGACCACACAAGTTGTAATGATTTTTCTGCATGTCTCTGGCCTCTGGTTCATGGTCCTCAGCAAAACTCGGAACTTGTGGGTCAGAATACCAAAGGCATTCTCCACTACACGCCTGGCTCTGGAGAGTCTGTAGTTTAATATTCTCTCATGGTGCTCCATGTTTCTGATTGAAAACGGGTGCTACTATGTAGCAAGGGACAGGAACGTCATCACCAGGTAGAGACTTCTCTTCAGGGAGATTGAATATGTTGTTCAGACTCTCCAGGCCTTCTTTCAGTTCTGACCCATTGTAGATACTGGCATCAATGCTTGAACCATCAGAGCCGACATCAATCCAGAGAAACTTGTAGTCTGTATCGACCAGGGCCATGAGGACAATGGAGAAGAAGCCCTTGTGATTTCTGTACACAAAGCCAGTATTCCAAGGACAGGTGACCGCCACATGCTTGCCATCCAGAGCACCACAGCAGTGTGGAAATTGCCAACTGCTCAGCAATGGCGATCCACTCTTCAGTTGTAGTAGGACACTGGATCACCTCAGCAGCAAACTCGGCTTTGATGGCATTGCATACTTCATTAATGATGAGGGAGATGGTGTTTGGAACAACTCTGAAGTTGTGGGACAGGCTTGGATAATTGTCACCACAGGCCAAGTGTCGTAGAGTGATGGACAGCTTGAGACCAGGAGGGAGAGACCTTCTGTACAATGTGTGCTTCTTCTCTATTCTGCCTTCTACCCTTCGCAGCACCTCATCGTAGAGGCCTCTGGAAAGTCTTGTGTAGTTGTAGAAGGCCTTCTCATCTTCTGTCTTCAGCTCATTTAGTAGAGAGCTATTGTGGCCATAGCTTTCTCTTCTTTTGTCAGACAGACATTTCCTGACCCACATAGACCTCGGTTTCCTCCTTCTCCTCGGTTTGCCCCTGCCCTGGAAAATAAAACGCAAAACAAGATAAGTACATTGTCGAATGCTAGAAAGGCAAATAGCAAGAGGTGAGGTGAAATGGGGTTTAACGTCGCACACAAGATTATTGCACTTATATAGCGACGTGCATGTAAGTGTGTGTGTTTGTGTGGTTGCTTGTACTAGTCTGGACTGATGCCGATTTATAATGCTAGCACACTGAGATACCATGCCACAGTTTAACATGAATACCCCACTCAGACACAAGCTGACACAGTATACTGACTCCGACCCGACCAGTCCTTGTTTTAGCCCCTTAATGCCGAGCGCCAGACAGGGAAACAACAAGTACCATATTTTAACGTCTTTTGGTATGATGCGGTCGGGGATCGAACCCCGGACCTTCCGCTCTCCAGGCGGACGCTCTACCACTAGACCACGGAGTCGGTGCAAATAGCAAGAAATGACAAAGTGAAATAAGACAATTTTTACCTGTAAGAAGAGGTGCTGGGCCTGTTAGAGTTGCTTATCACGTTCTCTGAGGTGCATCAAAAGAAGAAATGCTGCTGCCTTCTTTTTCCTGGTTGTCACATCATCAACTGAATAGTGATTAATTGTGATTGAAGCTTTGAGAGTTACACACTCTTCTTCTCTGTAGAGTTGCTCAGGACTGACTGAGGAAGATGCTCTGAGGCTGGCCTTTTACATGTCCACATTACCATGACACATGAGAAACGCTTGAGCTACTCAAATTCGGCTGTCTTCGCCGACACCCTGGTCCCATCTCGATGTCATCGTACTATAATACGATGGCTACACGACGGCATTGCGAGGGCTTCACGTAGTCGTGTTGCCTTCCTAAGACAATCGGGCAGCTTCTTGTTTCCTTCGTATTGTCTTCGTGGGCGAAAAATGCCCGATGGCACCGATGATCACACGAAGTAAAGACAAAGATGACACGATTTGACAAGATGCCCTCACGATGGCCTTACGAAGGGCAAAATGGATACACGAATTCAATACGAAAATGAACCTTCGCAAGGTCTTTCGGCAATTTTTTGGCATGCCAAAGATTTTGCCACTGCTCACGAAGTTGCTGCCGGAGCCTGAGACACTCCACCGGCGGTCATACGATGTCTTAAGATGCCCTCACGAATGGCCCGATGTTTTTACGATCAGAGCCGAATTTGAACATTTCCTTTATCGTGTGTCCATCTGGTGTCAATTTCGGGACAGTGTGACGCCTGCATAAGAGAAAGTCCCAGTATGTAGTATCCTTGTCATAGAGATATACAAGTATATCATCCTCCACATTATCTGGCTCCTTACCAGTCCTTGCATTAAAGTCACACCCCGATGTCCACAAAACGTCAACAACATCACCTAGAATGTCAAACAGTTGTCCGGAAATAGCAATATACCATCCTCAGATTCAACATTGCTGCCGTACCATGTAGATCCTTCTGGGTGAATATACCCACAGCGGTTTAACACGAGTCCAAACAGTCCCTGTCAGGTGATAGATCGACACCACTTTCTGTGATCAATGAATTTTTAACTCAATCTGTAAGAACCTTTTTGATGAGAACACATATTCCACTTGAATGTCTTCCAAAACTTGCGATCTAGTTAGTATTTTCGCAGAACGAATCATCAAAATTCAGTTTCGGGGTCCACGTTTTCAAGTGGTTTTCAAAACTCACACTAAGGTTTACACTCACAATCAGACAACTTTGAGGGGAGTCCTGAAATATTCCTAAACACGAGTTTCACAGCATCAATGATATAACTAGTAGGTTCAGACTGCGCTGGCTCTATATCCAGACCCTGACCACACCCCTATCTCTTCTGTATCGGTCTCCTACCTCTGCCTGTGTTACTTCTTTCGGCCCGACGTGGACTGCTTCCGTCACGTGACTCGGGTCGAGTCACCTCTGTATTAACACCTGAAGCGTATGTATCACGCACAGGGGAAATAATGTTTGCTTTGGGCTTTCTATTTGCACTGTTTTATTTCTTGGGTGAGTTAGTGAGTTGGATTTACCGCCCCCTTTTCAACACGGCGTGACAGCGTGTAACCCTGAAGTGATGCAGGTCTCAGACATATACCACTTTCGTGAAACCCCCGAGGACGGGTATGATGCTGACAAACCTTGAAACAAAATCCGGGCGATTGACGCAACTTAGCAGGGCGAATTGCGGCGCCTTAAACCAATGGGTTACCCATGCCCCCACAACGTGACCACAGATATCGTGTGCACTAATCTGTATGTTCGGCGACCAAGTGTTGACCACCATGAGCAAATCGACACATTCTAGCCAGACGAGATCTCCCTCGAACGAGACTCCATTCAAAATGGCGGCCCCCAGCGAGTCCTCGCGGTCGATGTCGTCAGGGCAACTTGTGACTGGGCAGTCATGTTCTATGTGATGGTATATGTGGCCTAAGCGAGGTAGATTGCTGGAGAAATGACCGTAAGACGTTAGTCTGATTCAGAGTGCTGGTGTGTGCGCTCGTATATGTCTGTTATCGAATAAAACCGAACAAACAACATAGTTGTGTCATCACTGGGCATGATTCCGACCAAACATAACGAACGTCTTGAGAACGTCAACGCATGGTAGCATGACAAATTTATGGATGGGTATTGATATGAGGTGGGACCACTATGACTTTAAGAACTCCATTGTATATTATCCATGCCAGGGTCACTGGACAATACTACCGGGGCTACATACAGCCACCAATAGTTGGTCAACGTTTTATCTTTCAAGGCGATGACGGTCGTGCACACCTTGCACGTATCGTATCTGACTACAGCAGCACAACATAAACATGAGATCTGAACTTCCCCCAATAGTTCGATTCTTGTCCTTTCTTTTCTTATTCATCTATTACCATCAATCTATACCACTTTGTAATCTGTCATCATCTACTTAAAAGGAGGGCCCAGTTAAAGCCCTTCAAGAATGCCCCCAAAGTCGTACAACAACTACCCATTTGATGTTTAACAGTAAAACACTCATCCCTCCAAAAATATGAACCAGAACCATTTGGCACCCAAAGTATCTTTTAACCTCGCACACACCGATTCATGGTGATATGACAACTCCATTACGGATATCTATAATTGGAAAGTCATTATGAGTTGCTTTAGCGGATTTTCTTGTGGGCTCAACTAAACAACGTATGCTTGTTATGGTATTTTCGAAGAAACATGTTTGCATTATATAAGCCTGCCAGCAGACTTTCAGTAACTCAATGTGTGAACAGACAGATGAAATGTGACAAGGCATTGACGTCACATAAAACACTATTATGTTTCATGAGCACAACTGACGGGACAATCACAAAGCAAGATCTGAAGACAAGTGATGATAAATGGTGTGTTTGAGTTCAATGTATTTTTTTCACTCAGGGGTTTATGTTACTTGAACATCAGTTTCATTAAACATAGAACGGCTGGATAAACGAGGGTGGCTAAAACGCTGACCCGGGTTCGATCCCCTCATGGGCCATGTCTGGTATACCTCGCCCTGATATGGCTCGAGTATTGCTAAAATAGCAACATGAACCTTCACGTTCAACACACATTAAATGAGGTCAAGCCTTTCAGCTATTTATTCAGGTACTCAATATGTATTATTATTGTATTATTGTTCACCATGGTGACTCAGCACGAATGTAGTAAAGGGGAGCTGTCCAGTAGGAAATACAGATTTGGTGACATATGATATGAAAATTAAATTCAAAATATGTATATAAAAAACATCAGCCTACCTAACCTAAGTTTGCGTTAAAAAACGTGTTTTTTTTATGAGCACCTGATAGCAAAACAACCAGTGCGTTTTGTACACATAAAAAACACACGTGTGTGAGTATCATTCTAAAAAAACACGCGCACATCAGATTGTGCGTCTTACATGAAGAAAATTGTGAAACACGACCTTAAAGTCGAGGAGATGTCTTCTCGGATATATATTGAAAGAGGCATTATTCAACTTCAGAATAAAATTCGTTTTATTTAACAATTACTTTTTCCCCGTCAGCATAGTATATAGCAAATGCTTTCATTTCATTCATATGTCAATGGTTCAATTTAAGATTGACTGTTAGTATATATGAATCGAAAAACCGATGTGCAAACTTTTTGAATCCGCGAAGGTCAGTTGGAAAATGAATATGCATAAATTTCGCTAAATGTCCTGTAAGCAGAAAGGGAATTCCCTTGAGAGTGATATTGGCATTCACCGACTTTTCGAAGTGATAATAGTGGGCGTGGCTTAATTGTTTGCATTATGAAATGAATGCAATAACACGTGACCAATCCGGCTAATCAGAATGCAGGCATTTCAGTGAACACAACAGAAATTTAATTAGATCATTATCATGCCCTAGTATTTCAATAACTCTTTATATACCGCACACAAGGAAACAGGCTGCTCGCAGTATCGCACAATATGCGTTTATACATAAGGTACACAGAGTTACGTCCCTTGGATCATTTAACCGGGACACGCACATCGAATCAGCCGAAAAATCCGGTATCAACATAATAAACTGAATCACTGCAATTAAACATACAAGGGGGCGGCCCCTCGATCTGAACCACGTCACGCAAACCAATGACACAGAATGTCACTGTTTGTTTGAGTAAAAGATCACACATTCTTCATTGCTTCTTCAGTTATTCCAGTTATGTGAATGAATGTATAAAAAAGGCAACCAAGACTGGCCTTTGAAACTCTAATTTGGAAAGTTTGCATCTTTTAAGGTGAAGTACGTCTGACCTTAAGCCAAGGTGTCTAAATACTGTGTTTATATGAACGCATGTATCTTTGTCAATTTTCATTCGGATCTTGGTCCTGTATGGACTCATTTGCATACACGTTCCTCTCAGCAATGACGTCATAAACAGACGATTCCCCACGGACCTGCAGAGTTGAGTACTTTTGCATTTGTTCAGCTTTGAGTATCTTCATGCTGCGTCTAATTCTGAAATTTAAGATTAAGTAGCTTATGAACAGCAGCATCGGAAACAGTAACTTAGAGTTTACTTTTTAAATAGGTGTTGAAACAGTTAGGTTTGGTGATATACACATGTACGTTGTATTGGATTCCATGTATTACCTGTAGTTATTTGCAGTTGTTATTACTGCATACACACACGCAATGGCCAGAAGGCAACTGACAACAATGAGGCGGATATCTGAAATATTCAAGTAACATGATGTAAGAAAATGAGTACATACCCCCGTTATTTGTTTAATTGTGACGCATGTATACTTAGTAAGGTAATGGAATGAAGCCGTTTATAACCCAAAGAAAATGAAACCTACTCAGTGCACCTACCTATGTGCAAACCCTTCCACTGCTTGCCACGAATCCAAGACACGCACACGCACATGCACACACACACATACATACGCACACTCACACACACATATGCGTGCGCACCGACGCACGCACAACCTTAGCAGTCAGGATCTACATATTACTGAAACTAATCTACTAGCTATATAGTTACCCTCATGTCCTTGACTCTGCTGTGCTTCTGATGCTCCTACTGCTGACGTTGTCATTGATTGATGCCCCGTTCTACAATCACCTGTGACTTTATCACACACCTCACTCTGGTTCAGGCAGCTGCAGACACCTGAACAGTTGATACCGTATGTGTAGTCAGCACATTCTGAAAACATGCATACTGTGGATGTATACGTGGCATTAAATATATTTAAGCTATATATTTATACCTTATATCAGTGCATAGGAGAAGTAAAAAGCAAATATATTCACCCTTTACCAAACTACAAAGAAGTAACTTCTTATCACCTTGTATGCACAGTGGTCCCGTATATCTTGGTTTGCAATTGCTTTCACAGCGTCCAGTCTGGGTATCACATGAGCCGTTGATCTTGCAGTGAAATTACCACATCGCAGGATATGTTTATTTTTTAAACCGCTTCAATGACAAAATACAACAAATTTTCTCAACAAAATATGTATCGTAAGACAATGCTTGAAATTGGATTATAAGTTGAATGTCAAATTAAAATCTTTCATGGTGATATTGTTTTGTAACAAGGTACATGTATAAAAGGTGGAATGAAGAATGGACTGATTCACGAATGGAGATTAATTACAGATCAATGTGCAGTCACTCTCTTGGAACTGGTATAACTTCAACTGTAAAACTTCACTACTTATAATCGCTTCTTCTCATAGTTGCTTGACTGATGTAGATTTATGAAGTCCATTTATAATGCGCCATATTCCATTCACCAAGTTAATGCTCTTGGCGCTACATAGTTTTAGCAAATAATGCCTATGAAAGGGGAGTAGAGTTGATAGTGTTGTCTGTAAAGGTATGTTTTTCAGATGAGCCTTAAAGGATGAAAGCGATGGCGACCACTCAAGATCAGATGGTAGTGAGTTCCATAGCAAGGAAGCACAGCACTGGACAGATCTCTGACCAAAGGTTTTGAGAAGGGTTTCCTGGACTTGTAATAAGTGGTTATTCTGAGAACGACGAGATCTTGAAGGGTTGTATTTAGGCAGTAGTTTGGTGAGATATAATATAATCAATATATGGCATACGCACTACATGTCTAATTTACTATATGTCAAGAAACATTTTCGCACATCTTTACATATTCAACAAAAGAGATAATTTGAGGGAAAACCATTCTCACTACTTTCGAAAATATACGTAATTCCATTCAAATGACATCACTTCCGTTCTAGTGATAAAAAAATCAGGTTTGTGAAAAGACATCGCCATGCAGTGCGATTTGGAATGAGAAAATAGAAACTAAAGTTGATGCTTATATGAGTGAGTGAGTGAGTATGGTATTACGCCGCTTTTAGCAATATTCCAGCAATATCACGGCGGGGGGACACCAGAAATGGGCTTCACACATTGTACCCAAGTCGGAAATCGAACCCGGGTCTTCAGCGTGACGAGCGAACGCTTTAACCACTATGCTACCCGACCGCCCCGATGCTTATATGATCATCCTTTTTAATGTCATCATTTCTTGTTGGGGTGTATGCAATTCGACTTCAAACAGAATGTCCCATACTTCTCCACAACGGTCAGCAGCTACCAAATACATTTACAAATTCATAATAGTTGTTGACATGAAATATAATTGCCTTAGAGATCATCACAATAGTGTTTTACATGAGCCCTAACAATAGAGATAGATATTTATTAAAATACAACACTGACGGATCTTCTGAAGTTTGTTAATAGAAGCGACAACATTCATTTCCACAATCATAACGTCTCGTCACGATATTGCTGAAATATTGCCGATGTGACGTTAAACTTTAACTCACCCACTCCACAATCATAACAAATTTCATCTAAAAGCAGAGTCCCTTGTATTATACCGTTTTTATATAAATAAACTCCTCACTTTTACACAAAGGGGGACTGTAACCCTGTTGACATCCTTGTGTGCAGGTTCCATCATCCTTCTTACAGTTCGATGACCCGCGACACTGACCACACGTAGAGGAACACTGGATGCCATAACGATGTTGGCCACAATCTGTGCGGATAGGTAGATAAACACGTCTTGACTTTATACTCTCTGTTTTAAGAAGGAAAACTTGAATTCATGACTACATTTTCATAAGCCATTAAATGCGAAATTAATGGCTTTAACAATTGGCTAGTGTAGAATTCACTATGATGGCATCAGTTGGCACTGCTTGTGAATGGGTTTCTTTTCATCAGACTGTTACAGATAAACAACTGGTTATAAATCTATTTTTTTCAAACCTTGCTGGCATCCTGGACCATTTTTCCCAGCAGCACACCCACTACTACAGTGGCCATACATGCATGTTGGAATTTATCCTTTTGATGTTGATCATTGTAAATGTTATGAATTTAGAACTATGGGATGTGAACAACTTGAATTGAGAAACACAAGCACAATTTGTAGAACAATGTGGGAAATAGTGTGATGTGATATATTTTCAAGACATTCCTTGGGTTACATATGAAATGTATAACTTGCTTGATGCATATCGTCACATCCGAATTTCAGAGATTGATGCTCTTGATGTGAATCAATGCATTGTTTGGTCGACACTAGACTATTTACAGACTGGCATTATATAGCTTGAATATTGCTTAGTGGGCTCTCAACAACAAACCATAAAATCTCCTAAGAAAGCAACCAATTGTGTAATATTCGGGGATGGAGGCTTAGGATCCTGCCACGCCTAAAGGACGCAACGAACGACTACTCCTATTTGTACACGCATGTCCCCCTCCTCGTGAACAGGATGTATATTATTTAAACATATGTCAGACTCACTGTGACTACGGAGATATATTCTCATCCGTCTAATCTCCAATGTGGAATTAATGTCAACACGCCACCATTCTCCTCTGGACGTGTTGCCTGTATGCGTACAACTTCCATGCTCCAACGTTTGGTCAGTATTGCCATCAACAGCTTTGTCAGATGGAAAGGGACCACCAAATCCTCGCAATTCGCTACTCTGCCATGTCAATTTTCCACGTGCTATGTTGCCTTTAACGAAATAGAACAAATATTAAAACACAATCGTTCTCAGCAGCATTATCAATCTAGCAAAGTCAAGTATTTATTTTCAAAAGAGGTATTAAAAATTGCAAGTTGTTGGCCACACGACCTATATATATATATATCCGATTACAAATTATGTAAATTAGGTGGAGGTAATTGTGTGCTATGTGGGTGATTCGGCTGACTGAATATTAAATTCGACCCATGTCATAAGATGAGGTGCCTATAAAGTACTATTTTGTTCCATCCATAATTTGTATACATGTATATCAGTAATAACTCATATTATTCCACAGTATTTCATGAGTTTATGCTGCAGTAATATAGTCACACTTTTCCTTACAAGATGTCTGTATAAAGCTCTCCGAATGAAAACATTTATCGTGAACTTTTACTCACTTTTTTGGCAGTAACTCCCAAACCAGTCTTGTTGTCTTGGCAAGGAGAACCAGGGAAATTCGTGCATCCATTGTGACAGTGACAATCTTCGGTAGAAACAAATAGAATGACTGCGATTATCTAATATCTAAGCATGTCTCTTGTTTAACGTTTCGCCACAATCACCTATCTGTACATCTGTGATATAGATATAAGAACAACATCACTCCTCACCTAGGCACAATATGATGCCTTGATAATTATGTCTTTTACTTTGGGATTGACGGTGTATATTGTTTTTGGTTAATTGACGTATGATTCGAAAAACCGACGAGCAAACTGTCTGAATCCGCGTAGTAAGAACCTACCTTGTGAGGAGTTCGGCAATGAGACAAGTAGTAGAACATATACCAGAAACATCGTCCATGTGCTTGTCCAATGAAATCTGAAAACAAATTCAGCCACATTTAGCCAACCAGAACCACTTTACACGTACACAGCCGGTTGTTCTACATGTAACTGTTCGTGCAGCTTTGAGATTGCTGGTAAACATAAAATGAATCCAACAAATCAGCTAACCTCACTGCTCAAACCTATTCAGATGCAATGTAATTTCCATTTTCGGAAATTAATAATTATATAAGTTATAATGATATTAATATCTGCAAAAAGGTACTGGTAGATGCAGTTTTTACATACATAGGACGACACATTGAAGGTGACATACAATGTTTACCAAAATTATCGTCATGTCAGTGAGCCTGACCACCCGGTCCCGTTAGTCGCCTCTTACCCAGATCTTCACGAGTCTGTTTAGGATATAAACAATGAGCATATCAAACGAAAGCTCACATAGAAGGAGACATATACCGATAAATTAATTGTGCTTTGTTACTGATGTATACATAATTGTAATAATGTCAAGGATGTTGAAACAGGTTTCAGAAAATGTAGGGGCAATGTCTATACAAACCTGTGTCAGAGGGAAACTTTTTGTGTACCAGAAAACGTGTATCATACTTCCTTGTGAGCGTATCGAGGGTTCTCACAAACACTCATGCTTGTTGCATAAATATGCTACGCTATCCTCTGACCTTTGTTCCTTTGTTTCATGTCATAGCCAACACATCCAGTTCGCTAACAGACACCTCAGTTCACTGTTCAACTATTATACTTAGTTTACGTTATGAATGTTATGGATTCACTATCTTACACTATTTTCCTACAGTTTCATAAAACGATATTTAAAATCTTACACGGCTTAAGACTATATTACACTACCCCATGCTCTGAGTTAGTGAGTGAGGTTATACGCCGCTTTTGGCAATATTCCAGCAATATCACGGCGGGGGACACCAAAAATGGGCTTCACACATTGTACCTATGTCGGGAATGGAACCCGGGTCATCGGCGTGACGGGCGAACGCTTTAACCACTATGCTACTCGACTGTCCCCCATGCTCTGAAGATATTTTCAAAAATAAAGGTGATTAAAAGGAGTTTGGATTACGCATATAAAAACTGAAGTTGCCCATTCGCTAACCCTCAAGAATATCCCAAAAGTCGCACCACACTATAACATTGGATCTGTAACATCAAACACTCATCCCTCATGAATATAAACTATGAACCATGAACCATGTGATATCCCAAAAATCAGCAACCTCGCTGCTCACACCTTTTCAGATGGCATGGCATTTCCATTTTCGGGAATTAATAATAATATAACTTATAATATTATATATATGCACAAAGGTACTGGTAGATGTAGTTCTTACATGCATAGCACCACACATTGAAGGTGACATATATCGAAATTATCTAAAGTGACGTCATGTCATTGAGCCTGACCATCTGGTCACGTTAGTCGCCTCTTATGAAAAGCATGGGTTGCTGAAAAAGAATACTAACCCAGACCTTCACGGGGCTGTTTGGGATATAAACAATAAGCATACCAAACAAAAGTTTACATAGAAGGTGACATATATAAAAAGATTAAGTGACGTCCCCGCTGAAACTGTCTAGATCTTTGGGGAGTTTTAAGGGCTACTTTAGAACGATTCCCTTCATAATATAAATCTTTTTATGATTGTTTTGTTGCTGTTTGTCAAACCCAGCACTCAGGGCAACTGAAGCTTCATGACGGCAGTATTTTAAATAATCGACTCATGACCAGACAAATCAGTGATTGACCATCGTTCTACGAAATTGGGACAAGATGGCATGCGAGTCACTGAGCAAACCCAACCGATCCCGTTAGTCGCCTCTCACGAAAATGTATGGTCAATAGGCAATGTATGAAGCCCATTTCTAGTGTCCCTCACTGTGAAATAGCTAAAAGCGACATAAAACCACACTCATTCACGTACTCATTCATTCACGATACAACCTGTATGTATGAGAAATGTATTTCATGGATATAATCATTCTTGTGACCATGCAATTGCAACAGCAGATCTTACTATCATATATTTGTTTGTTGATAAAATGAGTTAAGAATTAAAAATGTTGTTCCCGCTCATGTAAAATTGCCTCGATCTTTAAAGCACTAAACGTATGTATGTTTTAAGCTGATGTTCCAGATAATGACAAGGCATCATGCGATATGCATCTGTTCTGGGTGGTAGTTCAAATTATATGTTTATGTGTGTTTAATACTCATGCAGATAACGCTTATCTCACTTGCTTCTCAAATTTTCGACTTTCCTCCAAAATAATACAAAAAAACTTTAATTTGTCAAACAACTACCAACGTAATCCGTTTTTAAATCTTATCAGTCCATAAATCATTTGAGACGCAACGTGAGAGCCGACCTCACTAACATACACTGTATACGTGTTCATTTGGATACTGGTATGGCAGTGTGGTGTATATTTGAACAATGTCGTAATTGTGTTGCATTGTTTCTGTTAAGATTCAGTAGAAGTTCAGAAGATTGTATTTGAACAATAAGAAGTTGTCAGGAATGTAAGCAGTGGAGTGGAAGTTACTATATTAAGATGCTTTTAGGGGTCAAGTGTCATCTGTAATCTTCTAGAACAGTTAAAGATTGATCAAGCATGGTATGGAACTTTCTGGAAGGTATTTAGATTATATTAGACTATAGACGTCGTCAAAAGAGCCGCAAATCAATCTGCCAGAAATCTATGATCGAGGATTCGAATCCAAGATTCGTCCTGGTTGTGTCAACACCATGCCCCTGCTCGCTTGACTCAACAAAGTGGTAACCTCTAAAATCAATTCGGTTTGAAAGTTGAATGGACTATACACGTGTCAATGCGCAACTTGAATAGGAAAGGAAATACTTGAAAGGAGGGAGTTCAACTGGAATGCTATGTCGAGCTACACAAACACTATTCAAGACAGCCGTGGCACATAAAATGGCTGTCACCAGTCACGCAGCGAACATGACATGCACAGTGAAACGCGCACCTACACTACAGTAGCAAAGTGCACATTTAGGATATAAGTTTCCTTCTATCATCATAAACATTTTAACATTTACCCTGTACACTCAAGGAACAAACACTTTCAAGCGGTGTAACAACATATTAAACTTGAGGTCTCTTCAATATACGTCATACGACTTTAATTGTTGTTTGATCAGGGTAACATCATTTAAAGAAATGTGTCATACGTTTCCGCGTTTGTCAAAATGGACACTTGACTAACCTTTGCATGTGAAATAAATAACTTGAAAAACTGCGCGTTATTTCATTGCTCTGCTCTTGGACAAATACATAGCCGAGGGATATTCCTTTCTATGGATAGATCACAACGCATAAAGCACCCTAATGCTAGGATATTGTTAAGTGTTACTGACTTGGGCAAAGCACCTCTTGATATAATGTGTCATAAAAAGCTGGATGGTGGGGGAGCACGAACATAAATAAGAGAGATCAGACTTACCTTTTGCGTGTTGTGGACGTGTTTGGGTGCCTCGCCCTGAGACCAGGAAGTAATGAGAGTGTTGTATAAAATTGTATGACTCTTGAGCATACGACTGTCAATAATGTTAAACCTGTTTCCAGTATGGTATCAGTTTAGAAATAGAACATTGTTAAAATATCAAATGTAGAAACACATGAATAACTATTTGATTGACGTACGTATAGTTATTTGTTTATTTTCCTGTTGCCATGTCACAAGTATTGCACGCACCACGGTGACTCAACACAATGAAATGAAAGGGAGTTATCAAGAAGGAAATACATATTTTGATATATTGTATGGTTTGAAAGATGAAATCTCCAATATTTTATTAACAACGCCAGTCCACCTGACCAAAGCTTGTGTTAAGTAAATCAGTTCTGATAAGAGTAGCTTTATATTTTACTATGTTTTACTGCTTGTGGCTGCTTGTACTAGTCCGGACTGATGACGATTTATAGTGCTAGCACACTGAGATACCATGCCGCAGTTTAACATGAATACCCCAATCAGACACAGTATACTGACTCCAAGCCGACCAGTCCTTGTTTTAGCCCCTTAATGCCGAGCGACAGACAGGGTAACAACAAGTTCCATTTTTTAACGTCTTTAGGTATGACGCGGTCGGGGATCGAACCCCGGACCTTCCGCTCTCCGGGTGGACGCTCTACCACTAGACCACGGAGGCGGTCTCCTCAGAGTCATTTCATACATCTATGATATTTACAAAGTCATAGTAAAATACTTATCAATGCAATTACTATGGTGTGGGTTTCAATGATTAAATAGACATTGGAGGTGAAAGAATTTCAATCAAAACATGCTTCAAAAACTGTTTCGCCGTTTTGACTTTTAGATGAAACTGAATGAAAGGAACAAAATGAGGACCTTTTTTAAGATCTCACAGTTACGGCATACTTGTAATATATTGGAAAATTGATAACTGCAGGCGTTAATGGCTGTAAAAATGTGTTTCATATAAAACACTCAGAAGAAATTAAAATGAAAGCAAAGCACCATTTCGTCTCAACCACAAAATAGTTCACCCTGTTTTCTTAGATTTTTAACATATTCGTAGCCATTAGCTTGCTGGAATAGCGCTGACGCAAAGGACTAATTACAAAATTACGTCAACCATTATCTTGGCAACTGATTTCTTACAATTATTTCACATTCAACACAGAACCACCATACGGATGTCCGTGTCCGAATAAGTATATGTCCTTCATTGTTATCATGTAAGTTTGTGACTGTTGACATGGATTTGTAGTGGGGGTAAGAACAGACGAGCTAACGTGTCACAACAATAACATAACGTGTGTCAAACATGCTTGCTGCATGCATGACCCAAGGTCACCCCACACCTCTGTGTAAGAGACAGATTACTGCACTCGTGCCCGTCAGATACAATTTATCTTACAACGAGTTTTTTCAAAACCTCTAACGAGCGAAAGCACACTCGTGTATTAATCTCAGGATACCAACTCGTTGTTTCAAAGCGTATCTTAATCGCTTTTGCTCTTTAGATACGTTTTAAAACAACTCGTAAGATATATGATATCTAACAGACACTCGTGTAGTAATCTCTATACACCAACAGTATCGGTATAGGCGAGAAATCGTGTGTAACCTTTTTAATTCTGTTTATTCATGTATAACTGTGTGGCCACAGACCCATAGTGCAGAACGCATGACAATGTGGAACTGTTTAAGATTTTTACAAGGATTCATTTCTTAATGATATGGCATGGTATATTGATAGAGATATATTTCATAGTGTTTTTGTTCAATATATTTTTTATTTACGACATAAAACTTAAACCATTAACATGCATCTAAATTGTGCTAAAGATATCTGCATTTTCTTATATTGACATCAGTTAAATATTTTTCTGTATCTGTATTTGTATTTGCATTTACTAGAATATCTAGAACAGACCTCCATGTTTAATACACATCCTTTGCATACACCATGATTAAAAAATGATTTGACTTCCTCATAGATACTAAATAACAATTTGCCCATTTCATTACTGACACCATGTAAATTAAATAGATACCATCAGTTGTCCCTACACACTTATCGAATGCTTTAGAAAAGTCGACAAAGCGTACAATTTTCATGTTAACAATGAATATGCCTATCTATGAGAGCCTGGAGAAGAACCATATAATCAGTGGTAGTCAAAATCCTGTTTGCTCATCTTATCAAGGGTGTCCGACCACAATACCAAAAATGCTAATAAATATCTTACTGAATGTACTGGTACGTTGAATACCCTACAGCCTCTGTCACTGAGCCTTTGTTGTGAATTGGAATTATAATTTCAAGCGTCCAATCTTTTGGAAGTAAGAGGTATTCATCATTGTGTTAAATAATATTTCCAAATACGAAAGGGTTTATATATGAAGAGAGTATTTTAAGAATTCCGTTATTAGTCCATCAATTCCGGGAGTTTTCAAGTTTCTCAGATTTTAAATCGCGGATTTAATTTCTTCTTTTGAGCTTGGGGAATAAATATTTCTGTTGCAACATTGGTTTCATCATTATCAAAAGAGTCGAAATGCAAGTTATCTGTACAATCATCACCGTGAAGATCACCGTTCTGCAAATAGTTTTATACTTGTTGTTCGAAACAGTTTTCTTTGCATGTGCACCTGTATCCTTTATTTGCCTGAATTGGTTTAAAAGAGTGCATCTTTTCGTCTTTTATAACCCACATTCCCAGTCAAACCACAGTTACATTCCCTGCATATACATTAGCTTCTGTAAACAACGATAAACTTTCATCAATATTTGTAAAAACAGAATCAATAGCTTTATGTTAGAGGCATGAGAAAGTGTCACATAACAGACGTTCTTGGAAAATGTCTGTTATCCCACTTAAACATTGAATGACTACGGTGGGCTTTATCAAATGATGGTTTTCCACATGAATGAAGCACTCGTAAAGACAATGACATAAGCAGACACTGTGATTCGTGTCGTGACTTAATATCCAAATTTTCACACAAGTAAAATATATTTATGGCGCTCATAATGTAATCAATAACACTTGCCCCAGCATTGCCAACAAATTAAAGTCAACTTTCCCGGAATCACTTCCACAGCGGTCATTCATAATGTGTACATTTAAAACAGAACATAAATTAATAAAATATTTTCCAAAATTATTAAGAACTGTATCATTCGAATATCTACACAGACAAATCTGCCTGAGAGAATGAGTGAGTGAGTGAGTTGGGTTTAACGCCGCTTTTAACAGTATTCCAGTTATGTCACGGCGTGTCAGCTTAATGTGGGAGGAAATCCCAAAGTGATGCAGGTCTCAGACGTTTACCACTTCGGTGAAACCCATAAGCATGGGTATGGTGCTGACAAACCTAGAAACATAATCGGGGCGAACCGGGATTCGAACCCACAATCATAGGTTTCTGGCGTGCCCAAGGGACGCAACTCTGCACAGCGAATCGCGGCGCCTTAGACGACTGGGCCACCCGTGCCCCCTCTGCCTGAGAGAAAGTCCCAGTATGAAGTATCCTTGTCATGGAGATATTCAAGTATATCATCCTCCACATTATCTGGCTCTTTACAAGTCCTTCCATTGAAGTCACACCGAAATGTGTACAAAACATCACCTAGAATGTCAAGCAGTTATCCGGAAATAGCAATATACCATTCTCAGATTCAACATTACTGCTGTACCATGTAGATCCTTCTAAGTCAATATATACACAGCAGTATAACACGATTCCAAACAGTACTTGTCAAGTGATAGATATACACCACTTTATTCATCATTAAGAACCTTTTTGATATGAACACATATTCCACATGAATGTCTTCCAAAACTTGCGATCTGATGTTAGTATTTTCGCAGAACGTATCATCAAAATTCAGTTTCGGCGTCCACGTTTCCGTTAAACCTTATGTCAAGTAATTTTCAAAACTCACACTAAAGTTTATACTCGCAATCAGATAACTTTGAGAGCAGTCCAGATATATTCCAAAACACGAGTTCACAGTATTAATGATATTACTAGTAGGTTCAGACGGCTCTATATCCGGACCCTGGCCACACCCCTATTTCTTCTGTATCGGCCTCCTCCCCCTACCTGTGTCGGCCCGACGTGGATTGCTTCCGTCACGTGACTGTATTAACACGTAAAGCTTACGTATCACGCACAGGGGAAATTATGTTTGCTTGGGGCTTTCTCTTTGCACTGTTTTATTTCTTGAGTGAGTGAATTGGATTTAACGCCTCCCGAATGGATGCAGGTCTCAGACATATACCACTTTCGTGAAACCCCCGAGGACGGGTATGATGCTGACAAACCTTGAAACATAATCGAGGCGATGGACGCAACTCTGCAGAGCGAATTGCGGCGCCTTAAACCAATGGGCTACCCATGGCCCCACAACGTAACCACAGAAGTCCTGTGCACTAATCAATATGTTCGGTGACCACGTGTTGACCACCATGAACAGATCGACACAAACTGGAGGAATAGCTGAAGATTTCATGTAATGTTTTCAGGTTCA
Source organism: Haliotis rufescens (assembly GCF_023055435.1). Lineage (NCBI taxonomy): Eukaryota > Metazoa > Mollusca > Gastropoda > Lepetellida > Haliotidae > Haliotis > Haliotis rufescens. Next base: position 25,012,525 of record NW_025963824.1, on the reverse strand, counting down.
CTCTAGACTTACTGGCATGGAACCGTCCGGACTGTTAAATGTTAAACGTTGGTTTGTAAACATATAACGAAATCTCCCTCGAGCGAGACTCCATTCAAGATGGCGGCTCCCAGCGAGTGCTTGCGTTCGATGTTGTCAGGATAACTTGTGAGTGGGCAGTGATGTTCTATGTGATGGTATATGTGGCGTAAGTGCGGTATGTTTGCTGGGGAATTGACCTTTAGACGTTAGTCTGATTCCAAATGCTGCTGTGTGCGCACGTACATGTCTGTTATCGAATATAACCGAATAAACAACATAGTTGTTTCACCACTGGGCATGATTCTGACTTAACATAACGAACGTCTTGCGTGCGTCAACGCAAGGCAGCATGACTAATTTATGGATGGGTATTGATATGAGATGGGACCACTATGACTTTCAGAACTCCATTGTATATTATGTCATGCAAGAGTCACTGTACAATACTACCGGAACTACATACAGTCGCCAATAGTTGTGCCGTTTGTGCGCCACAATGGTCGCCCTTTTTTTCTTTCAAGGCGATGACCGTCGTGCACACGTATCGTTACTGACTTGTGCAGCACAACCTTTCCCCCAAGGATCACGTCTGGTCCTTCCTTTTCTTTTTCATCTAATACCCTCATTCTATACCCCTTTGTAGTTCTGTCATCATCTACTTATCCCTTACTGTTTTGGGAGTGTGAAGTATCCCATGCTCTGAAGATATTGTTCCTTGTAAGGTGATTATGACATAAATTTGCATTAGGTTAAAAAGAAGTGGACCAGTCACAACCCTTCCAGAATGCCCCCAAAGTCGTACCACAACTACCCATTTGATGTTTAACAGTAAAACACTCATCCCTCCAAAAATATGAACCAGAACCATTTAACCTCACACGCATCGATTCATGGTGATATGACAACTCCAATTACGGATATCTATGATAGGAAAGTCATTGTAAGTTGCTTTAGCGGATTTTCTTGAAGGCTCAACTAAATAACGTATACTTATTATGGTATCGTTAATTCAAATTTATTTTAGAATGTTTGCATTATCTTAGCCTGTCATCTGACGTTCAGTATCTCAAGGTGAAAGAAGAGAAGAGAAGAGCCAGTTGGCATCGACGTCACATTAAACGCTATTACGTTACATGAGCAGAACTGACGGGTCAATCACAATGCAAGATTTAAAGACAAGCTATGATAAATGGTGTGTTTGAGTTTGACGTGTTTTTTTCACTCAGGGTTTTATTTTACTTGTACACTCGTTTCATTAAACATAGAACTGTTGGATAAACGAGGGTGGTTAAAACGCTGGCCCGGGTTTGATCCCCTTATTTGCCATGTCTGTATACCCTGTCGTGATATGGTATTGCTAAACTAGAAAAGTGATGATAAATGGCCTGTTTGATATGTTTTTGAACTCAGGGGTTTATGTTACTTGAACATCAGTCACATTAAACATAGAACGATTGGATAAACGAGGGTGGTTAAAATGATGTCCCGGGTTTGATCCCCTCATTGGCCATGTCTGTATAGCCCGTACAGATTTGCATGGAGTATTATAAAAAAACTAAATACTAAAAATACTAAAATACTAAAATAGCAGCGTGAACCCTCATGTTCAACACACATTATTAAATGAGGTTAGAACTTTCAGCTGGTCACGGCAACATGACAATCATCTCAATCCTAAAGACAACAATGACACACGAGTTGTGTGTAAGCGGGCGTTGTCCTACAATATTGCTAGACAGGCTAGGGTGGTCCCCTTTAGGCATTAAATAAATAAATAAACACATAAAGATTAATAATAAGCTGGCCTGAGAAGGATATTGTCAGAGATATGATCAGACTTACCCGTTGCTTGCTGTTGTCAGAGCTGGGAGGCCCGCGCTTGTAACAAGGAAGTGAATTGAGCGATATCTTATTTCCCTGATACATGTTTATTGAAACTGGTTTGCCAGATTAAACATCAGTGTTGAAACAGGAGCAGGTAGCAACGCATAAATTCATTTAATTGGTAGTGCAACTTTGAGATTGCTGTTTGTAAGACTGGAAGACTATAGTTTATTAGTATTACTGCAGGGCATTACTATGGTTCACGTCAGTTTGCTGCAATGCATCGACCCATGCATGGATGCATTTTATGCTCAGACTAACATGAGCTGTCACATGGATTAAATTCTTTTTTCAAATGTCCCCTGTAGAGGAATATCTACCAAGTCATTTTACTTTTTTATGCTTTTCTTTTGTATAATTGCCTACATCAGCGACTGCCTCCACTGGATGGTGAAGGTTGTTTCTCTGTTTCATCATGATGTGAAACAGACAAGCGATGAGTGCTTTAGAGATGAGTAGAGAAGATACCGATATGAAGGTGAGCTTTTTACATACATATCACGTTTAGGTTTTTCAGTTCATCGATTAATAAACACTCCTTCCTCTTTGTTTTTTTAAATTATTGAAGCAACCTTTAAGAGCATTTACGTTTGTGAGCTTATGATGCTTTGTGAAACAAATCAACGCAGTTTTTTGTCCAATCTATCTTCCTAAAGTATCAGCTCTCTGGGCCTTATGGTTTCTGAGAAAACGATGATTAAATAAGCTCAACTTTTAATCTCATTTCCCCTACAAAATATCACTGTTTCAGATTCCTAAACATTGCCCTAGAAAAATATAACATATTGTTTTTGTAACTGATGTATACATAATTGTTATTTTGTCAAGGATGTTATAACAGGTTTCAGAAAATGTCGGAGAAGTTCTATACAAACCTGTGTCAGAAGGAACTAAAATGTACATATTGTTTACTGGAAAACGTTTATCTTTCTTCATTGTCAGGGTATCGACGGTTCTCACAAACACACATTCTTGTTGAATAAATACGCTACGCTGGCTGGAAGCAACTGTACGCCCTCCTTTGTTCCTTTTCGTCATGTCGAAACTAACACGTGCTGTTCACTTACAGACACCTCAGTCCACTGTTCAACTGTTATACTTAGTTAAGGTTATACATGTTATTGAATCACTATTTAACATTATTAACCATCATTTCATAAAAACATATAATCAAAATCTTACAAGGATTAAGACTAAAGTACACTATAACATATGCTGAAGATATTTTCATCAATAAAGGTGATAACAAGGAGTTTGCGGTACGCATAAAAACCCTCTGAAGTGGCTCATTCGCTTAGCCTCCAGAATATCTTAAACGTCGTACCACCCTAAACACATTTGACGTTTAACTTCAAACACTCATCCCCCATGAATATGAGCCATGAACTATGTGACATCCAACAAATCAGCTAACCTCGCTGCTCACACCTATTCAGATGGCATGGCATTTCCATTTTCAGGAATTAATAGTATTTATAAGTTATAGTGATATAAAAGTTGCATTAGCGGATTTTCCAAAATAGATTTTGAAACTGAAATGTTTTGTATGCTCCACTACATAGCACATGCCAATTATACTTCTCTGACCGACACATATGCAAAGGCATGTCAATAGTTCACCTGAAAAAGGCATTGACCCAGGTTCGTTTCCCCACGTGATATCGCTATGACCATGTGTCACAGTTGGTCTACACTGTGAGCCGGCATTGGCGCACATTGGCGCTGTTTAGGATATAAACAACAAGAATACCAAGCAAAAGCCAACATAGAAGGTGACACATACTGAAAGATTAAGTGACGTCTTCGCTGACACAGTCCATATCCTTGGGGAGTTTTGAGGACTATTTTAGAACAATTTCCTTCATAATATATATCTTTTTATGATGTTATTTGTTTGTTTTTCAAACGCAGCACTTAGTACTATTCAAGCTATATGACGGCGTTCCATGAATAATCGAGTCATGACCAATCAAGACAAATCATTGACCTCACGAGCATCGTTCTACGACGAAGGTTGTACACGGGAAAGTGGTGGTGTCACGTGCTTATGGTGCAGCGGAGAGGGCAAGGTGGATGAGACACCACTCGAGGACTTCGCGTCACACAGGCGAGCTGTCTTAGTCTTTCTTAAATATATACATATAAAGATAATCAGTATTTTGATGTTATACTCTTCTGTGTTGGGCAGCCTGTTATTGCTGAATGGCAGGTAAAAGCGTTTGAAAAGTTGCCGTAGGGCATTGAGTGCTGCTAAGCCAGGAGAAGGGTATTGCTTTCTTTCAGTGAGTGATCCAATCGAGAGGTGATTCAGGAGTTGTGACATAGATTTGGATACACAGAAGGTACACGTCCAAAAAAGTCGATTTCGCAGTAATTTTTCATATTAATATATATTAATAGTTCAGGCGTGATATACCCCATGCAATCCGTAAAAGGCGACTATGCTTGACGTAAGAGGCGAATAACGGGATCGGGTGGTCAGGCTCGCTGTCTTTGTTGATGCATGTCATCGATCCCAATTGCGTGGATCGATGCTCATGATGTCAATCACTGGATTGTCTGGTCCAGACTCGATTACGTACAGACCGTCATATAGCAGGAATATTGCGGCGTAAAACAACAAACCAACCAACAAACAAATCAAGCATGATACTACAGGGCTATTGCAGTCTTATTTCGTAAGGATTTAATGTGACAAAAACATTAAAACGTTTTTGTTACAGAAAGAATGCACCAGAGAATACGGAGTGTCGGTGTTTGACACGGGATATCACACAAACGTCGCGTGTCTACATGTATGATTCTGTAAATAAACCCGCTAGCCTGTCACCAGCGGTAGGCGTTGCCCATGAGTGGAATATGTTGTCATCGTAAATGTTTTATGTTCATTTCAACATAGTGAATTAGAACATAAATTGGGATACGCCGGAAACCTAAGATTGTGGGTTCGACTTCAGACTGACACACAGTAATATAACTGGAATAATGTTAAAAGTGGCGTTAAACCCAACTCATTCACTCACTATTCATGTGTCATGTGTTACATAAGGCTGTATATAAACAAAAACTAGGTATATAATGTAAAAGTAACGCCAAGCTATAAGGTTTATCAGACACAATAAAACAATAAATACATGTATGTATAAAACATAATAAGGACGCTGTTCGTATCCTGTACGAAACATAATTATACATGATAATATTCATAGTTAACAAATTGTTCATAAAATCAAATCATTGTTTACGTTTATACATTTTATAAAGTGTGCTTGCTAATAGGACTTGTACATTTTTGTGGGCAAATTCTATCAAGAAGAGGGGTTGGTGGTTTGTTAAAACGTCAAGTTTCTATGGTAAGAGGTAAAGATATGCATCTAAACAAAGTTAAACTTAAAAGTTAAATGTTAAACTTTTACATTTAAAACATACGATTCAACAACATTTTGTTTCTTAAATTGCTTGTAAGTTCTAAGCGTATCAAAAGAAACTACAGTAATACCTTGTAGCTAGTGTGAAAGTCAAAGCTTCTGTTATAAACTGAGTTACATTTAATCATCATAAGAGGAGTTTAGTTTAGTAGCTTCAATGATGTATACCTCATATAGCTGTAGATGTAGAGAAATTTATCTCATAAATAATTGCATCCAAAACAAGAATGAAACAGCACTTCTACTTAACTTCAGAAATACACAATAACTCCAGTTACAGATTCCTCTTTGAAATGTGTTTATTCATTGACAATACATCACTCATCTTCGCGAGTAAGCAAAGTAACAGCCGGTGTATAAATTTTGAACTAATTTAAAGATTTTGTTTAGTTTTTGTCTTTCTTAGGTTTTAGTGTTTACCTTCACATCTTGAATTAAATATTTGCGTCCAACAGTTAGACACTCATGTAAAGTGGCATAGTTCTTCATAAGACAAGAGACAGTGGAGTAGCATGGTGGTTAAAGCGTTTGTTCGTCAAGCCGAAGACCCGGGGTCGATTCCTAACATGGTGTCTCCCACCGTGATATAGCCACACTCACTAATACCCAATACAAAGCATATATGTATGCGAAATGTATGCCATTGATATAATCATTCTTGTGGTCACGTGAATGCAACAGCTGATATTATAAATATATATTTATTTGTTGATTAAACGAGTTAACAATCATGAAAAGTAGCTTTGATCGTCATAACACTACACAAGTGTATGTTTTGACCTGTCAGTTCCAGTTGATGATGGAAACACAATAAGCTTCTGTTCTGGGTGGTAGGTAAATTCACATGTTTATGTGTGTTTAATACTCACGTAGATAACGCTTATCTTACTTCCTCGTCAACCTTTTGACTTTCCTCGAAAAACATACGACGTTAAAACTTACCTTTGTCAAACAACTACCAACTACTTCCGTTTTTAAAACTCATTCTGTCCGTAACCATTTGAAACGCAACGTGAGAGCCGACCTCACTAACACATATGAGTTCATTTGGATACTTTTTTTTTATGGCAGTTATGTATAGATAAACAATGTTGTAATTGAATTGCATTGGTTCTGTTAAGAATCAGTAGAAGTAAGGCGTAAGCAGCGGAGTGGAAGATACTATATTTAGATGCTTTTAGGGGTCAAGTGTCATCTGGAATCCTCTTGAAAATAGACTAATCCAGCATGTAATGGAACATTCTAGAATGTATTTAGACTATATTCGACTCTTGACGCCGTCAAAAGGGCCGCAATTCAATGTGCCGGAAACAAATGATAGTGGGTTCGAATCCAAGATTCGCCCGGGTTGTGTCAACACCATACTCGTGCTCGTATGCTTCAACAAAGTGGTACCCTCTAAAACCTACATCACTTCGGCCTCCTCGCCTATCAAGCTGGCATGCCAAGATAAAATACTGTTCAAGACTGAAATACTGTTCACAGCGGCGATAAAACCAACCCACTCGTCCCTTTGACGTGCGTGGATCCCATGTTCGCAGTTTCGAATGCAAGGTGCAAATCCGGGGAAATGTCATATCAGCATTTGAGGAAGTATGGAATATATACTGAACCGCAAAAGAAACGTCACCCCAAGTAACATTACATGAAAAGTTGTCATTTAAATATCTGGGTAATTTTTGTCAAAGTTTCTAAAACTTAACATTACCTTGATTTGATAATAAAAAAACAAAGCAGATGACAATAAAACCGCATGGTAACCCGATGCAGTTGATTTCCGTGCAAATTGAAATGCACATGCGTTCCCCGATTTCTTGCCCTATAAAAATCCATCCAGGTCGGATAACATTCATTCGTCATTGAATTGCTATCACATGCCAAGATTGACAAGAAATCAGCCACACCAAGCCCTTGGACGATTGCCAGCTGGAGAAACCGCCTGGCAAGTAGCCAATGCATTTCAAGTCCACGTTAGGACCAAATTCAGGCCCCAGCAACAGTACCAGACCAACAACACTATATCAACCGCCTCATCCATTCCATGTATCGACGTTGCACGGCAATCATCAATGCACATGGCGGACACACGATACTGACTTGTGATGTCATTTTCTCAGGGACTAGTGTTGTGTTTCACTTTAAGAACATTTCAACCTTGATGATCAGTTTTGCCAAGTTTCATGTTTTTTAATAAGTCTCGAAATATGTTTACAGTGTTTGGAAAAATAAGGTTTCTCATATATCTATCCATGGTGACGTTTCTTGTGCGGTTCAGTATACTTAAACTATGTCATCTGACTTTGTCCAATACAAATTTAGAATGATAAAAACGTGAACCTGAACGGTATTAGAATAAATCTATTTGAATAGACTTTACACCTGTCAATGTGCAACTTGAATAGGAAAGCACAAACTTGAAACGAATGGAAGAGGAAGTACGACTGGAAAGCTTTTTTCAATCTACACAAACAAATTATATTCAGGACAGCCTTTACACATAGAAAAGCTGTCACCATTCACGCAGCGACACGAAATGCACAGTGAAACGCGGCAGCTACACTGCGTACAGTTTTTCCTTCTATCATCGTAAACAATTTGACATTCCACCCCGTACATTATAGGACAACACTCAAGCGGTGAAACAATAAATTAAACTTCAGCTGCAGGTGTCTGCAATATGACATTAATTGTCGTTTGATAAGGGTTACATAATTGAGACACCGTGTCATACGTTCCCGCGATAGGGGTATTCCTTTTTGTGTACAAATCACAACGCACAAGACATCCTGCCAAAATGTCAAAATTTGGGGGGTGCATTTTGTTCACTTAAGTGTGAAACACATAAAAAAATTAACTTGAAAATACCAAGCAATTTGAAGGTTGCTGAAGGCATCTGGTAGGTTTCCGGGAGGTATCCGGATGCAAATTTTCTTCATGTCTTGTTTCTGGTTATTAATGTTAGCCTGTACATATGAGATAGCTGTTGTAATATTCTGTGTTATTTTAGTTTTAAATATCCTCCTAAAACTGAGATATGTGGGCATGCATTGTTCACAAGTTCGATTCGCGACATGGGTACAAATGTGTGAAGCTTATTGCTGGTGTCACCCACCGTGATATTGTTGCAATATTGCTAAAAGTGGCATAACACCATTCTCACAAAAATGGAAAGTCATTGCTTATGTGCTTTGGCATTTGGCCCTGGTGAAATTAAAAGATTAGTTTGGAACGGTATCAGTACTTGTTATATCTGGACAGTGCAATTTTCCCAAATTGGTGCATAAGACTAATGGCATCCATAGAAAACACCTAAATAAAGCACAGAAAAAAATATCAATGTCATTTGATTACTAGCGTGGAACTACAACTTTTGTTAAGTGAGCTGTATTCATAGTAGGAAAACATTCAGGGCATTAGTATATTTTATATTTGTTCAGCACCTATGTTATGGCTGATCAGTATCATATTTCTTTATGCTTATGAAGCAAAACAAATAATGTTTTTGGAATAAAAATCATATTTATTGATTATATGACATTTCATTGGTACATATCACAAATTGAAATTTGATCAAGAAAGAAGAGGAACTAGCATAAAGTAACCAGTGGTGTTTGCAAGAACTTACAGAACAGACTCTTCAATGCAATTTTCTAAATAAACAAATTAGTCAAATCTCAGAAGAATTTCATGGAAGAAGAATATGTAAAGTCAATTATGTTTCTGCAGTAAACCACAAAAGTCATTCAGATTTGTATAGTCAGAGTCGGTGTACACAACCTGGACATAGTCACAGTGCTTTGGCATAAATTCATTCAGACTTGATTAGTGTCATACTATAGTCACTATACTATAGTCACACTGATGTGGCATTATTCATTCAGAATCATCACTTTCTGAGGTGAATCTGTTGGTTGTTATCGGGAGGATTGTTCATCATCCGGCAAGTCCCTTGTCTGACATGTCTGAGCAAGATCTTCTTAAATGTAGCTGGTGTCAGATTGTGAAATCCAAGTCCTGAAACAATTCATAACATCTTTAGAAACTTGTTATTCAAAAATTATGAAACACATATTTACAAATGTAAAAAGTTGTTTTCTCGAACAGTGGGGTATTGACAATTTATCTTGCAACTGATATTTAACCAATCTTTGAACATGTAAATAAGCCATTGCAAACAGAAAAGTGTTCAGAAAATACAAAAATGTATCCGGTCTTCGAAAACAATACCTTAAGCGCCACACGGTTCACCTGAATTTTGCTTGAATGTTTGCATTACATCAAAATATATGGAAGGGTAAACAAGACAATGCAAAACTAAGTTACATATATAGGTTCTTATACATAAAAACAGAACTATTCATAATAATCAAAACTTTCAATCAGACAGGTCATGTAAGTGATCTCAAAATACAACATAATGAGCGAGTGAGTTGGTATAGTTTCAGGCAGCTCGTTAACAATATTGCAGCTATGGGCTTCACACATTGTACCCAAGTGGTGAATCGAACCTGGGTTTCAGAGATCGTTTTACCCACTAGGCTACCCTAGCACACCAAATACAAAAGAAAGTACATTAGGATTTCAGACAATAGATATTCTCACCAAATTCATTCATTCATTATTGGAAGCTATATTGAAATTCAAATTTTGACAAATTAGGATGAGACTGTAGAAGTATTTATCTAAGTAATTATGGATATTTAATATCTACCGTTAATTGGTAGTCCGACATAGACAGTGATAAGAAATTCAACTGAAAAGCACAACCTGAACCATCAACTAAAAACTATGTATATTACATTAAAGGGGCCGGTCATGTATTACCGGTATGTTCTCATTCATTTCTGACACTACCCTCCCTGAAAGAAAATGCAAAGCACTTTATATTTTATTGTCCATTTTTTCATAACCCTTTTTACATGACCGGTCCCTCCCCTAGGGACTCTCACATTTTTTGGGTGACCCTCCCCGTTTGTTCTGATCTGAATTAAATTTCATGGCAATATTCTTGACTAAAATCATTATCATATTTTTATCATATTTTTAATCATATTTTTATCATATCTTATCATACCTTATCATATCCTATCTTTTTTGAAAAATAACTTTATGAAGATTAACAATAACATGCAAATCTGCCAAAAATATTGGTCTGGCAAAGTTTAAATTAATCATGATTACTGTTATAAAGTTTTGGATACATCGTCTGTTTCTAAATACAGTGAAACCCAACTTTGACTTGCATGACATTATTGAATCATCTACCCAATGTTCTTTATGCATTGATATGCATCTGCACAGAGTGGTCAAAGTCCTTGTCTGACACATAGTGTGCTACAAGGGAGACATCTGTTTGTGTCCAGCCAAACTGTCAGATAATCTCAAGGGCTGCCTTGGTAGCATCAAGGGATGTAGCTAATCCTAAATAAACATAAAACAAGTGACATCATATTTTCTACAGAACACATGATCAAAGCCTGCCCCACCTTTGATGTTTATTACCTTGCTACTCTATAAAAAGCTAATTAGCAAAATGAACTCAATGTCAACTCATTGTGGGCTTGGGATTAACAGGGCAATTAGTGTCGGGTGGGTATTAGCACTTGCAATTGTCTGTTAATTACTTAATTGAGTAGTGACGGCTTAGTCACCATTCTCGATTTAGCCATGACGGAGTAAACACCAAGGTACAAAGCGGAAAAAAATATTATATCAAATCTATATCACGCAGATCACTGCCCTAGAACAACATAGTTCTACTTCCTCCTCCTCAACTGGGATACCGAACGAACACCCCAAGTGGGATCGGACAGTAAACTCTTCCCAAGCCGGCGGCCGGCGGCCATCTTGGCCAGCGACTGACCCCCAAGGACAAACCAAACTTGATAAGTGCCTTTCCTATCTCCCTCTCCCCTCTATTCTTTCTAGATTACTTGGTAACTGTTGTATTTATATATATTTTCTCATATATCTAATTGATAGTACCTATTATTAACCCTGTGTTATATTGTCATCACCTTGCTTATATCATTTATTTGTGTTTGCAAGTGACCATGCGAGTTTAATTTCATGTATTCGGGCATGTTCAGTACCAAGGTAAAATAAATAACAAGGTGCTGTTTTCACCAGGCAATAGCAGGCGAGGTGCTGTTTTCGCTATATAGTATAACCCTCTCTTAAAACTAGCATAGGTTGATGGGGACCAATTCCAACCCTGAATCCCCACATGAGTGGGTATGGTTTTACGCTGTTTTTAGCAATATTCCAGCAATACCACAGCAAGGGACACCTGACATGAACTTCACACATTGTACCATGCATGGTACCATGACAAGAATCGAACCTTGGTCTTCAGCACTTCAACCACTAGGCTACCCCACCGCCAAAATTCCCACCATGATAAAGTTGTCATCATGGTATTCTTCAACAAGTTCAAGTCAAAATATCCATACCTTTCAAATGTCTTATCTTCCACTTCACTATGTTCACTGTTGCAAAACTTCTGTCATTTAATTTGTTCTTGATTCTTGACACCTGCAAAAGTAAGTTTAGTCTATTAACCATTCTCACAGATTGGTGAGTACCACAGATTGCTTTGACGGTACGATATGAACTAAGAAAATGAGTCACATTAGAGTATCTAGAGTTATGTCCCTTGAAACCCTGCAGTCCCTGACAAGGCCTGTACACTGGCCTCCCTGGCAGTATTATTGGAAAATCACACTATCCTTTTTGATGCACTTTTTCTACCAGAAACTTGCTTTTAATATACATTTATCATATACCATTGTAAAGAGAATTAAGTATACTTTAATATTCTTTGTTGTTATTGTCTCTAACCTTTGTTTTTTTCTAATTACAGGTGTTTACAAGTGAAATAAAACTTGAAAACACTGAAAAAATGAAAACAGACAATGAATTTTGGTTCAAATTGTATTACAAATCACAAAAATAAATCACAGATACAAGGTAAACATAACACAGTGGTCTTGTCATCTTGGACGGCACAGGTAATCCCAGGTGTTACAGGTAAATTCTCTTCATGCACATCTGTAAACAAATAAACAAGTTTGCAACTCTTGGTACTGACTTTGTTTTCTATACTGATGTCACATATTACTTATGATACACTTACAGCCTCTGAGGTAAACTCGTTAACACAGGTAAACTTGTTAACGCAGCTACTATAAGAATGACATCACAGGGAAGATAACACAGATTGATCTGAAGAGGGAAAGATTGTAAAAGGACGGAAAGATCGTAATTCAAGTTCTGCAAATATACAAGTTGTGATAACATATTTACAATACACTGCTATTTACAATTGCATAATAAATTAAATCAGTACTTTATTAAATCAATTAATAAATAAATAATCATTACAGTTACTAAAATTTAAATTAAGATGTAAAAAACAAGAAAACAAACATGAATATGGATAGATTTTATTCAAATTGAGCGAAATATAAGGACATACGACAAACCGGCAAACTACAATTCGGATTGCGATCAGAAAAATAAATTTAAAAAAAATTAACAGATACGTCATGCCACTCACCTTTGTTGTTGTTGTGAACGCTCGTTCACGTGTCGGTGGCTGGATTCTCATTCGTCGCACTGATAATATGTTCAAACACAGAATCATTGTAAAACAGTTGGAAAAAATCAATAGCACGACTCTTCACTCACCGTGTCAATATATATTCTTGAGTCCGGTCGCCTCTTCAAAATCCCTCATGTCTCCACTATTGTGGTCCCTCTGCCACTCCCAATCCCATTCTTGAAAGTTGGCGGGCGGGGGGGGGGGGGGGGGGGGGGACACCTCGTCGAAACCGTCAAAATCTATACCATAATCTTCGCGTAATTCCCTCTCCCCTTGGCGTAAATTATTCAATTCAAACACATTATTATTCCCGATAGAGTCGTTGTTAATCATCTGATCGCTATCCGAATCGTAGTTGGCCGCCATTACGCTTGATTTACGATTTAAGCGAGAAAAAATACCTGTCGCGAAAACAGGTGACATACCCGCGATTTTCGCGCCAAAAAGACGGGGAAATTCAATCGAATGACGTGTCATTACGTGTAGATCTCGTTTCCATATTTAGAACGAGATTACACACGAGAAAGGAAGTAGAAAGAGCGATTTTGTACATTCGTCACCACTCGGCCCTTTCCGTTACCAACTCGTGTTATTCCAAGGGCAGTCGGGGCGAAAGGGTTAGGAATACAAGTAGGCAAACATATTTCTACATCATATACATTAGCAAGGATTAACATAAGTTAGGTAGATTGCTTATCCTACAAAAATAAAATCACACATTTACTAACATATATAAAACTGAATAAGTGGCGTACAGATGAAAAATAACTTAATACGTGATCCATATTATTCACATATTCCTTACCTGAATCAGAGACCATGTAACAGTCTATATGTAATATGGTCTCTCTCTGAATATGTCACGTCTTCAGCTCCCTGCATGACATCAGCTGCAATCGCCAATTTTGACGAGGTTGTGAAACATTTCTGCTGTAGGAATATTACGTCCGCTGGGATATCCCTTGTCACACTGCCTTATCTAGGCATGGTAGGCAAACACATATTCCATACACGACGTAGGTATACTTCCTAATACACACTGTCGAAATCCCCGCGGCTCCCAATATGGCCTGTATGAACTGTAATCGGCCAACCTCGTCTCTTTCCGTAACTGCTTCAGAAATGACCGCTCGTTGTTCGTGACCAACTCGTGTTATTCCGGGACAAGCAAGTCTACCCATAACTCCCTGTATGGCCGAGGGCGCCATTTTGGAACACGAATGTAAACAAACACTCAAACCTCGTGTAATCGATGTACACCGTGATGCTTGATTGCGATATGCCTACCTCGTGTATCGATACATTGTTCTCAATCACCTCTAACGGAAATCCCGGTCTAAATCCATCCGAGCCATTCACAACGAGGACGTCAAGTATTTCGAAAACTCGATTGACAGCCGAAGGAAGAGCAGCTTGCGGATGCCAGGTACGTAGCAGGGCTTCGAGACATAATGATGATGAGGGTTAGTTACCAAGGGTATAAATCTGGCAAAGTGTATGTCAAACAAAATGTGGCATTCAATTCCAATCATGTGTTGCCACCTGAACCACCTGAAAGTGAGATATGGATTACAATGAATAATGACAGCTTATCAATCTTTAACAAATTCACACTGAAACATTGAAAGGATAAAGACAGGTTAGTTGTTTTCTGTTTCAGCATGTTCAGGGTTTGTGGGGAGGTTCACAGACATCCTCAGGGGGGATACAAAGTATTGAGTGAGTATTTTTGCTTGTGATAAATACAAACTACATGTATTCATCATTGTATATTTCAATGCAATGTGAAACATCACACTCACAATAGCACAGCTCTGTGATGGCAGCCTGTAAATAATTGATCATGGACCAGGCAATCTAGTGATTGTTATTATCAGCAAATATCCATGCCCTCAGAGTATGATGACAACCTAGTCTGACCACCCAATTCATTAGTTGATTAGTGTTTGCAGCGGTAGAAACTAACACTTTCAGTCCACTAGTCCTAAAATGATAGCATATAGCAAGACCTTTAAAATGTCAAAATGACTAGTGCCAATTTCTAACCCTGGTGTTTGGATGTTGTGTTTGTGTGTGTATGTATGAGTGTATTTAACTTAAATCATGAATCTTATACTTGTTTCTCTGTGCTTTTACAATGTAACCCAAATTTTCTCGGGAATAATAAAGTATTCTCTTATTTATATCATTTCTGAACAAAGTGTCACATCAAGGTTAGATCTCTGTCAAAACAGTGCCATGGAAAAGCCAAACAAATAGCCCAGAAATAAAAGTAAATACTGCATTGCATTAATCTGCCTTTCAAGAAAATTTGGCAATAATTCATGGAATGATATTCACCTCGGTGAGGATCTCTCTGCATTGTCGAACAAGTTATTTCCTATGTAATGTATGTGTTGAATGACCCTGACTTTGTTGTCAAAATATTGTTTTGACATTTGTTAAATGTGGGGATAAATGTCATTTCTGAATGTTTGACATAAATTATTATAATTAGGGCAGTTCTAAGTCTGAATCACAACCGGGGTCTTTTCATTTGAATCAAATGTACAACATGTACAGTTTGGACATTTCTGTGATGTGAATGCTACTTATGTTTGTAGAATGTCCGGATGAATAAAAGAGACAGTCATCTGTGCAGCATCAATGCAATGAAAGACCATAGAAGAGCAACAGTGGTAAATATTTTGAAATTATTCTGTTTGGCTCATATGGTTATTTTGCAAATATTTCTTCAGTTTGTTCCTTATGGCTGTGGGCACGGATGTCCTATTATCTAAGGCACTACAATTTTCTGTGCAGAGTTGCATCTCTTTGGCTTAGCAGAAACCTATAGTCATGGGTTCAAATCCTGGTTCTACCCGTTTATGCCGCTAGGTTTGTCAGCATTATACACATGCTCGTGGGATTCATCAAAGACCTGCATCACTTAGGGCTTTCTTCCCACATCAAGCTAACATGCGGTGATATATCTGGAATACTGTTCAAAGCAGTGTTAAAGCCAACTCATTTTTTTAACACTGCATCCAGCAATAGTTTGGCTGTATGACAAGGATTGTAAATATATATTTTTCCATGTTGATGAGTTGAAACAATCACTAAATGACATCACTTAAAAAGATTCCCAGCATTCCAAGCCTAATTAATAGATAAGGTAGTGATTGAGTAGGCTCATTGATCGCATGTAATCATACCACAGTGATGTGGGATATTGTCCATAATAGTTATCATCGGTTTGTCTGGACCGAGTTCATAACATTAATCACTGGTTTGTCTGGTTGAGATTTGAGATGTGATAATCTCAAATGTTTAGCATATAACAAGACTCACATATGATAACTTAAGTGATTTTGCTGCCTTCTATCTGTAAGTACATGTGGCAACACTTCTTTTTGATTGCTAAAATCTTTGTACATTATGCTGCAGAAACTGAAGTCCTGCTTGAGATCCCTGGATGAGTACTCCAGGTTGACAGTCTGGAAGGACCAGACAAGGGAGTCCTAAACAGAGGGTGCACCCCTTCAGATATCAGAGGTGATTTGCAGACAGCGATGACGAGGGTCCTGTTATTTCAATGGAGGCCGACCGAGAAGTTGTATGCCAAATGGTACTGGGACACACAAAGGCTGGTCTGCCTAATGTGAGAAGACCAACCAATGCCAAGCTGGAGTGGAATTCTTCCAGGACATTCAGGAAATTCTTGTCTTGAGCCATGTGGTAAACACTTAAAAGGAATGATAAATGGGACTTATTGTCTTTAAATGTGGACCCAAACACCAAATGGAAAGTTCACAATTCTACTAACACAATGCTGCAGAGATAGAGTCCAACTGGTATCCCCTCATCCTGGTTCCTGTTCATCCATGACAATATAGAAAGAAAAGGAGTATTGAGGGAAAGTAAGTTCTCTGAACTGGTGAACATAATCTGTAGGTACTGTCAAGCGAACAGTTATCACACTCTGTTATAGTCCAGGACCTTAGGGGGATATTGTGCAGATGTGTCTACAAGCACCAAATTTGGCATAGATGTAGACCAGAACATACTAAATCCATTTTTGGAGGGCGCCAAAGCCGACGCTCACTGGGGCGGCCATGTTGGCAAAATCCAAGATGGCCGCCAGTCCCTATTTGATTTTGTCCTAACTTCAAAACCAAGAGTCATAGGATCATGTATTAAGGTTTGTTTACCGGTTTTAGACCTCAAGGCTTCCAAATTTGATCTTTGTTTTGATGTAGAAGTGCGTTTTGCCCAATTTAGTGGTTGAAAACATATTTTATTCAAGCCAAATATATTTTTTATGGTCATTTTTACCTCAAAGAAAAAGTTCACAAATGAGAACAACATGAGAAATTTAAAAATATTAGCAAGCCTAAATATTTCTTGTGCAAGTTAAACATCACTGTGGCAAGGTTTAATCTAATTGATCGAGGTATCGTGATTGTTCACACATCCACCTTCACATTTGCATAACCCCGTGCAGCGGACTCCAGCTCTACTGCATTTACAGTTTCCAGTGCAAGACCTTTCACAACCGCAATGCAAAAGGAAGGAACATGCTTTACTGGCATCCTTGAGAGGTGTCCAGTATGGCGCCCAGATACCACCGTCTTTCTTTTGCCACCCCCATTCATTAAAGTCCGGGATTTCCTGGTGAACTGAGGCTGCTTGATTCCAGTAAAAGCTTGCCTGAAGAAGTGCCCTTTTTATGTGTTTCGCTAAGGCTGCCTGAGTGGGTGGTTTATTCTCAAGAGTTCTTTTACCAGTTGTAAAAAGATGATGTCTGGCTTCATTGACTTTAGCCAAACCACACCCCTTGCTATACATGATAACCACAAATCGTTCCAGCCTTTGCATGCGAAGAGACTCAAGACTGAACAGTTCTGGTTGATTGGTTAGTGTCACCAGTGTTTCAGTGAGTCCTGGTGTGTTTTGCCAAGATGCCCAGGCAGTTTTCTTGCCACACCCAAGGAGCTGTGATGTCGTGTCGCACCCTGTGATGGAATGGAAAAGCGGCAATGCCAGAGACCTTGAAGGCCCAAGATGAGAACAGATATCATGTATGGGAATATCGCGAATTTTATTCCAGCTACCAAAACACACCCACAGCTCAGAGAGACCAAGTGTGGAGAAGAAGCGTATGGCAAGGACTACCACATCACTATCAACAGTATGGACATAAGCTGTTTGGTGCCCCTCTGCTACAGCATGTGCCAGATGAAGGAATATCCTTGTATCTGCTTCAGAGTGGTTACAGGGTTGGAGAGCTGATACATCGCATGGTCCATTGGAAAGAACACTCTCAAATTTGGTACTGAGAAGGAGTCTCCCACTCAAATCTTTCTTGACAAGCTCCTCACTGAGGAAAGAGAATAACTCCTTTTTGTTATCTTCGTTTTTGAGAAATCCACTGTTCCAGTCATGCTTTGGGATTCGTGTGTGGCCATCCCCAATCCTAGTCCGTGGACCTGTACCATGACGCTGATGTGTGAGGTATTTGAGGTTGTTTTCTGGGTAGTTATCCCTTATGGCATCTATACGTGCAACTGTCTCGGTTATCTGAGACTCTAGGAATGGCACAATGTGTTGTGTAACATACTCAGCAAATGTCTTCGCTGATATGGGCCGCACCATATGAACAACAGCTGCCATGACAAGCACAACAACTGTGGCTAATTTGTCTGGAAGTGCTCGACCAGTTGACGCTTTGATGCATTCCAGAGAGACTTTTTGCCGAAACGAAGTGAACCACGATCAGCCAAACTTGGTGGTTCCCTTTGATTTTCAAAACGAAAAAACTCTTCCATATCTACATCTGGTCGTGATTGTAGTGAAAGAAAGAGTGTTGTGATCAGAGTCATATTTTTCCTCTGTAAACCACTGGTTTTGTTTCCTCTTTTGGTCAGATCAGGATGATTGGCGAATGTCAGGATTTTATTACGTCGGATAGTGTTTGACACTGGCACTGTCATCTTATCAAGTGTCTGTGAAACGTATCTTGACCACTAGTAAAGGGATTGCCTAGCTGCTCAACAATCTCAACAAATGACAGGACATCCTTCCTATACTTAACTTGCAAGCTATGTGCTTCTTGTGATGAGCAGTGCTAGACTTTGGTGTGTCTAGGACAGCTTCAAACTCTGCAACACGTCTCGAGCAGTCTTGACCTACGCTGGAGGAATGGGGGCGGTCGGGTAGCCTAGTGGGTTAAAGTGTTCGCTCGTCACGCCGAAGACCCGGGTTCGATTCCCGACATGGGTACAATGTGTGAAGCCCATTTCTGGTGTCCCCCGCCGTGATATTGCTGGAATATTGCTAAAAGCGGCGTAAAACCATACTCACTCACTCACTTGACCTACAAACATGAAGAGTCTAAGTGCTTCAGGGTTCTCATAGAGTCCTGCTGCTCCGCCATGTGCCTGAAGCCTCCTATTGGATTGTTCGTGTGACTGATCCTTTCCAAAGAGGCTGAACTTGTGTGTTGACTTTTGAACGACAAAGTTCCCTTTGAGAAATTCAGCATGTATGTTCGGGTGTTTCACTAACAGCTGGACCATATCCCGCACATGTATTGGTAGCCATCTTGCATAGTTTGTGTGGTCCATCACATGAAACCATGGGCAGAGCTCATCACATACCTGGACATAGAGCTCTGCTGAAGCACTGTGGAGACATGTGCCATCCAGGATTCGTCCTTCGTCTTGGCCCTCTGCACCATTTCATGACATGGTCGAATTTGGCTGTTGATGCTTCTAGGTACAAACAAGGGAGTGTTGTGTAGCTCAACTGGATGTATGATAGCAAATGATTCTGGAAGTTGGGGCACAGATGTATCAGAGAAGTCCAGTTGAATAAGAGCTCGCTCTACTCCTTGGTTTTCCCAAGATAGATAGTTGGTTGCACTCAAAGCAGTGCCATGAAACTCATCCTGTGAAAAGTTTCCCTTGTTATGACTATCCAAGTTGTCCACATCAAAGGTGGCAAAATCATTGCATCGCAGATTAGTTGGCAGAACAATTCCATCCTCAGAATGGCGCTTGCAGACTGCTCGTACAATAGCTTGTTTCACCTCCATAACACGGCTATAGGACACTTGTGGGCATTTTTGATCTGTTTCTTAAGTCGTGCATCTCCGTGCATCTTAAGGCCTTGGTAAAGGGGGAATGGTGTCTCATGCGCTTTTCCATGTCGTATGGTGCTTGTTTTGGTTGTGTGGTGTGTCCCACTACATGTGTTGTAAATGAGCAGTTGTGAGATTGTACATGCAATTTTTACCCTCCCGTGCACACATTCATCCATTTCGATATTACCTTGCTCTCGCAGAATTGATGGACCTTGGAGGATGATATTGATGAAGCTACGAAGCTCGTCTGGTACAGGAGAGGCTAGGCAGTCTGGGGAGAAAGACCCACGGAAGGGTTCCTGCTTCTGGAGACAACACCTACGCAAAATCACCGCTGCCCGCATCAGAAAAAAGGGCATCATCTTGACCAAGTTGGGACTCATGAGCTTTCGCGAGCAGATCTGCAATCTTTGTATTATTAGAAATGTAGATTTCCTTCCCCATTCCGGAAGAAGATTGAGAATATGCTCTTTAAACCTTGTTGAATGTGGCTGCCTAGTATCATGACAGGTACTTCCTTGTTCTTCCATCAGTTTTCGGTACATCTGCCGAAGTGCTGACAGCTTAAATACTGAGTCTGAATCCTCAACAAGAGCTACGATTTGCGCTGTAGCAGTTGGATGAAACTCAGGTTGAGCAGGGCTTGTGGATGCTCGACGATCAGAAGCGTGTGCACAGTCTCGCAGATGCCAGTATCATTGGACATGGTAAAAAACATCACCAGCATGAGCATCCGCAGCTTGTGCAATCAATTTACCCATAAACCGGAAATTATTATTTGACTTTGCCCAGCGTTTTAAATTTGCATCTACGTTGTCAGTTGCCACCTTGCGTAAATTGTTCTGGTCATCTCCATAACAAATAATGCAGCATTTGACATCACTGCCTTTTCCATGTGATGTCCCCGCTGATCTGAGTTTTTTTGGTGAACTCTGTGCACTGTCCTCATGTTTTTGACGCAGCCTCTTTACACGAGAACTACTGCAGTAGCTCCTACGCGTTTTGTGATACTTAGCATTATTGGATCGGAGTGTTGCTGCAATACCTGATCCATCATTTAGTTGATCAAAGGCGACTGTAATACCAGACGGAACGGCATTGATTTTCTTAAAGTCAGTCAGGTCTCTGTCAAGAGTCAAAAGTCCTTCCTCCTTTGGTGTTTGCAACTGTCCACTTTTATCTGACTGGCAAAGACAGCAAAGTTCTCAATTGAAACTGTCCATTGTTGGCGCAATATCACAGGTGCAATTTACTATTATTTCACCAGCACCACTGTTCTCGCCAATTCAGCTAAACACACTATTAAAGACGGAAAAATATGAACACATTCACTGGACAAGTAACCATATAGGCAACCTATGCGTAAGTAATGCCCAATTAGTCATGAAACCTTTCTCAGCGTTTCTGGAAGAAGAACAAAATACATGCAAGGAACAATTTATGTGACCTTTTTGTGTTCAATAATATAAACCATCTACCACCAAGCAGTACATCATCTCATTTGCAGACCAGAAAATAACATTACTTAGTCGCATCAAAATTAAGCCTGAACCAGGAAGTTTTCGCCCTCAATACTCATTTAAATTGTCCAAAGCATATTTTGTATGTCCAAACAAAGCTCAGTTTGTTATGTTTTTGTTTTTTTATTTCTTATGTTTTTCTGTGAGGTAGAATGACCATAAAAAATAGATATTTGATTTGAATAAAATATGTTTTCAACCACTAAATTGGCCGAAAAGCACTTCTACATCAAAACAAAGATCACATTGGGAAGCCTTGAGGTTAAAAACCTACACAAAGTCCCTCAATTCAGGATCCTATGACTTTTGGTTATGAAGTTAGGAAAAATCAAATAGGGATTGGCGGCCATCTTGGAATTTGCCAATATGGCCGCCCCAATGAGCGCCGGCTTTGGCGCCCTTCAAAAATGGATTAATTATGTTCTGGTCTACACCTGTGCCAAATTTGGTGCTTGTAGACACATCTGCACAATACCTCATAATGGCTCCCTAAGGGCCTGGACTATTATGAGTATTGAAGAATAGGATGAAATTGCATACTGCATCAGGAACCATCATGTGAACACTGTTCAATGTGTGATATACTATAGGCATATTTAAAAGAAATTAATAATTTGATTGTTGCTTATGTTTCATTTGCCAGCTGTGTAAATGGGGATGTTTCATGATTTTGCCTCAGTTTAATAGCCACACTTATCTTATGAAACCATGCATTGCTTGGGCATCTCAAGAATAAATAACACATGTTTCCTTTGCTCTGAAAACGTCTGATGACACATTGATCTGTTATGTCAAGGTCAAAGTCACAACCAGACAAAAAGTTTGTTTGTGGTCTAACTCTTCCTTTGGGCAGGGGTCGAAGTTGGAAAAAGGTCGTGTGTGATCTATATATACTACATTTTCCCCTAAATTGCCTTTTATGCAGAAGTCTTAGTAACTCTTATACATATACTGGTTACATTACTTTCATATTTTTGTCAATGATATGTTGAATTCTACCAAAGGACTGCATATTTGGTTTATGTGCTGGATAGCTCTTTGAAATGTTTTTGAAATATTTATCACTGATATTGAAGGTCAAATTCACACTCAAAAGTGATAACCCATGAAGGGTTGAAGTGTTAGATCAAGGCAATAGTGAAGGGGTCATTCATAAAGTATTTCTGCAATTATGACTAAAATGCCTATTTCTGGAGATATTTGTGAAGTATTAAGCACATAGTTGTTATATTATTTGAATACACATATATGAGCAGTGGTTACAACTCCAGTGTCAAATTAACTCTCAATCCCTTTTAATAAAAGATTTCACAGTAACTGAGGAAGAGCTCACTGTAGTACCATAAAACTAGGGTAAGGCAAATTTCAATGAAGTTAGTATTTTGGATATAACAAGTACATGTACCGTTACAAATAGTCTTATTATCATCTCACTAGGACCAAAGGCCCAAGTGAGCACATTGTCAATGACTTTTTCTTTCTCTCAGTACTGGAAGTCTGGACATGAAATTTAAGGATATCATGATGTTTGTTCATTAAATACCATTAACATCTGAAAAGGACAATATATGAAATTGAACAATTGTCTTCTCAAAAAATGTTTTAGGAGGATATTCACCATTAAAGTAACCCAGAATATTACAACAGCTACCTGAAATGCACATGCTAACATTATTTACCAGAAGCAAGTCATGAAGAAAATTTGCATCCGGAAACCTTCCAGATGCCTTCAGCAACCTTCAAATTGCTTGGTATTTTCAAGTTAATTTTTTTATGTGCTTCAAACTTAAGTGAACAAAATGCACCCCCCAAATTTTGACATTTTTTATGGAAGGTTTCCGGAAGGTATCCGGGCCGGATCCAAAATGGGTAGGTATCCGGAAGGTTTCCGGAAGAGGGAAACCTACACTTTTTTTGCTGTGAAGAAATACATATTTTGATATATTGTATGGTTTGAAAGATGAAATCTCAAATATTTTATTGACAACACCAGTGTACCCGACAGAAACTCGTGTTAAGTAAAATCGGTCCTGACAAAAGTAGTGGTATGTATTCCGATGTTTTATTCCTTCAGTAGCATAAAGTGATTTCTTTAACAATTGGGAAAGAAATATTAATATATCAAGGATCCGTTACAGTGATGCTGTGTTGTGACACTTTGCAGGCCTAATCACTTTGAGGGTGTGACTTGTAGAAACAACGTCGATAATAGCGATGGGTGGTACTTGAACAAACACGCACTGCACAGTGCGACTACGGGTTGAAGGAATTTTTAACATGTTTAAATGTTCTCATTCAGTATGCATTTAACCACATTCCGTCAGTTTTATGACTACTGGTGTCGTATCTGTCTGCGCCTTGTCCAACACAAATCGGCGACTGAGTGACTAATTCACGAAGTGGGATACAACAGTGTTAATACTGTGATTCCAAGTGAATTTTTTTATAACAGTGGATGTGAAAAGCTGCCAAAGTAACTGGATCAGACTAATTAACAATGAACAACTAGTTGGAGTAATTCACGAGTGTTGTTTGATGATCGATTACGTTACATGGCTTAATTGAAAGTCACTGAAAGTCATTTCATACATTCATGATATTTACAAAGTTATATTGAAAGACGTATCAGTGCAGTTACTATGGTGTGAGTTTCAATGATGAAAAAGATTTCGGAGATGAAAGAATTTCAATTCAAATTTGCTTCAAAATTTGTTTCGCTGTATTATTTGTTTGATGAAACTGAAGAAACGAAAGGAGCATCGGAAAAATGAGAACCCTTATTATGATCTTAAAGTTACGACATACTTGTGACGTACTTCCAAAATCAATAGGACATTATGGTATGGTTCCGATGTTTCAACTGCAGTCTTAAATGGCTGTAAAATGTGTTTCATACAAACATATTTTCCTTCCTTCCTTCGTTATTTTCTCCTAACGTCTGAGAGCACAACAAATGGGGGTATTATGGTCTAGTAAGGGGTATATAAGGAAAGGTTCTAAGTTGAAACTTTATTTTCAGTTACGGTGCACTCGGGGTTGGCTATATCAACCATGTTTATATATTTATGGCCCAAAAGAAGAGGAGCCGACATTCTTTTCATTCTTATTATTAATACCAAAGAACATTCTTATCTATGGGGTGATGTATGCGCTCTAAGTAACGTCATACATAAATAAATATCATTAACATCCATCTTAAAAGGACCCACTGTACTACATGGTTGTTGGTACATCAAATTGGTTAAGAAATAAACTTTAAGGTGCTTAACTAACGATCACGCAGTTAACGCTTGAGGATAGCCTCACCCACAGAGGAGCAGACTCATAATTGTCAAAAGTTTTAATATCGAGCGTGATTATAGACAGGTGATGGAGAAAACATATATAAATAGGCAGAACGATTGTAATTCAATTGATAAATACTAAAACAATAGTCACCAAGCTGAAGCATTTACTAATAAGTAAACATTTGAACATTGGACCCACACACCGTGACGTCTGACAGACAAATATATACAAATTAGCAACACTGAAAGAAACTAGTCCGTTCTAAAACACAGTTGACCCAATCAAAATATGCAGAGGGTATTACAAATCGACACAGTGATAAGTTGCCACGACGCCAGTCTAAACATATCAACGGAAATTTACTTAAACCGATTATTACATAACCAACTTCTGTGTGCCAAGTTAAACAGTAACTCTGGTCGTTTAACTGACGCGGTTAAGTTTGGGATTTTCTCCCAGAGGCATCAGAAAATTAACTTTTAACGCCCAGGAAGCGACAAAGCGCGGACATACGAGTTTAAAACCTCCGCTCGGGTAGTCTTTCACCCCAAGCGGCTGAAAGGGTTTTTTTTAACACACGTCAATCTGATACAATGGTTTAGCATTTAAAAACTAATGTAAGTAACATGACCATAAAGGTAAGGTGTAACGTTTGCACATTGAAAAGATGTTGAAGATACAATAAAGGCCAAAGTGTATATTAGGTTACTGTCTTATAGGTAACTAAAAACTAGATGGAAATTGGCATTTAATGTACAGAAGCAATTATAAATGCAAGGTCCTTCACACACACACCGATGACAGAGAATGTCACTGTAGGTAATCTTCATTGTTCAGTTGTTCCAGTTATGTGCATGAGTGTCTTTAAAAGGCACGGTACTGTTACAGAAGCAAATATCAAATCAAGGGGGCGGTCCCTCAATCTGAACAGTCATGTTGCCGTAGTGATGATTGTAACCAAAACTGTCCTTTAAAACAGTAATTTGGAAATGTTGCAGAGTTAAAAGCGAAGTGTGTCTGATCTCAAGCCAAGTTATCTGAATACACTCATGTATCTTTGTCAATTTTTATTCGGATCTTGGTCACCATCCTTCTGAATGGACTCATTTTCATACACGCTCCTCTCGACAATGACGTCATAAACAGACGATTCCCCTTGGACCTGCAGTGTTGAGTACTTTTGCATTTGTTCAGCTCTGTGTATCTTCATGCTGCGTCTAATTCTGAAAATTAGGATTAAGTCACTTAAAGTTTATTGTTTAATAGGTTCGGTCAACAGGTATTAAAACAGTATAGTTTGGTTATATGCACATGTAGACGTACATGTATATACGTCATTTTAACCTGCGTTGTATTGGATTCCATGTATTACCTGTAGATAGTTGCAGTTGTTATTACTGCATACACGCACGAAATGGCCAGAAGGCAACTGACAACAATGAGGCGGACACCTGAAATTTGCAAAAAACATGATGTTTGAAAATGAATACGTACCACCGTTATTTTGTGTATTAGTGACACATGTATACGTAGTAAGCTGATGGAATGAGGCCGTTTATGACTTCAGGAAAGTAAAATGAAACCTGCTCAGTGCATGACCTGTGTGCGAACCCTTCCACTGCTTGCCATTATAGCAATGTGAAGATAAGACAGCCACCAGACATAAACCTGCTCAGTATGGAGGAAAGTGAAACGCAGAAAAGGTTCTGACAAATCAGTGATCAAGACGAATCCAGGACGCCGCACAAGACACACACACGCGCACTCACATACTTAATACGGACGATAGTGAAACCAAGAAGCACAGGAAAAGTACTGACAAATCTGTAATCGTAATCAAGACGAATCAAGGACCCCCGCAAACACACACGCACACACATACGTGCGCACGCCCTCACGCATTCACCGACGCATGCACACACTCAGACACGCACACAAAACTGTCAGGATCTACCCATACATGTAACTGAAACTATTATACTGACTATATTGTTACCATCATATCCTTGACCCCGATGTGCTGCTGATGCTCCTACTGCTGCTGTTGTCGTTGATTGATGCCCCGTTCTACATTCACCTGTGACTTTGTCACACACCTCAGACTGGTTCAGGCAGCTGCAGACACCGGAACAGTTGATTCCGTATGTGTAGTCAGCACATTCTGAAAACATGCATACTGTGGATGTATACGTTGTATTAGATATATATAGGTATGTTATATATTTATACCTTATACCAGTACATTGGAGATGTAATAAACAAGGGTATTCACTCTTTATCAAACTACAAACAAGTAACTTCTTATCACCTTGTATGCACAGTGGTCCCATATATCCTGGTTGGCAATTGCTTTCACAGCGTCCAGTCTGGGCACCACATGAGCCGTTGATCCTGCAGTGACCGCAAGTATGAAGACAGCCTTCTCCATACCTCCCATGGACACATGCTGTTGAAACAATTTATTAAATGAAATATAAACTGCCAGGCAAAGAAAGTATACACCGGTGTTTGATGTTGGCTAAAATGAAACAAAGGAATGGGTATTCGATGCTGATGTATTCGATATGGGTGTCATAGCTACCTTATATTTGCACTGTTTCCGCGACTGTAACAGCCTAGTAACGTCTTGATAACGTTTGTAATTTCGGGTCAAATTCAGTTTCCAAGTGCATACATCTTTTCTCGGCAGTTTATTATCACAAAGCTTATAATTGTGTATCGTGTACTGATTTGCTTCAGTATATTCTTACTCAATATTTAATGACATGTTAATTGAATTTGGGCTTATTTGTGTTGTTCCATGAAGTAACATATTTGTTTCTCAATCGCCCTCTCTTCTTTTTGCATTATAAATCCGAATGTGCGCTGCATTACTAGTGATCTATCAATTAAAAAAACATTCACATTTACTTCTTTGTAAAGCAGCTGGTTTTGATAGAGAGGATGTACACGACTCAGAGTTTTCTTTCTGGAAGAGGCAGTCCTCAAATAGTTCATTTGTGCATTGTGGAATATTTCCCATACAACAATGTTAAACATAAATACGTTTGTTACAGGTGCAATGGTTTTATGAACAATGTCTTTTAAGATATTTCGAGGCGACTTAATGGTTCGCAAGGTCAGGTTCGGTGGCTTGGTTGATAGTGATTCAGCGTGGGTAGTTGCTTATAATATCAGTGACTGGATTGTCTGTTACAAACTCGATTATCTACACGCTGCAACAGGAACTTCGTGTCATTACTCAATCTAACCGTACCCACCCTAAGCTATGTAATTATGCAAATTTGTCAATTGATTTGGGATAATGTTTACATATTACGGTAGTTATCAGCTGTACATAAAGCCCCTCTGTAACCGGTTCGTGACTACCAGCTGTTTTCAAATCCGCCTAAAGATGTGATTGGCGATATGCCGATTGTGTGGCAGTAATTTTCTCAATGACGCACATTCTGAAAGTAGATACTGTGAGAGGCCTTATGACGCACATTCTACACTATCCACCTTATTTACGAGGTTGAACTGTTTTCAAATATGCCTAAAGAAAGCCGATTGTGTGGTCAGTAATTTTCAAGGACCAAGACGTCACTGCTACTTTGGACCTTCTACAAAACAGGTCTAAACCTGGCCTGGAGAAGAGATGCAACAAGTGTATTGAGCTGCAAGGTGAATATGTTAAAAAAGATTATACCTACATGTATATGTATGTTATACTTAAAACGTTGTGACATCCACTCACAAAAATGCAAATGATTGCAATATGTACAAGGAAACATTTTCAAAGATAATCACCAATACAAACTGCAATGACATATTTATATGAGACGTTTAATGACCCACTTTCTGAAAGTAGATGTTGTGAGAGGTTTAATGACGCACATTCTGAGAGTAGATGTTGTAAGAGGCTTAATGACGCACATTCTGCGAGTAGATATTGTGAGAGGCTTAATGACGCACTCTCTGACAGCAGACGTTGTGATACGTTTAATGACACACTTTCTGAAAGTAGATGTTGTGAGAGGCTTTATGACACACTTTCTGAAAGTAGATGTTGTGAGAGGCTTAATGACACACTTTCTGAAAGTAGATGTTGTGAGAGGCTTAATGACACACTTTCTGAAAGTAGATGTTGTGAGAGGCTTTATGAGACACTTTCTGAAAGTAGATGTTGTGAGACGTTTAATGACACACTTTCTGAAAGTAGTTGTTGTGAGAGGCTTTATGACACACTTTCTGAAAGTAGATGTTGTGAGAGGCATAATGACGCACATTCTGAAAGTAGATGTTGTGAGAGGCTTAATGACGCACATTCTGAAAGTAGATGTTGTGAGAGGCTTAATGACGCACATTCTGAAAGTAGATGTTGTGAGAGGCTTAATGACACACTTTCTGAAAGTAGATGTTGTGAGAGGCTCAATGACGCACATTCTGAAAACTGATGTGACAGGCTTCTACACAATCCACCTTATTGAAGCATTTTCTGAAAGTAGATGTTGTGAGTGGCTTAGCGATGAACATTTTGAAAGTAGATGTTGTGAGAGGTTTAATGACGTACAGTCTGAATGCAGATATTAAGAAAGGTTTAATGACGCGCATTCTGAAAGCAGATGTTGTGAGAAACTTAGTGACGCACATTCTGAGACTAGATGTTGTGAGAGGTTAATGACGCACATTCTGAGAGTAGATGTTATACGAGGGTTAGGGACGCACGTTCTGACAGCAGATGTGGTGGGAGGTTTAATGACGCACTTTCTGAAAGCAGATCTTGTGAGAAAGTGTTATCCCAAATATAAGTTTTGTAAGTGAATGAGTGAGTGAGATGGGTTAAATGCCACTTTTAACATAATTCCAGTTATATCACGGCGTGTCAGCTTAATGTGGGAGGAAAGCCCGAAGTGATGCTGGTCTGAGACGTTTACCATTTCGGTGAAACCCACGAACACGGGTATGGTGCTGAAAAACCTAGAAACATACTCGGGGCCACTGCAAACACGAAAACGTCGTTTTTTTCCGTATATGGTCATTGGACGGAAAAACGACTAAAATTTCATTAAAATTGATTAATTGGTCAGCGTCTAGAAAGTGTCCAGAAAAGGGTCGAGTTTTTCAAGCGTAAAATGGACGGAAAAACGATGCTTTTTGCTCCGCCTTGTACAACTGTTAACGGCCAATCAGATGGCGCTGGTCCCCCGACGCACGTGATGTCCAAGGCTTCCTTTCTGAAGCTTTAGGTTTCGTATTTCTGGCATGCCTTGC
Organism: Haliotis rufescens; assembly: GCF_023055435.1. Taxonomy (NCBI): domain Eukaryota; kingdom Metazoa; phylum Mollusca; class Gastropoda; order Lepetellida; family Haliotidae; genus Haliotis; species Haliotis rufescens. Next base: position 24,982,405 of record NW_025963824.1, on the reverse strand, counting down.
TCTAGTATCTGTCGCGCGCAGTGCAGCGAGATTTGCTGATAAGCTAGTTTTAGGATACGTTACATGTTAATGGAATTCAGACACGCGCCAAGAAGTCAAACCAAACAATGTTACTAAGTTTATTGTGGTAACGGCTATGTACAGTTACCCCTATCGGATAATGGGTTGTGTTTCGCGAGGTCGGTCACATGACGTTCTTCACGTGACTGTATTCTTGAAAAGGCGTAAACACTGACTACTTCCACATTCCTGGGGAAAACCCTTGGAATTCCCTGGTACGAATCCATACAGAAGCGTGGGTTGCAAGCCCATTTAAGGATACCCTCGCTACAACCCATCCCAGAGAGAAAAAACACGAAAAAAAATCCAAACTGTCGCAGTGACAATTTACAGAAATCTATGAATTTACCTTAGTATCTATTTGACACATCTTCACAATCACCTTTCAATGATCGGCCAATTGATCAGTGATGCCAAAGGCTTGAAATAGCCACAGGTTAATTAACAACTTCGAAAATACCTCCCGTCACGTTTATCGTGTCGGCCATTTTGACGTATTGCACTTGATGTAAATGTATTACGACACTCTGTCATTGTAATTGACTTACTGAGGTTATTCTGTAAAAGATCTTCTCATCTAGTGAGGATATTGTTTGGAATATATTTCTTGTAAACATACTAAAACAAATGTTCCTCGCTTTGGGGGGAACTTTTATTCCGGGGTGGTCCATTAAATCTAGTGGTAAGTCAAGGCACCATGCGTGATCTGTTATTTTATGTGTTTAAATTACGATTTGGGGCGTTAATTAAATACACTGACGCAAGTATATTCTATTCAAATCAATTGGATAATTGAATATGCTTTCTTTTACATATTACATAACATCACTGCACAAAATATGAACAGTTGCAGTAACACACTACGGTAATCGCATTAAACATCATTTTCAACTGTACAGTATTTCAGTTATATCATGGTGTATCAGACTGATGTGGGATAAAAATCCGAAGTGGTTCAGGTCATCCAATGTGTGTTCGGGAAAAGGTGAGCGTATCCTGCCACACAAGTGGCACCCGTCACAAACACATGCAAGGACAAGTCAATTGTTCACCTGAACAAAGCACGGAAACACAATGATGCCCGATTACCGAGCATGTAAATTATTTTGTCCGTCAAAAACATGGACGAGTATAAACAATATGTTCATTCACGTAATACATGTCATACATTTGACAAAATGTATTGACTCGGAGCATTATTGTTAATCACAGCGTATGCAGTTGAACTCATCACCCATCCCATAATGGATAACCCTTCTTGAAGATCTATGAAATCAGAAGCTGCAACACTCTATCTTTTAACTGGCATGTCAGACTTCTATTTCATTACTCAGTTTTATTTGCACGGATTACTATGGAAGGGACATTGTCTCGTTGTCGCATTGTCGCATTGACGCCTTTACAAAAACAAGCAAAACGTGTCAAAATTAACAAAAGCGCGACAATTGGCCATTTGTCGCATTGTCACGTGTTCGCATTGTCGCTCTTTGATAATCCTTTTCTTTATTTTACAAAAGGGCGACGATGCCGTAACGCGACATTTTCAAGGTCAAAATATGTCTCGTTGTCGCATTGTCGCCCCATCACAAATGTGTATAAAAGGCGTAAAGTTCAGTTATTGTTACAGTTAGGAAGTTCAACCTGATAAATGTAGGTCTTGAAATGAAAACACAAGTCCGTCCGCGAGTCCATAACGTTTTATTGTGAGCTCTTCTCTAAAAGTGCTTAGTGTTCAACTCCCAGTTCCAAACACGTAGTACCTCCTCAATAATCCACATACCTCCAGTGCAGTGGTCTTCCGGAAATTCTTACTCTTGACCGTATTAGACAACTGACGAGTGCACGCCTGACCTGTGACCTCGTTGCAACCCTCGTGATGTGTTTGCCGAAGGGAGAGGTGTAGGATGTGTGCTCCAGCCCAGCACAGAGCTCGCGACACACTGTATACTGATGTATACAGTATATTGCAGTTGATATACTGTATTCTGCATGTGATACTTATTTGCGGAAATGTTACAACTTTCAAGATTCAAGATTCAATTTGCATATATTTCATATACAACAGACCGCCGCCATATATCACTAGAATACTGCTGAGAGCGGCGTTAAAACAAATTGTTTTCATAATGGAGCGCTGCAGTCATTTAAAATAGAACCGTATACATATGTACATGTAGTACCAACTCACTCTATTTGTTTCGAATATTCAGCAGAAAATATATTATTAACCAGGTCTTTGGGAAAAGATATCAGATTTTTATAAGCAGCCACATAGGGATGATAAAGGACCCCTCGCTGATTAGGTTCTTGTTTACTCAAGAGCAGAGTTGGCCTTGTTAGATGATATAACCAAAATCCGGGAGCTCCGGCGGGGGGCAAGCTGGTCTTGTTAGTGTATGGTATGAGCTGTGACGTTGACCCAAGAGAATAATGTAAAACATGAGACCAACTCAAGTCTATAATGATTGGGAAAGTCTAGATTTCCACAGCTCTAACCTGAAATTAAGAATTGTTCTATGCTCCATTTTAATTGTATTATTTTCATTTTGTAGACATGGATGGACCAACCAGGAAAGAAATTGATGGAATATTAATATCACATGTTACCACTGATCCAGTTAAATTCATCACACAATAATAAATTAGTATTTGACATTACGGCATTTGATTATTAGGGCATGATCATGTACATGTTCACTGTAGTAATGTACACACCAGTCAACTTGATTATAATTTTTATCAAAGTGTAGCGCGGCATCAACGATTACTTTATGATATCCTCACTTGTCATCGATGTATTGACATCGAACAATGGACGGCAATACGAAATTCTTATGGATAGCTTCAATAGGGACAGCGCCGGTGTCAGTACAATTTCCCTAGTTAAAATAAGTATCTACAAAATATAATCTGAAGCAGACAAGAACAATATTTTTTTGTTAATGCTTACTTTCATGGATAGAATTAAGGCAATCTAGGCTTGCCAAATCGTTCTAGACTTGAGCTGGATTCCTTTTAAATTTATTCTGTATGGTCTGGAAGACAAACGGGCGTCAGTATCGCATGGAGAACTGGGACAGCCTTAATCAGTGTAATCGGATATGTTGTGGAGTTTCGGTTTTGGGCAATTTGCTGACTATATAGAATTGCGAGTTATGTATACTCTGTATTCTTTCGTCATGGTAGCATATATATTTTCTATGTTGCTTTTTGAATTATCCACAAATAATGAGAACTACAATGTAAACCTCTCTCTGGAGATATGCAATAATACTACTGAAGGGCATATCTGAAAAATGGGACTTCTCGACAAATATTTCTTTCTTAAATACTACCCGTTACAGGCATTCTGATCATTATATCATACTTTGTACAGTTTAAAAGTCAAATAATGGCAAATTGTGTATCTTTCTACATTTTGAATTAATTATATTTTCTGAAATAAAACCTTAGCATCAGATAGTGATATACACGAATATGATCTATACTATTATAAATGAATTATCAATTTCGTATTATGAATTAGATAAACAGAAATATGATAGTAAAACAAATTATTTTAATCTATTCTTGTGAATAGGTAACGAGAGATCTAGGCAACGCACTAACGTAGCCATTTATGAAAAATGAAATATTAAAAGTTTAGGGGTTTGAACATGCACATTGAATGACAGGGAAGAAAGCAACGCAATTATTAAATTATGAATCAAATTATGTTATAAATATAACAGAATATTTAGAAAATATAAGTTTAATTTCTCATTGTTGGAAGGTGTTTAATAATTATATAGATTTTGTTTGATTGTTTGTTGTTTAACGCCGCACTCAGCAATATACCAGCTTTATGACGGTGGTTCGTAAATAATCCAGTCTGGACCAAACAATTTAGTCATTATCATCAAGAGCACCGATCTACGCATTTGGGATACGATGACATGCATCAACCAAGTCAGCGAGCCAAGTCGCCTTCGTACAAGCATGGGTTGTTGAATGCCTATTCTAACCCGGATCTTCACGGGTATTTTTTTAAATAATAAGGTACAATGAAATTCTGTATATGTCCATAATAAGTGTGTATAAGTAGATTGATAATATGTCCATACACGCCAAGTAAATGGTATATGCATTAATTTAAATGCAAATGACTCAATGATGAGTTCTTTCACAAGTCCATATTTCAAGGCATGTATTTGATATTCATAATAACTCCACAAAAGCTACACAATGGCAACAAAACGGTACCAGCATCACAGGTACCAATAATACATGAGATACATATAATTACTTTAAAGTTAAAACATGTATCTAAATAGAAAATTAGAAGGATACACTTCCGACATTTTTCGTATTTTGTTTTCGTTTGGAGAGAGAAGTTGTGATTGGTATCTGATGGGTGCAAACAGGTGTTCCCTTCCGCCCAGGCCTTGCGGCAATGCTATAGCCAAAAATGAAACAAGCCTTGTTCAACAGGTTCAGACTCAAATTTCTATCCCATTTGGGCTCCTTTTAAATTTAAATATAATTTCTCGTGTCGATATGTGTCAGAAGAAATGAAATATTACAGCACTGGTGAATAGGTTATATGCGCATGTCAGCGTCGATCCTATAATATCCTTTTATGCAAAATACATATATACTGATGAATTAAGGTAGTTATACTACACAAATATATGTCCAGATGCATACATCAGTATCATCTCGTGATCTTAATTTGTGCTTTGAGCCCTTTTTCTACCGGAGATTCTGGGGTGTTACATCACACCAGAAAGCCAGGTCCAAATTCAAGTCATAATTTCATGGTCCGTCTTGTATGTTGGAAACCAATATCGCAATATGGCTAAATATTGCTGAACTTGGTATTAACCCGATTACTCACATAATTATTCCATTTTCTACAGTCATCTACGAACACTATCTTTAAGGAGGTATATCTGTATCATCCAAATGTCCATACATATATGTCCACATTTATATATATAAAGCAAGTCGTCCTGCACGCTTCCTTAAAAGATAAATGTTAAGCATTTCCTCTGTATGGATTTATATAATGTAATATCGTTTTAATGTAAATGCTGATGCAGTAAACGTACCACAGACCTAATGCTAAAATAACATCTAATTTCTGAAATGAACATATTTTACAGAAAAAAACAGTTGTTTAAACAATACTTATAAAATATAAGAACAAGGAGCCAAGAGCGAAATATTGGGCTGTGTTGGACATATTTGTTTCGGGGTCTTATGACAGACAAACCTGATGCCTTTAAGTATAAAGATAAGTAAGTATAGATGTTGTACATATTCAAATATGTTCGTGATTAACCCAACCTTGAAAAATATTGAAAGATGAGTGGTAACTATTTATGCCATTATTTCAAATTAGAATGAGAGCACATCAGGAAAGCATGGTACTTTAATATACGTATCTTGTTAACCCAATATTCTTTTTTAAGTAAGAGCAGCATGTATATCGAGAGTATAGGTTTGGTGCGTGACTTATCACACAGTACTTTCAGAAAGTGTGCATATTCTGTTTATCGGCAATAAATAACATAAGACGATTCATACGGGGAAATACGATTTCCTTCAGAACTAGTATAGATTATTTAAGGCTAGGGGGAAATGTATGTAATCAACAGAACTTTGGCCGGGTTTATAGGATGTGGGTCCTGGCTTGGGCTTTGTGTTGGATGTGTAGACGGCATTTCCAGGTTTGACGTATCAATGACAAAAATGATGTCGGATGCAATTCTCTGCCTTTTCCGTTGAACAATTGGCTTGCCTTTGGATGTGTTTGTGGCGGGTGCCACTAGTGGATCGGAATGAGCTCGCGTTTTTGCGAGCATCCAATGTCATCATTTATTATGATGAATCATGAAACATGCTCCTGATGTTGTCGCAATGGTGCAGTTGGCGCTACTTTTGGCAAGGGTTTCTCATGATAATGGAAATGCTTATGTCGCTTTTGTTGACCGATAAACATGAAAAGATATAATGTTAGTGTATATGGTCATGTAATTAAGAAACAAACGACGAGTGGGAGTTGTTTATTGTACGATAAACAACGACCGAGACTCGTTTATTTCTATATGAGATATCAACATTACGTACAGCCTCTTTTAGGGTGTTAAATTAGGACAAAAATACACGCTTTACAATATTTACCCGTACTTAAATAATGATGATTCCTTGAATAGAATCCGACAGCGGCCATGCTAGATAAATCCATTTTAGGATTTGAGTTTGGTCCCGCATATTCTCACAATTTTCTCGTCAATCATCTGTACCTTTTCTCCCAATACCGATTGTCATATCACTCTCACTTTCGGATTCTCCAGCAACATTTATTGGGAACAACTCATTAGACACATACCTCTAGATAAGGTCAAATTTACACATTTTACTTTTCAAGTTGCGAGTGCATGTTCGAATCTCAATAAATGACGTCATGATAGAACAATGTTTTATCGTGAAATAAATATCGCTTCCTTCTTTGTTCTTTGTGATTTATCGCGTAGCTATCTTATATCATCAAATGCCAATTTCTAATTGCTTTATCATGACGTATCCGTGTCATGTAGCAATAACATACACAAATATCGTTGACTTCGACGTTGAATAGTGTCATGAAATATGACTATCCTCTTGTGTGCAATATTTCTGGTTGGTAAATCTAACATATTCTTACTTTAAGAATAGCGACTATACATTATTATATATCCCTTATCAGGTCTCTGTAACATTTGCAAAATGATACAAATATAAAAATACAACTGAACCTAAATGTAATGTTTTAATATCCTTACGTTGCTGAGTGCAGCATTTAACAACAAACAAACAAAACATAATATCTTTAAGAATTATGTTTACAATTCCGATGCTAAAAATAATCTCACAATCTCCATACCTCTTTCTCTCTATGAAAACATAATAAGGAGGGAATAATTATGGCATGCTATCATAATTATCATCATTATTTATGTTACTTATCCTCAAGTGAAGTAGTCCTCCACACTATACATTCAGTGAAGAAGCCCATGAACATATGAACTATGTAACATACATTCATGGAAATTAGATGAACAGTTGAAGTTAGCAAATGATATTATTCGGTCGAACGTCTATCAGCCATCTATTCTATTCATGAAGAACATTTCACGTGGGACCAACAGAGGGAATTATGACTATCGACTTGCTAATTATTTTTTATATTCATGCCAGCTCAAACGATCTATTGGCTTGATTTATTGTTATGGTATCCACAAAATAAGTAGGATCCGATTTGTTCCGTTTTTGTTGAAATAAAACTGAATAATATTTGCTGTTTACATATCAAAGTTTGCCAAATTGTTACAAAATGTCTGCCCACAGTAAGGCTACGTATCCCCAACATATTGTGCAAGGCACAGTATCACTGGACTGAGGGAGGGCGGTATTCCTCCTTGTGGGTCACCTGCTTGGCAATATGGGACGGGAAAACTGCAGGGGGTGAGGGCAGTTAAGTTGATGGTACAGACAGATAAGAGAGATCATTTTACAAATGTGAAACCTCAGTCCACAAAGGAAGAGGCGAAAGCTGAAACTTGGTGAGGTTTACAGAACAAAGGCAGTTATTTCTAGTTTCTTACTGACTCTCGAAGATACATTTAATAAAACAATTAATGCGTGTGTGTGTGTGTGTGTGTGTGTGTGTGTGTGTGTGTGTGTGAGAGAGAGAGAGAGGTAGAAGAAGAATTGTACACCATAAAAATGGCTACGTATGTAGTTGGGGTAGATATGTTGAATGCCCGGCCAGTATGACCTTTGAGTCACTACAGTTTCAGTCATTAAAATGCGTAAAACAGTATTTGAGTGAAAGAAAACACTATAAGTGAGTGAAACAAAAGACCTCAGTACAGGCACATCCAGTCCCCCAACCCCAAGTCTGCATGTATCAATACTTATACCTGCCACATCCTCAACCACTTAACTTACATTCTTCTTTCCCCACCATTATGTCTACGTCAGCCATCATGGATCCATGCGCATGCTATCATACATAATCCATCCTCCCACCATTCCCCAACATCCATCGAACTATAACTATATCCGCCCTCATGTATCGGTATTCGTGCTTTCATACATACATACACACCCCTACCATTCCCCTACATCCATCGCAGTATAACTATGACTATAACCGCCTTCGTGCATCCGCACTTATGTTCACATTGCATTGCATATGCATCGAATTACACGTTTAAAATATCGTAAATATTTTACAACATGTACATATTATATATCAGCAAACAGAGATTATTATAACGCTATAGATTTCATCCGTCAAAACATCACAGAAAGAGGGGCAGCCTGGAATTTTACAATGGCATCTGAATGCACTAAGACGTTCAACTGGTCAGGAGGTGAGAGTTGCGGAAGATTACGATAAACTTCAGTTACAGATCTCCATTACGAATATCTAAAGTATGAATAAAGATCACAGCTTGCTATGTCGTGTACTTCATGCCTGCAGAATTAGCAATGTCCTTAGCTCTAAATTGTATGTCTAAATGCTAATGTAGACAAAGACCCAAATGTATATAGGCATGACCATATTATATTCTACGCAAATATCACCACATTTAAAAACAAAGCTAGATTGAGTCTTTGAAGGGCATTAAGAACTGATACACACAAGGAAAAATATTTATGGATGTTTATGCGTTTCGGAATGTATACTTTCTCCTTCATCAGGTGCATATTATTAAATGCTATGAGGCAGAGAACATGTATTTGTACCTGTAAGAACAACAAAAGTAAAAAGATAGCAAAGAAGGGAACGCAACAAGGGAAGCCAACAGATAACTGGCATGGCGCTGATTACCCCGCCTCCCGTTTGCCCATTGTCCATTTCCCATGACCAATCATTCATAAGTTAAGTTTTGGCTTTAATTTGTTCATTGATAATCAACCTTCAACGTCTATTATCTCCACCCTAAAAATATGTAGTTTACTGAGAAAGTGGTATCCAAATACTGTTGACCACTTTCTTAAAGGCATTGTTGGTTCAAAGCTTTCGGTCATAGAAGCCGTGCCATTTTTCTCTTGTCAGAGGAGTACACAAAGTATACGTCATCTGGACTAACATTTTTGTTTCGGTGGCTGGGTTAGATCGCCAACTTGGTGTTCTGGCGATTGGATGCCTCACTCACAGTGTGGGTTCAAATCCCGGACGGGACTCAACCCAAGAAAGTACGAGAATCTGTACTTTACTCAGAAAGTATTATCCCAATTATAACATTTGTTGTCAAGAAAACACAATAAATGTATAGTCGGCTTTGGATGGGTAATGATATCACAGACATATACGGATATTGATGATGACTTGGAGGAGCTTCGTAACGCACGTCTTCTCAATTCAGGGATTGGTAAATCCAAATATGTGTGTGCGCGTGCGTGCGTGCGTGCGTGCGTGCGTAAATGTGGGCCTGTTGGATGTTACATAAAACATTCATCTTGAGCGGGATGGTAGTTCGAGTTGGATTAGCATGTTAACTATATGATCTTCTTTAGGCAGAGAATGCCGCGCATGAATGTATTGATGAAATTCCTAGGTACATGGGGCCTTTTCGTCCCAGGGAATACCCACAGTGGAGACTTCAATGGGGATAGGGTGTACACAATGTGCTACCTGGTAGATTGTGTGTCATCAGACCGGACAACGTTGGTCTTTGACTGATTGTGGCGTAAAACACACTTATTCATTTACTTATATCGGAAATTGAATGTTCATCTTAATTGTTATTGTTGAACATGTAATATATTTTTAAAGAAATAAAACAGTGACATAATAACTACAACTTTATGTGAGCGCGAATAGCTTTTTTGGAATGAGATGAATAAGTCTTATAAAGTTGTAAGCTTCTTCACAACCGTGTAATCAAAAAAGAGATAGGACCTAAAATAGCCAAATTTCATACGACTTCACTTGTCCACCATCTTGGATGGAAGGCGAAAACATTTCAGCGCGTTTGAAGCCACTGAGAATGCCCCCTGCAGAGTTGGACGAACATTCTGCGGTGGCGCGGCTGAGTTGACCAGAGGCTAACAGCAGTATTTCCTGTCCAGGTTATTTAGGTCAGTTGTTTGTGTGTGTGTGTGTGTGTGTGTGTGTGTTTGTGCGTGCGTGCGTGCGTGCGTGCGTGCGTGCGTTGGGGGGGGGGGGGGGGGGCGTGGGGGGGGGGGGGGGATTTGGGGGATAGATGATAGATTTAGCAACAAGTAAGGTCATCTTGAGTGGGAGGGTATTCGCAGATGGATTAGCATATGAACTATGATTCTCTTTAGGCAGAAAATGAGGATCCACGATGTTCGACCTGGTAGAAGTGTGTTATCAAACCTCACAGCATTGGTTTTTGACTGACTGTAGCGTCAAAACAAACTCATTCATGTACTTGAACTGAATGTTCATCTTAATTGTTATGGATAGTCACGGAGCCATGATCCAGAGAACAGGGTGTCATTAGATAGAAATAAACTAAGTAATAATAGGATTACCAGAAAAACGGGGTTTTACACACGAGCCAATAAACTTCGCTCATTAACACCAGAGTAAGTCAGTACAAGATTGAAAACTGCCCCATAATTATGTATGACATGCTTGTCGGGTATTGCTACATATATATGTGAAAACAAAGTTATTAAAATGAAGAGCAAAACTGATGAAAGTTAACAATAAACGTGTATACGTGTTATATCGTCACTGCAAAAATAATGATTGTTTGTCTTTAGTATTAACATTCAAATACGTTATATCTGTATTAGCGATATTGTCTTTGTTCCACCGGCGAGTCAGCATTAGCCGTACTATCTCGTAGTATAATTGTATTTCTGAAGACATCAGGATACAGTTTTTACGATGCATCACGTCTGCACTAGCGCTTGATAACAGCCTTGTGTTTGGGTGTTTCAGTGGTTTAAAAAGCTACTCTTGATATTGTTGATTAAACTTTGATACTATGAACAATATAATGTTATGTGAGAGGTTGACTTTAGAACGGTAACATACTAATAGTATATAGGATGACATAAACAGAACAATGAGAAGTTCGTCCAGATTAGTGTATAGGCAACATTTAATAATTAAAATAATTACATTCAACAACTCCCCTTTTAAGTCCATTTTCCTGACTTATAAGTAAATGCAAGAACAATCGGCCGGAATACAATGTATAGTTCTTGTCCACTTCCATATGACTATATAGCATACAATAAGCTATCGGGTCCCGCTTAGATCGGTTTGGGTGGCAGCCTAGATAGCCATAGAATAGTTTCATCTTGGAATCTCCCATATCACTGGGGATCCTCTTCAATTTAAATGGAGTTACTCGTTACGATTCCGAACCTTCACGTGACTGTGTTTATGAACCATTGTCAAATAGTGGTGACATTAAATCTAGGAAACAATACGCGAAATCGCGCATGCACAGAACGGAAAATTTGGTCAAGGCATTAAGTAATCCGCATGCGCAGAACGACTGATTTCAGTACTTCCGCTAAGCGCTTCGAGTGCAGCGTCAAAAGCGGGCCTGTAATCTAACACGCGGGGACTGACCAATGAAATCCGAGAAGTAGAAATACCGGTAGACGCTGTTGCTTGATTGACAATGTCAATCAAGAAAGGGAGGAGCTTAACGCTATCGTTCTCTCCCAGTAAATTCCGATGTCAAATAACGACGTTATTTGGACGGAAAAACGATGGTTTGAAAACGTCCAAATAACGTCGTTTTTCCGTCCAATGACCATATACGGAAAAAAACGACGTTTTCGTGTTTGCAGTGGCGAACCACAATCATAGGTTTCTTGCGTGCCCAAGTGACGCAACTCTGCACAGCGAGTCGCGGCGCCTTAGACGACTGGGTCACCAGAGCCCCCTGACATTTGTTACATTTGACCACTTTCTAAAAGGCATTGTGGTTTAATTAGGTTGTGATTGTAATCAAAATGTAAGATGTAGCTATCTTGACACAGTGGACTCTGATATCCAGTTTGACACCCAGCTAAACATATCCCATCTGCCGGATTACAAGCAGCGTTGTTCAGACAGTTGCCACATCTTGCCCACGGGCTTCCATAATAACCAGAAGCACAAGCTGCATCCGGATACGACTTTTTCAGTAAAACATAATCTCAACAATGTTCCAAAAGACACTGTTACGAGCTGTTGAGACAATCGTAGTGCATACATTTCTCTAATATAAGATCAAACCTAGATTCGTTATAAACAGATATACAACATATTGAGAGACATATTGCATGAACCATGCATTGTCTCACAAGCTGGTACCGAACTGTAAGTACTAAATATCTTGTAGATTCTCACGGATTGGTCTTGATTGAGAAAGAGTGGGAAGATTTAAAGGTGCATATATATCTTACTTATACATATTGTGTAATTTCTTAATCATAGCGCAGCCTGGTTCAATTTGTAACAAATGTTATATTTATATGTTATATTACGTACACAAAGTACATAATGTACAGTACCAGTTGTCGGACTTTTGTGGAAACCTCGATGGCTGAGTGGGTAAGATCGCTGACTTTGTGTGCTGGCGATTAGGTGCCTCACCCCGGCAATGTGGGTTCGAATCCCGGACGGGACTGAACCCCAAAAGTACGAGAATCTGTACTTTACTCAGAAACTGTTATCCCAGATATAACATTTGTTAGTGAGTGAGTTGGGTTTAATGCCGCTTTACAGTATTTCGAGTTATATCACGGAGTGTCAGCTCTATGAGGAAAGCCCAAAGTGATGCAGGTCTCAGACGTTTACCATTTCGGTGAAACCCACGAGCACGGGTATGGTGCTGACAAACCTGAAAACATAATCGGGTTGAACTGGGAAACGAACCCACAATCATAGGTTTCTGGCGTGCCAAAGGGAGGCAACTCTGCACAGCGAGTCGCGGCGCCTTAGACGACTGGGCCACCCGTGCCCCTAACATGTGTTAAATTGACCACTTTCTAAAAGGCATTGTGTGTTCATGACTTTTGGCCATGGGAGCCGTGCTAATTTACACTTGCCAGAAGGGTACACGAAGTACGTAATCCTGACTACCAGTTGTCGGACTTTCATTTTTGTGGAAGCCTCGATGGCTGAGTGGGTTAGATCGCTGACTTCGTGTGCTGTCGATAAGGTGCCTCACTCTGGCAGTGTGGGTTCGAATTTCGGACGGGACTGAACCCCCAAAAGTACGAGAATCTGTACTTTACTCAGAAACTGTTATCCCAAATATAACATTTGTTACATTTGACCACTCGTACCACAGTCGACTCTGATATCCAGTTTGACACCTAGCACCACATATCCCATCTGCCGTATTACAAGCAGCGTTGTTCAGACGGTTGCCACATCTTGAACGCGGCGTTCCATAATAACCAGCTGTATGAGGGTAGGAGTAATGAAACATTCGGTAAATGTTAGAAATAGGTATGTTCATCCTACTCGTTATAAATGCAGGAAATGTAAAATGAGAGAGAGAGAGAGTATGAAACTCAGCATTACATTTCCAATTCACCAAATACATTTACACATGTGTCATAGTTCCTGAAAAGAAATGGCATTAACTTAGAGATCATCACAATAGTATTTTACATGAGACCAAACAATAAAGATTGATATCTATAAAAATACAACACTGACGGATCTTCTAACATTAAAGTAAGTATGACGCGAGCTAGGTGTTACACACAACACCAAACACCACAGCTTATACCCACAACCTAACAAAAGACACCAGGCATTTCAAACGCAGTAAATAGAAGCGACAACATTCATTTCCACAATCATTACAAATTTCAGCCAAAAGCAGAGTCCATTGCATCATTCCGACTATATATAAAATAACGTCTCATTTGCACACAAAGGGAAGAGGTAACCCTGTTGACATCCTTGTGTGCATGTTCAATCATTCTTTTTACAGTCAGACGTCCCACTACACTGACCACAAGTGAAAGAACAGTTGACCGGTACCCCATAATGTTCTGGGGCACAATCTGTACGGATAGGTAGATATAAATACGTCTCATCCAGATCAGAGAACATACCTACTTTTATGTTACAATTAATAATCTCTGCTGTTAAGAAGAAAATCTTGTATTGATGACTACATTTTACATAAGCCATTAAATACGAAAGTAGTGCCTTTTAACGATTACCTAATGTAGATTATTCCATTATGGCATTAGTTGGCATGTGAATGAATATATTTTCATCAGACTGTTTCAGATAAACAATGAATACAAATAGACGTTTGTCAAACCTTGCTGGCATCCTGGACCTTGTTTCCCAGCAGCACACCCACTACTACAATGGCCAGTCTCCTTGTTACATGCTTCAGAGGCAGTTAGACACTGGCAATGCTTGTTACAGTCAGAGCCAAACGAAGCATTGTTGCATTCTGCAATATACAATACACATACACGGACATTAAATAATTATATTTTGAGGTGTGTGTTCCTAAAGCCATTTAAAAAAATCACATTGACAAAACTTTCTGAGTGTACAGACAATGTTTGTTCAATACAAATAAATTTAGAATCACGTTGATACTCAACTTGAAAATCTACCAGATGGACGATTTCCTAATTTCACATTCTGTCATACCTTGTTGACACCCAGGTCCATGTTTTCCGGCAGCACATCCATTCTTACAGTTGCCAGTCTCCTTGTCACATACTTCAGTTGTATCCTGACACTGACACTGCTTGTCACAGTCATCTCCAAACCATCTATCGCTGCATTCTACAAGTACACATACTATGAGATGCAAATCAGAGCACACCCAATGAATCTGATCCAATAGACGTTTGTCATTTAATTTTGAGACCTATGTAAAACAAGTATATCCTGATTATTTACTCCAACTAATACACTTTATACGTCAGTGCTGTTGGGGCTGCATGTACACAGACGCTTGGGACGTGGACTTTTGGACCAATAGTTGAAAGTGAAAAGAGCGAACTGTTCACCATAGACGCCCATATGCTAGTCATGGAAGCTGCGTATTTGGCTGTGCTTTGAGATATAAGGGGGAGTTGTGACATAACTATATCGGGATAAATGGAACGGTTTCTTCGCCTCGTTCTTTGTTTTCGCAACTGTCCTTTTATACCCCGATACAATACTGTCATTAAACCTCTATCTGTTACTTTTAATGTTGTTATTTAAAGACAGCTCTCGTTATCATATCCTATGTTCGTGTTTATATTCCGATGTTTTTATTTAATGATATAAAATAATAAAATGTACTGCTAATAAGTAAAATAAGATGTCTGCATGACTACTCACGGAATATCTGCACCTCACATAATGTCAGGTAGGGTCCATCGACACTTATTGTTACAGATGAACCATTCAAAGCTTCGCCACATGTAATATCTAAAACAGTCTGTTGTCTGTTGTCTACGGACAATGTGTAACACAGCTGGTCACCAACCTTCACCTGAAGGCCCACGTTGCGGTCAGTATCTGTGAACAACAAACGTTATGTGATGATACAAGATATATATAGGTATAATGTGTAACGCCGATTAGGGCCTGGTGGCATGTGTAGCAGCATAAATGCATGTTTGAATTTATCCTTTTGATGTTGATAATTGTCAATCTATGGCGTCTGAACAAGTTGAATTTAGAAAAACAAGCACAATTTGTAGAACATTGTGAGCAATAGTGTGATGTGATATATTTTCAAGACATCCCTTGGGTTACATAAGAATTGACTTTATATCATATGTTTGTATATAGTTTGTGGCATCAAGCTGATTTGCTTGATGCATGTCATCACATCCGAATTGTGAAGATCGATGCTCATGATGTCAATTAATGGAATTGTTTGGTCGACACTAGACTATTACAGACTGTCACCATATAGTTGGAGTATTGCTGAGTAGGGCGTTCAACAACAAACAATGAAATCTCTTAAGAAAGCGTCCAATTGTGTAATATTCGTGGATGGAGGCTTAGGATCCTGCCACGCCTGAAGGACCAAACGAACGGTACACGGATGCCTCCCTTTTCATGGAAGGGATATATACTAAGCAGTCATATGCCACTCACAGCTATCACGAAGATATATTCTCATCCGTCTAATCTCCAAAGTGGTAGTGAAGTTTACACGCCACTCTGCTCCACTGGACGTCGTGTTGTCTGTGTGCGTACAACTTTTACCCTCAAACCTAAGGTCAGTATTGCCATCGACTGCCTTGTCTGATGAAGCATAATCATATCCTTGCAATGTGCTGCTCTGCCATGTCGGCTTTCGACGTGCTATGTTGCCTTTAACGGAATATATAAAATATCAAAACACAGTCAAACTCAGCAGCACTATCAATCTAGCAAAACTGACCCTTAGAATGCTGAAAACATTAAGCAATTCAACTTAGTTTAGTTTATTAAAAAGTATAGCTCAAAATGAAAATGAAGACAATGTACTGTTTAACATCGTCTGAGTAAATGAGGACTAAGCATACAAATACCTATGCGTGACAGGTTGTTCACTGTACTGTCAGTTTCACAACGTGGACAGTTGCAATCTCATTGTGGACATTTCGTGCATTTTTTGCAAACTGATACTTCGACATTTGTTGATTTCTCGTGTTTAAACCAGTTCTAGGACATCTAACCTTTGACTGGCAAGATGCTGACCACCCGAGCGATATATGTCTAATTACAATGTTTGAAAGTAAATAGGTGCAGGTAGTTGTGTGTTATTTGGATATTCAACAATATGAGGTGCCTATAAATTACTATTTTGTTACATACACAAATTGAATACTTACATGTACAGTACATGTTTTGGTTTGTTTGTTTGTAAAACTGAAGCTGTATGACGACGGTCTGCAAATAATCGAGTCTGGACCAGACAATCAAGTGATTGACATCAAGAGAATCGATCCACGCATTTTGGATACGATGATATGTCAACCACAAAATCAATGAGCCTGACCACCTAATCCTGTTAGTCGCCTCTTACGACAAGCATAGTCGTGAAAACATGTACATAAATATAATCTCATATTTTAATTTGAGTAATGTATATTTCCAAAATATCCCATAACAAAATAATTGCACATGTTAAGTTGTTGTAATATAGTCACACTTTCATAACTGGATGGCTGCATAAAGCTTCCTCAATCAAAACATATATATGGTACTTTACTCACGCTTTTGGCAGTAACTCCCAAACCAGTCTGTTTGGCACAATGTTCCTTGGCAAGGTGAACCAGGGAAATTCGCGCAGTCATTCTGACAGTGACAATCCTCTGCAGCAACAAATAGAATGACTGCAAGTATCTAATATCTAAGCGTGTCTCTTGTTTAACTTTTCCCTAAAATCTCCTTTTTGTACACCTGTGATATAGTTATACAGCAACATACACTCCTTACCTGGACACGGTATCATAATTTCATAAATTCTTTAACAACACAATGCATGTTTTCTTTACCTTCGAGTTACGTCAATTTCATGTATGTAACTGGACGTTAATATAAGACTGTATTCACTATGTCTTAGGACCGGAATTCCATTGAAAAGTACACACTGTAAAGATGGGTCCTTAGAGTGAATGTATGAGCGAGGGGACGTTTGAGTGAACAGTGTTACATCGTGACGGAGTATAATCGGGTATGAAGCAGGCCAACTAATGCCTGATAGCATGACAGTGACCCAAGCCACCTGGCCACCAGTCAAGTCCCGTAGCTTCCACGATTCCCCTTTGTCGGCTCGTGCGACAAGTATAAGGAACTGTAGACCTAGCCTGATTGGGAGTCCCCGACAGGGCCCATGCCTTAGAAGTTTGGTAATAAGATAGGGACCTACCTTGTGAGGAGTCCGGCAATGACATAAGCAGTAGAACAAATACCAGAAACATCGTCCATGTGCTTGTCCGATGAAATCTGAAAACAAATTCAGCCAAATTATGCCAACCAGAACCAATTATCAAGTAAACAGCAGGTTGATCTACATTTAACTTTAGAGATTGCTGGTTAACATAAAATGAGTTGTCCAATTCCTACGTTGTCAGATTGTAAGCATGTATCTTAATACTATTACTGTAGGGAATTACTATTGTTCACGTCCGTTTGCTACAATGCACTCACCCATGCATAGGTTTATTATGTGCTGAGACTAAGGGAGCTGTCACATGAATAATTTTGTTCTCAAATGTCCCCTGTACAGGAATATCTACCAAGTGATTTTACTTTTTTTATGCTTTTCTTTTGTATAATTGCCTACATCAGCGACTGCTTCCACTGGATGGTGAAGGCTGTTTCTCTCTTTCATCATGATGGGTAACAGACAAGCGATGAGTGCTTTAGAGTTGAGTAGAGAAGATACCGATGTCAAAGTAAGCTTTTTACATACACATCCCGTTTAGGTTTTTCAGTTCATAGATTAATAAACACTCCTTCCTCTTGGTTTATTAAATTATTTGAGCAACCGTTAAGGGCATTTACATTTGTGACCTAATGATGCTTGACCATGTTTCACAACTGAATATTTTTTGTCCAATTTTTGAAACAAATCAACGCAGTTTTTGGTCCAGCCCATCTTCCTAAAGTATCAGCTCTCTAAGCCTTATGATTTCTGAGAAAGCGATGATTAAATAAGTTCAAGTTTAATCTTATTTCGCCCCCCCCCCCCCCCCCCCCCCCCCCCCTACAAAATATCACTGTTTCAGATTCCTAAACATTGTATACATAATGGTAATATTGTCAAGGATACTAAAACAGGTTTCAGAAATATAGGGGGAAGGTCTTTACAAATCTGTGTCAGAAGGAACTAAAATGTACATATTGTTTACTGGAAAACGTTTATCTTTCTTCATTGTCAGGGTATCGACGGTCCTCATAAACACCCATTCTTGTTGAATAAATACGCTATGCTGGCTGGAAGCAACTGTACTCTACCCTTTGTTCATGTCAAAACTAACACGTGCTGTTCACTTACAGACACCTCAGTCCACTGTTCAACTGTTATACTTAGTTAACGTTATATATGTTAATGAATCACTATTTAACAGTATGTACCTACCATTTAAAAAAAAATCAAAATCTTACACGGATTAAGACTAAAGTACACTTTCCCATATGCTGAAGATATTTTCATCAATAAAGGTGATTACAAGGAGTTTGCGGTATGCATAAAAAACCGTCTGAAGTGGCTCATTCACTTAGCCTCAAGAATATCTTAAACGTTGTACCACCCTAAACACATTTGACGTTTAACTTCAAAAACTAATCCCCCATGAATATGAAACATGAACTATGTGACATCCAACAAATCAGATAACCTCGCTGCTCACACCTATTCAAATAGCATGACATTTCCATTTTCAGGAATTAATAGTCATATAAGTTATAGTGATATAAAAGTTGCATTAGCGGATTTTCCAAACTAGATTTTGAAACCGACATCTTTTGTATGCTCCACTCCATAGCCCATGCCAATTATACTTCCCTGACCGACCGGTTGCACCTGTCACACACACATGCAAAGGGAAGTCAATAGTTCAACTGAAAAAGGCATTGACCCAGGTTCGTTTCCCCACGTCATATCGCTATGACCATGTGTCACAGTTGGTCTACACTGTGAGGCGGCATTGGCGCACATTGGCGCTGTTTAGGATATAAACAACAAGAATACCAAACAAAAGCTAACATAGAAGGTGACACACACCAAAAGATTAAGTGACGTCTTCGCTGACACAGTCCAGATCCTTGGGGAGTTTTGATGACAATTTTAGAACAATTCCCTTCATAATGTAAATCTTTCTATGATGTTTTTTGTATGCTTTTCAAACGCAGCACTTAGCACTATTCAAGCTATATGACGGCGGTCCATAAATAATCGAGTCATGACTACATTCCGTTTGATTCCATTTGAGACCGATGAATTGCTCACTAACTCAAAATCGAATAATCGCAACAAAACCAAAATGTGCACAGCGACATGAATTGGACAGACCAACTCTGATGGTTTGTCTCATATATTTGGACACCCGAATAAAAAAATTGTTTAACAAAGATCATCATATTGTTGACATTTTTCGCCATCCCATACCAGGGAGGACCAGTCGCTCATAGAACAGCCAGGTGGGCGAGTTTCATGTGGGAAAGTGACGTAAGGCTTGCTGAGTAAACCATAGATGCGTGATTGCTCTACCTGAAACAATGAGAACATCACTCGACGCGAAGTCAATTATTTGCAACGTCTTCAATTTTAAAAAATAATAATGTGAAAGAGGAAGACCACAATATGCTTTGAAAAAGTATCGTTTACGAACTGCACGTGCAGTTGGGATAACAGAAGGGAAGTTAAAAAGTATGTTACAAAAGTGTACTAATTCAACCTGCAGTGACACACCTGAGGGGACCAACTCAAAACCCAAGCGATGTTATAAAGTCGATTCATTTCAACAAGAGATGGTCAGAAACGCCATTACGACTCTGTATAAACAAAATATCTATGTCTCTCTCCGTACTCAAAAAATATATGGAGACAAACCATTTCAAAATAGTACTTATGGAAATTGCTACACCAATTTGGTTTCCATTACAAAAAAGTAGGCTCCGAAAATAAACATGCATTATGCGAGAGGTCTGATATTGTTCGACTAAGGAACCATTTCTTACGCACAATACGAGAAAAACGTTACGAGGGTAATGAGCCCGTGGCAAGGGTGAGCGGCTTATTGTGCCCAATGCTGGCTGCAAGAGTCGGGGATTCCTACCAGGCTGTTCGCTAGTCTTCAAGGCAATATCCAAGGACAACCGAGACTATCATACTGAAATGAACGGAGCGGTATTCCTAGAATGGGCTAAAACTCAACTGGTACCGGTATTGCCCCCAAGAGTCTGGTTGTCATGGACAATGCTCCATATCATGGCTTTCACGTACCTAACACAAAAGCCCCAACGTCTAACAGTAGGAAGGGCGATATGATAGTATGGTTGACACACAAAGCAATACCGTATTCACAAAAAGCAACGAAACCTGTTCTGTATGATATTATAAAGTCTAATAAAACCACACCTGTCTTTAAAGTTGACGAGTATCTTAAAGAACATGGCCATTCAGTTTTGCGATTGTCGCCCTATCATTGCGATTTAAACCCAATGGAACTAATTTGGGGTAATACAACATACAAACTGCGGGATGTACAGAAACTGGTTCAACAATCAATAGACACCATCACGCAGGAAACGCGGCAAAAGTGTGTTGAGAAAGTTGAGAATGAAATAGAGAGACATTATTGGGATCATAGTGGATTGGATCATGTCACATTCAAGCCAGTGATCATCAGGGTAGACTCTGACAGCGGCGATAGTGATTCGGACAACAGCCACGCCGATTCTGAATGCACTGTCACGGCTTCAGAAACCTGCAACAGTGACTCCGATTGAACACCAAAAAAGGCTTTTGAGATGACCCCCATATACGGTGCACATGCTCGTTCATTACCTGTCTGTTCCGTCAGCGACTGGTCCTCCCTGCTATGGGATGGCGAAAAATGTCAATTTTTTTTATTCGGGTATCCAAAATTATGAGACAAACCATCAGAGTTGGTCTGTCCAGTTCATGTCGCCTTTCGATTTTGAGTTAGTGAGCAATTCATCGGTCTCAAATGGAATCAAACGGACTGTAGACAAATCAGTGATTGACCTTACGAGCACCGTTCTACGAAATGTAATTACTATGGGGTAAATACGGTAACGAATGTAATTTGAAGATGAAGGTTGTTCACGTGAAAGTGGTGGTGTCACGTGCTAATGGTGCAGCAGAGAGGGCAAGGTCTATGAGACACCACTCGAGGGCTTCGCGTCACACAGGCGAACTGTCTTTTTCGTTCTTAAATATATACATATAAATATAATCAGTATTTCGGTGTAATGCTCGTCTGTGTTGGACGACCTGTTATTGCATTGTTGCCGAATGGCAGGGAAAACCGTTTGGAAAATTGCCGCAGGGCAGTGAGCGCTGTTTAGCACGGAGAAGGGTATTGCTTTCTTTCAGTGAGTGACCCAATCGAGAGGTGATTCAGGAGTCGGGACATGGATTTAGATACACAGAAGATACACGTCCAGATAAGTAATCTTTATATTTACACAAAACTAGATTTTGCAATAATGTTTCATATTAATATATATATTAATAGTTCAAGCGTGATATTACAAGGATATTGCAGTCATATTTGGTAAGGATTTAATGTGACAAATATTTTGTTACAGAAAGAATACCATAGAGAATACGGAGTGTCGGTTTTTGATACGGAATATAACGGGTGGCCCAGTCGTCTAAGGAGTTTCGTCCCTTGGGCACGCCAGAAACCTATGATTGTGGGTTCGAATCCCGGTTCGCCCTAATTATGTTTCTAGGTTTGACAGCACCATACACGTGCTCGTGGGTTTCACCGAAGTGGAAAACGTCTGAGACCTGCATCACTTCGGGCTTACCTCCCACATTAAGCTGACACGCCTCGATATAACTGGAATAATGTTAAAAGCGGCGTTAAGTACAACTCACTCACTATTGATGTGTTACGCGTCACATTAGGCTGTATATAAACAAAACCTAGACATATAATGTAAAAGTAACGCCAAGCCATAAGGTTTATCAGACACAATAAAACAATAAATACATGTATGTATAAAAGATAAGAAGGACGCTGTTTGCATCCTGTTACGAAACATGATTTTACATAATAATATACATAGTTAACAAATTGTTCATAAAATTAAATCATTGTTTACGTTTATACATTTCATGACGTGTGATTGATAATAGGAGTTCGGCATTTTTGTGGGCAAATTCTATCTAGAATTTTTTCGAAGAGAGGTTGGTGGTCAATTATCATGAGAGTAGTTTACTTTAGTAGCTTCAATGATGTATCCCTCATATAGCCCTAGATGTTGATAAATTTATCTCATAAATAATTGCATCCAAAAAAAGAATGAAACAGCACTTCTACTTAAATTTAGAAATACACAATAGTTTTTGTCTTTCTTAGTTTTTAGTGTTTACCTTCACATCTTGAATTAAATATTTGCGTCCAACAGTAACAGTGAGTAAGTATGGTTTTAAGCCGCTTTTAGCAATATTCCAGGAATATCATGGCAAGGGACACAAGAAATGGGCTTTACACGTTGTACCCATGTCGGGAATCGAACCCGGGTCTTCGGCGTGACGAGCGAACGCTTTAACCACTAGGCTACCCCCCCCCCCCCAACAGTTAGACACTCATGTTAAGTGGCATAGTTCTTTATAACACAAGGGACGGTGAAGTAGCCTAGTAGATAAAGTGTTTGTTCGACAAGCCGAAGACCCGGGTTCGATTCCTAACATGGTGTCCCCCACTATGAAATGGCTGACAGCTGCATAAAGCCACACTCACTAATACACAATGCAAAGCATATATGTATGCGGAATGTATATAATCATTCTTGTGGTCACGTGAATGCAACAGCTGATCTTATAAACATATATTTCAGTTCCAGTTGATGACGGAAACACAATGCGATAAGCTTCTGTTCTTGGTGGTAGGTAAATTGACATGTTTATGTGTTTAATACTCATGTAGATAACTTTTATCTTACTTTCTCGTCAACCTTTTAACTTTCCTCGCAAAACATACGACGTTAAACCTTACCTTTGTCAAACAACTAACAAATCATTCTGTTTTTTTAAATTCATTCTGTCCATGACTATTTGAAATGCAACGTGAGAGCTGACCTCACTAACATATGCGTGTTAATTTGGATATATTTTTGTGGCAGTGCAATGTATAGTTAAGCAATGTTGTAATTGTATTGCATTGTTTCTGTTAAGATTCAGTAAAAGTTCAGAACATTGTATTATAACTATAATTAGTTGTCAGGAATATATTACTATCTGGTGTAAACAGTGGAAGTGGAAGTTACTATATTTAGATGCTTTTAGGGGTCAAGTGTCATCTGGACATCATCAGTCATAGACTAATCCAGCATGGTATGTAACTTTCTAGCAGGTATTTAGAGTATATTAGACTATAGACGCCGTCACAAGGGCCGCAGAAACCAATGATCGTGGGTTCGAATCCCGGATTCGCCCTGGTTGTGTCAACACAAAAATCCTGATTGACTGCTTCACCAAAGTGGAAATCTTTAAAACCTACATGACTTCGGGCTTCCTCCCCTTCAAGCTGGCATGTCATGATGTAACTTAAAAACTGTTCAATGCAGGGAAAAACACACTCACTCACCCTAACTTTACAAAAACCTGCTGAGTTGCGTCTCTTAGGCGTGCGTGGATCCAAAGATCGTGGATTCGAATACAAGGTGCAAATCCGATGAAATATCATATCAGCATTTGAGCAAGGTAGATATGTACACAAACAATGTTATCGGACTTTGTCCAATACAAATTTAGCATTATAACATGTAATCCTACAGGCATTAGAATACAGTATATTCGAATAGACTAAACATGTGTCAAAGTGCAACTTAAATAGGAGACAGATACGTGAAAACCAGTCACGACTTCGTCAACAGGTACACATGTATTATGGAATAAGAATGTAACAGAAAGCTATACCAATAAAAAATTGTCTGCGTAATATTGCTATACAGGACGACCATGACACATAAAATAGCTGTAAACATTCACGCAGCGAACACGAAGTACACACTGAAACGCGACACCAACACGGCAATAGAAAGGTGTACAGTACGGATACAGTGTTCCCTCCGCCATTATAAACATGTTAACATTTTCCCTGTAAAACATTTAACAATGAAACAATGTTTTTTTAAACTTGAGTGTTGTTCAACATACTTTATTCTACGAAGCTTTCAAAGAGCGTCATAGGGCTTTTGCTGAAATGTTGTTTGCTGTGGGTTCAGCATTCAATGCCTTGCATGGTACGTTCCTTCATGTGTCCAAGCGTACACTTTACTAACCTTTGCATGCTGACATGCATACCTTTAATAACTTCGCGTTATACCCATGAAATGAACAGACACAAAGACTAGGGATATTCATGTTAATGTATAAATCACAGCAAAAAAAGCATGCCCTTGCTATTTAAAGAAAGTGTTATGAATGGATATAATGTGTCGTCAAAGGTGGGGAAAAACTAACACAAATAAGAGAGATCAGACTTACTCTTTGCGTGTTGTGGACGTGTTTGGGTGCCTCGTCCTTGACACCAGGAAGTAATCTGAATGTTGTATAAAACGGTAAACCTCTTTAGCATACGACTCTCGATAATGTTGAACCTGTTTTCCAGGATGGTATCAGTTTAGAAATAGAATTTTGTCAAGGTATCAAATGTAGCAACACATGAATAACTCTCTGATTGACGTATAGTTATTTGTTTTCCTAATGCCTTGTCAGAAGAAGTGTACGCACCACGGTAACTCGACACATTGCAATAAAAGGGAGTTATCCAGAAGGAAATATATATTTTGATGTATTGTATGGTGTAAAAGTTGAAATCTCAAATATTCAATTAACAACACCAGTCTACCCGAACAAAACTTTTGTTAAGTAAAATCAGATCTGATAAGAGTGTTTTATTCCTTCAATAGCAAAACGTGGTTTCTTTCAAAATTGGGTAAATGTATAAATATATCCTTTACATAAACGGCATCGGAATGTGCGACTCTGATGTTGTGTTGCGATACTTTGCAGTCCTAATCTAACTGAGGATGTGACGTGCAGAAACTCGATGACAGCACTTAAACAACTCTGGGTTGAAGTCGAAGGTTGAAACATGCATGAATTGTTTAAATGTTCTCATTTTTGTGGCATTATAACCACATTTAAAAGTTTTAAGACTACTGCTTCACATCTGTCTAGGCCTTGACCACAGATGAACGACTGAGTGACTAATTCACAAAGTGTGATACAACAGTGTTAATACGACACTCAGGTATTTGTACTTTCAAGTTAGTTTGATCCGAAGGTTGTTTTTGTAACAGTGGGTGAGAAAATTGGCCAAAGTAACTGGATCAAACCAATTAACAATCAACAACGAAGGACTTCAGGACTAATTACAAAAGTACGTCAACCACCACTTTGGCAACTGATTTCTCACAATTATTTCCCATTAAACACACAATCAGGCTACGTAAGTCCGTGTCCGAATAAACATATTTTCTTCATTGTTATCATGTGATTGTTGACATATTAACATTTGTTTGGACGTACATAGTATTTTGTTCAATATTTTTTTTTATTTACAGCAAGCAAAAAGGGAAATTCATCATCGATGACATTGTCTGCAAAATCTTAAACATTTTGTTATTTTTTGTGTGCTTGCCAACATCATCCATTTACCTGTGTGACCTGCATCTCAATTGTGCTGAAGGTAATCTACATTTTCTTATATTTACATCAGTTAAATAAGTTTCTGCATTTGCAATAGATCTGAGGTAGAAAAACTACAATATATTTCCTTGTTTGAAAGAACATGTAAAAAAATGTTTGTCTGTATTTTCGATATACACAGGAGCATGATTCTCTAAGAAACATTGGTTGTCCCATATAATCATACCTACATTTATACAGAAAACATTAAACATTTTATACACAATTTTGAACTCCATTTCTGTCAGGCAATAACATCATGTTATGACATTTTTTTGGTAATCTATTTTCTGGCATTTATAATGTTTATAATAGTGGTACATATACAAGGGTATGCGGCGATATTCATCATAAACCTTTACAAGTACTATGTTTAACACCAAGTAGTCTTTAACAAGTGTATAAGTGTACAGATTCAAGTTCTTTAGCATTTGCAAAACCCCATATTTCCGAACAATAAGAAAGAATTGGAGATTTTTTTGTGTAAAAAATGTTAAAGAAAGATTTATAAGCACAGTCGCTAATATGATTAAACGTTTGCAAAATTGTTTTAGCTTGGGTGGCTGCATTATTCACATGTTGGTTCCATGATAATTCATCACACCAAGCAATTTATTAGAGGTTTCAGTTTGAAGTAAATGTCCACGGAGGTACCACTTTTCAATATTTGACAGCCTTTTTCCTTTGCTAATTACACCGTTTTTTTGTCCTTTCCAAATTAACATGGAGTTTCCATGTATCACTGTACACTTCCAGCTTATTTATCAAGGTTTGTACCTTTCACTTTACTTGAGAACATAATTATTTCTTTTGCAAATATTAACATAAATATATATTTTTTAATTTCGGGATGTAATTGTATACCATCATCATAAGTTCTTTTGATTTGAACTGTAAGCTCATTAATGAAAATACAGAACAAAAAGGAGCTAAATACACATCCTGGGAGTACACCATGATTGACACATGATTTGATTCCTCATAAAAACTACATCACAATTTGCCCATTTTATTACTGACACCATGTAAATTAAATAGATACCATCGGTTGCCTCTACAGACTGAATCGAATGCTACAAATATAGCGTACAATTTTTCACGTTCACTATGAATATACCTAACTATAAGAGCCTGGAAAATAAACACACTTTCATTGGTAGAGTAACCTTGTCAAACTCCTGTTTGCTCTTCAATGTTATCAAGTGTATC
Organism: Haliotis rufescens; assembly: GCF_023055435.1. Classification (NCBI taxonomy): domain Eukaryota; kingdom Metazoa; phylum Mollusca; class Gastropoda; order Lepetellida; family Haliotidae; genus Haliotis; species Haliotis rufescens. The sequence goes on along the minus strand of NW_025963824.1, from coordinate 24,954,749 downwards.
CGTCCACAATACCAGGCACTTGTTAATAATGCCAATAAATATGTTACTGAACATACTGGTGATTTGAATTCCCTATAAGTTTCAACCTCTGTCACATAACGTCTCTTTTGAATTGGAACTATAGTACCAAGTGCCCAATCTTTTGGCAGTAAGAGGTATCGATCATTGTATCAAATAATATTTCCAAATACGGCAGGATGTTATCAAGAGAGTATTTAAAGAATTATGTTATTCGTCCATCTATTTAAGGACTTCCAAATTTCATAGATTTTGAAAAGCGGGTTTAATTTCTGCTTTTGATACAGGGGAATCTAATTTTTGTGTTGCAAAATTGGTTTCATCATTATCAAAAGAGTCCAAAGTTGTCTGTGGAACCATCACCGTTAAGAATATATTTGAAGTCATTAAACCTCTCAAGAATTTCTGTGTCACTTTTGATTTCCTTCTTTTTGCTTATATTTTAAGAGGTCGTCCCAAATTGTTTTGATGAACTGATATTTTCTTCTACTTTTTCCCGTTTCTATCCATGAAATTGTATTTTTTTTCTGCAAATAGCTTTATATACTTTTGAAATAGAAAAGCCCAATACGGATATTTTTGGCCATAAAAGCAAAACTAGCAGACAAAGAGGTTGAATCATGAAGTCGGGAAATACGTACGATTTGGAAAAACGCACCAAGTGCATTAACATAAGGGCCATGGAGCTGCATGCACTGCACGTGCAGCAGCACTATGAACGGTATTAAAATGCAGGGTTTTTGATCGTCTGGCATCTTCGTCAATCCAACAATGACAGTTCATCAACATGCCAACAGAAGTGCAAAGAAACAACGCCATAGGCAGCTTGCAGGAAGGGGAATCCCGACCAAGAGTAACCGCCCCCGCCAAAGATCGCTACATCCGATCGCGACTGCGCCACCTACCTGAAAGGACGACTAGGGCCACCTCAACCACATCCCAAATCCCCGGGCTGCGCAGAATCTCCGACAGACCATACGAAACCGGGTCTTCGAGCAAGCGTCCTGTTCGACACGTCATATGAGTCAACAACATCGTCAAAAACGACTGCATTGGTGTCGTCAGATGGTGTGGCCTCAACTGCGATGGAGAGATGTCTTGTTTAACGATGAATCAAGATTTCTCTTTCCTTCGTCGATGGGATGAAAAAGGACGGGTCTACAGACCAGAAACCGCGTAAAGGAAGTGGACAGGTTTTGTGGGGGTTGCCTTATTATGTGGGCGGATATATCTCATCATGGCAGGACAGGTTTTGTCCACAACCAGGGCAATTTTATGGCTCATCGATACATCCACGAAATTGAGTACACCACACGTCCTCCCAATTGCAGCCAAAGGCAACGGTGCATTCCAGCAGGACAACGCTCGATCGCATGCAGCACCGATCACAAGAGCCTGTCTACACAACAACAATGTTGATATTTCCCCGGGCCTCCAGATCCCCGGATTTGAACTCGATAGAGCACCTGTAGGATGAATTGGATAGACGGCTACGCCTACGTCAACCACAATCCCAGACGTTGCAGCAATTGCCTTTTGCGTTGAAGGCCGAGTGGGCTACCATTCCCCAAGATGTGACTCGGATACTCGTTCCGTCCGTGGGTAGGAGATGTCAGGCCGCTGTCAATTCCAGCGGGGACATACGCGTTTTTGATGGTAGATTACCTTTACCTTGCACTTTCCCTATGTACCAATAACTGAGATGACTACAATCATGAAGTGTTCTCTCCACGACATTTTGGCTTATACCTTGAATGGTTCCTCGAATAAATGTATTTCCCTACTTCACATAAATCTGGCTTTGCGTTTTTTTTTTTGTAGAGTACACTTGTTTTTCGAATTAGTATACGTAGCAAGTGCATCTTTATCCTATATTTTCCTGGTTTAAAAGAGTGCATCTTTCCATCTTTCCATCTTTCATTCTTTTATGACTCACATTTCACTGAAACCACAGTTACATTCCCTGCATATTCACCAACTTCTGTAAACAGCGATACACTTTCATAAATATTTGTTAAAACAGAATCAATAGCTTTATGTGTAAGAGGATGGGAAAGTGTCAGATAACAGACGTTCTTGGAAAATGTCTGATTTGTTGTTATCCCGCTTAAAATGAATGACTAGGGTGGGCTATATAAAATGATGGTTTTCCACATGAATGAAGCACTCGTAAAGACAATGTGATATACAGATGCTGTGATTCATGGGCTCAATATGAAAATTTTCACACAAGTCAAATATATCTATGGTGCTCATAACATTGCCAACTAATGTAAAGTCATCTTTCCCGGATTCACTGTACCATTTGAACATCTACACAGATTAAACCTGTCTAAGAGAACGTCTCAGTGTGAAGTAGCCTTGTCATAGAGATATACAAGTATATCATACTCCACATTATCTGGCTCCTTACCAGTCCTTGCAGTAAAGTCACACCCAAATGTCCACAAAACTTCACCAACATCACCTAGAATGTCAAGCAGTTGTCCGGAAATAGCAGTATACTGCTCTTAGATTCAACATGACTGTCGTACCATGAAGATCCTTCTGGGTGAATATACACACAGCAGTGTAGTCCAAACAGTTCTTGTCAAGTGATAGATATACACCACTTTCTGTGATCCATGAGTTTTTAACTCAATCAATCAGATTCATTTTGATGAGAACACATATTCCGCCTGAATGTCTTGCAAAAATACTAATCTAATAATATTCGCAGAACGTATCATATCAATTCAGTTTCGGGGTCCATGTTTCTGTCAAACCAATTATGTCAGTTGATCTTAAAAACTCACCCTGAGGGTTACACTCACAATCAGATAACTTTGAGCGGAGTCCTGATATATTCCTAAACACGAGTTTCACATCATGAATTATTATTACTCGCAGGTTCAAACTGCGCTCGCTCTATATCCGGACCCTGGCCGCTCCCCTATCTCTTCTGTATGGGTCTCCTACCCTTGCCTCTGTTATCCATGTCGGCCGACAAGGGTTGTTTCCATCACATGACTCGAGTCAAGTAACCTCTGTATTAAAAGGTGAAACGTACGTATCACGTACATGAGCAGACAGTTTACCGTCTTTGTGTAAATAATGTTTGCTTGGGTCTTTCTCTTTGCACTTTTTTATTTCTTGAGTGAGTGAGTTGGATTTAACGCCGCCTTTTTAACGTGGCTTGTTAACCCGAAGTGATGCAGGGCTCAGACATATACCACTTTCGTGAAATCATCGAGCACGGGTATGATGATGACAAACCTTGGAACATAATCTGGACGCTACAACGTCACATAAGCACAACTGAGGAGACAATCACAATGCAAATTGCAAAACAAGTGATGATAAATGGTCTGTTTGATGTGGGTTTTTTTACTCAGGGGTTGATATTACTTGTGCACCAGTTACATTAAAGACCGTCTGGAAAGACTAGGGTGGTTAAAACGCTTACCCGAGTTCGATCCCCACATGGTCCATGTCTGGTATACCCCGTCGTGATAACATGGAGTATTGCTAAAAGCGGCTAAAAATCAACCTGCACTGACATTTTGCAGAAACATTGGTCTGGACTGTGAGGCGAGATAGAAGGTTGGCGCATGTGACCCTCACGTTCATCACACGTATATTAAATTAGGTCAGGATTTTCAGCTGGTCAGGGCAACATTGTGATGATCTCATTCCTGAGTTGTGTGTAAGCGGGCATTGTCCTACCATGTCTCTATACGGTGGTCACTTTTCGGCATTAAATAAATAAACAAACACATAAAGATTAATAATAAGCTGGACTGAGAAGGATGTTGGTAGAGATATGATCAGACTTACTCGTTGCTTGCTGTGGTCAGAGCTGGGAGGCCCGCGCTTGTAACAAGGAAGTGAATTGATAGACATTTAATCTCTCTGATAGCCAGGTTTACCATCACTGTTGAAACAGGAGCAGGTAGCAATGCGTGAATTCCAGCGTACATAATCACTGTGTGACCGAAATAATGTTCATGCGCCGAAGAACTCACATGCACATAAAATAACATCAATATTGAAATTGGATTAGGTAACACTGCATGTATTCTAGCTTGATTCATATGCACATGTAGACATGCATTATGACAAAAGAATATAACATGGAGTTAACTGAAAGACCTATTACGCTAAGCAAAAAACGTTTGTTTGTTTAGTATAGATATACAGTACAGCCATGACCCATGCAATGAACACACCATGCACATTTCAAGTGACACGCCGCACCCACACTGCAGTAGAGAAGTGTGTACAATAAATATATAATTTTCATCCCGTCATAAAAAAATGTTTTAACATTCCACCCACAAATCATAGGAACAAACACAACAGCTGTTAAACGATATATTTTTGTTTTCGTCAATATGCTCTCTCTACAAAGATTTCAAAGCGCGTCATACGACTTACGTTCGAAAGTTATTTGATCAGGGTTACAGCACTTGAGGCGTTAGTTCTTGTTTTGAGTAGACATGCGAAGGTTCACTATTGACTAGCCTTTGCATGTATTTCATCCTGATGACCCGGTATCATCACTACAATAGTGACTTTTAAACACCTGCTTATGACATAGTTACGAATAACGAGAATGTTTTATCACTTTGGATTCCTGCCTTGTATCAGTCTTGAAATGAGACATTGTGTTGATTCGAAATTGAAAGAATATGTTAACCTAGAAATCTGTACTTAAAGAATTGTGTGTAATACCGTTACAATCATTGTTCTACAATAAAATAAACTGCCAAATAACAACTGTTCAATCTTAAGTGTTTAACTTGCCGAACCACACAGCTTGGACTGGAGCATTGTTATTTATTCACGTACTCGATACGTGTTTCTGTCATATGTTCACTCACCGTGGTGACTCAGCACGAATGTAATAAAGAGGAGTTGTCCAGAAGGAAATACAGATTTGGTGACATTATATGATATAAAAGGTAAATACAATTATTTCAATAAAACACCAGCCCATCAAACCAAAGCTTTTGTTGGACAAACGTGTTTTTATGAGCACCTGATAATGAAACAACCATTTTGTGTTGTACACATTTAAAACACACACATGTGAGAGTATCATGCGCGCAACAAACAATCAAACATCAAATTGTGCGCCTAACATGAAGATGCACGTGTACCTGCAAATTGTGAATCACGACCTTAAAGTCCTGTCCAATTGACGTGATCTTCAGCCCTAACCCCAAATGCCTGCCTGTGATGTCTGGACAGCGATTGCGAATGCAAATCCTCTGTGACCGGAGACCAGCCTCACGGAGACGAGATGCATTTTTATTGAACAATTACATTTTCTCGTTAGCATTGGATATAGCAATCGCTTTCATTTCATTCATATATTAATAGTTCAAAATCATTATGCAATGGTGTTAACGAGTCCCAGTATTTCAGTAACTCTTTATACACCGCATACATCATTCTTCGCCTGTTAAAAAGGGCTGGAATATTGTAAACGCGGCGTCAAACCATACTCACACACTCGCATGTTAAAACGTAAACGCCAGCGATTAATTATTGATTATCCGACGAAACAGATACCATTTGCCGTAAAAGGGAAAATAGATGTGAAAATTATATGAATGGATCAGTGAAAGTCAGTGATGACACCAGGTGTTCGCGAAAGGGGAAAGAATGTCCCACATTATCCGTAGCACCCGTCATTCACACAGTTTGTGTTTGTTGCCTGACGCCGCTGTAAGCAGTGGAGAGGAAGGTACTATTTTCAGATGCGTTTGGGGTCAAGTGTCATCTGGAATCTTCTAGAGCAGCCATTAACTAAGCCAGCATGGTATGGAACTTTTTAGAAGGTATTTAGACTATATTAGATATAGACGTAGTCAAAAGGGCCGCAAATCAGTGCGCCAGAAACCAAAGTTAGTGGGTTCGAATCCCAGATTTGCCTTGGTTGTGTAAACACGATACCCCTGCTCATGTGCTTCAACAAATTGGTAACCTCTTAAACCTACATCAATTCGGCTTCCTCCCCCTTCAAGCTGGCATGCCAAGATGTAACTGAAATACTGTTCACAGCGGCGATAAGTGAGTGAGTGAGTATGGTTTTACGCCGCTTTTAGCAATATTCCAGCAATATCACGGCGGGGGACACCAGAAATGGGCTTCACACATTGTACCAATGTCGGGAATCGAACCCGGATCTTCGGCGTGACGAGCGAACGCTTTAACCACTAGGCTACCCGACCGCCCCCACAGCGGCGATAAAACCAACTCACTCATCCTACAAAATCCTGCTGAGGTGCGTCCCTTTTACGTGCGTGGATCCCAAGATCCTGGTTTCGAGTGAAAGGGGTAAAATCCTAGAAAAAAATCACATCACCATTTGAGCAAGGAAGAGATATACATAAACGCTGTCATCTGACTTTGTCCAATTCGAATTTAGAATGATAAAAACGTAAGCCTAAAAGGCATCAGATTACAATCTATTCAAATAGACTATACGAGCGTCAAAGTGCGACTTGAATAGGAAGGCACATACTTGAAACGAATGAAAGAGGGAGTTCAACTGGAAAGCTATTTCAAACCACACAAACAAACGCTATTCAGGACAGTATGTAAACATAACATAGCTGTCACCATTTACGCAGCGAACACAAAATGCACAGTCAAACGCGGCAGCTACACTGCAGTAGAAAAGTGGACAGTAAAAATATAGAGTTCCCTTCGCCATTATAAACATGTTAACATTTCCCCTGTAAAACATTCAAGCGATGAAACAATGTCTTCAGTTTTCTTCAACTTACTTTATTCTACGAAGTTTTCAAAGAGAGTCATAGGGCTTTTGCTGAAATGTTGTTTGCTGGGGGTTCAGAATTCAATGCCTTGTATGGTAAGTTTCTTCATGTGTCCAAGCGTACACTTTACTAACCTTTGCATGTGGAAATGAATACCTTGAACAAGTTATTTCTTTACTCATACTCATGTACAAATACACAGCCGAGGGATATTCCTTTGTATGGATGGATCACAACGCATAAAACATCCCCTTGCTAGGATACTGTTTAAAGAAAGTGTTATGAACTTTGGCAAGCGCCTCTGGATATGATGTATCGTAAGAAAATGGATTGTGGGGGGAAACATAAAACATGATATGAGACATGAATATGAGAGATGAGGCTAACACTTCGCGTGTTGTGGAGGTTTTTTTGCAGCCTCGCCCTTGAGACCAGGAAGTAATCTGAGTGTTGCATAAAACTGTTCGGCATCGGAATGTGCGACTGTGATGTTGTGCTGCGATACGTTGCAGTCCTTATCTGATTGAGGATGTGACATGCAGAAACTTCCTCGATGATAGCGACGAGTAACACTCTGGGTTGAAGTCGCATTTTCAAACATAAAATTGTTATCATGTTTAAATGTTCTCATTTTGTATGCATTTTAACAACATTACATCAGTATTGTGACTACTGCTGCACATCTGACCATAAATGGACTAATTCACGAAGTGAGATACAGTTTTGATGCAACAGGAATATGTGATTTCAAGGGATAATTTTTATAACAGTGGTTGTAAAAAAATCGCAAAGTAACTTGCTCAGACTAATTAACTCTAAATCACTAAGTGAGAGACAACAGTGTTAATACAACCTAGGTATTTGTGATTTCAAGTTAGTTTGAGCCAAAGATTATATTTCGTAACAGTTGATGAGAAAATTGGCTAAAGTAACTGGATCAGACTAATTAACAGTCAACAACTAGTTGGGGCAATTGATGAGTGTTGTTTGATGATCGATTACGTCACTTGGCCGAATTGTATCAAACAGGTATTGTAAACCAGACACTCATATTTCAGTCATTTCCTGAAAGTCATTTCATACACTCATAGTGTAACATGTATCAGTGCAATTACTATGGTGTGGGTTTCAATGATGACATATACGTTGCTATGATCAAGTAAATTCAACAGACATCGTGAAAGTTTCCGTTTTTTGTCTAACCCCGTGACTGAAGCAAAATCAAGCGTAGCGATAACAGTAGTTATCTGCATTTCCCGACTAATTCTTTTGGTTACATTGGAAAACATAAAACAAATAACAGCACGCAGATTGTCAGATTGTTTCTGATTACTTACATAACACATTTATGTATATATACGATCCCTCCGTCAACGACATCCTCCTCTGAAAATCCCACGTAGTGTTCACGCCATTTCCTAAAAGACCGTCACCGGTAGTGATGGCATACGGAAGTAAACATTGTTGTACATAATAGGTAATTTCTTTGAGGTGAAAATTAGTAACTCGGCATCTAGCGGGTTTATTGATCTTATCTAGTTTGCATTATCATCATCGCCTTGATAATCCACAGAAATAGCGGAAACCTTTTGGTGTAGGGTCACATAAGTTATGAGTGGTAAGCAGTACGTTTGGTGACGTCAATAATGACCGTTGTATGATGTATAAATGCACCACTGTGATCAAGACAATGGACAAAATGCATTGATTCGATGCTAAAAAGGTGCTACTTCAGGGTGTGTAAGAGACAGATTACTGCTCTCATAGTGTTTTTGTTCAATATATTTTTTGTTAACAAGATACAACCTCAACCATTAACATGCATCTAAATTGTGCTGAAGATATTCTGCATTTTCTTATATTTGGTTGGTTGGTTGGTTGGTTTGTTGTTTAGCGCCGCACTCAGCAATATTCCAGCTATATGACAGCTATATGAGCCTGACCACCCGATCCTGTTAGTCGCCTTTTACGACAAGCATAGTCGCCTTTTACAGCAATTATGGGTTGTTGAAGACCTATTCTACCCCGCAATCTTCACGGGTCTTCTTATATTTACATCAGTTGAATAATTTCCTGCAATTGCATTTTAAAATATCTATTATATTCACATTTGCTAGAAATATCTAGAATGGATTTCCATGTTTGAAAGTACATGTAAAAAAAATGCCTGTCTTGTTTTCGATATCAACATAGAATGATTCTCTAAGTAACACTGGCTGTCCCAAATATAACCATACCCACATTTATACAGTAGACATTTATATTCCCAATTATATCTTTTTAGCTTGGATGCCCGCATTACACCTATGTTAGTTCCATGATAATTTACTTGAAAGTATCACACCAAGAGATTTATAAGAGGTTTCAGTTTGAATGTCCCCGAAATGACCACATTTCATTATTTGACAGTGTATTTCCTTCCCAAAATTCACCATTTTGTTCTATCCAAATTAACATTAAGTTTCAACGTATCGCAGTGCAATTCGAGCTTATTTATCAAGGTTTGTAACTTTTACAGTACTTGAGAACATAATTCTTTCATCTGCTATTAGTAACATGAATAATTTTTTTTATAATTACAGGTTGTAATTGTATACCATCATCATAATTTCTTTTGGTTGGAGCTGCAAGCTCATTAATGAAAATAACTAACAAAAAAGGGCTCAATGCACATCCTTGGCGTACACCATGATTAACACATGATTTGACTTCCTCATGAAAACTACATAACAATTTGCCAATTATATTACTGACACCATGTAAATTAAATAGATACCATAGGTTGCCTCTGCAGACTGAATCGAATCCTAACAAATATAGCCTACAATTTTTCACGTTCACTATGAATATACCTAACTATAAGAGCCTGGAGAATAAACACATTAGCATTGGTATAGTAACCTTGTCAAACTCCTGTTTGCTCTTCGACGTTATCAAGGGTACCCGTCCACAATACCAAGCATTCGTTAATAATGCCAGTAAATATGTTACTGAACATACAGGCGAGTTGAATCCCCTGTAAGTTTCACCCACTGTCACCGAGCCTTTCTTGTGAATTGGAACTATAGTACCAAGTGTCCAATCCTTTGGCACCAAGAGGTATCCATCATTGTATTGAATAATATTTCCAAATACGCCAGGATGTTATCAAGAGAGTATTTAAAGAATTCTGTTATTCATCCATCAAATCAAGGACTTTTCAAGTTTCTGAGATTTTTAATAGCGGATTTAATTTCTTCTTTTGAGATAAGGAAATCTAATATTTGTGTTCCAAAAACTGGTTTCATCACTATCAAAAGAGTCCAAATGCTAGTTGTCTGCGGAATCATCACCGTCAAGAAGATATTTGAAGTCATTAAACCACTCATGAATTTCTGTGTTACTTTTGATTTTCTTTTTTTTGCTGATATTTTTAAGGTCGCCCAAAACTGTTTTGATGAACTGATATTTTCTTCTAGTTTCTATCCATGAAATTTTATTTCTTTTTTTCTGCAAATAGCTTTATATACTCTTAAAAAAAGAAACGCAATACGGATATTTTTGGCCATAAAAGTAAAATTAGGGGACCAAGAGGTGCAAAATGAAGAGATTAAATCTGTTATAGTATCAGTGACAAATTTCCCAGATACAAATGATCACAACAAGGACATGCAAACCATTAGTCGGGAAACACGTATGATTCGGAAAAACGCACCCAGTGCATTAAGAGGTGAGGTGAGGTGAAATGGGGTTTAACGTCGCGTCCAAGATTATTGCACTTATATAGCGACGTGCATGCACGTGTATGTGTGTGTGTGTGTGTGGCTGCTTGTACTACTCCGGACTAATGCCGATTTATAGTGCTAGCACACTGAGATACCATGCCGCAATTTAACATGAATACCCCACTCAGACACAGTATACTGACTCCGAGCCGACCAGTCCTTGTTTTAGCCCCTTATTGCCGAGCGCCAGAGAGGGTAACAACAAGTACCATCTTTTAACGTCTTTTGGTATGACGCGGCTGGGGATCGAACCCCGTACCTTCCGCTCTCCGGGCGGACGCTCTACCATTAGACCACGGAGGCGGTCCAGTGCATTAAGAAAAGGGCCATGGAGCCGCACTATGAACGGTATTAAAGTGCGGGGGTTTTGATTGCCCCCACCTGCGTCAATCGAACAGTGACAGTTCAACAACATGCCAAGATTAATAGAAGTGCAGGACAGGTTTGGTCCATATCAATCCAGGGCAATCTTATGGTTCAACGATACATCAACGAAATTTTCTAAGCACGTCCCCAATCGCAACCAGCGGCAATGGTGTATTCCAGCAGGACAACGCTCAGCCGCATGCAGCATGGATCACAAGAGCCTGTCTACCCAACACCAACGTTGATGTTCTCCCCTGGCCCTCCAGATCCCCGGATTGGGACCCGATAGAGCACCTGTGGGATAAATTGGATAGACGGCTCCGCCGACGTCAACCACAACCCCAGGCGTTACAGCAGTTGGCTTTTGCGTTGCAGGCCGAGTGGGCTACCATTCCCCACGATGTGATTCGCATACTCATCTCTTCCATAGGCAGGAGATGTCAGGCCGATATTTTTTTCCTCATAAAGGTGATTATGACATACATTTGCACTAAGTTAAAAAGAAGTGGCCCAGTCACAACCCTCCCAGAATCCCCTCAAAGTCGGACAACAACTACTTATTTGATGTTTAACAGTAAAACACTCACAAATATGAACCAGAACCATTTGACACCAAACGTGTTTTTTAACCTAGCTCACACTTATTCATGGAGATATGACAACTCCATTTTCGGATATCTATAACAGGAAAATCATTATGAGTTGGATCCACTAAAAAACGTATGTTTATTATTTCATCGTTAATTCAAATTTACTAACATTAATTTTCGAGGAAAAATGTTTGCATGATTTCTATGTAAGCCTGCCAGCGGACTTTAAATAACTCAATAAATAAGTGTGAAGAGACAGCTGTTAAGTGACAAGTCATTTACGTTACGTTAAACGCAATAACGTCACATGAGCACAGCTGACGGGACAGTCACAATGGAGGATTTGAAGAAAAGTGATGATAAATGGTCTGTTTGATGTGTTTTTTAACTCAGGGGTTTATGTTACTTGAACATCAGTTACATTAAACATAGAACGATTGGATAAACAAGGGTGGTTTAAACGCTGACCCGGGTTCGACCCCCCCATGGGCCATTTCTGTATACCCCGTCGTGATATGGCTGGAGTATTGCTAAACTAACAACGTGAACCCCCACGTTCAACACACAGGTATTAAATGAGGTTAAAAGTTTCAGCTGGTCATTCCTAAAGAAAACAATGACACACGAGCAGTGTGTAAGCGGGCGTTGTCCTTCCATATCACAATACAGGCTACGGTGTTCCGGTGGTAACTTTTCGGCATTAAATAAATATAGAAACACATAAAGTTTAATAAGCTGGACGAAAATGATATTGGTAGAGATATGATCAGACTCACCCGTTGCTTGCTGTTGTTAGAGCTGGGAGCCCCGCACTTGTAACAAGCAAGTGAATTGTACAATACCTAATCGCTCATATGTTGAAACTGGTTTGCCAGGTTTACCGTCAATGTTGTAACAGGAGAAGGTAGCGATGCATGAAGTCAAGCGTACATACTCACCGAGGGAATGAGATAATGATGTTGCGACATTTTTGTTTATTTCGCTCACATACATATAAAATGACATCAATATTGAAATGGGATGAGGTAACACTGAATTCTAGCTTGATTCATAATAGCCACGTGTACAAGTGCATTATGATTAAAAAGTAAAGTAAACATAACTACAGAGCACCAATTGTTCACCGCCATTTAATGTCATATGCAGAGGAAGGAAGTGTAAGCAATGGGAGGAGAGGATTGGTGTCAAGTACAAATTAATTGTTATTAATGTAGTTATCTTTGGAAATCACGAGAAAAGAGTCTTTAAATGGCAAGTACAAGGAAAACCAATAAACCAAGAAATGACATAACTGGGCCTGTCATATAGTATATGCCCACTATTAGTACCAATGATATATAAAATAATTGATTCGAAGTCCTATATAGATAACACAAGAAATGTCATTCTAAAACATGCTTTATCAGCAGATATCAATCTTTCAGGTCCAAATGTTGGCTGTGTTAAAGAAAACAAACTTTTGAAATAGTAAACACAAAAAATGTTATGAATCCACAGTAAATAAACTTCAGTCCAAATGTAAAAATATGTTCACGCAGTCATTAAGGATTCCCATTTAGAACATACAGGTTGGTCAAGTCATCTACAAATATTGAGAATTGTAAAAACAAATCTTAAAGGTCACATTTCTCAAAACTTCGATTAAGCAATCACAAACTATAAATTGAAAGTGGTATATATACAAAAACACCAACCACATTAGAACAACGTCCCTTCTCAATCATGAAAAGAATTTGGGACACTCTGTTAAAAGGACCCCAACTTTTACCAACAGTTATCGAGAAACAATTTCCAAGATCTGTTATCTTATCTACAATTTTTAACAAATTTCTTGTATGTTCAACATTACCATAGTTTTGCTGAATTCTCATATTGTTTGTATATAATAATAATAAAATTGTTTTAAAATATAATTGTTATAATGTACCTCCTTTGTATTTTAAATGTACATGTGTGTTTTGCACTTATTGTGCATATATTTTGAAATTTTGTGATAGTGTAATATTGCCGCTGTTTCTTCATGGAATGTTACGCAATACATATCTCATAAAAAACATTTTTGTTGTATGATAGTTTGTTATAGTTGTGTATGGGGGCACGGTTGGCCCAATCGCCTAAGGCGCTGCATTCGTTATGCAGAGTTGTGTCCCTGGCACACAAGAAACTTATGACAGTGTGTTCGAATCCCGGTTGGCCCGATTATGTGAACGTTTAAGGCCTCCATCACTTCAGGCTTTCCTCCCATGACACACTGACACGCCATGGAATACTATTCAAAGTGGCGTTAAACCAAACACACTCACTCATTGCTCTTGTGTACGGTTCCGTTTGGTTAAGTCGGTTTGTGTTGTAATTACTTTCGGTTAAGATTTGAAGTATGTTCAGAAGAATGCTGCTATATTCAACCCAAACATCGTGAATATACCATGCATCCGTATTAATGTTTAAGAAAATAATTTTAAACTACAGTCAAACCTGTTGATTTCCTATGTATCAAGAAGCAAATCACGTATATGGTTGGAAAGGGTTATCATATTTAGTTGAAATTTCACATTTGTAATGAAACATATATCTATGGGTTATGTCTGAATTTGTAGCACCGATCTATTAATCTTACCACTTTAACAGGTGTTATGATCGAGTAAGGTGTGACAATGGAGCCAGTAGAATACCAAGCAGTGATTAGGTTTTTATATTTGAAAGATTGCACACCAAAAGAAACTTTCAATGACATGAAAGCAACTTATGGGGAAGATGCCCCATCATATGACGTTGTTTAACACTGGCATCGCCAGGTCAAGTGTGGTCGGACATCTGTGGAAACAGCTGCCGTTCCTGGTCAACCCCATTCAGCCATTGATGAGGACACTATCCATCAAGTGGAGACCGCCATTTTGGCAGACCGACGTATAACTTCGCCAGTTAGCACAAGATGTCAAGATCAGTGTAGGGTCTGTGGACAAAATCATCCATGCTCACGGTGTTTTTGGACCAGCACGGAGTAGTGATGATAGATTTCTTGGCAAAGGGTACCACAATTACAGGAGCTTATTATGCTTCACTGCTGCGATATTGCGGGACGCTATCAAGCTTAAGAGGCGTGGCATGCTGACCAAGGGTGTCCGTCTCCTGCAAGACAATGCTCCAGTACACAACTCTCATGTTGCCCAGACAGAAGCGCGGTCCTGTGGCTATGAAATCCTTCCACATCCTCCTTACTCTCCTGACCTTGCACCATCTGACTTCCACCTGTTTCCAACCATGAAGTCATTTTTGAAAGGAAAACGTTCACAGATGATGAAACACTGATTTCTGAAGTCAAGTCCTGGTTTGAGATGCAAAATGAGGGCTTTTACAAGCGAGGTCTCCATAGTTGCATAAAACGATGAGAGAAGTGTGTAACTCTTGGTGGTTCCTATGTGGAGAAAGACTAATACCTATGCCAAGTTTCATTCCACTAGGTCCATCTGAAGTGGGTGAGTGGAAATCTTTAATGAACACCCCTCGTACGATGTACAGCATTGCAAGGTGAGTGCGTGATAAAGCTCTATACTACGGCTAGAGCTAAAGGAGATAATCGCTTAATGCGCAATAGTATATTCTTACAAAACATAGCAAAAGGATATATATTTCCCCTAAACATTTTTACCTTTTTTATAAACCAAATGTACAAATTGCATGGATTATCTACATTACGAAACATGACTAAATCACAGAATGTGACAGGCGATCAGTGAAAACATGTCCTGATTAAGTCACTCCCATTTCATTTTTAAAAAAACCCCTCCAATTTCTTTAGAGAAACCAAAATGGCGCTCTCCTTCAGTCAGTCAGTCAGTGTTACAACATTTAAGGCGTTAGTAATTCTTTTTTGGTAGACATGTGAAGGTTCACTATTGACTAGCCTTTGCATGTGTTTGTGACGGGTATATAACGGGCCATAGTCGGCATTGTTCAATGGACTTATTATATTATATTATATATTTCTTATGATGAAAGAAAGGGTTTTGTCGCTTTTGATTCCTGCCTTGTATCAGTCTCGAAATGAGACATTGTGTTACGTTTTGATTCCCAAATTGAAACAATATTGTAACCCAAAACTCTCTACGTCAAAGAAATAGTGTGAAACCAACAAACAACCTACAAATGTTATAGAATCAAAAAATATATTACAAAATTAACTAGATTTACAAATCAATCCAAATTACTGCTAAGCAATTACAATGCCAGTACACAATAGAGTGGAAGTACACTATTCACTGGCAATATATAATGCCATAGCAGTTTTCAGTATTAAATACAAAATCAGTGGTGACAGCAGTTATTTTTCGAGTTTCCATTGCAACGACTTTGATTTAGACTGAAAATGGCAGTAGTCCTCGTTTCCGGAGCAGATCTTGAAAAATGTAGTATATTTCTTTAACAATAAGGCCCAGTGAACATAGTTCACAGGAGCTAATGCATTGCACACACCCGACATGTCATATTGGCGGGGGATGTGAGTATTTCATGCTTGTTCTTCTTTAAATGATTATCTGCAGTAAAATTTACCTTTATAGCATCAGTTGGCACTGCTTGAAAACGTCTGTCTTTTCATCCGACTGTTACAGATAAACAACTGATATAATGTATACATAGGCTCTTGCTAACACCCTTGTCCTTGTTTCCTGACAGCACATCCACTGGTAGAGTTGCCGGTCTTCTTGTCACATGCTTCAGTTGTATTCTGACATTGCTTTCCAGAGTCATCTCCAAACCACCTATCGCTGCATTCTACAAGTACACATACTATGAGATGCAAATCAGAGCACACCTCATGGATCTGATCAAAAAGAGGTTAGTAATTTGGGACCCAGGTAGAACAACATTTTCCTAATAGGTTACCCCAACTAAGTAAACTACGGTTATAAGAAACTCAAAGAGACCAATAGTTTTAGTTCGTTATTACTCGTTATAGAACTCGCGTATTCGGCTGTGATCTAAGACAGAAGGAGTCGCGACTCTTTCAGGATAAAAACGACAGTTGCTTCGCCTCGCCCTTTGTTCTCGCAACAGGACTTTTATATCACGATGACAACCACAATTTGTAGATCGATGTGAGTAATATTGTGGTGTGATATATTTTCAAGACATCACTAGGGTTACATAAGAAATGACTTTATATCATATGTATGTATGGTCGGACTGCGTTTACCTCCTTTACCTCTGTGACGATCCTCGTTAGAATAGATATGCACCAACCCATGCTTGTCGCAAGTGGCAACTTATATGATGGATGCTCATGATGGATTGGCTGATTTTGCTGAGTGCGACGTGAAACAATTAGACAATATAATGTCTTAAAAAAGGGACCAATTTTATAATATTCGGTGGAGAGGGCACAGGATCCTGGCATGCCTTAAAGACGAAACGAGCGGCTACTCCTTATTTAATGACTGGTACACGCATGCCCCTCTCTTCCTGGACAGGATATATATTACGTAAACATATGTCACTCACTGCCACGGAGAACGCGAGAATTGAAATCCAGACACCCATTCAGACAGTGACACTCTTCTGTAGAAACAAATAGCATCACTGAAAGAATCCAACACCTAAGCATGTCTCTTGTTTAACATTTCTCATAAGTCTCCCTTTCGAACATCGGGGATACAGTTGTAACATTTCATTTCACGTATGAAAATTAACACTAAATCTCAAAGCAAGGCTGTCTTGATCTGAAAGATCTGAAAGATGAAAAAGCACATACACACTGTAAAGATGATACCTCGGAGTGAATGTGTGAGTGAGAGGACGTTTGAGAATAGTGTTATTTATTCGAGCTACATCACGACGCTCCATGTATAATCGAGTATGAATCAGGCAAACCAATCACTGAAAGCATGACAACAGGCAAACATTCCAAACCCATGCATATGACTAATCCCCTTGTTGGCTCGTGCGTCAAACATGTAGCATTGTGCGGAATTGATTCTGAATCCCCACAATGCCCATGCCTTAGATTGTTTGTTTGTTGTTTAACGCCGCACTCTGCAATAATGCAGCTATATGACGGCGGTCTGTAAATAAGTAAATCCAGTGACTGACATCATGACCATCGATCCCCGCAATTAGGATACGATCCCGTTAGTCGCCTGCTACGGCAAGCATGGGTTGATGAAGACCCATTCTATCCCGGATCTTCACGGCTGGCTATTTCATTGAAGGTATCCAAAGAAAGTATAACTAACGACCCTTGAATAAATTTGCCTCCTTTTCTATACACTTACTCTGTAAGAACTGTTTTATTTGGGATAAGTGAGGCACTTAATCGCCAGCACACAGCGATCTAACCCACTCAGCCAACGATGCTTCCACAAAATGAAAGTCCAACAAATGGTAGTCTAGATCACGTACTTTGTGTACCCCTCTGACACGTGTAAATGGGTTCGGCTCCCATGGTCGAGAATATCTACTTTACTAAGAAAGTGTTATCCCAAATATAACATTTGTTACATATGACCACTTTCTAAATGGCATTGTGTGAACACTTACTCTGATTATAACCCATGCTGCTAGGTATTACTGGTACTTCTATTGATATATAAACTTCCATGGTGCCTTCCATAGATACTGGCGACTATGTTTGTTGTGAGCGGCGACTAAAGGGATCGGGTGCACGTGGTCAGGCTCGATGACTTGTTTTGATGCATGTCACCGTATCCTAATTGCGGTGTTGGTGCTCTTGATATTTATCACTGGATTGTCAGGTCCAAATTCGTTTATTTACAGACCTATATACTGGAAAATTGCTGAGCGCGGCGTTAAACCACAAACAAAACAAAAACAATGAAATGTCCGTTGCAAAACTGGCCGAGAGAGCCGAGGGTGAGAAATATAACACATAACTGATTTTATCTTATAATGGGTAGATTTCTCGGCAGGATAAAGCCAACGGATAAAAACGATATCCGTTGGGGTCATATGCGGATAGAGATGGAAATATCAAAGGTCACGTAGGGACTACTTTCACTGATTATAAACAAACTATGGCGTCACCCTCGTCATTCGGCGATCGAGTCTGAATTAACCATCGGGAATCTGGATAAACTGAAGGGATAATTGCTATCATTATCAAAAGAACAGTCTAACATACTGAAAATCAGTGTCTAACTGTGATGTAGCTGAGGCATTTTATAAGTTTTGGCAACTTTTGAGATATAAATTTCGAAACAATTTTGCGAGGGCACGAGGCCTAGCCAAGGAGGATCAGTAGCCATATCTGTGCTTGTAGACCTCTGCGGCTTGAAATCATTTCCACAAATTAAAATATTTGGATTTGGCCGAAATATGTTTGAATTGTCACCTTGTTCCGTTTTGTCGCTGAGTGTACATCTGACTACACTTCTTAATATGACAGGACAGACCGACTGTTAACAACGCCTGACCGTGGCGTCTCATGGACTAGGGTTAGAGTAGCTTCCCTTTGACAAAGGGCAGTTACTCTAGCGGACAGACCGATGGATTGCCGCAAAAGGCAATTAAAAACAACTGTTGTTTTTCGTATATGTTGCTTCGCCACTGTATAAGAAACATATTTCAGTTGGAACTATATTGGCAACTGTCACTGTCTGACTGACACATCACTTTTCCGGTGACGTAATAAATATTAATGCGCGCATTCCAGGAATACTCGCAATGTTTCGTTAATGTTTTGAGAGGGGGAAAGCGATTTTGAAGCACACAATTAAAGACTGACATTATATGATAAAGAGGTTATCACGCTTGTGTGTTTGGGGATGGTAAATATCCTGTATTAGGAATAAACACTATGTATTTAGCTCGCCAAGGCTCGCTAAATACAATGTTTATTCCTAATGCAGGATATTTACCATCAAACAGAACATCTACTAAAAAAGGTAGAATAGGTCTTCAGCAACCCATACTTGACGTAAAAGGCGACTATGCTTGTCGTAAAAGGCCAATAACGAGATCGTGTGGTCAGGCTCGCTGACTTGGTTGATGCATGTCAACAATTGCGAGGATCGTGCTCATGATATTAACCACAGGATTGTCTGGTCCAGACTCGATTATTTACAGACCGCCGTCATATAGCTGGTATATTACTGAGTGCGCGTAAAACAACAAACTAAACAACCAACCAACTTAAATGCAGAAAGACAATATATATCGGGTGGTGGGAGAGGAGGCCTGGGATTTTGCAGCTACATCTAAAAAACTAGAAACTTTTTTGTCATTATAAGTATGAACCAAAATATACGTTTAAATATTTTACCAAAAAAGCTTGCATACCCGTGAAGATCCGGGGTAGAATAGATCTTCAGTAACACATGCTTGCCGTGAAAGGCGTTAATGCTTGTCGTAAGAGGCGACTAACGGGATCGGGTGGTCAGGCTCTCTGACTTGGTTAATACGTGTCATCTATCCCAATTGCGTCATCGATGCTCATGATGCCAATCACTGGATTGTCTGATCCTGACTCGATTATTTACAGACCGCCATCATATAGCTTGAATTGCTGAGTGCGGCAATAAACAACAAACCAACCAACCGAAAAAGCTTGCAACAATATTTATTTTTGTGTGGCTAACAATTGACAATTCCTATAAAATCATACGCTCTGTGAAATCTTTGTACAAACTTGTACCTGAAAATTTGTGAAATGTAGACATCAATGGCTGGAGCTGCTGGAATATTGCTCGACATGACAGGAAAGTTGACCATGAGAAAGTTAAAGTAATCCCTTGTCATACAGTCTTGTGGATAGCCTTGTCGCTCTGAATATTTATGCATAGATCTATTATGAAACAGATGAGGCGTTTTCACTGGTCTCTTTTATGTTTAGCTCATGTATGTAACCAGAAGAAACGACTTGGCAATTTGACCGTTAATGAACGATATCAGATTTTTGATGTACCTGAAACTGAAGTTCTTCTTGGCAAATTTCCCTTGTATTGATATTGTCAATCCGAGCAGAAATTCCTAATCATCTGTACAAAGAAATAGATTAGCAAGAAGCGGATTGTATATCATATGCTGTGCTTCGTCATTGATGTAACGACCCGTGAAGATTCCGGGGTAGAATAGGTCTTCAGCAACCCATGCTTGCCGTAAAAGGTGACTATGCTTGTCGTAAAAGGCGACTAACGGGATCGGGTGCTCAGGATCGCTGACTTGATACATGTCATAGATCCCAATTGCGTGGATCGATGCTCATGATATCAATCACTGGCTTGTCTGGTCCAGAGTCGATTATTTACAGACCGCCGTCATATAGCTTGAATATTGCTGAGTGTGGCGTTAAACAACAAACAAACCAACCAACCAAATCACTGATGTAACCATCCTTGTTATTGTGTAAAGGAAACTAAGTCCTATCAGATGACGGAAACACCGTGAGATACGCTTCTGTTCTGGCTGGCAGGTAAACGGATATGTGTTTTCGATCCTGTAGATAACGCTTGTCCTACTTCCTTGTCAGCTTTGCGATTTCCTCGCAAAAAAACACGTCAAAACGGGAAAGGGATCCCAGATTGTATTTTAAACTTGTGCGCGAAGTGTATCCAAATACCCCGAAAAAAAATACATGGAACAAGTGTGGATCTAATGATCAAACTCATTTTTGTGTGAAAGAAAAGGAAATTCAAAATTAAAGTTGTCTTTGAATATGTGTATTGGAGTTTTCGTTTATCGTAAGTACAATATTATCTGGATACACCTTATGTAGGTAAAAAACATCAAGTATATTTCGTGACATATTCATCTATTGTAGTCAAACTGAGACATATTGGCGCAACTTCTGGTGCTTCAAATTAGGCCCCTTACTAATTTATAAACACTAGTTGAAAAATCTGTGTAATAATTTAAGTTTTATAAATATAATCTGATTATTGAGTGGCCCAGATCTAACTGTTGAATGCAAATGACCAAAACTGAACAAATATCTGTAATTTTCGAATCTGAAAGAATCGTGTCTTCAATTTCGTATTTAAGTATCGTTACTGTTACATGAACCGAAATTGATGTTCTGCTGCTTTTCTGCCGTAAAAATATACAACACAATACACTTTGACCCTCACATACATTGCATGTGTACACATGACCATGTGCTTTGCTATTTATATCGCAACCGTAAATTAGTTCCGCCCACTGTGTTTGATGCTGACGCCAAACACGATCGATTCCATTTTTTTATGATAAAACTACAGAATTTTTTTTGACATAACTAGATATGGAGCCATTTGTTGTATCCATGGTTTGTCATTCAAGCTGATACGAAGTTTGAAGTCAATGGTGATCTTGTTCCCGTATGGTTTTCAAGAAGCTTCTCCCGACACTCGGTTATGTTTACATTGTCATTCACTGTTCGAAACTGAAACACCGCCACTTTGCGGGCTATTTATAGTCAGGGTGGGCTTTAACACGTGAACAGTCAGTTGACCCTACTGTTGTCGTGAGATGAGTGAGACGTTGAGATTGCAGGTAATTGCGGATACAAAATATAAGGAAAAACGGATTAGGTAACAATTAGCGTATCTTGTTGCAATATTGCGGAAGAGTTTAAATCTCTCACATACGCCTACATGTATCCAGGAAAGGCAACATGGAATTTCACATATCAATAGAATCACCAGTAATACCTAGCAGCATGGGTTAAAATCAGAGTAAGTGTTCACACAATGCCATTTAGAAAGTGGTCAATTGTAACAAATGTTATATTTGGGATAACACTTTCTTAGTAAAGTAGATATTCTCGACCATGGGAGCCGAACCCATTTACACTTGTCAGAGGGGTACACAAAGTACGTGGTCTAGACTACCATTTGTTGGACTTTCATTTTGTGGAAGCATCGGTGGCTGAGTGGGGTTAGATCGCTGACTTTGTGTGTTGGGGATTAGGTGCCTCACTCTGGCAGTGTTGGTTCGAATCCCGGACGGGACGCAACCCAAAAAAATACGAGGATCGGTACCTTACTGAGAATTTGTTATCCCAAATAAAACAGTTCTTATAGAGTAAGTGTATAGAAAAGTATGCAAATTTAATCAATGGTCGTTTGTTATACTTTCTTTGGATACCTTCAATGAAATAGCCTGCCATGAAGACCCGGGGTAGAATAGGTCTTCAGCAACCCATGCTTGCAGTAAAAGGCGACTATGCTTGTCGTAAGAGGCGACTAATCGAGTCTGGCCAAGACGATCCAGTTATAGATAGCATGAGCATCGATACATGCTAATGAAATACGATGACATGCTTTGTTTGTTTGTTTGTTGTTTAACGACGCACTCAGCAATATTACAGTTATATGGTACCCGTGAAGATTCCGGGGTAGAATAGGTGTTCAGCAACCCATGCTTGCCGTAAAAGGTGACTATGCTTGTCGTAAAAGGCGACGAACGGGATCGGTTGGTCAGGCTCGCTGACTTGGTTGATGCATGTCATTGATCCCAATTGGGTGGATCGATGCTCATGATATCAATCACTGGATTGTCTGGTCCAGACTCGATTATTTACAGACCGCCGTCATATAGCTGGGATATTGTTGAGTGCGGCGTTAAACAACAAGACCTATTTTACCCCGGATCTTTAGGGGTCCCCGGTTGTTGGGACGACACAACAGTGGGACATGTATCAGATTTCCTAATATTGTCCTGCTCATCCTTGTCTCATGTAGACTTGCCAGTCGTCTTATCTGTTGTCACTTTATTATCCCCTGCCCCAACGAAGTTGGCGGGGGATATAGAAATGGGTTCCGTCCGTGTGTGTGTGTATGTGTGCGTGTGTGTGTGTGCGTGTGTGTGCGTGTGTGTGTGTGCGTGTGTGCGTCCCGAAGTCGTTTCCGGAGCATAACTCAGAAACCGTTAAATATTTCTCTACGAAACTCTGCATGTCTATCAGACTCATGCTGAACTGGTGCCTTTTGCTATTTAGGAGTTTAATAATTTTTTATTTTTTACGTTTTCATGGCAACAAGTTGGACTTAGGTTCTATAAGGGTGGTGTTCGTTTCCGGAGCATAACTCAAAAACCATTAGATACTTTCTTACAAAACTTTGCATGTCTACTAGGCACATACTGAACTGGTGCCTTTTGCTATTTAGGAATTTTATAAATTTTTATTTTTTACGTTTCCATTGCAACAAGTTTGACTCAGGTTCTATAAGGGTGCTGTTCGTTTCCGGAGCGTAACTCAAAAACCGTTAAATAATTTCTTACAAAACTTTGCATGTTTACCAGACACATACTGAACTGGTGCCTTTTGCTATATAGGAGTTTTATAAATTTTTATGTTTTACGTTTCCATGGCAACAAGTTGCACTTAGGTTCTATAAGGGTGGTGTTCGTTTCCGGAGCATAACTCAAAAACTGTTAAATAATTTCTTACAAAACTGTGCATGTCTACTAGGCACATACTGAACTGGTGCCTTTTGCTATTTAAGAATTTTATAAATTTTTATTTTTTACGTTTCCATTGCAACAAGTTGGACTTAGGTTCTATAGGGTAGAGTTTGTTTCCGGAGCATAACTCAAAACCCATTTAATAGTTTCCAACAAAAACTTTGCATGTTTACCATACACATACTGGACTAGTGCCTCTTGCTATTTAGGAATTTTAGAAATTTTTATTTTTCACGTTTCCATGGCAATAAGTTGTGTTCAGGGTGGTGTTCGTTTCCAGAGTGTAACTCAAAAAAAGTTAAATACTTTCTTACAAAACTTTGCATGTCTACCAGGCACATACTGAAATGGTGCCTTTTGATATATAGCACTTTTTAGAATCTTTTATTGTTTATGTTTCCATGACAACAAGTTTGATTTAAGTTTAAATATAGGATTGGTTTACTTAAGTAGTATAACAAATAAACTGTTAAATATTTCCTTGCCAAAAATTGCATGTCTATATATAAAGCGCATACTGAACTAGTGCCATTTGATATTAAGGAGTTTTAGAAATGTTTATTTTAGAATTTCCATTGCAGCTATTTTGACATGGGCCAAGAGAAATGTTGGGTCAGTTACCTGGTTTGGGACCATAACGTGTTAAAATGGGCGGGGGATATAGATGACTTTGTCAACTATACGCTTGTTTGTCTTGGCTTTGGAGTTGATGCTGATGCCTTGCTTCCTACTTTTGTTGACTGTTTGGACTGGTTGATGCAAGTCGTGTTTTGAGATGAAATATCTGGTTCAGTGACAGCTTGTTCACCAACGATGTTATGGATAGAACGTTTTGGCTTCGATTTCTTGATGGTAACAACAGGTAGATGATCTTCAAAATTATTTTTAATCTGATTGCTGTTCAACGATGTCAGGATCTGGAAGGACACGTGTAACTGACGTTTCTGATGCTTTTTTCAGCTTTTGATGGGCAAACGTAGATGGCTTCATTTCCTGAAAGCACTTTGCCGACAGAGAAATCTCGTTTGCCTTACACTCCAAGGAACAGACGCTATATCTGTTAACTGTTCCAGAATTTGACCGCTGCCACTTCGCTCATTCAAAACTGAAAATCTTGGTGGAAGGCCAAAGCACTTAACATCAATCGGCTGGCGAACATAGCTTTTGATGTGAGACCCGTGGCCGTCATATAGCAGGAGAGTTTTCTTGTCACTTCCGATTTTGGCATACTTCACAAAATGGCCTTTTAAATATCATTGAAATATTTCTGTATTGGACCATCCTGTCTCACTAACAGTTCCACATGTTACAACTGTCGATCCAGCTAAGAGATCATCGCACATGCATGACCCAGGGAAAATTAAAAAAGTGGAATCTTCAGACCCAATGCATTGTCGCATCCCAAAACTGTGACTGTAGAGGATTTCAATTGGAACCACATCTGTAGATCCACCTATTTGCGGTGGATAATGTGCGAGATTGATTACGTGACCCGTGAAGATCCGGGGTAGAATAGGTCTTCAGCAACCCATGCTTGCTGTTAAAGGCTACTATTCTTGTCGTAAGAGGCAACTAACAGGATCGGCTGTTCAGGCTCGCTGACTTGGTTGATGCATGTCATTGATCCCAATTGCGTGGATCGAGGTTTATGATATCAAACACTGGATTGTCTGGTCCAGACTCGATTATTTACAGACCGCGGTCACATACCTGCTGAGTGCGGCGTTAAACAACAAACCAACCAACCAATCGAGATTTGAAGAGGTCATTATGCGACATCGTATTGGCCACAACAGATGGTGTGATCCTCCATTTTGTATCCATTGTGGTGAGGGAATCACGGTAAAGCATCAATCTCATTAAAATAAGATCTTGGTTCTCGCTATCACAAAACAAAGATCTGAATATATCCTTTAAGGGTTACGTCAGAACGACCTTTCATCCAACCATTCAGAGCATCCCTTAACAGATCATGAAAGTGACAGTTGGAATATGTTTTCTATTCATGCAACCACGAAATATTTAACACGGGGGTATTCCGAACGACAGTTACGGGTTTTATGATTATATCCATACAATCTAGGCAATCTATAAGCCATTCCAGAATTTTCTTCTTGTCAGTTTTAATTTTTTTTAAAGAAAATACGTCAAAATATGTTTCGAAGCGTAGTCGCCATTTTGAAACTAGTGTCGTAAAGCTCGAGAAAGCTGTCTTCTGATTGGCTAATGTCGATTTCTTGTCGGTCATTTCATTGGTCGGTCAAAATTCGCGAAAAGTCGTTCTGACGTGACCCGTAATGGGATGTCCTCAGATCTTTGTTTAGCGGTAGCGAAAACTAAGATCTGATTTTAATGAGATTTGGTAAAGCAACATGTTCTGTATTGATTTTGCCATCACAAGGGATAAATATTTCAAATCATCAACTATCAAGGATCTTTTAATCGTATAAGTTCTCATTTGATTAGTTTTTTTAAAGGAAATTGAATTGTTTTAAAAAACTTTGATTAAAATGTTTTGAAATTGTCTATATGTCATTTGCAAAATTGGTAGATTAAATTTGCAAACTGAGATTGTTAGTGGCTGTATTCTTGAAGGGGGTTAAAGTACTGTAAAATTATTGTCCCCCTGAAAGAGTACGTAAGTTCCACATCATTCAAAGTACATTTGGGTCTCCCCCATTTTTAATCGTAATATATTTGTTAGTTTTAATTGATAACCACAATTGACTAAAATCTAAAATGACTTGAGGAAGTCATGGTGTAAATCCTGCTGGGGAGCAGAAATATTATAAGTCCCCACGCTCCCAAGTATGGTGGCCTAACATTGGTTGCTGGCGATCTCTAGGTCGTTTTTATCATGTTTTGTTATGTATATTAAAATCGTTTTATCGTCACATACTAGTTTCAAATATGTCTCAGATACGCCGACGTCAACCACAACCCCAGACGTTGCAGTTGTTGGCCGAGTGGGCTACTATTTCCCAGGATGTGATTTGCATACTCGTCTCTTCCATTGGCAGGAGCTGCAAGGCCGCTATCGATTCCAACGTGGGACATAAGCATTATTGATGGACTTTTCCTATGTCTTATATTATTTCCGATAAGTGAGATGACTACAATCACCAAGTGTTCTCTCCACAACATTATGGCTCAATACCTTGTGCGGTTCCTCGAATAAATGTATTTTCCTACCTCGCACAAATCTGGCTTTTTCTGAAGGATCTATCTATCTATCTATCTATCAAGCTATCTATCTATCTATCTATCTATCTATCTATCTATCATGTTGTATTTGGAGTAAGAGATTTACCACAAAACGAACAGAATTTCATGTCATGAAATCCTTTCCTTACATGGCAGGGAACAATAATACAATGACAAATGAAATGGTCATTTATTTAAATAGCACAACTAAAAGCTGATACATTGTTCACAATATAAAGATGAAAGTGTCTGTTTGCTTGAATGAGCATAATTGTATGACAAGAAAATAACTACTTGGAATGAACACTTTTGCTGTGAAACAATGAAAGAAAATGGAAGTGTAGTTTCGACAGAATAATGTTACTATTGAAAACAACATGCTTCACAAATATATGTTTGATCAATTGTAGGTGTGGTTTATGACATGTTTCATGTGCATAAGGTGTACGATAACAACTTTATGAATCTGGTCATGTGTATACACCATATTTGTCATAGATATGAGAACAGCGACCAGTTACTACTGTCGGCACAAAAACTCTGTACGTCCGACGTGGAACTTAATCAATAGATATCTAAATGGTCTGAAAACGGATCAATCACCATTCAGAATGCACAATATGCCAATGAATTTGATTATCAATTTTCAGACATATTGGATAAAGACCATCGCATCTTTTCCATTTGTAATTTCGATTCTCAGTTAATGGGATAAATTAAATTTATGTGAGATAACATGACACTGCTCTCTTTGTATATTGGTGTCTCTTACATACTGTGATACCAGAATTGCATGGGTTAATCTATGTGTGATAACATTGTCAGCCAAGTGCAGTCTAGAAACGTTAACGTTTTATGTCTTTTAACAATAACCCGGGAAGTTTAAACCGTATAGATTTGCTCTACAATATCACCTCTGTCAAAATGATGAAACGAGTAATAGCGTATAGACATGTCGATCGCCTGGTTTTGTTGGAGAGCATCCACCCGGCGATCGGAAGGTCCGGCCGCTTCATACCAAAAGACGTTAAAAGATTGTACTTGTTATTACCTTGCCTCGCGCGCGGCATTAAGGGGCTAATACAAGGACTGGTCGCCTCGGAGTCAGGATACTGTGTCTGCGTGGGGTATCCATGTTAAACTGCGGCATGGTATCTTAGTGGGATAGCACTAATAAAATCGACCTTAGTCTTGACTAGTACAAACAGCCACATACACACACGTGCATGCACGTCGCTATATAAGTACAATAATCCTTCTATAGCGACGTTAAACTTCATTTAACCTCACCTCACCTGTGATAATTATACCAAAAATTGACATTTGTATTAAGGATGCAATGTGTTCCTTTATAAAATGCCTGTGATGTGAATTGTTGAATGACATATCTGTGTTGGGCGTTTCTGTATGATTTTGTCCGTGCCATATAGTTAAACATAACACCCGTAGTTTACAACTTGGCTGTGTCATACTTTCTCATATTACATGCAAAAGTTTCTTATACTGCATGCAATAGTTACACTATTCTATTTTGTTTGCCCGTGTTGTATTGACCCAGTCAACATCGGTAACGTGGTTGATAGCGTGTCATAGTGCCCATAAATCTCGGATCATTGCTTGTGTCTATTGTCAATGATTTGCCTGGTTCAGATTCAGTCATGTACAGGGCCTAGTGATATATCGTGAATATTGCAAAGCGGCCTTAAATAACATTGATCCTTTTCACTGTAATTGAGTGATCAGGAAATACTACAACCATCTGAAATACGTCCGTGTCTGTCTGCAGGTGCATGATGAAGATATATATTTTAACAGTTGCACAGCTGAGAACACATGCATTACTGTAATCATGTCAATAATACAAATATACTGAGATAAAAGAACTGACTAAATAGTACCTGAGACATAAAAAGTCTCCAAACAATAAGGTGAAGATCCATGTCGACCAACCCGTGTTACATATTTGCGTAGACACTGGAAGCTCTGTGGTATTCCTTCACCATGTCGTAACAGAACTTGTACTGATCCTAAAACAACAGAATATAACAACTAGAGATAATACATGTTGGTGTCTGCTGATCCAGAAGTGATGGTGAACTGAACAGATAACGTATATATGCACTTCAATTAATTTAATACGGCGCGCAACACCGACGCTATCCTATCCTATGCCATTTTGGGGGGAATGAAATAAGAGCTGTGAAATATAGATATGCTATAATTAGCAACGAGCTCATGTTATGCGTTTCATGTGCATACTTATAGATTTGTTCACTGCAGTTTGAATACACGGGCTGTAAATGTGACTACAGGCAAGAATAGGGTACTGCAGTCACACACTGTAGTTCAAATCAAATTGGTACTGTGTTTTAATGACGAAATATGTGAAAGGATTTTTCGTAATCATACGTGTTTTTAACGCAAAATAACAATAGTTTTCAGTAAATCAGTATAACTGTGACAACAACGTTCTGTTTCTGTGAGGTCACAATGGGTGTTGGATATAGTACAACGGTGAGGCAGTATTCAGTACTCACATACGACTGTACGAACTGGTGTCTGATACACTGGAGTTCCCGGATGGTCAGGTAGATGTCCACATCCTTGTCCAGTCTGAGTCTGCTGATGATGTTGAGGACGCTGCAGAACACTCCACACAGTCGGGCACCGTCACTGTAACGAGACCAGGGGCATAGGATCGAACAAAGAGTGTCTTTTTTTTGTCTTGAACTATGCTTACAAATGCTGTGGTATATTCATGTTCTTTAGAACAGAATCTGTACTCACGGACAATGCACAAGCGTCTTGTGGTCTTCGGAAGTACCCATAGTGTCGATCTCATTCACGAACTCCAGCATAGCTTCCGTGCTCCCAGGGATGCGGGATTTCATCTTGTACACTGTGATCAGTCGACTTGAATCGATCTGGAAACCATAAACATTACAGTGAACTTGATATTGTTGTAACTAGCATTCTCGTGGCATCAGTCTTTACGTCTGATCAAAAGTTTAATATAATGTGCACGATGTAAAGTGATAGATTGTAGTACATGAATACTCCTATCCCCAGACACCAACTCCAGCACAAACAAACTACCTT
This sequence comes from Haliotis rufescens, assembly GCF_023055435.1. NCBI lineage: Eukaryota > Metazoa > Mollusca > Gastropoda > Lepetellida > Haliotidae > Haliotis > Haliotis rufescens. The sequence continues at coordinate 24,924,545 of NW_025963824.1, read as the reverse complement.
AATGGAGATTGGGTAGCAATGCTCTATGAACTGGCAGATTGGTGTCACTCCTATTGGGCGTGGTGTGTTGATCCAATCTCATTATAACCAGATCTTCGATATCGCTTCCGCTAAACAAGGATCTGTTGACATCTCATTAAGGGTAACGTCAGAAAGACCTTTTATCTGACAAATCAGAGCGTCGCCGACAAGAACATGTAAAGGACTGTCAGAATACGATTTCTGATCGTGCACGCTACAAAGATTTAACACTGGGTATTCCAAACGACAGTTACGGGTTTTACTACTGAATCCAGACAATCTAGGTAATCAACTAGCCATTCCAGAATGTTTGTTTGTTCCGTTTTCAAATTTTTAATCGAGAATTTGTCAAAACAAGTTTCAAACCAAAGCCGCAAGTTTGAAACTAAAGCCGCAAAGCTTGAGAAAGCTGCCTTTCAGATTGGCTAATGTCGTCTCTTGTCAGTCATTCCATTGGTCAGTCAAAATTCGCGGAAGGTTGGTCTGATGTGACCCGTTACTTCAGCAGAAGCGAAAGCTAAGATCTGATTGAATGAGATTGGACCAACACACCAAGCTGCAAATTCTGATTTAAATGAGATTGTGCGTCGGTCATGTTTTCAGTCAGGGGTATGTCTAAGACAGACTCGATTATCTACAGTACACCCTGACATTGCTAGAATGTTGTTGACTACTTTCACTGACATACTTCCTGATACATAAATGATATGAACTGATATGATGCAATCATATCATCTTAAATATTATGTGCTTTCATATGGCTCAATATGATTTGACGACTGGTGAATGAGGTCGCACCTCTTCATTCAGTGTTACTGTTATCTGAACGATGGTAAAGATGTCTCTTGTAGTGTCCTCTGTGTTGTATGTGACTCGGAAAGGGCCCATCTCCAACACTTGATCCTTCATGGGATACAGTCTCTGAAAGGTTAACTATGAGATGAATACGAAAATATACACATCTGAGACTATCATTAATTCAAATAGGACATATATGTAGTCCCCACTAATCACCTGCAATATCGTCACCAAAGAAAACCTACACACATATCTAAACAGAAGATGTCACAAGAAACACAGTATTTATTTAATTCATCGATGACAACGTATATTGTGTATGAAGCACGTGTTGATATCATTACATGCCCCATATTTGAAGTTTGAAAGAACTGCAAAATAGTATAGGCTACGTTTGTTTACTTCAAATAAACATATTATGAATAAGGGAAAAAAACAGAGAGCGTTGGATGGTACATTAATCAAAAAGGATCTCAAGTGTTCACAAACTATTGACCGCACATTTTACTAGGCTTTCTGCAAGGGTGTTGTTAGGCTCTCATGCCATTTAAAGCGGTTCGCAAACTATTGACCGCACATTTTATTAGGCTTTCTGCAAGGGTGTTGTTAGGCTCTCATGCCATTTAAAGCGGTTCGCAAACTATTGACCGCACATTTTATTAGGCTTTCTGCAAGGGTGTTGTTAGGCTCTCATGCCATTTAAAGCGGTGACTGTTGACTACTTCTTCTGCAGTGTAGCGTGACGAGCTGATGCCCATGTTTGATGTCACTGCTGAACACTATGTTAACAAAAGCGGAGTATAATCCTTGTGTGGGATACCAACCTTATCGTCTTCGAGACAGACAATGGTGAAACAGTCGTGATCATACACCAGTCTCCAAAAGTCAACAACAGTCGGTGTCACTGGTGTCTGGGTTGCTATTATACCATGGGCACGTGTGGCAGACTGGAGTCAAAACAAATCAAACAATGATCATCGTTATCATGCATGGAACAAACAGTGGCAAAGGATTTTAATATTAATATCAATACTGAAACAGATCACTGCTTATGAACACTATTACCATGTGATATATCTTGATTTCTTCTATTGCAAAGAAGACAGCAGTCAACTTACTGGAAGCACTACTGCGTTGATGTAGTCATTATGGCCTGGCACGGGAGTGGAAAGATAGGGTCGAACATTGTTCGCTGAAAGAATAATGACATTTGTTATTTCCTAAAGAAGATAAGGTTAGTAATCTTGCGTGGTCCCTAAACTAAACACCGATAGTGTGGTAGAATATATCAGACTATCTAAACATAGATTACGACGCAAAAACGAACATAAATACTCATGGTTAGGCAGTGTGTATTTTGTGTCAGAAATTGGAATTGCATATCTTTGTTTGTTATTTCTAAACATTTTAAATCTTGCATGACGAGTGCACGTGCAATCTTGTGGATTCAAATTTTGAACAAGGTGCGTGTTGTTTAGAAATAATATTAACTAATAGTAACTTAAAATATCTTAATGTGAATGTGGGTGGATGGAATGCCCGCTGACCAACACCAGTTCCAATTCGTGCTTATGACAGGGCTTTGAACAGATTGCAGAAGGAACAAAATGTTAACATCAACTCCTTGACTCCTAAAATGTCAACACGTAGAAGTATTTTGCTTTTGTCTTCACCTGGTACGATGTCTTGATTCCTGTTTTTGCTTCTGTTCTCCGGGAGTTGAGCTGCAGACACTGCATTATCATCTACATCCTGCTGCATCGCTTTGAGTGACTGCGGAAACAAGCAATGTAAGGTACGGCGTGTTCATTAAAGATCACACATCTTTGATGTCACAAATTAATATGAGAGAAAACATATATAGACAGTATACGTGTAATTAAAAAGATTTATAGATATATTCAAGTGATTTTAGAAGCTGAAGCACCAGGATTAGCTGAGGACTGACTTATTTGACATCAAGGTAAATTCATCGCATCGGCTTTCCTTGACTACATCACATAGAATCACATAGTATCACTGTTGTAACATGATGTTGCTAGTCTCTGTATATGTAAAGCTTGATATATAACCATGTCCTACCCACGTGGTTGATACTAGCATCTGTACCGAAACGTTACATAAATAAATGAAAGCTTAAATCCTTCAGTCATTTCCGTCATCACATTCAAGTTGGTTAGATTATAATTTATATACTCAAATATCACTGGTCCAGCCAAAACAGTTAGTGAGAGAGTATGTTTTACACCACTTTTAGCAAGAGTCCAGCAATATCACAGAACCGTGAGGAGTGAGCATTTAAGCCACTTTGCAAAGCCCCCTTCCAACAACACAATAACGAAGCATTGTTTTAGTGTAGCTATTTCGTAGCCCATTAGTTGTACCTGAAACTGCCTGTTCATCTCCGCCTCTTCGTGTCTGGTATATGTCAAACCACTTCCAATTGTTTTCTCAAATTCAGCAGAGGTATAAAAAGTCCCCCTGCTCCCAAGAGCTTCAATAAGAACATCATGAACAAAGCGGTACTGCTCCTGGAAACATGCAAACAAATGTCGTCATTAGAATGTAGTCTCTTGTGGTTATCATATATAACTGAAAAAGTAACATAATTGTCATGATGCTACCAAACAATCATGTTTAGCCTCTTCACAGTTTGGACTTACCACAGTCTGCACCATGTTCATCCTAGCCTCTCTCATCTTGGACACACACGAGAACACGTTTACTTTGTTCAGAGACTCGGCTTCATCAAAGAGGTTGTCGAGCGCAATGAACGTCCCCGTACGTCCAACGCCAGCGCTGAAGCCATGAAAAAATAAGTTGCCAGCAAATCAGATATGCAGGTGAGTCATTTGGAGATCAGATACACAGTAGGTGATATGGAGATAACAACAGCAAGGAATAAGTTACCAGGGAATTCTATGTGGAGGTTGAGTACTCGGAGATGAGATATACAGTGATGATAAGGAGATACAGAAACATCAGTCAGCAAGGGATCCGATATGAGAAAAACGAGTTAGCCTATCCTCCATTTCTCATTTCGTTCTTGCAGATACGTTTCCCAAGTTTACATGGCAATAATGCAATAATTCGATATGACTATAGTACAGTAAATTGAGCACAGTATGTTGTAGAAAAAGATGAAAATGCCTACACACATCTCATCTTATAGTAAGCATGGTTTGATATGAATCCTGCAATTTTGCTGTCAAAAAAGATGAAATCTTTCAAATGAGGATTACATGATATAGGTAAAAAGAATATGTAAAAGTCAAAAGATCAGTGTATCCGACTGTACATCAATGGGTATGCTGGATACATATGAAGGTACCCTCTGGAAACGGGTATCACTGTGCAGGTCTTCAAACGGTGCCACTTGAATGGCTAGAGGTATTTTGTTTCTAGTTGAAAGCGCAAACATATCTTGGAAATGTCACAGGCAACATACCTGCAGTGAACTACAACAGGTCCGGTAATGTCCTCCTCTGATGACGTCAGACTCCTGTACTGCTTCCAGAAACCGACCAGAGCCGGCGCTGAAGGAACATCGTGGTCAGGCCAGGACGTGAAGTGAAGCTGCGTCACTGTCCTCTTGTCAGAGGGCTAGAAATAGCATCTCAAATGAAACAGATCTACATGTCTCATATGGGATGGGAGCGGTTGGGTAGCCTAGTGGTTAAAGGGTTCGCTCGTCATGCCGAACACCCGTATTCTGGTGTACCCCGCCGTGATATTGCTGGAATATTGCTAAAAGCGGCGTAAAACCATACTCACTCTCTCACTCACTTATATGGAACGGAGGAAGTGTCAGTTCTGATAACAACATATTGCACAACTCTGATTTCCTTATATTAAGTGTATTTCAGTACAAATAATAATAATGATAAAAGCGACAAACCCCCTTTTAATAGCCACAAGACATATCTGCTAAAAGCAGAGTACGATTCCGACTATATAGTAAATATTATAAAATACCAATTATATTGCGCTATATTTCAACACAAGCATGCTCAAAGCGCTACACTGTTATCACACAGATCACAGCATTTCACAGTTCCCTAGGGGTATATGACCAAAGCTTCCTGTTGGGGGCTAGATGGTAAACAGTGAGTGTCACATTACTATTTCATCCTACCGGGTACCCATTAACAGCTGGGTTAAGAGAGGCATATTTCGGACAAAGTCACGTGTCTCGGGAGACACCCTATGTGCAACATGTGCTTCAGTATCGCGCAGGACCAAAGGACCTACTTTCGTAGAATGGTGAACACTGTATTTTCTGATGGTAAAGTCCGCCCTGACTGTGGCCAACAGTGGCTTGATAACAATGCGACCACACATCTTCTGTTCTTTCTCGTCAGGCCAGTATTGTTCGCACTTTTTCTGAAAAGAAAGTGGATGGTTATGTGTATCCTTGACTGCAAAATGTAATGTTTCAGCACTTAATATATAGGTAATATAATTAATATCTGAAAAAGTCAATCATGCGCCTCTAAATTCTAATTTTAGACGGCTCTCAACGCCTATCAGTTATATCAAGGTTGCTCGAGGGAAGGGGAAAGGCAAAGGGAGACAGACGTTTGTTACCATCACAGATTATTACAAGAGGAATGTGTTCAAGTAAACTCTTTACTTTTCAGTTCAGCTTACCCTGTTTAGTTCCATGATTCTAGTTAGCATGATGATTATCGAGACGTTTTCCTGCCACACCATCCTCCAGAAATCGTTCACAGTGACAGGGTTTGGTCCTGGAATATAATACCACGACCATGACCATGAGATTATTTCAACCTTTAGTTTTGAAAATAGTGTGTGTCCATAGTAATGGTATATGACAGGCATTGGTAGTGTGATGGCGAATTCCGGGTCAGAGAAGGCCGACGCGCGAAGATCCGGGTTAGAACAGGTCTTCAGGACTAGGCGACAAATAGGCGACTAACGGGATCGGGTGGTCAGGCTCAGTGACTTGGTTGATGCATGACATCATATCCCAATTGTGTGGATCGATGCTCATGATATCAATCACTGGACTGTCTGTTCCACACTCGATCATTTAAAGACAGCCGTCATATAGGTGGAATATTGTTGGGCGTGGCGTTAAACAACAAACAAATAAACAAATATACACAGGAGGTCATCCAAAATCACGTATGTAAATAAAACCGTTCACAGATCCACTTTGTAGGCTTGCAATGAAGGAAATGATATAGCAATAGTTTTGTATATGTGTTTATGAGGAATCAGTCATCTATCTACCAAACATATAATAACGTTCAAGACATATACCTTGTGCAGCAATGAACACACTGGATTCGGAGAAGCCCTGAAACAAACACACATATTGTGCAGTTTCAGATGACAAACACATCATACAAAATTGCTTTTCGCTCACTCATTTATTTGCAAGGGGCAGTTTGGAATAATATACATTCGGGAATAGCTAACCATTTGATTAAGTGTGGCTTACAGTTATGTAGCTGGCGTGGATATAGTTCCATGTGGCATCACCATCTGGCATCAGAACAACGCGACTGTCGTCATCTGTTCAAAAGAGAAATTAGGATATGTTTTCATATGACGAAACACACACACGATGATATCTACTCAATAAACATTGTTTAATGGAGACGCTATTTAGAATACTAGTGTCACACCATCAAAGAAATTGAATAATAAATTCATGTTGTATAGCAAAGTCATCTAACGTTCAAAATGAAATTTCCTGTTTGCTGCATGAGGCAAATATGAATATGAGGCCAGTCAATATGTATATTCTACCAATCATATGTAAATCCCCCCAAACGTATAAGCTGAAATCCTGAAACTTTGATTTACATAAGACTGTGACATTTACCTATGTAGCAGGACATATATATGATATCTTCTTTAGAATAGAGTAAAAGTAAATATACCCGGAAGTGCAAATACAAGAAATACGGATCTGGACCCCGTTCCAGTGTTAAAGAAAAGGAGTAACGATCGACTTAGCGCTAAAATCGCTTTGTGGAACCGGGCCCGGATGAATGTTTTCCTTTCAGATTTGAGGGTGTAAGTGAGCATTTGATGTATGAAATAGAGCAAGCCATTCTTTTCAAACGGGGTTAAAATCCTATTTAGTTATTGGTTTCATTAACTATTAGATTGCAGCACACACGATTCATTACAAAACAATACCCCCAAAACGTACATGTACGCCAATAATAGGCTCTTTTATGTACATTAGTATTTCACTTAAACTCACATGGAAATAGTTCCAAGAAACGGTTCCTCTTTTTGTTCTCAGGTTTTCTCCCTTCGACATGAGCTCCGTGTATTCCATAACGGAGTAGCTGAAAATATAAAGCGTAAATGCAATAACTAGTCTTGATTTGGCGTAAAGGGCAAAACAGCTGTGGAAACTGTGTGAATGGATCACTGATAATCAGTGATGACACCAGGTGTTCGCAGTTTTTACGTCTCGAAAGAATTGCATCCTTCTATACCATACTGATAATGTGTATATTCATGTTGACCATGCCATATACAAAACATGAAGGTAACCCTTAAGGTATCGTAAGATTTCGATTGGCGAAATAGTTAGGGATGTACATACTTTCCTCTGTTATATCAAATGAATAACGCCATTATAACAGCACTCCTTTGCAAAACGAATGAACATGTGCTTTTAAAGAGGCATGTCTTTACTTTAGATTACAGTTGTATTTATCAATTTAACCACGCCCTACCTTGTACTCGTGTTCGAATCCCACGCCTGTCACTCTGTCCATGACGTACTGCTTGAGTCTGTCCAGGGGCACAGGGGCCGGGACGACGTTGTAGTATGGCTCCGAGTTCTCGTACATGTTGTCTGCAGGAGGCTTTGGTTTCTTAGCAGGCCTCTCAGGTGGCGCAGGTTTACCTGCAGCAGGAGCGTCCTTCTCACCTTTACCAAGAGCAATAAGATATTAATGCAACGTTCTTTTCAGGTAAATGCCCTTAAAAAGATATGCTGCTAAATAGTGTGTCTGATGTATTGACTATGTTTGTGTACTTATACCCTATATGTCATGGTTATACCCTATATGAAATGTGTACATAACAACTGATGCGACACGACGTTGTCACTCTTAAATCGTAATTATTTCTATCACATTCGGTGTTAGGTACTCCTGATGTAGACAGAGATAAAGCATAGCATGATCATCAGTGCGAGCAAATTGTGGTTCCTGATTTGCCATAAAAAGGGACAAATTCTAAAACGAGAATAATAGTTCATAACCGTAGTACTAACATGTTAGGACACACCTTTTACTTTACCGAGAGAAATTGTATTTTCCTCTTGTCTTGACTTCATATTACGTCTTCTGGAACATAAACCATCCTCTGTTTTAATGTGTATGTACATGGTATTACAATTTATAGTAGTTTCCGTAGATACTCATTGCATACACGTCTTTAGAAGTGTGGTACAATGTGCAATGCCAAACAACTTTTATAATGTTTATTACTGTCATAGTGTGTTCCGTTGTGTATATTCAAGTAAAACCTTCCATATATGCTTCAGTGGTTGTGTGACTGAATATTGCTTGACGTCAAAGTGAGCAATGTTCCGGCTATACGTCACGATCTGTAAAACATCGAGTCTGGCAGGCGGGTGACTGAAGGTAAGATGTTCGGACCCATGCCATTAACGTCATTGTGTTTGACTACCCGATCGACATTGTACGTGTTGTGGATTCATCTCTCATGAATATAAGATGTTACAAACGATATTATAAGTATGACACATACCTCTTGATGACGACCAACAGGACTACGAGGATCACTGCCACTAGTACAGCTACTACCGCTCCACTCACTGCCCCAACGGTAGAACTGGATATGGAACCGTCGCCCCTTTGAGAGCTTGTAGACACTATAGTATTAAAAAGTCAAAAAAGTTTCATACTTTGGTTCATGAGTGAGTTATTAAGGTGTTACATGCGATTAAGTTTAATATATCTATTTCATTTCAGGGTAGACTCTTAAAAGATATTGACACCAATCAAAGATGTATTGATATTACAAAACAATTTCTCACTCTCGGAAATAAATAATATCACTGTCTATATTAACGTCTAAAATAAAGGAGAGGGAAAAGTGTTAAATACCTAAAGCTGTTAATCTACTCACGCTTGCAGGAATCACCCTTGTAACCTTTTTCGCACCCAAGTATGCATGAGCCATTGGAGGGCTGACATGTCTCATTAAGACAATTGCCACAGGGATGTTGGCAGTTTTCTCCATAGGTATTGTTGACACACTCTAAATCCATGAAAATGTGCAGGCTGATTTTTTTATGAAACTGTTAGGGAATCAGTTTTACTTCATACTATCATTCAGTATTCCTGTTTGTTTACTGGCTGACGCTGGTACAATTATGTATGTATAAATTGCTTACTGATTGTGCAAGGTATTCTTAAAATATTTGAAGTCAATCCTAATACATGACCTGAACGATTTGGTCGTAATCCTTCTTCACGTTCTGAATTACTGTTTTATCCGAATATAGGTTTCTCTACTGACATTGTCAAACAAAACTTCATGTAAACTACTAGAGGATATCAGAAGGTTATGAGCGTGGCACATCTAGGTTGTTGTTATGCTTACATGTGACTAATATTAGTACTGACCTCTGTTTGTTGAGACATCTGTCACAATTCGTTGTGTGAGAGAGAGAGAGAGAGAGAGAGAAAGAGAGAGAGAGAGAGAGAGAGAGAGAGAGAGAAAGAGAGAGAGAGAGAGAGAGAGAGAGAGAGGGCTAACCTTGTTGACATAGTGGAGCTTCATAGCCAGGCTGACATCCTTCAGGACACTCTCCATCTAGTGACTTGCAGTTGCCTCCCTTGCATTGCCCACAAGCAGTACAGTTGGAACCATAATAACCATCAGCACATTCTGAAAGCAGATGTTGTGAGAGGCCTAATGACGCACATTCTGAAAGTAGATGTTGTGATAGGTTTAATGACGCACATTCTGAAAGCAGATGTTGTGAGAGGCTTAATTACGCACATTCTGAAAGTAGATGTTGTAAGAGGCTTAATGACGCACATTCTGAAAGTAGAAGTTGGGAGAGGCTTAATGAGACCCATTCTGAAGGCAGATGTTATGATAGACTTAATGACGCACATTCTGAAAGCAGACGTTGTGAGAGGCTTAATGACGCACATTCTGAAAGTAGATGTTGTGAGAGGCTTAATTACGCACATTCTGAAAGTAGATGTGAGAGGTTTAATGACGTACATTCTGAAAGTAGATGTTGTAAGAGGCTTAATGACGCACATTCTGAAAGCAGATGTTGTGATAGGTTAAATGACGCACATTCTGAAAGTAGATGTTGTGATAGGTTTAATGACGCACATTCTGAAAGCAGATGTTGTGAGAGGCTTAATGACGCACATTCTGATAGCAGAGGTTGGGGTAGGTTTAATGACGCACATTCTGAAAGCAGATATTGTAAGAGGCTTAATGACGCACATTCTGAAAGCAGATGTTGTGATAGGTTTAATGACGCAAATTCTGAAAGTAGATGTTGTGATAGGTTTAATGACGCACATTCTGAAAGCAGATGTTGTGAGAGGCTTAACGACGCACATTCTGATAGCATAGGTTGGGATAGGTTTAATGACGCACATTCTGAAAGCAGATATTGTAAGAGGTGTAATGACGCACATTCTGAAAGTAGATGTTGTGAGAGGCTTAATGACACACATTCTGAAAGCAGATGTGAGAGGTTAAATGACGCACATTCTGAAAGTAGATGTTGTGAGAGGTTTAATGACGCACATCCTGAAAGTATATGTTGTGATAGGCTTCATGACGCACATTCTGTAAGCAGATATTATGAGAGGCTTAATGACGCACATTCTGAAAGTAGATATTAGGAGAGGTTTAATGACGCACATTCTGAAAGTAGATATTGGGAGAGGCTTAATGAGACCCATTCTGACAGCGGATGTTATGATAGACTTAATTACGCACATTCTGAAAGCAGACGTTGTGAGAGGCTTAATGACGCACATTCTGAAAGTAGATGTTGTGAGAGGCTTAATTACGCACATTCTGAAAGTAGATGTGAGAGGTTTAATGACGTACATTCTGAAAGTAGATGTTTTGAGAAGCTTAATGACGTACATTCTGAAAGTAGATGTTGTGAGAGGTTTAATGACGCACATTCTGAAAGTAGATGTTGTGAGAGGTTTAATGACGCACATTCTGAAAGTAGATATTGGGAGAGGCTTAATGAGACCCATTCTGAAAGCAGATGTTATGAGAGGCCAAATGACGCACATTCTGAAAGTAGATTTTGTGAGCGGCTTAATGACGCACATTCTGAAAGCAGATGTTGTGATAGGCTTAATGACTCACATTCTGAAAACAGATGTTATAAGAGGTTTAATGACGCACATTCTGACAGCAGATCTTGTGAGGGGCTTAATGACGAACATTCTGAAAGTAGGTATTGTTTGAGGCTTAATGGAGCACATTCTGAAAGCAGATGTTGTGAGCGGCTAAATGATGCACATTCTGAAGGCAGATGTTGTGATGATGTTGTGCTGCTGAGTAGGAAAGATTGATGGATGATCGAGGTTTCTTTATTTAAGCTCCAAACATGTCATTGTTATTTTCCATTTTAGTGTCTGTACAACATGAAATGAAACGTAATTTACACATGTCATTTATTTGAGATAATGTTGCGATATTATTACCTTTACACAAAGGTCCTTTGAAATCATTGCTGCATCCTTCAAGGCAGCTTCCATTCACATGGTGACAAGTTGTTAATGTACGACACTGGCCACAACTTGACGAACAGTTCACTCCATAAAATGTGTCTTGACACACTTTTAAAATGGAATAGAATAACCATATAAAAGGCAGAAAGGAGAATAATAAATACTGTGTAGGAGTGATCCTCCCCTATCATGTTTAACGTTTATCACAAACCTACATCAAACCATAATGCTGTGTATCAGTAGGTACAGATTGGAACTGACATTGTGATGCCAATAAAATATATTTATTTCCATACGCATGTATGACCTAATCACTACTTTTTAATATAGTGACTCCAGATGAAATAAGATATGTTACCTGTGTTAATGAAAGATAAGTTGTATTCTGAGACGTTTCACTAGATAATATCACAGGCATAAATTCGATTACGTGTGAAAGATCGCACTGCAGACACTACAATAACCAACATATATGTAAAGCAAGAAAATTCAAGTTCTCCACAAAGTCGGGATAGAATGTGTCTATGTTGTTACATACTCTCATGGCACAGCGGGCGTTGATATCCAGCCTTACACCCAGTAGAACATGTCCCATCTTGCCTGGAGCAGTTGGTTTTGTCCTGACAGTGTCCACACTCGATGCAGGGCGACCCGTAGGAACCAGCCGGACATGCTGTATATCAATAAGTACAATTGGAACTGACATTGTGATGCCAACATATTGTATTTATTCCCATTTGTGATTTAATCACTACTTTTAAATATATTGAATCCAGATGAACAAAAATATGTTACCTGTGCTACAAAGTGGAGGTTCATATCCAGGTTTACAGCCAGTCAAACATGTCCCATTTAGCACAGAGCATGGGGAATCGTCCTTACAGTGTCCACATTCTTGGCAGGGCGGTCCATAGAAGTGAACTGCACACACTGAATGGACAAAGATTATCTTAAGCCTTGCTTTGAAAGGATGAAATTACCACATCGCATGATGTGTTTATTTTTTAAACAGCCTACATGACAAGATGCAACATATTTTATCAACAAAATATGTATCATAAGACAATATTTGTGCAATTTGAAATTGGATTATAAGTTGAATGTCAGATTAAAAATCTTTCATGGTGAGATTGTTTTGTTACAAGTCACATGTATAAAAGGTAGAATGAAGTATGGACTGATTCACGAATAGAGATGTACAGATCAATGTGCAGTCTCGCTCTTGGAACTGAAAGGGTATAGCTTCAACTGTAAAATTTCACTTGATGTAATCGCTTCTTCTCGCAGTTGCTTGGCTGTTGAGATTTCCATTGCCTTCTTGAAATATTTTGAAAGCTACTTGGACATCTTATACGACATTTGCAGTAAAAACATCATCTCAACAGTGTTCCAAAAGACACTGTTATAAGCTGTTAAAGCAATTGTGGTGTACATGCATTTCTCTAATATAGGATCAAACCTAGATACGTTTTGAAGAGATATACAACATATTGAGATAAACATTGCATAACGCGTGCATTGACTCACTGTCTAGCACCTAATTATAAGTACTAAATAATATCTTTACTATATGAATTGGTCTTGATTGAGAAAGAGTTGGAAGATTTAAAAGTGCCCCAGGAGAGTTCACGTGCACATATATCTTATTTATACAGGGGGCACGGGTGGCCCAGTCGTCTAAGGCGCCGCGATTCGCTGTGCAGAGTTGCGTCCCTTGGGCACGCCAGAAACCTATGATTGTGGGTTCGAATCCCGGTTCGCCCCGATTGTGTTTCTACGTTTGTCAGCACCATACCCGTGCTCGTGGGTTTCACCGAAGTGGTAAACGTCTGAGACCTGCATCACTTCGGGCTTTCCTCCCACATTAAGCTGACACGCCGCGATATAACTGTAATACTGTTAAAAGCGGCGTTAAATCAAACTCACTCACTCACTATTTATACATTTCGTGGAATTTTCTAGTCATATGTCGGACTGGTTCAATTAGGTGTTGCCGCAGTGGATTCTGATATCCAGGTTGACACCCATCACCACATCTCCAATCTGCCGTGTTAGAAAGAGCGTTGCTCCGACAGTGGCCACATTGTAATGTACACGTGGACCCATAATAACAAGGCACACATGCTGTATGATGATAGGAGTAAGGTAACATTCGGTTAGAAATAGGTACGTTCATCCTACTAGTTATAAATGCAAGCATTTTCGTTAAACTAGCTTCGATTTCACATTTTCTCAACAACGAAATAAACAAATGACATACATACACTGATGTGGATCATTTACAGTAATATGAATTCAGACCAATCATAATATTAAGACTAAGGTAACAATAAAACATCTAGGTAATGTTATAACTAAAAATAAATATGTGGCTTACGCACAATGTATTGTGACATTTACAGAACTACAATTTCAGAACAATCATATGTAACGAGAGAGACTGTGTGAAACCCAGTATTACATTTCTAATTCACCATATGTCAAGAAATATTTTCGGGACCTCTTGTACACACATGCATCCATAACAATCAGGGGTAGAAATTGTGTCCGAAGTTTATTAACATCACTTTCGATCCCGCTGTTTAAACCTGCTACGTTTCGCACATGATTTCATTTCGACAAAGAAGATTTCTTTGGGGAAAACTATTCTTACTACTTATACGTAATTCCGTTCAAATGACATCACTTCCATTCCAGTGATAAAAAAATAGGTTAGTGAAAACACATCGCTACGCAGTGCGATTTGGAATTTGAAAATAGAAAGGAAAGTTTATGCTTAAATGATCTCCACTTAAATGACACCATTACCCATTGAGCTCTATGCAATTCGACTTTAAACAGAATGTCAAATATTTCTCTATAGCGTTAAGCATCTACCAAATACATTTACACATGCATAATAGCTGTTGAAATGAAATGTCGAAATGTCATAGCCTTAGAGATCATCACCATCATGTTTTACAGGAGCCCTAAATAAAGATTGATGTTTATTAAAATACAACACTGACTTTCTAAAGTTATAGTAAGTATGACACTAGCTAGGTGTTACACATCTTATTTAAACAAATTACATTACCGGGCATTTCAAACGTTGTTAATAGAAGCGACAACACTCATTTCTACAATCATAACGTCTCGTCACGATATGGCTGAAATATTGCCGATGTGACGTTTAACTTTAACTCACTCACTCACTCACTCCAAAATCATAACAAATTTCAGCTTAAAGCAGAGTCCATTGTATTATACCGAATGTATATAAAATAACGTCTCACTTTTACACAAAGGGGGACTGTAACCCTGTTGACATCCTTGTGTGCAGGTTCCATCATCCTTCTTACAGTCCGACATCCCGCTACACTGACCACAAGTGGAGGAACAGTTGACCCCATAATGATTTTGGCCACAATCTGTATGGATAGGGAAATATCAACACTTCTTCATGTTTTATTCCGTGTTTTAGAAGGAAATCTTGAATTCATAACGACGTTCACATGAAACACCAAATTACAACAAAAGTACCAAATTATCTTTTGAACAATGACTTAGTTTATGACTTCACGTAAAATATTCCACACGTAAATGTCTTATCATCAGATGGTTACAGTTTAAAAATTGGTATTGCATGTAAACACCACACTTTCCATACCTTGCTGACACCCCGGCCCTTGTTTCCCGGCAGTACAACCACTTCTACAGTAGCCACTCTCCTTGTTACATACTTCAGTTGCACTTAGACATTGACACTGCTTGTCACAGTCAGAGCCAAACCAACCGTCTCTGCATTCTACAATACATATAATATGAGATGCAAATCAGAGCACAGCTAAAGAACCTGATCCAATAAATGTTTGTCATTTGGGTCACGTGTAGTACAATTATATCCCGATTATATACTCCAACTGATACATTGGTCAGTGCTACTTATACGTAATTCCGTTCAAATGACATCACTTCCATTCCAGTGATAAAAAAATAGGTTAGTGAAAACACATCGCTACGCAGTGCGATTTGGAATTTGAAAATAGAAAGGAAAGTTTATGCTTAAATGATCTCCACTTAAATGACACCATTACCCATTGAGCTCTATGCAATTCGACTTTAAACAGAATGTCAAATACCAAATTATCTTTTGAACAATGACTTAGTTTATGACTTCACGTAAAATATTCCACACGTAAATGTCTTATCATCAGATGGTTACAGTTTAAAAATTGGTATTGCATGTAAACACCACACTTTCCATACCTTGCTGACACCCCGGCCCTTGTTTCCCGGCAGTACAACCACTTCTACAGTAGCCACTCTCCTTGTTACATACTTCAGTTGCACTTAGACATTGACACTGCTTGTCACAGTCAGAGCCAAACCAACCGTCTCTGCATTCTACAATACATATAATATGAGATGCAAATCAGAGCACAGCTAAAGAACCTGATCCAATAAATGTTTGTCATTTGGGTCACGTGTAGTACAATTATATCCCGATTATATACTCCAACTGATACATTGGTCAGTGCTGCTCCGGCTGCATGAACATGGAGATATACACAGTCACCAGGGCGGTGGCATCGTGGGCTTATAGTTGAGAGTGAGAAGTGTCATTTGCCCGAATTCTCCAAGATAGACGCTAACAGGCTATACTATGTGGACGTGTAGGCTAATAGTTGAGAATGATAGGTGCCATTTGCCCGAATTCTTCAGGATAGACGGTAATAGGCTATACTATGTGGACTTGTGGGCTAATAGTTGAGAATGATAGGTGCCAATTAGCGGATTCTTCAGGATAGACGCTAATAGGCTGTACTATGTAGACGTGTGGGCTAATACTTGTGAATGAGAAGTGCCATTTGCCCGAATTCTTCAGGATAGACGCTAATAGGCTATACTATGTGGACGTGTAGGCTAATAGTTGAGAATGATAGGTGCCATTTGCCCGAATTCTTCAGGATAGACGCTAATAGGCTATACTATGTGGACGTGTGGACTTATAGTTGAGAATGATAGGTGCCATTAAGCGGATTATTCAGGATAGACGCTATAGGCTATACTATAGACGTGTGGGCTAATAGTTGTGAATGATAGGTGCCATTTGCCCGAATTCTTCAGGATAGACGCTTATAGGCTATACTACGTCGACGTATGGACTAATAGTTGAGAATGATTGGTGCCATTTAGCGTATTCTTCAGGATAGACGCTAACAGGCTATACTATGTAGACTTGTGGGCTAATAGTTGAGAATGAGAAGTGCCATTTACCCGAGTTCTTCAGTAAAGGAACAAATACATGTATGCTATTCATGAAACTCGCGTATTTGGCTGTGCTCTAAGACAGTGAAATCTGTGTATGCAGATGATCGAGACTGAATATTGTCTGGGCTTGACCTTTATAAACCTGAGTATTGTTTTATACCGTCATATTCATTTCATAAACAATACACCTCATTTTGGAACACTTCTGAGAACATTCATACATAAAGGAAAAGGGTTTAAATAAGAGCGACGATGCCCTTTCCATAATCATGTACGATTCAGACTATAACATGCGCATGTACTGAGAAATAGTGATGATAACAGGTGTTGGTGAAAAGGTGAACATATCCTGCCCCACCGGTGGCACCCGTAAAAAAAATACATGCATATATAAGGAAGTCAATTGTTCCCCTGAAAAAAACCCAGGGTATATATGGTACAAGTCGAAATAGGGAATAGCATTGGACATAATTTTTCTCACTGATGTGTCAAAATTTCGAAATGTCAATATTACATATACCAATTAACCATGTTATAAGAACCGTCGTTTGGACACTGACGATATATTGTACACATGGATCCATATTAAGTGATGACATAGTCCCGGGTTCCAATTAGCATAACTCTGCGATCTTCGAGTGTTCGCAAAATCTGTGGCATCCATTTCCAGAAAGTCCAAGAAATAAATAATCACCATGTCTATCCAGTCTAATACATTTACTTTTGAATACATGTCTACTACAATCTGAAACTAGATCAATGTCACTTGTCCCGAGCTATCCTGAAGAGATTCAATTTGTTTCTGATGACATTACTTGTAGTTCTAGGCATATTGAACGCAGTTTAAAGTAAATGTCTCACTTCTACACAAAGGGGGACTGTAACCCTGCTGACATCCTTGTGTGCAGGTTCCATCATCCTTCTTACAGTCCGACGTCCCGCTACACTGACCACACGTAGAGGAACACTGGATGCCATAACGACGTTGGCCACAATCTGTATGGATAGGTTAGATAAACGCGTCTTGACTTTATACTCTCTGTTCTATGAAGGAAAACTTGAATTGATGACTATATTTACATAAGCCATTAAATGCGAAATTAATGTATTTAACGATTACCTAGTGTAGAGTTCTCCATTATGGCAACAGTTGCCACTCTTTGTGAATGGATTTCTTTTCATCAGACTGTTACAGATAAACAATTGGTAATAAATCGATTTTTTTCAAACCTTGCTGGCATCCTGGACCTTGTTTCCCAGCAGCACATCCACTACTGCAGTGGCCAGTCTCCTTGTTACACGCTTCAGAGGCAGTTAGACACTGACATTGCTTGTTACAGTCAGAGCCAAACCAACCATCGTTGCATACTACAATATACAATACACACACAAGGACATTATATGTTCTCAGCTGTGTATCACTATAGTCATTTGAAAAATCACAATCACGAAACGTTTCACTGTACAAACAATGTGTGTTCAAAGGAAATAAATTTAGAATTACGTTGATACTAAACTATAAGTGAGAAAATCTACCAGATGGACGATTTCCTAATATCACATTCTATCATACCTTGCTGACACCCAGGTCCTTGTTTCCCGGCAGCACATCCACTGCTACAGTTGCCAGTCTCCTTGTCACATACTTCAGCTGTATTCTGACACTGGCACTGCTTGTCACAGTTATCTCCAAACCATCTATCGCTGCATTCTACAAGTACACATACTATGAGATGCAAATCAGAAAACACCTAATGAATCTGATCCAATAGGCGTTTGTCATTTGGGACCCATGTAGAACAAGTATGTCCTGAGTATTTACTCCAACTAATACACTTTATATGTCAGTGCTGTTTGGACTGCATGTACACAGACGCTTGGGCCGTGGACTTTTGGACGAATAGTTGAAAGTGAAAAGAGCCCTTTAGGCGAACTGTTCACTACAGACGCTCATATGCTACTCATGGAAGCCGCGTATTTGGCTGTGCTTTGAGATATATGGGGGAGTTGTGACATAACTTTATCGGGATAAATGGAACGGTTTCTTCGCCTCGTTCTTTGGTCTTGCAACTGTCCTTCTATACCCCAATACAATACTGTCATTAAACATAGTATCTATTACTTATAATGTTATCATTTAAAGACAGCTCTCATTATCATTATCCTATGTTCGTGTTTATATTCCGGTGTGTTTTTTCAATGCTATAAAATAATAATATGTATTGTAAATAAGTAATATGACATGTCACCATGATAACTCACGGAAGATCTGCACCTCACATAATGTCAGTATCGTTCCAGTGACACGTATTGAGACAGATGAACCACTCAAAGCTTCGCCACACTCTATATTCAGAACAGTCTGTTGTCCAGACAATGAGTAACACAGTTGGTCACCAACCTTCACCTGAAGGCCCACGTTGCGATCAGTCACTGTGAACAGCAATCATTATGTGATGAGTGAGTGAGTGAGTGAGTTGGGTTTAACGCCGTTTTTAACAGTATATATTACCACTCTATATTTAGAACAGTCTGTTGTCAAGACAATGAGTAACACAGTTGGTCACCAACCGTCACCTGAAGGCCAGAGTTGCGTTGAAGAACTGTGAACAACAATCATTTCGTGATGAGTGAGTGAGTTGGGTTTAACGCCGCTTTTAACATTATTCCAGTTATATCACGGCGTGTCAGCTATATGTGGGAGGAAAGCCCGAAGTGATGCAGGTCTCAGATGTTTACCATTTCGGTGAAACCCACGAGCACGGGTATGGTGCTGACAAACCTAGAAATATACTTGGGGCGAACCGGGATTCGAACCCAAAATCATAGGTTTATGGCGTGCCAAAGGGACGCTACTCGCGTCACCTTAGACGACTTGGCCACCCGTGTCCCCCATTATGTGATGATACAACATGTGTATGGATATAATGTGTAGCCCCGATAAGGCCCTGTGGTACATGTATATGTTGTGATATAAATTCATGTTGGACTTTATCCTTCTTGTGTTGATAATTGTATAAGAATACGAATTCACTTTATATCATATGTATGTACATAGTCTGTGTGGTCAGACTGGGTTCACCTACTTAACTTCTCGTGTTAGATCCGGGTTAAAATAGGTCTCCAGCAAGCCATGCCTGTCGTAAAAGGCAACTAACAGGATCGAGGGATAGAAATGCTGACTTGCTTTATGAATGTCATTGCATCCCAATAGCGTAGATCGATGCTCATTATGTCAATCAATGGATTGCACTGTGACTACTTACATTATGTGATGATACAAGATGTGTATAGGTATAATGTGTAACCCCGATTAGGTCCTGGTGGTATTGTAGCGGCATACATGCATGTTTGAATTTATCCTTTTGATGTTGATCATTGTAAATGTTATGAATTTCGAACTATGGCGTCTGAACAAGTTGAATTTAGAAAAAAACCAAGCACAACTTGTAGAACAAGGCGAGTAATATTGTGATGTGGTATATTTTCAAGACATTCCTTGGGTTACATGAGAAATGACTTTATGTCATATGTATGACTTGCTTGATGCATGTCGTCGCCTCCGAATTGCGGAGATCGATGCTCATGATGTCAATCAATGGATTGTTTGGTCGACACTAGACTATTTACAGACTGACGTCATAAAACTTTAATATTGCTTAGTGGGCGTTCAAAAACAAACAATAAAATCTCTTAAGAAAGCGACCAATTGTGTAATATTCAGGGATGGAGGCTTAAGATCCTGCCACGCCTAAATGACGCAACAAGTGGGTTCCCCTCCTCGTGAACAGGATGTATATTATTTAAACATATGTCAGACTCACAGTCACTACGGAGATATATTCTCATCCGTCTGATCTCCAATGTGGTATGAATGTCAACACGCCACCATGCTCCTGTGGACGTCGTGTCGTCTGTGTGCGTACAACTTCTATCATCAAACGTTTGGTCAGTATTGCCATCGACGGCTTTGTCAGATGGAAAGGGACCACCAAATCCTTGCAATTCGCTACTCTGCCTCGTCGACTTACCACGTGCTATGTTGCCTTTAACGAAATTGATCAAATAATAAAACACAGTCGTCCTAGGCAGCATTACCAATCTAGCAAAGTCCGCACTTAAAATGCTAAACACATTGAACAATTAACTTAGAAACATTTATTTTCAAAAGAGGTATCAAAAGGTATAGCTCAAAATCAAAACGAAGACAAAACGTACGTTTTCATATCGTCCAAGTAAATAATCTCATTGTTGACATTTTTTTCCTTCTTTGCAAAAGGCTACTTCAACATTTGCTAAAGTTCTCGTCTTTAAACCAGTTCTAGGATATGTTTAGAATTTGCATGTGACCGTTGCTTGGTAAATTGTTGGTCACCCGACCTATATATATCTGATTACAAATTATGTAAATTAGGTACAGGTCATTGCGTGCTATTTTGGTGATTCGGCTGACTGAATATTAAATTCGACCCATATCCTGAAAATGAGGTGCCTATAAATTACTAATTTGATACATCAATAATTTGTATAGATGTATATCAATAATAACTCATATTAATCCACAGTATTTCATGATACAACATTTGCACATTTTATGTGCTTACCAGATGTCTGCTTACAGCTCTCTGAATGAAAATATTTATATTGTACTTTTACTCACGCTTTTGGCAGTAACTCCCAAACCAGTCTGGTTGGCACAATGTTCCTGGGCAAGGAGAACCAGGGAAATTCGTGCATCCATTCTGACAGTGACAATCTTCTGTAGAAACAAATAGAATGACTACGAATATCCAATATCTGAGCATGTTTCTTGTTTAACGTTTCCCTACAATCACCTATTTGTACACCTGTGATGTTGTTATAAAAACAATATACACTCCTCACCTAGGCACAATATGATACCTTGATAATTATGTCTTTTACTAAAGGATTGACTGTGTATTGTTTTCGGTTAATTGAGGTATGAATCGAAAAAACGATGTGCAAACTGTATGATTCCGCGTAGTAAGGACCTACCTTGTGAGGAGTCCGGCAATGAGACAAGTAGTAGAACATAAACCAGAAACATTGTCCATGTGCTTGTCCAAAGAAATCTGAAAACAAATTCAGCCAAATTTAGCCAAACAGAGCCACTTAACACGTAAACAGCCGGTTGATCTACATGTAAATGTTGGTGCACACTAACCCAGGTTTTCACGAGGCTGTTTAGGATACAAACAATAAGCATACCAAACAAATGTTGTCACAGAAGTTGACATACACCGAAAGATGAAGAGACGTCTCCGCTGACACTGTCCAAATCTTTCGGGAGTTTTGAGGGCTATTTCAGAACAATTCCCTTCATAACATAAATCTTTTTTCTTTTTCTCGTTTGTCAAACTCAGCACTCAGCACTATTCCAGCTTTATGACGACGGTATATATATAATCGAGTCATGACTAGACAAATCAGTGATTGACCATCGTTCTACGAAATTGGGACACGATGACATGCAATCACTGAGCAAGCCCACTCGACCCCGTTAGTCGCCACTTACGAAAATGTGTGGTCAATAAGCAATGTATGAAACCGATTTCTAGTGTCCCCCACTGTGAAACGGCGAAAAAGCGTCATTAAACCACACTCACTCACTCACGTACTCACTAATTCACGATACAAAGCATGTATGCATGAGAAATGTATGTCATTGATATAATCATTCTTGTGTCATTGATATAATCATTCTTGTGATATTAAAAAACCCTTATGACCATGCATATGTAACAACGGATCTTACTATCATATATATGTTTGTTGATTAAATGAGCTAACAATTAATATGTTGTTACCGCTCATGTAAAGTTGTCTGGATCTTCAGAGCGCTAATAGCACCATTACGTATGTTAACTTTTCGACTTCATCAATGCGCATCTTGAATAGGAAGGCACATACTTGAATGGATGTAAGAGGGAGTTCAACTGGAATGTTGTGTCGAGTGGCACAAACAAACGCTATTCAGGACAGACGTTACACATAAAATAGCTGTCACTATTCACGCAGCGAACACGACATGCACAGTGAAACGCGCACCTACACTACAGTAGCAAAGTGTACATTAAGGATATAAGTTTCCTTCTATCATCATAAACATTTTAACATTTACCCCGTACACTCAAGGAACAAACTCTTAAGCGGTGTAACAACATATTAAACTTGAGGTTTCGTTGATATACTTCTTCTTTAGAAGATTTCAAAAAAACGTCATACGACTATAATTTTTGTTTGATCAGGGTTACAGCATTTAAAGAATTGTGTCATACGTTCCCGCGTTTGTCAAAATGAACACTTCACAAACCTTTGCATGTGAAAATGAATAACTTGAAAAACTGCGCGTTATTGTGTTGCTTATACTCATGGACCTATACATAGATGAGGGTTGTTCCTTTCTGTGGATAGATCACAACGCATAAAGCACCTCATGCTAGGATACTGTTTAAAGAAAGTGTTATTAACTTGGGCAAGCGCCTCTGGACATAATGTACCGTAAAATGCTGGATTGTGGAGGGAAACATAAAACATAACGAAGAGAGATCAGGCTGACACTTTGCGTGTTGTGGATGTATTTGAAGCCTCGCGCCTGAGACCAGGAAGTAATCTGAGTGTTGCATAAAACTGTCCGCCTCTTAAGCAAACGACTCTCGACAAGGTTAAACCTGTTTTCCAGGATTGTATCAGTTTAGAAATAGAACATTGTTAAAACATGAAATGTAGAAACATGAATAAATCCCTGATTGATGTATAGTTATTTGTGTATTTTCATGTTGCCTTGTTACAAGTATTTCACGCACCATGGTGACTAAATACAATGAAATAAAAGGGAGGTTTCAAGAAGGAAAAACATATTTTGATACATTGTATGGTTTGAAAGTTGAAATCTCAAATATTCCATTAACAACACCAGTCTACCTGACCAAAGTGTGTGTTAAGTAAAACCAGTTCTGATAAGAGTAGTGTTATGTTTTACTATTTTTTATTCCTTCAATAGCATAACGTGGTTTCTTCCAAAATTGGGCAAACATTTATAGAATAACCCGCGAGGTACCTTTTTACGTAATCAGTCGTACCGAGTGGGTTCTTCTATTTATTTCCCATAATTATATTAAAGACGTTTCAAGGGAAAAAAACTGTCGCCGATCAGGTTTTGTATCAATCCACGAGTGAAAAAACACTGTCCATTCACTCCAATCGCATTACTCAATTAACGTGTTGTTACCCGTGAAAAATATAGCTCTGTAAAAAAACTATAAAGATCACATTATTGCAGTTATATTTCTGTCCGATTTACACAGCGTACGCTATCTAGCATTGATAAAGACGACAGGTTTCCAAAAAGGTTCATCAAGTTTTTTAATCAAGGCTTGTTTTGACAAGATGTCGTCACTGACAGACAGCCCCCGTCGTGCATCGGCAGAGACATGCATTTCACATTGAGAAGAGGAAACATGGAAAACCTGTCAAATTTTTCATTTGTCGTTTTAAAAAAATGCCCAAACCTATAACAGCAACATAGACAGAATGTACAGAAGTCTTGTTTGTTAGAGAAAAGTGACGAAAAGAAGGTAAACTTTGAAAAGTACGATTGCTGTCACAGTGTCAGAATGAATGACCCGACTTGACCCAGATATGAGACAGCCGAAACAAGGAATGACAGGAGAACCGGCGTTACATCCGGACAAGTTTAATGAACAGCGTGTGTGATTTGAGACAAGTGTGACTGATGGGAAACATGTGCATGTGGGATTTTAGGAGGACTTGTCAAACGAGCTGTTGGAGTGGACAGAGTCAGGTGACGGGAGTTTGTTGATATTTTGATGTGATTCGTTTATAGACTAACACGGTATCTGGTGCCAAGCTGTCCGCATTCACGGAATTCATTTAGGTTAGTTCAATATCGGACACAGGATCAGCTCCCTGGGGTACGTTTTCCTTGCATTTCTAATTATTTTTGTTTTGATTTCAAAATATTTCCGAGTCCAGCAAAGTGCATCGATTTCGCAACCAGATGTCGGTAATCTTGTCGCTAAGGTAACACGCTATGCTGCCCTTGATCTCCTTCAAAGTAGACATTTCGAATTCTGAACCGTCTGATGTGCATGCCGAAATGTTGTTCATATGAAACGATGTTTCTTGTCTTAAAAAATAAATCTGGAGTCAGTGAGATTGTAGCACATAAAACTTCTGGAGGGAAAGGTGTGGATTTGTGAATGAATGGGATGAGATATAAAAGTTCAACTGACCAATCAGCTTCGAGAATCACTGTGCAAATATCAAAAGGTTATTACACTGCATATTTTAGCCCATATGGGTTATTATATAATAATATAAATATATCTGTTGCATAACCGTCACCGGATTGTGCGACTGTGATGGTGTGTTCTGATACTTTGTGGTCCTTATCTAAATGAGGATGTGACTTGCAGAAATATAGAGAACAATCTTCCATGTTCACCATGAATCTACCTATCTATAAGAGTCTGGAGAATAAACATATAATCAGTGGTACAGTAACCTTGTCAGAATCATGTTTGCTCTTCGTTCTTATCAAGGGTATCCGACTACAATACTTAGCGTTTGTTAATAGTGTTAATAAGTATCTTACTAAATAAACTAGTAAGTTGAATCCCCTATAACCTCTGTCACTGAGCCTTTCTTGTGAATTGGAACCATAGTTCCAAGTGTCCAATCTTTTGGAAGTAAGAGGTAGCCATCATTGTATTAAATAATATTTCGAAATATGGCTGGATGTTATCAAGAGAGTATTAAAATAATTCCATTATTAGTCAATTCCTGGATTTTTCAAGTTTCTTAGATTTTAAATAGCGGATTTAATTTCTTCTTTTGAGAAAGGTGAATCTAATATTTCTGTTGCAAAATTGGTTTCATCATTATGAAAAGGGTCCAAATGAATGTTTTCTGTAGAATCATTACGGTTAAGAAGAATTTTAAAACCATAAACCTCTCATGAATTTCTCTGTCACTTTTGATTTCCTTCTTTTTTCCTAATATTTGTTCAAGGTCGTCCAAAATTGTTTTGATGAACTGATATTTTCTTCTAGTTTTTTTTCTGTTTCTATCCATGAATTTTTTTTCTGCAAATAACTTTATACTTGTGTTTCGAATCAGTATACTCAGCAAATGCATCGTAATCCTTTATTTTCCTGAAATGGTTTAAAAGAATGCAGCTTTTCGTCTTTAATAACTCACATTCCCAGTCAAACCACAGTTACATTTCCTGCATATGCACTAGCTTCTGTAAACAACGATACACTTTTATCAATATTTGTAAAAACAGAATCAAAAGCTTTATGTAAGAGGCACTAGAAAGTGTCAGATAACAGACGTTCTTGGAAATTTTTTGATTTGTTGTTATCCCACTTAAACATTTCGTGACAACGATTGGCTTTATCAAATGATGGCTTTCCTACTGAATGAAGCACACGTAATGACAATGTAATAAGCAGACACTGTGATTCGTGTCGTGACTTCACATAAAAAAATTCACACAAGAAAAATATATCTATGGTGCTCATAATTAATAACACTTGACCTAGCATTGCCGACAAATGTCAAGTCAACTTTCCCGGAATCACGTCCACAAAGGCCATTCATAATGTGTACATTTAAAACAGAACATAAATTAATCAAATATTTTCCAAAATTATGAAGAACTGTACCATTGAATATCTACACAGATTAAATCTGTCTAAGAGAAAGTCCCAATTTGAAGAATCCTGGTCATAGAGATATCCAAGTATATCATCTACAGTGCGTTTGACTCCAAATGAGAACGATGAATTGCAAAAAAACTCGAAATCCAGAAAAGTGTAATGAAACATCAATACGGTACTTGACCATGAATACTCTGTACCCAACAAAATCTGAATTTTGTTTAATTTAAGACCCATGACGGATGAAGTTCTTTAAGAAACTATCATGTAATTTTGTATAGAAACCGTGGAAGGCACAGCGCAAGCACGCATGCACTGCACGTTCTGTGGTATGGGAAATGACAGAGCATTAGAGGGGCCGTCTCATGATAATTTCAGTCGCAATCTGACTCGCTCATGCCATAGATCTCGTCGTCGGAACTGCTGGTGCCTGAACCGATTGCCACTATCATAGGTTGGACTGTTGCTGGCCGTAGTCCATCTCGTGACCTTTAACGTGGCTCTATCTCGTCAACGACTGTGGCCACACAACGACTCCATGTTTCTACTGTTACCCGACCAAGGGATTCCTTTACGAGTTGTTCAACGTATCGTAATTTGAACGTTCTGTTCGATCGTCCAACGTCACCCTTGACGATGCCCCATACCAACTCGATTGGATTCAGGTCGCAGTGATAAGGTGGCAGTCGTAAGACAGCGTGACCCTGACCCTTGATGTAACTGTCAACTTTATACACGGGGTCAGGTTTCATAGTTTTGATGATTTCATAGAGCTGTGGTTTCGTCGCTCGAGAAGGAAAGGTAATGTTCCTCCGTTGCAGCCAAGTAACCATGTCTCCTTTACGGTTATTAGAGGTTGGAATCTTGCTTTCTGGATCCTGCACACTATGATACGGTGCATTGTCCATGACAATGAGAGACTTGATAGGCAAAGCAGGGACTAATTTATCTTTCACCCACTCAAGAAATACATTGCCGTTCATTTCTGTGTGGTAGTCCCTGTTGTCTTTGGCCTTGGCTCTAAAGACGATGTCACAGTCTGGGAGAAAACCCTGACTATCAGAACCAGCATGGAGAACTATGAGTCTTTCACCCTTTCCCATTGGTAACTTTCTACCAGACTCCTTACAGTCACCACTGGGTACCCACTGACTGTTGGCTGTGTGTGACGCATTTACCCATGTCGCATCTAAGAAGACGGGCTCATATCCTTCTTCACGTTTCTGCTTGATGGTACGAAGATACTGATTTCGGAGACCAACAATGTCCGACCATTCACACAACACAGCCCTTTTTTCTCCAGTTATCTTTTTGTATTTGTAACCAAATGTATGCAACAGCTGCCATAGTTTGTACTTAGTAACACGTAAATCATGGTCAGTTTCAAGGTATTTCTTCAAAATTCTTAGGGACAGGTACTTATATTGTGAGTGCAGTTTAACAATTGCACGTCTGACTTGATCCCTCTGAAAACTGTCTAATTTATCAACCTTGCGTGGTTTTGACGTGTTCCCTACCTCCTTGGCCTGACAATTTGTATCTTGTCGACTAACAACATTTTTAAGATTCTGAGGGGACATACCAAGAGCTTTTGAAGCTCGTTTCAAGAATTTATTAATTGCATAAAAAGGCTTTGCTCTTTCTGCTTCACTCCTAAAGAAATCTTACACATTCAACATCAACTGTTTAACATCTGCTGAGTAGCGCATCTTGTCATTGAATGAACACGGTCACTGTGTAGCACGTGCAGACCGTGCTTGCGCTGTTCCTTCCACGGTTTGTCCCCCTACGTGTCATGTACACATTTCTATGCAAAATTACATGATAGTTTCTTAAAGAACTTCATCCGTCATGGGTCTTAAATTTAACAAAATTCAGATTTTGTTGGGTACAGGGTATTCATGGTCAAGTACCGTATTGATGTTTCATTACACTTTTCTGGATTTTAAGTTATTTTGCAATTCATCGTTCTCATTTGGAGTCAAACGGACTGTAGATGATATACTTGAATATCTCCATGACCAGGATACTTCAAATTGGGACTTTCTCTTAGACAGATTTATTCTGTGTAGATATTCAATGGTACAGTTCTTCATAATTTTGGAAAATATTTTATTAATTTATGTTCTGTTTTAAATGTACACATTATAAATGGCCTTTGTTGACGTGATTCCGGGAAAGTTGACTTGACATTTGTCGGCAATGCTAGGTCAAGTGTTATTAATTATGAGCACCATAGATATATTTACTTGTGTGAATTTTTTTTATGTGAAGTCACGATGCGTTCTCATTAAGAGTCAAACGGACTGTAAGTAAGGATAAGAATTTATGGATGAACAACTTCTTTATTACAATTAAGAGCGACGTTTCGGTGTAGGTTCTAACACTGTTATCAAGCAAGTGAGTCGGTTGATGGTTGAGATTGCCACGTCTCCATGAAGACGACGAAGAACTTCTTTGATAGGCATTTAGAAGTTGGAGTACTAAGTAAGGATAAGAATTTATGGATGAACAACTTCTTTAGTACATTAAGAGCGACGTTTCGGTGTAGGTTCTAACACTGTTAGCAAGCATGAAACTACACCGAAACGCCGCGCTTAATTGTAATAAAGAAGTTGTTCATCCATAAATTCTTATCCTTCGCCAATGGTGATTAGAGCGAAGTAACTGAAGGAATAGCCGCAGGTTTCGTGTAATATTTTCAGGTTCACGCTTGACTTACTCGCATGGAACCGTCCTGACTGTTAAATGTTAAAAGTTGGTTTATAAACATATAGCGAGTGCTCGTAAGTAAGAAGACTTGTGACTGGTAAGTCATATTCCATGTGATGGTTAATGTGGCGTCATTGAGGTAGGTTGTAGGGCGAATGACCGTTAGACGTTAGTCGGATTCAGAGTGCTGTGTGCGCACGTACGTGTCTGTTATCGAATATAACCCAAACAAACAACATGGTTGATTCCGACCTAACATGACGAACGTCTTGACAACGTCAACGTAAGGCAATGTGACACATGTATGGGTGGATCTGTAATTATATGGGGTTGGATCACTATGGCTGCCACAACGCCACTGCATATGATCCATGGAAGCGTATCTGGACAATACTACCGGGACTGGGTACTACCACATCGCTGTGGTTCCGACCTTTCCCTGATATATCACGCCTGGTTCTTCCTTTTCTTTTTCATCCATCACCATCACCCAGTACCATTTTGTACTACTGTAATCATCTGATACTTTTGAATATCCTCTTCTTTGGGAGTGTATAGCTCCCCACGCTCAGACGAGAGCAGGTCTGACCAAAATAAAGGTGATTATGACATGCATTTGCCTTACATGAAAAACACCAAGTGGACCAGACTGCCCCAAAAGTCGTACCACAACTTCCTATTTTACCTTTAATATTTAAACACTCATTCCTCCATAAATATGAACCAGAACCATTTGACAACCAACGTATCTTTTAACCTCGCTCACACCTGTTCATGGTGATATTTATAATAGGAAAGTCATTATGAGTTGCTTTAGTGGATGTTCCAAACTGGAATCTGAACATGAAACACTTCTGTAGGCTCCACTAAATAACGTATGCTATTTATATTATAGTCAAATTTACAAAGATTTATTTCGAAGAAAAATGTTTACATGATATCTATCTAAGCCTGCCAAGGGTGAAGAGACAGTTGTTATGTGACAAGGCATTGACGTCACATTAAACGCATTTCCGCCACATGAGCACATCTGAGGAAACAATCACAATGCAAGATTTGAAAACAAGTGATGATAAATGGTCTGTTTGATGTGTTTTTTTTTACTCAGGCATTGATATTACTTGTACACCAGTTACAATAACAAGGAGCGGCTAGAAAGACTAGGGTGGTTAAAACGCTGACCCGAGTTCGACCCCCTCATGGCCCATGTCTGGTATAACCCGTCATGATATAATGGAGTATTGCTAAAAGCAGCCTAAAATCAACCTGCACTGATATTTTGCTGAAACGTTGGTCTAGACTGTCAGGCGAGATAGGAGGTTGGCGCATGTAATGTTAAATGAGGTCAGGAATTTCATCTGGTCACGAAACATTGTGATGATCTCATTCCTGAGTTTTGTGTCAGCGGGCGTTGTCCTTCCATATCACTATACAGGCTACGGTGACACGGTGGTCACTTATCAGGATTAAATAAATAAACAAACTCATACAGATTAATAATAAGCTGGATTTTGAAGGATATTGGTAGAGATATTAGCAGACTTACTTGTTGCTTGCTGTGGCCGGAACTTGGTCCACGCTTGTAACAAGGAAGTACATTTAACGATATTTAATCTCTCTTATAACCAGGTTTACCATCAGTGTTGAACCAGGAGCAGGAAGCAATGCATAAACTCCAGCGTTCATAATCACTGTGTGACCGAAAT
Organism: Haliotis rufescens; assembly: GCF_023055435.1. Taxonomy (NCBI): domain Eukaryota; kingdom Metazoa; phylum Mollusca; class Gastropoda; order Lepetellida; family Haliotidae; genus Haliotis; species Haliotis rufescens. The sequence continues at coordinate 24,893,594 of NW_025963824.1, read as the reverse complement.
AAGGCTCATGCGTCGTAGATGTTTAACTTGCTCACATATACATAAAATAACATCAATATTGAAATGGGATTAGGTAACACTGCATACATTCTAGATTGATTCATAACCACATATAGACATGCATTATGACAATATTACATGGTGTTAAGTCAAAGACATTTCAAGCTAAGCAGCGAAAACGTTTGTATCTCCAAGATAGTTAGTCTTGTCCATACTAAGTCCTACATAGGAGATACTAAGTCCTACGTAGAAGATACTTGGACCAAAAAAAAATTCACCGTGGCCCTACTACGCTTCCGTAGTTTTATTATCAGGTGCTCATAAAAACACGTTTGTTCAGCAAAAGCTTTGGTTTGATGGGCTGGTGATATATTTAAATATTTGTATTTACCTTTCATATCAACTCCCCTTTTTTACATTCGTAAACGCATCTTCCCGAGGCAAGAGAGTTAACTGAAAAGTAAAAGTCCAGTTTCCACCCTTGCCGAACTAGGCTGGAATTCCTGGGCTCGATAATGGCGCAAGCAGTGGCTTTTTCGAGTTATGTCCCTTCTCTGCCGCCAATGGACCGATCAGATTCCACCTCTCGTATCACTTGCATTTGCTTCAAACAAAATGGCGGCGCCCAGTCAAGACGATCTGATCGATAATCAAGATCTATATTGTGATAAACGGGTCTTCAATCGCGAAGTGCACCAAATCGCGTGAGCACTTTGATTAATAACATGAAAAGATTGACAACGAGTTGGCGGTGCACATGCTTTGCAAATCCTGTAATCGATCGAAATATGTATGACAGTTTACGAACCGGATTTCGATTTCATTGCGCGATTTTGATTCTATAATGCATAGACTCGTAAGTCCAGTCAAAATCTAACTCCATAGTACCAGCCTAGTTCGGCAAGGGTGGAAACTGGATTTTTAAAGTCAGTTAACTCACTTGCCTCGGGAAGATATGTAAACGCGGCGTAAAACCATACTCACTCACTCGCATGTTAAAACGTCAACCCCAGAGAATAACTAGTTTTGATTATCTGACACCTGGTGCCGCTGTGATCAGTGGAGAGGGTACTGTACTTAGATGCTTTAGGGGCCAAGTGTCATCAGCCAAAGACTAATCCAGCATGGTATGGAACATTCTAGAATGTATTTAGACTATATTAGACTCTTGACGCCATCAAATGGAACCGCAAATCAATATGCCAGAAACCAATGATAGTGGGTTCGAATCCCAGATTCGCCCGGGTTGTGTCAACACCATACTCGTGCTCGTGTGCTTCAACAAAGTGGTGACCTCTAAGTCCCACACCAATTCGGCTTCCCCGCCCATCAAGCTGGCATGCCAATGATCACAGCAGCGATAAAACCAACTCACTAGTCCTAAGGTTGAGTTGCATCCCTATGACGTGCATTGGATTCCAAATTCGTAGGTTCGAACGCAAGGTGCAAATCAAAGGAAATGTCTTGAAAGTATGTAAGAGGGAATGCAACTGGAAGGCTATATCAGTCTACAGAAACAAACGCTATTCAGGACAGCCTTTATACATAAAATAGCTGTCACCAATCACACTGTGAACACGAAATGCACAGTGAAACGTGGCAGCTACACTGCAGTAGAAAAGCGTACAGTAAGGATTTCCCTTCTATCATCGTAGACATGTTAACATCAACCCCCCAACCCCCACCCCCCCCCCCCCCCCCCCCCCCCCCTACACTAAAGGACGACACTCAAGCGGTGAAACAATATATAAAACTTCAGCTGCTGGATTCTGCAATATGACATTAATTGATAAGGGTGACAGCATTAAGACATTGTGTCACACGTTGACGCGATAGGGATATTCCTTTTGGTGTACAAATCACGACACACAAGCCACCCTGCTTCGATACTGTTTCAAGAAAGTGATATTAATAAAAACCTGGAAAAAGGGGAAAACTAACATAAATAAGAGAGATTAGACTTACCCTTTGCGTGTTGTGGACGTGTTTGGGACCAGGAAGTAATCTGACTGTTGAATAAAACTGTACGCCTCTCAACAATGTTAAACCTGTTTCACAGGATGATATCAGTTTAGAAAAATAACACTGTTGAAAATGAAACTCGCTGTTTTATGCATTGTTCTTTGTTAACAGGTAATACAAAGAACAGGTATTAACAGAAATACATATTTTGATACAATGTATGGTTTGAAAGATGAAATCTCAAATATTCAATTAACAACACCAGTCTAACCCACCTTGCCTTAAGTAAAATCAGTTCTGATAAGAGTAGAGTTATGTATTTTTATGTTTTTTTCCTGAACAGCATAACGGTGTTTCTTCCACAATGGGGGAAAATATTAATATATGAAGGATACGTCACTGTGATGTTGTATTGCGATACTTTGCAGGACTTCTCAAATTGAGGATGTGACTTGCAGAAACTACGTCGATAATAGGGATGGGTCGCGCTTGAACAAACATGCACTGCACATTATGCATCTAACCACATTACGCCAGTTTTATGACTACTGCTGCCACATCTATCTAAGCTTTGTCCCCCGAGGGAACACCTCATTGTGCCCTCACCTATTGTTATAGGGTACAGGTGTAGTCAGCCGTGGTTAAGTGGGTAATAATAGGGGGACTACCTATAGTCTGTTGCATGTCTGCAAGCATATATTTCATTAAATTGCATCTATTTCATATTGATAGATTACGTATTGCATTTCAAATTCACTTTACAGCAGAAATATTCAGTTCACTTGAACGACAACACCTTTGTTGTCTCCTGGGTGGTTGTGGACGTCACGATAGGTGGTGATGATGTTGATTGTCGCCGGACAGTCCTTCCTGCAGCAACGCCAACGTATGGAGGTGTTTCTTCTGTTCTTAATTAGGAATCTGTGTCCGTTGAAAACTAAGTTCTGTCCACCTTGGGAGTTAGCAACAAATCGAACATTAACATGAGCATTAGCCATTTTGTTATGGCAGTATGACTTGCAAATGCCATTTTATACACTTCCAAGATTGACATCAATAACTCATATATAATTTTAATCATCCTTATGCATTTAATCATGTACATTAGAAAACTGTTCACCTATTATCATCAAATAATGTACACGAGAAAACTGTTCACCCAGTCAAAGCCCTTCCATAATGCCCCCAAGTCATACCACAACTACCCATTTGATGTTTAACAATAAAACGCTCATCTCTTCAAGAATATGAACCAGAACCATTTGACATCCAACGTATCTTTTAACCTCGCACACACCGATTCATAGTGGTATGACAACTCCATTTACGGATATCTATTATTGGAAAGTCATTATGAGTTGCTTTAGCGGATTTTCTTGTTTGCTCAACTAAACAACGTATGCTTATTATGGTATCGTTTATTCAAATTTATAAAGATTTATTTTCGAAGAAACATGTTTGCATTACATAAGCCTGCCAGTGGACTTTCAGTAACTCAAAGTGTGAAGAGACAGTTGTTATGTGACAAGGCATTGACGTCACATTAAACACTATTACGTTTCATGAGCACAACTGACGGGACAATCACAAAGCAAGATCTGAAGACAAGTGATGATAAATGGTGTGTTTGAGTTTAATGTATTTTTTTCACTCAGGGGTTTATGTTACTTGAACATCAGTTTCATTAAGCATAGAACGGCTGGTTAAACGAGGTTTGGTAAAACGCTGATCCGGGTTCAATCCCCTCACGGACCATGTCTGGTATACCCCGCCCTGATATGACTGGAGTATTGCTAAAATAGCAACATGAACATTCACGTTCAACACACATTAGACGAAGGCATGCCTTTCAGCTGGTCATGGCAACATTGCGATGATCTCAATCCTGAAGATAACAATGAGATACGAATTGTGTGTAAGCTACCATATCACTATACAGGCTACTGTGGTCACTTTTCGAGATTATGTAAAGAAACACATAAAGATTAATAATAAGCTGGACCGAGAAGGATATTGTTAGATATATGATGTCGTAATCTCGCTTATAGCCAGGTACATACTTATTGTGTGAATGGCATAATTACGTTGCGTCGTTTATGTTTATGTCGCTCACATGCACATAAACTAACATCAATATTCAAATGGAAAAGATAACACTGCATGTATTATAGCTTGATTCATATCCACATGTACAAGTGCATTATGCCAAAAGAATTAACTCAAAAGACATATAAAGCTAAACAAATAAACGTTTGTTTGCTCAACAGAAATGTACAGAACAGTCATGAAACATACAATGAACAGACATGCACACCTACTGTGACACGCCGCCCAATACTGAAGTAGAAAAGTGTGTCCAGTAAATGTATAATTGCCATCCCATCATCAAAAATATTTTAACATTCCACCCATACACAGGAACAAACACAACAGCAGTGAAAGGATATTTTCAGGTTTCTTCAATACGCTCTTTCTACGAAGATTACAAAGCGCGTCATACGACTCTTGCTTGAAAGTTGTTTGATCAGCGTTACAACATTCAAGGCGTTAGTAATTCTTTTTTGGTAGACATGCGAAGGTTCACTATTGACTAGCCTTTACATGTGTTTACGATGGGTGTCATCTGTGGGGCAGAAAACGCTCCCATTTTCGTGAACATTACTACTCGATAGTGACTCATAAACACATGCTTATGACATAGTTGGAATCGTCCAATGGACTTTGGTTTTATCATATGTTTATTAATTTTGTCGCTTTTTATTCCTAGCTTGTATCTGTCTCGAAATTTGACATTGTGTTACGTGTCCCAAACTGAAACGATATGTTATCCAAGGAGTCTGTACGTAAAAGAATTTAGTGTAAAACCAACCAACAACCAACAAAGGGTATATAATCAATAATTGTATTACAAAATTGGCTTGGTTTACAAATCAATACAAATTACTGCATAGCAATTACAATGGCAGTACACAAAAGAGTTGTAGTACAATATTCAGTGTCAATATATAATATGATAGCAGTGGTCAGTATTAAATACAAAAGCAAAATAGCAAAAGTTAGTGATAATAGTATATATTCACTCAGCAGAAACAATGGCCAAGTTCCCGTGAAAGTGCCCAGGCAGGGAAACTGGGGTGATCTTTACATGAAAGCTGGTCTTGGTGTAATATGATGTGAGGAAATGTGTAATGAGATGAGACAGTCACGCGTCCACTCAACTTATGGAGTCCAACTAGCTTCCAGAACTTTCCACACAGAATATTCCACGTGTTTCTGTGAGGCTTGACATACATCAATGCTATTCCGGAAGTTAACACATGACACTCACATCTAAATATAGTAACTTCCTCATCACTGCTTACATTAAATAGTACTACATTCCTGATAACTAATCATTGTCCAAGTACATTGCAAGTACAGAATCTCAACCAAAACAATGTAATACAGTTACAATAATTGTTTAACAATAAAATACACTGATATATAACAATTGTTACAGTATCAAATATTGAAAGAAACACATAAATTACTCTGACTGGAACATATTCAGGTACTCAATATGTATTATTACTGTCACAACAAGTTCAACATGGTGACTCAGCACGAATGTAATAAAGGGGAGTTGTCCAGAAGGAAATACAGATTTGGTGTCATTATATGATATGAAAGTTAAATGCCAAATATATAAATAAAACATCAGCCCACCTCACCAAAGTTTGCGTATAACAAATGTGTATTTTATGAGCACCTGATAGCAAAACAACCAGTCCGTTTTGTACACATAAAAAAAACCAAACGTGTGTGAGTATCATGCCTGTATCAAACACACGCACATCAAATTGTGCGTCTTACATGAAGATGTACATGTACGTGCAAAAGGTGAATCACGACCTTAAAGTCGAGGAGATGTCTTCTCGCATATACATTGAAAGATGCATTATTCAATTTCAGAATAAAATTAGTTTTTTTTAACAATTACCTTTCCCCGCCAGCACAGTATACAGCAAATGCTTTCATTTCATTCATATATCAATAGTTAAATCTAAGATTGACTTTTAGTATATATGAATCGAAAAACCGATGTGCAAACTTTTTGAATCCGCGTAGGTCAGCTTGGAAAATGAATATGCATGAATTTCGCTAAATTTCCTGCGCATGACGATACATGTAAGCAGGAAGGGAATTCCCTCGACTGTGATATTGGGATTCACCGACTGAAGTGATAAAAGTGGGCGTGGCTTAATTTTTACATTCATTGGGAAATGAATGCAATAACACGTGACCAATTCAGCTAATCGGAATGCAGGAATTTCAATGAACACAACGGACATTTCATTAGATCAATATTGGTGTTAACAAACCCCAGTATTTCAATCACTTTCTATATAACACTTACAAAGAAACGGGCCGCTCGCAGTATCGCACCATAAATGCAATAACACGTGACCAATTTAGCTAATCGGAATGCGGGAATTTCAATGAACACAACGGACTTTTAATTAGATCATCAATGGTGTTAACAAACCCTAGTATTTCAATAACTCTTTATATACCGCATACAAAGAAACGCGCCGCTCGCAGTATCCGCACCATGTGCGTTTATACATAAGATATACAGAGTTACGTCCCTTGGATATGTTAACCGGGACACACACATCGATTCAGCCGGAGAATCCGGTATCAACATAATAAACTGAATCACTGCAATTAAAAATACAAGGGGGCGGCCCCTCGATCTGAAGCTCGTCACGCAAACCAATGACACAGAATGTCACTGTTTGTTTGAGTAAAAGATCACACATTCTTCACTGCTTGTTCAGTTATTTCAGTTATGTGCATGAATGTCTTAAACAGGCAATAAAGACTGTCCTTTGAAACTCTAATTCGGAAATTTTGCAGAGTTTAAGGTGAAGTACGTCTGATGTTAAGCCAAGGTGTCTAAATACTGTGTTTATATGAACGCATGTATCTTTGTCAATTTTCATTCGGATCTTGGTCCTGTATGGACTCATTTGCATACACGTTCGTCTCAGCAATGACATCATAAACAGACGATTCCCCACGGACCTGCAGAGTTGAGTACTTTTGCATTTGTTCAGCTTTGAGTATCTTCATGCTGCGTCTAATTCTGAAATTTAGGATTAAGTAACTTATGAACAACAGCATCGGAAACATTAACTTAAAGTTTACTTTTTAAATATGTTCCTTCAATAGGTGTTGAAACAGTTAGGTTTGGTGATATACACATGTTCGTTGTATTGGATTCCATGTATTACCTGTAGTTATTTGCAGTTGTTATTACTGCATACACACACGAAATGGCCAGAAGGCAACTGACAACAATGAGGCGGATATCTGAAATATTCAAGTAACATGATGTAAGAAATGGAGTAAGGTAATGGAATGAGGCCGTTTATAAACCAAAGAAAATGAAACCTACTCAGTGCATGACCTATGTGCGAACCCTTCCACTGCTTGCCACGAATCCAAGACACGCACACGCACACGCACAGGTACACGCACACACACACATACATACGCAGACTCACACACACAAATGCGTGCGCACCGAAGCACGCACAACCTTAGCGGTCAGGATCTACATGTAACTGAAACTAATCTACTAGCTATATAGTTACCCTCATGTCCTTGACCCTGCTGTGCTTCTGGTGCTTTTACTGCTGCTATTGTCGTCGATTGATGCCCCGTTCTACATTCACCTGTGACTTTATCACACACCTCAGACTGGTTCAGGCAGCTGCAGACACCGGAACAGTTGATACCGTATGTGTAGTCAGCACATTCTGAAAACATGCATACTGTAGATTTATACGTGGCATTAAATATATTTAAGCTATATGTTTATACATTATATCAGTGCATAGGAGAAGTAAAACACAAAGATATTCACCCTTTACCAAACTACAAACAAGTAACTTCTGATCACCTTGTATGCATAGTGGTCCTATATATCCTGGTTGGCAATTGCTTTCACAGCGTCCAGTCTGGGTATCACATGAGCCGTTGATCTGACAGTGACCGCAAGTATGAAGACAGTCTTCCCCATACCTCCCGGCGATACAGGCTATTGAAACAATTGATGTAATTAAAAAATATACTGCCGTGCAAAGAAAGCACACACCCGTGTTTGATGTTGGCTAAAATGAAACAAACAAGAAATGGTTATTCGATGGTGATGTATTTATAACGGGTATCATTGTCACTTTAAATGTATACTTTCTCGGCATATTTCATTTATGCATTGTGGAATATTTCCCATAAAACAATGTTAAACATAAGTGCGTTCATTACAGGTGCAATGGTTTCATGAACAATGATAGAACCACAATGTCTTTTAAGATATTTAAAGGCGACTTAATGGATCGCTAGGTCAGGTTCGGTGGCTTGATTGATAGTGTTTAGTGTGTATCAAGTACAAATTGGAACTGACATTGTGTATTTATATATGTATTAATATAATGTATTTATTTCCATGTATAATCTAATCACTATGTGTTAATATTATGACTCCAGATTAAATAAGATATATCACCTGTGTTACACAGTAGAGGTTCATATCCAGGTTTACAACCAGTCGGGCATGCCCCATTTAGCACAGAACATGGGGAATCGTCCTTACAGTGTCCACATCCTTGGCAGGGCGGTCCATAGAAGTGAACTGCACACACTGAAAGGACGAAGATTATCTTAAAGCCTTGCCTTGAAAGAATGAAATTACCACATCTCAGGATAGGTTTATTTTTTAAACCGCTTCAATGACAAAATACAACATATTATTTTCTCAACAAAATATGTATCGTAAGACAATGCTTGACATTGGATTATAAGTTGAATGTCAGATTAAAATCTTTCATGGTGATGTTGTTTTGTAACAAGTTACATGTATAAAAGGTGGAATGAAGTATGGACTGATTCACGAATGGGGATTACAGATCAATGTGCAGTCACTCTCTTGGAACTGGTATAACTTCAACTGTAAAACTTCACTACTTATAATCGCTTCTTCTCACAGTTGCTTGACTGATGTAGATTTTAACTGCCTTTTTAATTGCCTTCTTGAAAGCAGCTTGGACATCTTATACGACTTTATAATCTCTACAATGTTCCAAAAGACACTGTAAAGACAATTATGGTGTAAATACATTTCTCTAACATAAGATCAAACCTAGATTCGTTATAAAAAGATATACAAGACATATAAGAAACACTTTGCATGAAGCGTGGATTGTCTCACTGTCTTGCGCCTAATTGTAAGTACTAAACAATATCTGGTAGATTCTCTGCTAAACTATACGGATTGGTCTGGATTGAGAAAGAATGATAATATTTACAGATGGCCCAGGGGTGTTCACGTCAATATATATAATAATAATAATTATAAGTCCATTCATAATGCGCCATATTTCATTCATCAAGTTAATGCTGTGTTTCGCTACATAGTTTTAGCATGTAATGATAATGAAAGGGGAGTAGAGTTGATAGTGTTGTCTGTAAAGGTATGTTTTCAGATGAGCCTCAAAGGATGAAAGCGATGGTGACCGCTGAAGACCAGATGGTTGTTTGTTCCATAACGAGGAAGCACAGCACTGAAAAGATCTCTGACCAAAGGTTTTGAGACGGATTTCCTGGACTTGTAACAGGTGGTTATTCTGAGAACGACGAGATCTTGAAGGGATGTATTTAGGCAGTAGTTTGTGAAGATATAATGGGGCTGTTACCATGTAGCATTTGTAGGCCAGGCTTAGAATTTTGAATTCAATTCTGGTTTTGAGTGGTAACCAGTGCAGCAACATCAGAGCAGGTGTTACTGGAGTCCGTATCTTACAAATACATTTTGTAGATTTTTAATTAGATTGTGATAATAATCAAAATGTAAGATGTAGCTACCTTGATGCAGTGGACAACGAAATAAACAAATGACATGCACACTGATTTGGGTAAGTTTACAGTAATATGAATTCAAACCAATCATTGTGTTAAGACTAAGGTAACAATAAAACATTTAGGTAATGTTATAACTAAGAAATAAATATAAGGCACAATGTATTGTGAAATTTACATAACTACAATTTCAGAACAATCATATGTAAAGAGAGAGAGAGTGTGTGTGACACCCAGAATTACATGTCTAATTCTAATATCAAATGTCAAGAAACATTTTCGCACATGATTACATGTTCGACAAAAGAGATAACTTGAGGGAAAACTATTCTCACAACTTTCGAACATATACGTAATTCCATTCAAATGACATCACTTCCGTTCTAGTGATAAAAAAAATCAGGTTTGTGAAAAGACATCGCCACACAGTGCGATTTGGAATTAGAAAAAAGAAAGGAAAGTCTATGCTTATATGATCTTCCTTTTTAATCTCATCATTTCTTGTTGGGGTATATGCAATTCGACTTCAAACAGAATGTCCCATATTTCTCTACAACGGTCAGCAGCTACCAAATACATTTACACATGCGTAATAGTTGTTGACATGAAATGTCATTGCCTTAGAGATCATCACACTAGTGTTTTACATGAGCCCTTACAATAGAGATAGATATTTATTAAAATACAACACTGACGGATCTTCTAAAGTTATAGTAAGTATGACACTAGCTAGGTGTTACACATCGTATTTAAACCCACAGCGTGACAGAAGACACCGGGCATTCCAAACGTTGTTAATAGAAGCGACAACATTTGTTTCCACAATCATAACGTCTCGTCACGATATGGCTGACATATTGCCAATGTGACGTTAAACTTTAACTCACCCACTCCAAAATCATAACAAATTTCATCTAAAAGCAGAGTCCATTGCATTATACCGACTTTATATAAAATAACGTCTCACTTTTACAGAAAGGGGGACTGTAACCCTGTTGACATCCTTGTGTGCAGGTTCCATCATCCTTCTTACAGTCCGACGACCCGCTACACTGACCACACGTAGAGGAACACTGAATACCATAATGATATTGGCCACAATCTGTACGGATAAGTAGATAAACACGTCTTGACTTTATACTCTCTGTTTTAAGAAGGAAAACTTGAATTGATGACAACATTTACATAAGCCATTAAGTGCGAAATTAATGTGTTTAACAATTACCGAGTGTAAAATTCACTATGATGGCATCAGTTGGCACTGCTTGTGAATGGATTTCCTTTCATCAGATTGTTACAGATATACAACTGGTACAAAGAGACTTTTGTCAAACCTTGCTGGCATCCTGGACCTTGTTTCCCAGCAGAACATCCACTACTACAGTGGCCAGTCTCCTTGTTACACGCTTCAGAGGCAGTTAGACACTGGCACTGTTTGTTACAGTCAGATCCAAACAAACCATTGTTGCATTCTACAATATACAATACACACACAAGGACATTATATGTTTTTAGCTGTGTTTCACTATTGTCATTTGAAAAATCACAATCACAAAACGTTTTTACTGTACAGACAATGTGTGTTTAATACAACTTAATTTAGAATTACGTTTATACCTAACTTTAAGTGAGAAAATCTACCAGATGGACGATTTCCTAATATCACATTCTGTCATACCTTGCTGACACCCTGGTCCGTGTTTCCCCGCAGCACATCCATTCCTACAGTTGCCAGTCTCCTTGTCACATACTTCAGCTGTATTCTGACACTGACACTGCTTGTCACAGTCATCTCCAAACCATCCATCACTGCATTCTACAAGTACACATACTATGAGATGCAAATCAGAGAACACCTAATGAATCTGATCCAATAGACGTTTGTCATTTGGGACCTATGTAGAATAAATATATCCTGATTATGTACTCCAACTAATACACTTTATACGTCAGTGCTGTTGGGGCTGCATGTACTCAGAAGCTTGGGCGTTGGACTTTTGGACCAGTAGTTGAAAGTGAAAAGAGCAAACTGTTCACTACAGAAGCCCATGTGCTACTCATGGAAGCCGCGTATTTGGCTGTGCTTTGAGATATATGGGGGAGGTGTGACATAACCTTATAAATGGAACGGTTTCTTCGCCTCGTTCTTTGTTCTGTCCATTTATACACCGATACAATACTGTCATTAAACCTCTATCTGTTACTTTTAATGTTATTATTTAAAGACAGCTCTCGTTATCATATCCTATGTTCGTGTTTATATTCCAATGTTTTTATTTAATGATATAAAATAATAATATGTACTGCTAATAAGTAAAATAAGATGTCTGCATGACTACTCACGGAATATCTGCACCTCACATAATGTCAGGTAGGGTCCATCGACACTTATTGTAACAGATGAACCATTCAAAGCTTCGCCACATGTAATATTTAAAACAGTTTGTTGTCTGTTGTCTTCAGACAATGTGTAACACAGCTGGTCACCAACCTTCACCTGAAGGCCCACGTTGCGGTCAGTATCTGTGAACAACAAACGTTATGTGATGATACCAGATGTATATAGGTATAATGTGTAACGCCGATTAGGGCCTGGTGGCATGTGTAGCAGCAAGAATGCATGTTTGAATTTATCCTTTTGATGTTGATAATTGTCGATCTATGGCGTCTGAACAAGTTGAATTTAGAAAAACAAGCACAATTTGTAGAACATTGTGAGCAATAGTGTGATGTGATATATTTTCAAGACATCCCTTGGGTTACATAAGAATTGACTTTATATCAAATGTATGTATATAGTTTGTGGCATCAAAGCTGACTTGCTTGATGCATGTCATCACATCCGAATTGCGAAGATCGATGCTCATGATGTCAATTAATGTATTTGTTTGGTCGACACTAGACTATTTACAGACTGTCGCCATATAGTATTGCTGAGTAGGGTGTTCAACAACAAACAATGAAATCTCTTAAGAAAGCGACCAATTGTGTAAAATTCGGGGATGGGGGCTTAGGATCCTGCCATGCCTAAAGGACGCAACGAACGGTACACGGATGCCTCCCTTTTCATGGAGTAGACATATGTCACTCACAGCCATTACGAAGATATATTCTCATCCGTCTAATCTCCAAAGTGGTAGTGAAGTTAACAAGCCAATCTGCTCCACTAGACGTCTTGTCGTCTGTGTGCGTACAACTTTTATCCTCAAACGTTTGGTCAGTATTGCCATCGACAGCCTTGTCTGATGAAGCATAACCATGTCCTTGCAATATGCTGCTCTGCCATGTCGATTGTCCACGTGCTATGTTGCCTTTAACGAAATATATAAAATATCAAAACACAGTCGAACTCAGTGGCACTATCAATCTAGCAAAACCCGCACTTAGAATTCTGAAAACACATTATGCAATTAAACTTAGTTTAGTTTAGTAAAAAGTATAGCTCAAAATGAAAACGAAGACAATGTAACATCGTCGGAGTAAATAAGTACAAAGCATACAAATACCTATGCCTGACAGGTTTGTTACTGTACTGTCAGTTTCACAACGTAGACAATCTCATTGTGGACATTTCGTGCATTTTCTGCAAACTGATACTTCGACATTTGTTGAAGTTCTCGTGTTTAAACCAGTTCAAGGAAATGATTGCAATTTGCATGTAACCTCTGACTGGCTAGTTGTTAACCACTCGACCTATATATATATATATATATATATATATATATATATATATATATCTGATGACAAATTATGAAAATTCACAAGTTATTAGGTACAGGTAGTTATGTTGTTGTTATTTGGATATTCACAAATATGAGGTGCCTACAAATTACTATTTTGTTGCATACATAATTTGTATAATTTCATACGCCACGCTCACCAATAGTCCAGCTATATGACGGCGGTCTGCAAATAAACGAGTCTGGACCAGACAATCCATTGATTGACATCATGAGCATCGATCCAAGCAAATTTGGAAACGATGACATGCATCAACAAAATCAGTGAACCTGACCACCCCCTGACCACGACAAGCATAGTCGTGTATACATGTACATAATTATTGTCTCATATTATAATTTGAGTAATTTATATTTCCAAAATATTCCATAATAAAATAATTGCATATGTTAAGTATTGTCAGAATTTTCATTACTGGATGTTTGCATACAGCCTTCCAAATCAAAACATTTTTATGGTACTTTTACTCACGCTTTTGGCAGTAACTCCCAAACCAGCCTGTTTGGCACGATGTTCCTTGGCAAGGAGAACCAGGGAAACTTGTGCATCCATTCTGACAGTGACAATCTTCTGTAGAAACAAACAGAATGAATATAAGTATCTTATATCCAAATATGTCACTTGTTTAACTTTTCCCTAAAATCTCCTTTTTGTACACCTGTGATATAGTTATACAGCAACATACACTCCTCACCTAGACACGGTATCATAATTTCATAAATTATTTAACAACACAATGCACAGTTTCTTTATCATCAAGTTACTTCAATTTGATGTATGTAACTTAACATTAATATAAGACTGTATTCACTATGTCTTAGGACCGGAATTCCATTGAAAAGTACACACTGTAAAGATGTGCCTTAGAGTGAATGTTTGAGCGAGGGGACGTTTGAGTGAACAGTGTTACATCGTGACGGAGTATAATCGGGTATGAAGCAGGCCAACTGTTGCCTGACAGCATGACAGTGACCCAAGCCACCTGGCCACCTGCCAAGTCCCGTAGCTTCCACGATGCCCCTTTGTTGGCTCGTGCGACAAGTATAAGGAACTGTAGACCTAGCTTGATTGGGACTCCCCACAGTGCCCATGCCTTAGAAGTTTCGTAATAAGATAGGGACCTACCTTGTGAGGAGTCAGGCAATGAGACAAGAAGTAGAACAAATACCAGAAACATCGTCCATGTGCTTGTCCGAAGATATCTGAAAACAAATTCAGCCAAATTTAGCCAAACAGAACCACTTAACACGTAAACAGCCGGTTGATCTACATTAAATGTTGTTGCAACTTTGAGATTGCTGTTTAACATAAAAAAATGAATTGACAAAATTCTACGTTGTAAGATTGTAAGCCTGTAGTTTATTACTATTACTGTAGGGCATTCACTATTGTTTATGTCAGTTTGCTGCAATGCATCGACCTATGCATGGATGCATTTTGTACTCAGACTAACTTGACCTGTCACACAAATAAATTCTTTTCTCAAATGTCCCCTGTAGACGAATATCTACCAAGTCATTATACTTTTTTCATACTTTTCTTTTGTATAATTGCCTACATCGGCGACTGCTTCCACTGGATGGTGAAGGCTGTTTCTCTGTTTCATCATGATGTGAAACAGACAAGATATGGGTGTTTTAGAGTTGATAAGAGAAGATACCTATGTCTAGGTAAGCTTTTTACATACACACCCCGTTTAGGTTTTTCAGTTCATCGATTAATAAACACTCCTTCCTCTTGGTTTATTAAATTATTGAAGAAACCTTTAAGAGCATTTACGTTTGTGAGCTTATGATGCTTGAACATTTTACACAACTGAATATTTGTTGTCCAATTTGTGAAAGAAATCAACACAGTTTTTTCTCCAATCCATCTTCCTAAAGTATCAGCTCTCTGTGCCTTATGGTTTCTGAGAAAACGATGATTAAATAAGTTCAACTTGTAATCTCATTGCGGCCCCCTACAAAATATCAGTGATTCAGATTCCTAAACATTGTATACATAATTGTAGTGTTGGCAAGGATGGTAAAACAGGTTTGAGAAAATGTAGGGGCAGGGTCTATACAAACCTGTGTCAGAAGGAACTCAAATGTACATTGTACATTGTATACTGGTAAACGTTTATCTTACTTCATTGTCAGCATATCGACGGTTCTCATAAACACCCATTCTTGTTGAATAAATACGCTACGCTGGCTGGAAACAACTGTACTCATGCCATGTCAAAACTAACACGTGCTGTCTGCTTACAGACACCTCGGTCCACTGTTCAACTGTTATACTTAGTTAACGTTATATATGTTATTGAATCACTATTTAACATTATGTACCTACCATTTCATAAAAAATATATTTAAGATCTCACACGGATTAAGACTAAAGTACACTTTCCCATATGCTGAAGATATTTTCATCAATAAAGATGATTAAAAGGAGTTTGCGGTACGCATATAAAACCCTCTGAAGAGGCCCATTCGCTTAGCAGTTGACGTTTAACATCAAACACTCATCCCCCATGAATATGAAGCATGAACTATGTGACATCCAACAAATCAGCTAACCTCGCTGCTCACACCTTTTCGGATGGCATGGCATTTCCATTTTCAGGAATGAATAGTTATATAAGTTATAGTGATATAAAAGTTGCATTAGCGGATTTTCCAAACTAGATTTTGAAACTGACATTTTTTGTATGCTCCACTACATAGCACATGCCAATTAAAATTCCCTGACCGACTGGTTGCTCCTGTCACACACACATGCAAAGGCAAGTCAAAAGTTCACCTGAAAAAAGCATTGACCCAGGTTCGTTTCCCCACGTGATATCGCTATGATCATGTGTCACAGATGGTCTACACTGTGAGGCGGCATTGGCGCACATTGGCGCTGTTTAGGATATAAACAATATCAATACTAAACAAAAGCTAACATAGAAGGTGACATATCCCGAGAAATTAAGTGACGTCTTCGCTTACACAGTCCAGATCCTTGGGGGGTTTGGAGGACTATTTTAGAACAATTCCCTTCACAATATAAATCTTTCTAAGATGTTTTTTTTTTTGTTATTCAAACGCAGCACAGCACTATTCAAGCTATATGACGGCGGTCCATAAATAATCGAGTCATGACCAGACAAATCAGTGATTGACCTCACGAGCATCGTTCTACGAAATGTAATTAATATGGGGTTAATACGGTAACGAATGTAATTTGAAGACGAAGGTTGTACACGTGAAAGTGGTTGTGTCACGTGGCTATGGTGCAGCGGAGAGGGCAAGGTGAATGAGACACCACTCGAGGCCGTCGCGTCACACTGGCGAGCTGTCTTTGTCTCTCTTAAACATATACATATAAAGATAATCAGTATTTTGGTGTACTACTCGTCTGTGTTGGACCGCCTGTTATTGCATTGGTGCCGAATGGTAGGTAAAACCGTTTGGAAAATTGCCGTAGTGCATGAATGCTGTTTAGCACGGAGAAGGGTGTTGCTTTCCTTCAGTGAGTGATCCCACAGAGAGGTGATTCAGGAGTCGGGACATGGATTTGGATACACAGAAGATACACGTCCAGATAAGTTATCTTTATATTTACAAAAAGAACATTTCGCAGTAATATTTCATATTATTAATAGTTCAAGCATCATTTTAGAAGGATAGTGCAGAATTCGGAATTGTTTGACCTTGAATAAAACATTACAGTCGCGTGTCTTCATGTATGATTCTGTAAATAAACCCGCTAGCCTGTCACCAGCGGTAGGCGTTGCCCATGAGTGGAGTATGTTGTCATCGTCAATGTTTTATGTTCGTTTGAAAATAGTGAATTAGAACATAAATTGGGATACAGTGACATGCAACTCACTGAGCAAGACCAACTGATCCCGTTATTCGCCTCTTACGAAAAGGAGGGGTTGCTGAAGACCACTCTAACCCGGAACTTCACAGGTCTAGTATGTACAGAATAACCATGAATGTACAACATTTGGTTCACAAGACATGTTACGTCAAAATAATATGTATGTTTATTTTGTTCTCGTCCCTAGCTGTCTGAGATATTGCCTGTGCGGCGTTATCACAAACAAACGCAATAAGCTGGTTTCAGAGGAAAACTGACATAGATATGATCAGACTTACACCTAGCTTGCTACGATCAGACCTGGGAGGATCGCTCTTGTAACAAGGAAGAATATTGAATGATTACATTAGAGTGGAAAAAGGTAACAATGCATGTTCTAACGCATATAAACTGTATGGTGTAAATGTTGCTACTGTGTTGTAAAGTTTCACATACACAGAAATAGTTTATTCAGGGTTCACACATTACATTGACTGTGTATATACAAAAACTTGATATATAATGTGTAAGTAAGGCCCAGCCATAAGGTTTTTGAGACACAATAAAACAATACATTCATGTGTGTATAAAACATAAGAAGGATGCTGTTCGCATCCTGTACGAAACATAATTATACATGATAATATTAACAAAATGTTTATAAATTAAATCATTGTTTACGTTTATACATCTTATGAAGTGTGCATGTTTATATGACTTGTACATTTTATGTGGGCACATTCTATCTAGAAGAGGGGTTGGTGGTTTGTTAAAGCGTCCAGTTTCTATGGCAAGATGTAAAGATCTGCATCAAAACAAAGCTAAAAGTCGACGGTGGTCCCTATATTTTACATTAAGAACATAGTATTCAACAACATTTTACGCCTCAAATTGCCTGTAGGTTCTAAGCTTACAAATAGAAACTCTAGTAATACCTTGTAGCTTGTGAGAAGGCCAGAGCTTCTGTTATAAACTGAGTTACATATAATCATCATAAGAGTAGTTTTGTTTAGTAGCTTCAATGATGTATACCTCATACAGCCGATGGAGAGAAATACATCCCAAAATTAATTACATCCAAAACAAGAATGAAACAACACTTCTACAATAACTCCAGTTATAAACTCTTCTTTGAAATGTGTGTTTTCATGGACAATACATCACGTCATCTTCGCGAGTAGGCTAAGTAACAGCCGGTTTATAAAGTTTGAACTAATTTTTTTCTTTCATTCAGTGTCCCAATCTTTACATGTTCATCTTCACATCTGGAATTAAACATTTTCTTCCAACAGGTAGACACTCATGTAAAGTGGCATAGTTCTTCATAACACAAGGGACGGTCGAGTAGCCTAGCGGTTTAAGCGTTTGTTCGTCAAGCCGAAGACCCGGTTTCGGGTTCGATTCCTCACATGGGTACAATGAATGAATCCCATTTCTATTGTCCCCCACCGTGAAACGGCTGGAAACAACATAAAACCACACTCACGGACTTATACACAATGAAAAGCATGTTTGTATGAGAAAGGTATGTCATTGATATCATCATTCTTACAAACATATATTTGTTTTTGTAGATAAAATGAGTTAATTTAAAATGTTTTTCCATCCCATCTTTAGTTTCCTGGATCTTCATAACACTTACATATGTATGTTTAAAGCTGTCAGTTCCAGTTGATTACGGAAACACCGTGCGAGAAGCTTCTGTTATGGGTGGTAGGTAAATTGACATGTTTATGTGTGTTTAATACTCACGTCGATAACGCTTATTCTACTTCCTCGTCAACGTTTTTACTTCCAAAATATACCAGTTAAAAACTTACCTTTGTCAAACAACTATCCATAACCATAAACTTACCTTTGTCAAACAACTTTCCATAACCATTTGAAACGCAACGTGAGAGCCGACCTCACTAACTTATATGTGTTCATTTGGATGCGGTAACGTATAGTTAAACAATATTGTAATTGTATTGCATTGTTTCTGTTAAGATTCAGTAGAAGTTCAGAACATTGTACTTCAACAATAAGTAGTTGTCAGGAATGTAAGCAGTGGAGTGGAAGTTACTTTATTTAGATGCTTTCAGGGTCAAGAGTCGTCTGGAATCTTTTAGAACAGCCATAGACTAATCCAGCATGGTACGGAACTTTCTAGAAGGTATTTAGACTATAATAGACTATAGACACCGTCAGTGTGCCAGAAACCAATGCTCGTGGGTTCCAATCCCAGATTCGCCCTGATTGTGTCAACACAATACCCTCGCTCGTCTGCCTTACAAAAGTGGTAACCTCTAACACCTACATCAATTCGGTTTCCTCACCCATCAAGATGGCATGCCATGATAAACTTAAAAACTGTTCAATGCGGCGAAAAACAAACTCACTCACCCTAAAGTTACAAACACCTGCCGAGGAACGTCCCTCAGGCGTGCAGGGATCCAAAGATCGTGGTTTCGAATGAAAGGAGCAAATCCGAGGAAAATGTAATACTAGCATTTTAGCAAGGAAGAGATATACACAATGTTATCTGACTTTGTCCTATTCATATTTGGAATGATAAGCCTAAAATGCATTTGAATGAACTATGCATGTAGTAATGTGCAACTGAAGTAGGAAGGTGGATACTTGAAATCCTGTCACGATATTATCAACAGGTCCACACGTATTATGCAAATGATGTGAAAGGGGCTTCAACTGGAAAGCTATATCTGGCTTTACAAAAAAAACGCTATTCAGGACAGCAGTGACACCTAAACTAGCTGTCACCATTCACGCAGCTAACACGACATGCAAATTGAATGCGGTACATACACTACAGTAGCAAAGCGTACATTTAGTTTCCTTCTGTCATGGCAACATTTTAACATTTACACCGTACACCACAGGAAAAAACACTCATGCGGTGCAACAATATTTTATTTTTTTTAATTTCAGGTTTTTTCAACATATATTTTCTATGAATGTTTCAAAAAGCGTCATATGACTTTAATTGATGCTTCATCAGGGTAACAGCATTTAGGCCTTGTATCATTGTCATGGAGCTGTGCTCCAGAGTCACTTTGACTGGGCAAGGAATTTTTTAATTTCCCCAAAATATAAGGTACTTGACATACAGTATCTTGATGCACACTCATTAAAAATGTACTTGATCAAAAGAGTAACTTGACTCCCAATAGTAAATAGGTATTTGACCTAAACCAGACAATCGCCGGAAAATTGGTTATCCACGGAGTACAAGAAAAACGAAGTATGAAAAACCCTAGCTAGTTAGTTCAGCTCAATAAAACCAGAAAAAGTCAGCACAAGATAAAAATTGCCCCGTAATCACATACGAACAAAACCTATCATATATTCGTTTGTTGATAAAATGAGTTAACAATTAAAAATGCTGTTCCCGCTCATGTAAAGTTGCCTCGATCTTTGAAGCACTAAACGTATGTATGTTTTAAGTTGATGTTCCAGTTAATGACAGAAGTATCATGCGATAAGCTTCTGTTCTGGGTGGTAGTTCAAATTACATGTTTATGTGTGTTTAATACTTATGCAGATAACGCTTATCTCACTTCCTTGTCAACTTTTCGACTTCCCTCGCAAATATTACAAAAACATTAGTTTGTCAAACAACTACCAACTTAATCCGTTTTTAAAACTTATCAGTCCATAAATCATTTGAGACGCAACGTGAGAGCCGACCTCACTAACATACACTGTAAACCTGTTCATTTGGATACTGGTATATGGCAGTGTGATGTATATTTGAACAATGTTTTAATTATATTGCATTGTTTCTGTTAAGATTCAGCAGAAGTTCAGAAGATTGTATTTGAACAATAAGTAGTTGTCGGGAATGGATTGGAAGTTACTATATTAAGATGATTTTAGGGGTCAAGTGTCATCTGTAATCTTCTAGAACAGTTATAGATTAATCAAGCATGGAACTTTCTGGGAGGTATTTAGATTATATTAGACTATAGACGTCGTCAAAAGGGCCGCAAACCAATGTGCCAGAAACCATTGTTCGTGGATTCGAATCCAAGATTCGTCCTGGTTGTGTCAACACAATACCCCTGCTCGCGTGCTTTGAAAGTATGTAAGAGTGAGTTCAATACTCATCACTGCGACAATAAAACACATTCACTCACCCTAAGGTTCCAAAACATGCTGAGTTTTGTCCCTTAGACGTGCGTGGACCCCAAGAGCCTGATTTCGAATACAAAGTGCAAATCCGAGAAAACGTCATATCAGCATTTGAGTAATGAAGAGATATACAAAAACAATGCTATCTTACTTTGTCCAATTCAAATTTAGAATGATAAAAACGTAAGACTAAAAGGCATCAGAAAGCAGTATAGTTGAATAGACTTTACACGTGTCAATGCGCAACTTGAACAGGAAGGCAAATACTTGAAAGGAGGGAGTTCAAATGGAATGCTATGCCGTGTTAAACCAACGCTATTCAGGACAGCCATGACATATAAAATGGCTGTCACCAGTCACGAACAGGACATGCAAAGTAAAACGCGCACATACACTACAGTAGCAAAGTGTACATTAAGGATATACGTTTCCTTCTATCATCATAAACATTTTAACATTTACCCCGTACACTCAAGGAACAAACTCTCAAGCGGTGTAACAATATATAAAACTTGAGGTCTCTTCAATATACTTCATACGACTTTAATTGTTGTTTGATCAGGGCTACATCATTTAAAGAATTGTGTCATACGTTTCCGCGTTTGTCAAAATGAACACTTGACTAACCTTTGCATGTGAAATAAATAACTTGAAAAACTGCGCGTTATTTCATTACTCTGCTCTTGGACAAATACATAGCCGAGGGATATTCCTTTCTATGGATAAATCACAACGCATAAATCACCCTAATGCTAGGATACTGTTAGGTGTTATTGACATGGGCAAAGCACCTCTTGATATAATGTGTCATAAAAAGCTGGATAATGAGAGTGTTGTATAAAATTGTATGCCTCTTGAGCATACGACTGTCGATAATGTTAAACCTGTTTTCCAGTATGGTATCAGTTTAGAAATAGAACATTGTTAAAATATCAAATGTAGAAACACATGATAACTATTTGATTGACGTACGTATAGTTATTTGTTTATTTTCCTGTTGCCTTGTCACAAGTATTGCACGCACCACGGTGACTCAACACAATGCAATGAAAGTGAGTTATCAAGAAGGAAATACATATTTTGATATATTGAATTGTTTGAAAGATGAAATCTCTAATATTTTATTAACAACGCCAGTCGACCTGACCAAAGCTTGAATGAAACTGAATGAAAGGAACATCGCAAAATGAGGACCTTTTTAAAGATCTCACAGTTGCAGCATACTTGTGACGTATTGGAACATTGATAACTGCAGGCGTTAATGGCTGTAAAAATGTGATTCATATAAAACACTCAGGAGAAATTAAAATGACAGTAAAGCACCATTTCGTCTCAACCACAAAATAGTTTACCCAGTTTACTTAGATTTTAAACATATTCGTAGCCATTAGTTTGCTGGAATAGCGCTGACACAAAGGACTAATTACAAAAGTACGTCAACCATTATCTTGGCAACTGATTTCTTACAATTATTTCACATTAAGCACAGAATCACCCTACGGAAGTCCGTGTCCGAGTAAGTACATGTTCTTCATTGTTATCATATAAGATTGTGACTGTTGACATGGATTTGTAGTGGGGGTAAGAACAGACGAGCTAACGTTCCACAACAATAACATAACGTGTGTCAAACATGCTTGCTGCATGCACGATCCAAGGTCACCCCACACATCTGGGTTTCTTACACAACTCGGCAGCCAGCGGGTGCATTGATCTTATCTAGTTGCATTATCATCATCGCCTTGATAATCCACAGATATACAGAAACCTTTTCGTGTAGAGTCACATCATTAAGGAGTGGTAAGCGGTACGTCGGGTGATGTCAAGGCTGACCGTTGTATTATGTATTAATGCGCCACTGTGATCATGAGAATGGACAAAATGCATTGATTCGATGCTAAAAAGGTGAAATTGTAGGGTGTGTAAAAAACAGATTACTGCACTCATGCCTGTCAGATACCATTTATCTTACAACGAGTTTATTTCAAAACCTCTAACGAGCGAAAGCACACGTGTGTAGTAATCTCAATATACCTACTCGTTTGAAAGCGGATCTAAATCGCTTTTGCTCTTTAAATACGTCTTTAAACAACTCGTAAAATAAATGGTATCTGACAGACACTTGTATGGTAATCTCTATACATCAACAGAAATCGTGTGTAACCTTTTCAATTCTGTTTATTCATGTATAACTGTGTGCCGACAGATCCATAGTGCAGAACGCATGACAATGTGGAACTGGTTAAGATTTTTACAAGGATTCATTTCTTAATATGGCATGGTATATTAATAGAGATATATTTCATAGTGTTTTTGTTCAATATATTTTTTATTTACAACATACAACTTAAACCATTAACATGGATCTAAATTGTGCCAAAGATATATGCATTTTTTTATATTTATATCAGTTAAATAATTTTCTGTATTTGCTTTTTAAAACATCTATAATATTCACATTTACTAGAATATATCTAGAACAGATCTCAATGTTTGACAGTACATGTAAAAAATGACTGTCTTAGTTTCGATATAAACATAGAATGATTCTCAAAGAAACATTGGTTGTCCCAAATATAGCCATACCCACATTTATAAAGTAGAAATTTATATTCCCAATTTTATCTTTTTAGCTTGGATGGCTGCATTACACCTACGTTTGTTCCATGATAATTAACTTGAAAGTATCGCACCAAGCGATTTATAAGAGGTTTCAGTTTGAAGTAAATGCCCCCGAAAGTACCACTTTTCATTATTTGACAGTGTATTTCCTTTGCTGAATACACCATTTTTGTCCTATCCAAATTAACATTAAGTTTCCACATATCGCAGTGCAGTTCGATCTTATTTATCAAGTTTGTACCTTTTACAGTACTTGAGAACATAATTCTTTCATCTGCAAATAGTAATATGAATATTTTTTGTATAATTACAGGTTGTAATTGTATACCATCATCATAATTTCTTTTGGTTGGAGCTCCAAGCTCATTAATGAAAATAACTAACAAAAAAGGGCTTAATACACATCCTTGGTGTACACCATGATAAACACATGATTTGACTTCCTTATGAAACCTACATAACAATTTTCCCATTTCATTACTGACATCATGTAAATTAAATAGATACCCTCAGTTGCCCCTACACACTAATCGAATGCTTTAGAGAAGTCTACAAATATAGCATACAGTTTTTCATTATAAGAGCCTGGAGAAAAAAATATCATCAGTGGTAGTCAAAATCCTTATCAAGGGTGTCCGTCTACAATACCAATAATGCTAATAAATATCTCACTGAATATACTGGTACATTGAATCCCCTATAGCCTCTGTCCTTTTATTCTGCAAATAGCTTTATACTTGTTTTTTTCGAATCAGTATATATTTAGCAAGTGCATCTTTATCCTTTAGTTTCCTGAAATGGTTTAAAAGAGTGCATCTTTCCTTTTTTAAATAATTCACATTCCCAGTCAAACCACAGTTCCATTTTATCAAATATCAAAATATCAAAATTTTCACACAAGTAAAATATATCTATGGTGCTCATGATGTAATCAATAATACTTGCCCCGGCATTGCCAACAAATGTCAAGTCACCTTTCCCGAAATCAGGTCCATGTGTACATGTGGACATGTGTACATTTAGAACAGAACATAAATTAATAAAATATTTTCCAAAATTATGAAGAACTGTACCAATTAAATAAAATATGTCTAAGAGAAACTCCCAGTATGAAGTATCCTGGTCATGGAGATATTCAAGTATATCATCCTCCACATTATCTGGCTCTTTACCAGTCAATGCATTGAAGTCAAACCGAAATGTGCACAAAACATCACCTAGAATGTCAAGCAGTTATCCGGAAATAGCAATATACCATTCTCAGATTTAACATTGCTGCTGTACCATGTAGATACTTCTGGGTGAATTATATACACAGTGGTATAACAAACGGTATCAAGTAACAGATATACACCACTTTCTGTGATCCGTGAATTTTTAACTCAATCTATTAGAACCTTTTTCATATTCGACCTGAAAGTCTTACAATATTTGCGATCGTGTCTGCCTTTTTTTAATGTTAGTATTTTCGCAGAACGTATCATCAAAATTCAGTTTCGGGGTCCACGTTTCTGTCAAACCAATTATGGTCACGTGATTTTCGAAACTCACACTAAGGTTTACACTCAAAATCAGATAACTTTGAAAGGAGTCCTGATATATTCCAAACGACGAGTTTCACAGCATTACTTTTACATGTAGGTTCTGTCTTTATCCGAACCCTGGTCACACCCCTATCTCTTCTGTGTCGGTCTCCCACCCCTGCTGTGCTACCTCTTTCACGTACATGAGCAGACAGTTTACCGTCTTTTTGGAAATAATGTTTGCTTGAGTCTTTCTCTTTGCACTGTTTCATTTCTTGAGTGAGTGAGTGAGTGAGTTGGATCTAACGCCGCCTTTTTAACATGGCGTGTATGATGCTGACAAACCTTGAAACAAATTCGGTGCGATGGACGCTGCTCTGCAGAGCGAATTGGGACGCCTAGAACTAATGGGTTACCCACGCCCCCACATCGTGACGTAATCTATTGACCACCATTAACAAATAATAGAAACTGGAGGAATAGCTGACGATTTCGTGTAATGTTTTCAGGTTCACTCTTGAATTACTGGCATGGAACCGTCCTTACTGTGAAATCTTAAACGTTGGTTTGTAAAAATATAACGAAATCTTCTTCTAGCAAGACTCCATTCACGATGGCGGCCCCCAACGACTGCTCGCGTTCGATGTCGTCAGTGTAACATGTGATTGGGCAGTGAAGTTCTATGTGATGGTATATGTGGCGTAAGTGCGGTATGTTTGCTTGGGAATTGACCGTCAGTCGTTACTCTGATCCAAATTGCTGCTGTGTGCGCACGTACATGTCTGTTATCGAATATAAACGAATAACAACATAGTTGTTTCACCACTGGGCATGATTCTGACTTAACATAACGAAGGTCTTGCGAACGTCAACGCAAGGCAGCATGACTAATTTATGGATGGGTATTGATATGAGATGGGACCACTATGACTTTCAGAACTCTATTGTATATCATATCATGCAAGAGTCACTGGACAATACTACCGGAACTACATACAGCTACCAATAGTTGTGCCGTTTGTGCGCCACAATGGTCGACGTCTTATCGTTCAAGGCGATGCCGGTCGTGCACACGTATCGTAACTGACTACAGCAGCACAACATCACCATGAGTTCGGACCTTTCTCCCAAAGATCATGTCTGGTCCTTCCTTTTCTTTTTCATCTATTACCCTCATTCTAAATCCCTTTGTAGTTCTGTCATCATCTCCTTATCCCTTACTGTTTTGGGAGTGTAAAGCATCCCATGCTCTGAAGATATTGTTCCTCGTAAGGTGATTATGACATAAATCTGCATTAGGTTAAAAAGAAGTGGACCAGTCACAACCCTTCCAGAATGCCCCCAAAGCCGTACCACAACTACCCATTTGATGTTTAACACTAAAACACTGATCTCTCCAAATATATAAACCAGAACCATTTGACATCCAACGTATCTTTTAACCTCACACGCATCGATTCATGGTGATATGACAACTCCAAATACGGATATCTATGATAGGAAAGTCATTGTGAGTTGCTTTAGCGGATTTCTTGAAGGCTCAACTAAATAACGTATGTTTATTTTGGTATCGTTAATTCAAATTTATTTAAAAATGTTTCCATTATCTAAGCCTGTCATCTGATTTTCAGTAACTCAAGGTGAGAGAAGAGAAGAGAAGAGCCAGCTGTTATGTGCCAAGGCATCGAGGTCACATTAAACGCTATTACATCAGCACAACTGACAGGACAATCAACACGCAAGATTTAAAGACAAGTTATAATAAATGGTATGTTTGAGTTTGATGTGTTTTTTTCACTCAGGGTTTTATTTTACTTAAACATAGTTTACATTAAACATAGAGCTACTGTGGTTAAAACGCTGGCCCAGGTTTGATCCCCTCATTGGCCATGTCTGTATACCCCGTACAGATTTGGATGGAGTATTATTAAAAAAAACAAATACTAAAAATACTAAAATAGCAACGTGAACCCTCATGCTCAACACACATGTATAAAATGAGGTTAGAACTTTCAGGTGGTCACGGCAACATTACAATCATCTCAATCCTAAAGTCAACAATGACACACGAGTTGTGTGTAAGCGGGCGTTGTCCTATAATATTGCTATACAGGCTACGGCGGTCACCTTCAGGCATTAAATAAATAAACAAACACATAAAGATTAATAAAGAGATATGATCAAACTTACCCGATGCTTGCTGTGGTCAGAGCTGGGAGGCCCGCGCTTGTAACAAGGAAGTGAATTGAGCGATATCTTATCTCTCTGATACATGTATATTGAAACTGGTTTGCCAGATTAAACATCAGTGTTGAAACAGGAGCATGTAGCAACCCATAAATTCCAGCGTACATAATCACCGTGTGAGTGAAATAATGTTCATGCGTCGTAGATGTTTATCTTGCTCACATACACATAAAATAACATCAATATTGAAATGGGATTAGGTAACACTGCATGTATTCTAGCTTGATGCATATGCACATGTAGACATGCATTATGACAAATGAATATAGCATGTTAACTGAAAGACATATCAAGCTCAGCAAAGCTCAAGCATGCCAAGATGTAACTGAAATACTGTTCACAGCGGCGATAAAACCAACTCACTCATCCTACAAAATCCTGCTGAGGTGCGTCCCTTTTACGTGCGTGGATCCCAAGATCGTGGTTTCGAATGCAAGAGGTTAAAATCCTAGAAAATAATCACATCACCATTTAAGCAAGGAAGAGATATACATAAACGCTGTCATCTGACTTTGTCCAATTCAAATTTAGAATGATAAAAACGTAAGCCTAAAAGACATCAGATTACAATCTATTCAAATAGACTATACGCGCGTCAAAGTGCGACTTGAATAGGAAGGCACATACTTGAAACGAATGAAAGAGGGAGTTCAACTGGAAAGCTATTTCAAACCACACAAACAAACGCTATTCAGGACAGTATGTAAACATAACATAGCTGTCACCATTTACGCAGCGAACACAAAATGTGCAGTCAAACGCGGCAGCTACACTGCAGTAGAAAAGTGGACAGTAAAAATATAGAGTTCCCTCCGCCATTATACACATGTTAACATTTCCCCTGTAAAACATTCAAGCGATGAAACAATGTCTTCAGTTTTCTTCAACTTACTTTATTCTACGAAGTTTTCAAAGAGCGTCATAGGGATTTTGCTGAAATGTTGTTTGCTGGGGGTTCAGAATGCAATGCCTTGTATGGTTAGTTTCTTCATGTGTCCATGCGAACATTTTACTAACCTTTGCATGTGGAAATGAATACCTTGAATAAGTTATTTCTTTACTCATACTCATGTACAAATACACAGCCGAGGGATATTCCTTTGTATGGATGGATCACAACGCATAAAACATCCCCTTGCTAGGATACTGTTTAAAGAAAGTGTTATGAACTTGGGCAAGCGCCTCTGGATATGATGTATCGTAAGAAAATGGATTGTGGGGGGAAACATAAAACATGATATGAGACATGAATATGAGAGATGAGGCTAACACTTCGCGTGTTGTGGAGGTTTTTTTGCAGCCTCGCCCTTGAGACCAGGAAGTAATCTGAGTGTTGCATAAAACTGTTCGGCATCGGAATGTGCGACTGTGATGTTGTGCTGCGATACTTTGCAGTCCTTATCTGATTGAGGATGTGACATGCAGAAACTTCCTCGATGATAGCGACGAGTAACACTCTGGGTTGAAGTCGCATTTTCAAACATAAATTTTTATCATGTTTAAATGTTCTCATTTTGTATGCATTTTAACCACATTACATCAGTATTGTGACTACTGCTGCACATCTGACCATTAATGGACTAATTCACGAAGTGAGATACAGTTTTGATGCAACAGGAATATGTGATTTCAAGAGATACTTTTTATAACAGTGGTTGTAAAAGTAACTTGCTGAGACTTATTAACACTAAATATCTAAGTGAGAGACAACACTGTTAATACAACACTCAGGTATTTGTGATTTCTTGTTAGTTTGAGCCGAAGATTATTTTTCGTAACAGTGGATGCGAAAATTGGCTAAAGTAACTGGATCAGACTAATTAACAGTCAACAACTAGTTGGGGCAATTCATGAGTGTTGTTTGATGATCGATTACGTCACTTGGCCGAATTGTATCAGACAGGTATTGAAAACCAGACACTCATATTTCAGTCATTTCCTGAAAGTCATTTCATACATTCATAGTGTAACATGTATCAGTGCGATTACTTTGGTGTGGGTTTCAATGATGACATATACGTTGCTATGATCAAGTAAATTCAACAGACATCGTGAAAGTTTCCGTTTTGTCTGACCTCATGACTGAAGCAAAATCAAGCGTAGCGACAACAGTAGTTATCTGCATTTCCCAACTAATTCTTTTGGTTACATTGGAAAACATAAAACAAATAACAGCACGCAGATTGTCAGATTGTTTCTGATTACTAACATAACACATTTATGTATATATACGATCCATCCGTCAACAACATCCTCCTCTGAAAATCCCACGTAGTGTTCACGCCATTTCCTAAAAGACCGCCACCGGTAGTGATGGCATACGTAAGTAAACATTGTTGTACATAATAGGTAATTCCTTTGAGGTGAAAATTAGTAACTCGGCATCCAGCGGGTTTATTGATCTTATCTAGTTTGCATTATCATCATCGCCTTGATAATCCACAGAAATAGCGGAAACCTTTTGGTGTAGGGTCACATAAGTTATGAGTGGTAAGCGGTACGTTTGGTGACGTCAATAATGACCGTTGTATGATGTATTAATGCACCACGGTGATCATGAGAATTGACAAAATGCATTGTTTCAAAGCTACAAAGGTGCTACTTTAGGGTGTGTAAGAGACAGATTACTGCACTCGTGCCTTTCAGATGCCATTTATCTTACAACGAGCGTGGTAATCTCTATATCACAACAGTCTCCGTATGGGCGAGAAATCTAAATTGTGCTAAAGATATTCTGCATTTTCTTATATTTACATCAGTTTAATTATTTCCTGCAATTGAATTTTAAAATATCTATAATATTCACATTTGCTAGAAATATCTAGAATGGATTTCAATGTTTAAAAGTACATGTACAAATATCTTTTTTCGATATAAACATAGAATGATTCTCTAAGAAGCACTGGCTGTCCAAAATATAACCATACCCACATTTATAAAGTATACATTTATATTCGCAAGTATATCTTTTCAGCTTGGATGCTTGCATTACACCTATGTTGGTTCCATGATAGTTTACTTGAAAGTATCACACCAAGAGATTTATAGGTTTCAATTTGAAGTAAATGTCCCCGAAAGTACCACTTTTCATTATTTGACAGTGTATTTCCTCTGCTAAATACATCATTTTTGTCCCATCCAAATTAACATTTCGTTTCCACGTATCGCAGTGCTATTCGAGCTTATTTATAAAGGTTTGTATCTTTAACAATACTTGAGAACATAATTCTTTCATCTGCTAATAGTAACATGAATATTGTTTTTTTAATTACAGGTTGTAATTGTATACCATCATCATAATTTCTTTTGATTTGAGCTGCAATCTCATTGATGAAAATACCTAACAAAAAAGGGCTCAATACACATCCTTGGCGTACACTAAGATAAACACATGATTTGACTTCCTCATGAAAACTACATAACAATTTGCCCATTTCATTACTGACACCATGTAAATTAAATAGATACCATCAGTTGCCCATACACACGGAATCGAATGCTTTAGAAAAGTCTACAAATATAGCGTACAACTCTTCACGTTCACAATGAATATACCTATCTATAAGAGCCTGGAGAAAAACATATCATCAGTGGTAGTCAAAATCCTTATCAAGGGTGTCCGACTACAATTACAATAATGCTAATCAATATCTTACTGAATATACTGGTACATTGAATCCCCTATAATTTTCAACCTCTGTCACTGAGCCTTTCTTGTGAATTGGAATGGTAGGACCAAGAGTCCAATCTTTTGGAAGTAAAAGGTATCCATCATTGTGTTAAATAATATGTCCAAATACGGCAGGATGTCATGAAGAGAGTATTTAAAGAAATCCGATATTAGTCCATCAATTCCGGGACTTTTCATGTTACTCAGATTTTTAATAGCGGATTTAATTTCTTCTTTTGAGATAAAGGAATCTAATATTTGTGTTGCAAAATTGGTTTCATCACTATGAAAAGAGTCCAAATGCTAGTTGTCTGCGGAATCATCACCTTTAGGAAGATATTTAAAGTCATTAAACCACTCATGAATTTCTGTGTTACTTTTGATTTTCTTCTTTTTGCTAATGGTTTTCAAGGTCGTCTAAATTTGTTTTGATGAACTGATATTTTCTTCTAGTTTCTATCCATTAAATTTTATTTCTTTTTTTTCTGCAAATAGCTTTATATACTCTTAAACAAGAAACGCAATACGGATATTTTTGGCCATAAAAGCAAAATTAGGGGACCAAGAGGTGCGAAATGAAGAGGTTCAATGTGTTATAGTATCAGTGACAAATTTCCCAGATACAAATGATCACAAGGACATGCAAACCATAAGTCGGAAAAACGCACCCAGTGCATTAACAAAAGGGCCATGGAGCTGCATGTACTGCACGTGCAGCCGCACTATGAACGGTATTAAAGTGCAGGGGTTTTGATTGCCTGGGACCTGCGTCAATCGAACAGTGACAGTTCAACAACATGCCAAGATTAACAGAAGTGCGGGACAGGTTTTGTCCATATCCATCCAGGGCAATCTTATGGTTCAACGATACATCAACGAAATTCTCTCATCGCACGTCCCCAATCGCAACCAGCGCCAACGGTGTATTCCAGCAGGACAACGCTCAGCCGCATGCAGCACGGATCACAAGAGCCTGTCTACACAACAACGTTGATGTTCTCCCCTGGCCCTCCAGATCCCCGGATTTGAACCCGATAGAGCACCTGCGGGATAAATTGGATAGACTGCTCCGCCGACGGCAACCACAACCCCAGGCGTTGCAGCAGTTGGCTTTTGCGTTTCAGGCCGAGTGGGATACCATTCCCCAAGATGTGATTCGCATACTCATCTCTTCCCTAGGCAGGAGATGTCAGGCCGATAATGTTTTCCTCATAAAGGTTATTATGATATACATCTGCACTAAGTTAAAAAGAAGTGGCCCAGTCACAACCCTTCCAGAATGCCCTCAAAGTCGGACCACAACTACCCATTTGATGTTTAACAGAGACTCACGTATTTTTTAACTTCGCTTACACCTATTCATGGAGATATGACAACTCCATTTTCTGATATTTATAACAGGAAAATCATCATGAGTTGGATCCACTAAATAACGTATGTTTATTTTTTTATCGTTAATTCAAATTTACAAACATTAATTTTCGAAGAAAAATGTTTGTATGATTTCTATGTAAGCTTGCCAGCGGACTTTCAATAACTCAAAGTGTGAAGAGATAGCTGTTAAGTAACAAGTCATTGACGTTACTTTAAACGCTATTACGTCACATGAGCACAACTGACGGGACACAATAGAGGATTTGAAGAAAAGTGATGATAAATGGTCTGTTTGATGTTGTTTTTTTTTACTCAGGGGTTTATGTTACTTGAACATCAGTTACATTAAACATAGAGCTGTTGGATAAACGAGGGTGGTTAAAACGCTGACCCGGGTTCGACTCCCTCATTGGCCATTTCTGTATACCCCGTCGTGATATGGTTGGCGTATTGCTAAACTAGCAACGTGAACCCCCACGTTCAACACACAGGTATAAAATGAGGTTAAAAGTTTCAGCTGGTCATTCCTAAAGAAAACAATGACACACGAGCAGTGTGTAAGCGGGTGTTGTCCTTCCATATCACAATACAGGCTACGGTGTTCCGGTGGTAACTTTTCGGCATTAAATAAATATAGAAACACATAAAGATTAATAAGCTGGACGTAAATGATATTGGTAGAGATATGATCAGACTTACCCGTTGCTTGCTGTGGTTAGAGCTGGGAGCCCCGCACTTGTAACAAGCTAGTGAATTGTACAATACCTAATCGCTCATATGTTGAAACTGGTTTGCCAGGTTTACCGTCAATGTTGTAACAGGAGAAGGTAGCGATGCATGAAGTCAAGCGTACATACTCACCGAGGGGATGAGATAATGATGTTGCAACATTTTTGTTTATTTCGCTCACATACATATAAAATGACATCAATATTGAAATGGGATTAGGTAACACTGAATTCTAGCTTGATTCATAACCACGTGTACAAGTGCATTATGATTAAAAAGTAAAGTAAAGATTGCTTCAGAGCACCAATTGTTCCCCGCCATTTAATGTCATATGCAGAGGAAGGAAGTGTTAACAGTGGGAGGAGAGGATTGATGTCAAGTTCTTATTGGTTGTTATTAATGAAGTTATCTTTGGAAATCACGAGAAAAGTGTCTTTAAATGGCAAGTACAAGGAAAACCAATAAACCAAGAAAAAAAATAAATGGTCCTGTCATATGGTATATGCCCACTATTAGTACCAATGATATATAAAATAATTGATTCCAAGTCCTATATAGATAACACAAGAAATGTCATTCTAAAACGTGCTTTATCAGCAGATATCAATTTTTCAGGTCCAAATGTTGGCTGTGTTAAAGAAAACAACCTTTTGAAATAGTAAACACAAAAACTGTTATGAATCCACAGTAAATAAACTTCAGTCCAAATGTAAAAATATGTTCACGCATTCATTAAAGGGCAAGTTCACACGGAAATGAACCAATTTTTCTTGTACTTTTTCCACATTAAAAGTGTTAACATAGAAGTGTCATAGACAAAAATATAAAAACATCATATTTAATTAACATATTTTTTGCATTAAAACGATTTATATTTTTCACATTTACCAAGTGTTCTATTTCCATAACAAAAACACCATGGCTTATGCCCCTTGCAATATGACGTCATTGGTGCCAATTGATAAACATTATGACGTCATCATGCTTTGTTAGAGCCGCTTCACGTGGTGTAGGTACAGTTTTGTGATTCTAGCGTCTCAGATTGCCAGCCAGAATTGTGTTATGCTGCGACACTACTGCGCCAGAGTGTGTCGTAGACCATGTTGTTTGACCGCAAACTGGTCCTTGATATCTTTTGCGTTGAGAATAGACAGGGACCCAGTTGAATTGGCACCAATTACGTCATAATCTAAGGGGGATAACTCAGGCCTATTTCGCTCGTCAAACGAAGGCCTCATAACGGCATATCATTTTAACACTATTGTGAGCTTCCTACTTTCACTGTGAAAAAAAATTAGTGTATATTTTCAAACACAGATACTAATTAATTCTAAAATTGCGTTTTGTTTAGAAAAAGAAAGAAAGTGATTTTTGCGTGTACACTTCCCCTTTAAGGATTCCCATTTAGATCATACAGGTTGGTCAAGTCATCTACAAATATTCAGAATTGTAAAAACAAATCTTAAAGGTCACATTTCTCAAAACTTCGATTAAGCAATCACAAACTATAAATTGAAACTGGTATATATACAAAAACACCAACCACATTAGAACAACGTCCCTTATCAATCATGAAAAGAATTTGGGACACTCTGTTAAAAGGACCCAATCTTTATAATTTTTACCAACAGTTATCCAAAAACAATTTCCAAGATCTGTTATCATATCTTCAATTTTTAACAAATTTCTTGTATGTTCAACATTACCATAGTTTTGCTGAATTCTCATATTGTTTTTATATAATAATAATAAAATTGTTTTAAAATATAATTGTTATAATGTACCTCATTTGTATTTTAAATGTACATGTGTGTTTTGCACTTATTGTGCATATATTTTGAAGTTTTGTGATAGTGTAATATTGCCGCTGTTTCTTCATGGAATGTTACGCAATACATATCTCATCAAAAACATTTTTGTTGTATGATAGTTTGTTATAGTTGTGTATGGGGGCACGGTTGGCCCAATCGCCTAAGGCGCTGCATTCGTTATGCAGAGTTGTGTCCCTGGCACACAAGAAACTTATGACAGTGTGTTCGAATCCCGGTTGGCCCGATTACACTACTGCCTAGAAGTTCATTCCCCTTACACGCATGGGCAACGCGTTACGCAACCAGTGTGCATCGGGTTGGTCACGCGTGTGAGACCCGTGTGCAACGCGTTGCACACGGGTGTGCACCCCGTCCGCCACTCCGCCACTTGTTATCCTGGCGAAAAATGATAATACACATGTATTTCCTAATGTCTCCTTTCTTTATGTGATTTTGTGGGAATAACATGAATACTGTTGCGATTAAATAGATCTGTTTTGTTTTATACGACCATTGCTTCTAAATCCGATGGTGTTAAGAGAATACATGGTCCTGGAACATGTTATTGCAATTGAAATGCTTTTATTGTGATTTGACATTAACCGTCTGTAGTACGACTTTCAGTGATAATATGTATGAGGTTTGGCGGCGCATTGTTTTTATTGGACCCTAATTACTTTATGATGACTTGGACTCTTTATCACAGCTCCATAGCCGTGAGGCTGGAAAAGAGCAGCATGTAATTAATGAGGGTGGGTTATATCATTGAGGATACACTTGAGGGAGAGAATACTAATTACCGTACTACAGGAAGAGACCTGTAGACGTAAGCGCGGGGTTGTGTTTTAGCTGGCCGTTTGATAATGGCCGCCAGGAGAAGTGAGCTTTGCTTGCGTGATCTAAAATAAATAATAAGATACAGCACTGTAATTTTCACGGTCTGTTGAATAAACTCCCAGCGAAACGGTCAATGTATCTTCTACTTGATCCTTGATACATCATTTTGGCATTCACAATATATAGTATTTCAACGTACAAAGGAGCACTGATCTAAAGCAATTCCGCGGGAGTAGTTGTTACCTGTGCATTACTGTATTTTCCCAGTGAGTACCCGGATGATATAGCAGAAATCTAGACTTGTTCGCGACCTGTGCTCGCCATTCGTAAGCGCATTTTAATTGAAAGTAGAAGGACGTATGGAATACAGTTTTTTAAATGTAGGTATATTTGTGGGGAGCATCGGTAATGGTGATGCAGTTTTGATAAGTCACTTGCTTGGTAATTGTGCGATCTTCGTGTACACTATTTTGACTTGCAACACAGAGTAAATATTTCACTGAACATTGCTTATTTTACCGTGTGTATATGTTTACATTCAAAATGTAAACAGATTTCACTAAGGAAATGTATTAAACGCCTAAATATTCAGTTTATTTTACAAATTAACTGAAAAATATGTCCATCTTTATTAATATGATAATGAATTCCAAATATTTGTTTATGCTTAATATCATCACCAAGTACAGTTCTGTATTGTTTGGCTTCTTTTCTTAGCATAATTAATATATTGTGATGTGTTTTAGCTCTCTTGGTCGTCTTTGTCATTTTTAGTCAGTCGGTTAAATAAATGAATGGATTATTCAGTCAATTTGTAAAATGACTGAAATATTTAGATATTTAATCAATTGCCTGAGTGAATCATATTTTACACATTGACTGTAACATATACACGCTTACAAAAGAAAATACTTGTGAAAACACCGTCTATCGCGCATCGAAAAACTTCCCAACCAAACGGAACGGAACAAGAATGATTCTGTTCAAAGCTGCAGCGAATGAATGAAAACAAAATGCAAATATCATTATAACAACCTACCAAAGTTATAATGTATCCGGGAATATCAACATACAGGAACAATATCCATTGCGTCTGTAACTGTACAAAAATACTTATTCGATGTAAAATGTCTATGTGAGAATCAAATACTTTAATAATAATTATTTGGAAACAATATTTGGAATATATATGAAATATATTAAAATATTTAAATATATCGTTTTTAAACGTTATATAAATGTATCGAATAGTATAACCCGTGTTTGTTTCTTAACTGATCACTTATTTTGTTTCAATTGTTTCACATAGGTGCCAAGTTAGCTGAGAAAGCCCACGTGACAACTATTTTTATAATGTCCACGGTTCTTAAAAACATACATTGAGTTAGATAACAATGAACAACCAGTCAGTGTATTATCTTACTTACACTTACTTTTGACATATCCACTGTGCAAGATAACAGTAATTAATCAATCAACGTATTTCCTGTTGATCCTTTGATGTCTGGGAATGATCAGTTGATTTACAAAAAAAGTAAAGCAACTGATCATACATCACTTGCTGGGCTGCGACGTGCATAACTCACATTCCACCTCACTTCAAACCTGGATTTAGATTAAATAATTACCCCAGGTACAAGAAAGACCAAATTTGAACCTTTATCGGGTAATCCGAGTGGTGCTACAACTAAGTATACATGTTATAAATTCATTAACTGAGCAGCAAGTGAATTACGACAAATACAGAAGTGTAGGGTTATACCAGAAAATGTGGATGACAACAAGGGAGTAGTAATTGTATCATCCACGCAATCCGAAATCCGCAAATGCTTTCACTCAGGGATACTTTTTTATTATCAAACTGTAACAATCAGGGGTATTTCCAAATGACGACATCCGATGAGCTTTCGCCGTTATTTGTCTGTTTGTTTAGGCTGAAGAAATTTATTACCATGCGCCCTTTGTTGAAATCTTCGTAGATCACGGTAACCAATCAGTTTTCAAAAATGCGTAAGTTTTTAGCTGTCCTTGCAGACTGGTAGCCCAGTCTCTTGTCACGCTCGGTTGCGTTAACGAGCAAATTGACTCACGGCAGCTAGTAAGCCCAAGCGGAAATCCAAAGGTCGTGTTACCTGAAGAATCAACCTTCATTTGCGAAATATCTACTGCTCTCAAATCAATATTTCTCCCAATACTAAAAGTCAGAACTTTCTAACCAAGGAGTACCAGTTGAAACTGGTCGATGGCTGAACATTCCGAGGGAAGACAACCAGTGTCCACTCTGTGATTCTATCGCTGTGGGAGATGAATTGCATTATATATTCCGATGTGAAGCTTTTCACCAACGGCGATATGAACTCTTAAATAAGCAATATCTTAAGTTTCCAAACATTTAAGAAAATTATAACCACTAACAGTGTAAGAAATCTAAAAGGCCTGTCTAAATTCCTTAACAATGTGTACAATACAATTGGTAAATTGTATTAGTATCCACGTATCCTATTTTTATTAAATTGTACATATCTTTATTTAATCATTACGCTTTTTTACCCTAATAGTACAAGTGCTTCCCCGTGTGCGAGATAGGCTTAAGTCGGAAAGCGCACGTTAAATCTCCGAGGTTTATTTTTAAACTGTCAAAAGCGATTGTCCCTTCAATACTAGTATATGTCTGGAAGCTGTCTCTCGGACTGTTATGAGTTATGATGTATTTTATGATATAACTGGGGAATGTTCAAATTAGTTACTGTCATTAAATCCAACGTTCTAACTGTCAACGGTCTCAACAGGATCATAGGTTTGGTTATATATCTCCCCCCTGTCTCTATGTCTTAAGTTGTTAATCGGTAACTGCGGTCAAAATGTATCAACTTGTTCATCTATTGTTGCAAACTTGACTGATTTAAACATATCTTATTGATCATGAACTACTCAGTCAGTCAAGCACTTCTTTATTTAATCATTACGCTTTTTTACCCTAATAGTACAAGTGCTTCCCCGTGTGCGAGATAGGCTTAAGTCGGAAAGCGCACGTTAAATCTCCGAGGTTTATTTTTAAACTGTCAAAAGCGATTGTCCCTTCAATACTAGTATATGTCTGGAAGCTGTCTCTCGGACTGTTATGAGTTATGATGTATTTTATGATATAACTGGGGAATGTTCAAATTAGTTACTGTCATTTAATCCAACGTTCTAACTGTCAATGGTCTCAACAGGATCATAGGTTTGGTTATATATCTCCCCCCTGTCTCTATGTCTTAAGTTGTTAATCGGTAACTGCGGTCAAAATGTATCAACTTGTTCATCTATTGTTGCAAACTTGACTGATTTAAACATATCTTATTGATCATGAACTGCTCAGTCAGTCAAGCACCTGTATCAGAAATGTAAAACCAGCCATGTTTCATGTAGTCCCAATATCACTGAAAAATGCCGATGTAACGTGACAAATAAATTTACTCACAGACAATATATTTTTCGTGAGAGTGAAGCACAATTTTATTAAAGTTTTATTAACAATTTCATAAACTATAATAATATTAATATTAAAATACATCATCACTTGCCAAGTTTATGAAAATGTCCCCATTTGGGAGATGTCACATATAAACAAGGATTCGAACTAAGTTTGATCGTCTTTGACACTGAGGTTTATCCCCACTTTGCCAGCAAACTGCAGAAGATTAACAGTGAGTGAGTGAGCATCGTTTCTATGTTTATACATGAAAAGATGTCATGCCAAAAACGCTCACAGTAGTTAGTAAGTAAACTCACGACCTGTCATGACCTGGTTGAGTGACTTCCTCAAATCAACGTGAAAGGATTACCCACAGAGAAAGAAAGGATTAAAGTCACCCATAAATCTTATCCTAACGTAGTACTCCAACTTCTAAATGCCTCTCAAAGAAGGATTAAAATCCTAAAGATATCCTATCTACGTGGTATAGGTACTCACAACCTCTAATAATAAACTGTTACGTTTGGTATCCCCAGCAATACTCACTATGGTCATTGGGCAAATGTAAAAATCACAAACCCTAACGAGATTCTGTCTACATGGTCACACCCGGTGATTGTGAAGATCTCAAATTTTATCAACTGTCAGACAGCATGGCTGTTCATATTCATTTACAACATCCTCTTATAATTAGTATAAAAGTGTCCCACACAAAACCTTCTTTTATTTATTTTTCAAAATACAACACAGAAAGTGGGGTGTGGGGAAATGGGACGTATTCCTACGTGAAATAATGAGACATTAGTACTGGTGACGGCTATGTCATAATTGAACTGTCTAAAGCATAAATTTGGCGAACGAAAAACGTTATATTTGCAATCAAATGGAATGACTCGTGTGGGCAAATGAATATGTTCGCAATCCACAAACAATTATTTTATTAATGGCGAACATTTACCAACCCGCGACAATCGTGTCAACACGGGGCTTCCCTTAGCAATAAACTCGCATCTAAATTCCCTACTGTTCTACTGTCGGCTAGCCACAATGGCTAGACTGGACCCTAGTGGAATGGTTCATGCCATAAAAGTCTAGCAACCGAACACTAATTAAGATGGGCCGACCTTGTATTTACGGTCTGGTGAACACAGCTCAATGGCCGCTCATTAACTCAAATTTCACATCTCACTGTTTTGTTTTATCTCACTATTCATTTGATAAATTTGTCAACTTCAACTGGAACCCGGTCCCGTGTTACACGCGTGGCACACGCGTGTGCAACGGGTTGCACACGCGATGCACACCCGTTGCACACCCGTGTCCAACGGGTGCTCACCCCGTGTGCAACCCGTTGAGCACCCGTGTCACATGCGTGTTACACGCGTTCTCAACGCGTGTTAGGGGAATGAACTTTTAGGCAGTAGTGTATGTGAACGTCTAAGGCCTGCATCACTTCGGTCTTTCCTCCCATGACACACTGACACGCCATGGAATACTATTCAAAGTGGCGTTAAACCAAACACACTCACTCATTGCTCTTGTGTACGGTTCCGTTTGGTTAACTCGGTTTGTGTTGTAATTACTTTCGGTTTAGATTTGAAGTATGTTCAGAAGAATGCTGCTATATTCAACCCAAACATCGTGAATATACCAGGCATCCGTATTAATGTTTAAGAAAATAATTTCAAACTACAGTCAAACCTGTTGATTTCCTATGTATCAAGAAGCAAATCACGTATATGGTTGATAGTTTGGAAAGGGTTATCATATTTAGTTAAAATTTCACATTTGTAATGAAACATATATCCATGGGTTATGTCTGAATTTGCAGCACCGATCTATTAATCTTACCACTTTTACAGGTGTTATGATCGAGTAAGGTGTGACAATGGAGCCAGTAGAATACCGAGCAGTGATAAGGTTTATATATTTGAAAGATTTCACACCAAAAGAAACTTTCAATGAAATGAAAGCAACTTATGGGGAAGATGCCCCATCATATGACGTTGTTAAACACTGGCATCGCCAGTTCAAGTGTGGTCGGACATCTGTGGAAACAGCTGCCGTTCCTGGTCAACCCCATTCAGCCATTGATGAGGACACTATCCATCAAGTGGAGACCGCCATTTTGGCAGACCGACGTATAACTGTTCGCCAGTTAGCACAAGATGTCAAGATCAGTGTAGGGTCTGTGGACAAAATCATCCATGCTCACGGTGTTTTTGGACCAGCACGGAGAAGGGATGATAGATTTCTTGGCAAAGGGTACCACAATTACAGGAGCTTATTATGCTTCACTGCTGCGGATATTGCGGGACGCTATCAAGCTTAAGAGGCGTGGCATGCTGACCAAGGGTGTCCGTCTCCTGCAAGACAATGCTCCAGTACACAACTCTCATGTTGCCCAGACAGAAGCGCGGTCCTGTGGCTAAGAAATCCTTCCACATCCTCCTTACTCTCCTGACCTTGCACCATCTGACTTCCACCTCTTTTCCAACCATGAAGTCATTTTTGAAGGGAAAACGTTTCACAGATGATGAAACACTGATTTCTGAAGTGAAGTCCTGGTTTGAGATGCAAAATGAGGGC
Source organism: Haliotis rufescens (assembly GCF_023055435.1). Classification (NCBI taxonomy): domain Eukaryota; kingdom Metazoa; phylum Mollusca; class Gastropoda; order Lepetellida; family Haliotidae; genus Haliotis; species Haliotis rufescens. Next base: position 24,851,165 of record NW_025963824.1, on the reverse strand, counting down.
TTTTACAAGCGAGGTCTCCATAGTTGCACAAAACGCCGGGAGAAGTGTGTAACTCTTGATGGTTCCTATGTGGAGAAAGACTAATACCTATGCCAAGTTTTATTCCACTAGGTCCATCTGAAGTGGGTGAGTGGAAATCTTTAATGAACACCCTCGTAAGATGTACAGCATTGCAAGGTGAGTGCGTGATAAAGCTCTATACTACGGCTAGAGCTAAAGGAGATAATCGCTTAATGCGCAATAGTATATTCTTACAAAATATAGACCAGTTAACTTTAGCAAAAGGATATATATTTCCCCTAAACATTTTTACCTTTTTTATAAACCAAATGTACAATTTGCATGGATTATCTACATTACGAAACATGACTAAATCACAGAATGTGACAGGCGATTAGTGAAAACATGTCCGGATTAAGTCACTCCCATTTCATTTTTAAAAAAACCCTCCAATTTCTTTAGAGAAACCAAAATGGCGCTCTCCTGCAGTCAGTCAGTGTTACAACATTTAAGGCGTTAGTAATTCTTTTTTGGTAGACATGTGAAGGTTCACTATAGACTAGCCTTTGCATGTGTTTGTGACGGATATATAACGGGTCATAGTCGGCATTGTTCAATGGACTTATTATATTATATTATATATTTCTTATGATGAAAGAAAGGGTTTTGTCGCTTTTGATTCCTGCCTTGTATCAGTCTCGAAATGAGACATTGTGTTACGTGTTGATTCCCAAATTGAAACAATATTGTAACCCAAAACTCTCTATGTCAAAGAAATAGTGTGAAACCAACAAACAAACCTACAAATGTTATACAATCAAAAACTATATTACAAAATTAACTAGATTTACAAATCAATCCAAATTACTGCTAAGCAATTACAATGCCAGTACACAATAGATTGGAAGTACACTATTCAATGGCAATATATAATGCCATAGCAGTTTTCAGTATTAAATACAAAATCAGTGGTGACAGCAAACACCAGTGCTAACAATATATTCACCCAGCTGCCACAGTGGCCATGCTCCCAAGAAAGGTCTAGGCAGGGAGTCCAGGGTGATAAGTGATTCTTCACACGAAAGCTGGTCTTGGTGTAATATAAAACAAGCCTGGGGGGTTGTCCAGCGTTTTTCCCAACTCGAACTCTTGAACTCGAATTCATATATTTGATATGAAAAGACACAAGGGTGAGATTCTCTATTTGTATGCTTTAACCACTAGGCTACCCCACTGCCCAAAGGAACACTGGACCCCATAATAATTCTGGTGACAATCTGTATGGATAGGGAGATATAAACACTTCTTGACTTCTTTCTGTGTTGAAGAAGGACAATATGAATTCTGAACAACGTTCACATAAACCATTAAATGCGAAATATTATTATCCCCCGCCACGAAGTGGAAGGGTGAACTGGTGCCTTTTGATAGTTTGGGATTTTTAAAAACAATATTTTTTTCAGTTTCCATGGCAACGACTTTGATTTAGACTGAAAATGGTGGTAGTCCTTGTTTCTGGAGCAGATCTTGAAAACCATACCATTTTTCTTCACCATATTTTGCACATTGATAGGTCTAGTGGTGAACTGGTGCCTTTGGATAGTTTTGGATTTTTTTTAAAAGTTATTTTTCGAGTTTCCATGGCAACGACTTTGATTTAGACTGAAAATGGCAGTAGTCCTCGTTTCCGGAGCAGATCTTGAAAAATGTAGTATATTTCTTTAACAATAAGGCCCAGTGAACATAGTTCACAGGAGCTAATGCATTGCACACACCCGACATGTCATATTGGCGGGGCATGTGAGTATTTCATGCTTGTTCTTCTTTAAATGATTATCTGCAGTAAAATTTACCTTTATAGCATCAGTTGGCACTGCTTGAAAACGTCTGTCTTTTCATCCGACTGTTACAGATAAACAATTGATATAATGTATACATAGACTCTTGCTAACACCCTTGTCCTTGTTTCCTGACAGCACATCCACTGGTAGAGTTGCCAGTCTCCTTGTCACATGCTTCAGTTGTATTCTGACACTGCTTTCCACAGTCATCTCCAAACCACCTATCGCTGCATTCTACAAGTACACATACTATGAGATGCAAATCAGAGCACACCTCATCGATCTGATCAAAAAGAGGTTAGTAATTTGGGACCCAGGTAGAACAACATTTTCCTAATAGGTTACCCCAACTAAGTAAACTACGGTTATAAGAAACTCAAAGAGACCAATAGTTTTAGTTCGTTATTACTCGTTATAGAACTCGGGTATTCGGCTGTGATCTAAGACAGAAGGAGTCGCGACTCTTGCTTCGCCTCGCCCTTTGTTCTCGCAACATGACTTTTATATCACGATGACAACCACAATTTGTAGATCGATGTGAGTAATATTGTGGTGTGATATATTTTCAAGACATCACTAGGGTTACATAAGAAATGACTTTATATCATATGTATGTATGGTCGGACTGCGTTTACCTCCTTTACCTCTGTGACGATCCTCGTTAGAATAGATATGCACCAACCCATGCTTGTCGCAAGTGGCAACTTATATGATGGATGCTCATGATGGATTGGCTGATTTTGCTGAGTGCGACGTGAAACAATTAGACAATATAATGTCTTAAAAAAGGGACCAATTTTATAATATTCGGTGGAGAGGGCACAGGATCCTGGCATGCCTTAAAGACGAAACGAGCGGCTACTCCTTATTTAATGACTGGTACACGCATGCCCCTCTCTTCCTGGACAGGATATATATTACGTAAACATATGTCACTCACTGCCACGGAGAACGCGAGAATTGAAATCCAGAGACCCATTCAGACAGTGACACTCTTCTGTAGAAACAAATAGCATCACTGAAAGAATCCAACACCTAAGCATGTCTCTTGTTTAACATTTCTCATAAGTCTCCCTTTCGAACATCGGGGATACAGTTGTAACATTTCATTTCACGTATGAAAATTAACACTAAATCTCAAAGCAAGGCTGTCTTGATCTGAAAGATCTGAAAGATGAAAAAGCACATACACACTGTAAAGATGATACCTCGGAGTGAATGTGTGAGTGAGAGGACGTTTGAGAATAGTGTTATTTATTCGAGCTACATCACGACGCTCCATGTATAATCGAGTATGAATCAGGCAAACCAATCACTGAAAGCATGACAACAGGCAAACATTCCAAACCCATGCATATGACTAATCCCCTAGTTGGCTCGTGCGTCAAACATGTAGCATTGTGCGGAATTGATTCTGAATCCCCACAATGCCCATGCCTTAGATTGTTTGTTTGTTGTTTAACGCCGCACTCTGCAATAATGCAGCTATATGACGGCGGTCTGTAAATAAGTAAATCCAGTGACTGACATCATGCCCGTCGATCCCCGCAATTAGGATACGATCCCGTTAGTCGCCTGCTACGGCAAGCATGGGTTGATGAAGACCCATTCTATCCCGGATCTTCACGGCTGGCTATTTCATTGAAGGTATCCAAAGAAAGTATAACTAACGACCCTTGAATAAATTTGCCTCCTTTTCTATACACTTACTCTGTAAGAACTGTTTTATTTGGGATAACAACCTCTAAGTAAAGTACCGATACTCGTATTTTTTTGGGTTGAGTCCCGTCCGGGATTCGAACCAAAACTGCCAGAGTGAGGCACTTAATCGCCAGCACACAGCGATCTAACCCACTCAGCCAACGATGCTTCCACAAAATGAAAGTCCAGCAAATGGTAGTCTAGATCATGTACTTTGTGTACCCCTCTGACACGTGTAAATGGGTTCGGCTCCCATGGTCGAGAATATCTACTTTACTAAGAAAGTGTTATCCCAAATATAACATTTGTTACATATGACCACTTTCTAAATGGCATTGTGTGAACACTTACTCTGATTATAACCCATGCTGCTAGGTATTACTGGTACTTCTATTGATATATAAACTTCCATGGTGCCTTCCATAGATACTGGCGACTATGTTTGTTGTGAGCGGCGACTAAAGGGATCGGGTGCACGTGGTCAGGCTCGATGACTTGTTTTGATGCATGTCACCGTATCCTAATTGCGGTGTTGGTGCTCTTGATATTTATCACTGGATTGTCAGGTCCAAATTCGTTTATTTACAGATCTATATACTGGAAAATTGCTGAGCGCGGCGTTAAACCACAAACAAAACAAAAACAATGAAATGTCCGTTGCAACACGGGCCGAGAGAGCCGAGGGTGAGAAATATAACACATAACTGATTTTATCTTATAATGGGTAGATTTCTCGGCAGGATAAAGCCAACGGATAAAAACGATATCCGTTGGGGTCATATGCGGATAGAGATGCAAATATCAAAGGTCACGTAGGGACTACTTTCACTGATTATAAACAAACTATGGCGTCACCCTCGTCATTCGGCGATCGAGTCTGAATTAACCATCGGGAATCTGGATAAACTGAAGGGATAATTGCTATCATTATCAAAAGAACACTCAACATACTGAAAATCAGTGTCTAACTGTGATGTAGCTGAGGCATTTTATAAGTTTTGGCAACTTTTGAGATATAAATTTCGAAACAATTTTGCGAGGGCACGAGGCCTAGCCAAGCAGGATCAGTAGCCATATCTGTGCTTGTAGACCTCTGCGGCTTGAAATCATTTCCACAAATTAAAATATTTGGATTTGTCCGAAATATGTTTGAATTGTCACCTTGTTCCGTTTTGTCGCTGAGTGTACATCTGACTACACTTCTTAATATGACAGGACAGACCGACTGTTAACAACGCCTGACCGTGGCCGTGACGTCTCATGGACTAGGGTTAGAGTAGCTTCCCTTTGACAAAGGGCAGTTACTCTAGCGGACAGACCGATGGATTGCCGCAAAAGGCAATTAAAAACAACTGTTGTTTTTCGTATATGTTGCTTCGCCACTGTATAAGAAACATATTTCAGTTGGAACTATATTGGCAACTGTCACTGTCTGACTGACACATCACTTTTCCGGTGACGTAATAAATATTAATGCGCGCATTCCAGGAATACTCGCAATGTTTCGTTAATGTTTTGAGAGGGGGGAAAGCGATTTTGAAGCACACAATTAAAGACTGACATTATATGATAAAGAGGTTATCACGCTTGTGTGTTTGGGGATGGTAAATATCCTGTATTAGGAATAAACACTATGTATTTAGCTCGCCAAGGCTCGCTAAATACAATGTTTATTCCTAATGCAGGATATTTACCATCAAACAGAACATCTACTAAAAAAGGTAGAATAGGTCTTCAGCAACCCATACTTGACGTAAAAGGCGACTATGCTTGTCGTAAAAGGCGAATAACGAGATCGTGTGGTCAGGCTCGCTGACTTGGTTGATGCATGTCAACAATTGCGAGGATCGTGCTCATGATATTAATCACAGGATTGTCTGGTCCAGACTCGATTATTTACAGAACGCCGTCATATAGCTGGTATATTACTGAGTGCGCGTAAAACAACAAACTAAACAACCAACCAACTTAAATGCAGAAAGACAATATATATCGGGTGGTGGGAGAGGAGGCCTGGGATTTTGCAGCTACATCTAAAAAACTAGAAACTTTTTTGTCATTAAAAGTATGAACCAAAATATACGTTTAAATATTTCACCAAAAAAGCTTGCATACCCGTGAAGATCCGGGGTAGAATAGATCTTCAGTAACACATGCTTGCCGTGAAAGGCGTTAATGCTTGTCGTAAGAGGCGACTAACGGGATCGGGTGGTCAGGCTCTCTGACTTGGTTAATACGTGTCATCTATCCCAATTGCGTCATCGATGCTCATGATGCAAATCACTGGATTGTCTGATCCTGACTCGATTATTTACAGACCGCCATCATATAGCTTGAATTGCTGAGTGCGGCGATAAACAACAAACCAACCAACCGAAAAAGCTTGCAACAATATTTATTTTTGTGTGGCTAACAATTGACAATTCCTTTAAAATCATACGCTCTGTGAAATCTTTGTACAAACTTGTACCTGAAAATTTGTGAAATGTAGACATCAATGGCTGGAGCTGCTGGAATATTGCTCGACATGACAGGAAAGTTGACCTTGAGAAAGTTCAAGTAATCCCTTGTCATAGAGTCTTGTGGATAGCCTTGTTGCTCTGAATCTTTATGCATAGATCTATTATGAAACAGATGAGGCGTTTTCACTGGTCTCTTTTATGTTTAGCTCATGTCTTTAACCAGAAGAAACGACTTGGCAATTTGACCGTTATTGAACGATATCAGATTTTTGATATACCTGAAACTGAAGTTAAACTTCTTGGTCAATTTCCCGTGTATTGATATTGTCAATCCGAGCAGAAATTCCTAATCATCTGTACAAAGAAATAGATTAGCAAGAAGCGGATTGTATATCATATGCTGTGCTTCTTCATTGATGTAACGACCCGTGAAGATTCCGGGGTAGAATAGGTCTTCAGCAACCCATGCTTGCCGTAAAAGGTGACTATGCTTGTCGTAAAAGGCGACGAACGGGATCGGTTGGTCAGGCTCGCTGACTTGGTTTAATACATGTCATCGATCCCAATTGCGTGGATCGATGCTCATGATATCAATCACTGGCTTGTCTGGTCCAGACTCGATTATTTACAGACCGCCGTCATATCGCTTGAATATTGCTGAGTGCGGCGTTAAACAACAAACCAAATCATTGATGTAACCATCCTTGTTATTGTGTAAAGGAAACTAAGTCCTATCAGATGACGGAAACACCGTGAGATACGCTTCTGTTCTGGCTGGCAGGTAAACGGATATATGTTTTCGATCCTGTAGATAACGCTTGTCCTACTTCCTTGTCAGCTTTGCGATTTCCTCCAAAAAAAACCGTAGTTCGAAGTTTGTTTCTTTGTTGTTTAACGCCGCACTCAGCAATAGAGCAGCTTTATGACGGCGGTCTGTCAATAATCGAGTCTGGCCAAGACAATCCAGTAATAGATAGCATGAGCATCGATACATGCTAATGAGATACGATGACATGCTTTGTTTGTTGTTTAACGCCACACTGAACAATATAACAGCTTTATGACAGCGGTCTGTAAATAATTGTGCCTCGACAAGACAATCCAGTGATTGACATCATGAGCATCGATCCACGTAATTGGGATACGATGACATGCATCAACCAAGTCAGCGAGCCTGACCACCCGATCCCGTTAATCGCCTCTTACGACAAGCATGGGTTGCTGAAGACCTTTTCTACCCCGGATCTTCAGGGGTCCCGTGCCTCAGAAATTTCATAATAAGGTGAGGCCTGGAAGCCCGGCATCGAGACAATAGGAAGAACAAATGCCAGAAACATCGCCCATTTGCTGGATCGGAGACATCTGTTGCTTGTTTGTTTGTTGTTTAACGACGCACTCAGCAATATTCCAGCTATATGACGGCGGTCTGTAAATAATCGAGTCTGGACCAGACAATCCAATGATTGAAATCATGAGCATCGATCCACGCAATTTGGATCGATGACATGCATCAACCAAGTCAGCGAGTCTGACCACCCGATCCCGTTAGTCGCCTTTTATGACAAGCACAGTCACCTTTTACGGCAAGCATGGGTTGCTGAAGACCTATTCTACCCCGGAATCTTAACGGGTTTAATAATTAAGGATCGATGCTCATGATATCAATCACTGGATTGTCTGGTGCAGACTCGATTATTTACAGACCGTCGTCATATAGCTGGAATATTGCTGAGTGCGGCGTTAAACAACAAACCAACCAACCAACTGTCATGTGCGTGAAAATGGATTTCAACATTATTTTCATCAAGCTGATTCAGATCATCCTCTCTTGTAAACTACCTCGGCATGAACACATGTTTTGTCTCGAAGCTCAAAGCAACAATGTTTATCTCAGATATTTTTTTTTCTCCATCCATGACGAGCATCTGTTATGATGTCAATGCCTCAAAAATCTTCCTGGGCCGTTGAATTCAACAATGTAATACACACGGCCTCATACACGGCGTCATCACAAGATTCCTTCCAAATACCCACCACGTGATCAGGTTTACCACCTTGGTATGAATTAATAAATTTATTTGCACTTTTAGAAAATAATTTTTTTTCGTGAATATTATTATTAAAAAACATCATGTACATGGTACTTTTGGATTGCACTGCTGATTTCTTTTATTACTTTCTAAATCTTTTTGTTTTCCCCTTTCTGACCACGCGATCTCCTAGCAACCACGCCCAATGAGCGCATCGAGTTTCTGCTTACAACTGTCAAGAACTTTGCAATTTCGTTTGACTTCAATATGAGCAACAAAACATTTTCATGTGAAGCCTAATTTGACGAAGAGTTGTTCGACATAATCAGGGAGCCTTTGGTCATTTCGATCATGACATTGGGGACTTTATCGTGGAGAAAGTTCCCATTCAAGATGACATCATTCCGATTCACAACACGAATCGACAGGATGGCGCCTCTCTTCCCGCCCAAACCCGTGAAGATCCGGGGTAGAATTGGTCTTCAGCAACCCATACTTGCCATAAACCCCATGCTTGCTTTGATCGATGCTTATGATGTCAATCATTGGATTTTCTGGTCCAGACTCGATTATTTACAGTAGACCGCCGTCATATAGATGGAATATTGCTGAGTGCGGCGTTAAACAACCAACCAACCAACTCTTCCCGCCCTTGCAAGTGCAACAAAAACTTTGACAAATTCAGTGCCGATTCTTAGGACTAGTGAATCAGTGTCACAGCGAGATTTCATTGTCGAACCAGATGAAGCCGAATATGTATCTTCACACTTCTTTTGTTAACCATGGCACAGGCAATCGCAGTTAGGGAATGGTGCGGCCACCTTGTTGCAGAAATTCGTCGATTCGAACACATTACTTCTGGACTGAGCTAAATAAACGAAGTGTTTGGAGAGATCGTAGACAATTGGACTTGAAGAAACGGATATTAAACGTTGCAGCAGATGAAGGATTGGTGTGGACAAAACGGGACAGGGATCCCAGATTGTATTTTAAAACTTGTGCGCGAAGTGTATCCAAATACCCCGTAAAAAATACATGGAACAAGTGTGGATCCAAAGATCAAAATCATTTTTGTGTGAAAGAAAAGAAAATTCAAAATTAAAGTTGTCTTTGAATATGTGTATTGGAGTTTTCGTTTATCGTAAATACAATATTATCTTGATACGCCTTATGTAGGTCAAAACATCAAGTATATTTCGTGACATAATCATCTATTGTAGTCAAGCTGAGAAATATTGGTGCAACTTCTGGTGCTTCAAATTAGGCCCCTTACTAATTTATAAACACTAGTTGAAAAATCTGTGTAATAATTTAAGTTTTATAAATATAATCTGATTATTGTGTGGCCCAGATCTAACTGATGAATGCAAATGACCAAAACTGAACAAATATCTGTAATTTTCGAATCTGAAAGAATCGTGTCTTCAGTTTCGTATTTAAGTATCTTTACTGTTACATTAACCGAAATTGATGTTCTGCTGCTGTTCTGCCGTAAAAAATATACAACACAATACACTTTGACCCCACATACATTGCATGTGTACACATGACCATGTGCTTTGCTATTTATATCGCAACCGTAAATGAGCTCCGCCCACTGTGTTTGATGCTGACGCCAAACACGATCGATTCCATTTTTTATGATAAAACAACAGAAAATGTATTGACTTATCTAGATATGGAGCCATTTGTTGTATCCATGGTTTGTCATTCAAGCTGATACGAAGTTTGACGGTCAATGGTGATCTTGTTCCCGTATGGTTTTCACGACACTCGGTTGTGTTTAAATTGTCAGTCATTGTTCGAAACTGAAACACCGCCACCTTGCGGGCTATTTATAGTCAGGGTGGGGCTTTAACACGTGAACAGTCAGTTGACCCTACTGTTATCGTGAGATGAGTTAGACGTTGAGATTGCAGGTAATTGCGGATACAAAATATAAGGAAAAACGGATTAGGTAACAATTAGCGTATCATGTTGCAATATTGCGGAAGAATTTAAATCTCTCACATACGCCTACATGTATCCAGGAAAGGCAACATGGAATTTCACATATCAATAAATGCACCAGTAATACCTAGCAGCATGGGTTTAAACCAGAGTAAGTGTATAGAAAAGGAGGCAAATTTAATCAAGAGTAGTCAGTTATACTTTCTTTGGATACCTTCAATGAAATAGCCTGCCGTGAAGATCCGGGGTAGAATAGGTCTTCAGCAACCCATGCTTGCCGTTAAAAGCCGATGCCAATACATGCCAATGAGATACGATGACAAGCTTTGTTTGTTTGTTGTTTAACGCCGCACTCAGCAATATAACAGCTATATGGCGGCGGTGTGTAAATACTCGAGTCTGGATAGACAATCCAGTGATTGACATCATGACCATAGATCCACGCAATTGGGATAGGATGACATGCATCAATCAAGTCAGCGAGCCTGACCACCGGATCCCGTTAGTCGCCTCTTGTGCCTTTACGGTAAGAACGGGTTGCTGAAGACCTATGCCACCCCGGATCTTCTTCGGGTCCGATGACATGCATCCACCAAGTCAGCGAACCTGACCACCTGGTAGGGCTTCAACGATTATTCGAGTACTCGAGGCCGGGTCGGTTTTAGTGGGACTCGAGTCCGTTATCAAGGACGCGATTACTCGATAAAGGGAGATCACTCTGTTTCAATGTTCAATTGTTCATCAATATATTGATTAAAGCTTCAAATAATATTGTTTGAATACTGTATTCTTTGTAGAAAGTAGATGTACATTAGAACAATTGAAAATGTCACATACTATAGATGTAATAATTGTTTTTCCTTCCCGACTTTAAGAAATTGAATGTATCAAGGAGATTATTGCTTCTTTGCTCCGACTCAAATGCCAGGTGTATTCCCTTACACAGATTAACTACTGATTAGCTGGTATATATGTGCTATTTCAGGGGACGCTTTCTATTTACATTTCAGTGCAGTTCAATTATACTTATAACATGTTTTAATACTTTTAGATGGCAATTTTGATCTAATGAACCAATATTCTTAAAGGACGTCCTATTTTCGGGTACTCGAGTACGAGTGGAGTTTCACCCCTCGGGTACTCGTGGAAGCCCTACCACCTGGTCCCGTTAGTCCAGTTCTAACCAGGATCTTCACAGTTCGAAGTTTAACATTCATCTAACCATGACTAATTGTATAAATGGTTGGGAAGAGCGGCCATGTTTCCACGTGGTTGTCGTGATTGACACATGTCTGTGTTTGGTGCTGTGTGTGAATACGATTTTTCTTTTGCAATCTATTGAGCAATTTGGTACTTGACGTGCATTGTTGGTTTGAAATGGAAGCCCCGCCTCGCACCTTTCTGGTTACAATGACTCCATCTGAATGCAACAGATGATCTCACTGATAGATTTTTGTTTGTCTGGATATAAAAGAGTTGACAAGTAAAAATATTAATGATGTTCCTGCTGTTCCTTCATGTTAAGTTTTGATTTGATTGGTTTGTTGTTTAACGCCGCACTCAGCAATGTTCCAGCTGTATGACGGCGGTCTGTAAATAATCGAGTCTGGACCAGACAATCCAGTGATTGATATCATGAGCATCGATCCACGCAATTGGGATCGATGACATGCATCAACCAAGTCAACGACCTTCACTAACCGACCCCATAAGTCTGTTTTTACGACAAGCATAGTCACCTTTTACGGCAGGCATGGGTTACTGAAGACCTATTCTACCCCGGAATCTTCATGGGTCTCATGTTAAGTGTGGACCCTTGAAGATCCGGGGTAGAATAGGTCTTCAGCAATCCATGCTTGCCGTAAAAGGCGACTATGCTTGTCGTAAAAGGCGACTAACGTGATCAGGTGGTCAGACTCGCTGACTTGGTTGATGCATGCCATCGATCCCCATTGCGTGGATCGATGGTCATGATATTATCACTGAATTGTCTGGTCCAGACTCGATTATTTACGGACCACCATCATATAGCTGGAATATTACTGAGGGCGGCGTTAAACAACAAATCAACCAACCAACCAACCAATGATTCAACATACCTGTTTATATCTCCTGTAATGCTCGTGTCCCTTTTTTACCCATTTTTCCCAATGTTCCACTATATAACCAAAGTCAAATCTAAAAACCAAATTCAATAAACATATATTTATAGTCTATCCAAAAAGATAACATATTGTATAATTGCCCAAAATTTAGGAAATGTAAATCTAAATTTTATGTAGATATCTAAATTTAATCTCCTCATGTATATAACGTCGGATCAGAAATATCTCAGGCGACAGATATATGCAACAAAATATTCAAGTGAGTATCATAATAATTAAAAAACAAACACCTAACGTAATTTTGTTTCCATATCATACTCCGGTCTGAAAAGAATGGATTCTTAGCCGGACAAACCAGTGATTGATATCGTCCAACAACCTGTCTGTGATCCGTGAAGATCCGGGGTAGAAAAGGTCTTCAGCAACCCATACTTGCCGTAAAAGACCACTAACGGGATCGGGTAGTCAGGGTCGCTGACTTGGTTGACTCATGTCATCGATCCCAATTGCGTGGATCGATGCTTATGATATTAATCACTGGATTGTCTGGTCCAGACTCGATGATTTTACAGTACGCCGTCATATAGCTTGAATATTGCTGAGTGTGGCGTTAAACAACAAACCAACTACAGTTATTCTTCTTGATGTCTGCAAGGCAGATCGTGACACGGACAAGAAAACCAGATCATGTCGGCGAAGACAGGAGACGTCACAACAGTATGTTAGAAGCACCCAGTGTTCACAATTCCCAGACATTCACTGTCCCCACTTAGTGAACTCAACATGTGGACATCGCCTAAGTTCATCTCGTTGAAACTTTCCACACACACTTGACTTGATGCATGTCATTGATCCCAGTTGCGTGGATCGAGGTTCATGGTATCAATCTCTGGATTGTCTGGTCCAGACTCGATTATTTACAGACCGCCGTCACATACCTGGAATATTGCTGAGTGCGGCGTTAAACAACAAACCAACCAACAAGTAGAGATTTGAAGAGGTCATTATGCGACAGATGGTGTGATCCTCCATTTTGTATCCATTGTGATGAGAGAATCACGGTAAAGCATCAATCTCATTAAAATCAGATCTTAGCTCTCACTATCGCTGAAGAAAGATCTGAGGATATCCCATTTAGTGTCAGGTCAGAACGACCTTTCATCCAACCAATCAGAGCTTCCCCGCCAGATCATGAAAGTGACAGTCGGAATGTGTTTTCTAATCATGCAACCACGAAATATTTAACATATTTAACACAAAATCTAGGCCATCTATAAGCCATTCCAGAATATTCTTCTGATCAGTTTTAATTTCTTTTAAAGAAAATACGTCAAAATATGTTTCGAAGCGTAGTCGCAATTTTGAAACTAGTGTCCCCAGTATGGTGGCCTAACATTGGTTGCTGGCGATCTCTAGCTCGTTTTTATCATGTTTTGTTATGTATATTAATATCGTTTTATCGTCACATACTAGTTTTAAATATGTCTCAGATACACCGACGTCAACCACAACCCCAGACGTTGCAGCTGTTGGCCGAGTGGACTACCATTTCCCAGGATGTGATTCGCATACTCGTCTCTTCCATTGGCAGGAGCTGCCAGGCCGCTATCGAATCCAACGTGGGACATAAGCGCTATTGATGGACTTTTCCTATGTCTTATCTTATTTCCGATAAGTGAGATGACCACATTCACCAAGTGTTCTCTCCACACCATTATGGCTCAATACCTTGTACGGTTCCTCGAATAAGTGTATTTTCCTACCTCACACATCTATCTTATCAACATTTAAATATACATATAACATGTTGCGGTATCTGGAGTAAGAGATTTACCATAAAACGGACATGTTTTCGTGTCATGAAATCCTTTCTTTACATGGCAAGGAACAATAATACAATGACAAATGAAATGGTCATTTATTTAAAAAGCACAACTAAAAGCTAATACATTGTTCACAATATAAAGATGAACGTGTCTGTTTGCTTAAATGAGCATGATTGTATAACAAGAAAATAACTACTTAGAATGAACACTTTTGCTGTGAAACAGTGAAAGTAAATGGAAGTGTAGTTACGACAGAATAATGTTACCATTGAAAACAACATGCTTTACGAATATATGTTTGATCAATTGTATGTGTGGTCTATAACATGTTACATGTACATAAGGTGTACGATAACAACTTGATGAATCTGGTCATGCGTAGACACCGTATTTGTGATAGACATTACAACAACGACCAGTAACTACTGTAGGCACAAAAACTCTGTACGTCCGACGTGGAACTCAATCAATAGATATCTAAATGGTCTGAAAACGAATCAATCACCATTCAGAATGCAAAACATGCCAATGAATTTGATTATCAATTTTCAGACATATTGGATAAATTCCATTTGTAATTTCGATTCTAAGTTAATAGGATAAATTAAATTTATGTGAGATAACATGACACTGCTCTCTATTTATATTGGTGTCTCTTACATACTGTGATACCAGAATTGCATGGGTTAATCTATGTGTGATAACATTGTCAGCCAATTACATTCTAGAAACGTTTATGTTTTATGTCTTTTAACAATAACCCAGGGAGTTTAAACCGTATAGATTTGTTCTACAATATAACCTCTGTCAAAATGATGGAATGAGTAATAGTGCATAGACATGTCGATCGCCTGGTCTTGTGGTAGAGCATCCATCCGTCGATCGGAAGGTCCGGCCGCCTCATACCGAAAGACGTTATAAGATGGTACTTGTTATTACCCTGCCTGGCGCTCGGCATTAAGGGACTAAAACAAGGACTGGTCGGCTCGGAGTCGGTATACTGTGTCTGAGTGCGGTATCCATGTTAAACTGCAGCATGGTATCTAAGTGGGCTAGCACTAATAAAATCGACCTTAGTCTTGACTAGTACAAGCATCCACATACACACACATGCATGCACATCGCTATATAAGTACAATAATCCTTATATAGCGACGTTAAACTCCATTTAACCTCACCTCACCTGTAATAATTATACCTAAAATAGATATGTGCATTTAGGATGCAGTGTGTTCCTTTATAAAATGCCTGTGATGTGAATTGTTGAATGACAGATCTGTGTTGGGGGTTTCTGTATGATTTTGTCCGTGTCATATAGTTAAACATAACCCCCCGTAGTTTACAACTTGGCTGTGTCATACTTTCTTATATTACATGCGAATGTTTCTTATATTGCATGCAATAGTTACACTATTCTATTTTGTGTGCTCGTGGTGTATTGACCCGTGCGACATCGAAAACGTGGCTGATAGCATATCATAGTGCCCTGATATCTCGGATCATTGCTTGTGTCTATTGTCAATGGCTTGCATGGTTCAGATTCAATCATGTACAGGGCCTAGTGATATATTGTGAATGTTGCTAAGCGACCTTAAAATAACATTGATCCCCTTCACTGTAATTGAGTGATCAGGAAATACTACACCCATCTGAAATACGTCCGTGTCTGTCTGCAGGTGCATGATAAAGATGTATATTTTAACAGTTGCACAGCTGAGAACACATGCATTACCGTAACCATGTCAATAATACAAATATACTGAGATAAAGAACTGAGTAAATAGCACCTGAGACAAAAAAAGTCTCCCAACAATTAGGTTAAGATCCATGTCGACCCACCCGTGTTACATATTTGCGTAGACACTGGAAGCTCTGTGGTATTCCTTCACCATGTCGTAACAGAACTTGTACTGATCCTAAAACAACAGAATATAACTAGAGATAAAACATGTTGGGGTCTGCTGATCCAGAAGTGATGGTGAACTGATTAGATAACGTATATATGTACTTCAATTAATTTAATACGGCGCGCAACACCGACGCTATCCTATTCTGTGCCAATTTTGGGAAAAGAAATAAGAGCCCTGAAATATAGTAATGCTATAATTAGCAACGAGCTAACGGGATCGGGTGGTCAGGTTCGCTGACTTGGTTGATGCATGTTATCGATCTCAATTGCGTGGATCGATGCTCATGATATTAGTCACTGGATTGTCTGGTCCAGACTCGATTATTTACAGACCACCGTCACATACCTGGAACATTGCTGAGTGCGGCGTTAAACCACAAACCAACCAACCAACCATCATGTTATGCATTTCATGTGCATACTTATAGATTTGTTCACTGCATTTTGAATACATGGTCTGTAAATATGACTACAGGCAAGAATAGAGTACTGCATTCTCACACTGTAGTTCAAATCAATTTGGTACTGTGTTTTGATCACGAAATATGTTAAAGGATTTTTCTTAATCATAAGTGTTTTTTAACGCAAACTAACATAACAAGACAATAGGTTTCGTCAGTAAATCAGTATTACTGTGACAACAACGTTCTGTTTCTGTGAGGTCACAATGGGTGTTGGATATAGTACAATGGTGAGGCAGTATTCAGTACTCACATACGACTGGACGAACTGGTGTCTGATACACTGAAGTTCCCGGATGGTCAGGTAGATGTCCACTTCTTTGTCCAGTCTGAGTCTGCTGATGATGTTGAGGACGCTGCAGAACACTCCACACAGTCGGGCACCGTCACTGGAACGAGACCAGGGGCATAGGATGGAACAAAGAGAGTCGTTTTTTTTTGTCTTGAACTATCCTTACAAATGCTGTGGTATATTCATGTTCTTTAGAACAGAATCTGTACTCACGGACAATGCACAAGCGTCTTGCGTTCTTCGGAAGTACCCTTATTGTCGATCTCATTCACGAACTCCAGCATAGCTTCTGTGCTCCCAGGGATGCGGGATTTCAACTTGTACACTGTGATCAGGCGACTTGAATCGATCTGGAAACCATACACATTACAGGGAACTTGATATTATTGTAAGTAGCATTCTCATGGCATCAGTCTTTACGTCTGATCAAAAGTTTGATATAATGTGCACGATGTAAAGTGATAGATCGTAGTACATGAATACTCCTGTCCCCAGACACCTACTCCAGCACAAACAAACAACCTTCATGGAGATTGGGTAGCCATGCTCTATGAACTGGCAGATTGGTGTCACTCCTATTGGGTTTGGTGTGTTGATCCAATCTCATTATAACCAGATCTTAGATCTCACTTCCGCTAAACAAAGATCTGAGGACATCTCATTAAGGATCACGTCAGAAAGACCTTTTGTCTGACCGATCAGAGCGTAGCCTACAAGATCATGAAAAAGACAGTCGGAATGCGATTTCTGATCATGCACGCTCAAAAGTTTTAACACCGGGTATTCCAAAAGACAGTTACGGGTTTTGCTACTAAATCCAGACAATCTAGGTAATCTACTAGAATGTTCGTTTCTTCCGTTTTCAAATTTTTAATCGAGAATTTGTCAAAACAAGTTTCAAAACATAGCCGCCAGTTTGAAAGTAAATTGGCTAATGTTGTCTCTTGTCAGTTATTCCATTGGTCGGTCAAAATTCGTGAAAGGGTGGTCTGATGTGACCCTTTACTTCAGGAGAAGCGAAAACTAAGATCTGATTGAATGAGATTGGATCAACACACCACGCCCGATATGAGTGACACCAAGCAGCAAATTCATAGAGCTTGGCCACCCAATCTGATTTAAATGAGATTGTGTGTCGGTCATTCTTTCAGTCAGGGGTATGTCTGAGACAGACTCGATTATCTACAGTACACCCTGACATCGCTGGAACGTTGTTGACTACATTCACTCGCAGACTTCCTGATACATAAATGATATGAACTGAT
The DNA here is from genome assembly GCF_023055435.1 of Haliotis rufescens. Classification (NCBI taxonomy): domain Eukaryota; kingdom Metazoa; phylum Mollusca; class Gastropoda; order Lepetellida; family Haliotidae; genus Haliotis; species Haliotis rufescens. The sequence continues at coordinate 24,833,323 of NW_025963824.1, read as the reverse complement.
ATAATGCAATCAAATCATCTTAAATATTATGTGCTTTCATATTGCACAATATGATTTGACTACTGGTGAATGAGGTCGCACCTCTTCATTCAGTGTTACTGTTATCTGAACGCTGGTAAAGATGTCTCTTGTAGTGTCCTCTGTGCTGTGTGTGACTCGGAAAGGTCCCATCTCCAACACTTGATCCTTCATGGGATACAGTCTCTGAAAGGTTAACTATGAGATGAATACGAAAATATAGACATCTGAGATGATCATTAATTCAAATAGGACTTATATGTAGTTTCCAATGATCACCTTCAATTTTGACACCAAAGAAAACCTACTCACATATCTAAACAGAAGATGTCACAAGAAACCACAGTACTTATTTTATTCATCAATGACAACTTCTATTGTGTATGAAGCAAGTGTTGATAGAATTACATGTCCCATATTTGAATTTTGGAAGAACTGCAAAATAGTAAAGGCCACGTTTGTTTACTTCAAATATACATATTCTGAACAAGGGAAAAAAACAGGAAGCGTCGGATGGTACATTATTATCCCCCGCCACGAAGTGGAAGGGGGATATAGGAATGGGTGCCGTCCGGCCGTCCTTCTGTCCGGCCGTCCGGCCGTCACATTTCGTTTCCGGAGCAGATCTTATAAAACCGTACCATATTTCTTCACCAAACTTGGCAAATAGATAGATCTAGTGGTGAACTGGTGCCTTTTGATAGTTTGGGATTTAAAAAAAAATTATTTTTCGAGTTTCCATTGCAACGACTTTGATTTCGACTGAAAATGGCGGTAGTCCTCGTTTCCAGAGCAGATCTTGAAAACCGTACCATATTTCTTCACCAATCTTGGCACATAGACAGATCTAGTGGTGAACTGGTGCCTTTTGATAGTTTGGGATTTAAACAAAAATTATTTTTCGAGTTTCCATGGCAACGACTTTGATTTAGGCTGAAAATGGCGGTAGTCCTTGTTTCCAGAGCAGATCTTGAAAACTGTACCATATTTCTTCACCATACTTGGCACATAGATGGGTTTAGTTGTGAACTGGTGCCTTTTGATAGTTTGGATTTGTTAAAACAATATTTTTCGAGTTTCCATTGCAACGATTTTGATTTAGACTGAAAATGGTGGTAGTCCTTGTTTCCGGAACAGATCTTGAAAACCGTACCATTTTTCTTTACCATATTTTGCACATTGATAGGTCTAGTAGTGAACTGGTGCCTTTTGATAGGGTTGGATTTTTTTTAAAAGTTATTTTTCGAGTTTCCATGGCAACGACTTTGATTTAGACTGAAAATGGAGGTAGTCCTTGTTTCCGGAGCAGATCTTGAAAAACGTACTATATTTCTTTACATAAAGGCCTAGTTAACATAGTTCACAGGAGCTAATGCATTGCACACACCCGACATGTCATATTGGCGGGGGATGTGAGTATTTGATGCTTGTTCAAAAATGATCTGAAGTGTTTGCAAACTATTGATCGAACATTTTATTAGGCTTTCTGCAAGGGTCTTGTTAGGCTGTCATGCCATTTCATGTCTGTTGACTACTTCTTCTGCAGTGAAGTGTGATGAGCTGATGCCCATGTTTGATGTCACCACTGAACACTATGTTTACAAAAGCAGAGTAAAATCCTTGTGTGCGATACCAACCTTATCATCTTCGAGACAGACAATGGTGAAACAGTCGTGATCATACACCAGCCCCCAAAAGTCAACAACAGTCGGTGTCACTGGTGTCTGGGTTGCTATTATACCTTGGGCACGTGTGGCAGTCTGGAGTCAAAACAAATCAAACAATGATCATCGTTATCATGCATGAAACAAACATTAGCAAAATATTTTAACATTAATATGAATACTGAAACAGATCACTGCATGTGAACACATCTCTACTGATGCAAAGAAGACAGCAGTCAACTTACTGGAAGCACTACTGCGTTGATGTAGTCATTATGGCCTGGCACGGGAGTGGAAAGATAGGGTCGTACATTGTTCGCTGAAAGAATAATGACATTTGTTATTTCATAAAGAAGATAAAGTAAGTAATCTTGGGTGTTCCCTAAACTAAACACCGTTAGTGTGGTAGTATGTATCAGACTATCTAAACATAGATTACGACACAAGAACGAACATAAATACTCATGGCTCTCTCGTTAATATGGAGACGTCTTAGTCAGTTTAATCTTGGTCCTTGTGCTTTGAGGATGGAGTTAGTCTAACCTAAAGTGTAATAATGTTATATTCATCTGACGCAGTCACAGTGATTAGGCAGTGTGTATTTTGTGTCAGAAATTGGAATTGCATATCTTTGTTTGTTATTTCTAAACATTATAAATCTTGTATGACGATTGCACGTACAATCTTGTGGATTCAAATTTTGAACAAGGTGCGTGTTATTTAGAAATAATATTAACTAATAGTACCTAAAAATATCTTAATGTGAATGTGGGTGGATGGAATGCCCGCTGACCGACACAAGTTCCAATTCGTCCTTATGACAGGACTTTGATCCTTCGAACAGATTGCAGAAGTGACAGAATGTTAACATCGACTCCTTGACTCATAAAATGTCAACACGTAGAAGTATTTTGCTTTTGACTTCACCTGGTACAATGTCTTGATTCCTGTTTTTGCTTCTGTTCTCCGGGAGTTGAGCTGCAGTCACAACATCATCATCTAAGTCCTGCTGCATAGCTTTGAGTGACTGCGGAAACAAGCAATGTAAGGTACGTTGTGTTCATTAATTTCACACATCTTCGATGTCACAAATTAATATGGGAGAAAACGTATATAGACAGTATACATGCAATCCAAGACATTTAAAATATATACACATATATATATTTAAGTGATTTTAGAAGCTGAAGCACCAGGATTAGCTTTAATAGTACTGACTTTATTAGACAGCAGGGTATTCATTGCATCGGCTTACCTTGACTACATCACATAGAATCACATAACATCACTGTTGTAACATGATGTTTTTAGTCTCTGTGTATATGTAACCTTAGGTATATAACCATGTCCTACCTACGTGTTTGATACTAGCATCTGTAGCGAAACGTCACATATATAACTGAAAGCTTAAATTCTTCAGTCATTGCCGTCATCACATTCAAGCTGGTTAGATTATGTGCGCAAATGTTACTGATCCAGTCAAAACAGTTAGTGAGAGAGTATGTTTTACACCACTTTTAGTCCAGCAATATCAAAGAACCGTGACGAGTGAGCATTTTATCAGCTTTGCAAAGCCCCCTTCAAACAACACAATAACGATGCATTGTTTTTGTGTAGCTATTTCGTGGCCCATTAGTTGTACCTGAAACTGCCTGCTCATCTCCGCCTCTTCGTGTCTGGTATATGTCAAACCACTTCCAATTGTTTTCTCAAATTCAGCAGAGGTATAAAAAGTCCCCCTGCTCCCAAGAGCTTCAAGGAGAACATCATGAACAAAGCGGTACTGCTCCTGGAAACATGCAAAAAGTGTTTATAAAAAATGTCGTCATTAGAATGTAGTCTCTTTCAATGTGAGTTATGTGGTTATCATATATAACTGAAAAAGTAACATAATTGTCATGATGCTACCAAACAATAATGTTTAGCCTCTTCACAGTTTGGACTTACCACAGTCTGCACCATGTTCATCCTAGCCTCTCTCATCTTGGACACACACGAGAACACGTTTACTTTGTTCAGAGACTCTGCTTCGTCAAAGAGGTTGTCCAGAGCAATGAACGTCCCCGTACGTCCAACGCCAGCGCTGAAGACATAAAAAATAAGTTGCCAGCAAGTCAGATATGCAGGAGACTTATTTGGAGATCGGATACACAGTAGGTCACAAAGAGAAAACAACAGCATGTAATAAATTACCAGGCAATTATATACAAAGGTGAAGTACTCGGAGATCACAAATACAGTGACGATGAGGCAATACAGAATTTTCAGTCAGCAAGAGATCACATATTAGAGAAACGGTATTAACCTATTCATCATTTCTCATTACGTTCTTGCAGATACGTTTCCCAAGTTTACATGGCAATAATGCATTAATTCGATATTATTATAGTACAGTAAATTGAGGCACAGAATGTTGTAGAAAAAAATGAAAATGCCTACACACATCCCATCTTTTATTAAGCATGGTTTGATATGAATCCTGCAGTTTTGCTGTCCAAAATGATTAAATCTTTAAAATGAGAATTACATGATATAAGTAAAAAAGAATATGTAAAAGTGAAAGGATCAGTGTGTCCGACTGTATATCACCGGGTATGCTGGATACATATGAAGGTATAAAGGGTCTTTAGACATCCTCTGGAAATGGGTATCACTGTGCAGGTTTTCGGACGGTGCCACTTGAATGGCTGGAGGTATTTTGTTTCTAGTTGAAAGCACAATCATATCTTGAAAATGTCGCAGGCAACATACCTGCAATGAACTACAACAGGTCCGGTAATCTCCTCTGATGACGTCAGACTCCTGTACTGCTTCCAGAAGCCGACCAGAGCCGGCGCTGAAGGAACATCGTGGTCAGGCCAGGACGTGAAGTGAAGCTGCGTCACTGTCCTCTTGTCAGAGGGCTAGAAATAGCATCTCAAATAAAACAGATCTACATGTCTCATATGGTTTTGGGGCGGTCGGGTAGCCTAGTGGTTAAAGCGTTCGCTCGTCATGCCGAAGACCTGGATTCTGGTGTACCCCGCCGTGATATTGCTTGAATATTGCTAAGAGCGGCGTATAACCATACTCTCTCGTTCACTCACTTATATGGAACAGAGGAAGTGTCAATTCTGATAACAACATATTGCACAACTCTGATTTCCTTAAATTAACTATTTTTAAGTACAAATAATAATAATGATAAAAGCGACAAACCCCTTTTTAATATCCACAAGAAATATCTGCTTAAAGCGGACTACGATTCCGACTATATAGTAAATATTATGAAATACCATTTATATTGCGCTATATTTCAACACACGCATGCTCAAAGCGCTACACTGTTACAACCCCGATCACATTTCGTTCACAGTTCCCTAGGGAGTATACGACCAAAGCTTCCTGTTGGGGGCTAGATGGTTAACAGTGACTGTCGCACTACCATTTCATCCTACCGGGTACCCATTCACAGATGGGTAAACAGAGGCATATTTCGAACAAAGTCACATGCCTCATGAGACACCCTATGTGCAACATGTGCTTCAGTATCGCGCAGGACCAAAGGACCTACTTTCGTAGAATGGTGAACACTGTATTTTCTGATGGTAAAGTCCGCCCTGACTGTGGCCAACAGTGGCCTGATAACAATGCGACCACACATCTTCTGTTCTTTCTCGTCAGGCCAGTATTGTTCGCACTTTTTCTGAAGAGAAAGTTGATGGTTATGTGCATTCTTGACTGCAAAATGTAATGTTTTAACACTTAATATATAGGTAATATAATTAATATCTGAAAAAGTCAATCATACGCCTCTGATTCTAATTTTAGACAGCTCTCAACACCTATCAGTTACATCAAGGTTGCTCCAGGAAAGGGCAAAGGCAAAGGGATACAGACGTTTGTTGCCATCACAGATGATTACAAGAGGAATGTGTTCATGTAAACTCTTTACTCTTCAGTTCAGCTTACCCTGTTTAGTTCCATGACTCTAGTTAGCATGATGATTATCGAGACGTTTTCCTGCCACACCATCCTCCAGAAATCGTTCACAATGACAGGGTTAGGTCCTGGAATAAAATTACCATGACTATGAGATTACTTCTACCTTTAGGTTTGAAAATAGTGTGTGTCCATGAGTAATGGTATATGAAATGCATTGGTAGTGTGATGGCGAATTCCGGGTCAGAGAAGGCCGACGCATGAAGATCCGCTGGGTTTGAACAGCAACCCATGATTGTCGTGAGAAGCGACTAAAGGCATCGGGTAGGGAGGCTCACTGATTTGGTTGATGCATGTCATCATATCCCAAATGGATCGATGCTCATGATGTCAATCACTGGATTGTCTGGTCCACACTCGATTATTTAAAGACAGCCGTCATAAAGCTGGAATATTGTAAGGTGTGGCGTTAAACAACAAACAAACAGAGGAGGTCATCCAAAATCATGTATGTAAATAAAACCGTTCAAAGATCCACTTTGTAGGCTTACAATAAAGGAAATGATATAGCAATAGTTTTGTATATGTGTTATAGAGGAATCAGTCATCTATCTACAAAACATATAATAACGTTCAAGACATATACCTTGTGCAGCAATGAACACACTGGATTCGGAGAAGCCCTGAAATGTAACAAACGTATTGTGCAGTGAAAGATGACACACACATTATACGAAATTACTTTTCACTCATTTATTTGCCAGTGCAAGGTTTGGAATAATATACATACGAGAATAGCTAACCATATGATCAAGTGTGGCTTACAGTTATGTAGCTGGCGTGGATATAATCCCATGTGGCATCACCATCGGGCATCAGAACAACGCGACTGATGTCATCTGTTCAAAGAAGAAATTAGGATATGTTTTCATTTCTGATGAAACACACACATGATGGTCATGTAATCATTAAACACTCAATGGAGACACTATTTAGAATATCACACCATCAAGGAAATTGATATTCTATAGCAAAGTTAACACGTTCAAAATGAGATTTCCTTACCGCTGCATGAGACAAATATGAATATAATGATAATAAGTGCATTAATCATACGCCAGATTACATTTACCAAGTGGATGCTCATAGAGCTACATTATTAGTTAATATGCATCTTCTTCCAATAACGAAAATATACATGTACGCAAAAAATAGTGTGTTTTATATACAATATTACGTCACTAAAACTCACATGGAAACAGTTCCAAGAAACGGTTCCTCTTTTTATTTTCAGGTTTTCTCCCTTCGACATGAGCTCCGTGTATTCCGTAACGGAGTAGCTGAACATATAAGGCGTCAATGCAATAACCTGCAATAACCTTGATTATCCTCCGAAACATTCCATTTAGCGTAAAGGGCAAATTAGCTGTGAAAGCTATATGGATATGAAAATCAGTGATGACACCAGGTGTTCGCGGAAAATGTTGTAGCATCACCTAACGGTAGCACCAGCCATTCTCACAATTTGCTTTGCAAACGTAAGTATTAATTAGCCGACGCCTCACAGTAGTCCTCATGCAATGTGCAATGCCTATTCATGTTGACAGTGTAGACAAAACATGAAAGTAACCCACAGGGTATGATTTCGATTGGCCAAACAGTTAGGGATATTCATCCTTTTATTTTCCCCTTTGGTTAAAATAAACATGAAAACAAAAGAAGCAGCTGGATAATAGATACTCACACGTCTGAATAACGCCATGATAACACCACGCCTTTGCGAAACGAATGAACATGAGTTTTTAAAGAGGTATGTCAAAACTTTAGATTACAGTTGAATTTATCAATTTAACCACGCCCTACCTTGTACTCGTGTTCGAATCCCACGCCCGTCACTCTGTCCCTGACGTACTGCTTGAGCCTGTCCAGGGACACAGGAGCTGGGACGACGTTGTAGTATGGCTCCGAGTTCTCGTACACGTTGTCTGCAGGAGGCTTTGGTTTCCTCTCAGGCTTTTCAGGTGGCGCAGGTTTACCTGTAGCAGGAGCGTCTTTCTCACCTTAAACAAGCGTATTCAGATATTAAAGCAACATCTTGTCCGTTTGTTTGAGGTAAATGCAATTTAAAAGATATACGGTTAACCGGGTGCCTGGTGCATTGACTGTGCACTTGAACTTATACCCTGTGTGTCATGGTTGTTTTGTCTTGGAAATATCGACACACATGTCACACGACGTTGTTAGAGGAGTAAAGGTGGCCACTCTTGAATCGTAATTATTCACATTTCAGGTACTCCTGTTATAAACAGATATAAAACATAACATGATCATTATGTGCAAATTGTAGTTCTTGATTTGTTATAAATTGCAAAAAGACAATTCAAAAATGACAATAATTACTTTACCGAGAGAAATTGTATTTCCTTCTTCTTGAGACTTCATTTTACGTCTTCTGGAACAAAAGAAGTGTTAATGTGTATGTACGTGACAATTAGGGGTAGTTTCCGTAGAACTTATACACATTGCAATCATTTCTTTAGAAGTGTGGAAACATGTGCAATGCCAAACATCTTGTATTATGCTTTATATTGTAATAGTGTGTTCCGTTGTGCACATTCCAGTAAACCCCTTTATGTTAAATTCAGTGGTTATGTGACGTGAAAGTGAGCAATATTCCTGCTATACATCACGATCTATGTAACTCCGAGTCTGGCAAACCAGTGACTGAAGGCAAGATGTTCGGATCCATGCCATCATGTTCATTGTGCCTGACTATCCGATCCACATTGTATGCTGCCTTAGGTACTTGGGATCTACTATTTTCTGGAGTCAACCCAAAGGGGTCAGTGACTTCATGTGTAAGAAATACAATATGTTACAATACGATATTATAAGCATGACACATACCTCTTGATGACGACCAACAGGACTACGAGGATCACTGCCACAAGTACAGCTACTGCCGCGCCACTTATTGCACCAACTGTAGCACTGGATATGGAACCGTTGCCCTTTTGGGAGCTTGTAGTCCCTGTAATATTAAACAACATCCTGTACTTTTTTCGGTAATCAAGATGTAAGACTAAAAAATGTGCGTCATCTAGCTTCCGAATCAAAACCCTAAAAAAAGTTTTTTAATTCATTATGACTTGGAGATAATATTGCGGTATCTAGGTAGGTTGGTCTTACTTGATTTTTCTATATTTGATGTACGACATGTTTCGTATTTACCTTACAGAAATATAATTAAAACGTCCTGAACTGAATACAAGCGTTTCACGTGTGACGTCAAATGTAATGTCATGCGTTGGTTAGTCACTGAGTGATTAAGGTGTTACACACGACTGAGCTGAATATAGCTATTTCACTTCAAGGACGGTATGAAAGGTATAAACAGTAACCAAAAATGTATTGATCTACAAAAGAATCCGAAACCAAACAATTTCACAAATGTCACAAATAAGTAATATGATTTTTTATGCATATCGACGAATAACGTCAAGCATACGGAAGAGGACAATTATGAAATACATACTGTTGTTTGTCCACTCACTTTCACAGGAATCGCCCTTGTATCCTTCGTCACATCCATATATGCATGAGCCATTGGAGGGCTGACACGTCGCATTAAGACAAGTGCCACAATGATATTGGCAGTTTTCTCCATAGGTGTTGTTGACACACTCTATATCCATGAAAATGTGAAGGCTGATTTTTTATGAAACTTTCAGGGAATCAGTTTTACTTCATACTATCATTCAGTATTCCTGTTTGTTTACTGTCTGACGCTGGTACAATTATGTATGAATAAATTGCTTATTGATTGTGCAAGGTATTCTTAAAATATTTGAAGTCAATCCTCATACATGACCTGCAAGATTTGGTCGTAACCCTTCTTAGAGAGAGCATTACATTTCCAATTCACCATGTGTAACGGAACATTTTTGGAAGATGCCTTCTCCTTAATTGTTTAACTATTGGCCATGGCTTACCTTGTTGACAGAGTGGACCTTCATAGCCAGGCTGACATCCTTTAGTGCACTTTCCATCTTGTGAGTTGCAGTTGCCTCCCTTGCATTGGCCACAAGCAGTACAGCTGGAACCATAATAGCCATCAGCACATTCTGAAAGTAGATGTTGTGATAGGCTTAATGACGCACATTCGAAAAGAAGATGTTGTGAGAGGCTTAATGCCGCAAATTCTAAAAGCAGATGTTGTGAGAGGCTTAATGACGCACATTCTGAAAGTAGATGTCGTGAGAGATTTAATGACGCGCATTCTGAAAGTAGATGTTGTGAGTAGCTTAATGACGCACATTCTGAAAGCAGATGTTGTTACAGGCTAAATGACGCACATTCTGAAAGCAGATGTTGTGAGAGGCTTAATGACGCACATTCTGAAAGTAGATGTTGTGAGAGGTTGAATGACGCGCATTCTGAAAGTTGATGTTGTGAGAGGCTTAATGACGCACATTCTGAAAGTAGATGTTGTGAGAGGCTTAATGACGCACATTCTGAAAACAGATGTTGTGAGAGGCCTTATGACGCACATTCTCAAAGTAGATGTTGTCAGAGGCTTAATGACGCACATTCTGAAAGTAGATGTTATAAGACGTTTATGACGCACATTCTGAAAGTAGATGTTTTTTGTGAAACGTATCTGGTCTTTGACGGTTGTTTACACAATACAAAGGTGTATCTGGTGCTGCTAGAAAGCATGGTTTTGCAATTAAGGAGATGTGTCATTACTGAAATAAAAGTGACAAAACTCTTGCCATAATCATGAGAAACCATTGTCCATTGTACGATTCTGACTATTTCATAGCATGTGTTTATGAAGCTCTTTGAAATAGCGATGAGAACACGCGTTTAGCGTATCATGCCCATTCGGTGGGTATCACAGTAAAGTCAAGGCTTCAGGATGAAGGTCAGTGCTTCTGAGTAGGATAGATTGGTGGATGAACGAGTGTTTCTTTATTCAAGCTCCAAACATGTCATTGTTATTTTCCATTTTAGTGTCTTTACAACATGATAACAAACGAAATTCACACATGTCATTTATTTGAGATAATGTCGCTATATTATTACCTTTACACAATGGTCTTTTGTAACCATTGCTGCATCCTTCAAGGCAGCTTCCATTCACATGGTAACAAGTTGTTGATGTACGACACTGGCCACAACTTGACAAACAGTCTACTCCATACAATGTATCTGGACACTCTTTCAAAATGGAATAGAATTATCATATAAATGATAAGCAGTTGAGAGAATAGTAATACCTGTATAGGAGTGATCTCCCCTTATCAGGTTTAACGTTTATCACAAACCTACATCAAACCATAATGCTGTGTATCAAAAAGTACAATTTGGAACTGACATTGAGATGCCAATATAATGTATTTTCTTTCCATGTATGATATAATCACTACTTGTTAATATATTGACTCCAGATGAAATTAGATATGTTATCTGCCACAGGCATAAATTCAATGGAGGTGCACAGCGGAGGTTGACACCCATTACCGCATGTCCCATACTGATCACTACAAGCAGCGTTGTTCAGACAGTTGCCACATGTACACGGGTTTCCATAATAACCAGGAACACAAGGTGTATCAGGATACAACGTTTTCAGTAAAACATCATCTCAACAATGTTTCTTAATACACTGTAATGAGCCGGTAAGGCAGTTATGGTGTACATACATTTCTTTAGATCAAACCTAGATTCTATATAAACCGATATACATTGGTGTTTGTAATCAAAATGTGAGTTGTATACAGACACGGTGGCCTCTGATATCGAGTTTGACACCCAGCACCACATACCCCATATGCCATGTTACAAGAAACGCTGTTCCGACATTGGCCACATTGTGATGTACACTTGGACCAATATAAACCAGGCACACATGCTCTATGGAGATAGGAGTAAGATAACATTCGGTTAATGTTAGATATAGGTATGTTCATCCTACTGGTTATAAATGCAGGGAATGGTAAACACACACACATCGATAAGGGTCATTTACATAAATCGCAATCTAGACCAATCATATGTTAAGACTAAGGTAGCTTTTAAACATTCAGGTAATGTTATAACTATGAAAAAAAACATATGATATACACACAATTTGTTGGGACATTTACAGAACTTCAATTTCAGAACAACCACATATCATGTAAAGAGAGAAAGGGTATGAAACCCAGCATGACATTTCCAATCCACCATGCGTCAAGGAAAATCTTTGGATAGTGTCAACCTCATGTACACACGTGCAGCCATAATGATCAGGGGAACAGATTGAATCCGAAGGGGAACCTATCCAGCTTAGTCACATCACTTTGGGTCCCACTAGGGGTAACTTTGGGATATCCAGACTGTAGGTTTATTGTTTCGATTCATATCACACTGTTTATGGCTTCCACGTTTTGTACGTGATTACTATTCGCCAAAAAAACTAACTCGAGGAAACCTACTCTCTCTATTTACGAAAATACACGTAATTCCGCTCAAAGGACATCACTTCCATTCTTGTGATAAAGAAGGTTTGTGAAAAGAAATGGCCACGCAGTGCAGTTATAAATTAGAAACTAGAAAGGAAAGTTTTTGTTTATATAATCTTCCAATGACACCATTTCACGTTGGGGTGTATGCAATGCGACTCTCTATCTCGTTTAGCAGCGATCAAATAAACTTACACATGTGTAATAGTTGATGAAATGACATTGTTTTAGAGATCATCTCGATCGTGTTTTACATGAGACCAAACAATAAAGATTGATATCTATAAAAAAATAAACACTGACGGATCTTCTAAAATTATAGTAAGTATGACGCGGGCTAGGTGTTACACACAACACCAAACACCACAGCTAAAATCCACAACCTAACAGAAGACACCTGGCATTTCAAAAGCAGTTAAAAGAAGCGACAACATTCATTTCCACAATCATTACAAATTTCAGCTAAAAGCAGAGTCCATTGTATTATACCGAATGTATATAAAATAACGTCTCACTTTTACACAAAGGGGGATTGTAACCCTGTTGACATCCTTGTGTGCAGTTTCCATCATCCTTCTTACAGTCCGACGATCCGCTACACTGACCACAAGTGGAAGAACAATTGACCCCATAATGATGTTGGGCACAATCTGTACGGATAGGTAGATATAAACACGATCAGATCAGAGAACATACCTTCTTTTATGTTACTATTAATAATCGCTGCTTTTAAAAAGCAAAACCTGTATTGATGACTACATTTACATAATCCATTAAATACGAAATAAATGCTTTCAACGATTACCTATATGACATCAGTTGGCACTGCTTGTGAATGGATATATTTTCATCAGACTGTTACAGATACATGTAAACAATGGGTAAAAATAGACGTTTGTCAAACCTTGCTGGCACCCTGGACCTTGTTTCCCAGCAGTGCACCCACTACTGCAATGGCCAGTCTCCTTGTTACACGCTTCAGAGGCAGTTAGACACTGGCAGTGCTTGTTACAGCCAGAGCCAAACGAACCATTGTTGCAATCTGCAATATACAATACACATACGGACATTAAATAATTATATTTCGAGGTGTGTGTTCCTAAAGCCATTTGAAAAATAGACATTGACAAAACTGTCTGAGTGTACAGACAATGTTTGTTCAATACAAATAAATTTAGAATCACGTTGATACTCAACTTGAAAATCTACCAGATGGACGATTTCCTAATTTCACATTCTGTCATACCTTGCTGACACCCAGGTCCATGTTTTCCGGCAGCACATCCACTCTTGCAGTTGCCAGTCTTCTTGTCACATACTTCAGCTGTATCCTGACACTGACACTGCTTGTCACAGTCATCTCCAAACCATCCATCGCTGCATTCTACAAGTACACATACTATAAGATGCAAATCAGAGCACACCTAATGAATCTGATCCAATAGACGTTTGTCATTTAACTTTGGGACCCATGTAGAACAAGTATATCCTGATTATTTACTCCAACTAATACACTTTATACGTCAGTGCTGTTTGGGCTGCATGTACATAGACGCTTGGGCTGTGGACTTTTGGACCAATAGTTGAAAGTGAAAAGAGCGAACTGTTCACTATAGACGCCTATATGCTAGTCGTAGAAGCCGCGTATTTGGCTGTGCTTTGAGACGGGGGAGTTGTGACATAACTTTATCGGGATAAATGGAACGGTTTCTTCGCCTCGTTCTTTATTCTCGCAACTGTCCTTTTTTACCCCAATACAATACTGTCATTAAACATAGTATCTATTACTTATAATGTTATCATTTAAAGACAGATCTCATTATCATTATCCTATGTTTGCGTTTATATTCCGATGTTTTTATTTAAATAAGGAAAATAACATGTCAGCATAACTACTCACGGAATATCTGCACCTCACATAATGTCAGGTAGGGTCCATCGACACTTATTTTTACAGATGAACCATTCAAAGCTTCGCCACAGTCTATATTTAAAACAGTCTGTTGTCTGTTGTCTTCGGACAATGTGTAACACAGCTGGTCACCAACCTTCACCTGAAGGCCCACGTTGCGGTCTTTATCTGTGAACAACAAACATTATGTGATGATACAAGATGTGTATAGGTATAAGTATAGCCCCGATAAGGTCCTGTGGTACATGTATTTGTTGTGATATAAATTCCACATGTTGGTATTTATCCTTCTTGTGTTGATAATTGTATAAGAATACGAATTCACCACATATCATATGTATGACATTGTACATAGTCTGTGTGGTCAGACTGCGTTCACCTACTTAACTTCTCTTACAAAACCCGGGTTAGATCCGGGTGAAAATAGGTCTTCAACAACCAATGCCTGTCGTAAAAGGCAACTAACAGGATCGAGGGTCAGAAGCGCTGACTTGCTTTATGCATGTCATTACATCCCAATTGTGTAGATCGATGTTGTGACTACACACGTTATGTGAATAACAATCATTATGTGATGATACAAGATGTGTAAAGGTATCATGTGTAACCCTGATTAGGTCCTGGTGGTATTGTAGCGGCATACATGCATGTTGGAATTTATCCTTTTGATGTTGATAATTGTAAATATTATGAATTTCGAACTATGGCGTCTGAACAAGTTAAGTTTAGAAAAACAAGCACAATTTGTAGAACAATGCGAGTAATAGTCTGATGTGATATATTTTCAAGACATTCCTTGGGTTACATAAGAAATTACTTTATATCATTTGTATGACTTGCTTGATGCATGTCGTCGCATCCGAATTGCGGAGATCGATACTCTTGATGTCAATCAATGGATTGTTTGGTCGACACTAGACTATATACAGACTGACGTCATATAAATTGAATATTGCTTAGTGGGCGTTCAACAACAAATCATGAAATTTCTTAAGAAATTAACCAATTGTGTAATATTCGGGGATGGGGCTTGGGATCCTGCCACGCCTAAAGAACGCAACGAGCGGGTACTCCTGTTGGTACAAGCATGTCCCCCTCCTCGTGAACAGGCTGTATATTATTTAAACAAATGTCAGACTCACTGCCACTACGGAGATATATTCTCATCCGTCTCATCTCCAATGTGGTATCAATGTCAACACGCCACCATTCTCCAGTGGACGTGTCGCCGGTGTGTGTACAACTTCCATGCTCCAACGTTTGGTCAGTGTTGCCATCGACAGCTTTGTCAGATGGAAAGGAACGACCATGTCCTTGCAATTCGCTACTCTGCCGTGTCGACTTTCCACGTGCTATGTTGCCTTTAACGAAATAAATCAAATATATTAAAACACTGTCGTTACTCGGCAGCATTTTTAATCTAGCGAAGTCCGCACTTAAAATGTCGAACACACTGAACAATTCAACTTAAAAACATTTATCTTCAAAAGAGATATTAAAAGGTATAGGTCCTAATCCAAACGAAGACGAAACGTACTTTACATCGTCCAAGTGAATAATCTCATTGTTGACATTCCTTTCCTTCTTTGCAAAGGGCTACTTCAACATTTGCTGAAGTTCTCGTTTTTAAACCAGTTGTAGGACATGTTTGGAATTTGCAGGTGACCATTGCTCGGTATAATGTTGGCCTCCCGACCTATATATATCTGATTACAAATTATGTCAATTAGGTATAGGTAATTGCGTGCTATTTGGGTGATTCGGCTGATTAATATAAAATTCGACCCATACCCTGAATATGAGGTGCCTATAAATTACTATTTTGTTACATCCATAATTTGAATACATGTATATCAATAATAGTAATATAATAAAAATTGTTCCACAGTATTTCATGATACAACAATTGCACATTTTATGCTTACCAGATATCTGCATACAGGTCTCTGAATGAAAATGTACTTGTACTTTTACTCACGCTTTTGGCAGTAACTCCCAAACCAGTCTGGTTGGCACATTGTTTCTGGGCAAGGAGGACCAGGTAAGTTCGTACATCCATTCTGGCAGTGACAATCTTCTGAAGAAACAAATATACTGAACAACAAAAGTTCCTGTGACATTGAATAAGATTTAATGCAAAGTTATGTTTTTTACCAAATCTGAAACAATTTCGGTTTGCAACAGATAAAAGACTCCTGTAAGTGTTCAAATGGTTTAATTTGCCATGCTGACATCAGAAAATGCGTGATTTCATAAAAAAAAACATGAACAGGCCAAAATGTCAATTTACAAATCAATAGCGTGTGTTTCCACCTCTGATTGCGATGCATGCAACCCATCTTCGTCTCATGGAATGGACCAGGCATCGCCCAAAGTCCTGTGGGATATCTGTTCATATCTGCTGGAGCATGTTCCGAAGTTCCTGGAGTGTCTGTGTAACACCTGGTTGACGTTGAAGGCGCCGATCCATCTCACCTCACATGTTCTCGCTTGGTGAGAGATCAGGGGAGCGAGCCGACCAGGGGATGACATTCACTATGTTTTGTTGAAGACAATCCTGACCAAGTCGGGCAATATGAGGTCGGGCGTTGTCATGTTGCCTGGGCCATGACGACGCAAAAACGGTAGACCAACAGGGCCGATGATCTCGTCGCGGTAGCACTGTCTATTGCTATTTACCTCTACTACTATCAAACGGGTCCTCTGTCTTGCTGTAGTCCCACCAGGGAAGGCCAGGGATGCTTCTTGCAGTCACTTTTGCTGGCTGGAATCTATTTCGTAGGTGTGTTGTTCGAATACAGTTGTCTTGTCGATTATTGGTTACGTGTGGCCTGTCACTCCGAGGATGGTCTCTGACTGCATTCGTCTGTTGCCAACGTTGCCATAAACACCAAATGGTGTTTCTGTGGACGTTAAATTGTCTTGCAACATCACGTTGACTCGATCCTGCTTCAAGCACACCAATGGCTCGCAGACGCTCATTTTCGGACAGGCGTGGCATTGCGTTATGTTGAATAATTGCGTAATTTTGTTGATTTTCTGAGTGTTTGTTGTCAACACGATGCTAAACAATGCATATGGAATCCCGTTAACGCACATGTTTATATATCCATTCTTGGGTAGTGAAATTCATGGGGGTTGCATAAAAGTCAACTTTTACATGGAATGCATGCTTTTTTGTAGCAGTTGCGTTTTTGTGACTTGATTCCGTACATGTACTACAATATTGAAAACCAAACTTTACTTGTTTGAAAAATACACTAAAATATTGGTGTCACAGGAACTTTTGTTGTTGAGTATAGTTATACAGCAGCATACACTCCTCACCTGGACACGGTATCATAATTTCATAAATTCTTTTACAACACAATGCAATTCTTTATCATCAATTTCATGTATGTAACTTAACATTAATATAAGACTGTATTCATCATGTCCATTGAAAAGTACACACTGTAAAGATGGTGCCTTAGAGTGAATGTGTGAGTGAGGGGACGTTTGAGTGACGGAGTATAATCGAGTATGAAGCAGGCAAACTAATGACTGACAGCATGACAATGACCCAAGCCACCTGGCCACTAGCCAAGTTCTGGAGCATCCACGATTCCCATTCGTCGGCTCGTGCGACAAATATAAAGAACTGTAGACCTAGCCTGATTTGGAATCCCCACAGTGCCCATGCCTTAGAAATTTGGTAATAAGATAGGGACCTACCTTGTGAGGAGTCTGGCAATGAGACAAGAAGTAGAACATATAGCAGAAACATCGTCCATGTGCTTGTCCGATGAAATCTGAAAACAAATTCAGCCAAATTTAGCCAACCAGAACCACTTAACACGTACACAGCAGGTTGATGTACATTAAACTGTTAGTGCAACTTTGAGATTGCTGGTTAACATAAATAAATTGAATTGTAAGACTGGAAGACTAGTTTATTACTGTTACTGTAGGGCATTACTATTGTTCACGTCAGTTTGCTGCAATGCATCGACCTATGCATGGATGCATTTTGTTGTGAGACTAACTCGAGCTGTGTCATGAATTGATTTCTTTCCTCAAATGTCCCCTGCACAGGAAATATCTTCCACACCATTATACTTTTTATGCTTTTCTTTAGTATAATTGCCTATATTAGCGACTGCTTCCACTGGATGGTGAAGGTTGTTTCTCTGTTTCATCATGATGTGAAACAGACAAGCGATGTGTGCTTTAGAGTTGAGTAGAGAAGATACCGATGTCAGGGTAAGCTTTTTACATACATATCCCGTTTAGGTTTTTCAGTTTATTGATTAATAAACTTCCTCTTAGTTTATTAAATTTTTGAAGCAACCTTAAGAGCATTTACGTTTGTGAGCTAATGATGCTTGGACAGTTTGAACAACTGAATATTTTTGTCCAATTTGTGAAAAAATCTACGCAGTCTTTTTGTCCAATCCATCTTCCAAAAGTACCAGCTATCCTGGCCTTACGGTTTCTGAGAAAACGATGATTAAATAAGTCCAACTTTTAACCTCATTGCGGTCCCCTACAAAACATCAGTGTCTCAGATTCCTTAACCTTGTCCTCGAAAAATAAAACACATTGTGTTTTGTTACTGATGTATTCATAATTGTAAAGTTGTCAAGGATGTTAAAACAGGCTTTAGAAACAGTAGGGGCGAGGTCTATACAAACCTCAGAGGGAACTAAAATGTACATATTGTTTACTGGAAAACGTTTAACTTACTTCATTGTCAGGGTATCGACGGTTCTCATAAACACCCATTCTTGTTGAATAAATACGCTACGCTGGCTGTCCTCTATCCTTTGTTCCTTTGCGTCATGTCAAAACTAACACGTGTTGTCTGCTTACAGACACCTCAGTCCACTGTTCAACTGTTATACTTAGTTAACGTTATACACGTTATTGAATCACTATTTAACATTATTTACCTACCATTTCATGAATAAATATATTCAAAATCTAATACGGATTAAGACTAAAGTACACTATCCCATATGCTGTAGATATTTTCAACAAGGAAGTTGATAAAAAGGAGTTTGAAGTGGCCCATTCGCTTAGCCTCCAGAATATCTTAAACGTCGTACCACACTGAATACAGTTGGCGTTTAACATCAAACACTTATCCCCCTTTAATATGAACCATGAACTATGTGACATCCAACAAATCAGCTAACCTCGCTGCTCACACCTATTCAGATGGCATGGCATTTCCATTTTCAGGAATTAATAGTTATATAAGTTATAGTGATATAAAAAGTTGCATTAGCGGATTTTCCAAACAAGATTTTGGAACTGACATGTTTTGTATGCTCCACTACATAGCACGTGCCAATTATACTACCCTGACCGCACCTGTCACACACATATGCAAAGGCAAGTCAATAGTTCACCTGAAAAAGGCATTGACCCAGGTTCGTTCCCCCACGTGATATCGTTATGACCATGTGTCACGGTTGGTCTACACTGTGAGGCGGTATTGGCGCACATTGGCGCTGTTTAGGATATAAACAACAAAAATACCAAACAAAAGCTAACATAGAAGGTGACACATACCGAAAGATTAAGTGACGTCATCGCTGACAAAGTCCAGATCCTTTTTGGGGAGTTTTGAGGACTATTTGAGAGCAATTCCCTTCATAATGTAAATCTTTCTGTGATGTTTATGATTTGTTTTTTAAACGCAGCACTTAGCACTATTCAAGCTTTATGACGGCGGTCCATAAATAATCGAGTCATGACTAGAGAAATCAGTGATTGACCTCACGAGCATCGTTCTACGAAATGTAATTACTATGGGGTAAATACGGTAACGAATGTAATTTGAAGATGAAGGTTGTGCACGTGAAAGTGGCGGTGTCACGTGCTTATGGTGCAGCAGAGAGGGAAAGGTGTATGAGACAGTAATCGAGGCCTTCGCGTCACACAGGCGAACTGTCTTTGACTTTCGTAAATATATACATATAGAGATAATCAGTTTTTTGGTGAAATGCTCGTCTGTGTTGGACGACCTGTTATTGCATTGTTGCCGAATGGCAGGTAAAACCGTTTGGAAAATTGCCGCAGGGCAGTGAGTGCTGTTTAGCACGGAGAAGGGTATTGCTTTCTGTCAGTGAGTAATCCTATCGAGAAGTGATTCGGGAGTCGGGACATGGATTTGGATACACAGAAGATACACGTCCAGATAAGTGATCTTTATATTTACAAAAAGTAGATTTTGCAGTAATTTTTCATATTAATATATAAATTTTATATTAATAGTTCAAGCGGGATATTACAAGGATATTGCAGTCATATTTGGTACGGATTTAATGTGACAAAAGTATTTTTTGTTACAGAAAGAATACCATAGATAATACGAATGTCGATGTTTGACACGGAATATAACGGATGGCCAAATCGTCTAAGGAGTTCCGTCCCTTGGGCACGCCAGAAACCTATGGATGTGGGTTCGAATCCCGTTTTGACAGCACCATACACGTGCTCGTGGGTATCACCGAACTGGTAAACGTCTGAGACCTGCATCACCTGCATCGACAATACATCACTCATCTTCGCGAGTAAGCAAAATAACAGCCGGTGTATAAATTTTGAACTAATTTCAGTAGATTTAAACATTTTGTTTAGTTTTTGTCTTTCTTAGTTTTTAGTGTTTACCTTCATATCTTGAATTAAATATTTGCGTCCAACAGTTAGAGTGAGTGAGTATGGTTTGACGCCGCTTTTAGCAATATTCCAGTAATATCACGGCAGGGGACACCAGAAATGGGCTTTACATGTTGTACCCGACCGCCCGAAGACCCGGGTTCGATTCCTAACATGGTGTCCCCCACTATGAAATGGCTGACAGCAGCATAAAGCCACACTCACTAATACACAATGCAAAGCATATATGTATGCGAAATGTATATAATCATTCTTGTGGTCACGTGAATGCAACAGCTGATCTTATAAAGATATATTTATTTGTTGATAAAACGAGTTAACAATCATGAAAAGTTGCCTGATCTTCATAACACTACACATATGTATGTTTTGACCTGTCAGTTCCAGTTGATGACGGAAACACAATGCAATAAGCTTCTATTCTGGGTGGTAGGTAAATTGACATATTTATGTGTGTTTAATACTCATGTAGATAACTTTTATCTTACATTCTCGTCAACCTTTTAACTTTCCTCGCAAAACATACGACGTTAGACCTTACCTTTGTCAAACAACTACCAAATCATTCTGTTTTTTAAAAATTCATTCTGTCCTGACTAACATATATGTGTTCATTTGGATACTTTTTTGTGGCAGTGCAATGTATAGTTAAACAATGTTGTAAGTGTATTGCATTGTTTCTGTTAAGATTCAGTAAAAGTTCAGAACATTGTTTTATAACTATAATTAGTTGTCAGGAATATATTACTATCTGTTGTAAGCAGTGGAAGTGGAAGTTACTCTATTTAGATGCTTTTAGTGGTCAAGTGTCATCTGGACATCATCAGCCATAGACTAATCCAGCATGGTATCTAACTTTGTCCAATACAAATTTAGCATTATAACATGTTATCCTACAGGCATTATAATACAGTCTATTCGAATAGACTAAACATGTGTCAAAGTGCAACTTAAATAGGAGACAGATACGTGAAAACCTGTCACGACTTCGTCAACAGGTACACATGTATTATGGAATAAGAATGTAACAGGAAGCTATACCAATAAAAAAATGTGTGCATAATATTGCTATACAGGACGACTAGACACATAAAATAGCTGTAAACATTCACGCAGCGAACAAGAAGTACACACTGAGACGCGACACCAACACTGCAATAGAAAGGTGTACAGTACGGATACAGTGTTCCCTCTGCCATTATAAACATGTTGACATTTTCCCTGTAAAATATTCAACAATGAAACAATGTTTTAAACTTGAGTGTTGTTCTACATACTTTATTCTACAAAGCTTTCAAAGAGCGTCATAGGGCTTTTGCTGAAATGTTGTTTGCTGTGGGTTCAGCATTCAATGCCTTGTATTGTACGTTCCTTCATGTGTCCAAGCGTACACTTTACTAACCTTTGCATGTTGACATGAATACCTTGAATAACTTCGCGTTATACCCATGAAATGAACAGACACAAAGACTAGGGATATTCATGTTTATGTGTAAATCACAGCGAAAAAAGCATGCCCTTGCTATTTAAAGAAAGTGTTATGAATGGATATAATGTGTCGTCAAAGGTGGGGAAAAACTAGCATAAATAAGTGAGATCAGACTTACCCTTTGCGTGTTGTGGACGTGTTTGGGTGCCTCGTAATCTGAACGTTGTATAAAACGGCAAACCTCTTTAGCATACGACTCTCGATAATGTTGAACCTGTTTTCCAGGATGGTATCAGTTTAGAAATAGAACTTTGTCAAGGTATCAAATGTAGCAACACATGAATAACTCTCTGATTGACGTATAGTTATTTGTTTTCCTAATGCCTTGTCAGAAGTAGTGTACGCACCACGATAACTCGACACATTGCAATAAAAGGGAGTTATCTAGAAGGAAATACATATTTTGATGTATTGTATGGTGTAAAAGTTGAAATCTCAAAGATTCAATTAACAACACCAGTCTACCCGAACAAAACTTTTGTTAAGTAAAATCAGATCTGATAAGAGTGTTTTATTCCTTCAATAGCAAAACGTGGTTTCTTTCAAAATTGGGTAAACAGTATAAATATATCCTTTACAAAAACGGCATCGGAATGTGCGACTCTGATGTTGTGTTGCGATACTTTGCAGTCCTAATCTTACTGAGGATGTGACGTGCAGAAACTCGATGACAGCACTTAAACAACTCTGGGTTGAAGTCGCAGTTTGAAACATGCATGAATTGTTTAAATGTTCTCATTTTCGTGGCATTATAACCACATTTAAAAGTTTGAAGACTACTGCTCCACATCTGTCTGGGCCTTGACCACAGATGAACGACTGAGTGACTAATTCACAAAGTGTGATACAACAGTGTTAATACGACACTCAGGTATTTGTACTTTCAAGTTAGTTTGATCCGAAGGTTGTTTTTGTAACAGTGGGTGAGAAAATTGGCCAAAGTAACTGGATCAGACCAATTAACAATCAACAACGAAGGACTTCGGGACTAATTACAAAAGTACGTCAACCACCACTTTGGCAACTGATTTCTCAAAATTATTTCCCATTAAACACACATTCAGGCTACATAAGTCCGTGTCCGAATAAATATATTTTCTTCATTGTTATCATGTGACTGTTGACATATTAACATTTGTTTTGACGTACATAGTATTTTGTTGAATATATTTTTTTATTTACAACAAGCAAAAAGGGAAATTCATCATCGATGACATTTTTGGAACATTGTCTGCAAAATCTTAAACATTTTGTTAATATTTTGTGTGCCTGCCAACATCAACCTGTGTGACCTGCATCTAAATTGTGCTAAAGGTATTCTACATTTTCTGCATTTGCAATAGATCTGAGGTAGAAACACTACAATAGATTTCCTTGTTTAAAAGAACATGTAAAAAAATGTTTGTCTGTATTTTCGATATACACAGGAGCATGATTCTCTTAGAAACATTGGTTGTCCAATATATATAATCATACCCACATTTATACAGAAAACATTAAACATTGTATACACAATTTTGAACTGGCTTTCTTTCAGGCAATAACATCACGTTATGACATTTTTTTGGTAATCTATTTTCTGGCATTTATAATGTTTATAATAGTGGTACATTTACAAGGGTATGCGGCGATATTCACCATAAACCTTTACAAGTACTATGTTTAACACCAAGTAGTCTTTTACAAGTGTATAAGTGTACAGATTCAAGTTCTTTAGCATTTGCAAAACCCCATATTTCCGAACAATAAGAAAGAATTAGAGATATTTTTGTGTAAAAAATGTTAAAGAAAGATTTATAAGCACAGTCGCTAATATGATTAAACGTTTGCAAAATTCCTAATAATGTTTGTTTTAGCTTGGGTGGTTGCATTACACACATGTTGGTTCCATGATAATTCATCACACCAAGCAATTTATTAGAGGTTTCAGTTTGAAGTAAATGTCCACGAAGGTACCACTTTTCATTATTTGACAGCCTTTTTCCTTTGCTAATTACACCGTTTTTTTGTCCTATCCAAATTAACATGGAGTTTTCATGTATCACTGTACAATTCCAGCTTATTTATCAAGGTTTGTACCTTTCACTTTACTTGAGAACATAATTATTTCTTCTGCAAATATTAACATAAATAATTTTTTTTAATTTCGGGATGTAATTGTATACCATCATCATAAGTTCTTTTGATTTGAACTGTAAGCTCATTAATGAAAATACAGAACAAAAAGGAGCTAAATACACATACTTGGCGTACACCATGATTAACACATGATTTGATTCCTCATAAAAACTACATCACAATTTGCCCATTTTATTACTGACACCATGTAAATTAAATAGATACCATCGGTTGCCTCTACAGACTGAATCGAATGCTACAAATATAGCGTACAATTTTTCACGTTCACTATGAATATACCTAACTATAAGAGCCTGGAAAATAAACACATTATCATTGGTAGAGTAACCTTGTCAAACTCCTGTTTGCTCTTCGATGTTATCAAGTGTATCCGCCCACAATACCAGGCACTTGTTAAAAATGCCAATAAATATGTTACTGAACATACTGGTGAGTTGAATCCCCTATAAGTTTCAACCTTTATCACTTAGCGTCTCTTTTGAATTGGAACTATAGTACCAAGTGCCCAATCTTTTGGCAGTAAGATGTATCCATTATTGTATCAAATAATATTTCCAAATACGGCAGGATGTTTTCAAGAGAGTATTTCAAGAATTATGTTATTCGTCCATCAAATTCAGGACTTCCAAATTTCATAGATTTTGAAAAGCCGGTTTAATTTCTGGTTTGAAGATAGGGGAATTTAATATTTGTGTTGCAAAATTGGTTTCATCATTATCAAAAGAGTCCAAAGTTGTCTGTGGAATCATCACCGTTAAGAATATATTTGAAGTCATTAAACCTCTCTTGAATTTCTGTGTCACTTTTGATTTCCTTCTTTTTGCTTATATTTTAAGAGGTCGTCCAAAATTGTTTTGATTAACTGATATTTTCTTCTATTTTTTTCCGTTTCTATCCATGAAATTGTATTTTTTTCTGCAAATAACTTTATATACTCTTGAAATAGAAAAGCCCCATATGGATATTTTTGGCCATAAAAGCAAAACTAGCAGACAAAGAGGTTGAAAATGAAGAGGTTTATTGTGTTATAGTGTCAGTGACACATTTCTCGGATCAAAATGATCACAACAAAGACATGTAAACCATTAGTCGGGAAACACGTACGATTTGGATAAACGCACCAAGTGCATTAACATAAGGGCCATGGAGCTGCACGCACTGCACGTGCAGCAACACTATGAACGGTATTAAAATGCAGGGTTTTTGATCGTCTGGCATCTGCGTCACCGAACAATGACAGTTCATCAACATGCCAACAGAAGTGCAAAGAAACAACGTCATAGGCAGCTTGCAGGAAAGGGAATCCCGACCAAGAGTAACCGCCCCCGCCCAAGATCGCTACATCCGACTGCGCCACCTACCTGAAAGGACGACTACGGCCACCTCAACCACATCCCAAATCCCCGGGCTGCGCAAAATCTCCGACAGACCATTCGAAACCGGGTCTACGAGCAAGCATCCTGTTCGACACGTCATATGAGTCAACAACATCGTCAAAAACGACTGCATTGGTGTCATCAGATGGTGTGGCCTCAACTGCGATGGAGAGATGTCTTGTTCAACGATGAATCAAGATTTCTCCTTCGTTCGTCGATGGGGTGAAAAAGGACGGGTCTACAGACGTCGGGGTGAACGTTGCGTCAGAAACCGCGTATAGGAAGTGGACAGGTTTTGTGGGGGTTGCGTTATTATGTGGGCGGATATATCTCATCATGGCAGGACAGGTTTTGTCCACAACCAGGGCAATTTTAAGGCTCATCGATACATCAACGAAATTGAATACACCACACGTCCTCCCAATTGCAGACAAAGGCAACGGTGTATTCCAGCAGGATAACGCTCGATCGCATGCAGCACCGATTACAAGAGCCTGTCTACACAACAACAATGTTGATATTTCCCCTGGCCCTCCAGATCCCCGGATTTGAACTCGATAGAGCACCTGTGGGATGAATTGGATAGACGGCTATGCCTACGTCAACCACAATCCCAGACGTTGCAGCAATTGGCTTTTGCGTTGAAGGCCGAGTTGGCTACCATTCCCCAAGATGTGTCTCGCATACTCGTTCCGTCCGTGGGTAGGAGATGTCAGGCAGCTATCAATTCCAGCGGGGACATACGCGTTTTTGATGGTAGCTGACCTTCACCATGCTCTTTCCCTATATACCAATAACTGAGATGACTGCAATCACCAAGTGTTCTCTCCACGACATTTTGGCTCATACCTAGAACGATTCCTCGTATAAATGTATTGTCCTACCTCACATAAATCTGGCTTTGCGTTTCTTTTTTTTGTAGAGTATACTTGTTTTTCGAATTAGTATACGTAGCAAGTGCATCTTTATCCTATATTTTCCTGAAATATTCATTCTTTAATGACTCACATTCCACTGAAACCACAGTTACATTCCCTGCATATACACCAACTTCTGTAAACATCGATACACTTTCATAAATATTTGTTGAAACAGAATCAATAGCGTTATGTGTAAGAGGCTGGGAAAGTGTCAGATAACAGACGTTCTTGGAAAATCTCTGATTTGTTGTTATCACGCTTAAACATTGAATGACTAGGGTGGGCTTTATAAAATGATGGTTTTCCACATGAATCAAACACTCGTAAAGACAGTGTGATATACAGATGCTGTGATTCATGGACTCAATATGAAAATTTTCACACAAGTCAAAAATATCTATGGTGCTCATAACATTGCCAACTAATGTAAAGTCATCTTTCCCGGATTCACGTCCACAACGGCCATTCATAATGTATACGTGTAAAATAGAACATATATTAATAAAATATTTTCCAAAATTATGAAGAACTGAACCATTTGAATATCTACACAGATTAAACCTGTCTAAGAGAAAGTCTCAGTGTGAAGTAGCCTTGTCATAGAGATATACAAGTACATCATCCTCCACATTATCTGGCTCCTTACCAGTCCTTGCAGTCAAGTCACACCCCGATGTCCACAAAACGTCACCAACATCACCTAGAATGTCAAGCAGTTGTCCGGAAGTAGCAATATACCATTCTTAGATTCAACATTACTGTCGTACCATGTAGATCCTTCTGGGTGAATATACACACAGCAGTGTAGTCCAAACAGTACTTGTCAAGTGATAGATATACACCACTTTCTGTGATCCATTAATTTTTAACTCAATCAATCAGATTCCTTTTGATGAGAACACACATTCAGCCTGAATGCCTTCAAAAAATACTAATCTAATAATAGTATTTTCGCAGAATGTATCATCTAAATTCAGTTTCCAGGTCCATGTTTCTGTCAAACCAATTATGTCAGTTGATCTTAAAAACTCACACTGAGGTTTACACTAACAATCAGATAACTTTGAGCGGAGTCCTGATATATTCCTAAACACGAGTTTCACATCATGAATTATTATTACTAGCAGGTTCAAACTGCGCTCGCTCTATATCCGGACCCTGGCCGCACCCGTATCTCTTCTGTATGGGCCTCCTACCTCTGCCTCTGTTATCCATGTCGGCCTGACAAGGGTTGTTTCCATCACATGACTCGAGTCAAGTAACCTCTGTATTAAAAGGTGAAACGTACGTATCACCTACATGAGCAGACAGATTACCGTATTTGAGGAAATATTGTTTGCTTGGGTCTTTCTCTTTACACTCTTTAATTTCTTGAGTGAGTGAGTGAGTGAACTGGATTTAACGCCGCCTTTTTAACGCAGCGTTTGAACCCGAAGTGATGCAGGTCTCAGACAAATACCGCTTTCGTGAAAGCCATGAGCATGGGTATGATGATGACAAACCTTGAAACATAATCTTGCCAGCGGCCTTTCAGTAACTCAAAGTGTGAAGAGACAGTTGTCACCTTAAACGCTATAACGTCACATGAGCACAACTGAGAAGGCAATCACAATGCAACATTCGAAGACAAGTGATGATAAATGGTCTGTTTGATGTGGTTTTTTTTACTCAGGGGTTGATATTACTTGTGCACCAGTTACATTAAAGAGCGTCTGGAAAGACTAGGGTGGTTAAAACGCTGACCCGAGTTCGATCCCAACATGGTCCATGTCTGGTATAACCCGTCGTGATATAATGGAGTATTGCTAAAAACGGGTAAAAATCAACCTACACTGACATTTTGCAGAAACATTGGTCTGGACTGTGAGGTGAGAAGGTTGACGCATGTGACCCTCACGTTCATCACACGTATATTAAATTAGGTCAGGATTTTCAGCTGGTCAGGGCAACATTGTGATGATCTCATTCCTGAGTTGTGTGTAAGCGGGCGTTGTCCTACCATGTCTCTATACGGTGGTCACTCTTCGGCATTAAATAAATAAACAAACACATACAGATTAATAATAAGCTGGACTGAGAAGGATGTTGGTACTCGTTGCTTGCTGTGGTTAAAGCTTGGAGGCCCGTGCTTGTAACAAGGAAGTGAAGTGAAAGATATTTAATCTCCCTGATAGCCAGGGTTTGTTTGTTTAGTATAGATATACAGTACAGCCATGACCCATGCAATGAACACACCATGCACATTTCAAGTGACACGCCGCACCCACATTGCAGTAGAGAAGTGTGTACAGTAAATATATAATTCTCATCCCGTCATAAAAAATGTTTTAACATTCCACCCACAAATCATAGGAACAAACACAACAGCTGTGAAACGTTATATTTTTGTTTTCTTCAATATGCTCTCTCTGCAAACATTTCAAAGCGCGTCATACGACTTTCGTTCGAGAGCTATTTGATCAGGGTTACTACATTCAAGACATTAGTACTTGTTGTCAGAAGACATGTGAAGGTTCACTATTGACTAGCCTTTGCATGTATTTCATCCTTATGACCTGGTATCATCACTACAAATATTTATTATTAATGTGACTCATAAACATATGCTAATGGAATAGTCGGAATCGTCCAATGGACTCTGGTTTAATCACACAATTCTTACGAATATAGAGAAGGTTTTATCGCTTTTGATTCCTGACTTGTATCAGTCTCTAAGTGAGACATTGTGTTACGTGTTGATTTCTAAATTGTAACAATATGTTAACCTAGAAATCTGTGCTAAAAGAATTGTGCGTAATACCGCTACAATCATTGTTTTACAATAACATAAACTGCCAAATATCAATTGTTACAATCTTAAGTGTTTAACTTGCCGAACCTCACAGCTTTGACTGGAGCATAGTTATTTATTCATGTACTCGATACGTGTTTCTGTGTTTCAAATATTTAAATAAAACACCAGCCTATCAAACCAAGGCTTTTGTTGAACAAACGTGTTTTTATGAGCCTCTTATAATAAAACAACATTTTGTGTTGTTCACATTTAAAAAACACACGTGTGTGAGTATCATACGCGCAACAAACAAATCAGACATCAAACTGTGCGTCTAACATGAAGATGCACGTGTACCTGCAAATTGTGAATCACGACCTTAAAGTCGAAGATATGTATAGAAAGATGCATTATTCAATTTCAGCATGGCACACGGGTGGCCCAGTCGTCTAAGGCGCCGCGATTCGTTGTGCAGTGTTGCGTCCCTTGCCAGATTGTGGGTTCGAATCCCAGTTCGCCCCAATTATGTTTCTAGAGACGTCAGCACCATACCCGTGCTCGTGGGTTTCATCGAAGTGGTAAACGTCTGAGACCAGCATTACTTTGGGCTTTCCTCCCACATTAAGCTGACACGCCGTGATATAACTGGAATAATGTTAAAAGGGGCGGTAAACCCAACTCACTCACTCACTCAATTTCATAATAATATCATTTTTACTTTTACTCTTTTTTTTACAATTGCTTTTATTTCATTCATATTTTATTAGTTCAAAATCATTCTGCAATGGTATTAACGAGTCCGAGTATTTCAGTAGCTCTTTATACACCGCATAAAATAAAACTAACCCATGTTCACAATGTATTCTTGTCAGTTATCATTCTTTGCCTGTTACAAAGGGCTGGAATATTGTAAAGGCAGCGTAAAACAATGCTCACTAACTCGCATGTTAAAACGTCAACGCCAGAGAATAACTAGTCTTTATTATCTGATGAAACAGATTCCATTTGGCGTAAAAGGCAAAACAGTGGTTAAAATTATGAATGGATCACTAAAATCAGTGATGACATCAGGTTTTCCCGAAAAAGGAAAAAAATGTCCTTCCATACCGGTAGCACCCGTCATTCGCACAATTTGCACACACAGTTTGTGTTTGTAGCCTGACGCTGCTGTAACCAGTGGAGAGGGAGGTACTATATTTAGATACGTTTGGGGTCAAGTGTCATCTCTATCTTCTAGAACAGCCACAGACTAATCCAGCATGGTATGGAACATGTATTTAGACAAAATAAGACCCTTGACGCCGTCAAAAGGGCCGCAAATCAATGTGCCAATGATAGTGGCTTCGAATCACAGATTCGCCCTGATTGTGTCAACACCATACCCCTACTCGTGTGGTTCAACAAAGTGGTAACCTCTAAAACCTACATCACATTGAAATGCACATGCGTTCCCCCATTTCCTGCCCTATAAAAATCCTTCCAGATCGGATAACATTTATTCGTTATTGAATTGCTACCACATGCCAAGATTGACAAAAATCAGCGACACCAAGCCCTTGGACGATTTCAAGCTGGACAAACCTCCCGGCAAGTAGCCAATGCATTTCAAGTCCACGTAAGGACCATATACAGGCTCCAGCAACGGCACCAGACCAACGACACTACAGATGACTGACCACGTAGTGGAAGTCAAAGGGTCACCACCCGGCGTCAGGATCGTCAGATTGTGCGACAGCATCTTCAAGATCGCTTTGTGTCTGCTGCGAAAACTGCTCGACAGACCATGGGGACACACCAGCGACACATTTATAGCGAACACCGTGCGTCAACGATTGACGAGCAGACACCTCCATTGTCACAGGCCACACCGAGGACCCATTCTGACACCACGTCATCGCCGAGACCGTCTTCAGTAGGCAACACGGCACCAGCATTGACGCCACAAGCAGTAGTCCTCTTCTCAGACGAGAGCCATTACTGTATCTCAACAGCAGATGGCAAAGAGAGAGAGAGAGAGAATCTGGCGACGCCGTGGGGAACCTTATGTGGATGCTTGTGTTGTTGAGAAAGACTCGTTGGGTGGTCCGAGCATCATGGTGTGGTGTGAGCTCTTGCACTCTTGCACAGAGGATCGGCAAGATCATCCAGAACATCGGTCCAGGGAGAGGTTAGGTGCCACAGCAGCTCGTTATATTGATCAAGTCTTGAGACCACACGCCATACCTCATTTGGCATGTCGCTGCAATCGCGAGCTTCAACATGATAACGCCCGTGCCCACACTGCGAGAGCGACAAGAGACTTCCTCCAGCAGAATGGCATTAGAACCATGCAGTTGCCTGCTCTCAGTCCCGATTTATATCCCATTGAGCACCTGTGGGACGAGATTCAAAGACGGCTGAATGACGTCCGACCAAGGTCGACAACTGCAGCTGAACTGTGTCAGGCGTTCCTCGGCGTGTGGGCTCAAGTGCCTATTGCCTTCATCAACCGCCTCATCCATTGCATGTATCGACGTTGCAAGGCAGTCATCAATGCACATGGCGGACACACGAGATACTGACTTGTGATGTCATCTTCTCAGAGACTAGGGTTGTGTTTCACTTTAAGAACATTTGACACTTTAATTTCAACCTTGATGATCAGTTTTGCCAAGTTTCATCTTTTTAATATGTCTCAAAGTATGTTTACAGTGTTTGGATAAATAAGGTTTCTCATATATCTATCCATGGTGACGTTTCTTTTGCGGTTCAGTATACTTAAACTATGTCATCTGACTTTTTCCAATACAAATTTAGAATGATAAAAACGTGAACCTGAAGGGCATTAGAATAACTCTATTTGAATAGACTTTACACCTGTCAATGTGCAACTTGAACAGGAAGGCACATACTTGAAACGAATGGAAGAGGGATTAGGACTGGAAAGCTTTTTTAAATCTACACAAACAAACGCTATTCAGGACAGCCTTTACACATAGAATAGCTGTCAACATTCACGTAGCGACCCAAAATGCACAGTCAAACGCGGCAACCACACTGCGTACAGTAAGGATATAATTTTCCTTCTATCATCGTAAACAATTTGACATTCCACCCTGTACACTATAGGACAACACTCAAGCGGTGAAACAATTTGACATTAATTATTGTTTGATATGGGTTACGTCATTGAGACATCGTGTCATACGTTCCCGCGATAGGGATATTCCTTTTTGTGTACAAATCACAACGCACAAGGCATCCTGCTTGGATACTGTTTAAAGAAAGTGTATTAACTTGGGCAAAGCGCCTCTGGATATAATGTGTCATAAAAACCTGGAAAAAAGGGAGAAAACTTACATAAATAAGAGAGATTAGACTTACCCTTTGCGCGTTGTGGATGTGTTTGGGTGCCTCGCCCTGAGACCAGGAAGTAATGAGAGTGTTGTATAAAACTGTACGCCTCTGACGCTCTCGATAATGTTAAACCTGTTTTCCAAGATGGTATCAGTTTAGAAATAGAACATTGTTGAAATATGAAATGTAGCAACACATGAATAACTCTCTGTTTGAGTATATTTATTAGTTTATTTACCTGATGCCTTGTCACAAGTACTACACGCACAATTGACTCAAGACAATGCAATAAAAGGTTTGGGTTTGTTTTTATTGGTTGTTTAACGCCGCATTATATTCCAGCGATATGACGGCGGTCTAAATATAATCGAGTCTGGACCAGACAATTCAGTGCACGTGACTGACATCATGAGCAATAAAAGGGAGTTACCTAGAAAGAAATACATATTTTGATATATTGTATGGTTTGAAAGATGAAATCTCAAATATTTTATTAACAACACTAGTCTACCCGACAGAAACTCGTGTTAAGTAAAATCGGTCCTGACAAAAGTAGTGGTATGTTTTACGATGTTTTATTCCTTCAGTAGCATAAAGTGATTTCTTTAACAATTTGGAAAGAAATATTAATATATCAAGGATCCGTTACAGTGATGCTATGTTGTGATACTTTGCAGGCCTAATCACATTGAGGATGTGACTTGTAGAAACTACGTCGATAATAGCGATGGGTGGTACTTGAACAAACATGCACTGCACAGTGCGATTACGGGTTGAAGTCGCATTTTTTAAAGTATGCAGGAATTTTTTTTACATGTTTTAATGTTCTCATAAAGTATGCATTTAACCACATTCCGTCAGTGTTATGACTACTGGTGTCGCATCTGTCTGAGCCTTGTCCAACACAAATGGACGACTGAGTGACTAATTCACGAAGTGGGATACAACAGTGTTAATACTGTGATTCCAAGTGATTATTTTTATAACAGTGAATGTGAAAAATTGCCAAAGTAACTGGATCAGACTAATTTACAATCAACAACTAGTTGGAGTGATTCATTAGTGTTGTTTGATATGGAGTAATTCACGAGTGTTGTTTGATACGGAGTAATTCACGAGTGTTGTTTGATATGGAGCAATTCACGAGTGTTGTTTGATATGGAGCAATTCACGAGTGTTGTTTGATATGGAGCAATTCACGAGTGTTGTTTGATATGGAGCAATTCACGAGTGTTGTTTGATATGGAGCAATTCACGAGTGTTGTTTGATATGGAGTAATTCACGAGTGTTGTTTGATATGGAGCAATTCACGAGTGTTGTTTGATATGGAGTAATTCACGAGTGTTGTTTGATATGGAGCAATTAACGAGTGTTGCTTGATGATCGATTACGTGGCATGGCTGAATTGAAAGTCACTGAAAGTCATTTCATACATTCATGATATTTACAAAGTCTTATTGTAAGTCGTATCAGTGCAGTTACTATGGCGGGAGTTTCAATGATGAAATAGATATTGGAGATGAAAGAATTTCAATTCAAATTTGCTTTAAAAATTAGTATCGCTGTATTAATTGTTTGATGAAACTGACGAAACGAAAGGAGCATCGCAAAAATGAGAACCCTTATTATGATCTTAAAGTTACGACATACTTGTGACAATATGACATTATGGTATGGTTCTGATGTTTCAACTGCAGTCTTAAATGGCTGTAAAATGTGTTTCATACAAACATTTTTTCCTTCCTTCCTTTGTTATTTTGTCCTTACGTCTGAGAGCACAACAAATGGGGGTAATATGGTCTAGTAAGGGGTATATAAAAAAGTAGCTAAGTTGAAACTTTATTTTCCGTTATGGTGCACTCGGGGTTGGCTATATTAACCATGTTTATATATTTATGACCCAAAAATATGAGTAGCCGACATTCATTTCATTGTTATTATTAATACCAAAGAACATTCTTATCTATGGGGTAATGTGTGCGCTGCAAGTAACGTTATACATAAATAAATATCAATAAATATGATTAACATAAATATTAAAAGGACCCACTGTCCTACATGGTTGTTGGTACATCAAATTGGTTAAGAAATAAACTTTAAGGTGCTTAACTAACGATCATGCAGTTAACGCTAGAGGAAAGCCTCACCCACAGAGGAGCAGACTGATAATTGTCAAAAGTTTTAATAGCGAGCTTGATTATAGACAGGTGATAGAGAAAACATATATAAATAGGCAGAACGATTGTAATAAAATTGATAAATACTAAAACAATAACCACCAAGCTGAAGCATTTAGTAATAAGTAAACAATTGAACATTGGACCCACACAGCGTGACGTCTGACAGACGAATATATACAAATTAGCAAGACTTAAAGAAACTGGTCAGTTCTAAAATACAGCTGACCAAATCAAAATATGCAGAGGGTATTACAAATCGGCACAGGTATAAGTTGCCACGACGCCAGTCTAAATATATCAACGGAAATTTGGTCAAACCGGTTATGACATAAACAGCTTCTGTGTGCCAAGTTGAACAGCGATCGTTGCACTGACGTTTTGGATTTTCTCCCAGAGGCATTGAACATCTGAGGCTTTGAGGCTTTTAATACTCAGGAAGTGACAAATCGCGGACATCCGAGTTTGAAACTTCCGCTCGGGTAGTCTTTCCAGCGGCTGAAAAGTTATTTTTTAACACACGTCAATCTGATACAATGGATCAGTTTTTAAACTAACGTAGGTAACATGATCATAAAGGTAAGGTGTAGCGTTTGCACATTGAACAGATGTTCAAGATTCAATAAAGGCCAAAGTGTTTTTAAGGTTTTCCGTCTGATAGGTAACTAAAAACTAGATGGAAATTAGCATTTAATGTACAGAGGCAGTTATAAATACAAGGTTCCTCACACACAAACCGATAACACAGAATGTCACTGTAGGTAAAAGATGACACATTCTTCATTGCTTGTTAACTTGTTTCAGTAATGTGCATGAGTGTCTTAGAAA
This sequence comes from Haliotis rufescens, assembly GCF_023055435.1. Lineage (NCBI taxonomy): Eukaryota > Metazoa > Mollusca > Gastropoda > Lepetellida > Haliotidae > Haliotis > Haliotis rufescens. The sequence goes on along the minus strand of NW_025963824.1, from coordinate 24,797,594 downwards.
GGCAACATTCATGTTCCTTTAGTGATGATTGCAATCAAGACTGTCCTTTGAAACTGTAATTTGGAAATGTTGCAGAGTTAAAAACAAAGTGTGTCTGATGTCAAACCAAGGTATCTAAATACACTCATGTATCTTTGTCAATTTTTATTCGGATCTTGGTCACCATCCCTCTGAATGGACTCATTTGCATACACGCTCCTCTCGGCAATGACGTCATAAACAGACGATTCCCCCCTGACCTGAAGAGTTGAGTACTGTTGCATTTGTTCAGCTTTGTGTATCTTCATGCTGCGTCTAATTCTGAAATTTATGATAAAGTAGCTTATGAACCGTCGCATCGGAAACATTAACTAAAAGTTTACTTTTTAAATATGTTCCATCATCAGGTGTTAAAATATTTTGGTTTGGTTATGTACACATGCAGACGTATATACTTCATATTAACCCGCGTTGTGTTGGATTCCATTTATTACCTGTAGATAGTTACAGTTGTTATTACTGCATACACACACGCAATGGCCAGAAGGCAACTGACAACAATGAGGCGGATATCTGAAATATTCAAGTTACTTGATGTGAGAAAATGAATACATACCACCGTTATTTTGTGTATTAGTGACGCATGTATACTTAGTAAGCTGATGGAATGAGGCCGTTTATGACTTAAAGAAAGTTAAATGAAACCTGCTCAGTGCAAGAACTGTGTTCGAACCCTTCCACTGATTGCCATTATAGTAATGTCAAGATAAGACAGCCACCAGACATAAACCTGCTCAGTATGGAGGAAAGTGAAACGCAGAAAAGGTTCTGCCAAATCAGTGATCAAGACGAATCTAGGACCCCCGCACAAGACACGCACACGCACACGCGCACGCGCACGCACATACTTAGTACGGACGATAGTGAAACCAAGAAGCACAGGAAAGGTACTGACAAATCTGTAATCGTAATCAAGACGAATCCATGACCCCTACAAACACAAGCACACATATACGCGCGCACGCCTCACGCATTCACCGACGCATGCACATACACAGACGCGCACACAAAACTGTCAGGATCTACACATAACTGAAACTATTGTACTGACTATATTGTTACCATCATATCCTTGACCTTGATGTGCTGCTGATGTTCCTGCTGATGCTGTTGTCGTTGATTGATGCCCCGTTCTACAATCACCTGTGACTTTGTCACAAACCTCACTCTGGTCCAGGCAGCTGCAGACACCGGAACAGTTAATACCGTATGTGTAGTCAGCACATTCTGAAAACATGCATACTGTTGATGTATACGTAGTATTCGATATAGGTATGTTATATATCAATACCTTATACCAGTACATTGGAGAAGGAATAAACAAGGGTATTCACTCTTTATCAAACTACAAACTAGTAACTTCTTATCATTGTCCTATATATCCTGGTTGACAATTGCTTTCGCAGCGTCCAGTCTGTGCATTACATGAGCCGTTGATCTGGCAGTGACCGCAAGTTTGAAGACAGCCTTCTCCATATCTCCCAGGGATACATGCTATTGAAACAATGTATTAAATTAAATATAAACTGCCGGGCAAAGAAAGTATACACCCGTGTTTTTTGTTGGCTAAAATGAAACAAAGGAATGGGTATTCGATGCTGATGTATTTGATATGGGTGTCATAGCTACCTTACATTTGCACTGTTTCCGCGAGTGTAACAGCCTCGTAACGTCTTGATAACGTTTGTAATTTCCAGTCAAATTCAGTTTTCAAGTGCATACATCTTTTCCCGGCAGTTTATTATCACAAAGCTTATAATTGTGCATCGTGTACTGATTTGCTTCAGAATATTCTTACTCAATATCTAATGAAATGTTTATGGAATGTGGGCTTATTTGTGTTGGTCCATGAAGTAACTTATTTGTTTCTCAATCGCCCTCTCTTCTTTATGCAGTATAAATCCCAATGTGCACTGCATTATTAATGATCTATCAATTAAAAAAACATTCACATTTACTCCTTTGTAAGCAGATGGTTTGGATAGAGAGGATGTACACGACTCAGAGTTTTCTTTCTAGAAGAGGCAGTCCTCAAATATTTCATTTGTGCATTGTAGAATATTTCCCATATAACAATGCTAAACATACGTTTGTTACAGGTGCAATGATTTTATGAACAACGACATTAACACAATGTCTTTTAAGATATTTCGAGGCGACTTAATGAATCGCAAGGTCAGGTTCGGTGGCTTGGTTGATAGTGTTTCAGCGTGGGTCGTTGTTCATAATATCAATGGCTGGATTGTCTGTATCAAACTCGATTATCGACACGCTGCAACAGGAACCTCGTGTCATTACTCAATCTAACCGTACCCATCCTAAGCTTTGTAGTTATGCAAATTTGTCAATTGATTTGGGATAATGTTTAGATATAACGGTAGATATCAGCTGTACATAAAGGCCCTCTGTAACCAGTTCGTGACTACCAGTTGTTTTCAAATGCGCCTAAAGATGTGATTGGCGATGTGCCGATTGCGTGACAGTAATTGTCAAATTTACAGATGGTCAGTTATTGCGACAGGCTTCATGGTGCATATTCTGACAGCCGATATTGTGAGAGGCTTAATGACGCACATTCTGAAAGCGGATGTTGTGAGAGGCCTTATAACGCACATTCTGAAAGCAGATGTTGTGAGAGGCCTAATGACGCACAATGTGAAAGTAGATTTTTTTTTTGTGACCGGCTTCATGGCGCACATTCTGAAAGCCGATATTGTGAGAGGCTTCATGGCCCACATTGTGAAAACAGATGTTGTGCGAGCCGTAATGACGCACATTCTGAAAGTAGATTTGTGAGAGGTTTAATAACACATTCTGAAAGTAGATGTTCTACCCCGGATCTTCACGGGTCCTATATGTATGAAACATAGTTTTGCCGGTGCATTTAGGTAATTACAAGATGTGCTTTGACTGTTTGACAATTTATTTTCCTTGTTGACATAGTGGAGGTTCAAAGCCAGGCTCGCATCCTTTAGGACAGTCTCCATCTTGTGGGTTACAGTTGCCTCCCTTGCATTGACCACAAACAGAACAGTTGGAACCATAATAACCATCAGCACATTCTGAAAGTAGATGTTGTGAGAGGCTTAATGACGCACATTCTGAAATCAGATATTGTGAGAGGCGTAATGACGCACATTCTGAAAGCAGATGTTATGAGAGGCTTATTGACGCACATTCTGAAAGCAGATGTTGTAAGGGGCGAAATGACGCATATTTTGAAAGTCGATGTTGTGATTGGTTTGATAACACATTCTGAAAGCGGATGTTGTGAGAGGCTTAATGACGCACATTCTGAAAGCAGATGTTGTGAGGGGCTTATTGACGCACATTCTGAAAGCAGATGTTGTGAGAGCTTAATGACGCACATTCTGAAAGTTGATGTTGTGAGAGCTTAATGACGCACATTCTGAAAGCAGATGTTGTGAGAGGCTTAATGACGCATATTCTGAAAGTAGATGTTGTGAGATGCGTCATGACGCACATTCTGAAAGCAGATGTTGTTAGAGGCTTAATGACGCACATTCTGAAAGTGGATGTTGTAAGAGGCGTAATGACGCACATTCTGAAAGCAGATTTTATGAGAGGCTTATTGACGCACATTCTGAAAGCAGATGTTGTAAGGGGCGAAATGACGCATATTCTGAAAGCGGATGTTGTGAGAGGCTTAATGACGCACATTCTGAAAGCAGATGTTGTGAGGGGCCTAATGACGCACATTCTGAAAGCAGATGTTGTGAGAGGCTTAATGACGCACATTCTGAAAGCAGATGTTGTGAGGGGCTTATTGACGCACATTCTGAAAGCAGATGTTGTGAGGGGCTTAATGACGTACATTCTGAAAGCAAATATTGTGAGAGGCGAAATGACGCATATTTTGAAAGTCGATGTTGTGATTGGTTTGATAACACATTCTGAAAGCGGATGTTGTGAGAGGCCTAATGATGCACATTCTGAAAGCAGATGTTGTGAGAGGCCTAATGATGCACATTCTGAAAGCAGATGTTGTGAGAGGCCTAATGACGCACATTCTGAAAGCAGATGTTGTGAGAGCTTAATGACGCACATTCTGAAAGTTGATGTTGTGAGAGCTTAATGACGCACATTCTGAAAGCAGATGTTGTGAGAGGCTTAATGACGCATATTCTGAAAGTAGATGTTGTGAGATGCGTCATGACGCACATTCTGAAAGCAGATGTTGTTAGAGGCTTAATGACGCACATTCTGAAAGTGGATGTTGTAAGAGGCTTAATGACGCACATTCTGAAAGCAGATGTTGTGAGAGCTTAATGACGCACATTATTAAAGCAGATATTGTGAGAGGCTTAATGACGCACATTCTGAAAGCAGATGTTGTTAGAGGCTTTATTGACACACATTCTGAAAGTAGTTGTTGTGAGAGGTTTAATGACGCACATTCTGAATGCAGATGTCGTGAGAGGTTTAATGACGCATATTCTGAAAGAAGACATTGTGAGAGGTTTAATGACGCACATTCTGAAAGCAGATGTTGTGAGAGGTTTAATGACGAACATTGTCTTAACATTAAGCTCAAGTGTGATTAAGATAATCTACATGAATATTCGGCAGGATCTCTGGTCTTTTGTCTATGACTATAGGCATTGAACAATATCCCTGCAAATACCTGGTATCATTACTTAGATTCACTGGTCCATTCGTATAATTTTCAGAGCTATTTTACCCTTCACGCCAAATGGAATCTGTTTCGGCGTATAATAATGACTAGTTGTTCTCTTCCATTGACGCTTTAGATGTGTTTGTCACACTTTCTTGTTTTTTTGGTGAAACGTATCTGTTTTTTCACAGTTGTTTACACAACAGAAACTTATATATGGTGCTCCTTAAAAGTATAATTTTGCAATTTAGGAATTGTGTCATTACTCAAATTTAAGTTACAAAACTCTTGCTATAATCATGAGAAATCGCTGTCCATTGTACGATTCCCACTATTTCATAGCATGTGCTTATGAAACTCTATATATAGCGTTTCATTTCATCCAGTAAAATCACAATCAAGCAAGGCTTCCGTGCTGCTGAGTAGGAAAGATTAATGGAAGATCGATTTTTTCTTTATTTCAGCTCCAAACATGTCATTCTTATTTTCCATTTTAGTGTTGGTAAACATGATAAGAAACGTAATTTACACATGTCATTTATTTGAGTTAATGTTGCTATATTATTACCTTTACACAAAGGGCCTTTGAAACCATTGCTGCACCCTTCAAGGCAGCTTCCATTCACATGGTGACAAGTTGTTGACGTACGACACTGGCCACAACTTGACGAACAGTCCACTCCATAAAATGTGTCTGGACACTCTTTTAAAATGGGATAGAATAAACATATAAAATGCAGAAAGGAGAATAATTATTACTGTGTAGGAGTGATCTTCCCTTATCATGTTTAACGTTTATCACAAACCTACATCAGACCTTAATGCTGTGTATCAGTAGGTACAGATTGGAACTGACATTGTGATGCCAATAAAATATATTTATTTCCATGTATGGCCTAATTACTACTTTTTACTATATTGACTCCAGATGAAATAAGATATGTTACCTGTGTTAATGAAAGATCAGTTGTATTCTGAGACGTTTCATTAGATGATATCACAGTCATACATTCGATTAAGTGCGAAAGATCGCACTGCAGACACTACAATAACCACATATGTGTAAAGCAAGTAAATTCAAGTTCAAGGGATAGATATGTCTATATTGTTACATATTGTCATGGCACAGCGGGCGTTGATATCCAGCCTCACACCCAGTAGAACATGTCCCATCTTGCCTGGAGCAGTTGGTGTTGTCCTGACAGTGTCCACACTCCCTGCAGGGCGCCCCGTAGAAACCAGCCGGACATGCTGTGTATCAATAAGTACAATTGGAACTGACATTGTGATGCCAAAATATTGTATTTATTCCAATTTGTGATTTAATCACTACTTTTAAATATATTGAATCAAGATGAACTAAAATATGTTACCTGTGCTACACAGAGGAGGTTCATATCCAGGTTTACAGCCAGTCATGCATGTCCCATTTAGCACAGAACATGGGGAATCGTCCTTGCAGTGTCCACATCCTTGGCAGGGCGGTCCATAGAAGTGAACTGCACACACTGAATGGAAGGCAAGTATGTTAAAAGCTTGCCTTGAAAGGATGAAATTACCACATCGCAGGATGTGTTTATTTTTTAAACAGCTTAAATGACAAAATGCAACATATTTTATCAACAAAATACGTATCATAAGACAATGTTTGTGCAATTTGTAATTGGATTATAAGTTGAATGTCAGATTAAAACCTTTCATGGTGAGATTGTTTTGTAATAAGTGACATGTATAAAGGTGGAATGAAGTATGGACTGATTCACGAATAGAGATGTACAGATCAATGCGCAGTCTCGCTCTTGGAACTGAAAGGGTATAACTGCAACTGTAAAATTTCACTTGTAATCGCTTCTTCTCGCAGTTGCTTGGTTGATGTAGATTTCCATTGCCTTCTTGAAATATTTTGAAAGCTACTTGGACATCTTATACGATTTTTTCAGTGAAAACATCATCTCAACAGTGTTCCAAAAGACACTGTTATGAGCTGTTAAGACAATTGTGGTGTACATGCATTTCTCTAATATAGGATCAAACCTAGATACGTTTTGAAGAGATATACAACATATTGAGAGACAAATTGCATAAAGCGTGCATTGTCTCACTGTCTTACCTAATTGTAAGTACTTAATAATATCTTGTAGATTCTCAGCTTAACTATATGAATTGGTCTTGATTGAGAAAGAGAAAGATTTAAAAGTGCCCCAGGGATGTTTACGTGCACATATATCTGACTTATACATTTTGTGGAATTTTCTAATCCTATGGCGGCTTGGTTCAATTAGGTTTTGCCACAGTGGATTCTGATATCCAGGTTGACACCCATCACCATATCTCCAATCTGCCGTGTTAGAAATAGCGTTGTTCCGACAGCGGCCACATTGTGATGTACACGTGGACCCGTAATAACCAGGTGTACATGCTGTATGAGGATAGGAGTAAGGTAACATTCAGTTAATATTAGATATAGGTATGTTCATCCTACTAGTTATAAATCCAAACATTTTCATTAAACTAGCTTCGATTTCACATTTTCTCAACAACGAAATAAACAAATGGGATACATACACTGATTGGATCATTTACAGTAATATGAATTCAGAACAATCATAATGTTAAGACTAAGGTAACAATAAAACATCTACGTAATGTTATAACTAAGAAATAAATATATGGCATACACACAATGTGTTGTGACATTTACAGAACTACAATTTCAGAACAATCATATGTAAAGAGAGAGACTGTGTGAAACCAAGCATTACATTTCTAATTCATCATATGTCAAGAAATATTTTCGGGACCTCTTGTACACACATGAAGCCATACAATCAGGGGTAAAAATTGTGTCCGAAGTTTATTAACATCCTCCTCGATCCCGCTGTTTGAACCTGCTACGTTTCGCACATGATTTCATTTCGACAAAGAAGATAACTTTGAGGAAACCTATTGTCACATCGCCATGCAGTTCGATTTGGAATTTGAAAATAAAAAGGAAAGTTTATGCTTATATGATCTTCCACTTTAATGACACCATTTCCCATTGAGATCTATGCAATTCGGCTTTAAACAGAATGTCAAATATTTCACTACAGCGTTTAGCAGTTACCAAATACACTTACCCATGCGTAACAGCTGTTGAAATGAAATGTCGAAATGTCACAGCCTTAGAGATCATCACCATAGTGTTTTACATGAGCCCTAACAATAGAGATAGATATTTACTAAAATACAACACTGACGGATCTTCTAAAGTTATAGTAAGTATGACACTAGCTAGAATTTACACATCTTATTTAAACCCACAGCGTGACATATGACACCGGGCATTTCAAACGTTGTTAATAGAAGCGACAACATTCATTTCCACAATCATAACAAATTTCATCTAAAAGCAGGGTCCATTGAATAATACTGACTTTGTATAAAATAACTCCTCACTTTTACACAAAGGGAAGAGGTACCCCTGTTGACATCCTTGTGTGCAGTGTCCATCATCCTTCTTACAGTCTGACGACCCGCTACACTGACCACACTTGAAGGAACAGTTGACCCCATAAAGATGTTGGCCACAATCTGTACGGATAGGGAGATATGAACGCTTCTTGATGTTTTATTCTGTGTTTTAGAAGGAAATCCTGAATAGATAATAACTATATAATAACCACGTTCACATGAAAACGTACCAAATTATCTTTTGAACAATTACTTAATTTATGACTTCATGTAAAATATACCTCACGTAAAATCTTATCATCAGATGGTTACAGTTAAACAATTGGTATTGCATGTAAACACAACACTTTTCATACCTAGCTGACAACCCGGCCCTTGTTTCCCGGCAGTACATCCACGGCTACAGTTGCCAGTCTCCTTGTCACATACTTCAGTTGTATCCTGACACTGGCACTGCTTGTCACAGTCAGAGCCAAACCATCCATCGCTGCATTCTACAATAAACATAATATGACGTGCAAATCAAAGCACAGATAATGGACCTGATCCAATAAATGTTTGTCATTTGGGTCCATGTAGTACAAAAATATTCCGATTATATACTCCAACTGATACTCTTTTCGGGCTGCATGTACATGGAGATATTCACAGTCGCCATGGCGGTGTCCTCGTGGGCTAATAGTTGAAAGAGAGAAGTGCCTTTTGCCCAAATTTGTCCAGGATAGACGCTCATGTGCTTTACTATGTGCACCTGTGGGCCAATAGTTGAGAGTGAAAAGTGCCTTTTGCCCGAAATCTTCAGGATAGACGCTATTAGGCTATACTATGTGGACTTGTGGACCAGTAGTTGAAAGTGAGACGTGCCCTTTGCCCGAGTTCTTCAGTAAATAAACGCATATGCTATTCATAGAACTCTCATATTTGGCAGTGAAATCTTCGTATGCAGATAATCGAGACTGAATATTGTCTGGTCCTGACATTTATAAAACTGAGTATTGTTTTATACCGGCATATACATTTCATAAACAATACTTCTCATTTTGGAACACTTCTGAGAACATTCTTACATAAAGGAAAAGAGTTTAAATAAGAGCGATGATGCCTTTTCCATAATCATGTACGATGATATGAGCATGTGTTTATGAATCACTAAGAGATAGTGATGATAACAGGTGTTCGTTAAAGGTTAACATATCCTGCCCGAAGAGTGGCACCCGTAAAACAACAACATGCATAAGCAAGTCAATTGTTCAGCTGAAAAAAACAGGGTGTATATGGTACAGGTCGAAATAGGGAATAGCATTGGACATAATTTTTCTCACTGATGTGTCAAATTTCGAAATGTCAATATTACATATACCAATTAACCATGTTATAAGAACCGTCGTTTGGACACTGACGATATATTGTACACATGGATCCATATTAAGTGATGACATAGTCCCGGGTTTCAATTAGCATAACTCTGCGATCTTCGAGTGTTCGCAAAATCTGTGGCATCCATTTCCAGAAAGTCCAAGAAATAAATAATCACCATGTCTATCCAGTCTAATACATTTACTTTTGAATACATGTCTACTACAATCTGAAACGAGATCAATGTCACTTGTCCCGAGCTATCCTGAATAAAGATTCAGTTTGTTTCTGATGACACTACTTGTAGTACTAGGCATATTGAACGCAGTTTAAAATAAATGTCTCACTTCTACACAAAGGGAAGAGGTACCCCTGTTGACATCCTTTTGTGCAGGTTCCATCATCCTTCTTACAGTCCGACGTCCCGCTACACTGACCACACGTAGAGGAACACTGGATGCCATAACGACGTTGGCCACAATCTGTATGGATAGGTTAGATAAACGCGTCTTGACTTTATACTCTCTGTTTTATGAAGGAAAACTTGAATTGATGACTATATTTACATAAGCCATTAAATGCGAAATTAATGTATCTAACGACTACCTAGTGTAGAGTTCTCCATTATGGCATCAGTTGCCACTCTTTGTGAATGGATTTCTTTTCATCAGACTGATACAGATAAACAATTGGTAATATATCGATTTTCTTCAAACCTTGCTGGCATCCTGGACCTTGTTTCCCAGCAGCACATCCACTACTGCAGTGGCCAGTCTCCGTGTTACACGCTTCAGAGGCAGTTAGACACTGACACTGCTTGTTACAGTCAGAGCCAAACCAACCATCGTTGCATACTACAATATACAATACACACACAAGGACATTATATGTTCTCAGCTATGTATCACTATAGTCATTTGAAAAATCAGAATCACGAAACGTTTCACTGTACAAACAATGTGTGTCAAAAGAAATAAATTTAGAATTACGTTGATACTAAACCATAAGTGAGAAAATCTACCAGATGGACGATTTCCTAATATCACATTCTATCATACCTTGCTGACACCCAGGTCCTTGTTTCCCGGCAGCACATCCACTCCTACAGTTGCCAGTCTCCTTGTCACATAGTTCAGCTGTATTCTGACACTGGCACTGCTTGTCACAGTTATCTCCAAACCATCCATCGCTGCATTCTACAAGTACACATACTATGAGATGCAAATCAGAAAACACCTAATGAATCTGATCCAATAGGCGTTTGTCATTTGGGACCCATGTAGAACAAGTATGTCCTGAGTATTTACTCCAACTAATACACTTTATACGTCAGTGCTGTTTGGGCTGCATGTACACAGACGCTTGGGCCGTGGACTTTTGGACGAATAGTTGAAAGTGAAAAGAGCCCTTTAGGCGAACTGGTCACTACAGACGCTCATATGCTACTCATGGAAGCCGCGTATTTGGCTGTGCTTTGATATATATGGGGGAGTTGTGACATAACTTTATTGGGATAAATGGAACGTTTTTTTCGCCTCGTTCTTTGGTCTTGCAACTGTCCTTCTATACCCCAATACAGTACTGTCATTAAACATAGTATCTATTACTTATAATGTTATCATTTAAAGACAGCTCTCATTATCATTATCCTATGTTCGTGTTTATATTCCGATGTGTTTATTCAATGCTATAAAATAATAACATGTATTGAAAAAAAGTAATATGACATGTCACCATGATAACTCACGGAAGATCTGCACCTCACATAATGTCAGTATCGTTCCAGTGACACGTATTGAGACAGATGAACCACTCAAAGCTTCGCCACACTCTATATTCAGAACAGTCTGTTGTCCAGACAATGAGTAACACAGTTGGTCACCAACCTTCACCTGAAGGCCCACGTTGCGATCAGTCACTGTGAACAGCAATCATTATGTGATGAGTGAGTGAGTGAGTGAGTTGGGTTTAACGCCGTTTTTAACAGTATATATTAACACTCTATATTTAGAACAGTCTGTTGTCCAGACAATGAGTAACACAGTTGGTCACCAACCGTCACCTGAAGGCCAGAGTTGCGTTGAACAACAATCATTTCGTGATGAGTGAGTGAGTTGGGTTTAACGCCGCTTTTAACATTATTCCAGTTATATCACGGTGTGTCAGCTTTATGTGGGAGGAAAGCCCGAAGTGATGCAGGTCTCAGATGTTTACCATTTCGGTGAAACCCACGAGCACGGGTATGGTGCTGACAAACCTAGAAACATACTTGGGGCGAACCGGGATTCGAACCAAAAATCATAGGTTTATGGCGTGCCAAAGGGACGCTACTCGCGTCACCTTAGACGACTTGGCCACCCGTGTCCCCCATTATGTGATGATACAACATGTATATGGATATAATGTGTAGCCCCGATAAGGCCATGTGGTACATGTATATGTTGTGATATAAATTCATGTTGGACTTTATCCGTCTTGTGTTGATAATTGTATAAGAATACGAATTCACTTTATATCATATGTATGTACATAGTCTGTGTCGTCAGACTGGGTTCACCTACTTAACTTCTCGTGTTAGATCCGGGTTAAAATAGGTCTTCAGCAACCCATGCCTGTCGTAAAAGGCAACTAACAGGATCGAGGGTCAGAAATGCTGACTTGCTTTATGAATGTCATTGCATCCCAATAGCGTAGTTCGATGCTCATTATGTCAATCAATGGATTGCACTGTGACTACTTACATTATGTGATGATACAAGATGTGTATAGGTATAATGTGTAACCCCGATTAGGTCCTGGTGGTATTGTAGCGGCATACATGCATGTTTGAATTTATCCTTTTGATGTTGATCATTGTAAATATTATGAATTTCGAACTATGGCGTCTGAACAAGTTGAATTTAGAAAAAAACAAGCACAACTTGTAGAACAAGGCGAGTAATATTGTGATGTGGTATATTTTCAAGACATTCCTTGGGTTACATAAGAAATGACTTTATGTCATATGTATGACTTGCTTGATGCATGTCGTCGCCTCCAAATTGCGGAGATCGATGCTCATGATGTCAATCAATGGATTGTTTGGTCGACACTAGACTATTTACAGACTGACGTCATATAACTTTAATATTGCTAAGTGGGCGTTCAAAAACAAACAATAAAATCTCTTAAGAAAGCGACCAATTGTGTAATATTCAGGGATGGAGGCTTAAGATCCTGCCACGCCTAAATGACGCAACGAGTGGGTTCCCCTCCTCGTGAACAGGATGTATATTATTTAAACATATGTCAGACTCACAGTCACTACGGAGATATATTCTCATCCGTCTGATCTCCAATGTGGTATCAATGTCAACACGCCACCATGCTCCTGTGGACGTCGTGTCGTCTGTGTGCGTACAACTTCTATCATCAAACGTTTGGTCAGTATTGCCATCGACGGCTTTGTCAGATGGAAAGGGACCACCAAATCCTTGCAATTCGCTACTCTGCCGTGTCGACTTACCACGTGCTATGTTGCCTTTAACGAAATTGATCAAATAATAAAATACAGTCGTCCTAGGCAGCATTATCAATCTAGCAAAGTCCGCACTTAAAATGCCGAACACATTGAACAATTAAACTTAGAAACATTTATTTGCAAAAGAGGTATCAAAAGGTATAGCTCAAAATCAAAACGAAGACAAAACGTACGTTTTCATATCGTCCAAGTAAATAATCTCATTGTTGACATTCTTTTCCTTCTTTGCAAAAGGCTACTTCAACATTTGCTAAAGTTCTCGTTTTTAAACCAGTTCTAGGATATGTTTAGAATTTGCATGTGACCGTTGCTTGGTAAATTGTTGGTCACCCGACCTACATATATCTGATTACAAATTATGTAAATTAGGTACAGGTCATTGCGTGCTATTTTGGTGATTCGGCTGACTGAATATTAAATTCGACCCATATCCTGAATATGAGGTGCCTATAAATTACTAATTTGATACATCCATAATTTGTATAGATGTATATCAATAATAACTCATATTATTCCACAGTATTTCATGATACAACATTTGCACATTTTATGTGCTTACCAGATGTCTGCTTACAGCTCTCTGAATGAAAATATTTATATTGTACTTTTACTCACGCTTTTGGCAGTAACTCCCAAACCAGTCTGGTTGGCACAATGTTCCTGGGCAAGGAGAACCAGGGAAATTCGTGCATCCATTCTGACAGTGACAATCTTCTGTAGAAACAAATAGAATGACTGCGAGTATCCAATATCTGAGCATGTTTCTTGTTTAACGTTTCCCTACAATCACCTATTTGTACACCTGTGATGTTGTTATAAAAACAATATACAATCCTCACCTAGGCACAATATGATACCTTGATAATTATGTCTTTTACTAAAGGATTGACTGTGTATTGTTTTCGGTTAATTGAGGTATGAATCGAAAAAACGATGCGCAAACTGTATGATTCCGCGTAGTAAGGACCTACCTTGTGAGGAGTCCGGCAATGAGACAAGTAGTAGAACATATACCAGAAACATCGTCCATGTGCTTGTCCAAAGAAATCTGAAAACAAATTCTGCCAAATTTAGCAAAACAGAGCCACTTAACACGTAAACAGCCGGTTGATCTACATGTAAATGTTGGTGCACACTAACCCAGGTTTTCACGAGGCTGTTTAGGATATAAACAATAAGCATACCAAACAAAAGTTTACACAGAAGGTGACATACACCGAAAGATGAAGAGACGTCTCCGCTGACACTGTCCAGATCTTTCGGGAGTTTTGAGGGCTATTTCAGAACAATTCCCTTCATAACATAAATCTTTTTTCTTTTTCTCGTTTGTCAAACTCAGCACTCAGCACTATTCCAGCTTTATGACGACGGTATATATATATATATAATCGAGTCATGACTAGAAAATCAGTGATTGACCATCGTATTACGAAATTGGGACACGATGACATGCAATCACTGAGCTAGCCCACCCGACCCCGTTAGTCGCCACTTACGAAAATGTGTGGTCAATATGCAATGTATGAAACCGATTTCTAGTGTCCCCCACTGTGAAACGGCGAAAAAGCGACATTAAACCACACTCACTCACTCACGTACTCACTAATTCACGATACAAAGCATGTATGCATGAGAAATGTATGTCATTGATATAATCATTCTTGTGTCATTGATATAATCATTCTTGTGATATTAAAAAACCCTTATGACCATGCATATGTAACAACGGATCTTACTATCATATATTTGTTTGTTGATTGAATGAGCTAACAATTAATATGTTGTTACCGCTCATGTAAAGTTGCCTCGATCTTCAGAGCGCTAATAGCACCATTACATATGTTTTAAGTTGATGTTCCAGTTCATGACAGAAGCTCCATGCGATAAGCTTCTATTCTGGGTGGTAGCTCAAATGACATGTTTATGTGTGTTTTATACTCAAGTAGACAACGCTTATCTTACTTCCTTGTCAACTTTTCGACTTCATCAATGCGCATCTTGAATAGGAAGGCACATACTTGAATGGATGTAAGAGGGAGTTCAACTGGAATGTTGTGTCGAGTGGCACAAACAAACGCTATTCAGGACAGACGTTACACATAAAATAGCTGTCACTATTCACGCAGCGAACACGACATGCACAGTGAAACGCGCACCTACACTACAGTAGCAAAGTGTACATTAAGGATATAAGTTTCCTTCTATCATCATAAACATTTTAACATTTACCCCGTACACTCAAGGAACAAACTCTTAAGCGGTGTAACAACATATTAAACTTGAGGTTTCGTTGTTATACTTCTTCTTTAGAAGATTTAAAAAAACCGTCATACGACTATAATTTTTGTTTGATCAGGGTTACAGCATTTAAAGAATTGTGTCATACGTTCCCGCGTTTGTCAAAATGAACACTTCACAAACCTTTGCATGTGAAAATGAATAACTTGAAAAACTGCGCGTTATTTTGTTGCTAATACTCATGGACCTATACATATATGAGGGTTGTTCCTTTCTGTGGATAGATCACAACGCATAAAGCACCTCATGCTAGGATACTGTTTAAAGAAAGTGTTATTAACTTGGGCAAGCGCCTCTGGACATAATGTACCGTAAAATGCTGGATTGTGGAGGGAAACATAAAACATAACGAAGAGAGATCAGGCTGACACTTTGCGTGTTGTGAGTGAGTGAGTGAGTTAAAATTTAACGTCGCATCGGCATTATTTCAGCCATATAGCGACGAGACCAAGCTAATATATATACAATTAAGTCATTTATGCAATGACATATTTAAAAACACTTTATCAAACATATTGGAGCACACTATATTTAAAAACAATTGATGAAACATATGAGCATTACAATATCATTAATACAGTTTAAAAAACAGGCTATAGGCCACCAGTAACCAAAGCTAGGCCACCTCGCTGGGGATCATGGGGACTTACAGTACTTCTGCTTCCTGCATGATACCCTAGCAGGATTTACGTCATCACTTTAGCCACTGGTGGTTGTGCACAATACTAGCCAATATTAAAAAATACTCATCAATGAGTTGGCTTAAAACACTGGTTGATGATAGTTACATCAATTACTATAGGATTACGTGTCACACAGGGGACAATATTTTTACGCTACGTTAACCTCCTGGACAGAGCCTTTAATAATGTCAGTTGCTAATAGCATCACACCAAATTTAAAAACAAGCATTTAATTATTCACATACAAATTTAAAATTTATTATACAGACCAATTTCTTTCAAGTAATTTATGATGAGATGCCCGCTGACACGGGAAAAGAGATCTTTTAGATTTATGCTTTGATAATGTGAATCCCTTGCGATTGCAAAGTCCACACAGTCAAGCAATATATGCTTAACGGTGAACCTTTCATCACAAGGGATACACTTAGGAGGTTCGTCCTCATCTGTCTTAAGCAGATATTCGTGTGTAAACCGACTGTGGCCAATACGACACCGTCGTAAAACGACCTCGTCATGTCTTGACTGACAACCCAAGTAGGTATGACCGATTGTTGGTTTCAATTCGTGGAGTTTATTGCTTCCTACTTGGGTGTCCCACCTCTTTTGCATAAGATCCCGAGTATGAGATTTGATGGTAGGTTTGAAATCACTGTACGGGATACGAAGTGGAGATAACGGTTTGTCAAGAGCTGCTTTAGCAGCAGCATCGGCTTTTGAGTTACCTGTTATGCCTACATGACTTGGCAACCAGCAAAAGACGATGTCACATTGGCCAGTGGAAAGATCATTATAGAGATCTAAAATGTCAAGGATAATAGGGTGATATGGTGAGACACTTTTAAGTGCCTGAAGGCAAGATAACGAATCAGAGAAGATGATGAAATTTTTAGATTGGTTTTGTTGTTTAATATAGGTCAAAGCTGTTAGGATAGCTTTGGCCTCAGCAGTAAAAATTGAACTAAAATCTGGGATTCTTGAGGAGACAGTTCTGGATCCAACGACGGTGGCACTTGCAACTTTGCCACCATCCTTGGACCCGTCTGTAAAAATGGACCTGTGAGAATTATATTTGGAGCGTAATTGGTTATATGATTGTTGATATACCAAAGGATTGGTAGCCGACTTTTTTAGATTGGTTAGAGTGAGGTCTACTTCTGGCTTCACCATCTGCCAGGGAGGAGAAGACAGAAGACGGTGGGGTGATATAATATTTAAGTCTATTTTAGCTGCAGTGATGTGTGGTTGAATTCTGATCCCAAGTGGTGGAACCAATTTTGATAGATTTCGAAACAGGTTTTCATATTGAGGGTGGAAAACACAATTGAACGCTGGATTAGATGTATTTGAGTGCAATTTAGTGATATATTGCAGTGAAAGTTTAATGCGGCGCAGTTCGAGTGAAGGTTCGTCGGCCTCCACATACAAACTGTCCACGGGAGAGGTCCTAAAAGCTCCAAGACAAAGTCTTAGGCCTTGATGGTGTATAGTGTCCAATTTTTCTAAATTGCTTTTGCAGGCTCCACCATAGACAATGGAACCATAGTCCAGTTTGGAGCGTATTAATGATCTGTACAAGTGAAGGAGGGTGGTCTGATCCCCTCCCCACTCGGAATTTGAAACGACTTTCAACAAGTCGAGAGCCTTCAGGCACTTTGCCTTGAGATATTTAATGTGTGGTAAGAATGTGAGATGACGGTCAAATATGAGGCCCAGGAATTTGGCCTCCTCTACTACCTTGATAGGAGTACCATCTAAAAATAAATCTGGATCCTTGTGAGGTTTGTATTTACGACAAAAGTGAATACAGTTTGTTTTGGATTTAGAAAATTTGAAGCCGTTTTCGTTTGCCCATTTTTGAATTTTGTTAAGACAGAGCTGTAGCTGTCTTTCTATTGTATTCATATTCTTACCACGACAAGAAATGTTGAAATCGTCCACAAAAAGTGAACCATCAATGCTATTGTTTAATACTTTAGTGAGACTATTTATTTTGATGCTGAAAAGGGTGACTGATAGTATGCTGCCTTGAGGGACGCCCTGATCTTGATCAAAATGATCAGACAGGGTAGAGCCCACTCGTACTTGAAATTGTCTGTTGTTTAAAAATTGAGATATGAACTGAGGTAATCTGCCCCTCAATCCAAATTCATGCAAATCTTTTAAAATACCATGTTTCCACGTTGTATCATATGCTTTCTCTAGATCGAAAAAGATTGATACAGTATGTTGTTTGTTGACAATGGAATTTTTTATAAACGATTCTAAACGCACCAAATGGTCAATGGTACTTCTGTTTTTTCGGAAACCACACTGGATGTCACTCAGGAGGTTATTGGTCTCCAGGTACCAGACTAATCGATTGTTGACCATGCGCTCCATGGTTTTACAAACACAGCTAGTTAATGATATTGGACGGTAGTTGGATGGATCTGTATGATCCCGTCCTGGCTTTGGAATAGGAATAATAATAGCATTGTGCCACGAAGAAGGGAAATTTCCGGTTGTCCATATTTCATCAAATATACTAAGTAACGTTTCCAAACATGAATCGGGCAAGTGTTTCAGGAGCTGATAGTGGATGTTGTCGGCTCCTGCTGCAGTGTCATGAGATTGCCCTAGGGCAGTATATAATTCATGGAGTGAAAATGTTTCATTATAGTCCTCACCATTATCAGAGTTAAAATTGACTCTTTTCTTTTCCTGCTGTTTTTGAAACCTCTGAAATTGAGGATTATAGTTTGATGATGAGGAATGATTTGCCAAAGTGTCACCAAGTTTGTTGGCAATTTCGGATTTAGTAGTTAAAAGGGTATTACCATCTTTAAGATGGTGAACTCCAGATTTAGATCCTTTGCCCTTAATCTTTTGAACCATGTTCCACACCTTGGACATAGGTGTGCGGGAATTAATTTTTGAAACATAGTTCCTCCAGGATTCACGTTTATTCTGTTTAAAGGTACGTCTCGCTTTAGCGCCTGTGATTTTAACATTATTCAAATTGTGGACAGTTGGATGTCGTCGGAAATATTTTTCAGCTTTCTTCCTATTTTTTCTAGCTTGTTTACAACTATTATCGAACCATGGTTTACGTATATGAGGGTTTGCAGAGGACTTAGGAATGCTTTCGTCTCCAATAGCATTCAATATATCTGAAAAAAGTTGTATAGGATCAGGAACATTCCTGAAACTTTCGGGTTTTAGTTTTTCAGAACATAGTGTTTGGAATAAAGACCAATCGGCCCTTGTAAAGTTCCACCTTGTTGAAGGTGGTTCGTCAGACGGATTTATAGTTGTAAGTATTGTTGGAAAATGGTCGCTTCCACAAAGGTCATCATGGACCGACCATTCGAATTCATTTAAAATGTTTGAATCTGTCAGTGAAAGGTCAAGGGCAGAGTATGTGCCAGTGGCGGGATGAAGATATGTGGTATTACCATCATTGAAGATACATAAATCATTGTTTGAGATAAAATCTTCAAGGACTTTTCCCTTATTATTTATGTCAGTACTCCCCCATAGGGGATTGTGACCGTTTAAATCGCCCATGATGATACAGGGCTTCGGGAGCTGATCGTACAAAGTCTGAAGATCTGATTGACGGATAGTTGAGGAAGGTGGAAGATACAGTGAACACAGTGTAAACACTATGTTCAAAGTAACACGGACAGCAACAGCTTGAAGAGTAGTGTTAAGTGGAACAGGGCTATGGATTATGCTCTGCTTCACCATGATAGAAGAACCTCCTGTAGCTTTATCACCAGGAGGGGAAAACGAGTGGTAAGAACTGTACTGACGGATATCAAATAAATCTGTGTGTTTCAGATATGTTTCTTGGAGACAAAAAGCTGACGGTTTAAAATCTTGGATCAAAAGTTGTATTTCATTAAAATTCTTCCTAAGACCTCTGCAATTCCATTGTACAATGTGTTGTGGATTCATGGTGGGGCTTCCACAGGAGAAATGTCACGCGAACGTGAGGAAGACTTTGTAGTACTCCTATCGGTATCATGTGGAGATGGAGTTACCTCCATGTCCAGAGGACCAAAGGAGTTATGGACCTCTACTGGGACCTCTAAAGGAGAGGTGGCCTTTGGTGTTTGCAGCTGTTTTTGCTGCTTCTTTTTCAATAATTTCTTTTCCCTGTTTGTAAGTTTGGTAATTTCTGGTTCGGGTTCATGTGTTGGTTTAGGAGTCTGAGACTCAACATTTTTTACAGTTTTGTTTTTGGGAGGAGTCACAGACGAGGGTGTCACAGCTGGTTTATGGAGTGAAGCAGTCGGAAGTGGCTGAACAGACTTGACCCATGTGAGATCAGTCTGGCAGTCGATAGAGGCAGTAGTGACAGGAGGACGGGAGACAGCAGCAGAGTAAGAGAGAGTGGAAGTGGTTGAGGGAAGACCCACAACCCTCTTCTTAGCTTCGTGGTACGAGACATTTTGTTCTGTCTTGACTTTAATAATTTGGGACTCGCGTTTCCACACAGGACAGGATTTTGCAGAAGCCATATGGTTCCCACCGCAGTTTGCACACTTCACATCCTTCCTGCAGTCAGTGGCCTCGTGTTTGTCACCGCAGCGGTAACAAACAGCGGAGGCATGGCAGGACTTGGATCCATGTCCAAACGCTTGGCAGGTGTAGCACCGGAGTGGATTTGGGATATACACCTCCACTCCGATGTTACAATAACCAGCTTTGATAGATTCAGGGATAGTAGTTCGGGCGAAAGTGAAGAGGTAGGTGTTGGTCAGTTGGACCACACCATCCCTCTTTACAGTGAATCGTTTGACAGCTGTGACGGACTGTTGGTCAAGTTCCTTGGCTATATCGTCTTCGGACATGTCGGACAGGCAGCGAGCTCTGTCACGGACAATGCCCTTACACGAGTTCAGTGTTTTGTGCACTGAGACAACAACTTTGATATTGACAAACTCATTTAAATCGAGAAGATTGATAGATTGTTGTCTCCATGCACATTCTACAAGGAGAGAGCCAGAACGAAGCTTTGTGACATTTGTAACCTCTCCGCAGATACCAATGATACCTTTGGAGATAGCAAATGGATTCAGTTTGATTGGTTCTTTGTCTAAAGCTTCTATAACCAAGAAACGTGGCCAATAGTCGGATCGAGTGGGCGTAGTATTTTCAACAGTCTCTATATGTCGTCTTTTTGAACCAGGGTGATGGGAAGCCATGTCGAAAGGAAAATAATTCAGCACCCCTTTTCCCTACCCACCATGGAGTGTCTACAAGGACAGTCTTATGCTGCAGCGGATCTCCAAACTGCAAAGACCGGGGATAAAAGGGTGGTATACTCCAGCAAATTTGACACGAAGAGCTATAGCATTCTACCAAATTAAAGGTCAGGCTGGTTCGGCCCTTGACAATCAATTGGAGAAGTACAGAATTCGGAGGTCAGCATCACCAGATTGGCCCATGAGCCACCGCCTTCTGGGCATAGGGCTCTAAGCAAGTTTTATACATTGATAGATATGATATAGACAGGTAGAATAGATTTATTTTTAAATACCAAAAGTATGCATGAAATATTTTATGCACAGGGCATGACATGACCAGCCGATTGATAGAATCGGGCCCATTCTACCTCCCGTCTAGGCAAAGTTAGGGTCGAAGTGGTGTGTTGGACTAAGGAGCACTATTGCCGGCTCCGTCGCCCTCAACCACCAGAATCCCTTCCTCTGCCGACACAGGGTCGCAGCCCACGGCAAACAGGCTGCCCACTTTGGTCGCCTTTTACGACCAGCAATGGGGTGCTGAGGACACATTCTTGTTTATCTTCCCCGGGTCCCCACGGGGATTGCGTGTTGTGGATGTTTTTGAAGCCTCGCGCCTGAGACCAGGAAGTAATCTGAGTGTTGCATAAAACTGTCCGCCTCTTAAGCATACGACTCTCGACAAGGTTAAACCTGTTTTCCAGGATTGTATCAGTTTAGAAATAGAACATTGTTAAAACATGAAATGTAGAAACATGAATAACTCCCTGAATGATGTATAGTTATTTGTGTATTTTCATGTTGCCTTGTTAAAAGTATTTCACGCACCATGGTGACTAAATACAATGAAATAAAAGGGAGGTTTCAAGAAGGAAAAACATATTTTGATACATTGTATGGTTTGAAAGTTGAAATCTCAAATATTCCATTAACAACACCAGTCTACCTGACCAAAGTGTGTGTAAAGTAAAATCAGTTCTGATAAGAGTAGTGTTATGTTTTACTATTTTTTATTCCTTCAATAGCATAACGTGGTTTCTTCCAAAATTGGGCAAACATTTATAGAATAACCCGCGAGGTACCTTTTTTACATAATCAGTCGTACCGAGTGGGTTATTCTATTTATTACCCATAATTATATTAAAGACGTTTCAAGGGAAAAAAACTGTCGCCGATCAGGTTTTGTATCAATCCACGAGTGAAAAAACACTGTCCATTCACTCCAATCGCGTTACTCAATTAACGTGTTGTTACCCGTGAAAAATATAGCTCTGTAAAAAAACTATAAAGATCACATTATTGCAGTTATATTTCTGTCCGATTTACACAGCGTACGCTATCTAGCATTGATAAAGACGACAGGTTTCCAAAAAGGTTCATCAAGTTTTTTGATCAAGGCTTGTTTTGACAAGATGTCGTCACTGACAGACAGCCCCCGTCGTGCATCGGCAGAGACATGCATTTCACATTGAGAAGAGGAAACATGGAAAACGTGTCAAATTTTTCATTTGTCGATTTAAAAAAATGACCAAACCTATAACAGCAACATAGACAGAATGTACAGAAGTCTTGTTTGTTAGAGAAAAGTGACGAAAAGAAGGTAAACTTTGAAAAATACGATTGCTGTCACAGTGTCGGAATGAATGACCCGACTTGACCCGGATATGAGACAGCCGAAACAAGGAATGACAAGAGAACCGGCGTTACATCCGGACAAGTTTAATGAACATCGTGTGTGATTTGAGACAAGTGTGACTGATGGGAAACATGTGCATGTGGGATTTTAGGAGGACTTGTCAAACGAGCTGTTGGAGTGGACAGAGTCAGGTGACGGGAGTTTGTTGATATTTTGATGTGATTCGTAAAGGTCGAATACCTGTTTATAGACTAACACGGTATCTGGTGCCAAGCTGTCCGCATTCACGGAGTTCATTTAGGTTAGTTCAATATCGGACACAGGATCAGCTCCCTGGGGTACGTTTTCCTTGCATTTCTAATTATTTTTGTTTTGATTTCAAAATATTTCAGCAAAGTGCATCGATTTCGCAACCAGATGTCGGTTATCTTGTCGCTAAGGTAACACGCTATGCTGCCCTTGATCTCCTTCAAAGTAGACATTTCGAATTCTGAACCGTCTGATGTGCATGCCGAAATGATAAATTTGCACAGAATAATGTTTAGTTGCACCTTTTCTGTGTCATTAACCCTCATGGTGCCCGGACGTCAGTCAGCCTGCATACCGCTCAGCGCCGTACTGTGCTGAAGTCACAGTTACAAAAACGTATACATTGTATAAAAAAGTGTCATGTTCTTATTTCACACAACGTTACAAAATTCTACGAAATAATTAGAATGTCTTTCGGAAAGTCTTAATGTTGTTGCAAAATGAATTTGTTTTTTTTCTCATGCCATCGTTGAAAGTGTGAGTAGTCCTATTTTCATGTTTTTCTTACATGTATAGATTTGCGATCTAAGTTTATGTCAACTTGTCAAGGTTAGTCTTTTTCATTATGTTATCATTTTCAATGGCAGTTACCCATGTCATCTTCATTCACAAAGGTAAACCTGTCTGTACTAAGTCCGTTTTTTGGCTTCAGTTGGTCGAAAAATTCATCGAACAGCAAGTCCTCTAACACAGACGCAAACCCGGTGTTGGTGGTCTGAATGTTGAAATTTTAATCTGGTCATATGTAGTTTTGGACAACAAAGACATTAAATGTGTTTAGAGGTTGAACTAGACGAATACTTGTCTTCATGTCAGTCAAATCTCCGTCCGCTTTAAGGAGGTTTTATACTTTGACAGGTGTCAAATGGCCAGGATTGTTTGTTTACAAACGAAGACGTACAATGTAGTTTTGGATATTACTGTTAAACGAAAATCATGTGAAATAATGTTGTTCATATGAAACTATGTTTCTTGTCTTAAAAATAAATCTGGAGTCAGTGAGATTGTAGCACGTAAAACTTCTGGAGGGAAAGGTGTGGATTTGTGAATGAATGGGATGAGAAAAAAATAGTTCAACTGACCAATCAGCTTCGAGAATCACTGCAAATATCAAAAGGTTATTACACTGCATATTTTAGCCCATATGGGTTATTATATAATAATATAAATATATCTGTTGCATAACCGTCACCGGATTGTGCGACTGTGATGTTGTGTTCTGATACTTTGCGGTCCTAATCTAAATAAGGATGTGACTTGCAGAAATATAGAGAACAATCTTTCATGTTCATCATGAATCTACCTTTCTATAAGAGCCTGGAGAATAAACATATTATCAGTGGTACAGTAACCTTGTCAGAATCATGTTTGCTCTTCGTTCTTATCAAGGGTATCCGACTACAATACCAAGCGTTTGTTAATAGTGTTAATAAGTATCTTACTAAATATACTAGTAAGTTGAATCCCCTATAACCACTGTCACTGAGCCTTTCTTGTGAATTGGAACCATAGTTCCAAGTGTCCAATCTTTTGGAAGTAAGAGGTAGCCATCATTGTATTAAATAATATTTCCAAATATGGCTGGATGTGATCAAGAGAGTATTAAAATAATTCCATTATTAGTCAATTCCTGGATTTTTCAAGTTTCTTAGATTTTAAATAGCGGATTTAATTTCTTCTTTTGAGAAAGGTGAATCTAATATTTCTGTTGCAAAATTGGTTTCATCATTATGAAAAGGGTCCAAATGAATGTTTTCTGTAGAATCATTACGGTTAAGAAGATTTTTAAAACCATAAACCTCTCATGAATTTCTCTGTCACTTTTGATTTCCTTCTTTTTTATCTAATATTTGTTCAAGGTCGTCCAAAATTGTTTTGATGAACTGATATTTTCTTCTAGTTTTTTTTCTGTTTCTATCCATGAATTTTTTTTCTGCAAATAACTTTATACTTGTGTTTCGAATCAGTACACTCAGCAAATGCATCGTTATCCTTTATTTTCCTGAAATGGTTTAAAAGAGTGCAGCTTTTCGTCTTTAATTACTCACATTCCCAGTCAAACCACAGTTACATTTCCTGCATATGCACTAGATGGTACGAAGATACTGATTTCGGAGACGAACAATGTCCGACCATTCACACAACACAGCCCTTTTTTCTCCAGTTAACTTTTTGTATTGGTAACCAAATGTATGCAACAGCTGCCATAGTTTGTACTTAGTAACACGTAAATCATGGTCAGTTTCAAGGTGTTTCTTCAAAATTCTTAGGGACAGGTACTTATTTTGTGAGTGCAGTTTAACAATTGCACGTCTGACTTGATCCCTCTGAAAACTGTCTAATTTATCAACCTTACGTGGTTTTGACATGTTCACTACCTCCTTGGCCTGACTATTTGTATCTTGTCGACTAACAACATTTTAAAGTTTCTGAGGGGACATACCACGAGCTTTTGAAGCTCGTTTCAAGAATTTATTAATTGCATAAAAAGGCTTTGCTCTTTCTGCTTCACTCCTGAAGAAATCATACACATTCAACATCAACTGTTTAACATCTGCTGAGTAGCGCATCTTGTCATTGAATGAACACGGTCACTGTGTAGCACGTGCAGACCGTGCTTGCGCTGTTCCTTCCACGGTTTGTCCCCCTACGTGTCATGTACACATTTCTATACAAAATTACATGATAGTTTCTTAAAGAACTTCATCCGTCATGGGTCTTAAATAAAACAAAATTCAGATTTTGTTGGGTACAGGGTATTCATGGTCAAGTACCGCATTGATGTTTCATACACTTTTCTGGATTTCGAGTTATTTTGCAATTCATCGTTCTCATTTGGAGTCAAACGGACTGTAGATGATATACTTGAATATCTCCATGACCAGGATACTTCAAATTGGGACTTTCTCTTAGACAGATTTAATCTGTGTAGATATTCAATGGTACAGTTCTTCATAATTTTGGAAAATATTTTATTAATTTATGTTCTGTTTTAAATGTACACATTATGTTTGGCCTTTGTGGACGTGATTCCGGGAAAGTTGACTTGACATTTGTCGGCAATGCTAGGTCAAGTGTTATTAATTATGAGCACCATAGATATATTTTACTTGTGTGAATTTTTTTATGTGAAGTCACGACACGTTCTCATTTGGAGTCAAACGGACTGTAAGTAAGGATAAGAATTTATGGATGAACAACTTCTTTATTACAATTAAGAGCGACGTTTCGGTGTAGGTTCTAACACCGTTATCAAGCAAGTGAGTCGGTTGATGGTTGAGATTGCCATGTCTCCATGAAAACGACGAATAACTTCTTTGATAGGCATTTAGAAGTTGGAGTACTAAGTAAGGATAAGAATTTATGGATGAACAACTTCTTTAGTACAATTAAGAGCGACGTTTCGGTGCAGGTTCTAACACTGTTAGCAAGCATGAAACTACACCGAAACGCCGCGCTTAATTGTAATAAAGAAGTTGTTCACCTATAAATTATTATCCTTCGCCAATGGTGATTAGAGCGAAGAAACTGAAGGAATAGCCGCAGGTTTCGTGTAATATTTTCAGGTTCACGCTTGACTTACTGGCATGGAACCGTCCTGACTGTTAAATGTTAAAAGTTGGTTTATAAACATATAGCGAGTGCTCGTAAGTAATAAGACTTGTGACTGGTAAGTCATATTCTATGTGATGGTAAATGTGGCGTCATTGAGGTAGGTTGTAGGGCGAATGACCGTTAGACGTTAGTCGTATTCAGAGTGCTGTGTGCGCACGTACATGTCTGTTATCGAATATAACCGAACAAACAACATGGTTGATTCCGACCTAACATGACGAACGTCTTGACAACGTCAACGTTAGGCAATGTGACACATGTATGGGTGAATCTGTAATTATAAGGGGCTGGATCACTATGGCTGCCAGAACGTCACTGCATATGAGCCATGGAAGCGTATCTGGACAATACTACCGGGACTACGTACTACCACATCGCTGTGGTTCCGACCTTTCCCTGATAGATCACGTCTGGTCCTTCCTTTTCTTTTTCATCCATTACCATCATCCAATACCATTTTGTACTACTGTAATCATCTGTTACTTTTGAATATCCTCTTCTTTGGGAGTGTATAGCTCCCCATGCTCAGACGAGAACAGGCCTGACCAAATAAAGGTGATTATGACATGCATTTGCCTTACATGAAAAACACCAAGTCGACCAGAATGCCCCAAAGGTCGTACCACAACTTCCTAATTTACCTTTAATATTTAAACACTCATTCCTCCATAAATATGAACCAGAACCATTTGACAACCAACGTATCTTTTAACCTCACTCACACCTGTTCATGGTGATATTTATAAAAGGAAAGTCATTATGAGTTGCTTTAGCGGATGTTCCAAACTGGAATCTGAACATGAAACACTTCTGTAGGCTCCACTAAATTACGTATGCTATTTATATTATAGTCAAATTTACAAAGATTTATTTCGAAGAAAAATGTTTGCATGATATCTATCTAAGCCTGCCAAGGGTGAAGAGACAGTTGTTATGTGACAAGGCATTGACGTCACATTAAACGCATTTCCGCCACATGAGCACATCTGAGGAAACAATCACAATGCAAGATTTGAAAACAAGTGATGATAAATGGTCTGTTTGATGTGTTTTTTTTACTCAGGCATTGATATTACTTGTACACCAGTTACAATAACAAGGAGCGGCTAGAAAGACTAGGGTGGTTAAAACGCTGACCCGAGTTCGATCCCCACATGGCCCATGTCTGGTATAACCCGTCATGATATAATGGAGTATTGCTAAAAGCGGCCTTAAATCAACCTGCACTGATATTTTGCTGAAACGTTGGTCTAGACTGTCAGGCGAGATAGGAGGTTGGCGCATGTAATGTTAAATGAGGTCAGGAATTTCATCTGGTCACGAAACATTGTGATGATCTCAGTCCTGAGTTTTGTGTCAGCGGGCGTTGTCCTTCCATATCACTATACAGGCTACGGTGACACGGTGGTCACTTATCAGGATTAAATAAATAAACAAACTCATACAGATTAATAATAAGCTGGATTTTGAAGGATATTGGTAGAGATATTAGCAGACTTACTTGTTGCTTGCTGTGGCCAGAACTGGGTCCACGCTTGTAACAAGGAAGTAAATTTAACGATATTTAATCTCTCTTATAACCAGGTTTACCATCAGTGTTGAACCAGGAGCAGGAAGCAATGCATAAACTCCAGCGTTCATAATCACTGTGTGACCGAAATAAGGCTCATGCGTCGTAGATGTTTAACTTGCTCACATATACATAAAATAACATCAATATTGAAATGGGATTAGGTAACACTGCATACATTCTAGATTGATTCATAACCACATATAGACATGCATTATGACAATATAACATGGTGTTAAGTCAAAGACATTTCAAGCTAAGCAGCGAAAACGTTTGTATCTCCAAGATAGTTAGTCTTGTCCATACTAAGTCCTACATAGGAGATACTAAGTCCTACGTAGAAGATACTTGGACCAAAAAAAATTTCACCGTGGCCCTACTACGCTTCCGTAGTTTTATTATCAGGTGCTCATAAAAACACGTTTGTTCAACAAAAGCTTTGGTTTGCTGGCTGGTGTTATATTTAAATATTTGTATTTACCTTTCATATCAACTCCCCTTTTTTACATTCGTAAACGCATCTTCCCGAGGCAAGAGAGTTAACTGAAAAGTAAAAGTCCAGTTTCCACCCTTGCCGAACTAGGCTGGAATTCCTGGGCTCGATCGTGGCGCAAGCAGTGGCTTTTTCGAGTTATGTCCCTTCTCTGCCTCCAATGGACCGATCAGATTCCACCTCTCGTATCACTTGCATTTGCTTCAAACAAAATGGCGGCGCCCAGTCAAGACGATCTGATCGATAATCAAGATCTATATTGTGATAAACGGGTCTTCAATCGCTAAGTGCACCAAATCGCGTGAGCACTTTGATTAATAACATGAAAGGATTGGCAACGAGTTGGCGGTGCACATGCTTTGCAAATCCTGTAATCGATCGAAATATGTATGACAGTTTACGAACCGGATTTCGATTTCATTGCGCGATTTTGATTCTACAATGCATAGACTCGTTAGTCTAGTCAAAATCTAACTCCATAGTACCAGCCTAGTTCGGCAAGGGTGCAAACTGGATTTTTAAAGTCAGTTAACTCGCTTGCCTCGGGAAGATATGTAAACGCGGCGTAAAACCATACTCACTCACTCGCATGTTAAAACGTCAACCCCAGAGAATAACTAGTTTTGATTATCTGACGCCTGGTGCCGCTGTGAGCAGTGGAGAGGAAGGTACTGTACTTAGATGCTTTAGGGGCCAAGTGTCATCAGCCATAGACTAATCCAGCATGGTATGGAACATTCTAGAATGTATTAAGACTATATTAGACTCTTGACGCCGTCAAATGGAACCGCAAATCAATATGCCAGAAACCAATGATAGTGGGTTCGAATCCCAGATTCGCCCGGGTTGTGTCAACACCATACTCGTGCTCGTGTGCTTCAACAAAGTGGTGACCTCTAAGTCCCACACCAATTCGGCTTCCTCGCCCATCAAGCTGGCATGCCAATGTTCACAGCAGCGATAAAACCAACTCACTAGTCCTAAGGTTGAGTTGCATCCCTATGACGTGCATTGGATTCAAAAATTCGTAGGTTCGAACGCAAGGTGCAAATCCAAGGAAATGTCTTGAAAGTATGTAAGAGGGAATGCAACTGGAAAGCTATATCAGTCTACAGAAACAAACGCTATTCAGGACAGCCTTTATACATAAAATAGCTGTCACCATTCACACTGTGAACACGAAATGCACAGTGAAACGTGGCAGCTACACTGCAGTGGAAAAGCGTACAGTAAGGATTTCCCTTCTATCATCGTAGACATTTTAACATCACACCCCCCACCCCCCCCACCCCCCCACCCCCACCCCCACCCCCGTACACTAAGGGACGACACTCAAGCGGTGAAACAATATATAAAACTTCAGCTGCTGGATTCTGCAATATTACATTAATTGATAAGGGTGACAGCATTAAGACATTGTGTCACACGTTGACGCGATAGGGATATTCCTTTTGGTGTACAAATCACGACACACAAGCCACCCTGCTTCGATACTGTTTCAAGAAAGCGATATTAATAAAAACCTGGAAAAAGGGGAAAACTAACAGAAATAAGAGAGATTAGACCTACCCTTTGCGTGTTGTGGACGTGTTTGGGACCAGGAAGTAATCTGACTGTTGAATAAAACTGTACGCCTCTCAACAATGTTAAACCTGTTTCACATGATGATATCAGTTTAGAAAAATAACACTGTTGAAAATGAAACTCGCTGTTTTATGCATTGTTCTTTGTTAACAGGTAATACAAAGAACAGGTATTAACAGAAATACATATTTTGATGCAATGTATGGTTTGAAAGATGAAATCTCAAATATTCAATTAACAACACCAGTCTAACCCACCAAAGCTTGCCTTAAGTAAAATCAGTTCTGATAAGAGTAGAGTTATGTATTTTTATGTTTTTTTCCTTCAACAGCATAACGGTGTTTCTTTCACAATGAGGAAAAATATTAATATATGAAGGATACGTTACTGTGATGTTGTATTGCGATACTTTGCAGGACTTCTCAAATTGAGGATGTGACTTGCAGAAACTACGTCGATGATAGGGATTGGGGCGCGCTTGAACAAACATGCACTGCACATTATGCATTTTACCACATTACGCCAGTTTTATGACTACTGCTGCCGCATCTATCTAAGCCTTGTCCCCCGAGGGAACACCTCACTGTATCCTCACCTATTGTTATGGGGTACAGGTGTAGTCAGCCTTGGTTAAGTGGGTAATAATAGGGGGGACTACCTATAGTCTGTTGCATGTCTGCAAGTATATATTTCATAAAATTGCATACATTTCATATTGATAGATTACGTATTGCATTTCAAATTCACTTTACAGCAGAAATATTCAGTTCACTTGAACGACAACACCTTTGTTGTCTCCTGGGTGGTTGTGGACGTCACGATAGGTGGTTATGATGTTGATTGTCGCCGGACAGTCCTTCCTGCAGCAACGCCACTGTATGGAGCTGTTTCTTCTGTTCTTAATTAGGAGGCTGGTTCCGTTGAAAACTAACTTATGTCCACCTTGGGAGTTAGCAACAAATCGAACATTAACTTGAGCATTAGCCATTTTGTTATGGCAGTATGACTTGCAAATGCCATTTTATACACTTCCAAGATTGACATCAATCACTCATATATAATCCCTATGCATTTAATCATGTACATGAGAAAACTGTTCAGCCAGTCAAAGCCCTTCCAGAATGCCCCCAAGTCGTACCAAAACTATCCATTTGATGTTTAACAGTAAAACACTCATCCCTTCAAGAATATGAACCAGAACCATTTGACGCCTAACGTATTTTTTAACCTCGCACACACCGATTCATAGTGATATGACCACTCCATTTACGGATATCTATATAATTGGAAAGTCATTATGAGTTGCTTTAGCGGATTTTCTTGTGGGCTCAACTAAACAACGTATGCTTATTATGGTATTGTTTATTCAAATTTATAAAGATTTATTTTCGAAGAAACATGTTTGCATTATATAAGCCTGCCAGCGGACTTAAGAGACAGTTGTTATGTGACAAGGCATTGACGTCACATTAAACACTATTCGTTTCATGAGCGCAACTGACGGGACAATCACAAAGCAAGATCTGAAGACAAGTAATGATAAATGGTGTGTTTGAGTTTAATGTATTTTATCACTCGGGCGTTTATGTTACTTGAACATCAGTTTCATTAAACATAGAACGGCTGGATAAACGAGGGTGGGTAAAACGCTGACCCGGGTTCGATATCCTCATGGGCCATGTCTGGTATACCCCGCCCTGATATGGCTGGAGTGTTGCTAAAAAAGCAACAAGAACCCTCACGTTCAACACACATTAAATGAGGTCAAGCCTTTCAGCTGGTCATGGCAACATTGCGATGATTTCAATCCTGAAGATAACAATGAGACACGAATTGTGTGTAAGCTGGCGTTGTCCTACCATATCACTATACAGGCTACTGGGGTCACTTTTCGGGATTATATAAAGAAACACATAAAGATTAATAATAAGATGGACCGAGAAGGATATTGTTACAGATATGATTAGACTTACCGTTGCTTGCTGTGGTCAGAGCTGGGAGCCCCGCATTTGTAACAAGGAAGTAAATTGAACGACCTGTAATCTCTCTGATATTTTGAAACTGGTTTGCCAGGTTAACCAACAGTTTTTAAACAGGAGCAGGTAGCAACGCAAGAATTCCAGAGTACATACTCATTGTGTGAATGGCATACTGACGTTGCGTCGTTTATGTTTATTTCGCTCACTTACACATAAACTAACATCAATATTGAAATGGTATAGGTAACACTGCATGCATTTAGCTTGATTCATATCCACATGTACAAGTGCATTATGCCAAAAGAATTAACTGAAAAGACATATAAAGCTAAACAAAAAAACGTTGGTTTGCTTAACATAACTGTACAGGATAGTCAGGACACATGCAATAAACAGACATGCACACCTGCAGTGACACGCCGCACCGATACTGAAGTAGAAAAGTGTTTTCCAGTAAATATATAATTGCCATCCCATTATCAAAGATATTTTAACATTCCATCTATACATAGGAGCAAACACAACAACAGTGAAACGATATTTGCAGTTTTTTTGTAATATGCTCTTTCTACGAAGATTTAAAAGCGCCTCATACGACTCTTGCTTGAAAGTTGTTTGATCAGCGTTACAACATTCAAGGCGTTAGTAACTCTTTTTTGGTAGACTTGCGGAGGTTCACTATTGACTAGCCTTTGCATGTGTTTGCGACGGGTGTCATCTGTGGGGCAGAAAACGCTCACCTTTTTGTGAACACCTGTTATCATCAGTTCTCGATAGTGACTCATAAATATATTTATTATTTTTAACGCCTTTGATTCCTAGCTTGTATCTGTCTCGA
Source organism: Haliotis rufescens (assembly GCF_023055435.1). Taxonomy (NCBI): domain Eukaryota; kingdom Metazoa; phylum Mollusca; class Gastropoda; order Lepetellida; family Haliotidae; genus Haliotis; species Haliotis rufescens. The sequence goes on along the minus strand of NW_025963824.1, from coordinate 24,764,351 downwards.
AACGTAACATTGTGTTACGTGTCGATTCCCAAAGTGAAACGATATGTTAACCCAGAAGTCTGTACGTTAAAGAATTTAGTGTAAAACCAAAAAGCAACCAACAAAGGGTAAACAATCAATAATTGTATTACAAAATTAACTTGGTTACAAATCAATACAAATTACTGCACAGATATTACAATGGCAGTACACAAAAGAGTGGTAGTACAATATTCAATGGCAATATATAATATGATAGCAAAACAAAAGCAAAATAGCAAAAGTTAGTGATAATGATATAAATTCACTTAGCAGCAACAATGGCCAAGTTCCCGTGAAAGTGCCCAGGCAGGGAAACCGGGGTGATAAGTGATCTTTACATGAAAGCTGGTCTTGGTGTAATATAATGTGCGGAAATGTGTGATGAGATGAGACAGGCACTCGTCCACTCAACTTATAGAGTCCAACTAGCTTCCAGAACTTTTCACACAGAATATTCCACATGTTTCTGTAAGGCTTGACATACATCAATGCTATTCCGGAAGTTAACACATGACAACAACATCTAAATATAGTAACTTCCTCATCACTGCTTACATTAACTAGTACTACATTCCTGACAACTAATTATTGTTAAAGTACATTGCAATGAGCTTCTACAGAATCTCAACAAAAACAATGTAATACAGTTACAATCATTGATATAAAATACACTGATATAACAATTGTTACAGTATCAAATATTGAAAGAAACAGATAAATCACTCTGACTTGAGCATAGTTTTTTATTCAGGTACAGAATATGTACTATTACTGTCACAACAAGTTCACTGTGGTGACTCAGCACGAATGTTATAAAGGGGAGTTGTCCAGAAGTAAATACAGATTTGGTGACACATGATATGAAAGTTAAATTCCAAATATATAAATAAAACATCAGCCCACCTAACCCAAGTTTGCGTTAAACAAACGTGTTTTTTTATGAGCAAAACAACCAGTGCGTTTTGTACACATAAAAAACACACGTGTGTCAGTATCATGCTCATAACAAACACACGCACATCAGATTGTGCGTCTTACATGAAGATGTACATGTACGTGCAAATTGTGAATCACGACCTTAAAGTCGAGGAGATGTCTTCTCGGATACATATTGAAAGATGCATTATTCAATTTCAGAATTAGTTTTATTTAACAATTACTTTCCCCCGTCAGCATAGTATATGGCAAATGCTTTCATTTCATTCATATATCAATAGTTCAATTTAAGAATGACTGTTGGTATATATGAATCGAAAAACCGATGTGCAAACTTTTTGAATCCGCGTAGGTCAGCCTGGAAAATGAATATGCCTGAATTTCGCTAAATGTCCTGCGCATGACGATACATGTAAGCAGAAAGGGAATTCCCTCGACTGAGATATTTGGATTCACTGACTTTCCGAAGTGATAAAAGTGGACGTGGCTTGTTGTTTTACATTCACTGCAATTAAAAATACAAGGGGGGGGGGGGGCCTTAATCTGAACCTCGTCACGCAAACCAATGACTCAGAATGTCACTGTTTGTTTGAGTAAAAGATGACATATTCTTCCTTCCTTGTTCATATTCTTCCTTCCTTGTTCGACCCGTGAAGATTCCGGGGTAGAATAGGTCTTCAGCAACCCATGCTTGTAACAGGTGACTATGCTTGTCGTAAAAACCGACTAACGGGATCGGGTGGTCAGGCTCGCTGACTTGGTTGATGCATGTCATGCGTGGATCGATGCTCATGATATTAATCACTGGATTGCCTGGTCCAGACTCGATTATTTACAGACCGCCGTCATATAGCTGGAATATTGCTGAGTGCGGCGTTAAACAACAAACCAACCAGCAACAAACCTTGCTTGTTCGGTTATTCCAGTTATGTGCATGAATGTCTTAAAAAGGCAATCAAGACCACCTTTGAAACTCTAATTTGGAAATTTGCAGAGTTAAAGGTGAAGTATGTCTGATCTTAAGCCAAGGTGTCTAAATACAGTGTTTATATGCACGCATGTATCTTCCTCAATTTTCATTCGGATCTTGGTCACCATCCCTCTGTATGGACTCATTTGCATACACGTTCCTCTCAGCAATGACGTCATAAACAGACGATTCCCCACGGACCTGCAGAGTTGAGTACTGTTGAATTTGTTCAGCTTTGAGTATCTTCATGCTGCGTCTAATTCTGAAATTTAGGATAAGTAACTTATGAACAGCAGCATCGGAAACAGTAACTTAAAGTTTACTTTCTAAATATGTTCCTTCAATAGGTGCTGAAACAGTTAGGGTTCGTGATATACACATGTACGTTGTATTGGATTCCATGCATTACCTGTAGTTATTTGCAGTTGTTATTACTGCATACACACACGCAATGGCCAGAAGGCAACTGACAACAATGAGGCGGAAATCTGGAATATTCAAGAAACATGATGTAAGAAAATGAATACATACCTCCGTTATTTGTGTAATTGTGACGCATGTATTCTTAGTCAGCTGATGGAATGAGACCGTTTATGACTCAAGGAAAGTTAAATGAAACCTGCTCAGTGCATGACGTGTGTGCGAACCCTTCCACTGCTTGCCATTATAGCAATGTGAAGATAAGACAGCCAGCAGACATAAACCTGCTCCGTATGGAGGAAAGTGGAACACAGAAAACGTTCTGACAAATCAGTGATCAAGACGAATCTAGGACCCCCGCACACGCACACACGCACACATGCACACACATACTACGGACGTTAGTGAAACCAAAAAGCACAGGAAAGGTACTGACAAATATGTTATCGTAGTCAAGACGAATCCAGCCCCCCCCCCCCACACACGAACACGCACACATATACGCGCGCACGCCCTCACGCATTCACCGACGCATGCACACACACAGACGCGCACACAAAACTGTCAGGATTTACACATAACTGAAACTATTGTACTAACTATATTGTTACCATCATATCCTTGGCCCTGATGTGCTGCTGCTGCTCCTGCTGCTGCTGTGGTCGTTGATTGATGCCCCGTTCTACATTCACCTGTGACTTTGTCACACACCTCAGACTGGTTCAGGCAGCTGCAGACACCGGAACAGTTGATTCCGTGTGTGTAGTCAGCACATTCTGAAAACATGCATACTGTGGATGTATACGTGGTATTAGATATAGGTATGTTATATATTTATACCTTATACCAATTCATTGGAGAAGTAATAAACGAGGGTATTCACCCTTTACTAAACTACAAACAAGTAACTTCTTATCACCTTGTATGCACAGTGGTCCCATATATCCTGGTTGGCAATTGCGTTCGCAGCGTCCAGTCTGTGCATAACATGAGGCGTTGATCTGGCAGTGACCGCAAGTATTAAGACAGCCTTCTCCATATCTCCCAGGAATACATGCTATTGAAACAATTGATGTAATTAAATATAAACTGCCGGGCAAAGAAAGTACACACCCGTGTTTGATGTCAGCTAAAGGAATGGGTATTCGATGCTGATGTATTTAATATGTGTGTCCAAGTTACCTTAAATTTGCACTGTTTCCGCGAGTGTAACAGCCTAGTAACGTCTTGATAACGTTTGTAATTTCTAGTCAAATTCAGTTTTCAAGTGCATACATCTTTTCTCGGCAGTTTATTATCACACAGCTTATAATTGTGTTTCGTGTACTGATTTGCTTCAGAATATTCTTACTCAATATTTAATGAAATGTTAATGGAATGTGGGCTTATTTGTGTTGGTCCATGAAGTAACGTATTTGTTTCTCAATCGCCCTCTCTTCTTTATGCAGTATAAATCCCAATGTGCACTGCATTACTAATGATCTATCAATTAAAAAAATATTTATATTTACTCCTTTGTAAAGCAGCTGGTTTTGATAGAGAGGATGTACACGACTCAGAGTTTTCTTTCTGGAAGAGGCAGTCCTCAAATATTTCATTTGTGCATTGTGGAATACTTCCTATACGACAATGCTTAACATAAATACGTTTGTTACAGGTGCAATGATTTTATGAACAACGACAGAAACACAATGTCTTTTAAGATATTTCGAGGCGACTTAGTGGATCGCAAGGTCAGGGTCGGTGGTTTGGTTGATAGTGATTCAGCGTGGGTCGTTACTCATAACATCAGTGACTGGATTGTCTGTTTCAAACTCGATTATCTAAACGCTGCAACAGGAACCACGTGTCATTACTCAATCTAACCGTACCGATCCTAAGCTATGTAGTTATGCAAATTTGTCAATTGAATTGGAATAATGTTAAGATATTACGGTAGATATCAACTGTACATAAAGGCCCTATGTAACCAGTTCGTGACTACCAGCTGTTTTCTAATACGCCTAAAGATGTGATTAGCGATATGCCGATTGTGTGGCAGTAATTTTCAAATTTACAGATGGTCAGTTATTTTGACAGACTTCATGGCGCATATTCTGACAGCCGATATTGTTACAGGCTTAATGACGCACATTCTGAAAGTAGATGTTGTGCGAGGTTTAATGACGCACATTCTGAAAGTATATGATGTAAGAGGCTTAATGACGTACATTCTGAAAGTAGATGTTGTGAGGGGTTAAATGACGCACATTCTGAAAGTAGATGTTGTGAGAGGTTTAATGATGCACATTCTGAAAGTAGATGTTGTAAGAGGCTTAATGACGCACATTCTAAAAGTAGATGTTGTGAGCGGCTTAATGACGCACATTCTGAAAGCAGATATTGTAAGAGGCTTAATGACGCGTATTCTGAAAGCTGATGTTGTAAGAGGCTTCATGACACACATTCTGAAAGCTGATGTTGTGATAAGCTTAATGACACACATACTGAAAGCAGATATTGTAAGAGGTTTAATGACGCACATTCTGAAAGCAGATGTTGTTAAAGGCTTAATGACCTACATTCTGAAAGCAGATATTGTTATAGGTTTAATGACGCACATTCTGAAAGCGGATGTTGTAAGAGGCTTAATGACGCACATTCTGAAAGTAGATATTGTAAGAGGCTTCATGACGCACATTCTGAAAGTAGATTTTGTGAGAGGCTTAATGACGCACATTCTGAAAGCAGATATTGTAAGAGGCTTAATGGCGCACATTGGGTTAACATTAAGCTCAAATGTGATTAAGATAATCAACATGAATAATGGACAGTATCTCTGGTCTTTAGTCTATGACCATAGGCATTGAGCAATATCCCTGCGAACACCTGGTGTCATCACTTAGTTTCACTGGTCCATTCGTATAATTTTCACAGCTATTTTGCCCTTCACGCCATATGAAATCTGTTTCGGCGGATAATAATGACTGGTTATTCTCTCCCCATAGACGCTTTAGATTTGTTTGTTACACTATCTTGGCTTTTTAGTGAAATGTATCTGGTCTTTGACAGTTGTTTACACAATAGAAACGTATATATGGTGCTCCTTAAAATTTTGCTCCTTCCTTATGATTTTGCACTAAAGGAATTGTGTCATTACTCAAATATACGTGAAAAAACTCTTGCCATAATCATGAGAAATCGCTGTCCATTGTACGATTTCATAGCATGTGTTTATGAACTTCTACTCATAACGTTTCATTCCATCCGGTAAAATCACCATCAAACAAGGCTTCAGGATGAAGGTCAGTGCTGCTGAGTAGGAAAGGTTGATTGATGATCGAGTTTTTCTTTATTTAAGCTCCAAACATGTCATTCTTATTTTCCATTTTAGTGTCTGTACAACATGATATGAAAGGTAATTTACACATTTGTCATTTAATTGAGATACTGTTGCCATAATATTACACAAAGGCCCTTTGAAACCATTGCTGCATCCTTCAAGGCAGCTTCCATTCACATGGTGACAAGTTGTTAATGTATGACACTGGCCACAACACTTGACAACACTTGACGAACAGTTCACTCCATAAAATGTATCTGGACACTCTTTTAAAATGGAACAGAATAACCATATAAAAGGCAGAAAGGAGAATAATAAATACTGTGTAGGAGTGATCTTCCCTTATCATGTTTAATGTTTATCACAAACCTACATCAAACCATAATGCTGTGTATGTATTAGTACAAATTGGAACTGACATTGTGATGCCAATATAATATATTCATTTCCATGTATGACCTAATCACTACTTTTTAATATATTGACTCCAGATGAAATAAGATATGATACCTGTGTTAGTGAAAGATAAGTTGTCTTCTGAGACGTTTCATTAGAAGATATCACAGGCATAAATTCGATTAAGTGCGAAAGATCACACTGCAGACACTACAATAACAAACATATGCAAGTAAATTCAAGTTCTCCACAAAGTCGGGATAGAATGTGTCTATGTTGTTACATGCTCTCATGGCACAGCGGGCGTTGATATCCAGCCTCACACCCAGGAGAACATGTCCCATCTTGCCTGGAGCAGTTGGTGTTGTCCTGACAGTGTCCACACTGCCTACAGGGCGACCCGTAGAAACCAGCCGGACATGCTGTGTGTAGAGTACAAATTGGAACAGTGTGATGCCACTATAATGTAATTATTTTCATGTGTTATGTAATCACTACTTTTTCATATATTCACTCAAGATGAAATAAAATATGTTACCTGTGTTGCACAGTGGAGGTTCATATCCAGGTTTACATCCAGTCAAACATGTCCCATTAAGCACAGAACATGGGGAATCGTCCTTACAGTGTCCACATCCTTGGCAGGTAGGTCCATAGAAGTGAACTGCACACACTGAATGGAAGACGATTATGTTTAAAGGCTGCATGAAAGGATGAAACTACCACATCGCGATGTTATTTTCACATCTTCTTCTCTGAGTTGCTTGTCTGATGTAGATTTTAATTCCCTTTTTGAAACATTGTGAAAGCTATTTGGACTATTAAGACACTCCATAGGAATAAAACTATCAAAACAGCTGGTAAGCTAATGCTTAAATCTGTTGATACAATAGTATGCATTGTCAGTGACATTCATTGAAGATGTAACTGGTACCATTTAAAATTTGTAATGGCATTATAAGGTTAGACATACATTTGCATAATGGACTCTGATGTCCAGTTTGACACCCATTACCACATGTCACATACTGACTACAAGCAGCGTTGTCCAGACAGTTGCCACATGTACACAGGTTTCCATAATAACCAGAAACACAAAGTGTATCATGTACGACTTTGTCAATAAAACATCATCTCAACAATGTTTCTAAATACACTGTAATGAGCTGTTAAGACAATTATAGTGAACATACATTTCTCTAAATTAAGATCAAACCTAGATTCGTTATAAACAGATATTCAACATATTGAGAGACACATTGCATGAAGCGTATATTGTCTCATCGTCTGGCACCAAACTGTAAGTACTAGATAATATCTTCTAGATTATCAGCTAAACTATCCAGATTGGTCTGGATTGAGAAAGATTGAGAAGATTTACAGAATGACCAAAGGTGTTCTCTGGCATATATATCTTACTTATACATATGTGGTAATTTTCTAATCACAGTGTAGACTGGTTAAATTAGGTTGTGAATGTAATCAAAGTGTAAGGTGTAGTTACATTGACAGTATGGAGTCTGATATCCAGTTTGACACCCAGAATCACATCTCCCATTTGTCGGGTTACAAGCAGCATTGTTCCGACAGCGGCCACACCTTGTACACGTGGACCCATAATAACCAGAAGCACAAGCTGTAACAGGATACAACTATTTGAGTAAAACATCATCTAAACAATGTTCCAAAATACACTGTTATGAGCTTTTGTGGCAATTATCTTTTACATACATTTCTCTTAATTAAGATCAAATCTAGATTCGTTATACACAGATATTCAACATATTCAGAAGCACATTGCATGAAGCATATATTGTCTTATTGTCTGGCACCAAACTGTAATTACTACAAAGTATCTTCTAGATTATGAGCTAAACTATACGGATTGGTCTGGATTAAGAAAGAGTGAGAAGATTTACAGAATAACCAAAGGTGTTCCCTAGCGTATATATCCTACTTATACATATTTTGTAATTTTCTAATCACAGTGTAGACTGGTTCAATAAGGTTGTTACTGTAATCAAAATGTAAGGTGTAGTTACATTGACAGTATGGAGTCTGATATCCAGTTTGACACCCAGAATCACATCTTCCATTTGTCGGGTTACAAGGATCATTGTTCTGACAGCGGCCACACCTTGTACACGTGGACCCATAATAACCAGAAGCACAAGCTGTGACAGAATGAAGAAAATACCACTTTCAGTACTTGTTCAAAACAACTATTTTAATTGTGCAGTGAATATATTTGTGATTTATGCATATGGATAATTACATATCATTTATCACAGTGCAGCTGTGACATTGGATTTGGTAATCAAAATGTAAGATGTAGCTACCTTGACACAGTGGACTCTGATATCCAGTTTGACAACCAGCACCACATTTCCCATCTGCCGGATTACAAGGAGCATTGTTCTGACAGCGGCCACATCCGGTACACGTGGTTCCAAAATAACCAGAAGCACAGGCTGTAACAGAATGAAGAAAATACGACTTTCAGTACGTGTTCAAAACAACTATCTGAGAGAGAGAAAGAAACCCAGCATTGCATTTCCAATTCACCATGTGTCACTGAACATTTTTGAGACAGTGTCCACCTCTTGCTCACTCAAGCTCCCATAATAATCAGGGATACAGATTGTATCCGTTGAGGAACCTATCTGGTTTAGTCACATCACAATGGATCCCGCTATGTAAACCTGCCACGTTTCACACATGATTACATATCGACAACAAAAGATAACTTGAGTTACAGTAACACTACTGATGAAAATAAACGTAATTTCACTCAAATGACATTACTTCCATCTTGTGATAAAGAATCATGTTTGTTAAAAGACATGGCAAGTGCAAAGCGATTTAGAGATCACCACAATAGTATTTTACATGAGACCAAACAATAAAGATTGATATTTATCAAAATACAACACTGACGGATCTTCTAACACTAAAGTAAGCATGACACTAGCTAGGTGTTACACCAAACAACACCAAACACCACAGCTTAATTAAACCTTTAACGTGATAGAAGATACCAGGCATTTCAAACACAGTTGATGGAAGTGACAATATTCATTTCCACAATCATTAGAAATATCAGGTAAAAGCAAATACCATTGTATTATACCGACTACGTATAAAATAACGTCTCACTTCTACACAAAGGGGGACTGTAACCCTGTTGACATCCTTGTGTGCATGTTCCATCATCCTTCTTACAGTCCGAAGACCCGCTACACTGACCACACGTAGAGGAACACTGGATGCCATAACGACGTTGGCCACAATATGTATGGATAGATTGATATAAATACGTTTCGACTTTTTATTCTGTGTTTTTAAGCAGGAAAACTCGATGCCATTAAAAGCGTAATTAATGTTTTTTAACGATTTAACTGCTTGTGAAGGAATTTCTTTTCAGGAGACTGTCACAGATAAACAATTGGTACAAAAAGACTTTTGTCAAACCTTGCTGGCATCCTGCACCATGTTTCCCAGCAGCACAACCACTAGTACAGTGGCCAGTCTCCTGGTCACATACTTCAGTTGTATCCTGACATTGGCACTGCTTGTCACAGTCATCTCCAAACCATCCATCGCTGCACTCTACAGGTACACATACTATGAGATGCAAATCAGAGAACACCTAATGGATCTGATCTAATATGCGTTTGTCATTTGGGACCCATGTAGAACAAATATTTCCTGATTATTCACTTCAACTAATACCCTTTATACCCCAGTGCTGTTTGGGCTGCATGTAAACAGACACTTGGGCCGTGAACTATTGGATCAATAGTTGAAAGTGAAAAGAGCCCTTTGGAAGCCGCGTATTTGGCTGTGCTTTGAGATACATGGGGGAGTTGTGTTTTAACTTTATCGGGATAAATGAAACGGTTTCTTCGTCTCGTTCTTTGGTCTCGCAACTATTTATTCATACCCCGATACAATACTGTCATTAAACATCTATCTACTTCTTATAATGTTATTATTTAAAGACAACTCTCATTATCATTATCCTGTGTTCGTGTTTATATTCCGATGTTTTTATTTAATGCCATAAAATAATAATAAGTATTGTTAATAAGTAATATGACATGTCACCATGATAACTCACGGAAGATCTGCACCTCACATAATGTTAGCATAGTTCCAGTGACACGTATTGATACAGATGAGCCATTCAAAGTTTCGCCACATGTAATATTTACAACAGTCTGTTGTCCGGTCAATGTGTAACACGGCTGGTCACCCACCTTCACCTGAAGGCCAAAGTTGCGTTCTGTATCTGTGAACAGCAATGATTATTTGATGATACAAGATGTGTACAGGTATAATGGGTAACCCCGAGTGGTTCCTGGCGTTATGTGTAGCGACAGAAATGCATGTTGGACTTTATCCTGTTGGCGTTGATAATTGTAAATGTTATGAATTTCGAACTATGGCGTCTGAACAAGTTTAATTTAGAAAATCAAACACAATTAGTAGAACAATGTGAGTAACATTCTGATGACATTCATTTCATAACATTTCAAGACATTCCTTGGGTTACATAAGAATTGACTTTATATCATATGTTTGTATATAGTTTGTAGCATCAAGCTGACTTTCTTGATCCATGTCAAGGCATCCAAATTGCGAAGATCGATGCTCCTGATGTCAATCAATGGATTGTCTGGTCGACACTAGACTATTTACAGAGTATCGCCATATAGCTGGAATATTGCTGAGTCGGGCGTTTAACAACAAACAATGAAATATCTTGAGAAAGCGACCAATTGTTTAATATTCGGGGATGGGGGCTTTGGATCCTGCCATGCCTAAAGGACGCAACGAACGGTACATGCATGCCTCCCTCATCATGGAAGGGGCATATACTAAGTAGACATATGTCACTCACAGCGATTACGAAGATATATCCTCATCCGTCTAATCTTAAATGTGGTACTGAAGTTAACACGCCACCATGCTCCTGTGGACGTCTTGTCGCCTGTGTGCGTACAACTTCCACCCTCTAACGTTTGGTCAGTATTGCCATCGACTGCCTTGTCTGGTGAAGCATAATCATGTCCTTGCAATATGCTGCTCTGCCATGTCGGCTTTCCACGTGCTATGTTGCCTTTAACGAAATATATAAAATATTAAAACACTGTCGAACTCAGCAGCACTAACAATCTAGCAAAACCCGCTCTTAGAATGCCGAACAATTCAAGTTAGAAACATTTAGTTTCAAAAGAGGTATCAAAAAGTATAGCTCAAAATGAACACGAAGACAATGTAAGTTTTACATCGTCGGAGTAAATGAGAACTAAACATACAAATTACCCATGCCTGACAGATTTGTTACTGTACTGTCAGTTTCACAACGTAGCCAACCTCATTGTGGACATGCCTTTCATTTTCTGCAAACTGATACTTCAACATTTGTTAAAGTTCTCGTTTTTAAACCCTTTCTGGGACATGTTTAGATTTTGCATGTGACCTTTCACTGGTTAGTTGTTGACCATCCGACCTATATATATCTGATTCAAATTATGTAAATTCATTAATAATTAGGTACTGGTAGATGTGTGCTAATTGGGTGAATCGGTTGTCTGAATATTAAATTCGACCCATATGATCAATAAATAAAATAAATTACTATTTTGTTTGATCCATAATATGTATACATGTACATGAATAATAACTGATATTATTCGACAATATTTCATGATACAGCAATTGCATTTTCTATTCCTGCAGTAGAAGAAAAAACATTCATATTGTACTTCTACTCACGCTTTTGACAGTGACTCCCAAACCAGTCTGTATGACATAATGTTCCTGGGCAAGGAGAACCAGGGAAATTCAAGCATCCATTCTGACAGTGACAATCTTTTGTAAGAAACAAATAGAATGACTATGAGTATCTAATATCTAAGCATGTCTCTTGTTTAACGTTTCCCTACAATCTCCTATTTGTACACCTGTGATATAGTTATAAGAACAACATACACTCCTCACCTAGGCACAATGTGATACCTGGATAATTATGTCATTTACTGAAGGATTGACTGTGTATTGCTTTCAGTTAATTGAGGTATGAATCGAAAAACAGATGTGCAATCTGTATGAATCCGTGTAGTAAGGACCTACCTTGTGAGGAGTCCGGCAATGAGACAAGAAGTAGAACATATACCAGAAACATCGTCCATATGCTTGTCCGATGAAATCTGAAAACAAACCCAGCCAAATGTATCCAACCAGAACCACTTAACACGTAAACAGCCGGTTGATCTACATGTAACTGTTGGTGCAACTTTGAGATTGATGGTTAACATAAAATGAATCCAACAAATCAGCTAACCTCACTGCTCACACCTATTCGGATGGCATGGCATTTCCATTTTCTTGAATTAATAATTATATTAGTTATAATGATATGAATATCTGCACAAAGGTACTGGTAGATGCAGTTTTTACATGCATAGGACGACACATTGAAGGTGACATACACCGAAATTATCGTCATGTCAGTGAGCCTGACCACCCGGTCACGTTAGTCGCCTCTTGTGACAAGCATGGGTTGCTGAAAACCAACACTGACCCAGATCTTCACGAGGCTGTTTATGATATAAACAATACGCATACCAAACAAAAGCTTACATACAAGGAGGCATTAATTTTGCTTTGTTACTGATGTATACATAATTGTTATGTTGTCAAGGATGTTAAAACAGGTTTCAGAAAATTAGGGGCAATGTCTATACAAACCTGTGTCAGAGGGAACTGAAATGAACTTTTTGTGTACCAGAAAACGTATATCATACTTCCTTGTGAGCGTATCGACGGTTCTCACAAACACGCATGCTTGTTGAATAAATACGTTACGCTATCCTCTGACCTTTGTTCATTTGTGTCATGTCATAACTGACACATCCAGTTCGCTTACAGACACCTCAGTTCACTGTTCAAATATTATACTTAGTTTACGTTATGAATGTTATTGATTCAGTATTTAACTCTATTTTCCTACCGTTTCATAAAACGATATTTAAAATCTTACACGGCTTAAGACTATATTACACTACCTCATGCTCTGAGTGAGTGAGTGAGTGAGGTCGTACAAAGCTTTTAGCAATATTCCAGCAATATCACGGCGGGAGACACCACAAATGGGCTTCACACATTGTACCCATGTCGGGAATAGAACCCGGGTCTTCGGCGTGACGAGCGGAGGCTTTAACCACTATGCTACCTGACTACCCCCCACCCCCACCCCCACCCCCGAAATAGCTAAAAGCACACTCATTCACTTACTCACTGATTCACGATACAACCTGTATGTATGAGAAATGTATATGCTATTATCATTCATGTGATATAATTATTCATGTGATATAATCATTCATGTGATATAATCATTCTTGTGTTATATTCATTCATGTGATATAATCATTCATATAATATAATCATTCTTGTGATATAATCATTCATGTGATATAATCATTCTTGTGGCCGTACAATCATATATTTGTTTGTTGATAAAATGAGAATTAAAAATGTTGTTCGCGCTCATGTAAAGTCGCCTCGATCTTTATAGCACTATGTTTTAAGTTAATGTTCCATTTAATGACAGAAGCACCATGCGATAAGTGTCTGTTCTAGGTGGTAGTTCAAATGACATGTTTACGTGTATTTTGTAGCCATGTAGATAACGCTTATCTTACTTTCCTGTCCACTTTTCGACTTCCCTCGCAAATAATATGAAAAACATTACTTTGTCAAACAAATACCAACGAAATCCGTTTTCAAAACTTATCAGTCCATGAATCATTCGGATCATGGACTGGTATATGACAGTGTGATGTATATTTGAACAATGTTGTAATTGTATTGCATTGTTTCTGTTAGGATTCAGTAGAAGTTCAGAAGATTGTATTTGAACGATAAGTAGTTGTCAGCAATGTAAGTAGTTGAGTGGAAGTTACTATATTTAGATGTTTTAAGGGTCAAGTAATCTTCTAGAACAGCTATAGCTTAATCCAGCATGGTATGGAACTTTATAGAAGGTATTTAGACTATATTAGACTATAGACGCCGCCAAAAGGGCAGCGAATCAATGTGCCAGAAACCAACGATCGTGGGTTCGAATCCGAGATTCGTCCTGGGTGTGTCAACACAATTCCCCTGCCTTGACAATATGTAAGAGGAAGTTCAATACTCTTTACAGCGGCAATAAAACAAACTCATTCACCCTATGGTTACAAAAACCTCCTGAGTTTCGTCCCTTGGACGTGCGTGGATCCCGAGAGCTTATATGACTTGTACATTTTCTATCTAGAAGAGGGGTTGGTGGTTTGTTAAAACGTCCAGTTTCTATGGCAAGATGTAAAGATCTGCATCAAAACATAGCTAAAAGTCGACGGTGGTCCATATATTTTACATTAAGAACATAGGATTCAACAACATTTTTCGCCTCAACTTACCTGTAGGTTCTAAGCTTATCAACAGAAACTCTAGTAATACCTTGTAGCTTGTGTGAAGGCCAGAGCTTCTGTTATAAACTGAGTTACATATAATCATCATAAGAGAAGTTTTGTTTAGTAGCGTCAATGATGTATACCTTGGAAATACATCCCCAAAATAATTACATTGAAAACAAGAATGAAACACTTCTCCAATAACTCCAGTTATTAACTCTTCTTTGAAATGTGTGTTTTCATGACAATACATCACGTCATCTTCGCGAGTAAGCTAAGTAACAGCCGGTGTAGATAGTTTGAACTAATTCCAGTAGATTTAATTTTGTGTGTGTTTTTCTTTCATTCAGTGTCCCAATCTTTACATGTACATCTTCACATCTTGAATTAAACATTTGCTTCCAACAGTTAGACACTCATGTAAAGTGGCATTGGTCTTTGTAACACAAGGGACGGTCGAGTAGCCTAATGGTGAAAGCGTTTGTTCGTCAAGCCGAAGACCCGAGTTCGGGTTCGATTCCTCACATGGGTACAACGAATGAAGCCCATTCTAGTGTCACCCACCGTGAAACGTCTGGAAACAACATAAAACCACACTCACGCACTTATACACAATGAAAAGCATGTATGTATGAGAAATGTATGTCATTGATATAACCATTCTTGGACCATGTGAATGCAACAGCTGATCTTACAAACATATATTTGTTTTTGCAGATGAAATGAATTAATTTAGAATGTTCTTCCCTCCTATCTTAAGTTTCCTGGATCTTCATAACACTAACAGATGTATGTTGAAAGGTGTCAGTTCCAGTTGATGACCGAAACACCGTGCGATAAGCTTCTGTTCTGGGTCGTAGGTAAATTGACATGTTTATGTGTGTTTAATACTCACGTCGATAACGCTTATCTTACTTCCTCGTCAAAGTTTTCACTTCCAAAATATACCAGTTAAAAACTTACCTTTGGCAAACAACTAATTCCGTTTTTAAAACTCATTCTTTCCATAACCATTTGAAACGCAACGGTAGAGCCGACCTCACTAACGTCTATGTGTTCATTTGGATACTGCAATGTATAGTTAAACAATGTTGTAATTGTATTGCATTGTTTCTGTTCAGATTCAGTAGAAGTTCTGAACATTGTACTTCAACAATAAGTAGTTGTCAGGAATGTAGGCAGTGGAGTGGGAGTTACTACATTAAGATGCTTTCAGGGTCAAGAGTCGTCTGGAATCTTTTAGAACAGCCATAGACTAATCCAGCATGGTACAGAACTTTCTAGGACTATAATGCGGTGCAACAATATTTTATTTTTTTTAATTTCAGATTTCTTCAACATATATTTTCTATGAAGGTTTTAAAAAGCGTCATATGACTTTAATTGTCGCTTCATCGGGGTAACAGCATTTAGGTCTTGTGTCATTGTCATGGAGCTGTGCTCAAGAGTCACTTTGACTGGGCAAGGAATTTTCTATTTTCCCCAAAATATAAGGTATTGACCTACGGAGTATCTTGACGCACACTTATTAAAAATGTACTTGATCAAAAGAGTAACTTGACTCTCAATAGTAAATAGGTATTTGACCTAAACCAGACAATCGCCGGAAAATCGGTTATCCACGGAGTACAAGAAAAACGAAGTATGAAAAACCCTAGCCAGTCAGTTCAGCTCAATAAAACCAGAATAAGTCAGCACAAGATAAAAATTGCCCCGTAATCACAAACCAACAAAACCTATCAAATATTTGCTTGTTGATAAAATGAGTTAACAATTAAAAATGTTGTTCCCGCTCATGTAAAGTTGCCTCGATCTTTATAGCACTAAACATATGTATTTTTAAGTTGATGTTCCAGTTAATGACAGAAGCATCATGCGATAAGCTTCTGTTCTGGGTGGTAGTTCAAATTACATGTTTATGTGTGCTTAATACTCATGCAGAAACCGCTAATCTCACTTCCTTGTCAACTTTTCGACTTTCCTAGCAATTAATACAAAAAAAAATTACTTTGTCAAACAACTAATCCGTTTTTAAAACTTATCAGTCAATAATTCATTTGAGACACAACGCGAGAGCCGACCTCACTAACATACACTGTATACGTGTTCATTTGGATACTGGTATATGGCAGTGTCATGTATATTTGAACAATGTTGTAATTGTATTGCATTGTTTCTGTTCAGATTCAGTAGATGTTCCGAAGATTGTATTTGAACAATAAGTAGTTGTCAGCAATGTAAGTAGTGGAGTGGAAGTTTCCATATTAAGATGCTTTTAGGGGTCAAGTGTCATCTGTAATCTTCTAAAACAGTTATAGAATAATCAAGCATGGTATGGAACTTTCTGGAAGGTATTTAGACTATATTAGATTATAGACGTCGTCAAAAGGGCCGCAAACCAATGTGCCAGAAACCATTGTTCGTGGGTTCGAATCCAAGATTCGCCCTGGTTGTGTCAACACAATACCCCTGCTCGCGTGCCTTGAAAGTATGTAAAGGTTCAATACTCTTTACAGCGGCTATAAAACATATTCACCTACCCTATGGTTACAGAACCATGCTGAGTTTCGTCCCTTAGACGTGCGTGGATCCTAAGAGCCTGATTTCGAATACAAGGTGCAAATCCGAGAAAACGTCACATCAGCATTTGAGCAATGAAGAGATATACAAAAACAATGCTATCTGACTTTGTCCATGAGACATGCACAGTGAAACGCGCACCTGCACTACAGTAGCAAAGTGTACATTCCTTCTATCATCATAAATACTTTAACATTTACCCCGCACACTCAAGGAACAAATACTCAAGCGGTGTAACAATATATTAAACTTGAGG
The DNA here is from genome assembly GCF_023055435.1 of Haliotis rufescens. Lineage (NCBI taxonomy): Eukaryota > Metazoa > Mollusca > Gastropoda > Lepetellida > Haliotidae > Haliotis > Haliotis rufescens. The sequence goes on along the minus strand of NW_025963824.1, from coordinate 24,746,985 downwards.
TCTCTTCAATATACTTTTTCTATGACGATTTCAAAGAGCGTCATACGACTTTAATTGTTGTTTGATCAGGGTTACATCATTTAAAGAATTGTGTCATACACTTGACTAACCTTTGCATGTGAAATAAATAACTTGAACAACTTACATAGCCGAGGGACATTCCTTTCTATGGATAGATCACAACGCATAAAGCATCCTAATGCTAGGATACTGTTAAGTGTTTTTGACTTGGGCAAAGCACCTTTTGATATAATGTGTCATAAAAAGCTGGATGGTGGGGGAGCACGAACATAAATAAGGGAGATCACACTTACCCTTTGCGTGTTGTGGACGTGGTTTTGAGATCAGGAAGTAATCGAAGTGTTGTATAAAACACATGAATAACTTTCTGAGTTACGTACGTATAGTTATTTGTTAACCTTCCTGTTGCCTTGTCACATGTATTGTCCGCACCACGGTGACTCAACACAATGCAATAAAAGGTAGTATTCTTGAAGGAATTACATATTTTGATACATTGTATGGCTTGAAATCTCAAATATTTGATTAACAACACCTGACTACCTGACCAAAGCTTGTGTTAAATAAAATCACTTCTGATCAGAGTATTGTTGTATTTTTCTATGTTTTATTCCTTCAACAGTATAATGTGGTTTTTTTCAAAATTGGGTAAACATTTCACGTATGCCGGTTATGAGATGCCAATTACATCGCGCATTTTTCCAATTCAGTGGTACATACATCCATGAATCCCTCATACATTTTAGAATCAATCTCAAATGATCTTCGTCACCAATACAAACTATCTAGATGAAATCAAGCGTAAGAAATTAGGCGTACATTTGGAAACAAATTCTGTGCTTAGAAACCTGTACTTGTTTGAAATGTAAACAAAGCAAAATTCAGATTTTCAACTGAGTGTCAATCTCTCCTATTTTGAGAGATCCACTTGTCTAATTGTTGAATATATTGGCTCACGTGTTTGAGAATATTCATTGGTAGAGCACGACTTATGGAATTAAAAATATATTCATTACGATAATGATGTAAATTCAACAGAAATCTTCCGTCCTGTGTGACGCAGTTATCTGCTTTCTCGACTAATTCTCTTGGTTACATTGGAAAACGTATAAACAAATAACAGCACGCAGAATGTCAGATTGTTTTTTATTTCTTATATGACACATTTCTGTATATAAACGATCCCTCGGTCAACGATATCCTCATTAAAAAAATGAGGAAGTGCTTAACATTTTTTCAAGGATTCATTTCTTAATAACATGGCATGATATTTTAATAGAGATAGATTTCCTGTTGAGATTAAAGAGATAAACTTGTAATTGTTTGGAAGAACATAGTGATTTTGTTCAATATATTTTATATTTACAACAAGCAAATAGTGAAATTCATCCTTGACGACATTTTGTGAACATTGTCTAGAAAATCTTAAATATTTCGTTATTTTTGTGTGCTTGCGACAATATTCACCATAATCCATAACAAGTACTATGTTTTAAAGCAAGTAGTCTTTTACAATTGTATAAGTGTACAGTTTCAATTTCTTTAGCCCCTGCAAAGCCCCATATTTCCGAACAATAAGAACGAAAGGGATATATTTTTGTGTAAAAAATGTTGAAGAAAGATTTAAAAAGAACAGTTGCTAATATGTTTAAACGTTTGGAAAATTCCCAATAATATTTCTTTAGCTTGGGTGGCTGCGTAACACATATGTTGGTTTCATGATAATTTACTTGAAAGTATCACACCAAACTATTTATAAGAGGTTTCAGTTTGCAGTAAATGTCACACATCCTTGGCGTACATCATGATTAACAAATGATTTAACTTCCTCATAAAGACTACATAACAATTTGTCCATTTTATTCGTGACATCATGTAAATTAAATAGATGCCACCAGTTGTCTCAACAGACTGAATCGAATGCTTTAGAAAAGTCTACAAACTAAGCGTACAATCTTTCACGTTCACGATGAATAAACCTATCTGTAAGAGCCTGGAGAATAAACATTATTAGTGGTTTGTTTGTTGTTTTACGCCGCACTCAGCAATATTCCAGCTATATGACGGCGGTCTGTAAATCGATCCACGCAATTGGAACCAATGACATGCATCAACCAAGTCAGCGAGCCTGACCACCCGATCCCGTAAGTCGCCTTTTACGACAAGCATAGTCGCCTTTTTCGGCAAGCATGGGTTGCTGAAGACATATTCTACCCCGGAATCGTCACGGGTCTTATTATCAGTGGTAGAGTGACCTTGTCAAAATCCTGTTTGCTCTTCGATCTTATCAAGGGTATCCGATAATTATCATGGAACTGTTCTGGGTGAACAATACCTTCCAAATGACGTGCTGGTTTTCTTGGGGAATTAGTCAGCAAAGAGCCAGAGTCACAGGAGACTAATCACAATTTTATTTACAAGAACAATTAACAATTTACAATATACTTAGATAATAACTGAGGGTGCCACAGAGAGTCGGTACAACACTCTGGGCTGTGGGAGAGAGGTCTGCTTGGTAAGAGAGTCAAACCCCTTCTCTGCTTAAAACCTGCCTACAGTATGTATTTAACAAAAATTTAAACAATAAAATGGAATGTGATTGGATGATACACGATTGGTTGTGTCCTAAGCTAAATGGATGGCTAGACAGAGGGGAATACTAAATCCTGTTTATCCTGTTGGACTGGCACTAATCTTGTTGACATATTTACTGGATGCTTTGAAAGAGATTAGGGTGTCACTATAGATGAGCTTGTGTGGGGGCTAATCCTTAATGCCCTATAGACGAGCTTGTATGGGGGCTAATCCTTAATGCACTGTAGACGAGCTTGTATGGGGGCTAATCCTTAATGAGTCTTAATTGAAGTAATGTTATTCTAATATACCCCGGTAGGTGATGACAGATATACTTAAATAAATATCCTTTGTCTGGGAGATGGGATCTTGATACCTTAGGCTAGCATTTATCTAAAAGCTTCAAATCAATTAAACTATGTAGACGTAACTCTTGTCTTATTGAATAGTATGTCTAGAAGACGCGCTCCCATTACCTTAGGCTAGCAACCATCTAAAAAGCTTTAACTGAAACTACTGATATTTTATATATGCATTTTACCTAATGATAATTATTACTTGCTAAAACTACAATTATATGAAATGATGTATAAATATTACATCATGATAACTCATAAAAGCACTTGATGTAGATCTAATTATTATAAGATAACTTAGTATTTTTTTATATATGCATTTTACCTAATGATAATTATTACTTGCTAAAACTACAATTATATGAAATGATGTATAAATATTACATCATGATAACTCATAAAAGCACTTGATGTAGATCTAATTATTATAAGATAACTTAGTATAAATGTTATCCCATGATAACTTCCCCTCCGTCTGAAAAAGTTTGGACCCCAAACGTGTAAAAATAAAAATAATTAAGGCTTAGATGGACAATGTATAAAGTTAAACTGGTAGTAGTGAATAATAATTATTATAGAGTCTCTTTGATATAATGAAACATAATATAAAAATGCTGTCATCAGGGGTTCTGGATGTGGAGCTGGCTTGTCTTGGCACTCTGTACTGGTGGCTTTATGGGTGATGTAGGAGGCCTTGAGTTCCACATCCTGGATTGGGGTTGTAAGGTAGTAGGCTGTGTCCATGGAGGTTTTACATGGAAACAAAGAAAAGAGAGTTAGCATGTTCAAATAATATGTCATATATAAATACTTCCTTAGTTTGTCTGTAATAACTAGAAAATAAAACAAATATGATAATTATGATGTAAAAGATCAGTACATAATTATTACTAAACGGTGTCATGACCAGGAAGAATGTATTGGCGGCAAATTACAAAAGTTTATCATGAAAAAAAAATAGTAATATCCTTCTACTTTTGGATACAATCATTAGACACATTATATGTGCATGTGCATATAACAAGTGCATTGATTTGTTACATTAATACGGTATACAAAAGGTGTATGTCATTGTTAGTTTTTGTAACTATTTGGTTTGCCTTTTCTTTGTTTTGGTTCATTTCGGTTGTTAAGTTTACTTTATTTGAATTTGGTTTGTTTCGCTTTGATTTTCCTTCGGTTCAATGCGATAGGGTTTGGTTTATTTTGCTTCGGTACGGTTTGGGTTCGATTCCCAGTATGGTTTGGTTCGCTTCGGTACGGTTTGGGTTCGATTCCCAGTATGGTTTGGTTCGCTTCGGTACGGTTTGGGTTCGATTCCCAGTATGGTTTGGTTCGCTTCGGTACGGTTTGGGTTCGATTCCCAGTATGGTTTGGTTCGCTTCAGTACGGTTTGGGTTCGCTTCCCAGTATGGTTTGGTTCGCTTCGGTACGGTTTGGGTTCGATTCCCAGTATGGTTTGGTTCGCTTCAGTACGGTTTGGGTTCGCTTCCCAGTATGGTTTGGTTCGCTTCGGTACGGTTTGGGTTCGTGTCATTTCACTTCGCTTTTGAGATTGGTTGATCAGGTCAATGCTCAAAATTTGTTGTGATACAAATAACTCAGATGATCAGGCTGATGCCATTTGTTCTCAACTGGCGACCCATAGTGAAAAGACTGGACACAAGAAAACATAACAAGATACAGCTAATAGCTGTTTCGTGATTTGCACTGTTTATTCAGGAGATTTTGTATTTTTATCAAGAATATGTGCAATTGGCATTGTTCGGTATGTATGGTGCGTTGATCCTGGTATGGATGAATACTGTCTGTGAGTGAAATACGGTAGGAAAAGGTGTTGATGTTTTCATGGTCTATATCTTGAAAAATAACCCTTTTGGATTAATAAATTGGTGGTTCCTCTGGATCATATCGAGGATTATCTTCTAGACCCAGCCACTCATGGAGATCGTTCCAGCTATCATCAAGGTAGTGCTGTATGAGGTGGGGAGGAACACTTTCGAAATAGCATGTGAATTGACCAGGATATTCTTTATATGAGACCTTGACATAGCAGTCTCCTTGAATAATTTCAATGCCCATAACTCTTTCCATTTTATGATCTACTTTTCGTAGGTGTTTTGGAAAAAACGGATATGGTTTGACATCTAATTCTATGCATGGTTTGGTGTTGTCTTGCTTGACATTTCCGGACATTGTATTCCCTGACAGAACATTGATTGATTTATTGTCTTGTGCTGATTCCTTTTGGTCGAAAAACTTATGATTCTTCAGTGGACGTTTTCGTCGTTTTCCTGACATACTTCTTTTGAGGTGAAATTCTCTCCGAATGGAGTCTGGAATGCTGCTGCCATACTCCCATGTGTTTCCTCTTTCTGGGTCCTTCCATTTTACTCTGTAGTAGATTTTGCCATTTGCTCTCTTGGAACTAACAATTGAGTGGATGCCCTCTGGATTGAAGACCTGAGGGATATCCTTGGTTTGATTACCTGATGTTGGACTTGGAGGTTGTACCTGGCTGTCGTCAGGTTGTTTTCTGGATTTGGGCTGGTGATGCTTACTATTCACTCCTCTTTCCCCTTTGTTTACCTTTTCATTTACCTTGGTTGGAGCACTAGGACCTGGTGTGGCATGATTTTCCTTCATTGTTGCCGTGGGACTGGTAGGTTTTTCTGTTGTACTTGAAGCAGGGATTTTCTTCTTTGTTGGGGTCTTTTGCTTCGGACTCTTGTTGCTGGAAGTACCTGCCTTTGTTTTGGAATTGACCTTCTTACCTTTCTGTTGTGGAGGTGATTGATCAGTAGCCTGGTAAGTTGAACTTGTTGGTGGGGAATTGTTGCTGTCAAGATGAGTATCATTGACTGGTTCCTCGTTGTCATCCATGACTCCTGAATCTATGTCACTGGGGTTATTGAGGTATGGTTCTGGAGGATACTGTGGACGATCAGCAGGATCAAAATATGGCTTCAGACGGTTGGCATGGACCAGTGGTTTGTGTATTTTGTCGTCAGAACTTCGGCGTAGTTTGTAGGTATAATTTGGACCTGTATGGGTGATATAATAGCTACCATACCACTTTTTTGTTAATTTGTTGGAAAGGCCTTTTTCAACTTTTTGACAGTAAAGCCAAACTCTTTGACCTGGGGCGAATTCTGGTTCTTTAGCCTTTCTGTTATATTGTTCTGAATACACCTCCTTAGCCCGAGCAGTGTTTTCAGCTGCGATTGTTCTAGTGATTTCAAGCTCCTCAAGCAAATTGGAAAGATAACTTTTGTTATTGTGGCCTAAATTTTCTTTTGGAATTAATGCTACATCTTGTGGAGCTCTCATTTCTCGGCCGAAAAGCATAACATATGGGGATTTTTGAGTTGATGAATTTGGAGCCATTCGATAGGCCATCATGATGCCAGGAATGAAACGGGGCCAATCATTTTGAGACTTGTTACAATAGGCTCTTAGTGATTGATTGATGTAAGAGTTGAGCCTTTCTACACAGCTGTTTGTTTGAGGATGGTATTGGCTGGTATGGGTAAATTTAATTGCCAAAAGTTCACAAATTGCTTTGATAAGTTTGGACATGAAGTTCTGACCTCTGTCTGAAATTAAGGTCCTTGGAGCGCCATACCGACAAAATATTTCTCTGACGAGAACATCTGCTACTTCTTTGGCTTCTTGGGTCCGAAGTGGAAAGGCTTCACACCATCTAGATGATGCATCTGTGATGACCAAAATGTATTTGTACTTATCTGGTGTTGTTGGCAGGGGACCGAGAATGTCAACGTGCCATCGGGTGAAGACCTCTTCTACAGGTAGTGGACGAAGTGGTGCCTTCTTGCCATGGTAGTGCCTCTTGGTCTGTTGACATACCTCACATGTCTGGACATAAGTAGCAATATCGCTGTACATTTTGGGCCAGTAGTACTTAGGTCTCATGGTGTTGTACATCCTTTCTTTCCCATGGTGGCAACCGCCAAACTCTGAGTCATGATAGGATTGCAGGACTTGATTTCTGAGGGTTCTTGGGACTGCCAGCTGTTTAATGAACTTGTCTGCGTGGCCTTTCTGTCTTTGTGGAACGAATCGGTATAGGATGCCTTCATCAATTTCAAAAGTATTGGCTTCGATAAGAATCTTTTGACGATCCTTTTCATTTTGTGGAAGGACATCATCCTCTTTGTAGTCAAAGATTTGGATGAAATCTGGACAAATCCTTTGTAGGTGACGTAAATTTGGATGTTCTTTTATACTTACTTCAACCAATGTGTCTTGGGTAACATCAGCATTTGTAGCATGTAAGGCTGCAACAACATTAACTGGTACTGACTGATAATCCTCTTCATATTCAAAGGTGACTGACCAATGTGTTGTCTGTGTGTCTGATCCTAAGTGATTGACAATAGGTGTGCAAATATCCTCAGTCTGAGTTGTCTGTGTGACCTGTGTGGATGAATGGGTGTTTGGCAAGATTGTATTGCTAGTTGATTTGCTTAGCTGAGTTGAAGTTACTGAGAAGACTGTTTTCTCAGCATCTTCTTCTGTCTGATCATTACAGTTAATATTTTCCTCATATTCCCTACGTGAGAGAGCATCGGCATTCCCATTGGCTTTGCCGCTGCGGTGAACAATGTCAAAAGTGTAGGTAGAAAGTTCCAAAGACCATCGTCCTAACCTGCCTGTGGCATCCTTGATGGATTTCAGCCACTTCAATGCTATATGATCAGTGTAGACTGTGAATTTGGAATTTGCAAGGTATGGACGAAAGGATCTAATGGCTTCAACTAGAGCTAAGCCTTCCTTTTCTGTAATGCTCCAGTTCTTTTCGCTGCCATGAAGAGCTCTACCACCAAAAGCTATTGGATGTTCATTATTCTTCTCGTCTTTTTGACTCAAAACAAAACCTATGCTCATATCACTGGCATCAGTTGCAAGAAGAAATTCTTTGTCAAAATTTGGATACGCCAGAACAGGTGTATTACTCATAGCATGTTTGAGTGTGTTGAATGCCTGATCACACTCAAGTGACCATTGGAACTTTGGTTTCTTTCCTAGTTCTGCCTCCGAATGCTTCTTTAGCAAGGCATTCAGTGGAAGGGCTATGTGAGCGTAATTTTTCACATACTTCCTGTAGAAGTTTGTGAGACCTAAGAAGGAGCGAATCTGCTTTTGTGACTTGGACGCTGGAAAGGTTCTAATTGCTTCAATTTTTTTGTCATCAACTTGAACACCTCCACATGATAAAACATGACCCAGAAAAGAAACTTTGTCCGTTGCAAAATTGCATTTGGATGGCTTTAGTGTTAATTTTGCCTGTTTCAGATAGTAAAATACTTGCTCCAAATGTTGGAGATGCTCTTCAAAGTTTTTGCTGTAAATTATCAAATCATCAATGTAGATCAGCGCAACCTTAAAAAGCAATTTTCGTAGCACTTTGCTCATGAGCTGTTGAAAACAAAGTGGAGAATTTGTCAAGCCTTGGGGCAATCGTTTGAATTGATAAAGACCTTGATGGGTGACGAAAGCAGTTTCATGCTTTGAATCTTCATGTAATGGCACTTGGAAGAAGCCATTAGCAAGGTCTAAAGTTGAGAAGATCTTAGCATGTGCATTGGCGATGTTATCAACAACATCATCAAAAACAGGAAGAGGCCAAGACATTGGTAAAGTGACAGAATTCAATTTTCTGTAGTCACAAACAAATCTATATGAGCCATCGCGTTTCTTGACTAGGATAATTGGAGCTGAATGCATAGAAGTAGATTCCTCGATCAAATCATACTTCAGAAAATCATCTATAAGTTCTTCAGTGACTTTTTGGAGATGAGGAGATTAACGATATGGTCTACTCTTAACGGGTGGGTGGTTGCCAGTGTCAATGATATGTTGGTGCAGGTCAGTCTTACCTAAATCTGCAAGACTTGTTGAAAACATGTTTCTATTTTGTCCCAAAAATCTAAGTAGTCTGTGTCGTTGGTCTGGAGTCAGTTGTGTATTGGTCAAATCAAATCCTAACTCCTGTGCAATTTTGACATAATCCCTGGTGTCATTGTCTCTCTTCTCATTGTCGGTGTTAACGGTACTGATGAATGGTTGGTCAGAGCCGATTTCAAAAACAGAGTCTTTGTCAATGTAACTAAATTTGCCTACAACTGTACCCTTGTCAAGAACCTTTTCTTCTTGGGAGGGATTCATAAGCCTAAATGTAGCAGTCTTGCTTTTTGATTTAGAAATAGTTCTACCGCCTGCTACTTCAGAATGAGCAGTGAGGGAAGCAATGGGTTCAATGAGGATGAGGGAATCCTCTTTGGTCTCTGATAGTCTGACCTTGAAATGAATTTCACTCTGAGGGGGGATGTAAATTTGATCTATTGTTTTTGCTAATCCACTAATCTCATGCACTGAATTGGCTATGAAATTGATATATTGCCTATCTGAGGTGCTGTTGTTGAGTATCAAGGAATGACAGCTATAATCTAAGACTGCATCATTGTCATCAAGGAAGTTCTCACCTAGTATCACTGCCTTCGGCAGTGTAGGCAGTACATAGAATCTTTGAGAAAATTCCTGATCCTCAATGACAAAATCTAACACAACTGAACCTAACACTTTATGCAATTCGCCGCCAACACCTTTTACCTGTGGAAAGGGTGAGTTTCCAAGAGTAAGGTTTTCAAAAGCTGTGCTCAGAAAAGCAGACGAAATACAACAAATGGATGCCCCTGTATCTACTAAACCATTTGTTGTTTTTGTGCCAAATTTTGCCTGAATTACACTTTTGGCAAGGGGCGTAACTAAAGACACTGTTGGAATTTCACTTTCAAAGTTACTTTCCATACCAGACTCCATATTTGCCATGACACCTATTAGTATGTACCGTACTAAATTGAAGGATGACAAGTATTCAACAATGTATTACTTACAATATTTGAAGACTTTTTCTTCCTTTGTTGGTGTCTTTGGAGGAGTTGGTTGTCTTTAATCCAGTGTTGAGGTCAGAGGTTGATGTAGCTTGCTTGTTATTCCATCAGATGATCACAGTTGGACATGTCCTCCAATGGGTTCTTGTAGCTGGTCGTAGTTAGTTCCTGGACTCTGTGGTTCCGAAAACGATGATTCTCCGCCAAATTATCATGGAACTGTTCTGGGTGAACAATACCTTCCAAATGACGTGCTGGTTTTCTTGGGGAATTAGTCAGCAAAGAGCCAGAGTCACAGGAGACTAATCACAATTTTATTTACAAGAACAATTAACAATTTACAATATACTTAGATAATAACTGAGGGTGCCACAGAGAGTCGGTACAACACTCTGGGCTGTGGGAGAGAGGTCTGCTTGGTAAGAGAGTCAAACCCCTTCTCTGCTTAAAACCTGCCTACAGTATGTATTTAACAAAAATTTAAACAATAAAATGGAATGTGATTGGATGATACACGATTGGTTGTGTCCTAAGCTAAATGGATGGCTAGACAGAGGGGAATACTAAATCCTGTTTATCCTGTTGGACTGGCACTAATCTTGTTGACATATTTACTGGATGCTTTGAAAGAGATTAGGGTGTCACTATAGATGAGCTTGTGTGGGGGCTAATCCTTAATGCCCTATAGACGAGCTTGTATGGGGGCTAATCCTTAATGCACTATAGACGAGCTTGTATGGGGGCTAATCCTTAATGAGTCTTAATTGAAGTAATGTTATTCTAATATACCCCGGTAGGTGATGACAGATATACTTAAATAAATATCCTTTGTCTGGGAGATGGGATCTTGATACCTTAGGCTAGCATTTATCTAAAAGCTTCAAATCAATTAAACTATGTAGACGTAACTCTTGTCTTATTGAATAGTATGTCTAGAAGACGCGCTCCCATTACCTTAGGCTAGCAACCATCTAAAAAGCTTTAACTGAAACTACTGATATTTTATATATGCATTTTACCTAATGATAATTATTACTTGCTACAACTACAATCATATGAAATGATGTATAAATATTACATCATGATAACTCATAAAAGCACTTGATGTAGATCTAATTATTATAAGATAACTTAGTATTTTTTTATATATGCATTTTACCTAATGATAATTATTACTTGCTAAAACTACAATTATATGAAATGATGTATAAATATTACATCATGATAACTCATAAAAGCACTTGATGTAGATCTAATTATTATAAGATAACTTAGTATAAATGTTATCCCATGATAAACAACACAAAGCGTTTGTTAAAAATGCTAATAAATATCATATTGAATATACTGGTGAGTTGAATCCCCTATGATTTGTAACCTCTGTCACTAAGCCTTTCTTGTGAAATGGCACTATAGTACAATCTTTTGGAAGTAACAGGTACCCAACATTGTATTAAATAATATTTTCAAATATGGCAGGATGTTTTCAAGAGACTATTTAAAGAGTTCTGTTATTAGTCCATCAATTCCAGGACTTTTCAAGTTTCTCAGATTTTAGATGAAGTAATATTTTCTTCTTGTTTTTTTTTCTGTTTTCTAGCTTTATGTTTGTTTTTCATATCAGTATATCTAGCATGTGCATCATTATCCTTTTTTTTCCTGAAATGGTTTTAAATTAAAGAGTGCACCTTTCCTTCGTTAATAACTCACATACCTAGTCAAACCACAGTTACATTCTCTGCATATACACTAGCTTCTGTAAAACAGCGATACACTTTCATAACTATTTGTCCAAAAAGAATCAATAGCTTTATGTAAGAGGCATGAGAAAGTGTCAGATAACAGACGTTCTTGGAAAATCTCTGGTTTGTTGTTATCCCGCTTAAACATTGAATTACTACGGTGGGCTTTATCAAATGATGGTTTTCCACATGAATGAAACACTCGTAAAGACAATGTCATAAGCAGACAATGTGATTCGTGTCGTGACTTAATATCCAAATTTTCACACAAGTAAATTATGTTTATGGTGCTCATAATGTAATTAATAACATTTGCCCCAGCATTGCCAATAAATGTAAAGTCACCTTTCCCGGACTCATGTCCGTATCGATCATTCATAATGTGTACATTTAAAACAGAACATAAATTAATAAAATATTTTCCAAAATTATGAAAAACTGTATCATTTGAATAAAATCTGTCTGAGAGAAACTCCCAGTATGAAGTATCCTGGTCATGGAGATATACAAGTATATCATCCTCCACATTATCTGGCTCTTTACCAGTCCTTGCATTGAGGTCCCACCCAAATGTGCACAAAACATCACCTAGAATGTCAAGCAGTTATCTGGAAATAGCAGTATACCGCTCTTAGATTCGACATTACTGCTGTACCATGTAGATACTAGTGCAAACAGAACGCCACTGCATATGGTCTATGGAAGGTTATCAGGGCAACACTACCGTGACTACATCACTGTCGTTCTGACCTTTCCCCTATAGGTTACGTTTGGTCCTTTCTTTTCTATTTCAACCATCACCATCACTCAGAAACTCGTTGTACTTCTCTAATCATCTGTTACTGTTTAATATCCCCAACTTCTTTGGGAGTGTATAGAACCCCATGATCTTACAATTATTTTCCACAAATAAAGGTGATTATGACATGAATTTGCATAACATGAAAAACAAGAAATTGACCAGAATGCCAGAAAAGTCCACAAAAGTCGTACCACAATTTATAATAGGAATTTCATTATGAGCTGCTTTAGAGGATTTTCCAAACCTAAAATCAACCTACACTGATATTTTGCAGAAACATTGGACTGGACTGTAAGGCGACATAGGAGGTTGGCGCATGTGACCCTCACGTTCAACACACGTTTATTAAATTAGGTCAGGACTTTCAGCTTGCCAGGGCAACATTGTGATGATCTCATTCCTGAGTTGTGTGTAAGCGGGCGTTGTCCTACCATGTCTCTCTATACGGTGGTCACTTTTCGGCATTAAATAAATAAACAAACACATACAGATTAATAATAAGCTGGATTGAGAAGGATGATGGTAAACATATGATCAGACTTACTCGTTGCTTGCTGTGGTCAAGGCTGGGAGGCCCGCGCTTGTAACAAGGAAGTGAATTGAAAGATATTTAATCTCTCTGATAGCCAGGTTTACCATCACTGTTGAAACAGGAGCAGGTAGCAATGCGTGAATTCCAGCGTACATAATCACTGTGTGACAGAAATAATGTTCATGCGCCGAAGAACTCACATGCACATAAATTAACATCAATGTTGAAATTGGATTAGGTAACACTGCATGTATTCTAGCTTGATTCATATGCCCATGTAGACATGCATGATGACAAAAGAATATAACCTGGAGTTAACTGAAAGACCTATCACGCTAAGCAAAAACATGTTTGTTTGTTTAGTATAGATATACGGTACAGCCATGACCCATGCAATGAACACACCATGCTCATTTCAAGTGACACGCCGCACCCACACTGTAGTAGAAAAGTGTGTACAGTAAATATATAATTTCATCCCGTCATAAAAATATGTTTTAACATTCCACCCACAAATCATAGGAACAAACACAACAGCTGTGAAATGATATATTTTTGTTTTCTTGAATATGCTCTCTCTACAAACATTTCAAAGCGCGTCATACGACTTACGTTCGAAAGTTTTTTGATCAGGGTTACAGCACTTGAGGCGTTAGTACTTGTTTTGAGTAGACATGCAAAGGTTCACTATTGACAAGCCTTTGCATGTGTACCGTCCTGATGACCTGGTATCATCATTACAGTGGTGACTCATAAACATATGCTAATGGCATAGTCGGAATCGTCCAATGTACTTTGGTTTAATCACACAATTCTTACGAATAACGAGAAGGTTTTATCACTTTTGATTCCTGCCTTGTATCAGTCTTGAAATGAGACATTGTGTTACGTGTTGATTCGAAATTGAAAGAATATGTTAATCTAGAAATCTGTACTAAAAGAGTTGTGTGTAATACCGTTACAATCATTGTTCTACAATAAAATAAACTGCCAAATATCAATTGTCACAATCTTAAGTGTTTAACTTGCCGAACCACACAGCTTTGACTGGAGCATTGTTATTTATTCACGTACTCGATACGTGTTTCTGTCATATGTTCACTCACCATGGTGACTCAGCACGAATGTAATAAAGGGGAGTTGTCCAGAAGGAAATACAGATTTGGTGACATTATATGATATAAAAGTTAAATACAATTATTTAAATAAAACACCAGCCCATCAAACCAAAGCTTTTGTTGAACAAACGTGTTTTTATGAGCACCTGATAATAAAACAACCATTCTTGTCAGTGATCATTCTTCGCCTGTTACAAAAGGCTGGAATATTGTAAACGCGGCGTCAAACCACACTCACACACTCGCATGTTAAAACGTAAACGCCAGCGATTAACTAGTTTTGATTATTGATTATCCGACGAAACAGATACCATTTGGCGTAAAGGGGAAATTAGATGTGAAAATTATATAAATGGATCACTGAAAGTCAGTGATGACACCAGGTGTTCGCGAAAGGGGAAAGGATGTCCCACCATACCCGTAGCACCCGTCATTCACACAGTTTGTGTTTGTTGCCTGACGCTGCTGTAAGCAGTGGAGAGGAATGTACTATATTTAGATACGTTTGGGGTCAAGTGTCATCATGAATCTTCTAGAACTGCCATTAACTAATCCAGCATGGTATGGAACTTTTTAGAAGGTATTTAGACTCTATTAGAATATAGACGTAGGCAAAAGGGCCGCAAATCAGTGCGCCAGAAACCAATGGTAGTGGGTTCGAATCCCAGATTTGCCTTGGTTGTGTAAACGCAATACCCCTGCTCATGTGCTTCAACAAATTGGTAACCTCTTAAACCTACATCAATTCGGCTTCCTCACCCTTCAGGCTGGCATGCCAAGATGTAACTGTTCACAGCGGCGAAAAAACCAACTCACTCATCCTGGATTGTTGGGGGAAACATAAAACATGTTACATTTTACTAACCTTTGCATGTGGAAATGAATACCTTGAATAAGTTATTTCTTTACTCATACTCATGTACAAATACACAGCCGATGGATATTCCTTTGTATGGATAGATCACAATGCATAAAACATCCCCTTGCTAGTATACTGTTTAAAGAAAGTGTTATGAACTTGGGCAAGCGCCTCTGGATATGATGTATCGCAAGAAAATGGATTGTGGGGGGAAACATAAAACATGATATAAGACATGAATATGAGAGATCAGGCTAACACTTCGCGTGTTGTGGAGGTTTTTTTGCAGCCTCGCCCTTGAGACCAGGAAGTAAGCTGAGTGTTGCATAAAACTGTTCGGCATCGGAATGTGCGACTGTGACGTTATGCTGCGATACTTTGCAGTCCTTATCTGATTGAGGATGTGACTTGCAGAAACTTCCTCGATGATAGCGACGAGTAACACTCTGGGTTGAAGTCGCATTTTCAAACATAAATTTTTATCATGTTTAAATGTTCTCATTTTGTATGCATTTTAACCACATTACATCAGTATTATGACTACTGCTGCATATCTGACCATAAATGGACTAATTCACGAAGTGAGATACAGTTTTGATGCAACAGGAATATGTGATTTCAAGTGATAATTTTTATAACAGTGGTTGTAAAAAATTCGCAAAGTAACTTGATCAGACTAATTAACACTAAATCACTAAGTGAGAGACAACAGTGTTAATACAACACTCAGGTATTTGTGATTTCAAATTAGTTTGAGCCGAAGATTATTTTTCGTAACAGTGGATGAGAAAATTGGCTAAAGTAACTGGATCAGACTAATTAACAGTCAACAACTAGTTGCGGCAATTCATGAGTGTTGTTTGATGATCGATTACGTCACTTGGCCGAATTGTATCAGACAGGTATTGTAAACCAGACACTCATATTTCAGTCATTTCCTGAAAGTCATTTCATACATTCATAGTGTAACGCGTATCAGTGCGATTACTATGGCGTGGGTTTTAATGATGACATATACGTTGCTATATGATCAAGTAAATTCAACAGACATCGTGAAAGTTTCCGTTTTGTCTGACCTCATGAGCGAGGGAAAATCAAGCGTAGCGACAACAGTAGTTATCTGCATTTCCCGACTAATTCTTTTGGTTACATTGGAAAACATAAAACAAATAACAGCACGCAGATTGTCAGATTGTTTCTGATTACTTACATAACAAATTTATGTATATAAACTATCCCTCCGTCAACGACATCCACCTCTGAAAATCCCACGTAGTGTTCACGCCATTTCCTAAAAGACCGTCACCGGTAGTGATGGCATATGGAAGTAAACATTGTTGTACATAATAGGTAATTTCTTTGAGGTGAAAATTAGTAACTCGGCATCCAGCGGGTTTATTGATCTTATCTAGTTTGCATTATCATCATCGCCTTGATAATCCACAAATATAGCAGAAACCTTTTGGTGTAGGGTCACATAAGTTATGAGTGGTAAGCGGTACGTTTGGTGACGTCAATAATGACCGTTGTATGATGTATTAATGCACCACTGTGATCATGAGAATTGACAAAATGCATTGATTCGATGCTAAAAAGGTGCTACTCGAGGGAGTGTAAGAGACAGATTATGGCACTCGTGCCTGCCAGATGCCATTTATCTTACAACGAGGTGTTTCAAAACGTCTAACGAGCGTGGTAATCTCTATATCACAACGTTCTCCGTATGGGCGAGAAATCTAAATTGTGCTTAAGATATTCTGTATTTTCTTATATTTACATCAGTTAAATTATTTCCTGCAATTGCATTTTAAAATATCTATAATATTCACATTTGCTAGAAGTATCTAGAATGGATTTCCATGTTTGAAAGTACATGTAAAAATGTCTTTTTTCGATATAAACATAGAATGATTCTCTGAGAAATACTGGCTGTCCAAAATATAACCATACCCACATTTATAAAGTAGACATTTATATTCGCCAGTATATCTTTTTAGCTTGGATGCTTGCACTACACCTATGTTGGTTCCATGATAATTTACTTGAAAGTAGCACACCAAGAGATTTATAGGTTTCAGTTTGAAGTAAATGTCCACGAAAGTACCACTTTTCATTATTTGACAGTGTATTTCCTTTGCTAAATACATCATTTTTGTCCTATCCAAATTAACATTACGTTTCCACGTATCGCAGTGCTATTCGAGCTTATTTATCAGTACTTGAGAACATAATTCTTTCATCTGCTAATAGTAACATGAATATTGTTTTTTTAATTACAGGTTGTAAT
Organism: Haliotis rufescens; assembly: GCF_023055435.1. Lineage (NCBI taxonomy): Eukaryota > Metazoa > Mollusca > Gastropoda > Lepetellida > Haliotidae > Haliotis > Haliotis rufescens. Next base: position 24,729,780 of record NW_025963824.1, on the reverse strand, counting down.
TGTATACCATCATCATAATTTCTTTTGATTTGAGCTGCAATCTCATTGATGAAAATACCTAGCAAAAAAGGGCTCAATACACATCCTTGGCGTACACTATGATAAACACATGATTTGACTTCCTCATGAAAACTACATAACAATTTGCCAATTTCATTACTGACACCATGTAAATTAAATAGATACCATCAGTTGTCCCTAAACACTGAATCGAATGCTTTAGAAAAGTCGACATATATAGTGTACAATTTTCATGTTAACAATGAATATGCCTGTCTATGAGTGCCTGGAGAAGAACCAAATAATCAGTGGTAGTCAAAATCCTGTTTGCTCTTCGATCTTATCAAGGGTGTTCGACCACAATACGAACAATACTAATCAATATCTTACTAAATATACTGGTACATTGAATCCCCTATAATTTTCAACCTCTGTCACTGAGCCTTTCTTGTGAATTGGAATGGTAGGACCAAGAGTCCAATCGTTTTTAAGTAAGAGGTATCCATCATTGTGTTAAATAATATTTCCAAATACGGCAGGATGTCATGAAGAGAGTATTTAAAGAAATCAAATATTAGTCCATCAATTCTGTTACTCAGATTTTTAATAGCGGATTTAATTTCTTCTTTTGAGATAAGGGAATCTAATATTTGTGTTGCAAAATTGGTTTCATCACTATAAAAATGCAAGTTGTCTGCGGAATCATCACCTTTCAGAAGATATTTGAAGTCATTAAACCACTCATGAATTTTTCTGTTACTTTTGATTTTCTTTCTTTTTGCTAATAGTTTTCAAGGTCATCTAAAATTGTTTTGATGAACTGATATTTTCTTCTAGTTTCTATCCATGATTTTTTAAAAATTTTTTTTTCTGCAAATAGCTTTATATACTCTTAAAAAAAGAAAGGCAATACGGATATTTTTGGCCATAAAAGCAAAATTAGGGGACCAAGAGGTGCAAAATGAAGAGGTTAAATGTGTTATAGTATCAGTGACAAATTTCCCAGATACAAATGATCACAAGGACATGCAAACCATTAGTCGGAAAAACGCACCCAGTGCATTAAGAAAAGGGCCATGGAGCCGCACTATGAACGGTATTAAAGTGCGGGGGTTTTGATTGCCTGGGACCTGCGTCAATCGAACAGTGGCAGTTCAACAACATGCCAAGATTAACAGAAGTGCAGGACAGGTTTGGTCCATATCAATCCAGGGCAATCTTATGGTTCAACGATACATCAAAGAAATTCTCTCACCACACGTCCCCAATCGCAACCAGCGGCAACGGTGTATTCCAACAGGACAACGTTTAGCTGCATGCAGCACGGATCACAAGAGCCTGTCTACACAACAATGTTGATGTTCTCCCCTGGCCCTCCAGATCCCCGGATTTGAACCCGATAGAGCACCTGTGGGATAAATTGGAAAGACGGCTCCGCCGACGTCAACCACAACCCCAGGCGTTGCAGCAGTTGGCTTTTGCGTTTCAGGCCGAGTGGGATACCATTCCCCAAGATGTGATTCGCATACTCATCTCTTCCCTAGGCAGGAGATGTCAGGCCGATAATGTTTTCCTCATAAAGGTGATTATGACATACATCTGCACTAAGTTAAAAAGAAGTGGCCCAGTCACAACCCTTCCAGAATGCCCTCAAAGTCGGACCACAACTACCCATTTGATGTTTAACAGAGACTCATCCCTCCAAAATAATGAACCAGAACCATTTGACACAAAACATATTTTTTAACTTCGCTCACACCTATTCATGGAGATATGACAACTCCATTTTTGGATATTTATAACAGGAAAATCATTATGAGTTGGGCCCACTAAATAACGTATGTTTATTATTTTATCATTAATTCAAATTTACAAACATTAATTTTCGAAGAAAAATGTTTGCATGATTTCTATGTAAACCTGCCAGCGGACTTTCAATAACTCAAAGTGTGAAGAGACAGCTGTTAAGTAACAAGTCATTGACGTTACGTTAAACGCTATTACGTCACATGAGCACAACTGACGGGACACAATGGAGGATTTGAAGAAAAGTGATAAATGGTCTGTTTGATGTGTTTTTTAACTCAGGGGTTTATGTTACTTGAACATCAGTTACATTAAACATAGAGCGGTTGGATAAACGCTGACCCGGGTCGACCCCCTCATGGTCCATTTCTGTATACCCCCTCGTGATATGGTTGGAGTATTTCTAAACTAGCAACGTGAACCCCCACGTTCAACACACAGGTATTAAAGGAGGTTAGAAGTTTCAGCTGGTCACGGGAACATTGCAACGATCTCATTCCTAAAGAAAACAATGACACATGAGCAGTGTGTAAGCGGGGGTTGTCCTTCCATATCACAATACAGGCTACGGTGTTCCGGTGGTCACTTTTCGACATTAAATAAATATACAAACACATAAAGATTAATAATAAGCTGGACGAAAATGATATTAGTAGAGATATGATCAGACTTACCCGTTGCTTGCTGTGGTTAGAGCTGGGAGGCCCGCACTTGTAACAAGGAAGGGAATTGTACAAAACCTAATCACTCATATATTGAAACTGGTTTGCCAGGTTTACCGTCAGTGTTGAAACAGGAGAAGGTAGCGATGCATGAAGTCAAGCGTACATACTCACCGAGGGAATGAAATAATGATGTTGTGACGTTTTTGTTTATTTCGCTCACATACATATAAAATAACATCAATATTGGTTTTGGATTAGGTAACACTGCGTTCTAGCTTGATTCATAACCACGTGTACAAGTGTGTTATGTTTAAAAAGTAAGTAAAGATTTCTACAGAGCACCAATTGTTCCCCGCCATTTAATGTCATATGCAGAGGAAGGATGTGTTAGCAGTGGGAGGAGAGGATTGGTGTCAAGTACTAATTGGTTGTTATTAATGAAGTTATCTTTGAAAATCACAAGAAAAGTGTCTTTAAATGGCAAGTACAAGGAAAACCAATCAACCAAGAAAACACACTCCGGCTGTCATATGGAATATACCCACTGTTAGTACCAATGATATATAAAATAATAGAGTACAAGTCCTATATAGATAACACAAGAAATGTCATTCTAAAACGTTCTTTGGCAGCAAATATCAGTCTTTCAGGTCAAAATGTTGGCTGTGTTAAAGAAAACAAACTTTTGAAATAGTAAAAACAAAAAATGTTATGAATCCACAGTAAATAAACTTCAGTCCAAATGTAAAAAATATGTTCACGCATTCATTAAGGATTCCCATTTAGAACATACAGGTTGGTCAAGTCATCTACAAATATTGAGAATTGTAAAAACAAATCTTAAAGGTCACATTTCTCAAAACTTCGATTAAGCAATCACAAGCTATAAATTGAAACTGGTAAATATACAAAAACACCAACCACATTAGAACAACGTCCCTTCTCAATCATGAAAAGAATTTGGGACACTCTGTTAAAAGGACCCAATCTTTATAACTTTTACCAACAGTTATCCAGAAACAATTTCCAAGATCTGTTATCATATCTATAATTTTTAACAAATTTCTTGTATGTTCAACATTACCATAGTTTTGCTGAATTCTCATATTGTTTTTATATAATAATAATAAAATTGTTTTAAAATATAATTGTTATAATGTACCTCCTTTGTATTTTAAATGGACATGTGTGTTTTGCACTTATTGTGCATATATTTTGAAGTTTTGTGATAGTGTAATATTGCCGCTGTTTCTTCATGGAATGTTACGCAATACATATCTCATCAAAAACATTTTTGTTGTATGATAGTTTGTTATAGTTTTGTATGGGGGCACGGTTGGCCCAATCGCCTAAGGCGCTGCATTCGTTATGCAGAGTTGTGTCCCTGGCACACAAGAAACTTATGACAGTGTGTTCGAATCCCGGTTGGCCCGATTATGTGAACGTCTAAGGCCTGCATCACTTCGGGCTTTCCTCCCATGACACACTGACACGCCATGGAATACTATTCAAAGTGGCGTTAAACCAAACACACTCACTCATTGCTCTTGTGTACGGTTCCGTTTGGTTAACTCGGTTTGTGTTGTAATTACTTTCGGTTTAGATTTGAAGTATGTTCAGAAGAATGCTGCTATATTCAACCCAAACATCGTGAATATACCATGCATCCGTATTAATGTTTAAGAAAATAATTTCAAACTACAGTCAAACCTGTTGATTTTCTATGTATCAAGAAGCAAATCACGTATATGGTTGATAGGTTGGAAAGGGTTATAATATTTAGTTGAAATTTCACATTTGTAATGAAACATATATCTATGGGTTATGTCTGAATTTGCAGCACCGATCTATTAATCTTACCACTTTTACAGGTGTTATGATCGAGTAAGGTGTGACAATGGAGCCAGTAGAATACCGAGCAGTGATTAGGTTTTTATATTTGAAAGATTGCACACCAAAAGAAACTTTCAATGAAATGAAAGCAACTTATGGGGAAGATGCCCCATCATATGACGTTGTTAAACACTGGCATCGCCAGTTCAAGTGTTGTCGGACATCTGTGGAAACAGCTGCCGTTCCTGGTCAACCCCATTCAGCCATTGATGAGGACACTATCCATCAAGTGGAGACCGCCATTTTGGCAGACCGACGTATAACTGTTCGCCAGTTAGCACAAGATGTCAAGATCAGTGTAGGGTCTGTGGACAAAATCATCCATGCTCACGGTGTTTTTGGACCAGCACGGAGTAGTGACGATAGATTTCTTGGCAAAGGGTACCACAATTACAGGAGCTTATTATGCTTCACTGCTGCGGATATTGCGGGACGCTATCAAGCTTAAGAGGCGTGGCATGCTGACCAAGGGTGTCCGTCTCCTGCAAGACAATGCTCCAGTACACAACTCTCATGTTGCCCAGACAGAAGCGCGGTCCTGTGGCTATGAAATCCTTCCACATCCTCCTTACTCTCCTGACCTTGCACCATCTGACTTCCACCTCTTTCCAACCATGAAGTCATTTTTGAAGGGAAAACGTTTCACAGATGATGAAACACTGATTTCTGAAGTCAAGTCCTGGTTTGAGATGCAAAATGAGGGCTTTTACAAGCGAGGTCGCCATAGTTGCATAAAACGATGGGAGAAGTGTGTAACTCTTGGTGGTTCCTATGTGGAGAAAGACTAATACCTATGCCAAGTTACTTCCACTAGGTCCATCTGAAGTGGGTGAGTGGAAATCTTTAATGAACACCCCTCGTACGATGTACAGCATTGCAAGGTGAGTGCGTGATAAAGCTCTATACTACGGCTAGAGCTAAAGGAGATAATCGCTTAATGCGCAATAGTATATTCTTACAAAATATAGACCAGTTAACTTTAGCAAAAGGATATATATTTCCCCTAAACATTTTTACCTTTTTTATAAACCAAATGTACAAATTGCATGGATTATCTACATTAAGAAACATGACTAAATCACAGAATGTGACAGGCGATTAGTGAAAACATGTCCGGATTAAGTCACTCCCATTTCATTTTTAAGAAAACCCCTCCAATTTCTTTAGAGAAACCAAAATGGCGCTCTCCTTCAGTCAGTCAGTGTTACAACATTTAAGGCGTTATTAATTCTTTTTTGGTAGACATGTGACTGGCGACTATGTTTGTTGTGAGAGGCGATCCGCGACTAAAGGGATCGGGTGCACGTGGTCAGGCTTGATGACTTGTTTTGATGCATGTCACCGTATCCTAATTGCAGGGTTGGTGCTCTTGATATTTATCACTGGATTGTCAGGTCCGAAATCCTTTATTTACAGACCTATATACTGGAAAATTGCTGAGCGCGGCGTTAAACCACAAACAAAACAAAAACAATGAAATGTCCGTGGCAAACTGGCCGAGAGAGCCGAGGGTGAGAAATATAACACATAACTGATTTTATCATATAATGGGTAGATTTCTCGGCAGGATAAAGCCAACGGATAAAAACGATATCCGTTGGGGTCATATGCGGATAGAGATGCAAATATCAAAGGTCAAGTAGGGACTACTTTCACTGATTATAAAGAAACTATGGCGTCACCCTCGTCATTCGGCGATCGAGTCTGAATTAACCATCAGGAATCTGGATAAACTAAAGGGATAATTGCTATCATTATCAAAAGAACAGTCTAACATACTGAAAATCAGTCTAACTGTGATGTAGCTGAGGCATTTTATAAGTGTTGGCAACTTTGGAGATATAAATTTCGAAACAATTTTGCGAGGGTACGAGGCCTAGCCAAGCAGGATCAGTAGCCATATCTGTGCTTGTAGACCTCTGCGGCTTGAAATCTTTTCCACAAATTAAAATATTTGGATTTGGCCGAAATATGTTTGAGTTGTTACCTTGTTCCGTTTTGTCGCTGAGTGTACATCTGACTACACTTCTTAATATGACAGGACAGACCGACTGTTAACAACGCCTGGCCGTGGCCGTGACGTCTCATGGACTAGGGTTAGAGTAGCTTCTCTTTGACAAAGGGCAGTTACTCTAGCGGACAGACCGATGGATTGCCGCAAAAGGCAATTAAAAACAACTGTTGTTTTGCGTATATGTTGCTTCGCCACTGTATAAGAAACATATTTCAGTTGGAACTATATTGGCTACTGTCACTGTCTGACTGACACATCACTTTTCCGGTGACGTAATAAATATTAATGCGCGCATTCCAGGAATACTCGCAATGTTTCGGTAATGTTTTGAGAGGGGGAAAGCGATTTTGAAGCACACAATTAAAGACTGACATTATATGATAAAAGGTTATCACGCTTGTGTGTTTGGGGATGGTAAATATCCTGTATTAGGAATAAACACTATGTATTTAGGTCGCCAAGGCTCGCTAAATACAATGTTTATTCCTAATGCAGGATATATATCCATCCCCAAACACACTCGCGTGATAACCTCTATACATCCAAAACATGGAATAATCAAACGTGACACCGTCAAACAGAACATCTACTAAAAAAGGTAGAATAGGTCTTCAGCAACCCATACTTGACGTAAAAGGTGACTATGCTTGTCGTAAAAGGCGACTAACGAGATCGGGTGGTCAGGCTCGCTGACTTGGTTTGATGCATGTCAACAATTGCGTGGATCGTGCTCATGATATTAATCACAGGATTGTCTGGTCCAGACTCGATTATTTACAGACCGCCGTCATATAGCTGGTATAATACTGAGTGCGGCGTAAAACAACAAACCAAACAACCAACCAACTTAAATGCAGAAAGACAATATATATCGGGTGGTGGGATTTTGCAGCTACATCTAAAAAACTAGAAACTTTTTTGTCATTAAAAGTATGAACCAAAATATACGTTTAAATATTTCACCAAAAAAGCTTGCATACCCGTGAAGATCCGGGGTAGAATAGATCTTCAGTAACACATGCTTGCCGTGAAAGGCGTTAATGCTTGTCGTAAGAGACGACTAACGGGATCGGGTGGTCAGGCTCTCTGACTTGGTTAATACGTGTCATCTATCCCAATTGCGTCATCGATGCTCATGATGCCAATCACTGGATTGTATGATCCTGACTCGATTATTTACAGACCGCCATCATATAGCTTGAATTGCTGAGTGCGGCGATAAACAACAAACCAACCAACCGAAAAAGCTTGCAACAATATTTATTTTTGTGTGGCTAACAATTGACAATTCCTATAAAATCATACGCTCTGTGAAATCTTTGACAAAGTTGTACCTGAAAATTTGTAAAATGTATATATAGACATCAATGGCTGGAGCTGCTGGAATATTGCTCGACATGACAGGAAAGTTGACCATGAGAAAGTTAAAGTAATCCCTTGTCATACAGTCTTGTGGATAGCCTTGTCGCTCTGAATCTTTATGCATAGATCTATTATGAAACAGATGAGGCGTTTTCACTGGTCTCTTTTATGTTTAGCTCATGTCTGTAACCAGAAGAAACGACTTGGCAATTTGACCGTTAATGAACGATATCAGATTTTTGATATACCTGAAACTGAAGTTAAACTTCTTGGCCAATTTCCCTTGTATTGATATTGTCAATCCGAACAGAAATTCCTAATCATCTGTACAAAGATATAGATTAGCAAGAAGCGGATTGTATATCATATGCTGTGCTTCGTCATTGATGTAACGACCCGTGAAGATTCCGGGGTAGAATAGGTCTTCAGCAACCCATGCTTGCCGTAAAAGGTGACTATGCTTGTCGTAAAAGGCGACTAACGGGATCGGGTGCTTTGGCTCGCTGACTTGATACATGTCATCGATCCCAATTGCGTGGATCGATGCTCATGATATCAATCACGGCTTGTCTGGTCCAGAGTCGATTATTTACAGACCGCCGTCATATAGCTTGAATATTGCTGAGTGCGGCGTTAAACAACAAACAAACCAACCAACCAAATCACTGATGTAACCATCCTTATTATTGTGTAAAGGAAACGAAGTCCTATCAGATGACGGAAACACCGTGAGATACGCTTCTGTTCTGGCTGGCAGGTAAACGGATATGTGTTTTCGATCCTGTAGATAACGCTTGTCCTACTTCCTTGTCAGCTTTGCGATTTCCTCGCAAAAAAACACGTACGAGCCTATCTTTGTAAAACAACTACCAAGTAGTTCGAAGTTTGTTTCTTTGTTGTTTAACGCCGCACTCAGCAATATTGCAGCTTTATGACGGCGGTCTGTCAATAATCGAGTCTGGCCAAGACAATCAAGTAATAGATAGCTTTGGGATATGATGACATGCATCAACCAAGTCAGCGAGCCTGACCACCCGATCCCGTTAGACGCCTCTTACGACAAGCATGGGTTGCTGATGACCTTTTCTACCCCGGATCTTCAGGGGTCCCGTGCCTCAGAAATTTCGTAATAAGGTGAGGACCTGGAAGCCCGGCATCGAGACAATAGGAAGAACAAATGCCAGAAACATCGCCCATTTGCTGGATCGGAGACATCTGTTGGTTGTTGGTTTGTTGTTTAACGCCGCACTCAGCAATATTCCAGCTATATGACGGCGGTCTGTAAATAATCGAGTCTGGACCAGACAATCAAATGATAGAAATCATGAGCATCGATCCACGCAATTGGGATCGATGACATGCATCAACCAAGTCAGCGAGCCTGACCACCCGATCCCGTTAGTCGCCTTTTACGACAAGCACAGTCAACCAACTGTCATGTGCGTGAAAATGGATTTCAACATTATTTTCATCAAGCTTATTCAGGTCGCTGGCTGCACAAATCACCCTCTCTTGTAAACTACTTCGGCATGAACACATGTTTTGTCTCGAAGCTCAAAGCAACAATGTTTATCTCAGATACATTTTTTGTCTCCATCCATGACGAGCATCTGTCATGATGTCAATGCCTCAAAAATCTTCCTGGGCAGTTGAATTCAACAATGTAATACACACGGCCTCATACACGGCGTCATCACAAGATTCCTTCCAAATACCCACCACGTGATCAGGTTTACGACCTTGGTATGAATTAATAAATTAATTTGCATTTTTAGAAAATAATTTTTTGTCGTGATTATTATTTTTAAAAAACATCATGTACATGGTACTTTTGGATTGCACTGCTGATTTCTTTTATTACTTTCTAAATCTTTTTGTTTTCCCCTTTCTGACTACGCGATCTCCTAGCAACCACGCCCCATGAGCGCATCGAGTTTCTGCTTACGACTGTCAAGAACTTTGCAATTCGTTTGACTTCAATATGAGCAACAAAACATTTTCATGTGAAGCCTAATTTGACGAAGAGTTGTTCGACATAATCAGGGAGCCTTTGGTCATTTCGATTATGACATTGGTGACTTTATCGTGGAGAAAGTTCCAATTCAAGATGACATCATCCCGATTCACAACACGAATCGACAAGATGGCGCCTCTCTTCCCGCCCAGACCCATGAAGATCCGGGGTAGAATTGGTCTTCAGCAACCCATACTTGCCAAAAATCCCATGCTTGCTTTGATCGATGCTCATGATGTCAATCACTTGATTGTCTGGTCCGGACTCGATTATGTACAGTAGACCGCCGTCATATAGCTGGAATATTGCTGAGTGCGACGTTAAACAACCAACCAACCAACCAACCAACTCTTCCCGCCCTTGCAAGTGCAACAGGAACAAATTCCGTGCCGATTCTTAGGACTAGGGAATCAGTGACACAGCGAGATTTCACTGTCGAACCAGATGAAGCCGAATATGTATGTTCACACTTCTTTTGTCAACCATGCGTGACATGGCACAGGCAATCGCAGTTAGGGAATGGTGCGGCCACCTTGTTGCAGAAATTCGTCGATTCGAACACATTACTTCTGGACTGAGCTAAATAAACGAAGTGTTTGGAGAGATCGTAGACACTTGGACTTGAAGAAACGGATATTAAACGTTGCTGCAGATGAAGGATTGGTGTGGACAAAACGGGAAAGGGATCCCAGATTGTATTTTAAAACTTGTGCGCGAAGTGTATCCAAATACTCCGAAAAAAAAAACATGGAACAAGTGTGGATCTAATGATCAAACTCATTTTTGTGTGAAAGAAAAGGAAATTCAAAATTAAAGTTGTCTTTGAATATGTGTATTGGAGTTTTCGTTTATCGTAAGTACAATATTATCTGGATACGCCTTATGTAGGTAAAAAACATCAAGTATATTTCGTGACATATTCATCTATTGTAGTCAAACTGAGACATATTGGCGCAACTTCTGGTGCTTCAAATTAGGCCCCTTACTAATTTATAAACACTAGTTGAAAAATCTGTGTAATAATTTAAGTTTTATAAATATAATCTGATTATTGAGTGGCCCAGATCTAACTGTTGAATGCAAGTGACCAAAACTGAACAAATATCTGTAATTTTCGAATCTGAAAGAATCGTGTCTTCAATTTCGTATTTAAGTATCGTTACTGTTACATTAACCGAAATTGATGTTCTGCTGCTGTTCTGCCGTAAAAATATACAACACAATACACTTTGACCCCCACATACATTGCATGTGTACACATGACCATGTGCTTTGCTATTTATATCGCAACCGTAAATGAGTTCCGCCCACTGTGTTTGATGCTGTCGCCAAACACGATCGATTCCATTTTTTTATGATAAAACTACAGAAAATTTATTGACATATCTAGAAATGGAGCCATTTGTTGTATCCATGGTTTGTCATTCAAGCTGATACGAAGTTTGAAGTCAATGGTGATCTTGTTCCCGTATGGTTTTCAAGAAGCTTCTCCCGACACTCGGTTATGTTTACATTGTCATTCACTGTTCGAAACTGAAACACCGCCACCTTGCGGGCTATTTATAGTCAGGGTGGGGCTTTAACACGTAAACAGTCAGTTGATCCTACTGTTATCGTGAGATGAGTGAGACGTTGAGATTGCAGGTAATTGCGGATACAAAATATAAGGAAAAACGGATAAGGTAACAATTAGCGTATCTTGTTGCAATATTGCGGAAGAGTTTAAATCTCTCACATACGCCTACATGTATCCAGGAAAGGCAACATGGAATTTCACATATCAATAGAATCACCAGTAATACCTAGCAGCATGGGTTAAAATCAGAGTAAGTGTTCACACAATGCCATTTAGAAAGTGGTCAATTGTAACAAATGTTATATTTGGGATAACACTTTCTTAGTAAAGTAGATATTCTCGACCATGGGAGCCGAACCCATTTACACTTGTCAGAGGGGTACACAAAGTACGGGATCTAGACTACCATTTGTTGGACTTTCATTTTGTGGAAGCATCGGTGGCTGAGTAGGGTTAGATCGCTGACTTTGTTTGTTGGGGATTAGGTGCCTCACTCTGGCAGTGTTGGTTCGAATCCCGGACGGGACTCAACCCCCCAAATACGAGTATCGGTACCTTACTGAGAATTTGTTATCCCAGATAAAACAGTTCTTACAGAGTGAGTGTATAGAAAAGGAGGCAAATTTAATCAAGGGTCGTTAGTTATACTTTCTTTGGATACCTTCAATGAAATAGCCTGCCGTGAAGATCCGGGGGTAGAATAGGTCTTCAGCAACCCATGCTTGCCGTAGAAGGCGACTATGCTTGTCGTAAGAGGCGACTAATCGAGTCTGGCCAAGACGATCCAGTTATAGATAGCATGAGCATCGATACATGCTATTGAGATACGATGACATGCTTTGTTTGTTTGTTGTTTAACGCCGCACTCAGCAATATTACAGTTGTATGGTACCCGTGAAGATTCCGGGGTAGAATAGGTCTTCAGCAACCCATGCTTACCGTAAAAGGTGACTATGCTTGTCGTATAAGGCGACGAACGGGATCGGTTGGTCAGGCGCGCTGACTTGGTTGATGCATGTCATTGATCCCAATTGGGTGGATCGATGCTCATGATATCAATCACTGGGTTGTCTGGGCCAGACTCGATTATTTACAGACCGCCGTCATATTGCTGGAATATTGTTGAGTGCGGCGTTAAACAACAAACCAACCAACCAACCAACCAACCAGTCTGTCTTTACTAATCTCATAAATTAAACATTGTTTGTTTATGGTTACATGGTTGGTTTTAACATCAATCGGCTGGCGAAGATAGCTTTTGATGTGAGACCCGTGGCCGTCATATAGCAGGAGAGTTTTCTTGTCACTTCCGATTTTGGCATACTTCACAAAATGTCATGTTAAATATCGTTGAAATATTTCTATACTGGACCATCCTGTCTCGCTAACAGTTCCACATGTTCCAACTGTCATTCCCGCTAAGAGATAATCGCACATGCATGACCCAGGGAAAATGAAAAAAGTAGAATCTTCAGACCCAATGCATTGTCGCATCCCAAAACAGTGACTGTAGAGGATTTCAATTGGAACCACGTCTGTAGATCCACCGATTTGCGGTGGATAATGTGCGAGATTGATTCTGTGACCCGTGAAGATCCGGGGTAGAATAGGTCTTCAGCAACCCATGCTTGCCGTTAAAGGCTACTATTCTTGTCGTAAGAGGCAACTAACGGGAGCGGCTGTTCAGGCTCGCTGACTTGGTTGATGCATGTCATTGATCCCAATTTAAGTGAATCGAGATATCAATCACTGGATTGTCTGGTCCAGACTCGATTATTTACAGACCGCCGTCACATACCTGGAATATTGCTGAGTGCGGCGTTAAACAACAAACCAACCAACCAGTCCAGATTTGAAGAGGTCATTATGAGACGAATTCGTATTGGCCACAACAGATATACATGTACACATGAGTATTTATTAAAAGGTAAGGATTCTCCATTTTGTATCCCTTGTGATGAGAGAATCACGGTAAAGCATGTTCTGTATTGATATTGACATCACAAGGGATAAACATTTCAAATCATCAACTATCAAGGATCTTTTTAATGGTATAAGTTCTAATTTAATTATTGTTTTTTTTAAGGAAATTGAATTGTTTGAACATTTTTGATTAATATGTTTTGAAATTGGCTATATGTCATTTTAGAATTTGGTAGATTAAATTTGCAAAATGAGATCGTTGTGACTGTATTCTTGAAGGGGGTTAAAGTAATATAAAATTATTGTCCCCCTGAAAGAGTATATAAGTTCAACGTTATTCAAAGTACATTTGGGTCTACCCCATTTTTAATCGTAGTATATTTGTTAGTTTTAATTGATAGCTACAATTGACTATAAACACCAGCGGCTGAAGACTTGGTTTAAATCATGCTGGGGAGCCCCAGTATGGTGGCCTATCATAGGTTGCTGGCGATCTCTAGCCCGTTTTTATCATGTTTTGTTATGTATAGTAAAATCATTTTATCGTCACATACTAGTTTTAAATATGTCTGTGATACGCCGACGTCAACCACAACCCAGACGTTGCAGCTGTTGGCTTTTGCGTTGCAGGCCGAGTGGGCTACCATTTCCCAGGATGTGATTCGCATATCTTTCTCTTCACATCTCCCTCTCTATCTATCTATATGTATAAATATACATATAACATGCTATGGTATCTGGAGTAAGAGATTTACCACAACACGGATATGTTTTCATGTCATGAAATCCTTTCCTTACATAGCAAGGAACAATAATACAATGACAAATGAAATGGTCATTTATTTAAATAGCACAACCTATAAGCTGATACATTGTTCACAATATAAAGATGAACGTGTCTATTTGCTTAAATGAGAATAATTGTAATACAAGAAATTAACTACTTAGAATGAACACGTTTGCTATGAAACAATGAGAGAAAATGGAAGTGTAGTTACGACAGAATAATGTTACTATTGAAAACAACATGCTTTACGAATATATGTTTGATCCATTGTATGTGTGGTTAAAACATGTTAAATGTGCATAAGGGGTACGAAAACAACTTTATGAATCTGGTCATTTGTGATAGACATTACAACAATGGGTGTTCCTACTGTTGACACAAAAACTCTGTACGTCCGACGTGGAACTTAATCAATAGGTATCTAAATGGTCTGAAAACGAATCAATCGCCACTCAGAATGCAACATATGCCAATGAATTTGATTATCAATTTTCGGACATATTGGATAAAGATCATCGTATCTTTTCCTTTTGCAATTTCGATTTTCAGTTAATAGGATCAAATTAAATTTATGTGAGATAACATGTCACTGCTCTCTTTTTATACTGGTGTCTCTTACATACTGTGATACCAGAATTGCATGGGTTAATCTATGTGTGATAACATTGTCAGCCAAGTGCATTCTAGAAACGTTAACGTTTTACGTCTTTTAACAATAACCCAGGAAGTTTGTATCGTAAAGATCGGGTGGTCAGGCTTGCTGACTTGGTTGATGCATGTCATAGATCCCAATTGGGTGGATCGATGCTCATGATATCAATCACTGGATTGTCTGGTCCAGGCTCGATTATTTTGCAGACCGCCGTCATATAGCTTGAATATTGCTGAGTGCGGCGTTAAACAACAAACCAACCAATCATACCAAAAGACGTTAAAAGATGGTACTTGTTGTTACCCTGCCTTACCCTCGGCATTAAGGGGCTCAAGTTGTTGTTTGTTGTTTAAAGCCGCACTCAGCAATATTCCAGCTATGTGATTGCGATCTGCCCAGACACTCCAGTGATTGACATCATGAGCATCAAACCACGCAATTGGGATCGATGCTCATGATGTCAATCATGCATCAACCAAGCCAGCGAGCCTGACCACCCGATTCCGTTAGTCGCCTCTCACAACAAGCATAGTCACTAAAAAATGGACTGGTCGGCTTGGAGTCAGTTTACTGTGTCTTAGTGGTGTAGTCATGTTAAATTGCAGCATGGTATCTCAGTGGGCTAGCACTTATAAAATCGGCCTTAGTCTTGACTAGTACAAACAGTCACATACACACACGTGCATGCACGTCGCTATATAAGTACAATAATCCTTATATAGCGACGTTAAACTCCATTTAACCTCACCTCACCTGTAATAATTATACCACAAATTGACATGTGCATTTAGGATGCAGTGTGTTCCTTTATAAAATGCGTCCGTGTCTGTCTGCAGGTGCATGATGAAGATGTATATTTTAACAGTTGCACAGCTGAGAACACATGCATAACTGTAATCATGTCAATAATACAAATATACTGAGATAAAGAACTGACTAAATAGCACCTGAGACATAAAAAGTCTCCCAACAATAAGGTTAAGATCCATGTCGACCCACCCGTGTTACATGTTTGCGTAGACACTGGAAGCTCTGTGGTATTCCTTCACCATGTCGTAACAGAACTTGTACTGATCCTAAAAGAACAAAAGATAACAACTAGAGATAATACATGTTGGCGTCTGCTGATCAACGAGTGATGGTGAACTGAACAGATAACGTATATATGTACTTCAATTAATTTAATACGGCGCGCAACATCGACGCTATCCTATCCTATGCCAATATTGGGGGAATGAAATAAGAGCTCCGAAATATAGTTATGCTATAATTAGCAACGAGCTCATGTTATGCGTTTCATGTTCATACTTTTAGATTTGTTCACTGCAGTTTGAATATACAGGCTGTAAATATGACTACAGGCAAGAAAAGAGTACTGCATTCTCACACTGTAGTTCAAATCAATTTGGTACTTTATTTTAATGACGAATATGTGAAAGGATTTTTCTGAATCATAAGTGTTTTTTAGCGCAAACTAACATAACAAGACAATAGTTTTCATCAGTAAATTAGTATAACTGTGACAACAACGTTCAGTTTCTGTGAGGTCACAATGGGTGTTGGATATAGTACAACGGTGAGGCAGTATTCAGTACTCACATACGACTGGATGAACTGGGGTCTGATACACTGAAGTTCCCGGATGGTCAGGTAAATGTCCACTTCCTTGTCCAGTCTGAGTCTGCTGATGATGTTGAGGATGCTGCAGAACACTCCACACAGTCGGGCACCGTCACTGTAACGAGACCAGGGGGATAGGATGGAACAAACAGTATTGTTTTCTTGTCTTGAACTATACTTCCAAATGTTGTTGCATATTCATCTTTTGTAAGAACTATTTTGAACAGAAACTACTCACGGACAATGCACAAGTGTCTTGTGTTCTTCAGAAGTACCCTTAGTGTCGATCTCATTCACGAACTCCAGCATAGCTTCTGTGCTCCCAGGGATGCAGGATTTCATCTTGTACACTGTGATCAGGCGACTTGAATCGATCTGGAAACCATACACATTACAGTGAACTTGATATTGTTGTAAGTAGCATTCTCGTGGCATCAGTCTTTACGTCTGATCAAGAGTGTATTTATAATGTGCACGATGTAAAGTGATAGATTGTAGTACATGTATACCCCCTGCCCTCAGACACCTACTTTAGTACAAACAAACAACTTTAATGGAGATTGGGTAGTCATGCTCTACAAATCTGCAGCTTTGTGTCCTTTTTTGGGGTTTGATGTGTTGATCCAATTTCATTATAATCAGATAGATCTTAGATCTCGCTTCCGCTAAACAAAGATATGAGGACATCTCATTAAGGGTCACGTCAGAAAGACGTTTTATCCGACCAATCAGAGCGTCGCCTACCAGATCATGAAAAAGACAGTTGGAATCCGATTTCTGATCACGCATGCTCCAAAGATTTAACACGGGGTATTCCAAACGACAATCACAGGTTTTGCTACTGAATCCAGACAATCTAGGTCATCTACTTGCCATTCTAGAATGTTCGTTTGTTGCGTTCTCAAATTTTAAATCGAGAAGTTGTCAAAACAAGTTTCAAAACATAGCCGCCAGTTTGAAACTAAAGCCGCAGAGCATGAGAAAGCTGCCTTTCAGATTGGCTAATGTCGTCTCTTGTCAGTCATTCCATTGGTCGGTCAAAATTCGCGAAAGGTTGGTCTGATGTGACCCTTTACTTCAGCAGAAGCAAAAACTAAGATCTGATTGAATGAGATTGGACCAACACACCACGCCCGATATAAGTGACACCAATTATCAAATTCAGAGACCTTGGCTACCCAATCTGATTTAAATGCCTGAGACAGACTCGATTATCTACAGTACACAGTGACATTGCTAGAATATTGTTGACTATATTCACTCACAGACTTCCTGATACGAAAATGATATGAACTGATATGATGTAATCATATCATCATAAATATTATGTGCTTTAATATGGCACAATATGATTTGACGACTGGTCAATGAGGTCGCACCTCTTCATTCAGTGTTACTGTTATTTGAACGATGGAAAAGATGTCTCTTGTAGTGTCCTCTGTGCTGTGTGTGACTCGGAAAGGTCCCATCTCCAACACTTGATCCTTCATGGGATACAGTCTCTGAAAGGTTAACCTTGAGATGAATGCGAAAATAAATGCATTTGAGATTGTCATTAACTCAAATAAGACATATATGTAGTTCCCAATGATCACCTGCAATTTCGTCACCAAAGAAAACCTACAGACATATCAAAACTGAAAATATTATAAGAAACCACAGTATTTATTTAATTCATCAATGACAACTTATATTGTTTATGAAGCACGTGTTGATAGCATTACATGTACCATATTTGAAGTTTGAAAGAACTGCAAAATAGTATAGGCTACGTTTGTTTACTTCAAATAAACATATTCAGAATAAGGGAAAAAAACAGGGAGCGTTGGATGGTACGTTAATCAAAAATGATCTGAAGTGTTCGCAAACTATTGACCGCGCATTTTATTAGGCTTTCTGCAAGGCTGTTGTTAGGCCCTCATGCCATTTGCAGCAGTGTCTGTTGACTACTTCTTCTTCTGCAGTGTAGTGTGACGAGCTGATGCCCAGGTTTGATGTCACAACTGAACACTATGTTTACAAAAGCGGAGTAAATCCTTGTGTGCGATACCAACCTTATCGTCTTCGAGACAGACAATGGCGAAACAGTCGTGATCATACACCAGTCTCCAAAAGTCAACAACAGTCGGTGTCACTGGTGTCTGGGTTGCTATTATACCTTTGGCACGTGTGGCAGACTGGAGTCAAAACAAATCAAACAATGATCATCGTTATCATGCATGGAACAAACAGTGGCAAAGGGTTTTAACATCAATATGAATACTGAAACAGATCCCTGCAGATAAACACTATAACCATGTGATATTTCATGATTTCTACTGATGCAAAGAAGACAGCAGTCAACTTACTGGAAGCACTACTGCGTTGATGTATTCATTATGGCCTGGCACGGGAGTGGAAAGATAGGGTCGTACATTGTTCGCTGAAAGAATAATGACATTTGTTATTTCATAAAAAAGATATGGTGAGTAATCTTGGGTGTTCCCTAAACTGAACACCGATAGTGTGGTAGTATATATCAGATCTAAACATAGATTACGACGCAAGAACGAACATATATACTCATGGCTCTCTCGTTAAAATGAAGGCGTCTTAGTCAGTTTAATCTTGGTCCTCGTGCTTTGAGGATGGAGTTAGTCTAACCTAAAGTGTAATAATGTTATATTCATCTGACGCAGTCACAGTGATTAGGCAGTGTGTATTTTGTGTCAAAAATTGGAATTGCATATCTTTGTTTGTTATTTCTAAACATTATTAATCCTGTATGACGATTGCACGTACAATCTTGTGGATTCAAATTTTGAACAAGGTGCGTGTTATTTAGAAATAATATTAACTAATAGTACCTAAAAATATCTTAATGTGAATGTGGGTGGATGGAATGCCCGCTGACCGACACAAGTTCCAATTCGTCCTTATGACAGGACTTTGATCCTTCGAACAGATTGCAGAAGGGACAAAATGTTAACATCGAGTCGTTGACTCATAAAATGTCAACACGTAGAAGTATTTTGATACTGACTTCACCTGGTACAATGTCTTGATTCCTGTTTTTGCTTCTGTTCTCTGGGAGTTGAGCTGCAGACACTGCATCATCATCTACGTCCTGCTGAATCGCTTTGAGTGACTGCGGAAACAAGCAATGTAGGGTACGGTGTGTTCATTAATTTCACACATCTTTGATGACTAATTAATATGGGAGAAAACATATATAGACAGTATACATGTAATCCAAGACATTTAATATATATATATATATATATATATATATATATATATATATATATATATATATATATAGTGATTTTAGAAGCTGAAGCACCAGGATTAGCTTTAATAGTTCTGACATTATTAGACAGCTGGGTATTCATTGCATCGGCTTACCTTGACTACATCACATAGAATCACCTAACATCACTGTTGTAACATGATGTTGTTCGTCCCTGTGTATATGTAACCTTAGGTATATAACCATGTCCTACCTACGTGTTTGATACAAGCATCTGTACCAAAACGTGACATAAATAAATAAAAGTTTAAATCCTTCAGTCATTTCCGTCATCACATTCAAGCTGGTTAGATTATTTACGCAAATGTTACTGGTCCAGTCAAAACAGTTAGTGAGAGAGTATGTTTTACACCACTTTTACCAAGAGTCCAGCTATATCACAGAACCGTGACGTGTGAGCATTTTATCCACTTTGCAAAGCCCCCTTCCAACAACACAATAACGCAGCATTATTTCGTGGCCCATTAGCTGTACCTGAAACTGCCTGCTCATCTCCGCCTCTTCGTGTCTGGTGTATGTCAAACCACTTCCAATTGTTCTCTCAAATTCAGCAGAGGTATAATAAGTCCCAATGCTCCCAAGAGCTTCAAGAAGAACATCATGAACAAAGCGGTACTGCTCCTGGAAACATGCAAAACGTGTTTATAAAAAATGTCGTCATTAGAATGTAGTCTCTTTCAATGTGAGTTAAGTGGTTATCATATATAACTGAAAAAGTAACATAATTGTCATGATGCTACCAAACAATAATGTTTAGCCTCTTCACAGTTTGGACTTACCACAGTCTGCACCATGTTCATCCTAGCCTCTCTCATCTTAGACACACACGAGAACACGTTTACTTTGTTCAGAGACTCGGCTTCATCAAAGAGGTTGTCGAGCGCAATGAACGTCCCCGTACGTCCAACGCCAGCGCTGAAGCCATGAAAAAAAAAGTTGCCAGCAAATCAGATATGCAGGTGAGTCATTTGGAGATCAGATACACAGTAGGTCACAAAAAGAAAACAAGAGCAAGTTATTAATTACAAGGCAATTATATACAAAGGTGAAGTACTCGGACATCACAAATACAGTGATGATAAGGAGATACAGAAACTTCAGTCATCAAGGGATCACATATTAGAGAAACGGTATGAACCTATTCTTCATTTCCCATTATGTTCTTGCAGATACGTTTCCCAAGTGTACATGGCAATAATGCGGTAATTCGATATTATTATAGTACAGGAAACTGAGGCACAGGATGTTGTAGAAAAAGATGAAAATGTCTACACACATTCCAACTTATATTAAGCATGGTTTGATATGAATCCTGCAGTTTTGCTGTCAACATAAGGGTAAATCTTTAAAATGAGGATTACATAATATAGGTAAAAAGAATATGTAAAAGTGAAAGGATAAGTGTATCCGACTGTATATCACTGGGTATGCTGGATACATATGAAGGTATAAGGGGTCTTTAGACATCCTCTGGACACGGGTATCGCTGTGCAGGTTTTCAGACGACGAGTTGAATGGCTCAGGATATTTTGTTTCTATTTGAAAGCACAATCATATCTTGGAAATGTCACAGGCAACATACCTGCAGTGAACTACAACAGGTCCGGTAATGTCCTCCTCTGATGACGTCAGACTCCTGTACTGCTTCCAGAAGCCGACCAGAGCCGGCGCAGAAGGAACATCGTGGTCAGGCCAGGACGTGAAGTGAAGCTGCGTCACTGTCCTCTTGTCAGAGGGCTAGAAATAGCATCTCAAATGAAACAGATCTACAGGTCTCATATGGGATGGGGGCGGTCGGGTAGCCTAGTGGTTTAAGCGTTCACTCGTCATGCCGAAGGCCCAGGTTCGATTCCCGACAATGTGTGAAGCCCATTACTGGTGTACCTCGCCGTGATATTGCTGGAGTATTGCTAAAAGCGGCATAAAAGCATACTCACTCATTCACTCACTCATATGGAACAGAGGAAGTGTCAATTCTGATAACAACATATTGCACAACTCCGATTTCCTTAAATTAACTATTTTGAAGTACAAATAATGATAATGATAAAAGCGACAAACCCCTTTTTAATAGCCACAAGAAATATCCAAGATGGTTAACAGTGACTGTCTCATTACCGTTTCATTCTACCGGGTACCCATTCACAGATAGGTAAACAGAGGCATATTTCGAACAAAGTAACATGCCTCAGGAGATGTGCAACCTATGTGCAACATGTGCTTCAGTATCGCGCAGGACCAAAAGACCTACTTTCGTAGAATGGTGAACACTGTATCTTCTGATGGTAAAGTCCGCCCTGACTGTGGCCAACAGTGGCTTGATGACAATGCGACCACATATCTTCTGTTCGTTCTCGTCAGGCCAGTATTGTTCGCACTTTTTCTGTAAAAAAAGTGGATGGTTATGTGCATCCTTGATTTAGACTAACTGCAAAATGTAACGTTTTAACACTTAATGTGTAGGTAATATAATTAATATCTGAAAAGGTCAATAATGCACCTCTGATTCTAATTTTAGACGGCTCCCAAAAACCTATCAGTTATATCGAGGTTGCTCGAGGGAAGACAAAGACATAAAGACGTTTGTTACCACAGATTATTACAAGAGGATTGTGTTCAAGTAAACTCTTTCCTCTTTAGTTTAGCTTACCCTGTTTAGTTCCATGACTCTAGTTAGCATGATGATTATCGATACGTTTTCCTGCCACACCATCCTCCAGAAATCGTTCACAGTGACAGGGTTTGGTCCTGGAATATAATTACCATGACCATGACCATTTTTGAAATAGTGTGTGTCCATGATTAATGAAGAGAGGTATGACTCTGACGTTGGTAGTGTGATGGGGAATTCCGAGTCAGAAGAGGCCGACGCGTGAAGATTCGGGTTAGAACAGGTCTCCAGCAACCCATGCTTTTGGTCTGAAGAGGCGTCTAACGGTATCGGGTGGTCTGGCTCACTGACTTGGTTGATGCATGTCATCATATCCCAATTGTGCGGATCGATGTTCATGATATCAATCACAGGATTGTCTGATCAAGACGCGATCATTTAAAGACCGCCGTCATATATCTGGAATATTGTTGGATGTGGCGTTAACCAACAAACAAATAAACAAACAAACAAACAGAGGAGGTCCTCCAAAATCATGTACGTAAGCAGAACCGTTCACATGTGCATTTTGTAGGATTGCAACGAAGGAAATGATATAGTAATATTGGTCTATAAATGTTTAATAATAACGTTCAAGACATATACCTTGTGCAGCAATGAACACACTGGATTCGGAGAAGCCCTGAAACGTAACAAACGTATTGTGCAGTGACAGATGACGAACACATTATACGAAATTACTTTTCATTCATTTATTTGCAAGGGGCAGTTTTGAATAATATACATTCGGGAATAGCTAACCATTTGATTAAGTGTGGCTTACAGTTATGTAGCTGGCGTGGATATAGTCCCATGTGGCATCACCATCTGGCATCAGAACAACGCGACTGTCGTCATCTGTTCAAAAGAGAAATGAGGATATGTTTTCATTTCAGAGGAAACACTTAATGGAGACACTATTTAGAATTCACACCATTAAGGAATTTGAATTATAAATTTATATTATAGAGCAACGTTAACGCGTTCAAAATAAGGGTTCCTTACCACTGCATGAGACAAATGTGAATATTAGTCAGTATATATCTTCTTCCAATCATTTATATATCACATCAAACGTATTATCTGATATCCTGAAACTTTCATTTACACATGACTGTGACATTCACATATGTAGTAGGTCATATATAGTCAAAATATACAAAAATACTGATCTGGAAAAGGAATGTTCTGCAATCATTATTAACAGGACTACAATGTTCAGCATGCTAAGGCGATAATTTGATAATTGTATGATTCAGATTTCAGTGTGAAAGTGAGAATGTGATGTGTGAACAATTCATATGGAGCCAAAGACTTAATGTATTAAATGGAGCCAGCCATTATTATTTCAAATGGGGTTCGAATCCTATTTAAGTTTTGTTTTTTATTAACCACCACACACAATTACACGCCATTGGAAAACAATACCCCAAAACGTACATGTACGCCTATAATAGACTGTTATATATACACTATTATTTTTCTAAAACTCACATGGAAATAGTTCCAAGAAACGGTTCCTCTTTTTATTTTCAGGTTTTCTCCCTTCGACATGAGCTCCGTGTATTCCGTAACGGAGTAGCTATAAATATAAAACGCCAATGCAAAGGGAATAACCAGGCTCAATTATCTGCCGAAACAGATTCCATTTGGAATACATGGCAAAATAGCTGTGAAACCTTTGTGAATGGACAACTGAAAATCAGCGATAACACCAGGTATTCGCGAAAAGGGTAGGCATGTCCAGCCCTGCCGGTAGCACCAGCCATTCTCACAAAAGTAAGTATTTATTAGCTGACGCCGCATAGCAGTACTCTTGCTGTAAACAAACCAGACAATCGAGTGATCGATGGACCAGATAATCCAGTGACACGGCAGTGCATTTACTGATTTTGTTTCTTGTAAACTAGTAAAACCAATATATTAATTTTAAATTACGTCTTTGTACAAACGAAGAGATTATGCTGCGTAATTACAAGTAAAAAAACCCGTTTAAGAACTAGATTGTTTAGCAAGTGGGATGGGAATAGAAGGGGGAGCAATTTAGTCTCTTGAAAGAATTGCATCCCTGTATTTCATATTGAGTGTGTATCCATGTGGACTGCGTCATAAACAAAGCATGGAGGTAACCCATACGGCACGATTTCGATTGGCCAAACAGTTAGGGATACACATACTTTTGTTTCCTCTGTTGCATGAAGTCAACATGGAAACAAACGAAGCACCAATATTATAGATACCCACACGCCCGAATAACGCCATGATAATGCCGCGCTTTTGCGAAACGAATGAAAATGTGCTTTTAATTTTAGATTACTGCTGTATTTATCAATTTAACCAAGCCCTACCTTGTACTCGTGTTCGAATCCCACGCCTGTCTCTCTGTCCCTGACGTACTGCTTGAGCCTGTCCAGGGACACAGGAGCTGGGACGACGTTGTAGTATGGCTCCGAGTTCTCGTACACGTTGTCTGCAGGAGGCTTTGGTTTCTTAGCAGGCTTTTCAGGTGGCGCAGGTTTACCTGCAGCAGGAGTGTCTTTCTCACCTTAAACAAGAGCAATAAGACATTAATGCAACATCTATGCCCTTAAAAAGATATGCTACTAAATAGGGTGTCTGATGTATTGACTATGAACGTGTACTTATACCCTATGTGTGATGGTTGTATTGAAATGTGTACATGTCAACATACGCGACACGACGTAATTATTATTATCACATTCGGTGTTAGGTACTCCTGCTATAGACAGAGATAAAGCATAGCATGATCATCAGTGCGAGCAGATTGTGGTTCCTGATTTGCTATAAAAGGGAAAATTCTAAAACGAGAATAACAGTTCATAACCGTAGTACTAACATGTAAGGACACACCTTTTACTTTACCGAGAGAAATTGTATTTTCTTCTTCTTGAGACTTCATATTACGTCTTCTGGAACATAAACCATCCTCTGTTTTAATGTGTATGTACATGTTAGTACAATTAATGGTAGTTTCCGTAGAACTAACACTCATTGCATACACGTCTTTAGAAGTGTGGTACAATGTGCAATGCCAAACAACTTTTATAATGTTTATTACTGTCATAGTGTGTTCCGTTGTGTATATTCAAGTAAAACCTTCCATATATGCTTCAGTGGTTGTGTGACTGAATATTGCTTGACGTCAAAGTGAGCAATATTCCGGCTATACGTCACGATCTGTAAAACATCGAGTCTGGCAGGCGGGTGACTGAAGTTAAGATGTTCGGGCCATGCCACCAAGATCATTGTGTCTGACTGTCCGATACAAAACGGTATTTTTAGTATGACACATACCTCTTGATGACGACCAACAGGACTACGAGGATCACTGCCACTAGTACAGCTACAGCCGCGCCACTTATTGCACCAACTGTAGAACTGGATATGGAACCGTCGCCCTTTTGGGAGCTTGTAGACACTATAATATTAAAAAGTCAAAAACATGCTTTGGTTCATGAGTGAGTTATTAAAGTGTTACGTGCGATTAAATTTGATATAACTATTTCATTTCAGGGTAGACTAGGAAAGATATTGGCACTAATTGAAGACGTATTGATATTCCAAAACATTTTCTAACGGTCGCAAATAAATAATATCAAATGTCTTTATTAACGTCTAGAATGAAGGAGTGGAAACTTGTTAAATACCTAAAGCTGTTGATCTACTCACGTTTGCAGGAATCACCCTTGTAGCCTTCCTCGCACCCAAGTATGCATGAGCCATTGGAGGGCTGACATGTCCCATTAAGACAGTTGCCACAGGGATATTGGCAGTTTTCTCCATAGGTGTTGTTGACACACTCTATACCCATGAAAATGTGAAGGCTGATTTTTATGAAACTGTTAGGGAATCAGTTTTACTTCATACTATCATTCAGTTTTCCATTTTGTTTACTGGCTGACGCTGGTACAATTATGTATGTATAATTTGCTTATTGATTGTGCAAGGTATTCTTAAAATATTTGAAGTCAATCCTCATTCCTCATACATGACATGCAAGATTTGGTCGTAACCCTTCTTAGAGAGACCATTACATTTCCAATTCACCATGTGTAACGGAGCATTTTTGGAAGATGCCTTCTCTTTAATTGTTTAAATATTGGCCATGGCTTACCTTGTTGACAGAGTGGACCTTCATAGCCAGGCTGACATCCTTTAGTGCACTTTCCATCTTGTGAGTTGCAGTTGCCTCCCTTGCATTGGCCACAAGCAGAACAGCTGGAACCATAATAGCCATCACCACATTCTGAAAGCAGATGTTGTGATAGGCTTAATGACGCACATTCTGAAAGCAGATGTTGTGATAGGCTTAATGACGCACATTCTGAAAGCAGATGTTGTGAGAGGCTTAATGACGCACATTCTGAAAGCAGATGTTGTGAGAGGCTTAATGACGCACATTCTGAAAGTAGATGTTGTGAGAGGCTTAATGACGCACATTCTGAAAGTAGATGTTGTGATAGGCTTAATGACGCACATTCTGAAAGCAGATGTTGTGATAGGCTTAATGACGCACATTCTGAAAGCAGATGTTGTGAGAGGCTAAATGACGCACATTCTGAAAGTAGATGTTGTGAGAGGCTTAATGACGCACATTCTGAAAGCAGATGTTGTGATAGGCTAAATGACGCACATTCTGAAAGTAGATGTTGTGAGAGGCTTAATGACGCACATTCTGAAAGCAGATGTTGTGATAGGCTTAATGACGCACATTCTGAAAGCAGATGTTGTGATAGGCTTAATGACGCACATTCTGAAAGCAGATGTTGTGAGAGGCTTAATGACGCACATTCTGAAAGCAGATGTTGTGATAGGCTTAATGACGCACATTCGGAAAGAAGATGTTGTGAGAGGCTTAATGACGCAAATTCTGAAAGCAGATGTTGCGAGAGGCTTAATGACCCATATTCTGAAAGCAGATGTTGTGAGAGGCTTATTGACGCGCATTCTGAAAGTAGATGTTGTGAGTGGTTTATTGACGCGCATTCTGAAAGTAGATGTTGTGACAGGCTAAATGATGCACATTATGAAAGTAGATGTTGTGACAGGCTAAATGACGCACATTCTGAAAGCAGATGTTGTGACAGGCTAAATGATGCACTTTCTGAAAGCAGATGTTGTGACAGGCTAAATGATGCACATTATGAAAGTAGATGTTGTGACAGGCTAAATGACGCACATTCTGAAAGCAGATGTTGTGACAGGCTAAATGACGCACATTCTGAAAGCAGATGTTGTGAGAGGTTTAATGACCCATATTCTGAAAGCAGATGTTGTGAGAGGCTTAATGACGCACATTCTGAAAGCAGATGTTGTGACAGGCTTAATGACGCGCATTCTGAAAGTAAATGTTGTGAGTGGCTTATTGACGCCCATTCTGAAAGCAGATGTTGTGAGAGGCTAAATGACGCACATTCTGAAAGCAGATGTTGTGAGAGGCTAAATGACGCACATTCTGAAAGTAGATGTTGTGAGAGGCTTAATGACGCACATTCTGAAAGCAGATGTTGTGATAGGCTAAATGACGCACATTCTGAAAGTAGATGTTGTGAGAGGCTTAATGACGCACATTCTGAAAGCAGATGTTGTGATAGGCTTAATGACGCACATTCTGAAAGCAGATGTTGTGATAGGCTTAATGACGCACATTCTGAAAGCAGATGTTGTGAGAGGCTTAATGACGCACATTCTGAAAGCAGATGTTGTGATAGGCTTAATGACGCACATTCTGAAAGAAGATGTTGTGAGAGGCTTAATGACGCAAATTCTGAAAGCAGATGTTGCGAGAGGCTTAATGACCCATATTCTGAAAGCAGATGTTGTGAGAGGCTTATTGACGCGCATTCTGAAAGTAGATGTTGTGAGTGGTTTATTGACGCGCATTCTGAAAGTAGATGTTGTGAGAGGCTTAATGACGCACATTCTGAAAGCAGATGTTGTGAGAGGCTAAATGACGCACATTCTGAAAGTAGATGTTGTGAGAGGCTTAATGACGCACATTCTGAAAGCAGATGTTGTGAGAGGCTAAATGACGCACATTCTGAAAGCAGATGTTGTGACAGGCTAAATGACGCACATTCTGAAAGCAGATGTTGTGAGAGGTTTAATGACCCATATTCTGAAAGCAGATGTTGTGAGAGGCTTAAGACGCACATTCTGAAAGCAGATGTTGTGATAGGCTTAATGACGCACATTCTGAAAGCAGATGTTGTGATAGGCTTATTGACGCAAATTCTGAAAACAGTTGTTGTGACAGGCTTAATGACGCACATTCTGAAAGCAGATGTTGTGAGTGGCTTATTGACGCACATTCTGAAAGCAGATGTTGTGACAGGCTAAATGACGCTCATTCTGAAAGCAGATGTTGTGACAGGCTAAATGACGCTCATTCTGAAAGCAGATGTTGTGACAGGCTAAATGACGCACATTTTGAAAGCAGATGTTGTGACAGGCTAAATGACGCACATTCTGAAAGCAGATGTTGTGACAGGCTTACTGACGCACATTCTGAAAGCAGATGTTGTGAGAGGTTTAATGACGCACATTCTGAAAGTAGTTTTTGTGACAGGCTAAATGACGCACATTCGGAAAACAGTTGTTGTGACAGGCTAAATGACGCACATTCTGAAAGCAGATATTGTGATAGGCTTAATGACGCACATTCTGAAAGCAGATGTTGTGACAGGCTAAATGACGTACATTCTGAAAGCAGATGTTGTGAGTGGCTTATTGACGCACATTCTGAAAGCAGATGTTGTGACAGGCTAAATGACGCACATTCTGAAAGCAGATGTTGTGAGTGGCTTATTGACGCAAATTCTGAAAGCAGATGTTGTGACAGGCTAAATGACGCACATTTTGAAAGCAGATGTTGTGACAGGCTAAATGACGCACATTCTGAAAGCGGATGTTTTGAGAGGTTTAATGACGCACATTCTGAAAGTAGTTTTTGTGACAGGCTAAATGACGCACATTCGGAAAACAGTTGTTGTGACAGGCTAAATGACGCACATTCTGAAAGCAGATATTGTGATAGGCTTAATGACGCACATTCTGAAAGGAGATATTGACAAAGACTCAGTGACCAAAATTTTGAAAGCAGATATTGTGAGAGGCTTAATGACGCATATTCTGAAACTTGACGCAGATCAAACATTCAATGTCACTCAGCAGGCAGTTATTTTTAATTGAAATGATATAAAATTGTGTGTGGAGTTATTTCCATACTTACTAAAGTGTGATTAAGATAATCTGCCTGAGTATTGGTATTAATCAGGATCTCAGGTATTAAGTCTATTACTATCGGCATTGAGCAATATCTCTAGAAACACACTGATTTTCACTGTTCCATTCGTACACTTTTCACAGCTATTTTGCCATTGACGCCAAATGGAATCTGTTTCGGCGGACAATGAAAACTGGTTATTCTTTTGACGCTGAGTGACGCTTTAGATTTGTTTGTTACACTATTGTGGTTTTTTTGTGAAACGTATCTGGTCTTTGACCATTGTTAATACAATATAAACGTATATATGGAGCTGCTAGACAGTATGATTCTTCACTGAATCATTACTCAAATATAAGTGACAATACTTTTGCCATAATCATGAGAAATCGCTGTCCATTGTACGATTCCCACTATTTCATAGCATGTGCTTATGAAGCTCTATTTATAGCGTTTTGTGCCCTATCGATCGGCCATCCGGTAAAATCACCATCAAGCAAGGCTTCAGGATGAAGTTCAGTGCTGCTTAGTAGGATAGATTGATGGATGATCGAGTTTTTCTTTATTTAAGCTCCAAACATGTACTTCTTATTTTCCATTTTAGTGTCTGTACAGCATGATCAGAAACGTAATTTACACATGTCATTTATTTGAGATAATGTTGCTATATTATTACCTTTACACAAAGGCCCTTTGAAACCATTGCTGCACCCTTCAAGGCAGCTTCCATTCACATGGTGACAAGTTGTTGATGTACGACACTGGCCACAACTTGACGAACAGTTCACTCCAAAAAATGTGTCAGGACACTCTTTTAAAATGGAATAGAATAACCATTTAAAGGCAGAAAGGAGAATAAGTATTACTGTGTAGGAGTGATCATATCATGTTTAACGTTTATCACAAACCTACATCAAACCATAATGCTGTGTATCAGTAAGTACAAATTGGAACTGACATTGTGATGCCAATATAATATATATCTATTTCCACGTATGACCTTATCACTACTTTTTACTATATTGACTCCAGATGAAATAAGATATTTTACCTGTGTTAATGAAAGATAAGTTGTATTCTGAGACGTTTCATTAGATGATATCATAGGCATAAATTCGATTCAGTGCGAAAGATCGCACTGCAGACACTACAATAACCAACATATACAAGTAAATTCATGTTCTCCACAAAGTCGGGATAGAATGTGTCTATGTTGTTACATACTGTCATGGCACAGCGGGCGTTGATATCCAGCCTCACACCCAGTAAAACATGTCCCATCTTGCCTGGAGCAGTTGGTGTTGTCCTGACAGTGTCCACACTCCCTGCAGGGCGACCCGTAGGAACCAGCCGCACATGCTGTGTATCAATAAGTACAATTGCAACTGACATTGTGATGACAAAATATTGTATTTATTCCCATTTGTGATTTAATCACTACTTTTAAATATATTGAATCCAGATGAACTAACATATGTTACCTGTGCTACACAGTGGAGGTCCATATCCAGGTTTACAGCCAGTCAAACATGTCCCATTTAGCACAGAACATGGGGAATCGCCCTTACAGTGTCCACATCCTTGGCAGGGCGGTCCATAGAAGTGAACTGCACACACTGAATGGACGAAGATTATCTTAAAGTCTTGCCTTGAAAGGATGAAATTACCACATCGCATATTGTGTTAATTTTGTTAACAGCCTAAATGACAAAATGCAACATATTTTATCAACAAAATACGTATCATAAGACAATGTTTGTGCAATTTGAAATCGGATTTTTAGTTAAATGTCAGATTAAAATCTTTCGTGCTGAGATTGTTTTGTAACACGGTACATGTATAAAAGGTGGAATGAAGTATGGACTGATTCACGAATGGAGACGTACAGATCAATGTGCAGTCTCGCTCTTGGAACTGCGAGGGTATAACTTCAACTGTAAAATTTCACTTGTTGTAATCGCTTCTTCTCGCAGGTGCTTGGCTGATGTAGAATTCCATTGCCTTCTTGAACTATTTTGAAAGCTACTTGGACATCTTATACGACTTTTTCAGTAAAAACATCATCTCAACAGTGTTCCAAAAGACACTGTTATGAGCCGTTAAGACAATTGTGGTGTACATGCATTTCTCTAATATAAAATCAAACCTAGATACGTTTTGAAGAGATATACAACATATTGAGATACACCTTGCATAACGCGTGCATTGACTCACTGTCTAGCACCTAATTGTAAGTACTAAATAATATCTTGTAGATTCTCAGCTTAACTATATGAATTGGTCTTGATTGAGAAAGAGTTGGAAGATTTAAAAGTGCCCCAGGAGAGTTCACGTGCACATATATCTTATTTATACATTTTGTGGAATTTTCTAATCCTATGGCGGACTGGTTCAATTAGGTTTTGCCACAGTGGATTCTAATATCCAGGTTGACACCCATCACCACATCTCCTATCTGCCGTGTTAGAAAGAGCGTTGCTCCGACAGTGGCCACATTGTGAAGTACACGTGGACCCATAATAACAAGGAACACATGATGTATGGGGATAGGAGTAAGGTAACATTCGGTTAGAAATAGGTACGTTGATCCTACTAGTAAATGCAAGCATTTTCGTTAAACTAGCTTCGATTTCACATTTTCTCAACAACAAAATAAACAAATGACAAACATACACTGATGTGGATCATTTACAATAATATGAATTCAGACCAATCATAATGTTAAGACTAAGGTAAACAATAAAACATCTAGGTAATGTTATAACTAAAAATAAATATGTGGCTAACGCAAAATGTATTGTGACATTTACAGAACTACAATTTCAGAACAATCATATCTAACGAGAGAGACTGTGAAACCCAGCATTTACATTTCTAATTCACCATATGTCAAGAAATATTTTCGGGACCTCTAGTACACACATGCACCCATAACAATCAGGAGTAGAAAATGTATCCAAAGTTTATAAACATCACTCTCGATCCCGGTGTTTAAACCTGCTACGTTTCGCACATGATTTCATTTCGACAAAGAAGATTACTTTGGGGAAAACTATTCTCACTACTTATACGTAATTCCGTTCAAATGACATTACTTCCATTCCAGTTATAAAACAAATAGTGAAAACACATAGCTACGCAGTGCGATTTAGAATTTGAAAATAGAAAGGAAAGTTTATCCTTTTATTATCTTCCATTTAAATGACACCATTACCCATTGATATCTATGCAATTCGACTTTAAACAGAATGTCAAATATTTCTCTATAGCGTTAAGCAGCTACCACATACATTTACACATGCATAATAGCTGTTGAAATGAAATGTCGAAATGTCATAGCCTCAGAGATCATCACCATAAAGTTTTACAGGAGCCCTAAATGTAGATTGGTATTTATTAAAATACAACACTGACCTTCTAAATGTATGGTAAGTATGACACTAGCTAGGTGTTACACATCTTATTTAAACCCACAGCGTGACAGAAGACACCGGGCATTTCAAACGTTGTTAATAGAAACGACCACAATCATTTCCACAATCATAACGTCTCGTCACGATATTGCTGAAATATTGCCGATGTGACGTTAAACTTCAACTCCACAATCATAACAAATTTCATCTACAGACTATATAAAATAACATCTTACTTTTACACAATGGGGGGCTGTAACCCTGTTGACATCCTTGTGTGCATGTTCCATCATCCTTCTTACAGTCCGACATCCCGCTACACTGACCACAAGTGGAGGAACAGTTGACCCCATAATGATGTTGGCCACAATCTGTATGGATAGGGATATATCAACACTTCTTGATGTTATATTATGTGTTTTAGAAGGAAATGATAACGACGTGCACATGAAACACCAAATTAAATCAAAAGTACCAAATTATCTTT
This sequence comes from Haliotis rufescens, assembly GCF_023055435.1. Taxonomy (NCBI): domain Eukaryota; kingdom Metazoa; phylum Mollusca; class Gastropoda; order Lepetellida; family Haliotidae; genus Haliotis; species Haliotis rufescens. Next base: position 24,696,383 of record NW_025963824.1, on the reverse strand, counting down.
TGAACAATGACTTAGTTTATGACTTCACATAAGATATTCCTCACGTAAATGTCTTATCATCACTTATCATCACCGCTACACTGACCACACGTGAAGGAACAGTTGACCCAATAAAGATGTTGGCCACAATCTGTACGGATAGGTAGATAAACACGTCTTTACTTTATGCTCTCTGTTTTAAGAAGGAAAACTTGAATTTATGACTATAGTTACATAAGCCATTAAATGCGAAATTAATGTATTAATTAATGTAAAATTCACTATTATGGCATCAGTTGGCACTGCTTGTGAATGGATTTCCTTTCATCAGATTGTTACAGATAAACAATTGGTACAAAGAGACAATTGTCAAACCTTGCTGGCATCCTGGACCTTGTTTCCCAGTAGCACACCAACTACTACAGTGGCCAGTCTCCTTGTTACACGCTTCAGAGGCAGTGAGACATTGGCACTGTTTGTTACAGTCAGAGCCAAACCAACCATCGTTGCATTCTACAATACACAATACACACACACAATGACATTATATTTCTCAGCTGTGTATCACTGTAGTCATTTGAAAAATCACAATCACAAAACGTTTCACTGTACAAACAATGTGTGTTCAATACAACTTAATTTAGAATTACGTCCCAATTTCACATTGTGTCAAACCTTGCTGGCATCCTGGACCTTGTTTCCCAGCAGCACACCCACTACTACAGTGTCCAGTCTCCTTGTTACACGCTTCAGTTGTATTCTGACACTGGCACTGCTTGTCACAGCCATCTCCAAACCATCCATCGCTGCATTCTACAAGTACACATACTATGAGATGCAAAACAGAGCACATCTCATGGATCAGATCCAAAAGACGTTAGTAATTTGGGATCCATGTAGAACAAATATATCCTGATTATATACTCCGACTAATACCCTTTATACGTAAGTGTTGTTTGGGCTGCATGTACACAGACGCTTGGGCCGTGGACTTTTGGACCAATAGTTGAAACTGAAAAGAGCCCTTTGGGCGAACTTTTCACTACAGTCATGGAAGCCGCGTATTTGGCTGTGCTTTGAGATGGGGGAGTTGTGACATAACTTTATCGGGATAAATTGAACGGTTTCTTCGCCTCGTTCTTTGGTCTCGCAACTGTCCTTTTATAGCCCGATACAATACTGTCATTAAACAGAGTATCTATTACTTATAATTTTATCATTTAAAGACAGCTCTCATTATCATTATCCTATGTTCGTGTTTATATTGCGATGTGTTTATTCAATGCTATAAAATAATAATATGTATTGTTAATAAGTAATATGACATATCACCATGATAACTCACGGAAGATCTGCACCTCACATAGTGTCAGGAAAGTTCCAGTGACACGTATAGATACAGATGAACCACTCAAAGCTTCGCCACACTCTATATTTAGAAGAGTCTGTTGTCCAGACAATGAGTAACACAGTTTGTCACCAACCTTCACCTGAAGGCCCACGTTGCGATCAGTCCCTGTGAACAACAATCATTATGTGATGAGTGAGTGAGTGAGTGAGTTGGGTTTAACGCCGCTTTTAGCATTATTCCAGTTGTATCACGGCGTGTCAGCTTAATGTTGGAGGAAAGCGATGCAGGTCTCAGACATTTACCACTTTGGTGAAACCCACAAGCACGGGTATGGTCCTGACAAACCTAGAAACATAATCTTGGCGAACCGGTATTCGAACCCGAAATCTAGGTTTCTGGCGTGACCAAGGGACGCAACTCTGCATAGCGAATCGCGGCACCTCAGACGACTGAATATTGCTTAGTGGGCGTTCAACAACAAACAATGAAATCTCTTAAGAAAGCGACATATTGTGTAATATTCTGGAATGGGGGCTTAGGATCCTGCGACGACTAAAGGACGCAACGCACGACTACTCCTATTGGTACACACATGTCCCCCTCCTCGTGAACAGGATGTATAATATTTAAACATATGTCAGACTCACTGTCACTACGGAGATATATTCTCATCCGTCTAATCTCCAATGTGGTATTAATGTCAACACGCCACCATGCTCCTGCGGAGGTCGTGTCGCCTGTGTGCGTACAACTTCCATGCCCAAACGTTTGGTCATTGTTGCCATCGACAGCTTTGTCAGATCGAAAGGGGCCACCATATCCTTGTAATTCGCTGCTCTGCGACGTCAACTTTCCACGTGCTATGTTGCCTTTAACGAAATAGATCAAATATTAAAACACAGTCGTACTCAGCAGCATTATCGATCTAGCAAAGTCCGCACTTCGAATGCCGAACACATTGAGCATTTCAAGTTAGAAACATTTTTTTTTCAAAAGAGGTATTGAAAGGTATAGCTCAAAATCAAAACGAAGACAAAACGTACTTTTTACATCGTCGGAGTAAACGAGAACTAAACATACAAATTACCCATGCCTGACGTGATTTGTTACTGTACTGTCAGCTTCACAACGTGGCCAACCTCATTGTGGACATGCCTTTCATTTTCTGCAAACTGATACTTCAACATTTGTTGAAGTTCTCGTTTTTAAACCCTTTCTAGTACATGTTTGGATTTTGCATGTTACCTTTCACTGGTTAGTTGTTGACCACCCGACCTGTATATATCTGATTCAAATTATGCAAATTCATTAATAATTAGGTACTGGTAGATGTGTGCTATTTGGGTGAATCGGTTGTCTGAATATTAAATACGACCCATATCATCAATAAATAAAATAAATTACTATTTTGTTTGATCAGAAATATGTAAACATGTAATAACTGATGTTATTCGACAATATTTCATAATAAAGCAATTGCAAATTTTTGCTGCAGTAAAAGAAAAACATTCATATTGTAATTTTACTCACGCCTTTGGCAGTAACTCCCAAACCAGCCTGGTTGGCACAATGTTCCTGGGCAAGGAGAACCAGGGAAATTCGTGCATCCATTCTGACAGTGACAATCTTTGGTAGAACAAATAGAATGACTACGAGTATCCAATATCTCATCTTCCCGAGGTAACTGACTATAAAAGTCCAGTTTCTACCCTTGCCGAACTAGGCTGGTACTATGGAGTTACATTTTGGCTGGGCTAACGAGTCTATGCATAGTCCAATCAAAATCGCGCACCGAAATCGAAATACGGTTTGTAAAATGTCGTGCAGATTTCGGTCGATTGCAGGATTTGCAAAGCATGTGCACCGCCAACTCGTTGTCAACAGATATTTTCCAAGTCTTTTTATGTTTTTAATCAAGGTGCTCACGTGATTTGATGCACTTCGCTATGTAAAACCCGTTTTATCACAATATAGATCTTGATTATCAATCAGATCGTTTTGACTGGGCGCCACCATTTTGTTTGAGACAAATGCAATGATACGAGAGGTGAAATCTGATTGGTCCATAGGAGAGGCTTAGAAGGAACATAACTCGTAATAACCACTGGTGGCGCTACGATCGATCCCCGGAATTCCAGCCTAGTTCAGCAAGGGTGGAAACTCGACTTTTATAGTCAGTTAACTCCCTTGCCTCGGGAAGATGACAATATCTAAGCATGTCTCTTGTTTAACGTTTCCCTACAATCACCTATTTGTACACCTGTGATAGAGTTATAAAAACAACATACACTCCTCACCTAGGCACAATATGATATCTTGATAATTATGTCTTTTACTTAAAGACTGACTGTGTATTGTTTTCGGATAATTGAGGTATGAATCGAAACACCGATGTGCAAACTGTGTGATTCCGCATTGTAAGAACCTACCTTGTGAGGAGTCCGGCAGTGAGGCAAGTAGTAGAACATATATCAGAAACATCGTCCATGTGCTTGTCCAAAGAAATCTGAAAACAAATTCAGCCGAATTTAGCCAACCAGAACCACTTAACACGTAAACAGCAGGTTGATCTACATTTAACTGTTGGTGCAACTTTGAGATTGCTGGTTAACATAAAATGAATCCATCAAATCAGCTAACCTTGCTGCTCAAACCTTTTAAGATGACAAGTCATTTCCATTTTCGGGAATTAATAATTATTTAAGTTATAATGCTATAGATATCTGCACAAAGGTACTGGTAGATGCATGCATGTTATCGTCATGTCAGTGAGCCTGACCACCCGGTACCGTTAGTCGCCTCTTGTGACAAGCATGGGTTGCTGAAAACAAACACTAACCAAGGTTTTCACGAGGCTGTTTAGGATACAAACAATAAGCATACCAAACAAAAGTTGTCACAGAAGGTGACATACACCGAAGGATGAAGATATATCTCCGCTGACACTGTCCAGATCTTTCAGGAGTTTTGAGGGCTATTTCAGAACAATTCCCTTCATAATATAAATCTTTTTTTCTTTTTTGTGTGTGTCAAACTCAGCACTCAGCACTATTCCAGCTTTATGACGACGGTATAAAAATAATCGATTCATGACCAGACAAATCAGTGATTGGCCATCGTTCTATGACATTGGGACACGATGACATGCAATCACTGTGCAAGCCCACCCGACCCCGTTAGTCAGCTCTTGCGAAAATGTGTGGTCAATATGCACTGTATGAAACCGATTTCTAGTGTCCCCCAGTGTGAACTGGCGAAAAGCGACATTAAACCACACTCATTCACTCACGTACTCACTAATTCACGATACAAAGCATGTATGCATGAGGAATGCATGTCATTGATATAATCATTCTTGTGTCGTTGATATAATCATTCTTGTGATATTATAAAAAACCTTATGACCATGCATATGCAACAACGGATCTTACTATCATATATGTGTTTGTTGATAAATGAGCTAACAATTAAATATGTTGTTCCCGCTCGTGTAAAGTTGCCTCGATCTTCATAGCAGTAATAGCACTAATATGTATGTTTTAAGTTAATGTTCCAGTTCATGACAGAAGCTCCATGCGATAAGCATCTGTTCTGGGTGGTAGTTCAAATGACATGTTTATGTGTGTTTTATACTCAAGTAGACAACGCTTATCTTACTTCCTTGTCAACTTTTCAAATTCATCAATGCGCATCTTGAATAGGAAGGCACATACTTGAAAGGATGTAGGAGGGAGTTCAACTGGAATGTTGTGTCGAGTTAACAAACGCTATTCAGGACAGCCGTGACACATAAAATAGCTGTCACCATTCACGCAGCGAACACGACATGCACAGTGAAACGCGGCACCAACACTACAGTAGCAAAGTGTACATTAAGTATATAAGTTTCCTTCTGTCATCGTAAACATTTTGACATTTACCCCGTACACGCAAGGAACAAACTTGAGGTTTCGTTGATATACTTTTTCTTTAGATGATTTCAAAAAGCGTCATACAACTATAATTTTTGTTTGATCAGGGTTACAGCATTTAAAGAATTGTGTCATATGTTCCCGCGTTTGTCAAAATGAACACTTCACAAACCTTTGCATGTGAAAATGAATAACTTGAAAAACTGCGCGTTATTTTGTTGCTTGTAATCATGGACAAATACATAGACGAGGGTTGTTCCTTTATGTGTATAGATCACAACGCATAAAGCACCTCATGCTAGGATACTGTTTAAAGAAAGTGTTATTTACTTGGGCAAGCGCCTCTGGACATAATGTACCGTAAAATCCTGGATTGTGGAGGGAAACATAAAACATGACGAAGAGAGATCAGGCTAACACAGCATTTAAAGAATTGTGTCATATGTTCCCGCGTTTGTCAAAATGAACACTTCACAAACCTTTGCATGTGAAAATGAATAACTTGAAAAACTGCGCGTTATTTTGTTGCTTGTAATCATGGACAAATACATAGACGAGGGTTGTTCCTTTATGTGTATAGATCACAACGCATAAAGCACCTCATGCTAGGATACTGTTTAAAGAAAGTGTTATTTACTTGGGCAAGCGCCTCTGGACATAATGTACCGTAAAATCCTGGATTGTGGAGGGAAACATAAAACATGACGAAGAGAGATCAGGCTAACACTTTGCGTGTTGTGGATGTATTTGGAGCCTCGCGCCTGAGACCAGGAAGTAATCTGAGTGTTGCATCAAACTGTCCGCCTCTTGAGCATACGACTCTTGACAAGACTAAAGCTGTGTTCAAGGATTGTATCAGTTTAGAAATAGAACATTGTTAAAATATGAAATGTAGAAACACATGAAAAACTCCCTGATTGACGTATAGTTATTTGTTTATTTTCATGTTGCCTTGTTACAAGTATTTCAAGCACCATGGTGACTAAATACAATGAGTGAGTGAGTGAGTTGGGTTTAACGTCCGCTTTTAACAGTATTCCAGTTATATCGCGGCGTGTCAGCTTAATGTGGGAGGAAAGAGCGAAGTGATGCAGGTCTCAGACGTTTACCACTTCGGTGAAACCCACGAGCACGGGTATGGTGCTGACAAACCTAGAAACATAATCGGGGCGAACCGGGATTCGAATCCACAATCATAGGTTTCTGGCGTGTCCAATGGACGCAACTCTGCACAGCGAATCGCGGCGCCTTAGACGACAGGGCCACCCGTGCCCCCTTAAATACAATGAAATAAAAGGGAGGTTTCAAGAAGGAAGTACATATGTTGATATATTGTATGGTTTGAAAGTTGAAATATCAAATATTCAATTAACACCAGTCTACCTGACCAAAGTGTGTGTTAAGTAAAATCAGTTCTGATAAGAGTAGTGTTATATTTTGCTATTTTTTATTCCTTCAATAGCAAAATGTGGTTTCTTCCAAAATTGGGCAAACATTTATAGAATAACCAACCAGGTACGAGTATTTACGGAAAATATGTCAGGAGTGACATATTTTACGCAGTCAGTCGTTCCGAGTGGGTTATTCTATTTATTACCGATAATTATATTAAAGTCGTTTCGAGGGAAAAAAACCCTGTCGCCGATCAGCTGTTTTGTATCAATCCGCGTGTGAAAAAACACTGTCCATTCACTCCCAATCGCATTACTCAATTAACGTGTTGTTACCCGTGAAAAATATAGCTCTGTAAAAAAACTATAAAGATCACATTATTGCAGTTATATTTCTGTCCGATTTACACAGCGTACGCTATCTAGCATTGATAAAGACGACAGGTTTCCAAAAAGGTTCATCAGATTTTTTAATCAAGGCTTGTTTTGACAAGATCTCGTGACTGACAGACAGCCCCCCGTCGTACATCGGCAGAGACATGCATTTCACATTGAGAAGAGGAAACATGGAAAACCTGTCAAATGCACAGAAGTCTTGTTTGTTAGAGAAAAGTGACGAAAAGAAGGTAAACTTTGGAAAGTACGATTGCTGTCACAGTGTCGGAATGAATGGCCCGACTTGACCCAGATATGAGACAGCCGAAACCAGGAATGACAAGAGAACCGGCGTTACATCCGGACAAGTTTAATGAACATCGTGTGTGATTTGAGACAAGTGTGACTGATGGGAAACATGTGCATGTGAGATTTTAGGAGGACTTGTCAAACGCGCTGTTGGAGTGGACAGAGTCAGATGACGGGAGTTTGTTGATATTTTGATGTGATTCATAAAGGTCGAATGCCTGTTGATAACACGGTTGATAACACGGTATCCGGTGCCAAGCTGTCAGCATTCACAGAGTTCGTTTAGGTTAGTTCAATATCGGACACATGATCAGCTCGCTGGGGTAAGTTTTCCTTGCACTTATTTTTGTTTTGATTTCCAAGTCCAGTAAAGTGCATCGATTTCGCAACCACATGTAGGTAATCTTGTCGCTAAGGTAACACTCTTTGCTACCCTTGATCTCCTTCAAAGTCCTTCTGAACCGTCTGATGTGCATGCCGAAATGATAAATTTGCAAAGAATAATGTTTAGTTGCACCTTTCCTGTGTCATTAACCCTCATGGTGCCTGTACGTCAGTCAGCCTGCAAACCGCTCACCGACGTACTGTGCTGACGTCGCGGTTACAAAAACGTATTCATTGTATAAAAAGTGTCATTTCTTATTTTTTCTCACAACGTTACAAAATTCTACGAAATAGTGTATCTTTAGAATGTCTTTCGGAAAGTCTGAATGTTGTTGCAAAATGAATTTGTTTTTATTCTCATGCCATCATTGAAAGTGTGAGTAGTCCTATTTTCGTGTTTTTCTTACCTGTATAGATTTGCGACTAAGTTCATGTCAACTTGTCAAGGTTAGTCTTTTTCCTTGTGTTTTCATTTTCATTGGCAGTTATCGATGTCAACAGCGTTCACAAAGGCAAACCTGTCTGTACTAAGTCCGGTTTTTGGATTCGGTTGGTCGAAACATTCATCGAACAGCAAGTCCTCTAACACAGACGCAAACGCGGACTTTGTGGTAATGATCTTGGCGCACTGGAAACAGTTTCTGGCAACATCACAATCTGAATGTTGAAACTTTAATCTGGCCATATATAGTTTTGACAACAAAGACATTAAATGTGTTCAGAGGTTGAACTAGACGAATATTTCTTCATGTCGGTCAAATCTCCATCCGCTTTAATGAGGTAATATACTTTGACAGGTGTCAAATGGCCAGCAATGTTTATTTACAAACGCAGACATACAATGTAGTTTTGGTTTTTACTGTCAAACGAAAATCATGTGAAATAATGTGGTTCATATGAAACTATGTTTATTGTCTTAAAAATAAACCTCGAGTCAGTGAGATAGTAGCACGTAAAACATATAGAGGGAAAGGCGTGGATTTGTGAATGAATGGGGTGCGAAAAAAATAGTTCTGTTGTCGAATGAAAATTGATCTTTGTTCAACTGACCAATCAGCTTCGAGAATCACTGTGCAAATATAAAAAAGTTCACCATGAATCTACCTTTCTATAAGAGTCTGGAGCATAAACATATAATCAGTGGTAGAGTAAGCTTGTCAGGATCATGTTTGCTCTTCGATCTTATCAAGGGTATCCGACTACAATACTTAGCGTTTGTTAATAATGTTAATGAGTATCTTACTAAATATACTAGTAAGTTGAATCCCCTGTAACCTCTGTCACCGAACCTTTCTTGTGAATTGGAACCATAGTTCCAAGTGTCCAATCTTTTGGAAGAAAGAGGTAGCCATCATTGTATTAAATAATAGTGTCATCAAAATTCAGTTTCGGGGTCCATGTTTCTGTCAAACCAATTATGTCAAATTAGTTTTGAAACTCAAGGCTTACACTCACAACCAGATAACTTTGAGAGCAGTCCTGATATATTCCAAACGACGAGTTTCAAAGCATTAATGATATTATACTAGTAGGTTTAGACGGCGCTCGCTCTATATCCGGACAATGGCCTCGCCCCTATCTCTCTCGGCCCGACACGGGTTGTTTCCGTGACAGTCTCGAGTCAAGTGACCTCTGTATTAACACGTGAAATGTACATATGACGTTGAGGAAGAGACAGTTTATCGTCTTTGTGGAAATAATGTTTGCTTGGGTCTGTCTCTATGCACTGTTTTATGTCAGCGTGTTATCCCGAACTGATGCATGTCTCAGACATATACCACTCTCGGTAAACCCAAGAGCACGGGTATGAGGATGACAAACCAGAGCGAATTGCGGCGCCTTGAACTGCACTAATCTGTATGTTCGGCGACCACGTGTAGACAAAATCGAACAACATATATTTTATATATTTTTTATTTCGTTTTGCTCGTAATTGAAGTGGATAAAATGGTTATAACAAATCGACACATTCTACCCACACGCCAATGGTCATTAGAGCGTAGAAACTGGAGGAAAAGCCGAAGGTTTCCTGTAATATTTCAGGTTCACTCTGGACTTACTGGCATGGAACCGTCCTGACTGTTAAATGTTAAAAGTTGGTTTATAAACATATAGCGAGTGCTCGTAGCGAGTACTAACTTGTGAGGCCTACCTTTAGAATAAAATACCACAAACTTTTCAAACACTGATCATACCCTATGACGTAATTTGTAGTATTTTGTTGCCAGTCACACCGGTGAAACAATGCCCTGTGCCTTCAGGGGTCATCAAGTGTGCATAAGCTCCTCCCAGTGATCTATCATCTCTGTACGCAATGTCATTGGATACGCCCTGCGGTGTTTTGAGTTTTGAGTATTTGTTTACTAATTATAGCCTGCGGCGGCGCATTTTAGAGCAAGCGCTAGTTTACGAAAGCACTTTTATTTTTCATATATTTTTTATTTCGTTTTTCTCGTAATTGAAGTGGATAAAATGGTTATAAATGGGAACTAATATACATTTATTATCTTTTTCGGTTCATTAATTATCATTCTCATGCACAAGAATGCAGTTTATTAGGGATATTATATTGGCGCTGAACACTTCCAAATATCGCCAGTGTTAGGGTAGGTTACCCCGAACTCCCTATCCTCAGCCCTTGCATCCCCTTTACGATCAATCACCCCTTAACGATCATTTGGGTTAGGTACTCGTTTAGTGGCTATTATAGATTATATAGCGGCTTCTAATATTCTTCATACAAAAACGTCGAGTACAAAGGATGAAATGGTTTTGTGTAGAATATTGTGGCTACTGGAAACTATCCTGGAACATTCACACAGGCCACTTTCACCGGCTAGATTGTTTCAGTACTGATTCAAAAGAACTCACCGTTGTGTCATCACTAGTCGTGCTTATTCCTCCCTCGTTCCTCACTATTATCCACATTATCCTTACAGTGTTCCCTACCACACTTTTCTGTGCCAAAAAACAACCGACGAATTGTAAAATACCATATCATTCACGCGTACTCGCGAGGTCGACGTCTGACGTCTGAGGGCGTGTGTGCCAAATGGCATCGGGACCATTCGTAAGTGTCGATAGGCTAAAGTCACGAGACACCATGCCTACCCGTAACCTTCGTAAGTGTCCGTCACCTATTCGACCCTTTTCGTTCAGTTCAACGTCATAGGCATGACTAGTTAAATTTGCACTAAGTTTAACAGTGTGGACGTCGCTCTTGAGACATGTGACCTACGACAGAGATCGTCCTCACTAGAAGTTGTGGTACTGTATTCTAAAGGTGCTCTATGTGATGGTATATGTGGCGTCATTGAGGTAGGTTGTAGGGCGAATGACCGTTAGACGTTAGTCTGATTCGGAGTGCTGCTGTGTGAGCACGTACATGTCTGCTATCGAATATAACCGAACAAACAACATAGTTGTGTCATCACTGGTCACGATTCCGACCTAACATAACGAACGTCTTGACAACGTCAACGTAAGGCAACTTGACAAATATATGGGTGGATCTGTAATTATATGGGGCTGGATCACTATGGCTGCCAGAGCGCCACTGCATATGGTCCATGGAAGCGTATGTGGACAATACTACCGGGACTACGTCACTGTGGTTCTGACCTTTACCTAATAGTCTGGTCCTTCCTTTTCTTTTCGATCCATTACCATCACCCGATACCGTTTTGGAATACTGTAATCATCTGTTACTTTGGAATATCCTCTTCTTTGGGAGTGTATAGCTCCCCATGCTCAGACGAGAGCACGTCTAACCAAATAAAGGTGATTATGACATGCATTTGCCTTACATGAAACACACCAAGTGGACCAGAATGCCCCAAAAGTCGTCCCACAACTTCCTATTTTACCTTTAATATTATAACACTCATTCCTCCATAAATATAAACCAGAACCATTTGACAACCAACGTATCTTTTAACCTCGCTCACACCTGTTCATGGGGATATTTATAATAGGAAAGTCATTATGAGTTGCTTTAGCGGATGTTCCAAACTGGAATCTGAACATGAAACACTTATGTAGGCTCCACTAAATAATGTATGATATTTATATTATAATTATAGACAAATTTACAAAGATTTATTTCGAAGAAAAATGTTTGCATGATATCTATCTAAGCCTGCCAAGTGTGAAGAGACAGTTTATATGTGACAAGGCATTGACGTCACATTAAACGCATTTATGCCACATGAGCACAACGGAGGAGACAATCACAATGCAAGATTTTTAAAACAAGTGATGATAAATGGTCTATTTGATGTGTTTATTTTACTCAGGGGTTAATATTACTTATACACCAGTTACAATAAAAAGGAGCGGGTGGTTAAAACGCTGACCCGAGTTCGATCCCCACATGGCCCATGTCTGGTATAACCCGTCCTGATATAATGGAGTATTGCTGAAAGCGGCCTAAAATCAACCTACACTGATATTTTGCTGAAACGTTGGTCTAGACTGTGAGGCGAAAGGAGGTTGGTGCATGTAATGTCAAATGAGGTCAGGAATTTCAGCTGGTCCGGACAACAATGTGATGATCTCATTCCGGAGTTGTGTGTAAGTGGGCCTTGTCCTACCATATCACTATACAGGCTACGGTGACACAGTGGTCACTTATCAGCATTAAATAAATAAACAAACTCATACAGATTAATAATAAGCTGGATTGTGAAGGATATTGGTAGAGGTATTAGCAGACTTACTTGTTGCTTGCTGTGGCCAGAGCTGGGAGGTCCGCGCTTGTAACAAGGAAGTAAATTTAACGATATTTAATCTCTCTTATAGCCAGGTTTACCATCAGTGTTGAAATAGGAGCAGGAAGCAATGCATTAATTCCAGCGTTCATAATCACCGTGTGACCGAAATGAGGCTCATGCGTCGTAGATGTTTAACTTGCTCACGTATACATAAAATAACATCAATATTGAAATGGGATTAGGTAACACTGCATACTTTCTAGATTGATTCATAACAACATGTAGACATGCATTATGACAATATAACATGGTGTTAAGTGAAAGACATATCAAGCTAAGCAAAGAAAACGTTTGTATCTCCAAGATAGTTAGTCTTGTCCATACCAAGTCCTATGTAGGTGATACTAAGTCCTACGTAGAAGATACTTGGGCGAAAAAAGAAATTCACCGTGGCCCTACTATGCTTCTGGAGTTTTATTATCAGGTGCTCATAAAAAACACGTTTGTTCAACAATTGCTTTGGTTTGATAGGCTGGTATTTTATTTAAGTATTTGTATTTACCTTTCATATCAACTCGCCTTTATTACATTCCTTAACGCATCTTCCCGTGGCAAGAGAGTAACTGACTATAAAAGTCCAGTTTCGTCCCTTGCCGAACTAGGCTGGCATTCCTGGGCTCGATCGTAGCGCCAGCAGTGGCTTTTCGAGTTATGTCCCTTCTCTGCTTCTCCAATGGACCGATCAGATTTTACCTCTCGTATTACTTGTATTTGCTTCAAACAAAATGGCGACGCCCAGTCAAGACGATCTGATCGATGATCAAGATCTTTATTGTGATAAAACGGGTCTTCCATCGCGAAGTGCACCAAATGGTATGAGCACCTTGATTAAGAACATGTTAAGATTGACAACGTGTCGGCGATGCACATGCTTTGCAAATCCTGCAATCGATCGAAATCTCCATGACAGTTTACGAACCGGGTTTCGATTTCATTGCGCGATTTTGATTGGACGATGCATAGACTCGTTAGTCCAGCCAAAATCTAACTCCATAATACCAGCCTAGTTCGGCAAGGGTGGAAACTGGACTTGTATAGTCAGTTAACTCACTTGCCTCGGGAATATATGTAAACGCGGCGCAAAAAAACATACTCGCTCACTCGCATGTTAAAACATCAACGCCAGAGAATAACTAGTTTTGATTATCTGACGAAACAGATTCCATTTGGCGTCAAAGGCAAATTAGCGGTGAAAATTTTATGAATGGATCATTAAAAGTCAGTTATGACACCAGGTGTCCATACCGGTAGCACCCGTCATTAACACAATTTTCACACACAGTGCGTGTTTGTTGCCTGGTGCCGCTGTGAGCAGTGGAGAGGAAGGTACTATACTTAGATGCTTTTGGGGTCAAGTGTCATAGCCTTTGACTAATCAAGCATGGAATGGAACGTCCAAGAATGCATTTAGACTATATTAGACTCTTGACGCCATCAAAAGGACCGCAAATCAATGTGCCAGAAACCAATGATAGTGGGTTCAAATCCCAGATTCGCCCGGTTTGTGTCAACACCATACTCGTGCTCGTGTGCTTCAACAAAGGGGTGACCTCTAAAACCTACACCAATTCGGCTTCCTCGCCCATCAAGCTGGCATGCCAATGTTCACAGCAGCGGTAAAACCAACTCAATAGTCCTAAGGTTGAGTTGCGTCCCTATGACGTGCAGTGGATTCTAAATTCGTAGGTTCGAACGCAAGGTGCAAATCCGAGCAAATGTCTTGAAAGTATGTAAGAGGGAATGCAACTGGAAAGCTATCAGTCTACAGAAATAAACGCTATTCAGGACAGCCTTTATACATAAAATAGCTGTCACCATTCACACTGTGAACACGAAATGCACAGTGAAACGTAGCAGCTACACTGCAGTAGAAAAGCGTACAGTAAGGATTTCCCTTCTATCATCGTAGACATTTTAACATCACCCCCACCCCCGTACACTAAAGGACGACACTCATGCGGTGAAACAATATATACAACTTCAGCTGCAGGATTCTGCAATATGACATTAATTGATAAGGGTTACAGCATTAAGACATTGTGTCACACGTTGACGCGATAGGGATATTCCTTTTGGTGTACAAATCACGACACACAAGGCACCCTGCTTCGATACTGTTTAAAGAAAGCGATATTAATAAAAAACCTGGAAAAAGGGGAAAACTAACATAAATAAGAGAGATTAGACTTACCCTTTGCGTGTTGTGGACGTGTTTGGGACCAGGAAGTAATCTGACTGTTGAATAAAACTGTACGCCTCTCAAAAATGTTTACCCTCTTTCACAGGATGAAATCAGTTTAGAAAAATAATACTGTTGAAAATGAAACTCGCTGTTTTATGCATTGTTCTTTGTTAACAGGTATCGAGAAGGAAATACATATTTTAATACAATGTATGGTTTGAAAGATGAAATCTCATATATTCAATTAACAACACCAGTCTACCCCATCAAAGCTTGCCTTAAGTAAAATCAGTTCTGATAAGAGTAGAGATATGTATTTTTATGTTTTTTTCCTTCAACAGCATAACGGTGTTTCTTTCACAATGGGGAAAAATATTAATATATGAAGGATACGTCACTGTGATGTTGTATTGCGATACTTTTCAGGACTTCTCAAATTGAGGATGTGACTTGCAGAAACTACGTCGATAATAGGGATGGGTCGCGCTTGAACAAACATGCACTGCACATTATGCATCTAACCACATTACGCTAGTTTTATGACTACTGCTGCCGCATCTATCTAAGCCTTGTCCCCCGAGGGAACACCTCACTGTGTCCTCACCTATTGTTATGGGGTACAGGTGTAGTCAGCCGTGGTTAAGTGGGTAATAATAGGGGGACTACCTATAGTCTGTTGCATGTCTGCAAGCATATATTTCATTAAATTGCATCTATTTCATACTGATAGATTACGTATTGCATTTTAAATTCACTTTACAGCAGAAATATTCAGTTCACTTGAACGACAACACCTTTGTTGTCTCCTGGGCGGTTGTGGACGTCACGATAGGTGGTGATGATGTTGATTGTCGCCGGACAGTCCTTCCTGCAGCAACGCCAATGTATGGAGGTGTTTCTTCTGTTCTTAATTAGGAATCTGTGTCCGTTGAAAACTAAGTTCTGTCCACCTTGGGAGTTAGCAACAAATCGAACATTAACATGAGCATTAGCCATTTTGTTATGGCAGTATGACTTGCAAATGCCATTTTATACACTTCAAAGATTGACATCAATAACTCATATATAATTTTAATCATCCTTATGCATTTAATCATGTACATGAGAAAACTGTTCACCTATTATCATCAAATAATGTACATGAGAAAACTGTTCACCCAGTCAAAGCACTTCCAGAATGCCCCCAAGTCATACCACAACTACCCATTTGATGTTTAACAGTAAAACACTCATCCCTTCAAGAATATGAACAAGAACCATTTGACATCCAACGTATCTTTTAACCTCGCACACACCGATTCATAGTGGTATGACAACTCCATTTACGGATTTCTATAATTTGAGAGTCATTATGAGTTGCTTTAGCAGATTTTCTTGTTTGCTCAACTAAACAACGTATGCTTATTATGGTATCGTTTATTCAAATTTATAAAGATTTATTTTCGAAGAAACATGTTTGCATTACATAAGCCTGCCAGCGGACTTTCAGTAACTCAAAGTGTGAAGAGACAGTTGTTATGTGACAAGGCATTGACGTCACATTAAACACTATTACGTTTCATGAGCACAACTGACGGGACAATCACAAAGCAAAATCTGAAGACAAGTGATGATAAATGGTGTGTTTGAGTTTAATGTATTTTTTTCACTCAGGGGTTTATGTTACTTGAACATCAGTTTCATTAAGCATAGAACGGCTGGTTAAACGAGGGTGGGTAAAACGCTGATCCGGGTTCGATCCCCTCATGGACCATGTCTGGTATACCCCGCCCTGATATGGCTGGAGTATTGCTAAACTAGCAACATGAACCTTCACGTTCAACACACATTAAACGAGGTCACGCCTTTCAGCTGGTCATGGCAACATTGCGATGATCTCAATCCTGAAGATAACAATGAGACACGAATTGTGTGTAAGCTTGCGTTGTCCTACCATATCACTATACAGGCTACTGTGGTCCCTTTTCGGGATTATATATAGAAACACATACAAATTAATAATAAGATGGACCGAGTAGGATATTGTTACAGATATGATTAGACTTACCCGTTGCTTGCTGTGGTCAGAGCTGGGAGCCCCGCATTTGTAACAAGGAAGTAAATTGAACTACCTGTAATATCTCTGATATTTGGAACTGGTTTGCCAGGTTAACCATCAGTGTTTAAACAGGAGCGGGTAGCAATGCAAGAATTCCAGAGTACATACTCGTTGCATCGTTCATGTTTATGTGTTCATGTGTTTACGACGGGTGTCATCTGTGGGGCAGAAAACGCTCCCCTTTTCGTGAACACCTGTTATCATTACTACTCGATAGTGACTCATAAACACAAGCCCATGACATAGTTGGAATCGTCCAATGGACTTTGGTTTAATCATATGTTTATTAATTTTGTCGCTTTTGATTCCTAGCTTGTATCTGTCTCGAAATGTGACACTGTGTTACGTGTCAATTCCCAAACTGAAACGATATGTTAACCAAGAAGTCTGTACGTAAAAGAATTAAGTGTAAACCTAAAAAAGAACCAACAAAGGGTATACAATCAATAATTGTATTACACAATTAAATTGGTTTACAAATCAATATAAATTACTGCATAGCAATTACAATGGCAGTACACAAAAGAGTGGTAGTACAATCTTCAATGGCAATATATAATATCATAGCAGTGGTCAGTGTTATATACAAAAGCAAAATAGCAAAATTCAGTGATAATAATATATATTCACTCAGCAGCAACAATGGCCAAGTTTCCGTGAAAGTGCCCAGGCAGGGAAACCGGGGTGATAAATGATCTTTACACGAAAGCTGGTCTTGTTGTAATATACATGTAATGTGCGGAAATGTGTGATGAGATGAGACAGGCACGCGTCCACTCAACTTATAGAGTCCAACTAGCTTCCAGAACTTTCCACACAGAATACTCCACATGTTTCTGTAAGGCTTGACATACATCAATGCTTTTCCGGAAGTTAACACATGGCACTTACATCTAAATATAGTAACTTCCTCATCACTGCTTACATTAAATAGTACTCCATTCCAAACAACTAATCATTGTTCAAGTGCATTGCAATGAGCTTCTACAGAATCTCAACAAAAACAATGGAATACAGTTACAATCATTGTTTAGCAATAAAATACACTGATATAACAATTGTTACAGTATCAAATATTGACAGAAACACATAAATAACTCTGACTGGAGCATATTCAGGTACTCAATATGTATTATTACTGTCACAACAAGTTCAACATGGTGACTTGTAATAAAGGGGAGTTGTCCAGAAGGAAATACAGATTTGGTGTCATTATATGAAATGAAAGTTAAATGCCAAATATATAAATAAAACATCAGCCCACCTAACCCAAGTTTGCGTTAAACAAACGTGTGTTTTTATGAGCAAAACAACCAGTGCGTTTTTACACATAAAAAACACACGTGTGTGAGTATCATGCTCGTATCAAACACAAGCACATCAGATTGTGCGTCTTACATGAAGATGTACATGTACGTGCAAATTGTGAATCACGACCTTAAAGTCGAGGAGATGTCTTCTCGGATATATATTGAAAGATGCATTATTCAATTTCAGAATAAAATTAGTTTTATTTAACAATTACTTTCCCCCGTCAGTATAGTATATAGCAAATGCTTTCATTTCATTCATATATCAATAGTTCAATTTAAGAATGACTGTTGGTATATATGAATAAAAAAAACGATGTGCAAACTTTTTGAATCCGCGTAGGTCAGCTTGGAAAATGAATATGCATGAATTTCGCTAAATGTCCTGCGCATGATGATATATGTCACTGTTTGTTTGAGTAAAAGATCACACATTTTTCATTGCTTTAATCAGTTATTCCAGTTATGTGCATGAATGTCTTAAAAAGGCAACAATGACTGTCCTTTGAAACTCTAATTTGGAAATTGTGCAGAGTTTAAGGTGAAGTACGTCTGACCTGAAGCCAAGCTGTCTAAATACAGTGTTTATATGAACGCATGTATCTTTGTCAATTTTCATTCGGATCTTGGTCCTGTATGGACTCATTTGCATACACGTTCCTCTCAGCAATGACATCATAAACAGACGATTCCCCACGGACCTGCAGAGTTGAGTACTTTTGCATTTGTTCAGCTTTGAGTATCTTCATGCTGCGTCTAATTCTGAAATTTAGGATTAAGTAGCTTATGAACAGCAGCATCGGAAACAGTAACATAAAGTTTACTTTTAAAATATGTTCCTTCAATAGGTGTTGAAACAGTTAAGTTTGGTGATATACACATGTGCGTTGTATTGGATTCCATGTATTACCTGTAGTTATTTGCAGTTGTTATTACTGCATACACACACGAAATGGCCAGAAGGCAACTGACAACAATGAGGCGGATATCTGGAATATTCAAGAAACATGATGTAAGAAATGAAGTAAGGTAATGGAATGAGGCCGTTTATAAACCAAAGAAAATGAAACCTACACAGTGCATGACCTATGTGCGAACCCTTCCACTGCTTTCTATTAAAGCAAAATGCAGATGAGACAGCCACCAGGCGTAAACTTGCTAAGTGTGGACGGTAGTGAAACAGAGGAAAGGTACTGACAAATCATGATCAAGGACCCCCTTCCACGAATCTAAGACACGCACCCGCACACGCACACACACACATACATACGCACACTCACACACACATATGCGTGCACACTGGCGCACGCACAACCTTAGTGGTCAGGATCTACATATAACTGAAACTAATCTACTAGCTATATTGTTACCCTCATGTCCTTGACCCTGATCTGCTTCTGATGCTCCTGCTGCTGTTGTCATTGATTGATGCCCCGTTCTACAATCACCTGTGACTTTATCACACACCTCACACTGGTTCAGGCAGCTGCAGACACCGGAACAGTTGATACCGTAGGTGTAGTCAGCACATTCTGAAAACATGCATACTGTGGATGTATACGTGGCGTTAAATATAGGTAAGCTATATATTTATACTTTATATCAGTGCATAGGAGAAGTAAGAAACAAGGATATTCACCCTTTATCAAACTACGAACAAATAATTTCTCATCACCTTGTATGCACAGAGGTCCCATATATCCTGGTTGGCAATTGCTTTCGCAGCGTCCAGTCTGGGCATCACATGAGCCGTTGATCTGGCAGTGACCGCAAGTATGAAGACAGTCTTCCCCATACCTCCCGGCGATACATGCTATTGAAACAATTGATGTAATTAAAAAATATACTGCCGTGCAAAGAAAGTACACACCCGTGTTTGATGTTGGCTAAAATGAAACAAACAAGCAATGGTTATTCGATGGTGATGTATTTATAACGGGTATTATTGTCACTTTAAATGTATACTTTCTCGGCATATTTCATTTATGCATTGTGGAATATTTCCCATACAACAATGTTAAACATAAGTGCGTTCATTACAGGTGCAATGGTTTCATGAACAATGATAGAACCACAATGTATTTTAAGATATTTAAAGGCGACTTAATGGATCGCTAGGTCAGGTTCGGTGGCTTGATTGATAGTGTTTAGTGTGTATCAAGTACAAATTGAAACTGACATTGTGTATTTATATATGTATTAATATAATGTATTTATTTCCATGTATAATCTAATCACTATGTGTTAATATTATGATTCCAGATTAAATAAGATATATTACCTGTGTTACACAGTAGAGGTTCATATCCAGGTTTACAACCAGTCAGGCATGTCCCATTTAGCACAGAACATGGGGTATCGTCCTTACAGTGCCCACATCCTTGGCAGGGCGGTCCATAGAAGTGAACTGCACACACTGAAAGGACGAAGATTATCTTAAAGCCTTGCCTTGAAAGAATGAAATTACCACATCTCAGGATAGGTTTATTTTTTAAACCGCTTCAATGACAAAATACAACATATTATTTTCTCAACAAAATACGTATCGTAAGACAATGCTTGACATTGGATTATAAGTTGAATGTCAGATTAAAATCTTTCATGGTGAGATTGTTTTGTAACAAGTCACATGTATAAAAGGTGGAATGAAGTATGGACTGATCCACGAATAGAGATGTACGGATCAATGTGCAGTCACTCTCTTGGAACCGCGAGGGTTTAACTTCAACTGTAAAACTTCAATAGTTATAATCGCTTTTTCTCGCAATTGCATGGCTGATGTAGATTTTAACTGCCTTTTTAATTGCCTTCTTGAAAGCAACTTGGACATCTTATACGACTTTTTCAGTACAACATAATCTCTACAATGTTCCAAAAGACACTGTAAAGACAATTATGGTGTAAATACATTTCTCTAACATAAGATCAAACCTAGATTCGTTATAAAGAGATATACAGGACATATAAGAAACATTTTGCATGAAGCGTGGATTGTCTCACTGTCTTGCGCCTAATTGTAAGTACTTAACAATATCTGGTACATTCTCTGCTAAACTATACGGATTGGTCTTGAATGTGAAAGGATGAAAATATTTACAGGTGGCCCAGGGGTGTTCACGTCAACACATATAATAAAAATAATAATAACAATAATATTAAGTCCATTTATAATGCGCCATATTTCATTCATCAAGTTAATGCTGTGTTTCGCTACATAGTTTTAGCATGTAATGATAATGAAAGGGGAGTAGAGTTGATAGTGTTGTCTGTAAAGGTATGTTTTCAGATGAGCCTCAAAGGATGAAAGCGATGGTGACCGCTGAAGACCAGATGGTTGTTTGTTCCATAGCGAGGAAGCACAGCACTGAAAAGATCTCTGACCAAAGGTTTTGAGACGGATTTCCTGGACTTGTAACAGGTGGTTATTCTGAGAACGACGAGATCTTGAAGGGATGTATTTAGGCAGTAGTTTGTGAAGATATAATGGGGCTGTTACCATGTAGCATTTGTAGGCCAGGCTTAGAATTTTGAATTCAATTCTGGTTTTGAGTGGTAACCAGTGCAGCAACATCAGAGCAGGTGTTACTGGAGTCCGTATCTTACAAATACATTTTGTAGATTTTTAATTAGATTGTGATAATAATCAAAATGTAAGATGTAGCTACCTTGATGCAGTGGACAACGAAATAAACAAATGACATGCACACTGATTTGGGTAAGTTTACAGTAATATGAATTCAAACCAATCATTGTGTTAAGACTAAGGTAACAATAAAACATTTAGGTAATGTTATAACTAAGAAATAAATATAAGGCACAATGTATTGTGAAATTTACATAACTACAATTTCAGAACAATCATATGTAAAGAGAGAGAGAGTGTGTGTGACACCCAGAATTACATGTCTAATTCTAATATCAAATGTCAAGAAACATTTTCGCACATGATTACATGTTCGACAAAAGAGATAACTTGAGGGAAAACTATTGTCACAACTTTCGAACATATACGTAATTCCATTCAAATGACATCACTTCCGTTCTAGTGATAAAAAAAATCAGGTTTGTGAAAAGACATCGCCACACAGTGCGATTTGGAATTAGAAAAAAGAAAGGAAAGTCTATGCTTATATGATCTTCCTTTTTAATCTCATCATTTCTTGTTGGGGTATATGCAATTCGACTTCAAACAGAATGTCCCATATTTCTCTACAACGGTCAGCAGCTACCAAATACATTTACACATGCGTAATAGTTGTTGACATGAAATGTCATTGCCTTAGAGATCATCACACTAGTGTTTTACATGAGCCCTTACAATAGAGATAGATATTTATTAAAATACAACACTGACGGATCTTCTAAAGTTATAGTAAGTATGACACTAGCTAGGTGTTACACATCGTATTTAAACCCACAGCGTGACAGAAGACACCGGGCATTCCAAACGTTGTTAATAGAAGCGACAACATTCGTTTCCACAATCATAACGTCTCGTCACGATATGGCTGAAATATTGCCAATGTGACGTTAAACTTTAACTCACCCACTCCAAAATCATAACAAATTTCATCTAAAAGCAGAGTCCATTGCATTATACCGACTTTATATAAAATAACGTCTCACTTTTACAGAAAGGGGGACTGTAACCCTGTTGACATCCTTGTGTGCAGGTTCCATCATCCTTCTTACAGTCCGACGACCCGCTACACTGACCACACGTAGAGGAACACTGAATACCATAATGATATTGGCCACAATCTGTACGGATAAGTAGATAAACACGTCTTGACTTTATACTCTCTGTTTTAAGAAGGAAAACTTGAATTGATGACAACATTTACATAAGCCATTAAGTGCGAAATTAATGTGTTTAACAATTACCGAGTGTAAAATTCACTATGATGGCATCAGTTGGCACTGCTTGTGAATGGATTTCCTTTCATCAGATTGTTACAGATATACAACTGGTACAAAGAGACTTTTGTCAAACCTTGCTGGCATCCTGGACCTTGTTTCCCAGCAGAACATCCACTACTACAGTGGCCAGTCTCCTTGTTACACGCTTCAGAGGCAGTTAGACACTGGCACTGTTTGTTACAGTCAGATCCAAACAAACCATTGTTGCATTCTACAATATACAATACACACACAAGGACATTATATGTTTTTAGCTGTGTTTCACTATTGTCATTTGAAAAATCACAATCACAAAACGTTTTTACTGTACAGACAATGTGTGTTTAATACAACTTAATTTAGAATTACGTTTATACCTAACTTTAAGTGAGAAAATCTACCAGATGGACGATTTCCTAATATCACATTCTGTCATACCTTGCTGACACCCTGGTCCGTGTTTCCCCGCAGCACATCCATTCCTACAGTTGCCAGTCTCCTTGTCACATACTTCAGCTGTATTCTGACACTGACACTGCTTGTCACAGTCATCTCCAAACCATCCATCACTGCATTCTACAAGTACACATACTATGAGATGCAAATCAGAGAACACCTAATGAATCTGATCCAATAGACGTTTGTCATTTGGGACCTATGTAGAATAAATATATCCTGATTATGTACTCCAACTAATACACTTTATACGTCAGTGCTGTTGGGGCTGCATGTACACAGAAGCTTGGGCGTTGGACTTTTGGACCAGTAGTTGAAAGTGAAAAGAGCAAACTGTTCACTACAGAAGCCCATGTGCTACTCATGGAAGCCGCGTATTTGGCTGTGCTTTGAGATATATGGGGGAGGTGTGACATAACCTTATAAATGGAACGGTTTCTTCGCCTCGTTCTTTGTTCTGTCCATTTATACACCGATACAATACTGTCATTAAACCTCTATCTGTTACTTTTAATGTTATTATTTAAAGACAGCTCTCGTTATCATATCCTATGTTCGTGTTTATATTCCAATGTTTTTATTTAATGATATAAAATAATAATATGTACTGCTAATAAGTAAAATAAGATGTCTGCATGACTACTCACGGAATATCTGCACCTCACATAATGTCAGGTAGGGTCCATCGACACTTATTGTTACAGATGAACCATTCAAAGCTTCGCCACATGTAATATTTAAAACAGTTTGTTGTCTGTTGTCTTCAGACAATGTGTAACACAGCTGGTCACCAACCTTCACCTGAAGGCCCACGTTGCGGTCAGTATCTGTGAACAACAAACGTTATGTGATGATACCAGATGTATATAGGTATAATGTGTAACGCCGATTAGGGCCTGGTGGCATGTGTAGCAGCAAGAATGCATGTTTGAATTTATCCTTTTGATGTTGATAATTGTCGATCTATGGCGTCTGAACAAGTTGAATTTAGAAAAACAAGCACAATTTGTAGAACATTGTGAGCAATAGTGTGATGTGATATATTTTCAAGACATCCCTTGGGTTACATAAGAATTGACTTCATATCAAATGTATGTATATAGTTTGTGGCATCAAAGCTGACTTGCTTGATGCATGTCATCACATCCGAATTGCGAAGATCGATGCTCATGATGTCAATTAATGTATTTGTTTGGTCGACACTAGACTATTTACAGACTGTCGCCATATAGTATTGCTGAGTAGGGTGTTCAACAACAAACAATGAAATCTCTTAAGAAAGCGACCAAATGTGTAAAATTCGGGGATGGGGGCTTAGGATCCTGCCATGCCTAAAGGACGCAACGAACGGTACACGGATGCCTCCCTTTTCATGGAGTAGACATATGTCACTCACAGCCATTACGAAGATATATTCTCATCCGTCTAATCTCCAAAGTGGTAGTGAAGTTAACAAGCCAATCTGCTCCACTAGACGTCTTGTCGTCTGTGTGCGTACAACTTTTATCCTCAAACGTTTGGTCAGTATTGCCATCGACAGCCTTGTCTGATGAAGCATAACCATGTCCTTGCAATATGCTGCTCTGCCATGTCGATTGTCCACGTGCTATGTTGCCTTTAACGAAATATATAAAATATCAAAACACAGTCGAACTCAGTGGCACTATCAATCTAGCAAAACCCGCACTTAGAATTCTGAAAACACATTATGCAATTAAACTTAGTTTAGTTTAGTAAAAAGTATAGCTCAAAATGAAAACGAAGACAATGTAACATCGTCGGAGTAAATAAGTACAAAGCATACAAATACCTATGCCTGACAGGTTTGTTACTGTACTGTCAGTTTCACAACGTAGACAATCTCATTGTGGACATTTCGTGCATTTTCTGCAAACTGATACTTCGACATTTGTTGAAGTTCTCGTGTTTAAACCAGTTCAAGGAAATGATTGCAATTTGCATGTAACCTCTGACTGGCTAGTTGTTAACCACTCGACCTATATATATATATATATATATATATATATATATATATATATATATATATATATATATATATATATCTGATGACAAATTATGAAAATTCACAAGTTATTAGGTACAGGTAGTTATGTTGTTGTTATTTGGATATTCACAAATATGAGGTGCCTACAAATTACTATTTTGTTGCATACATAATTTGTATAATTTCATACGCCACGCTCACCATTAGTCCAGCTATATGACGGCGGTCTGCAAATAAACGAGTCTGGACCAGACAATCCAGTGATTGACATCATGAGCATCGATCCAAGCAAATTTGGAAACGATGACATGCATCAACAAAATCAGTGAACCTGACCACCCCCTGACCACGACAAGCATAGTCATATACATGTACATAATTATTGTCTCATATTATAATTTGAGTAATTTATATTTCCAAAATATTCCATAATAAAATAATTGCATATGTTAAGTATTGTCAGAATTTTCATTACTGGATGTTTGCATACAGCCTTCCAAATCAAAACATTTTTATGGTACTTTTACTCACGCTTTTGGCAGTAACTCCCAAACCAGCCTGTTTGGCACGATGTTCCTTGGCAAGGAGAACCAGGGAAACTTGTGCATCCATTCTGACAGTGACAATCTTCTGTAGAAACAAACAGAATGAATACAAGTATCTTATATCCAAATATGTCACTTGTTTAACTTTTCCCTAAAATCTCCTTTTTGTACACCTGTGATATAGTTATACAGCAACATACACTCCTCACCTAGACACGGTATCATAATTTCATAAATTCTTTAACAACACAATGCACAGTTTCTTTATCATCAAGTTACTTCAATTTGATGTATGTAACTTAACATTAATATAAGACTGTATTCACTATGTCTTAGGACCGGAATTCCATTGAAAAGTACACACTGTAAAGATGTGCCTTAGAGTGAATGTTTGAGCGAGGGGACGTTTGAGTGAACAGTGTTACATCGTGACGGAGTATAATCGGGTATGAAGCAGGCCAACTGTTGCCTGACAGCATGACAGTGACCCAAGCCACCTGGCCACCAGCCAAGTCCCGTAGCTTCCACGATGCCCCTTTGTTGGCTCGTGCGACAAGTATAAGGAACTGTAGACCTAGCTTGATTGGGACTCCCCACAGTGCCCATGCCTTAGAAGTTTCGTAATAAGATAGGGACCTACCTTGTGAGGAGTCAGGCAATGAGACAAGAAGTAGAACAAATACCAGAAACATCGTCCATGTGCTTGTCCGAAGATATCTGAAAACAAATTCAGCCAAATTTAGCCAAACAGAACCACTTAACACGTAAACAGCCGGTTGATCTACATTAAATGTTGTTGCAACTTTGAGATTGCTGTTTAACATAAAAAAATGAATTGACAAAATTCTACGTTGTAAGATTGTAAGCCTGTAGTTTATTACTATTACTGTAGGGCATTCACTATTGTTTATGTCAGTTTGCTGCAATGCATCGACCTATGCATGGATGCATTTTGTACTCAGACTAACTTGACCTGTCACACAAATAAATTCTTTTCTCAAATGTCCCCTGTAGACGAATATCTACCAAGTCATTATACTTTTTTCATACTTTTCTTTTGTATAATTGCCTACATCGGCGACTGCTTCCACTGGATGGTGAAGGCTGTTTCTCTGTTTCATCATGATGTGAAACAGACAAGATATGGGTGCTTTAGAGTTGATAAGAGAAGATACCGATGTCTAGGTAAGCTTTTTACATACACACCCCGTTTAGGTTTTTCAGTTCATCGATTAATAAACACTCCTTCCTCTTGGTTTATTAAATTATTGAAGAAACCTTTAAGAGCATTTACGTTTGTGAGCTTATGATGCTAGAACATTTTACACAACTGAATATTTGTTGTCCAATTTGTGAAAGAAATCAACACAGTTTTTTCTCCAATCCATCTTCCTAAAGTATCAGCTCTCTGTGCCTTATGGTTTCTGAGAAAACGATGATTAAATAAGTTCAACTTGTAATCTCATTGCGGCCCCCTACAAAATATCAGTGATTCAGATTCCTAAACATTGTATACATAATTGTAGTGTTGGCAAGGATGGTAAAACAGGTTTGAGAAAATGTAGGGCAGGGTCTATACAAACCTGTGTCAGAAGGAACTCAAATGTACATTGTACATTGTATACTGGTAAACGTTTATCTTACTTCATTGTCAGCATATCGACGGTTCTCATAAACACCCATTCTTGTTGAATAAATACGCTACGCTGGCTGGAAACAACTGTACTCATGCCATGTCAAAACTAACACGTGCTGTCTGCTTACAGACACCTCGGTCCACTGTTCAACTGTTATACTTAGTTAACGTTATATATGTTATTGAATCACTATTTAACATTATGTACCTACCATTTCATAAAAAATATATTTAAGATCTCACACGGATTAAGACTAAAGTACACTTTCCCATATGCTGAAGATATTTTCATCAATAAAGATGATTAAAAGGAGTTTGCGGTACGCATATAAAACCCTCTGAAGAGGCCCATTCGCTTAGCAGTTGACGTTTAACATCAAACACTCATCCCCCATGAATATGAAGCATGAACTATGTGACATCCAACAAATCAGCTAACCTCGCTGCTCACACCTTTTCAGATGGCATGGCATTTCCATTTTCAGGAATGAATAGTTATATAAGTTATAGTGATATAAAAGTTGCATTAGCGGATTTTCCAAACTAGATTTTGAAACTGACATTTTTTGTATGCTCCACTACATAGCACATGCCAATTATACTTCCCTGACCGACTGGTTGCTCCTGTCACACACACATGCAAAGGCAAGTCAAAAGTTCACCTGAAAAAAGCATTGACCCAGGTTCGTTTCCCCACGAGATATCGCTATGATCATGTGTCACAGATGGTCTACACTGTGAGGCGGCATTGGCGCACATTGGCGCTGTTTAGGATATAAACAATATCAATACTAAACAAAAGCTAACATAGAAGGTGACATATCCCGAGAAATTAAGTGACGTCTTCGCTTACACAGTCCAGATCCTTGGGGGGTTTGGAGGACTATTTTAGAACAATTCCCTTCACAATATAAATCTTTCTAAGATGTTTTTTTTTTTGTTATTCAAACGCAGCACAGCACTATTCAAGCTATATGACGGCGGTCCATAAATAATCGAGTCATGACCAGACAAATCAGTGATTGACCTCACGAGCATCGTTCTACGAAATGTAATTAATATGGGGTTAATACGGTAACGAATGTAATTTGAAGACGAAGGTTGTACACGTGAAAGTGGTTGTGTCACGTGGCTATGGTGCAGCGGAGAGGGCAAGGTGAATGAGACACCACTCGAGGCCGTCGCGTCACACTGGCGAGCTGTCTTTGTCTCTCTTAAACATATACATATAAAGATAATCAGTATTTTGGTGTACTACTCGTCTGTGTTGGACCGCCAGTTATTGCATTGGTGCCGAATGGTAGGTAAAACCGTTTGGAAAATTGCCGTAGTGCATGAATGCTGTTTAGCACGGAGAAGGGTGTTGCTTTCCTTCAGTGAGTGATCCCACAGAGAGGTGATTCAGGAGTCGGGACATGGATTTGGATACACAGAAGATACACGTCCAGATAAGTTATCTTTATATTTACAAAAAGAACATTTCGCAGTAATATTTCATATTATTAATAGTTCAAGCATCATTTTAGAAGGATAGTGCAGAATTCGGAATTGTTTGACATTGAATAAAACATTACAGTCGCGTGTCTTCATGTATGATTCTGTAAATAAACCCGCTAGCCTGTCACCAGCGGTAGGCGTTGCCCATGAGTGGAGTATGTTGTCATCGTCAATGTTTTATGTTCGTTTGAAAATAGTGAATTAGAACATAAATTGGGATACAGTGACATGCAACTCACTGAGCAAGACCAACTGATCCCGTTATTCGCCTCTTACGAAAAGGAGGGGTTGCTGAAGACCACTCTAACCCGGAACTTCACAGGTCTAGTATGTACAGAATAACCATGAATGTACAACATTTGGTTCACAAGACATGTTACGTCAAAATAATATGTATGTTTATTTTGTTCTCGTCCCTAGCTGTCTGAGATATTGCCTGTGCGGCGTTATCACAAACAAACGCAATAAGCTGGTTTCAGAGGAAAACTGACATAGATATGATCAGACTTACACCTAGCTTGCTACGATCAGACCTGGGAGGATCGCTCTTGTAACAAGGAAGAATATTGAATGATTACATTAGAGTGGAAAAAGGTAACAATGCATGTTCTAACGCATATAAACTGTATGGTGTAAATGTTGCTACTGTGTTGTAAAGTTTCACATACACAGAAATAGTTTATTCAGGGTTCACACATTACATTGACTGTGTATATACAAAAACTTGATATATAATGTGTAAGTAAGGCCCAGCCATAAGGTTTTTGAGACACAATAAAACAATACATTCATGTGTGTATAAAACATAAGAAGGATGCTGTTCGCATCCTGTACGAAACATAATTATACATGATAATATTAACAAAATGTTTATAAATTAAATCATTGTTTACGTTTATACATCTTATGAAGTGTGCATGCTTATATGACTTGTACATTTTATGTGGGCACATTCTATCTAGAAGAGGGGTTGGTGGTTTGTTAAAGCGTCCAGTTTCTATGGCAAGATGTAAAGATCTGCATCAAAACAAAGCTAAAAGTCGACGGTGGTCCCTATATTTTACATTAAGAACATAGTATTCAACAACATTTTACGCCTCAAATTGCCTGTAGGTTCTAAGCTTACAAATAGAAACTCTAGTAATACCTTGTAGCTTGTGAGAAGGCCAGAGCTTCTGTTATAAACTGAGTTACATATAATCATCATAAGAGTAGTTTTGTTTAGTAGCTTCAATGATGTATACCTCATACAGCCGATGGAGAGAAATACATCCCAAAATTAATTACATCCAAAACAAGAATGAAACAACACTTCTACAATTACTCCAGTTATAAACTCTTCTTTGAAATGTGTGTTTTCATGGACAATACATCACGTCATCTTCGCGAGTAAGCTAAGTAACAGCCGGTTTATAAAGTTTGAACTAATTTTTTGCTTTCATTCAGTGTCCCAATCTTTACATGTTCATCTTCACATCTGGAATTAAACATTTTCTTCCAACAGGTAGACACTCATGTAAAGTGGCATAGTTCTTCATAACACAAGGGACGGTCGAGTAGCCTAGCGGTTTAAGCGTTTGTTCGTCAAGCCGAAGACCCGGTTTCGGGTTCGATTCCTCACATGGGTACAATGAATGAATCCCATTTCTATTGTCCCCCACCGTGAAACGGCTTGAAACAACATAAAACCACACTCACGCACTTATACACAATGAAAAGCATGTTTGTATGAGAAATGTATGTCATTGATATCATCATTCTTACAAACATATATTTGTTTTTGTAGATAAAATGAGTTAATTTAAAATGTTTTTCCATCCCATCTTTAGTTTCCTGGATCTTCATAACACTTACATATGTATGTTTAAAGCTGTCAGTTCCAGTTGATTACGGAAACACCGTGCGAGAAGCTTCTGTTATGGGTGGTAGGTAAATTGACATGTTTATGTGTGTTTAATACTCACGTCGATAACGCTTATTCTACTTCCTCGTCAACGTTTTTACTTCCAAAATATACCAGTTAAAAACTTACCTTTGTCAAACAACTATCCATAACCATAAACTTACCTTTGTCAAACAACTTTCCATAACCATTTGAAACGCAACGTGAGAGCCGACCTCACTAACTTATATGTGTTCATTTGGATGCGGTAACGTATAGTTAAACAATGTTGTAATTGTATTGCATTGTTTCTGTTAAGATTCAGTAGAAGTTCAGAACATTGTACTTCAACAATAAGTAGTTGTCAGGAATGTAAGCAGTGGAGTGGAAGTTACTTTATTTAGATGCTTTCAGGGTCAAGAGTCGTCTGGAATCTTTTAGAACAGCCATAGACTAATCCAGCATGGTACGGAACTTTCTAGAAGGTATTTAGACTATAATAGACTATAGACACCGTCAGTGTGCCAGAAACCAATGCTCGTGGGTTCCAATCCCAGATTCGCCCTGATTGTGTCAACACAATACCCTCGCTCGTCTGCCTTACAAAAGTGGTAACCTCTAACACCTACATCAATTCGGTTTCCTCACCCATCAAGATGGCATGCCATGATAAACTTAAAAACTGTTCAATGCGGCGAAAAACAAACTCACTCACCCTAAAGTTACAAACACCTGCCGAGGAACGTCCCTCAGGCGTGCAGGGATCCAAAGATCGTGGTTTCGAATGAAAGGAGCAAATCCGAGGAAAATGTAATACTAGCATTTTAGCAAGGAAGAGATATATACAATGTTATCTGACTTTGTCCTATTCATATTTGGAATGATAAGCCTAAAATGCATTTGAATGAACTATGCATGTAGTAATGTGCAACTGAAGTAGGAAGGTGGATACTTGAAATCCTGTCACGATATTATCAACAGGTCCACACGTATTATGCAAATGATGTGAAAGGGGCTTCAACTGGAAAGCTATATCTGGCTTTACAAAAAAAACGCTATTCAGGACAGCAGTGACACCTAAACTAGCTGTCACCATTCACGCAGCTAACACGACATGCAAATTGAACGCGGTACATACACTACAGTAGCAAAGCGTACATTTAGTTTCCTTCTGTCATGGCAACATTTTAACATTTACACCGTACACCACAGGAAAAAACACTCATGCGGTGCAACAATATTTTATTTTTTTTAATTTCAGGTTTTTTCAACATATATTTTCTATGAATGTTTCAAAAAGCGTCATATGACTTTAATTGATGCTTCATCAGGGTAACAGCATTTAGGCCTTGTATCATTGTCATGGAGCTGTGCTCCAGAGTCACTTTGACTGGGCAAGGAATTTTTTAATTTCCCCAAAATATAAGGTACTTGACATACGGAGTATCTTGATGCACACTCATTAAAAATGTACTTGATCAAAAGAGTAACTTGACTCCCAACAGTAAATAGGTATTTGACCTAAACCAGACAATCGCCGGAAAATTGGTTATCCACGGAGTACAAGAAAAACGAGGTATGAAAAACCCTAGCTAGTTAGTTCAGCTCAATAAAACCAGAAAAAGTCAGCACAAGATAAAAATTGCCCCGTAATCACATACGAACAAAACCTATCATATATTCGTTTGTTGATAAAATGAGTTAACAATTAAAAATGCTGTTCCCGCTCATGTAAAGTTGCCTCGATCTTTGAAGCACTAAACGTATGTATGTTTTAAGTTGATGTTCCAGTTAATGACAGAAGCATCATGCGATAAGCTTCTGTTCTGGGTGGTAGTTCAAATTACATGTTTATGTGTGTTTAATACTCATGCAGATAACGCTTATCTCACTTCCTTGTCAACTTTTCGACTTCCCTCGCAAATATTACAAAAACATTAGTTTGTCAAACAACTACCAACTTAATCCGTTTTTAAAACTTATCAGTCCATAAATCATTTGAGACGCAACGTGAGAGCCGACCTCACTAACATACACTGTATACCTGTTCATTTGGATACTGGTATATGGCAGTGTGATGTATATTTGAACAATGTTTTAATTATATTGCATTGTTTCTGTTAAGATTCAGCAGAAGTTCAGAAGATTGTATTTGAACAATAAGTAGTTGTCGGGAATGGATTGGAAGTTACTATATTAAGATGATTTTAGGGGTCAAGTGTCATCTGTAATCTTCTAGAACAGTTATAGATTAATCAAGCATGGAACTTTCTGGGAGGTATTTAGATTATATTAGACTATAGACGTCGTCAAAAGGGCCGCAAACCAATGTGCCAGAAACCATTGTTCGTGGATTCGAATCCAAGATTCGTCCTGGTTGTGTCAACACAATACCCCTGCTCGCGTGCTTTGAAAGTATGTAAGAGTGAGTTCAATACTCATCACTGCAACAATAAAACACATTCACTCACCCTAAGGTTCCAAAACATGCTGAGTTTTGTCCCTTAGACGTGCGTGGACCCCAAGAGCCTGATTTCGAATACAAAGTGCAAATCCGAGAAAACGTCATATCAGCATTTGAGTAATGAAGAGATATACAAAAACAATGCTATCTTACTTTGTCCAATTCAAATTTAGAATGATAAAAACGTAAGACTAAAAGGCATCAGAAAGCAGTATAGTTGAATAGACTTTACACGTGTCAATGCGCAACTTGAACAGGAAGGCAAATACTTGAAAGGAGGGAGTTCAAATGGAATGCTATGCCGTGTTAAACCAACGCTATTCAGGACAGCCATGACATATAAAATGGCTGTCACCAGTCACGAACAGGACATGCAAAGTAAAACGCGCACATACACTACCGTAGCAAAGTGTACATTAAGGATATACGTTTCCTTCTATCATCATAAACATTTTAACATTTACCCCGTACACTCAAGGAACAAACTCTCAAGCGGTGTAACAATATATAAAACTTGAGGTCTCTTCAATATACTTCATACGACTTTAATTGTTGTTTGATCAGGGTTACATCATTTAAAGAATTGTGTCATACGTTTCCGCGTTTGTCAAAATGAACACTTGACTAACCTTTGCATGTGAAATAAATAACTTGAAAAACTGCGCGTTATTTCATTACTCTGCTCTTGGACAAATACATAGCCGAGGGATATTCCTTTCTATGGATAAATCACAACGCATAAATCACCCTAATGCTAGGATACTGTTAGGTGTTATTGACATGGGCAAAGCACCTCTTGATATAATGTGTCATAAAAAGCTGGATAATGAGAGTGTTGTATAAAATTGTATGCCTCTTGAGCATACGACTGTCGATAATGTTAAACCTGTTTCCAGTATGGTATCAGTTTAGAAATAGAACATTGTTAATATATCAAATGTAGAAACACATGAATAACTATTTGATTGACGTACGTATAGTTATTTGTTTATTTTCCTGTTGCCTTGTCACAAGTATTGCACGCACCACGGTGACTCAACACAATGCAATGAAAGTGAGTTATCAAGAAGGAAATACATATTTTGATATATTGAATTGTTTGAAAGATGAAATCTCTAATATTTTATTAACAACGCCAGTCGACCTGACCAAAGCTTGAATGAAACTGAATGAAAGGAACATCGCAAAATGAGGACCTTTTTAAAGATCTCACAGTTGCAGCATACTTGTGACGTATTGGAACATTGATAACTGCAGGCGTTAATGGCTGTAAAAATGTGATTCATATAAAACACTCAGGAGAAATTAAAATGACAGTAAAGCACCATTTCGTCTCAACCACAAAATAATTTACCCAGTTTACTTAGATTTTAAACATATTCGTAGCCATTAGTTTGCTGGAATAGCGCTGACACAAAGGACTAATTACAAAAGTACGTCAACCATTATCTTGGCAACTGATTTCTTACAATTATTTCACATTAAGCACAGAATCACCCTACGGAAGTCCGTGTCCGAGTAAGTACATGTTCTTCATTGTTATCATATAAGATTGTGACTGTTGACATGGATTTGTAGTGGGGGTAAGAACAGACGAGCTAACGTTCCACAACAATAACATAGCGTGTGTCAAACATGCTTGCTGCATGCACGATCCAAGGTCACCCCACACATCTGGGTTTCTTACACAACTCGGCAGCCAGCGGGTGCATTGATCTTATCTAGTTGCATTATCATCATCGCCTTGATAATCCACAGATATACAGAAACCTTTTCGTGTAGAGTCACATCATTAAGGAGTGGTAAGCGGTACGTCGGGTGATGTCAAGGCTGACCGTTGTATTATGTATTAATGCGCCACTGTGATCATGAGAATGGACAAAATGCATTGATTCGATGCTAAAAAGGTGAAATTGTAGGGTGTGTAAAAAACAGATTACTGCACTCATGCCTGTCAGATACCATTTATCTTACAACGAGTTTATTTCAAAACCTCTAACGAGCGAAAGCACACGTGTGTAGTAATCTCAATATACCTACTCGTTGTTTGAAAGCGGATCTAAATCGCTTTTGCTCTTTAAATACGTCTTTAAACAACTCGTAAAATAAATGGTATCTGACAGACACTTGTATGGTAATCTCTATACATCAACAGTATCGGTATATGCGAGAAATCGTGTGTAACCTTTTCAATTCTGTTTATTCATGTATAACTGTGTGGCGACAGATCCATAGTGCAGAACGCATGACAATGTGGAACTGGTTAAGATTTTTACAAGGATTCATTTCTTAATATGGCATGGTATATTAATAGAGATATATTTCATAGTGTTTTTGTTCAATATATTTTTTATTTACAACATACAACTTAAACCATTAACATGCATCTAAATTGTGCTAAAGATATATGCATTTTTTTATATTTATATCAGTTAAATAATTTTCTGTATTTGCTTTTTAAAACATCTATAATATTCACATTTACTAGAATATATCTAGAACAGATCTCAATGTTTGACAGTACATGTAAAAAATGACTGTCTTAGTTTCGATATAAACATAGAATGATTCTCAAAGAAACATTGGTTGTCCCAAATATAGCCATACCCACATTTATAAAGTAGAAATTTATATTCCCAATTTTATCTTTTTAGCTTGGATGGCTGCATTACACCTACGTTTGTTCCATGATAATTAACTTGAAAGTATCGCACCAAGCGATTTATAAGAGGTTTCAGTTTGAAGTAAATGCCCCCGAAAGTACCACTTTTCATTATTTGACAGTGTATTTCCTTTGCTGAATACACCATTTTTGTCCTATCCAAATTAACATTAAGTTTCCACATATCGCAGTGCAGTTCGATCTTATTTATCAAGGTTTGTACCTTTTACAGTACTTGAGAACATAATTCTTTCATCTGCAAATAGTAATATGAATATTTTTTTTATAATTACAGGTTGTAATTGTATACCATCATCATAATTTCTTTTGGTTGGAGCTCCAAGCTCATTAATGAAAATAACTAACAAAAAAGGGCTTAATACACATTCTTGGTGTACACCATGATAAACACATGATTTGACTTCCTTATGAAACCTACATAACAATTTTTCCATTTCATTACTGACATCATGTAAATTAAATAGATACCCTCAGTTGCCCCTACACACTAATCGAATGCTTTAGAGAAGTCTACAAATATAGCATACAGTTTTTCATTATAAGAGCCTGGAGAAAAAAATATCATCAGTGGTAGTCAAAATCCTTATCAAGGGTGTCCGTCTACAATACCAATAATGCTAATAAATATCTCACTGAATATACTGGTACATTGAATCCCCTATAGCCTCTGTCCTTTTATTCTGCAAATAGCTTTATACTTGTTTTTTCGAATCAGTATATATTTAGCAAGTGCATCTTTATCCTTTAGTTTCCTGAAATGGTTTAAAAGAGTGCATCTTTCCTTTTTTAAATAATTCACATTCCCAGTCAAACCACAGTTCCATTTTATCAAATATCAAAATATCAAAATTTTCACAAAAGTAAAATGTATCTATGGTGCTCATGATGTAATCAATAATACTTGCCCCGGCATTGCCAACAAATGTCAAGTCACCTTTCCCGAAATCAGGTCCATGTGTACATGTGGACATGTGTACATTTAGAACAGAACATAAATTAATAAAATATTTTCCAAAATTATGAAGAACTGTACCAATTAAATAAAATATGTCTAAGAGAAACTCCCAGTATGAAGTATCCTGGTCATGGAGATATTCAAGTATATCATCCTCCACATTATCTGGCTCTTTACCAGTCAATGCATTGAAGTCAAACCGAAATGTGCACAAAACATCACCTAGAATGTCAAGCAGTTATCCGGAAATAGCAATATACCATTCTCAGATTTAACATTGCTGCTGTACCATGTAGATACTTCTGGGTGAATTATATACACAGTGGTATAACAAACGGTATCAAGTAACAGATATACACCACTTTCTGTGATCCGTGAATTTTTAACTCAATCTATTAGAACCTTTTTCATATTCGACCTGAAAGTCTTACAATATTTGCGATCGTGTCTGCCTTTTTTTAATGTTAGTATTTTCGCAGAACGTATCATCAAAATTCAGTTTCGGGGTCCACGTTTCTGTCAAACCAATTATGGTCACGTGATTTTCGAAACTCACACTAAGGTTTACACTCAAAATCAGATAACTTTGAAAGGAGTCCTGATATATTCCAAACGACGAGTTTCACAGCATTACTTTTACATGTAGGTTCTGTCTTTATCCGAACCCTGGTCACACCCCTATCTCTTCTGTGTCGGTCTCCCACCCCTGCTGTGCTACCTCTTTCACGTACATGAGCAGACAGTTTACCGTCTTTTTGGAAATAATGTTTGCTTGAGTCTTTCTCTTTGCACTGTTTCATTTCTTGAGTGAGTGAGTGAGTGAGTTGGATCTAACGCCGCCTTTTTAACATGGCGTGTATGATGCTGACAAACCTTGAAACAAATTCGGTGCGATGGACGCTGCTCTGCAGAGCGAATTGGGACGCCTTGAACTAATGGGTGACCCACGCCCCCACATCGTGACGTAATCTATTGACCACCATTAACAAATAATAGAAACTGGAGGAATAGCTGACGATTTCGTGTAATGTTTTCAGGTTCACTCTTGAATTACTGGCATGGAACCGTCCTTACTGTGAAATCTTAAACGTTGGTTTGTAAAAATATAACGAAATCTTCTTCTAGCAAGACTCCATTTACGATGGCGGCCCCCAACGACTGCTCGCGTTCGATGTCGTCAGTGTAACATGTGATTGGGCAGTGAAGTTCTATGTGATGGTATATGTGGCGTAAGTGCGGTATGTTTGCTTGGGAATTGACCGTCAGTCGTTACTCTGATCCAAATTGCTGCTGTGTGCGCACGTACATGTCTGTTATCGAATATAAACGAATAACAACATAGTTGTTTCACCACTGGGCATGATTCTGACTTAACATAACGAAGGTCTTGCGAACGTCAACGCAAGGCAGCATGACTAATTTATGGATGGGTATTGATATGAGATGGGACCACTATGACTTTCAGAACTCTATTGTATATCATATCATGCAAGAGTCACTGGACAATACTACCGGAACTACATACAGCCACCAATAGTTGTGCCGTTTGTGCGCCACAATGGTCGACGTCTTAGCGTTCAAGGCGATGCCGGTCGTGCACACGTATCGTAACTGACTACAGCAGCACAACATCACCATGAGTTCGGACCTTTCTCCCAAAGATCATGTCTGGTCCTTCCTTTTCTTTTTCATCTATTACCCTCATTCTAAATCCCTTTGTAGTTCTGTCATCATCTCCTTATCCCTTACTGTTTTGGGAGTGTAAAGCATCCCATGCTCTGAAGATATTGTTCCTCGTAAGGTGATTATGACATAAATCTGCATTAGGTTAAAAAGAAGTGGACCAGTCACAACCCTTCCAGAATGCCCCCAAAGCCGTACCACAACTACCCATTTGATGTTTAACACTAAAACACTGATCTCTCCAAATATATAAACCAGAACCATTTGACATCCAACGTATCTTTTAACCTCACACGCATCGATTCATGGTGATATGACAACTCCAAATACGGATATCTATGATAGGAAAGTCATTGTGAGTTGCTTTAGCGGATTTCTTGAAGGCTCAACTAAATAACGTATGTTTATTTTGGTATCGTTAATTCAAATTTATTTAAAAATGTTTCCATTATCTAAGCCTGTCATCTGATTTTCAGTAACTCAAGGTGAGAGAAGAGAAGAGAAGAGCCAGCTGTTATGTGCCAAGGCATCGAGGTCACATTAAACGCTATTACATCAGCACAACTGACGGGACAATCAACACGCAAGATTTAAAGACAAGTTATAATAAATGGTATGTTTGAGTTTGATGTGTTTTTTTCACTCAGGGTTTTATTTTACTTAAACATAGTTTACATTAAACATAGAGCTACTGTGGTTAAAACGCTGGCCCAGGTTTGATCCCCTCATTGGCCATGTCTGTATACCCCGTACAGATTTGGATGGAGTATTATTAAAAAAAACAAATACTAAAAATACTAAAATAGCAACGTGAACCCTCATGCTCAACACACATGTATAAAATGAGGTTAGAACTTTCAGGTGGTCACGGCAACATTACAATCATCTCAATCCTAAAGTCAACA
The DNA here is from genome assembly GCF_023055435.1 of Haliotis rufescens. Taxonomy (NCBI): domain Eukaryota; kingdom Metazoa; phylum Mollusca; class Gastropoda; order Lepetellida; family Haliotidae; genus Haliotis; species Haliotis rufescens. Next base: position 24,656,711 of record NW_025963824.1, on the reverse strand, counting down.
ATGACACACGAGTTGTGTGTAAGCGGGCGTTGTCCTATAATATTGCTATACAGGCTACGGCGGTCACCTTCAGGCATTAAATAAATAAACAAACACATAAAGATTAATAAAGAGATATGATCAAACTTACCCGATGCTTGCTGTGGTCAGAGCTGGGAGGTCCGCGCTTGTAACAAGGAAGTGAATTGAGCGATATCTTATCTCTCTGATACATGTATATTGAAACTGGTTTGCCAGATTAAACATCAGTGTTGAAACAGGAGCATGTAGCAACCCATAAATTCCAGCGTACATAATCACCGTGTGAGTGAAATAATGTTCATGCGTCGTAGATGTTTATCTTGCTCACATACACATAAAATAACATCAATATTGAAATGGGATTAGGTAACACTGCATGTATTCTAGCTTGATGCATATGCACATGTAGACATGCATTATGACAAATGAATATAGCATGTTAACTGAAAGACATATCAAGCTCAGCAAAGCTCAAGCATGCCAAGATGTAACTGAAATACTGTTCACAGCGGCGATAAAACCAACTCACTCATCCTACAAAATCCTGCTGGGGTGCGTCCCTTTTACGTGCGTGGATCCCAAGATCGTGGTTTCGAATGCAAGGGGTTAAAATCCTAGAAAATAATCACATCACCATTTGAGCAAGGAAGAGATATACATAAACGCTGTCATCTGACTTTGTCCAATTCAAATTTAGAATGATAAAAACGTAAGCCTAAAAGACATCAGATTACAATCTATTCAAATAGACTATACGCGCGTCAAAGTGCGACTTGAATAGGAAGGCACATACTTGAAACGAATGAAAGAGGGAGTTCAACTGGAAAGCTATTTCAAACCACACAAAAAAATCGCTATTCAGGACAGTATGTCTTCAGTTTTCTTCAACTTACTTTATTCTACGAAGTTTTCAAAGAGCGTCATAGGGCTTTTGCTGAAATGTTGTTTGCTGGGGGTTTAGAATTAAATGCCTTGTATGGTAAGTTTCTTCATGTGTCCAAGCGTACACTTTACTAACCTTTGCATGTAGAAATGAATACCTTGAACAAGTTATTTCTTTACTCATACTCATGTACAAATACACAGCCGAGGGATATTCCTTTGTATGGATGGATCACATCGCATAAAACATCCCCTTGCTAGGATACTGTTTAAAGAAAGTGTTATGAACTTGGGCAAGCGCCTCTTGATATGATGTATCGTAAGAAAATGGATTGTGGGGGGAAACATAAAACATGATATGAGACATGAATATGAGAGATGAGGCTAACACTTCGCGTGTTGTGGAGGTTTTTTTGCAGCCTCGCCCTTGAGACCAGGAAGTAATCTGAGTGTTGCATAAAACTGTTCGGCATCGGAATGTGCGACTGTGATGTTGTGCTGCGATACTTTGCAGTCCTTATCTGATTGAGGATGTGACATGCAGAAACTTCCTCGATGATAGCGACGAGTAACACTCTGGGTTGAAGTCGCATTTTCAAACATAAAATTGTTATCATGTTTAAATGTTCTCATTTTGTATGCATTTTAACAACATTACATCAGTATTGTGACTACTGCTGCACATCTGACCATAAATGGACTAATTCACGAAGTGAGATACAGTTTTGATGCAACAGGAATATGTGATTTCAAGGGATAATTTTTATAACAGTGGTTGTAAAAAAATCGCAAAGTAACTTGCTCAGACTAATTAACACTAAATCACTAAGTGAGAGACAACAGTGTTAATACAACCTAGGTATTTGTGATTTCAAGTTAGTTTGAGCCAAAGATTATATTTCGTAACAGTTGATGAGAAAATTGGCTAAAGTAACTGGATCAGACTAATTAACAGTCAACAACTAGTTGGGGCAATTGATGAGTGTTGTTTGATGATCGATTACGTCACTTGGCCGAATTGTATCAAACAGGTATTGTAAACCAGACACTCATATTTCAGTCATTTCCTGAAAGTCATTTCATACACTCATAGTGTAACATGTATCAGTGCAATTACTATGGTGTGGGTTTCAATGATGACATATACGTTGCTATGATCAAGTAAATTCAACAGACATCGTGAAAGTTTCCGTTTTTTGTCTAACCCCGTGACTGAAGCAAAATCAAGCGTAGCGACAACAGTAGTTATCTGCATTTCCCGACTAATTCTTTTGGTTACATTGGAAAACATAAAACAAATAACAGCACGCAGATTGTCAGATTGTTTCTGATTACTTACATAACACATTTATGTATATATACGATCCCTCCGTCAACGACATCCTCCTCTGAAAATCCCACGTAGTGTTCACGCCATTTCCTAAAAGACCGTCACCGGTAGTGATGGCATACGGAAGTAAACATTGTTGTACATAATAGGTAATTTCTTTGAGGTGAAAATTAGTAACTCGGCATCTAGCGGGTTTATTGATCTTATCTAGTTTGCATTATCATCATCGCCTTGATAATCCACAGAAATAGCGGAAACCTTTTGGTGTAGGGTCACATAAGTTATGAGTGGTAAGCAGTACGTTTGGTGACGTCAATAATGACCGTTGTATGATGTATAAATGCACCACTGTGATCAAGACAATGGACAAAATGCATTGATTCGATGCTAAAAAGGTGCTACTTCAGGGTGTGTAAGAGACAGATTACTGCTCTCATAGTGTTTTTGTTCAATATATTTTTTGTTAACAAGATACAACCTCAACCATTAACATGCATCTAAATTGTGCTGAAGATATTCTGCATTTTCTTATATTTGGTTGGTTGGTTGGTTGGTTTGTTGTTTAGCGCCGCACTCAGCAATATTCCAGCTATATGACAGCTATATGAGCCTGACCACCCGATCCTGTTAGTCGCCTTTTACGACAAGCATAGTCGCCTTTTACAGCAATTATGGGTTGTTGAAGACCTATTCTACCCCGCAATCTTCACGGGTCTTCTTATATTTACATCAGTTGAATAATTTCCTGCAATTGCATTTTAAAATATCTATTATATTCACATTTGCTAGAAATATCTAGAATGGATTTCCATGTTTGAAAGTACATGTAAAAAAAATGCCTGTCTTGTTTTCGATATCAACATAGAATGATTCTCTAAGTAACACTGGCTGTCCCAAATATAACCATACCCACATTTATACAGTAGACATTTATATTCCCAATTATATCTTTTTAGCTTGGATGCCCGCATTACACCTATGTTAGTTCCATGATAATTTACTTGAAAGTATCACACCAAGAGATTTATAAGAGGTTTCAGTTTGAATGTCCCCGAAATGACCACATTTCATTATTTGACAGTGTATTTCCTTCCCAAAATTCACCATTTTGTTCTATCCAAATTAACATTAAGTTTCAACGTATCGCAGTGCAATTCGAGCTTATTTATCAAGGTTTGTAACTTTTACAGTACTTGAGAACATAATTCTTTCATCTGCTATTAGTAACATGAATAAATTTTTTTATAATTACAGGTTGTAATTGTATACCATCATCATAATTTCTTTTGGTTGGAGCTGCAAGCTCATTAATGAAAATAACTAACAAAAAAGGGCTCAATGCACATCCTTGGCGTACACCATGATTAACACATGATTTGACTTCCTCATGAAAACTACATAACAATTTGCCAATTATATTACTGACACCATGTAAATTAAATAGATACCATAGGTTGCCTCTGCAGACTGAATCGAATCCTAACAAATATAGCCTACAATTTTTCACGTTCACTATGAATATACCTAACTATAAGAGCCTGGAGAATAAACACATTAGCATTGGTATAGTAACCTTGTCAAACTCCTGTTTGCTCTTCGACGTTATCAAGGGTACCCGTCCACAATACCAAGCATTCGTTAATAATGCCAGTAAATATGTTACTGAACATACAGGCGAGTTGAATCCCCTGTAAGTTTCACCCACTGTCACCGAGCCTTTCTTGTGAATTGGAACTATAGTACCAAGTGTCCAATCCTTTGGCACCAAGAGGTATCCATCATTGTATTGAATAATATTTCCAAATACGCCAGGATGTTATCAAGAGAGTATTTAAAGAATTCTGTTATTCATCCATCAAATCAAGGACTTTTCAAGTTTCTGAGATTTTTAATAGCGGATTTAATTTCTTCTTTTGAGATAAGGAAATCTAATATTTGTGTTCCAAAAACTGGTTTCATCACTATCAAAAGAGTCCAAATGCTAGTTGTCTGCGGAATCATCACCGTCAAGAAGATATTTGAAGTCATTAAACCACTCATGAATTTCTGTGTTACTTTTGATTTTCTTTTTTTTGCTGATATTTTTAAGGTCGCCCAAAACTGTTTTGATGAACTGATATTTTCTTCTAGTTTCTATCCATGAATTTTTTTTTTTTTTTCTGCAAATAGCTTTATATACTCTTAAAAAAAGAAACGCAATACGGATATTTTTGGCCATAAAAGTAAAATTAGGGGACCAAGAGGTGCAAAATGAAGAGATTAAATCTGTTATAGTATCAGTGACAAATTTCCCAGATACAAATGATCACAACAAGGACATGCAAACCATTAGTCGGGAAACACGTATGATTCGGAAAAACGCACCCAGTGCATTAAGAGGTGAGGTGAGGTGAAATGGGGTTTAACGTCGCGTCCAAGATTATTGCACTTATATAGCGACGTGCATGCACGTGTATGTGTGTGTGTGTGTGTGGCTGCTTGTACTACTCCGGACTAATGCCGATTTATAGTGCTAGCACACTGAGATACCATGCCGCGGTTTAACATGAATACCCCACTCAGACACAGTATACTGACTCCGAGCCGACCAGTCCTTGTTTTAGCCCCTTATTGCCGAGCGCCAGAGAGGGTAACAACAAGTACCATCTTTTAACGTCTTTTGGTATGACGCGGCTGGGGATCGAACCCCGTACCTTCCGCTCTCCGGGCGGACGCTCTACCATTAGACCACGGAGGCGGTCCAGTGCATTAAGAAAAGGGCCATGGAGCCGCACTATGAACGGTATTAAAGTGCGGGGGTTTTGATTGCCCCCACCTGCGTCAATCGAACAGTGACAGTTCAACAACATGCCAAGATTAATAGAAGTGCAGGACAGGTTTGGTCCATATCAATCCAGGGCAATCTTATGGTTCAACGATACATCAGCGAAATTTTCTAAGCACGTCCCCAATCGCAACCAGCGGCAATGGTGTATTCCAGCAGGACAACGCTCAGCCGCATGCAGCACGGATCACAAGAGCCTGTCTACCCAACACCAACGTTGATGTTCTCCCCTGGCCCTCCAGATCCCCGGATTGGGACCCGATAGAGCACCTGTGGGATAAATTGGATAGACGGCTCCGCCGACGTCAACCACAACCCCAGGCGTTACAGCAGTTGGCTTTTGCGTTGCAGGCCGAGTGGGCTACCATTCCCCACGATGTGATTCGCATACTCATCTCTTCCATAGGCAGGAGATGTCAGGCCGATATTTTTTTCCTCATAAAGGTGATTATGACATACATTTGCACTAAGTTAAAAAGAAGTGGCCCAGTCACAACCCTCCCAGAATCCCCTCAAAGTCGGACAACAACTACTTATTTGATGTTTAACAGTAAAACACTCACGAATATGAACCAGAACCATTTGACACCAAACGTGTTTTTTAACCTAGCTCACACTTATTCATGGAGATATGACAACTCCATTTTCGGATATCTATAACAGGAAAATCATTATGAGTTGGATCCACTAAAAAACGTATGTTTATTATTTTATCGTTAATTCAAATTTACTAACATTAATTTTCGAGGAAAAATGTTTGCATGATTTCTATGTAAGCCTGCCAGCGGACTTTAAATAACTCAATAAATAAGTGTGAAGAGACAGCTGTTAAGTGACAAGTCATTTACGTTACGTTAAACGCAATAACGTCACATGAGCACAGCTGACGGGACAGTCACAATGGAGGATTTGAAGAAAAGTGATGATAAATGGTCTGTTTGATGTGTTTTTTAACTCAGGGGTTTATGTTACTTGAACATCAGTTACATTAAACATAGAACAATTGGATAAACAAGGGTGGTTTAAACGCTGACCCGGGTTCGACCCCCTCATGGGCCATTTCTGTATACCCCGTCGTGATATGGCTGGAGTATTGCTAAACTAACAACGTGAACCCCCACGTTCAACACACAGGTATTAAATGAGGTTAAAAGTTTCAGCTGGTCATTCCTAAAGAAAACAATGACACACGAGCAGTGTGTAAGCGGGTGTTGTCCTTCCATATCACAATACAGGCTACGGTGTTCCGGTGGTAACTTTTCGGCATTAAATAAATATAGAAACACATAAAGTTTAATAAGCTGGACGAAAATGATATTGGTAGAGATATGATCAGACTCACCCGTTGCTTGCTGTTGTTAGAGCTGGGAGCCCCGCACTTGTAACAAGCAAGTGAATTGTACAATACCTAATCGCTCATATGTTGAAACTGGTTTGCCAGGTTTACCGTCAATGTTGTAACAGGAGAAGGTAGCGATGCATGAAGTCAAGCGTACATACTCACCGAGGGAATGAGATAATGATGTTGCGACATTTTTGTTTATTTCGCTCACATACATATAAAATGACATCAATATTGAAATGGGATGAGGTAACACTGAATTCTAGCTTGATTCATAATAGCCACGTGTACAAGTGCATTATGATTAAAAAGTAAAGTAAACATAACTACAGAGCACCAATTGTTCACCGCCATTTAATGTCATATGCAGAGGAAGGAAGTGTAAGCAATGGGAGGAGAGGATTGGTGTCAAGTACAAATTAATTGTTATTAATGTAGTTATCTTTGGAAATCACGAGAAAAGAGTCTTTAAATGGCAAGTACAAGGAAAACCAATAAACCAAGAAATGACATAACTGGGCCTGTCATATAGTATATGCCCACTATTAGTACCAATGATATATAAAATAATTGATTCCAAGTCCTATATAGATAACACAAGAAATGTCATTCTAAAACATGCTTTATCAGCAGATATCAATCTTTCAGGTCCAAATGTTGGCTGTGTTAAAGAAAACAAACTTTTGAAATAGTAAACACAAAAAATGTTATGAATCCACAGTAAATAAACTTCAGTCCAAATGTAAAAATATGTTCACGCAGTCATTAAGGATTCCCATTTAGAACATACAGGTTGGTCAAGTCATCTACAAATATTGAGAATTGTAAAAACAAATCTTAAAGGTCACATTTCTCAAAACTTCGATTAAGCAATCACAAACTATAAATTGAAAGTGGTATATATACAAAAACACCAACCACATTAGAACAACGTCCCTTCTCAATCATGAAAAGAATTTGGGACACTCTGTTAAAAGGACCCCAACTTTTACCAACAGTTATCGAGAAACAATTTCCAAGATCTGTTATCATATCTACAATTTTTAACAAATTTCTTGTATGTTCAACATTACCATAGTTTTGCTGAATTCTCATATTGTTTGTATATAATAATAATAAAATTGTTTTAAAATATAATTGTTATAATGTACCTCCTTTGTATTTTAAATGTACATGTGTGTTTTGCACTTATTGTGCATATATTTTGAAATTTTGTGATAGTGTAATATTGCCGCTGTTTCTTCATGGAATGTTACGCAATACATATCTCATCAAAAACATTTTTGTTGTAAGATAGTTTGTTATAGTTGTGTATGGGGGCACGGTTGGCCCAATCGCCTAAGGCGCTGCATTCGTTATGCAGAGTTGTGTCCCTGGCACACAAGAAACTTATGACAGTGTGTTCGAATCCCGGTTGGCCCGATTATGTGAACGTTTAAGGCCTCCATCACTTCAGGCTTTCCTCCCATGACACACTGACACGCCATGGAATACTATTCAAAGTGGCGTTAAACCAAACACACTCACTCATTGCTCTTGTGTACGGTTCCGTTTGGTTAAGTCGGTTTGTGTTGTAATTACTTTCGGTTAAGATTTGAAGTATGTTCAGAAGAATGCTGCTATATTCAACCCAAACATCGTGAATATACCATGCATCCGTATTAATATTTAAGAAAATAATTTTAAACTACAGTCAAACCTGTTGATTTCCTATGTATCAAGAAGCAAATCACGTATATGGTTGGAAAGGGTTATCATATTTAGTTGAAATTTCACATTTGTAATGAAACATATATCTATGGGTTATGTCTGAATTTGTAGCACCGATCTATTAATCTTACCACTTTAACAGGTGTTATGATCGAGTTAGGTGTGACAATGGAGCCAGTAGAATACCAAGCAGTGATTAGGTTTTTATATTTGAAAGATTGCACACCAAAAGAAACTTTCAATGACATGAAAGCAACTTATGGGGAAGATGCCCCATCATATGACGTTGTTTAACACTGGCATCGCCAGGTCAAGTGTGGTCGGACATCTGTGGAAACAGCTGCCGTTCCTGGTCAACCCCATTCAGCCATTGATGAGGACACTATCCATCAAGTGGAGACCGCCATTTTGGCAGACCGACGTATAACTTCGCCAGTTAGCACAAGATGTCAAGATCAGTGTAGGGTCTGTGGACAAAATCATCCATGCTCACGGTGTTTTTGGACCAGCACGGAGTAGTGATGATAGATTTCTTGGCAAAGGGTACCACAATTACAGGAGCTTATTATGCTTCACTGCTGCGATATTGCGGGACGCTATCAAGCTTAAGAGGCGTGGCATGCTGACCAAGGGTGTCCGTCTCCTGCAAGACAATGCTCCAGTACACAACTCTCATGTTGCCCAGACAGAAGCGCGGTCCTGTGGCTATGAAATCCTTCCACATCCTCCTTACTCTCCTGACCTTGCACCATCTGACTTCCACCTCTTTCCAACCATGAAGTCATTTTTGAAAGGAAAACGTTCACAGATGATGAAGTCAAGTCCTGGTTTGAGATGCAAAATGAGGGCTTTTACAAGCGAGGTCTCCATAGTTGCATAAAACGATGAGAGAAGTGTGTAACTCTTGGTGGTTCCTATGTGGAGAAAGACTAATACCTATGCCAAGTTTCATTCCACTAGGTCCATCTGAAGTGGGTGAGTGGAAATCTTTAATGAACACCCCTCGTACGATGTACAGCATTGCAAGGTGAGTGCGTGATAAAGCTCTATACTACGGCTAGAGCTAAAGGAGATAATCGCTTAATGCGCAATAGTATATTCTTACAAAACATAGCAAAAGGATATATATTTCCCCTAAACATTTTTACCTTTTTTATAAACCAAATGTACAAATTGCATGGATTATCTACATTACGAAACATGACTAAATCACAGAATGTGACAGGCGATCAGTGAAAACATGTCCTGATTAAGTCACTCCCATTTCATTTTTAAAAAAACCCCTCCAATTTCTTTAGAGAAACCAAAATGGCGCTCTCCTTCAGTCAGTCAGTCAGTGTTACAACATTTAAGGCGTTAGTAATTCTTTTTTGGTAGACATGTGAAGGTTCACTATTGACTAGCCTTTGCATGTGTTTGTGACGGGTATATAACGGGTCATAGTCGGCATTGTTCAATGGACTTATTATATTATATTATATATTTCTTATGATGAAAGAAAGGGTTTTGTCGCTTTTGATTCCTGCCTTGTATCAGTCTCGAAATGAGACATTGTGTTACGTTTTGATTCCCAAATTGAAACAATATTGTAACCCAAAACTCTCTACGTCAAAGAAATAGTGTGAAACCAACAAACAACCTACAAATGTTATAGAATCAAAAACTATATTACAAAATTAACTAGATTTACAAATCAATCCAAATTACTGCTAAGCAATTACAATGCCAGTACACAATAGAGTGGAAGTACACTATTCACTGGCAATATATAATGCCATAGCAGTTTTCAGTATTAAATACAAAATCAGTGGTGACAGCAGTTATTTTTCGAGTTTCCATTGCAACGACTTTGATTTAGACTGAAAATGGCAGTAGTCCTCGTTTCCGGAGCAGATCTTGAAAAATGTAGTATATTTCTTTAACAATAAGGCCCAGTGAACATAGTTCACAGGAGCTAATGCATTGCACACACCCGACATGTCATATTGGCGGGGGATGTGAGTATTTCATGCTTGTTCTTCTTTAAATGATTATCTGCAGTAAAATTTACCTTTATAGCATCAGTTGGCACTGCTTGAAAACGTCTGTCTTTTCATCCGACTGTTACAGATAAACAACTGATATAATGTATACATAGGCTCTTGCTAACACCCTTGTCCTTGTTTCCTGACAGCACATCCACTGGTAGAGTTGCCGGTCTTCTTGTCACATGCTTCAGTTGTATTCTGACATTGCTTTCCAGAGTCATCTCCAAACCACCTATCGCTGCATTCTACAAGTACACATACTATGAGATGCAAATCAGAGCACACCTCATGGATCTGATCAAAAAGAGGTTAGTAATTTGGGACCCAGGTAGAACAACATTTCGCGTATTCGGCTGTGATCTAAGACAGAAGGAGTCGCGACTCTTTCAGGATAAAAACGACAGTTGCTTCGCCTCGCCCTTTGTTCTCGCAACAGGACTTTTATATCACGATGACAACCACAATTTGTAGATCGATGTGAGTAATATTGTGGTGTGATATATTTTCAAGACATCACTAGGGTTACATAAGAAATGACTTTATATCATATGTATGTATGGTCGGACTGCGTTTACCTCCTTTACCTCTGTGACGATCCTCGTTAGAATAGATATGCACCAACCCATGCTTGTCGCAAGTGGCAACTTATATGATGGATGCTCATGATGGATTGGCTGATTTTGCTGAGTGCGACGTGAAACAATTAGACAATATAATGTCTTAAAAAAGGGACCAATTTTATAATATTCGGTGGAGAGGGCACAGGATCCTGGCATGCCTTAAAGACGAAACGAGCGGCTACTCCTTATTTAATGACTGGTACACGCATGCCCCTCTCTTCCTGGACAGGATATATATTACGTAAACATATGTCACTCACTGCCACGGAGAACGCGAGAATTGAAATCCAGACACCCATTCAGACAGTGACACTCTTCTGTAGAAACAAATAGCATCACTGAAAGAATCCAACACCTAAGCATGTCTCTTGTTTAACATTTCTCATAAGTCTCCCTTTCGAACATCGGGGATACAGTTGTAACATTTCATTTCACGTATGAAAATTAACACTAAATCTCAAAGCAAGGCTGTCTTGATCTGAAAGATCTGAAAGATGAAAAAGCACATACACACTGTAAAGATGATACCTCGGAGTGAATGTGTGAGTGAGAGGACGTTTGAGAATAGTGTTATTTATTCGAGCTACATCACGACGCTCCATGTATAATCGAGTATGAATCAGGCAAACCAATCACTGAAAGCGTGACAACAGGCAAACATTCCAAACCCATGCATATGACTAATCCCCTTGTTGGCTCGTGCGTCAAACATGTAGCATTGTGCGGAATTGATTCTGAATCCCCACAATGCCCATGCCTTAGATTGTTTGTTTGTTGTTTAACGCCGCACTCTGCAATAATGCAGCTATATGACGGCGGTCTGTAAATAAGTAAATCCAGTGACTGACATCATGACCATCGATCCCCGCAATTAGGATACGATCCCGTTAGTCGCCTGCTACGGCAAGCATGGGTTGATGAAGACCCATTCTATCCCGGATCTTCACGGCTGGCTATTTCATTGAAGGTATCCAAAGAAAGTATAACTAACGACCCTTGAATAAATTTGCCTCCTTTTCTATACACTTACTCTGTAAGAACTGTTTTATTTGGGATAAGTGAGGCACTTAATCGCCAGCACACAGCGATCTAACCCACTCAGCCAACGATGCTTCCACAAAATGAAAGTCCAACAAATGGTAGTCTAGATCACGTACTTTGTGTACCCCTCTGACACGTGTAAATGGGTTCGGCTCCCATGGTCGAGAATATCTACTTTACTAAGAAAGTGTTATCCCAAATATAACATTTGTTACATATGACCACTTTCTAAATGGCATTGTGTGAACACTTACTCTGATTATAACCCATGCTGCTAGGTATTACTGGTACTTCTATTGATATATAAACTTCCATGGTGCCTTCCATAGATACTGGCGACTATGTTTGTTGTGAGCGGCGACTAAAGGGATCGGGTGCACGTGGTCAGGCTCGATGACTTGTTTTGATGCATGTCACCGTATCCTAATTGCGGTGTTGGTGCTCTTGATATTTATCACTGGATTGTCAGGTCCAAATTCGTTTATTTACAGACCTATATACTGGAAAATTGCTGAGCGCGGCGTTAAACCACAAACAAAACAAAAACAATGAAATGTCCGTTGCAAAACTGGCCGAGAGAGCCGAGGGTGAGAAATATAACACATAACTGATTTTATCTTATAATGGGTAGATTTCTCGGCAGGATAAAGCCAACGGATAAAAACGATATCCGTTGGGGTCATATGCGGATAGAGATGGAAATATCAAAGGTCACGTAGGGACTACTTTCACTGATTATAAACAAACTATGGCGTCACCCTCGTCATTCGGCGATCGAGTCTGAATTAACCATCGGGAATCTGGATAAACTGAAGGGATAATTGCTATCATTATCAAAAGAACAGTCTAACATACTGAAAATCAGTGTCTAACTGTGATGTAGCTGAGGCATTTTATAAGTTTTGGCAACTTTTGAGATATAAATTTCGAAACAATTTTGCGAGGGCACGAGGCCTAGCCAAGGAGGATCAGTAGCCATATCTGTGCTTGTAGACCTCTGCGGCTTGAAATCATTTCCACAAATTAAAATATTTGGATTTGGCCGAAATATGTTTGAATTGTCACCTTGTTCCGTTTTGTCGCTGAGTGTACATCTGACTACACTTCTTAATATGACAGGACAGACCGACTGTTAACAACGCCTGACCGTGGCGTCTCATGGACTAGGGTTAGAGTAGCTTCCCTTTGACAAAGGGCAGTTACTCTAGCGGACAGACCGATGGATTGCCGCAAAAGGCAATTAAAAACAACTGTTGTTTTTCGTATATGTTGCTTCGCCACTGTATAAGAAACATATTTCAGTTGGAACTATATTGGCAACTGTCACTGTCTGACTGACACATCACTTTTCCGGTGACGTAATAAATATTAATGCGCGCATTCCAGGAATACTCGCAATGTTTCGTTAATGTTTTGAGAGGGGGAAAGCGATTTTGAAGCACACAATTAAAGACTGACATTATATGATAAAGAGGTTATCACGCTTGTGTGTTTGGGGATGGTAAATATCCTGTATTAGGAATAAACACTATGTATTTAGCTCGCCAAGGCTCGCTAAATACAATGTTTATTCCTAATGCAGGATATTTACCATCAAACAGAACATCTACTAAAAAAGGTAGAATAGGTCTTCAGCAACCCATACTTGACGTAAAAGGCGACTATGCTTGTCGTAAAAGGCCAATAACGAGATCGTGTGGTCAGGCTCGCTGACTTGGTTGATGCATGTCAACAATTGCGAGGATCGTGCTCATGATATTAACCACAGGATTGTCTGGTCCAGACTCGATTATTTACAGACCGCCGTCATATAGCTGGTATATTACTGAGTGCGCGTAAAACAACAAACTAAACAACCAACCAACTTAAATGCAGAAAGACAATATATATCGGGTGGTGGGAGAGGAGGCCTGGGATTTTGCAGCTACATCTAAAAAACTAGAAACTTTTTTGTCATTATAAGTATGAACCAAAATATACGTTTAAATATTTTACCAAAAAAGCTTGCATACCCGTGAAGATCCGGGGTAGAATAGATCTTCAGTAACACATGCTTGCCGTGAAAGGCGTTAATGCTTGTCGTAAGAGGCGACTAACGGGATCGGGTGGTCAGGCTCTCTGACTTGGTTAATACGTGTCATCTATCCCAATTGCGTCATCGATGCTCATGATGCCAATCACTGGATTGTCTGATCCTGACTCGATTATTTACAGACCGCCATCATATAGCTTGAATTGCTGAGTGCGGCAATAAACAACAAACCAACCAACCGAAAAAGCTTGCAACAATATTTATTTTTGTGTGGCTAACAATTGACAATTCCTATAAAATCATACGCTCTGTGAAATCTTTGTACAAACTTGTACCTGAAAATTTGTGAAATGTAGACATCAATGGCTGGAGCTGCTGGAATATTGCTCGACATGACAGGAAAGTTGACCATGAGAAAGTTAAAGTAATCCCTTGTCATACAGTCTTGTGGATAGCCTTGTCGCTCTGAATATTTATGCATAGATCTATTATGAAACAGATGAGGCGTTTTCACTGGTCTCTTTTATGTTTAGCTCATGTATGTAACCAGAAGAAACGACTTGGCAATTTGACCGTTAATGAACGATATCAGATTTTTGATGTACCTGAAACTGAAGTTCTTCTTGGCAAATTTCCCTTGTATTGATATTGTCAATCCGAGCAGAAATTCCTAATCATCTGTACAAAGAAATAGATTAGCAAGAAGCGGATTGTATATCATATGCTGTGCTTCGTCATTGATGTAACGACCCGTGAAGATTCCGGGGTAGAATAGGTCTTCAGCAACCCATGCTTGCCGTAAAAGGTGACTATGCTTGTCGTAAAAGGCGACTAACGGGATCGGGTGCTCAGGATCGCTGACTTGATACATGTCATAGATCCCAATTGCGTGGATCGATGCTCATGATATCAATCACTGGCTTGTCTGGTCCAGAGTCGATTATTTACAGACCGCCGTCATATAGCTTGAATATTGCTGAGTGTGGCGTTAAACAACAAACAAACCAACCAACCAAATCACTGATGTAACCATCCTTGTTATTGTGTAAAGGAAACTAAGTCCTATCAGATGACGGAAACACCGTTAGATACGCTTCTGTTCTGGCTGGCAGGTAAACGGATATGTGTTTTCGATCCTGTAGATAACGCTTGTCCTACTTCCTTGTCAGCTTTGCGATTTCCTCGCAAAAAAACACGTCAAAACGGGAAAGGGATCCCAGATTGTATTTTAAACTTGTGCGCGAAGTGTATCCAAATACCCCGAAAAAAAATACATGGAACAAGTGTGGATCTAATGATCAAACTCATTTTTGTGTGAAAGAAAAGGAAATTCAAAATTAAAGTTGTCTTTGAATATGTGTATTGGAGTTTTCGTTTATCGTAAGTACAATATTATCTGGATACACCTTATGTAGGTAAAAAACATCAAGTATATTTCGTGACATATTCATCTATTGTAGTCAAACTGAGACATATTGGCGCAACTTCTGGTGCTTCAAATTAGGCCCCTTACTAATTTATAAACACTAGTTGAAAAATCTGTGTAATAATTTAAGTTTTATAAATATAATCTGATTATTGAGTGGCCCAGATCTAACTGTTGAATGCAAATGACCAAAACTGAACAAATATCTGTAATTTTCGAATCTGAAAGAATCGTGTCTTCAATTTCGTATTTAAGTATCGTTACTGTTACATGAACCGAAATTGATGTTCTGCTGCTTTTCTGCCGTAAAAATATACAACACAATACACTTTGACCCTCACATACATTGCATGTGTACACATGACCATGTGCTTTGCTATTTATATCGCAACCGTAAATTAGTTCCGCCCACTGTGTTTGATGCTGACGCCAAACACGATCGATTCCATTTTTTTATGATAAAACAGAATTTTTTTTGACATAACTAGATATGGAGCCATTTGTTGTATCCATGGTTTGTCATTCAAGCTGATACGAAGTTTGAAGTCAATGGTGATCTTGTTCCCGTATGGTTTTCAAGAAGCTTCTCCCGACACTCGGTTATGTTTACATTGTCATTCACTGTTCGAAACTGAAACACCGCCACTTTGCGGGCTATTTATAGTCAGGGTGGGCTTTAACACGTGAACAGTCAGTTGACCCTACTGTTGTCGTGAGATGAGTGAGACGTTGAGATTGCAGGTAATTGCGGATACAAAATATAAGGAAAAACGGATTAGGTAACAATTAGCGTATCTTGTTGCAATATTGCGGAAGAGTTTAAATCTCTCACATACGCCTACATGTATCCAGGAAAGGCAACATGGAATTTCACATATCAATAGAATCACCAGTAATACCTAGCAGCATGGGTTAAAATCAGAGTAAGTGTTCACACAATGCCATTTAGAAAGTGGTCAATTGTAACAAATGTTATATTTGGGATAACACTTTCTTAGTAAAGTAGATATTCTCGACCATGGGAGCCGAACCCATTTACACTTGTCAGAGGGGTACACAAAGTACGTGGTCTAGACTACCATTTGTTGGACTTTCATTTTGTGGAAGCATCGGTGGCTGAGTGGGTTAGATCGCTGACTTTGTGTGTTGGGGATTAGGTGCCTCACTCTGGCAGTGTTGGTTCGAATCGCGGACGGGACGCAACCCAAAAAAATACGAGGATCGGTACCTTACTGAGAATTTGTTATCCCAAATAAAACAGTTCTTATAGAGTAAGTGTATAGAAAAGTATGCAAATTTAATCAATGGTCGTTTGTTATACTTTCTTTGGATACCTTCAATGAAATAGCCTGCCATGAAGACCCGGGGTAGAATAGGTCTTCAGCAACCCATGCTTGCAGTAAAAGGCGACTATGCTTGTCGTAAGAGGCGACTAATCGAGTCTGGCCAAGACGATCCAGTTATAGATAGCATGAGCATCGATACATGCTAATGAAATACGATGACATGCTTTGTTTGTTTGTTTGTTGTTTAACGCCGCACTCAGCAATATTACAGTTATATGGTACCCGTGAAGATTCCGGGGTAGAATAGGTGTTCAGCAACCCATGCTTGCCGTAAAAGGTGACTATGCTTGTCGTAAAAGGCGGCGAACGGGATCGGTTGGTCAGGCTCGCTGACTTGGTTGATGCATGTCATTGATCCCAATTGGGTGGATCGATGCTCATGATATCAATCACTGGATTGTCTGGTCCAGACTCGATTATTTACAGACCGCCGTCATATAGCTGGGATATTGTTGAGTGCGGCGTTAAACAACAAGACCTATTTTACCCCGGATCTTTAGGGGTCCCCGGTTGTTGGGACGACACAACAGTGGGACATGTATCAGATTTCCTAATATTGTCCTGCTCATCCTTGTCTCATGTAGACTTGCCAGTCGTCTTATCTGTTGTCACTTTATTATCCCCCGCCCCAACGAAGTTGGCGGGGGATATAGAAATGGGTTCCGTCCGTGTGTGTGTGTATGTGTGCGTGTGTGTGTGTGCGTGTGTGTTCGTGTGTGTGTGTGCGTGTGTGCGTCCCGAAGTCGTTTCCGGAGCATAACTCAGAAACCGTTAAATATTTCTCTACGAAACTCTGCATGTCTATCAGACTCATGCTGAACTGGTGCCTTTTGCTATTTAGGAGTTTAATAATTTTTTATTTTTTACGTTTTTATGGCAACAAGTTGGACTTAGGTTCTATAAGGGTGGTGTTCGTTTCCGGAGCATAACTCAAAAACCATTAGATACTTTCTTACAAAACTTTGCATGTCTACTAGGCACATACTGAACTGGTGCCTTTTGCTATTTAGGAATTTTATAAATTTTTATTTTTTACGTTTCCATTGCAACAAGTTTGACTCAGGTTCTATAAGGGTGCTGTTCGTTTCCGGAGCGTAACTTAAAAACCGTTAAATAATTTCTTACAAAACTTTGCATGTTTACCAGACACATACTGAACTGGTGCCTTTTGCTATATAGGAGTTTTATAAATTTTTATGTTTTACGTTTCCATGGCAACAAGTTGGACTTAGGTTCTATAAGGGTGGTGTTCGTTTCCGGAGCATAACTCAAAAACTGTTAAATAATTTCTTATAAAACTGTGCATGTCTACTAGGCACATACTGAACTGGTGCCTTTTGCTATTTAAGAATTTTATAAATTTTTATTTTTTACGTTTCCATTGCAACAAGTTGGACTTAGGTTCTATAGGGTAGAGTTTGTTCCCGGAGCATAACTCAAAACCCATTTAATAGTTTCCAACAAAAACTTTGCATGTTTACCATACACATACTGGACTAGTGCCTCTTGCTATTTAGGAATTTTAGAAATTTTTATTTTTCACGTTTCCATGGCAATAAGTTGTGTTCAGGGTGGTGTTCGTTTCCAGAGTGCAACTCAAAAAAAGTTAAATACTTTCTTACAAAACTTTGCATGTCTACCAGGCACATACTGAAATGGTGCCTTTTGATATATAGCACTTTTTAGAATTTTTTATTGTTTATGTTTCCATGACAACAAGTTTGATTTAAGTTTAAATATAGGATTGGTTTACTTAAGTAGTATAACAAATAAACTGTTAAATATTTCCTTGCCAAAAATTGCATGTCTATATATAAAGCGCATACTGAACTAGTGCCATTTGATATTAAGGAGTTTTAGAAATGTTTATTTTAGAATTTCCATTGCGTCTTTTTTGACATGGGCCAAGAGAAATGTTGGGTCAGTTACCTGGTTTGGGACCATAACGTGTTAAAATGGGCGGGGGATATAGATGACTTTGTCAACTATACGCTTGTTTGTCTTGGCTTTGGAGTTGATGCTGATGCCTTGCTTCCTACTTTTGTTGACTGTTTGGACTGGTTGATGCAAGTCGTGTTTTGAGATGAAATATCTGGTTCAGTGACAGCTTGTTCACCAACGATGTTATGGATAGAACGTTTTGGCTTCGATTTCTTGATGGTAACAACAGGTAGATGATCTTCAAAATTATTTTTAATCTGATTGCTGTTCAGCTTTTGATGGGCAAACGTAGATGGCTTCATTTCCTGAAAGCACTTTGCCGACAGAGAAATCTCGTTTGCCTTACACTCCAAGGAACAGACGCTATATCTGTTAACTGTTCCAGAATTTGACCGCTGCCACTTCGCTCATTCAAAACTGAAAATCTTGGTGGAAGGCCAAAGCACTTAACATCAATCGGCTGGCGAACATAGCTTTTGATGTGAGACCCGTGGCCGTCATATAGCAGGAGAGTTTTCTTGTCACTTCCGATTTTGGCATACTTCACAAAATGGCCTTTTAAATATCGTTGAAATATTTCTGTATTGGACCATCCTGTCTCACTAACAGTTCCACATGTTACAACTGTCGATCCAGCTAAGAGATCATCGCACATGCATGACCCAGGGAAAATGAAAAAAGTGGAATCTTCAGACCCAATGCATTGTCGCATCCCAAAACTGTGACTGTAGAGGATTTCAATTGGAACCACATCTGTAGATCCACCTATTTGCGGTGGATAATGTGCGAGATTGATTACGTGACCCGTGAAGATCCGGGGTAGAATAGGTCTTCAGCAACCCATGCTTGCTGTTAAAGGCTACTATTCTTGTCGTAAGAGGCAACTAACAGGATCGGCTGTTCAGGCTCGCTGACTTGGTTGATGCATGTCATTGATCCCAATTGCGTGGATCGAGGTTTATGATATCAAACACTGGATTGTCTGGTCCAGACTCGATTATTTACAGACCGCGGTCACATACCTGCTGAGTGCGGCGTTAAACAACAAACCAACCAACCAATCGAGATTTGAAGAGGTCATTATGCAACATCGTATTGGCCACAACAGATGGTGTGATCCTCCATTTTGTATCCATTGTGGTGAGGGAATCACGGTAAAGCATCAATCTCATTAAAATAAGATCTTGGTTCTCGCTATCACAAAACAAAGATCTGAATATATCCTTTAAGGGTTACGTCAGAACGACCTTTCATCCAACCATTCAGAGCATCCCTTAACAGATCATGAAAGTGACAGTTGGAATATGTTTTCTATTCATGCAACCACGAAATATTTAACACGGGGGTATTCCGAACGACAGTTACGGGTTTTATGATTATATCCATACAATCTAGGCAATCTATAAGCCATTCCAGAATTTTCTTCTTGTCAGTTTTAATTATTTTTAAAGAAAATACGTCAAAATATGTTTCGAAGCGTAGTCGCCATTTTGAAACTAGTGTCGTAAAGCTCGAGAAAGCTGTCTTCTGATTGGCTAATGTCGATTTCTTGTCGGTCATTTCATTGGTCGGTCAAAATTCGCGAAAAGTCGTTCTGACGTGACCCGTAATGGGATGTCCTCAGATCTTTGTTTAGCAGTAGCGAAAACTAAGATCTGATTTTAATGAGATTTGGTAAAGCAACATGTTCTGTATTGATTTTGCCATCACAAGGGATAAATATTTCAAATCATCAACTATCAAGGATCTTTTAATCGTATAAGTTCTCATTTTATTAGTTTTTTTTAAAGGAAATTGAATTGTTTTAAAAAACTTTGATTAAAATGTTTTGAAATTGTCTATATGTCATTTGCAAAATTGGTAGATTAAATTTGCAAACTGAGATTGTTAGTGGCTGTATTCTTGAAGGGGGTTAAAGTACTGTAAAATTATTGTCCCCCTGAAAGAGTACGTAAGTTCCACATCATTCAAAGTACATTTGGGTCTCCCCCATTTTTAATCGTAATATATTTGTTAGTTTTAATTGATAACCACAATTGACTAAAATCTAAAATGACTTGAGGAAGTCATGGTGTAAATCCTGCTGGGGAGCAGAAATATTATAAGTCCCCACGCTCCCAAGTATGGTGGCCTAACATTGGTTGCTGGCGATCTCTAGGTCGTTTTTATCATGTTTTGTTATGTATATTAAAATCGTTTTATCGTCACATACTAGTTTCAAATATGTCTCAGATACGCCGACGTCAACCACAACCCCAGACGTTGCAGTTGTTGGCCGAGTGGGCTACCATTTCCCAGGATGTGATTTGCATACTCGTCTCTTCCATTGGCAGGAGCTGCAAGGCCGCTATCGATTCCAACGTGGGACATAAGCATTATTGATGGACTTTTCCTATGTCTTATATTATTTCCGATAAGTGAGATGACTACAATCACCAAGTGTTCTCTCCACAACATTATGGCTCAATACCTTGTGCGGTTCCTCGAATAAATGTATTTTCCTACCTCGCACAAATCTGGCTTTTTCTGAAGGATCTATCTATCTATCTATCTATCAAGCTATCTATCTATCTATCTATCTATCTATCTATCTATCTATCTATCTATCTATCATGTTGTATCTGGAGTAAGAGATTTACCACAAAACGAACAGAATTTCATGTCATGAAATCCTTTCCTTACATGGCAAGGAACAATAATACAATGACAAATGAAATGGTCATTTATTTAAATAGCACAACTAAAAGCTGATACATTGTTCACAATATAAAGATGAAAGTGTCTGTTTGCTTGAATGAGCATAATTGTATGACAAGAAAATAACTACTTGGAATGAACACTTTTGCTGTGAAACAATGAAAGAAAATGGAAGTGTAGTTTCGACAGAATAATGTTACTATTGAAAACAACATGCTTCACAAATATATGTTTGATCAATTGTATGTGTGGTTTATGACATGTTTCATGTGCATAAGGTGTACGATAACAACTTTATGAATTTGGTCATGTGTATACACCATATTTGTCATAGATATGAGAACAGCGACCAGTTACTACTGTCGGCACAAAAACTCTGTACGTCCGACGTGGAACTTAATCAATAGATATCTAAATGGTCTGAAAACGGATCAATCACCATTCAGAATGCACAATATGCCAATGAATTTGATTATCAATTTTCAGACATATTGGATAAAGACCATCGCATCTTTTCCATTTGTAATTTCGATTCTCAGTTAATGGGATAAATTAAATTTATGTGAGATAACATGACACTGCTCTCTTTGTATATTGGTGTCTCTTACATACTGTGATACCAGAATTGCATGGGTTAATCTATGTGTGATAACATTGTCAGCCAAGTGCAGTCTAGAAACGTTAACGTTTTATGTCTTTTAACAATAACCCGGGAAGTTTAAACCGTATAGATTTGCTCTACAATATCACCTCTGTCAAAATGATGAAACGAGTAATAGCGTATAGACATGTCGATCGCCTGGTTTTGTTGGAGAGCATCCACCCGGCGATCGGAAGGTCCGGCCGCTTCATACCAAAAGACGTTAAAAGATTGTACTTGTTATTACCTTGCCTCGCGCGCGGCATTAAGGGGCTAATACAAGGACTGGTCGCCTCGGAGTCAGGATACTGTGTCTGCGTGGGGTATCCATGTTAAACTGCGGCATGGTATCTTAGTGGGATAGCACTAATAAAATCGACCTTAGTCTTGACTAGTACAAACAGCCACATACACACACGTGCATGCACGTCGCTATATAAGTACAATAATCCTTCTATAGCGACGTTAAACTTCATTTAACCTCACCTCACCTGTGATAATTATACCAAAAATTGACATTTGTATTAAGGATGCAATGTGTTCCTGTATAAAATGCCTGTGATGTGAATTGGTGAATGACATATCTGTGTTGGGCGTTTCTGTATGATTTTGTCCGTGCCATATAGTTAAACATAACACCCGTAGTTTACAACTTGGCTGTGTCATACTTTCTCATATTACATGCAAAAGTTTCTTATACTGCATGCAATAGTTACACTATTCTATTTTGTTTGCCCGTGTTGTATTGACCCAGTCAACATCGGTAACGTGGTTGATAGCGTGTCATAGTGCCCATAAATCTCGGATCATTGCTTGTGTCTATTGTCAATGATTTGCCTGGTTCAGATTCAGTCATGTACAGGGCCTAGTGATATATCGTGAATATTGCAAAGCGGCCTTAAATAACATTGATCCTTTTCACTGTAATTGAGTGATCAGGAAATACTACAACCATCTGAAATACGTCCGTGTCTGTCTGCAGGTGCATGATGAAGATATATATTTTAACAGTTGCACAGCTGAGAACACATGCATTACTGTAATCATGTCAATAATACAAATATACTGAGATAAAAGAACTGACTAAATAGTACCTGAGACATAAAAAGTCTCCAAACAATAAGGTGAAGATCCATGTCGACCAACCCGTGTTACATATTTGCGTAGACACTGGAAGCTCTGTGGTATTCCTTCACCATGTCGTAACAGAACTTGTACTGATCCTAAAACAACAGAATATAACAACTAGAGATAATACATGTTGGTGTCTGCTGATCCAGAAGTGATGGTGAACTGAACAGATAACGTATATATGCACTTCAATTAATTTAATACGGCGCGCAACACCGACGCTATCCTATCCTATGCCATTTTGGGGGGAATGAAATAAGAGCTGTGAAATATAGATATGCTATAATTAGCAACGAGCTCATGTTATGCGTTTCATGTGCATACTTATAGATTTGTTCACTGCAGTTTGAATACACGGGCTGTAAATGTGACTACAGGCAAGAATAGGGTACTGCAGTCACACACTGTAGTTCAAATCAAATTGGTACTGTGTTTTAATGACGAAATATGTGAAAGGATTTTTCGTAATCATACGTGTTTTTAACGCAAAATAACAATAGTTTTCAGTAAATCAGTATAACTGTGACAACAACGTTCTGTTTCTGTGAGGTCACAATGGGTGTTGGATATAGTACAACGGTGAGGCAGTATTCAGTACTCACATACGACTGTACGAACTGGTGTCTGATACACTGGAGTTCCCGGATGGTCAGGTAGATGTCCACATCCTTGTCCAGTCTGAGTCTGCTGATGATGTTGAGGACGCTGCAGAACACTCCACACAGTCGGGCACCGTCACTGTAACGAGACCAGGGGCATAGGATCGAACAAAGAGTGTCTTTTTTTTGTCTTGAACTATGCTTACAAATGCTGTGGTATATTCATGTTCTTTAGAACAGAATCTGTACTCACGGACAATGCACAAGCGTCTTGTGGTCTTCGGAAGTACCCATAGTGTCGATCTCATTCACGAACTCCAGCATAGCTTCCGTGCTCCCAGGGATGCGGGATTTCATCTTGTACACTGTGATCAGTCGACTTGAATCGATCTGGAAACCATAAACATTACAGTGAACTTGATATTGTTGTAACTAGCATTCTCGTGGCATCAGTCTTTACGTCTGATCAAAAGTTTAATATAATGTGCACGATGTAAAGTGATAGATTGTAGTACATGAATACTCCTATCCCCAGACACCCACTCCAGCACAAACAAACAACCTTAATGGAGATTGGGTAGCAATGCTCTATGAACTGGCAGATTGGTGTCACTCCTATTGGGCGTGGTGTGTTGATCCAATCTCATTATAACCAGATCTTCGATATCGCTTCCGCTAAACAAGGATCTGTTGACATCTCATTAAGGGTAACGTCAGAAAGACCTTTTATCTGACAAATCAGAGCGTCGCCGACAAGAACATGTAAAGGACTGTCAGAATACGATTTCTGATCGTGCACGCTACAAAGATTTAACACTTGGTATTCCAAACGACAGTTACGGGTTTTACTACTGAATCCAGACAATCTAGGTAATCAACTAGCCATTCCAGAATGTTTGTTTGTTCCGGTTTCAAATTTTTAATCGAGAATTTGTCAAAACAAGTTTCAAACCAAAGCCGCAAGTTTGAAACTAAAGCCGCAAAGCTTGAGAAAGCTGCCTTTCAGATTGGCTAATGTCGTCTCTTGTCAGTCATTCCATTGGTCAGTCAAAATTCGCGGAAGGTTGGTCTGATGTGACCCGTTACTTCAGCAGAAGCGAAAGCTAAGATCTGATTGAATGAGATTGGACCAACACACCAAGCTGCAAATTCTGATTTAAATGAGATTGTGCGTCGGTCATGTTTTCAGTCAGGGGTATGTCTAAGACAGACTCGATTATCTACAGTACACCCTGACATTGCTAGAATGTTGTTGACTACTTTCACTGACATACTTCCTGATACATAAATGATATGAACTGATATGATGCAATCATATCATCTTAAATATTATGTGCTTTCATATGGCTCAATATGATTTGACGACTGGTGAATGAGGTCGCACCTCTTCATTCAGTGTTACTGTTATCTGAACGATGGTAAAGATGTCTCTTGTAGTGTCCTCTGTGTTGTATGTGACTCGGAAAGGGCCCATCTCCAACACTTGATCCTTCATGGGATACAGTCTCTGAAAGGTTAACTATGAGATGAATACGAAAATATACACATCTGAGACTATCATTAATTCAAATAGGACATATATGTAGTCCCCACTAATCACCTGCAATATCGTCACCAAAGAAAACCTACACACATATCTAAACAGAAGATGTCACAAGAAACACAGTATTTATTTAATTCATCGATGACAACGTATATTGTGTATGAAGCACGTGTTGATATCATTACATGCCCCATATTTGAAGTTTGAAAGAACTGCAAAATAGTATAGGCTACGTTTGTTTACTTCAAATAAACATATTATGAATAAGGGAAAAAAACAGAGAGCGTTGGATGGTACATTAATCAAAAAGGATCTCAAGTGTTCACAAACTATTGACCGCACATTTTACTAGGCTTTCTGCAAGTGTGTTGTTAGGCTCTCATGCCATTTAAAGCGGTTCGCAAACTATTGACCGCACATTTTATTAGGCTTTCTGCAAGGGTGTTGTTAGGCTCTCATGCCATTTAAAGCGGTTCGCAAACTATTGACCGCACATTTTATTAGGCTTTCTGCAAGGGTGTTGTTAGGCTCTCATGCCATTTAAAGCGGTGACTGTTGACTACTTCTTCTGCAGTGTAGCGTGACGAGCTGATGCCCATGTTTGATGTCACTGCTGAACACTATGTTAACAAAAGCGGAGTATAATCCTTGTGTGGGATACCAACCTTATCGTCTTCGAGACAGACAATGGTGAAACAGTCGTGATCATACACCAGTCTCCAAAAGTCAACAACAGTCGGTGTCACTGGTGTCTGGGTTGCTATTATACCATGGGCACGTGTGGCAGACTGGAGTCAAAACAAATCAAACAATGATCATCGTTATCATGCATGGAACAAACAGTGGCAAAGGATTTTAATATTAATATCAATACTGAAACAGATCACTGCTTATGAACACTATTACCATGTGATATATCTTGATTTCTTC
This sequence comes from Haliotis rufescens, assembly GCF_023055435.1. Lineage (NCBI taxonomy): Eukaryota > Metazoa > Mollusca > Gastropoda > Lepetellida > Haliotidae > Haliotis > Haliotis rufescens. The sequence goes on along the minus strand of NW_025963824.1, from coordinate 24,630,629 downwards.
TATTGCAAAGAAGACAGCAGTCAACTTACTGGAAGCACTACTGCGTTGATGTAGTCATTATGGCCTGGCACGGGAGTGGAAAGATAGGGTCGAACATTGTTCGCTGAAAGAATAATGACATTTGTTATTTCCTAAAGAAGATAAGGTTAGTAATCTTGCGTGGTCCCTAAACTAAACACCGATAGTGTGGTAGAATATATCAGACTATCTAAACATAGATTACGACGCAAAAACGAACATAAATACTCATGGTTAGGCAGTGTGTATTTTGTGTCAGAAATTGGAATTGCATATCTTTGTTTGTTATTTCTAAACATTTTAAATCTTGCATGACGAGTGCACGTGCAATCTTGTGGATTCAAATTTTGAACAAGGTGCGTGTTGTTTAGAAATAATATTAACTAATAGTAACTTAAAATATCTTAATGTGAATGTGGGTGGATGGAATGCCCGCTGACCAACACCAGTTCCAATTCGTGCTTATGACAGGGCTTTGAACAGATTGCAGAAGGAACAAAATGTTAACATCAACTCCTTGACTCCTAAAATGTCAACACGTAGAAGTATTTTGCTTTTGTCTTCACCTGGTACGATGTCTTGATTCCTGTTTTTGCTTCTGTTCTCCGGGAGTTGAGCTGCAGACACTGCATTATCATCTACATCCTGCTGCATCGCTTTGAGTGACTGCGGAAACAAGCAATGTAAGGTACGGCGTGTTCATTAAAGATCACACATCTTTGATGTCACAAATTAATATGAGAGAAAACATATATAGACAGTATACATGTAATTAAAAAAAATTAGATATATATATTCAAGTGATTTTAGAAGCTGAAGCACCAGGATTAGCTGAGGACTGACTTATTTGACATCAAGGTAAATTCATCGCATCGGCTTTCCTTGACTACATCACATAGAATCACATAGCATCACTGTTGTAACATGATGTTGTTAGTCTCTGTATATGTAAAGCTTGATATATAACAATGTCCTACCCACGTGGTTGATACTAGCATCTGTACCGAAACGTTACATAAATAAATGAAAGCTTAAATCCTCTAGTCATTTCCGTCATCACATTGAAGTTGGTTAGATTATAATTTATATACGCAAATGTCACTGGTCCAGTCAAAACAGTTAGTGAGAGAGTATGTTTTACACCACTTTTAGCAAGAGTCCAGCAATATCACAGAACCGTGAGGAGTGAGCAATTTAGCCACTTTGCAAAGCCCCCTTCCAACAACACAATAACGAAGCATTGTTTTTGTGTAGCTATTTCGTGGCCCATTAGTTGTACCTGAAACTGCCTGCTCATCTCCGCCTCTTCGTGTCTGGTATATGTCAAACCACTTCCAATTGTTTTCTCAAATTCAGCAGAGGTATAAAAAGTCCGCCTGCTCCCTAGAGCTTCAAGAAGAACATCATGAACAAAGCGGTACTGCTCCTGGAAACATGCAAACAAATGTCGTCATTAGAATGTAGTCTCTTTCAATGTGAGTTATGTGGTTATGATATATAACTGAAAAAGTAACATAATTGGCATGATGCTACCAAACAATAATGTTGAGCCTCTACACAGTTTGGACTTACCACAGTTTGCACCATGTTCATCCTAGCCTCTCTCATCTTGGACACACACGAGAACACGTTTACTTTGTTCAGAGACTCTGCTTCATCAAAGAGGTTGTCCAGAGCAGTGAACGTCCCCGTACGTCCAACGCCAGCGCTGAAGACATAAAAAATAAGTTGCCAGCAAGTCAGATATGCAGGAGACTCATTTGGAGATCAGATACACAGTAGGTCACAAAGAGAAAACAACAGCATGTAATAAATTACCAGGCAATTATATACAAAGGTGTAGTACTCGGAGATCACAAATACAGTGACGATGAGGCAATACAGAATTTTCAGTCAGCAAGAGATCACATATTAGAGAAACGGTATTAACCTATTCTTCATTTCTCATTACGTTCTTGCAGATACGTTTCCCAAGTTTACATGGCAATAATGCATTAATTCGATATTATTATAGTACAGTAAATTGAGGCACAGAATGTTGTAGAAAAAAATGAAAATGCCTACACACATCCCATCTTTTATTAAGCATGGTTTGATATGAATCCTGCAGTTTTGCTGTCCAAAATGATTAAATCTTTAAAATGAGAATTACATGATATAAGTAAAAAGAATATGTAAAAGTGAAAGGATCAGTGTACCCGACTGTATATCACTGGGTATGCTGGATACATATGAAGGTATAAAGACATCCTCTGGAAACGGGTATCACTGTGCAGGTCTTCAAACGGTGCCACTTGAATTGCTAGAGGTATTTTGTTTCTAGTTGAAAGCGCAAACATATCTTGAAAATGTTACAGGCAACATACCTGCAGTGAACTACAACAGGTCCGGTAATGTCCTCCTCTGATGACGTCAGACTCCTGTACTGCTTCCAGAAGCCGACCAGAGCCGGCGCTGAAGGAACATCGTGGTCAGGCCAGGACGTGAAGTGAAGCTGCCTCACTTTCCTCTTGTCAGAGGGCTAGAATTAGCATCTCAAATAAAACAGATCTACATGTCTCATATGGAACGGGAGCGGTCGGGTAGCCTAGTGGTTAAAGCGTTCGCTCGTCATGCCGAAGACCTGGATTCTGGTGTACCCCGCCGTGATATTGCTGGAATATTGCTAAGAGTGGCGTATAACCATACTCTCTCATTCACTCACTCATATGGAACAGAGGAAGTGTCAATTCTGATAACAACATATTGCACAACTCCGATTTCCTTAAATTAACTATTTTTAAGTACAAATAATAATAATGATAAAGCGACAAACCCCTTTTTAATATCCACAAGAAATATCTGCTTAAAGCGGACTACGATTCCGACTATATAGTAAATATTATGAAATACCATTTATATTGCGCTATATTTCAACACACGCATGCTCAAAGCGCTACACTGTTACAACCCCGATCACATTTCGTTCACAGTTCCCTAGGGAGTATACGGCCAAAGCTTCCTGTTGGGGCTAGATGGTTAACAGTGACTGTCGCACTACCATTTCATCCTACCGGATACCCATTCACAGATGAGTAAACAGAGGCATATTTCGAACAAAGTCACATGCCTCAGGAGACACCCTATGTGCAACATGTGCTTCAGTATCGCGCAGGACCAAAGGACCTACTTTCGTAGAATGGTGAACACTGTATTTTCTGATGGTAAAGTCCGCCCTGACTGTGGCCAACAGTGGCTTGATAACAATGCGACCACACATCTTCTGTTCTTTCTCGTCAGGCCAATATTGTTCGCACTTTTTCTGAAAAGAAAGTGGATGGTTATGTGCATCCTTGACTGCAAAATGTTTTAACACTTAATGTATAGGTAATATAATTAATATCTGAAAAAGTCAATCATGCGCCTCGGATTCTAATTTTAGACGGCTCTCAACCCCTATCAGTTATATGAAGGTTGCTCGAGGGAAGGCAAAGAGATACAGACGTTTGTTGCCATCACAGATTATTACAAGAGGAATGTGTTCATGTAAACGCTTTACTCTTCAGTTCAGCTTACCCTGTTTAGTTCCATGACTCTAGTTAGCATGATGATTATCGAGACGTTTTCCTGCCACACCATCCTCCAGAAATCGTTCACAGTGACAGGGTTTGGTCCTGGAATATAATTACCATGTCCATGAGATTCCTTCAACCTTGGTTTGAAAATAGTGTGTGTCCATGAGTAATGAAGAAAGGTATGACTCTGGTAGTGTGATGGGGAATTCCGAGTCAGAGGAGGCCTACGCGTGAAGATCCGCAGGGTTAGAACAGGTCTCCAGCAACCCTCCTTGTCGTGAGAGGCGACTAACGGCATCGGGTAGTGAGGCTAACTGACTTGGTTGATGCATGTCATCATATCCCAATTGTGTGGATCGATGCTCATGATGTCAATCACTAGATTGTCTGGTCCACACTTGATAATTAAAAGACAGGTGTCATATAGCTGTAATATTGTTGGGTGTGGCGTTAAACAATAAACAAATAAACAGAGGAGGTCATCGAAAATCATGTATGTAAATAAAACCGTTCACAGATCCACTTTGTAGACTTGCAATGAGGGAAATGATATACCAATAGTTTTGTATATGTGTTATAGAGGAATCAGTCATCTATGTACCAAACATATAATAACGTTCAAGACTTATACCTTGTGCAGCAATGAACACACTGGATTCGGAGAAGCCCTGAAACAAACACACGTATTGTGCAGTGACAGATGACAAACACATTATACAAAATTGCTTTTCGCTCACTCATTTATTTGCAAGGGGCAGTTTGGAATAATATACATTCGGGAATAGCTAACCATTTGATTAAGTGTGGCTTACAGTTATGTAGCTGGCATGGATATAGTCCCATGTGGCATCACCATCTGGCATCAGAACCACGCGACTGTCGTCATCTGTTCAAAAGAGAAATAAGGATATGTTTTCATATGACGAAACACACACGATGATATCTACTCAATAAACATTGTTTTAATAGAGACGCTATCTAGAATACTAGTGTCACACCATCAAGGAAATTGAATAATAAATTCATATTGTATAGCAAAGTCAGCACGTTCAAAATGAAATTTCGTGTTCGCTGCATGAGGCAAATATGAATATGAGGCCAGTCATTATGTTTATTCTACCAATCATATATAAATCACCCCAAACGTATAAGCTGAAATCCTGAAACTTTGATTTACATAAGACTGTGACATTTACCTATGTAGCAGGACATATATATGATATCTTCTTTAGAATAGAGTAAGAGTAAATATACCTGGAAGTGCAAATATGACAAATACGGATCTGATGATTGTTTTCTTTTCAGTTTTGAGGGTGTAAGTGAACATGTGATGTATGAAATAGAGCAAGTTTTCAAACGAGGTTAAAATCATATTTAGTTATTGATTTTATTAACCAGTAGATTGCAGCACACACGATTCATTATAAAACAATACCCCCAAAACGTACATGTACGCCAATAACGGGCTCTTTTATGTACATTAATATTTCACTAAAACTCACATGGAAATAGTTCCAAGAAACGGTTCCTCTTTTTGTTTTCAGGTTTTCTCCCTTCGACATGAGCTCCGTGTATTCCGTAACGGAGTAGCTGAAAATATAAAACATCAATGCTATAACTAGTCTTGATTCTCCTCTGAAACAGATTCCATTTGGCGTAAAGGGCAAAATAGCTGTGGAAACTATGCATATGACTGATAATCAGTAATGACACCAGGTGCTCGCAGTTTTTACGTCTCGAAAGAATTCATCCTTCTATACCATACTGATAACATGTATATTCATGTTGACAATGCCATATAAAAACATTAAGGTTACCTTAAATGTAAGATTTTGATTGGCGAAATAGTTAGGGATTTACATACTTTCCTCTATTATAAAGACTGAATAACATCATTATAACTCCACTCCTTTGCAAAACAAATGAACCTGCGCTTTTAAAGAGGCATGTCTTTACTTTAGATTACAGTTGTATTCATCAATTTTACCACGCCCTACCTTGTACTCGTGTTCGAACCCCACGCCCGTCACTCTATCCCTGACGTACTGCTTGAGTCTGTCAAGGGACACAGGACCTGGGACGACGTTGTAGTATGGTTCCGAGTTCTCGTACACGTTGTCTGCAGGAGGCTTTGGTTTCTTAGCAGGCTTCTCAAGTGGCGCAGGTTTACCTGCAGCAGGAGCGTCTTTCTCACCTGAAACAAGAGCAATCAGATATTAATTCATCATCGTGTTCTTTTGTTTCAGGTAAATGCCATTAAAAAGACATATGCTACTAAATAGGGTGTCTGATGTAAACTATGTACGTGTACTTATACCCTACGTGTGATGGTTGTTTCGAAATGTGCACAGAGATAAAGCATAGCATGATCATCAGTGCGAGCAAATTGTGGTTCCTGATTTGCTATGAAAAGGGAAAATTCTAAAACGAGAATAATAGTTCATAACCGTAGTACTAACATGTTAGGACACACCTTTTACTTTACCGAGAGAAATTGTATTTTCCTCTTGTTGAGACTTCATATTACGTCTTCTGGAACATAAACGATCCTCTGTTTTAATGTTCATGTACATGGTAGTACAATTAATGGTAGTGTCCGTAGAACTAATACTCATTGCATACACGTCTTTAGAAGTGTGGTACAATGTGCAATGCGAAACAACTTTTATAATGTTTATTACTGTCATAGTGTGTTCCGTTGTGTATATTCAAGTAAAACCCTTCATGTATGTTTCAGTGGTTGTGTGACTGAATATTGCTTGACGTCAAAGTGAACAATATTCCGACTATTCGTCGAGATCTGTAAAACATCGAGTCTGGCAAACCAGTGACTGAAGGTAAGATGTTCGGACCCATGCCATCAAGGTCATTGTGTCTGACTACCCGATCCACATTGTATGCTGCCTTAGGTACTTGGGACCTACTCTGTTGTGGATTAAACCACAAGGTAAGAGACTCATCATGAATATAAGATGTTACAAAACGATATTATAAGTATGACACATACCTCTTGATGACGACCAACAGGACTACGAGGATCACTGCCACTAGTACAGCTACAGCCGCTCCACTTATTGCCCCAACGGTGGAACTGGATAGGGAACCGTCGCCCTTTTGAGAGCTTGTAGATACTATTATTTTAAAAAGTCAAAAATAATTCATACTTTGGTTCATGAGTGAGTTATTAAGGTATTACATGCGATTAAGTTTAATGTATCTATTTCATTTCGGGGTAGACGCTGAAAGATATTGACACTAATCAAAGATGTATTGATATTCCAAAACAATTTCCAACTCTCGCAAATAAATAATATCAAATGTCTTTATTAACGTCTAGAATAAAGGAGAGGAAACTTGTTAAATACCTACAGCGTTTGATCTACTCACGTTTGCAGGAATCACCCTTGTAGCCTTCCTCGCACCCAAGTATGCATGAGCCATTGGAGGGCTGACATGTCCCATTAAGACAATTGCCACAGGGATGTTGGCAATTTTCTCCATAGGTGTTGTTGATACACTCTATACCCATGAAAATGTGAAGGCTGTTTTTTTTATGAAACTGTTATGGAATCAGTTTTACTTCATACCATCATTCAGTATTCCTGTTTGTTTACTGGCTCACGCTGGTACAATTATGATGTATAAATTGCTTATTGATTGTGCAAGTTATTCTTAAGAGAGAGAGAGAGAGAGAGAGAGAGAGAGAGAGAGAGAGAGAGAGAGAGAGAGAGAGAGAGAGAGAGAGGCTTACCTTGTTGACATAGTGGAGCTTCATAGCCAGGCTGACATCCTCCAGGACACTCTCCATCTAGTGACTTGCAGTTGTCTCCCTTGCATTGCCCACAAGCAGTGCAGTTGGAACCATAATAACCATCAGAACATTCTGAAAGCAGATGTTGTTACAGGCTTAATGACGCACATTCTGAATGCAGATGTTGGGAGAGGCTTAATGACGCACATTCTGAAAGTAGATGTTGTGAGAGGCCTAATGACGCATATTCTGAAAGCAGATATTGTGAGAGGCTTAATGACGCACATTCTGAAAGCAGATGTTGGTAGAGGCTTAATGACGCACATTCTGAACGTAGATGTTGTGAGAGGCTTAATGACGCATATTCTGAAAGCAGATATTGTGAGAGGCTTAATGACGCACATTCTGAAAGCAGATGTTGGTAGAGGCTTAATGACGCACATTCTGAAAGTAGATGTTGTGAGAGGCCTAATGACGCATATTCTGAAAGCAGATGTTGTGAGAGGCTTAATGACGCACATTCTGAAAGCAGATGTTGTAAGAGGCCTAATGAGACTCATTCTGAAAGGAGATGTTGTGAGAGGCTTAATGACGCACATTCTGTAAGCAGATATTGTGAGAGGCTAAATGAGACCAATTCTGAAAGGAGATGATATGAGAGGCCTAATGACGCACATTCCGAAAGCAGATGTTGTAAGAGGCTTAATGATGCACATTCCGAAAGCAGTTGTTGTAAGAGGCTTAATGGCGCAAATTCCGAAAGCTGATGTTGTAAAGGCTTAAGGGCGCACTTTCCGAAAGCAGATACTGTAAGAGGTTTAATCAACATTAAGCTAAAGTGTGATTAAGATAATCTACATGAATATTGGGCAGGATCTCTGGTCTTTAGTCTATGACTTTAGGCACTGAGCAATATCCCTGCGAATACCTGGTGTCATCACTTAGTTTCAGTGGCCCATTCGTATAATTTTCACAGCTATTTTGCCCTTCACGCCTAACGGAATCTGTTTCGGCGGATAATATTCTCTGGTTATTCTCTTCCATTGAAACATAAGATGTGTTTGTTACACTATCTTGGCTCTTTTGTGAAACTTATTTGGTCTTTGACAGTTGTTTACACAATAGAAACGTATATATGGTGCTCACAAGAAAGTATGATTTTGCACCAAAGGTATTTTGTCATTACTCAAATATAAGAGACAAAACTCTTGCATTGATCATGAGAAATCGCTGTCCATTGTACGATTCCAACTATTTCATAGCAAGTGTTCATGAAACTCTACATATAACGTTTCATTCCATCCGGTAAAATCACCATCAAACAAGGCTTCAGGATGAAGGTCAGTGCTGCTGAGTAGGAAAGATTGATGAATGATCGAGTTTTTCTTTTCCAAGCTCCAAACATGTCATTCTTATTTTCCATTTTAGTGTCTGTATAACATGATAAGAAACGTAATTTACACATTTGTCTTTATTTGAGATAATGTTGCTATATTATAACCTTTACACAAAGGTCCTTTGTAACCATTACTGCACCCTTCAGGGCAGCTTCCATTCACATGGTGACACGTTGTTAATGTATGACACTGGCCACAACCTGACGAACAGTTCACTCCATAAAATGTGTCTGGACACTCTTTTAAAATGGAATAGAATAACCATATAAAAGAAAGGCAGATAAGAAAGAATAATAAGTACTGTGTGGGTGTGATCTCCCTTTATGTTTAACTTTTATCACAAACCTACATCAAAGAATACAGTGGTGAAAACGATGGGTGTGATTCGTGTTAGTTATCGGTTCAGTCGGGGGCATTCATTAATGTAGGTTACCACTTTCTTCTGATGTTAAACATTTTTTCATAACACTGAAAATCTTAAATATTGTAATTTTTGTCACTTCCTCTGGGAGCACACCAACTTGTATTCTTAGAAATTTCATAAGAATGCATCATAGGCATATATTCTATTAAGTGCAGTAGATATCGCACTGCAGTCACTACAATAACCTACAGTTTTCCACAAAGTCTGGCGAGAATGTGTCTTTGTTGTTACATACTCTCATGGCACAGTGGGCGTCGATATCCAGCCTCACACCCAGTAGAACATGTCCCATCTTGCCTGGAGCAGTTAGTGTTGTCCTGACAGTGTCCACACTGCCTGCAGGGCGACCCGTAGGAACCAGCGGAACATGCTGTGTGTCAAGTACAAATTGAAACTGACACTACGATGCCAATATAATGTATTTAATTCCATGTATGATCTAATCAGTACGTGTCAATAAATTGACTCCAGATGAAATAAGATATGTTACCTGTGTTGCACAGTGGAGGTTCATATCCAGGTTTACAGCCAGTCACGCATGTCCCATTAAGATCAGAACATGGGGTATCGTCCTTACAGTGTCCACATCCTTGGCAGGGCGGTCCATAGAAGTGAACTGCACACACTGAATGGAAGGATGATGTTAAAAGCTTGCCTTGAAAGGATGAAACTACCACATTGTAGGATATATATTTTGGAAACCGCTTAAATGACAAAATACAACATATTTTCTCTACAATATACGTATCATAAGATAATGTTTGTGCAATTTGAAATTGGATTATAAGTTGAATGTCAGATTAAAATCTTTCATGGAAGAGATTGTTTTGTAACAAGTCACATGTATAAAAGGTGGAATGAAGTTTGCACTGATTCACGAATGGGAATGTACAGATCAATGTGCAGTCACTCTCTGGGAACTGAGATTGATGGTATAACTTCGACTGTAAAACTTCACTAGTTTAAGTCGCGACTTCTCGCAGTTGTTTGGCGGATGTAGATTTTAATTACCTTTTTGAAAGATTTTGAAAGCTACTTGGACTATTTAGACACTTCATAGGAATAAAACAACCCAAGCTCGTAAGCTAATGCTTAAATATTTATTTATCATAGTATGCATAGCCAGTGCCATTAAATGAAGATGTAACTAATTTCACATTCTTTGTAACTGCATTTTAAGAGTAGACAATCTGTTGCATAAGGGGCACTGATATTCAGTTTGACACCCAGTATGACATTTCCAATTAGTGGTGTAAGAAGCAGCAGTTTTCCAACATCTTGTACACGGGTTTCCATAAGAATCAGAAGCAAAAGTTGTATCAGGGTACGACTTTTTCAGTAAAATATGTTCCAGATCAACTGTTATGTGCTGTTAAGACAATTATTTTGTAAATAAATTTCCATAATTGAAGATGAAACCTAATTTTGATATAAACATCTAGAATTAAATTGAAAGTGATTACGTGGCATTTGATCGGTTAACTCAGCAATTTTTTTCCATGTATGTTTCCATCAACCTAAAACAATATAGACCACGCCCATGTGTTCGGTATCCCCAGTGTCTAGCCCATGAGATGCATAGCCTTCAGTTCAATAAACTCAAAGAATAAAAACTTCAATTGGTGTTTTTTCCTACTTTTGTTTATGTCACACGCATTGTGATTCGATCGCTTAAAATACAATTTACACACAAGCATGAAATGTATTTTCACAACTAAACATATTTACACAATTAATAGGACGTCGTCTGCTACAGCTTAGTCATGGCTGATGGCGATTTCCGTTTAAGAAACAATGAGACTGATGTTGTGAGGCGGTGAAGTTAGCGGTGGCCACATCAACATGACAGAAATTATGCCCGAAAAACTATGCCTGAAATTAAGGCAATTATATGCTTAAGCCCCGTCCAAAGAACATTTCTCAAATACCTGAATATTTCCCCCAATCAAGCTGCGGAGTTCCACAAAAATAAGCTTAAAAATGTAAAATCGCCAAAAATGTGCAACTGCGGGACATCGGCAGACATGGGTCTTGTTAGAGACAAACAGCTCAGACCAGCCAATGACCTTCTCGATGGGAATCCAAAATTCAGTGCTGAAAATGGGCTTTCACGGCCAATGGATTCCACCGGCAGATTTACAACACATTTTCTCATACCTTCATTTAACCAAAAATGCAGTTATCCGTTACCCAGTACTGTACGAACTGGGAATCCACTTCATCACGAGGGGCATAGATTTTCAAGAATGGTGACTCACGAGACAAAACAGAAAAAAATGTCAGGGTGGTCTCCAAAGTGAAAACGCGACATCCGATAAACGGATGTACGCTTCCGGCAACGAAAATGCTTGCATCGTTGAGTCCCTGCGCCTTTTTGTCTTCAAAATCCTTCTGTCGAATCACTGTTTAACCACTTTTGAAAAGGGGCAAGAGCAACGCCTAATCTTGAAAACACTTTGTACTCTGACAAACAATTTTAACCCCATCAATGTTCGAGATTCATGAATAAAATCTCGCGCAATGCAAGTTGTTAAAAAAGTATAATGCACATTGTCTCCGAGCCACAAAAATTCAAGCAAAGAATGATGCTGGTTTTGAGGTAAGGCATATGATGTTCATGAGTGGACACAAAAGTAAGAGGTCTTAGAGAAATTATCATCGCCATTGCTCGACGACACAGAAATCACCCATCAGCCATGCCCTGACCTCTGTGGTTTTTTACCTCGGTTCAGCCTCCGCCTCACGCAAACCATCAGTTGACCAGGCCTTGGTTCGTTTTGGAATAAACCTTGTCAACTGAACACCTTTTTAACAACTGTGTATTCAACTTTGCATCTGTCGCCACGATCAGTAGACCTCAAACACCATGGTCTTGGCCGTAATCTCTTTCTAGTTTACTGTTTTCTGATTGGCTAGGTGGATTTACACAATGTGCACACCGGCTTTTACGTTTATACCTCTATTAACGCAGAAAACATTGAAGTCAACCCTTAAATACAATAATGCTTGTATTATCTAACTATCTGGCACCCAACTGTAAGTATACCTGTAATATCTTCTTGATGCTCAGCTAAACTATACAGACTGGTCTGGATTGAGAAAGAGTGAGAAGATTTACAGACGGACCAGAGGTGTTCATGTATATTTAGGTTTTGATAAATCAAAATGTAAGTGCTAGCTACATTTACAGTTTGGGTTCTGATACCAAAGTTGACGCCATGCATCACATCTCCACTCCGCCCTGTGAGGAAAACACCGTTGTTTCTACATGGGCAACATCTTGTGCACATGGACCCATAAATACCAGAGTCACGCGTTATAACGGAGTGAAGAAAATACCTACAGGGTCAAAACATCTGTTTGAAATGTGCAATGAATATGTAATTTATGCATATGGATAATGTCTCTATCACAGTGTTAATCTGTGTCGTTGGATTTTTTTAATCAAAATATAAGAGGTATCTTACCTTGACACAGTGGCCCCTGATATCCAGTTTGACACCCAACTTCACATCTCCCATCTGCCGTGTTACAAGGCGTCTTGTTTTGACAATGGCCACATTGTGATGTACACGTGGACCCATAATAACCAGACTGGCAAGCTGTAACAGGATGGAGAAATTTCGACTCTTAGCACATTTTCAAAACAAGTATTTTGGGGGGTGAACGCAGTGAACACATTTGTGATTTATGCATATAGGTAATGTCATTTATTATAGTGCAGATCAGTGTCACAGTGCACACATTTTACAAACATGCATCCATGATAATCAGAGGTCCAATTCGTATACGCAGAGGAACCTATCGTTAATGTAAGACAACACATGTGGTATGTTAACCTGTTAGATAGTGATTCATAAACACATGTACATGATACAGTCGAAATTGCTCAATCAACTCTGTTTTAACAGGGATTTCTTGTGGTTATGGAAAGGGTATTGCTGATTATATTTATTGTGTGTTCATTATTCTTCGCTTTATCACATTCTTGATATGTAGAATGATAATCGATTTGATGTATGAGAAGCGGTATATTTGTCTTGTTAAAGTGATAAATAGTTTGCTTAATGTTTGCTTGAATGGTTGTGCGTAGAACACAAACCATTTTGATGGAGAGGCCTTATTAAGAAGATACCTTCAGGGAAAACAAGACATTTCAAACACAGTTACAAAATATGTGATAAAAGTGAAACTTAAGCCTAAAGCAGTGTCCTTTGTGTTATTCCAACTATATATAACTGAATGTCTCACTTCTACACAAAGGGGGACTGTAACCCTGTTGACATCCTTGTGTGCAGGTTCCATCATCCTTCTTACAGTCCGACGACCCGCTACACTGACCACACGTAGAGGAACACTGGATACCATAAAGATGTGGGCCACAATCTGTGGAAGATATAGTCACGTCTTGACTTTAAATTCTGTCTTTTCAGGAGGAAAACTTGATAACTAAGTTCATATGAAACATTAAGTACAAAATGATCTTTTTGAACTATTACTTAGTTTATGACTTCGTGTAAAATTCACTATTAAAGGATCAGTTGGAACTGCTCGTGAATTGCTGTCTTTTCATCAGATTGTTACACTTAAACAATACTATTAGTATTGCATATAAACACCACACTTTTCGAACCTTGCTGACAGCCCAGTCCTTGTTTCCCGGCAGCACATCCACTCCTACAGTTGCCAGTCTCCTTGTTACATACTTCAGTTGTATCCTGACACTGACACTGCTTGTCACAGTCAGAGCTGAACCAGCCGTCACTGCATTCTACAAGTACACATACTATGAGAAGCAAATCAGAACACACATCATGGATCTGATTCAATAAATGTTGTCATTTGGGTCACATGTAGTACAATAATATCCCGATTATATACTCCAACTGATACACTTTATAGGTCAGTGCAGCTCCGGCTGCATGCCATTACCTCGTTGGTCTGTTATATTATAATTATAGCACAACTAATGGACCAGATCCAATACATGTTGTTTTTTGGATCACGTGTAGTACAATAATATCCCGATTATATACTCCAACTGATAAACTTTATAAGTCAGTACTGCTCCGGCTGGATGTACATGGAGATATTCACAGTCGCTAGGGCCGGGGCCTGGTGGTCCAGTAGTTGAAATTGAAAAGTGCCCTTTGCCCGACTTCTTCTGTATAGACGTTCATATGCTATACTATGTGGAGTTGTGGGCCAATAGTTAAAAGTGAAAAGAGCCCTTTGAGCGAACTGTTCACTACAGACGCCCATATGCTATTCATGGTAGCCGCTTATTTGGCTGTCCTTTAAGACAGATGGAGGAGTTGTAGCATTACTTTATCAGGATAAATGGAATGGTTTCTTCGTCTCGTTCTTTTGTCTTGCAACTGTCCTTTTATATCCCGATACATACTTTCATTAAACATCTATCTATAACTTAGAATGTGATTATTTACAGTCAGCTGTCATAGTAATTATCTTATTTTCGTGTTTTTATTCTGATGTGATTTTTCAATGCCATAAAATAATAATATGTATTGTTAATAAGTAATATGACATGTCACCATGATAACTTACGGAAGATCTGGACCTCACATTCTGTCAGGTAGGTTCCAGGAACACTTATTGATACAGATGAACTACTCAAAGCTTCGTTATATTATATTTTGAGAACAGTCTGTTATCCGGACAATGTGTAACACAGCTGGTCACCCACTTTCACCTGAAGGCCAGAGTTTTGTAGTGACATACACCAACTGAGGTTGGTTCAGTACTAGCCTTCAATAAAGGCGACTGTGAAGCAGACTACAGACGTTACATCTCAATGTGTTCGCATTCTAGTGGGTCAACACAAACAATGGCTTTGTCCCTGGTAGCTAACATACACCTCTGTTCCAAGATTCGACGAAACCTGTCGTTTTCTATCCTTATTTATGTTACATAATATGAACTAACCCATAAAGCTCAAACAATAAAGACAGATATTTATAAAATTCAACACTGACAATTATGATAAATATGACACTGGGTTTTACACCAAGCAACACCAATCTCCACAGCTTAACTAAATCAATAATGTGCCAAAAGATACATGGACCTTGTGATGCTTGTGAACACATGATTTGGAAGACGACGCCATTGTTGCTGCAAAACGGTCCCAAGATCTTGCAAATTCTGTGGTTGGTTCTGGAGAGTGCGCAGACTTCTGCCAAGAGCATCCAAGACGTGTTCAATGGGATTTAGAACGGGAGACCTTGACGGTCAGTCCATGACGTTCACTCCCGCATTCTGAAGGAAATTGCTGTGTGGGGTCTGGCATTGTCGTGTTGGAAGATCAAACAGGGTCCATGTGCTGCCATAAAAGGCAGAAGTTCTGGTGCCAGTACCTGGTCGCGATAAGCAGCAGCGATGAGGTTGCCACGGATGACAAGAAGCCTGGAACGTGCATTGCCACAGAAAGCACACCACACCATGACACTTCCGCCTCGAAATCTGTCAACTTCCTGTACACAACACTGGGCGTAATGTTCATAACGGCGCCTCCACACCATCGATCTACCATCAGCAAATCGAAGATTAAATCGGGATTCATCACTGAAGAGGACTTAGTCTTAGTCCATCGTAAGTGTCGCTGTGCCGACAATTGACGTTGACGTCTGTGTAATTGAGTTAGAATCGGCCGCAATATGGCTGTCGTGCTAGAAGGTGAGCAGTTCTCAGACGGTTTCGAACAGTTTGCGCACTCAGTCTACCCCTAAACAGTTCATTTCTGGTTGATGTAGCCGTCAAAAATCGGTTACGGAGGTGACGTAAGACAATCTGACGATCCTCTGCATGTGACGTCACACGTGGTCGATCTGGCCGAGGGCAATCAGCGGTGGTACCTGTTTGCTGTAGACGCGTTTGTAAATCATAAACAGTCCATCGACTACAAACCGTCGTCCTTGCGACTTCAGCTACGGACGTTCCCGTCTGCAACATGCCGATTGCACGTTCACATTGCACATTTGAAAGACGTGGTATGACAAGTGGCCGTAAAGTCTTTTGTTTTTTCTTGTGTTTTTCTTTTTTGCTAATGACTGCTAACAAGTATGGCTGAAAACACGTGCGGTATTATGGCCACGCGACCAGTTGCACGTGAAAAAACACTTTTGCCACTATAGTGCTGTGCACATGATTTTGATCGATTCGCCTGCACAAAAACGGGTGATATCTGAAGACAATACGTGGCCATTACTGTTTAAATACACAATAAGGGCCCACGATAATAACTGCTCAAAATGTCAAATTTTAGGATTGTGAAGTTTTTAATTTGGTTCAGTATATATCTAATTATCTGGCGCCCAACTGTAAGTACTCAATAATACCTTCTTGATGCTCAGCTAAACTATACAGATTGGTCTGGATTGAGAAAGGGTGAGAAGATTTACAGATGGACCAGAGGTGTTCATATATATTGGGTGAGTTTATAATCATTGTGCAGACTGGTTGATTTAGGTTTTGATAAATCAAAATGTAAGTGCTAGCTACATTAACAGTATGGGTTCTGATACCATAAGTTGACGCCATGCATCACATCTCCAATCCGCCCTGTGAGGAAAACACCGTATCACAGCGGCAACATTTGTACACATGGACCCACAAATACCAGAGTCACGCGTTATAACAGAGTGAAGAAAATACCTACAGGGTCAAAACAAATGTTTGAAATGTGCAATGAATATATTTGTAATTTATGCATATAGATAATGTCTTTCATCAGATGATAATCTGTGTCGTTGGATTTTTTAAATCAAAATATAAGAGATATCTTACCTTGACACATTGGCCCCTGATATCCAGTTTGACACCCAGCATCACAACTCCCATCTGCCGTGTTACAAGGAGCATTGTTCTGACAGCGGCCACATCCTGTACACGTGGACCCATAATAACCAGAAGAACAGGCTGTAACAGAATGGAGAAATTTCGACTTTCAGTACATGATCAAAACAAGGATTTTGGGGGTGGACGCAGTGAACACATTTGTGATTTATGCATATAGGTAATATCATTTACTTTAGTGCAGATCTGTGTCATAGTGAACAAATGCATCCATGATAATCAGAGGAATCTATCGTTAATGTCAGAAAACACGTGTGATATGTTGACCTGTTAGATAGTGATTCATAAACACATGTACATGATACAGTCGAAATTGCTCAATCAACCTTGTGATCAGCAGCGATTTCTTGTGGTTATGGAAAGGGAATTGCTGATTATATTTATTGTGTGTTCATAATTCTTCGCTTTATCACATTCTTGATATGAAGAATGATAATCGAATTAATGTTTGAGAAGCGGTATATTTGTCTAGTCAAGGTGATAAATAGTTTGCTTAATGTTCGCTTAAATGGTTGTGCCTAAAACAAACCATTTTGATGGAGAGGCCTTATTCAGAAGATAACTTCAGGGAAAACAAGACACTTCTAAGACAGTTACAAAAAATGTAATAAAAGTGACAAAAATTCGTTCCATAATCATAAGAAACTTAAGCCTAAAACAGTGTGCTTTGTGTTATTCCAACTATATATAACTGAAAGTCTCACTTCTACACAAAGGGGGACTGTAACCCTGCTGACATCCTTGTGTGCATGTTCCATCATCCTTCTGACAGTCCGACGACCCGCTACACTGACCACACGTAGAGGAACACTGGATACCATAAAGATGTGGGCCACAATCTGTGGAAGATATTGTCACGTCTTGACTTTAAATTCTGTCTTTTCAGGAGGAAAACTTGATAACTAAGTTCATATGAAACATGAAGTACGAAATTATCTTTTTGAACTATTACTTAGTTTATGACTTCGTGTAAAATTCACTATTAAAGGATCAGTTGGAACTGCTTGTGAATTGCTGTTTTTTCCATCAGATTGTTACACTTAAACAATACTATTAGAATTGCGTATAAACACCACACTTTTCTAACCTTGCTGACAGCCAAGTCCTTGTTTCCCGGCAGCACATCCATTCCTACAGTTGCCAGTCACCTTGTCACATACATCAGTTGTATCCTGACACTGGCACTGCCTTTCACAGTCAGAGCCAAACCATCCATCGCGGCATTCTACAAGTACACATACTATGAGATGCAAATCAAAGCACAACTAATGGACCAGATCCAATACATGTTGTTTTTTTGGGTCACGTGTAGTATAATTATATCCCGATGATATACTCCAACTGATAACCTTTATAAGTCAGTACTGCTCCGGCTGGATGTACATGGAGATATTCACAGTCGCTCGTGGTCCAGTAGTTGAAATTGAAAAGTGCCCTTTGCCCGACTTCTTCTGTATAGACAGTTATATGCTATGCTATGTGGAGTTGTGGGCCAATAGTTAAAAGTGAATAGAGCCCTTTGAGCGAACTGTTCACTACAGACGCCCATATGCTATTCATGGTAGCCGCTTATTTGGCTGTCCTTTAAGACAGATGGAGGAGTTGTAGCATTACTTTATCAGGATAAATGGAATGGTTTCTTCGTCTCGTTCTTTTGCCTTGCAACTGTCCTTTTATATCCCGATACATACTTTCATTGAACATCTATCTATAACTTAGAATGTGATTATTTACAGTCAGCTGTCATAGTAATTATCTTATTTTCGTGTTTTTATTCTGATGTGATTTTTCAATGCCATAAAATAATAATATGTATTGTTAATAAGTAATATGACATGTCACCATGATAACTTACGGAAGATCTGCACCTCACATATTGTCAGGTAGGTTCCAGGAACACTTATTGATACAGATGAACTACTCAAAGCTTCGTTATATTATATTTTGAGAACAGTCTGTTATCCGGACAATGTGTAACACAGCTGGTCACCCACTTTCACCTGAAGGCCAGAGTTTTGTAGTGGCATACACCAACTGAGGTTGGTTCAGTACTAGCCTTCAATAAAGGCGACTGTGAAGCAGACTACAGACGTTATATCTCAATGTGTTCGCATTCTAGTGGGTCAAAACAAACAATGGCTTTGTCCCTGGTAGCTAACATACACCTCTGTTCCAAGATTCGACAAAACCTGTCGTTTTCTATCCTTATTTATGTTACATAATATGATCTAACCCATAAAGCTCAAACAATAAAGACAGATATTTAAAAATTTAACACTGACAATTATGATAAATATGACACTGGGTTTTACACCAAGCAACAACAATCTCCACAGCTTAACTAAATCCACAATGTGACAAAAGATACATGGACCTTGTGATGCTTGTGAACACATGATTGGGAAGACGACGCCATTGTTGCTGCAAAACGGTCCCAAGATCTTGCAAATTCTGTGGTTGGTTCTGGAGAGTGCGCAGACTTCTGCCAAGAGCATCCAAGACGTATTCAAAGGGATTTAGAACGGGAGACCTTGACGGCCAGTCCATGACGTTCACTCCCGCATTCTGAAGGAAATTCCTTGTCAAAATTGCTGTGTGGGGTCTGGCATTGTCGTGTTGGAAGATCAAACAGGGTCCATGTGCTGCCATAAAAGGCAGAAGTTCTGGTGCCAGTACCTGGTCGCGACAAGCAGCAGCGATGAGGTTGCCACGGATGACAAGAAGCCTGGAACGTGCATTGCCACAGAAAGCACACCACACCATGACACTTCCGCCTCGAAATCTGTCAACTTCCTGTACACAACACTGGGCGTAACGTTCATGACGGCGCCTCCACACCCTCGCCCTACCATCAGTAAATCGAAGATTAAATCGGGATTCATCACTGAAGTCTTAGTCCATCGTAAGTGTCGCTGTGCCGACAATTGACGTTGACGTCTGTGTAATTGAGTCAGAATCGGCCCGCAGTATGGCCGTCGTGCTAGAAGGTGAGCAGTTTTCAGACGGTTTCGAACAGTTTGCGCACTCAGTCTACCCCTAAACAGTTCATTTCTGGTTGATGTAGCCGTCAAAAATCGGTTACGGAGGTGACGTAAGACAATCTGACGATCCTCTGCATGGTCGATCTGGCCGAGGGCAATCAGCGGTGGTACCTGTTTGCTGTAGACGCGTTTGTAAATCATAAACAGTCCATCGACTACAACCCGTCGTCCTTGCGACTTCAGCTACGGACGTTCCCGTCTGCAACATGCCGATTGCACGTTCACATTGCACATTTGAAAGACGTGGCATGACAAATGGCCGTAAAGACTTTTGTTTTCTTGTGTTTTTCTTTTTTGCTAATGCCTGCTAACAAGTATGGCTGAAAACACGTGCGGTATTATGGCCACGCGACCAGTTGCACGTGAAAAAACACTTTTGCCACTATAGTGCTGTGCACATGATTTTGATCGATTCGCCTGCACAAAAACGGGTGTTATCTGAAGACAATACGTGGCCATTACTGTTTAAATACACAACAAGGGCCCACAATGATAACTGGTCAAAATGTAAAATTTTAGGATTGTGAAGTTTTTAATTTGGTTCAGTATATATCTAATTATCTGGCGCCCAACTGTAAGTACTCAATAATACCTTCTTGATGCTCAGCTAAACTATACAGATTGGTCTGGATTGAGAAAGAGTGAGAAGATTTACAGATGGACCAGAGGTGTTCATATATATTGGGTGAGTTTATAATCATTGTGCAGACTGGTTGATTAAGGTTTTGATAAATCAAAATGTAAGTGCTAGCTACATTAACAGTATGGGTTCTGATAACATAAGTTGACGCCATGCATCACATCTCCAATCCGCCCTGTGAGGAAAACACCGTTTCACAGCGGCAACATCTTGTACACATGGACCCATAAATACCAGAGTCCCGCGTTATAACGGGGTTAAGAAAATACCTACAGGGTCAAAACAACTGTTTGAAATGTGCAATGAATATATTTGTAATTTATGCATATAGATAATGTCTTTCATCATAGTGTTAATCTGTGTCGTTGGATTTTTTAAATCAAAATATAAGAGGTATCTTACCTTGACACAGTGACCCCTGATATCCAGTTTGACACCCAGCATCACAACTCCCATCTGCCGTGTTACAAGGAGCATTGTTCTGACAGCGGCCACATCCTGTACACGTGGACCCATAATAACCAGAAGAACAGGCTGTAACAGAATGAAGAAATTTCGACTTTCAGTACATGATCAAAACAAGTATTTTGGGGGTGAACGCAGTGAACACATTTGTGATTTATGCATATAGGTAATATCATTTACTTTAGTGCAGATCTGTGTCATAGTGAACAAATGCATCCATGATAATCAGAGGAACCTACCGTTAATGTCAGACAACACGTGTGATATGTTGACCTGTTAGATAGTGATTCATAAACACATGTACATGATACAGTCGAAATTGCTCAATCAACCTTGTTATCAGCAGCGATTTCTTGTGGTTATGGAAATGATATTGCTGATTATATTTATTGTGTGTTCATAATTCTTCGCTTTATCACATTCTTGATATGAAGAATGATAATCGAATTAATGTTTGAGAAGCGGTATATTTGTCTAGTCAAAGTGATAAATAGTTTGCTTAATGTTCGCTTAAATGGTTGTGCCTAAAACAAACCATTTTGATGGAGAGGCCTTATTCAGAAGATAACTTCAGGGAAAACAAGACATTTCTAAGACAGTTACAAAAAATGTAATAAAAGTGACAAAAATTCGTTCCATAATCATAAGAAACTTAAGCCTAAAGCAGTGTCCTTTGTGTTATTCCAACTATATATAACTGAATGTCTCACTTCTACACAAAGGGGGACTGTAACCCTGCTGACATCCTTGTGTGCATGTTCCATCATCCTTCTGACAGTCCGACGACCCGCTACACTGACCACACGTAGAGGAACACTGGATACCATAAAGATGTGGGCCACAATCTGTGGAAGATATTGTCACGTCTTGACTTTAAATTCTGTCTTTTCAGGAGGAAAACTTGATAACTAAGTTCATATGAAACATGAAGTACGAAATTATCTTTTTGAACTATTACTGAGTTTATGACTTCGTGTAAAATTCACTTTTAAAGGATCAGTTGGAACTGCTTGTGAATTGCTGTTTTTTCCATCAGATTGTTACACTTAAACAATACTATTAGTATTGCGTATAAACACCACACTTTTCTAACCTTGCTGACAGCCAAGTCCTTGTTTCCCGGCAGCACATCCATTCCTACAGTTGCCAGTCACCTTGTCACATACATCAGTTGTATCCTGACACTGGCACTGCCTTTCACAGTCAGAGCCAAACCATCCATCGCGGCATTCTACAAGTACACATACTATGAGATGCAAATCAAAGCACAACTAATGGACCAGATCCAATACATGTTGTTTTTTTGGGTCACATGTAGTATAATTATATCCCGATGATATACTCCAACTGATAACCTTTATAAGTCAGTACTGCTCCGGCTGGATGTACATGGAGATATTCACAGTCGCTCGTGGTCCAGTAGTTGAAATTGAAAAGTGCCCTTTGCCCGACTTCTTCCGTATAGACGTTTATATGCTATACTATGTGGAGTTGTGGGCCAATAGTTAAAAGTGAAAAGAGCCCTTTGAGCGAACTGTTCACTACAGACGCCCATATGCTATTCATGGTAGCCGCTTATTTGGCTGTCCTTTAAGACAGATGGAGGAGTTGTAGCATTACTTTATCAGGATAAATGGAATGGTTTCTTCGTCTCGTTCTTTTGCCTTGCAACTGTCCTTTTATATCCCGATACATACTTTCATTGAACATCTATCTATAACTTAGAATGTGATTATTTACAGTCAGCTGTCATAGTAATTATCTTATTTTCGTGTTTTTATTCTGATGTGATTTTTCAATGCCATAAAATAATAATATGTATTGTTAATAAGTAATATGACATGTCACCATGATAACTTACGGAAGATCTGCACCTCACATTCTGTCAGGTAGGTTGCAGGAACACTTATTGATACAGATGAACTACTCAAAGCTTCGTTATATTATATTTTGAGAACAGTCTGTTATCCGGACAATGTGTAACACAGCTGGTCACCCACTTTCACCTGAAGGCCAGAGTTTTGTAGTGGCATACACCAACTGAGGTTGGTTCAGTACTAGCCTTCAATAAAGGCGACTGTGAAGCAGACTACAGACGTTATATCTCAATGTGTTCGCATTCTAGTGGGTCAAAACAAACAATGACTTTGTCCCTGGTAGCTAACATACACCTCTGTTCCAAGATTCGACAAAACCTGTCGTTTTCTATCATAATTTATGTTACATAATATGATCTAACCCATAAAGCTCAAACAATAAAGACAGATATTTAAAAATTTAACACTGACAATTATGATAAATATGACACTGGGTTTTACACCAAGCAACAACAATCTCCACAGCTTAACTAAATCCACAATGTGCCAAAAGATACATGGACCTTGTGATGCTTGTGAACACATGATTGGGAAGACGACGCCATTGTTGCTGCAAAACGGTGCCAAGATCTTGCAAATTCTGTGGTTGGTTCTGCAGAGTGCGCAGACTTCTGCCAAGAGCATCCAAGACGTATTAAAAGGGATTTAGAACGGGAGACCTTGACGGCCAGTCCATGACGTTCACTCCCGCATTCTGAAGGAAATTCCTTGTCAAAATTGCTGTGTGGGGTCTGGCATTGTCGTGTTGGAAGATCAAACAGGGTCCATGTGCTGCCATAAAAGGCAGAAGTTCTGGTGCCAGTACCTGGTCGCGATAAGCAGCAGCGATGAGGTTGCCACGGATGACAAGAAGCCTGGAACGTGCATTGCCACAGAAAGCACACCACACCATGACACTTCCGCCTCGAAATCTGTCAACTTCCTGTACACAACACTGGGCGTAACGTTCATGACGGCGCCTCCACACCCTCGCCCTACCATCAGTTAATCGAAGATTAAATCGGGATTCATCACTGAAGACGACTTAGTCTTAGTCCATCGTAAGTGTCGCTGTGCCGACAATTGACGTTGACGTCTGTGTAATTGAGTCAGAATCGGCCCGCAGTATGGCCGTCGTGCTAGAAGGTGAGCAATTTTCAGACGGTTTCGAACAGTTTGTGCACTCAGTCTACCCCTAAGCAGTTCATTTCTGGTTGATGTAGCCGTCAAAAATCGGTTACGGAGGTGACGTAAGACAATCTGACGATCCTCTGCATGTGACGTCACACGTGGTCGATCTGGCCGAGGGCAATCAGCGGTGGTACCTGTTTGCTGTAGACGCGTTTGTAAATCATAAACAGTCCATCGACTACAACCCGTCGTCCTTGCGACTTCAGCTACGGACGTTCCCGTCTGCAACATGCCGATTGCACGTTCACATTGCACATTTGAAAGACGTGGCATGACAAATGGCCGTAAAGACTTTTGTTTTCTTGTGTTTTTCTTTTTTGCTAATGCCTGCTCACAAGTATGGCTGAAAACACGTGCGGTATTATGGCCACGCGACCAGTTGCACGTGAAAAAACACTTTTGCCACTATAGTGCTGTGCACATGATTTTGATCGATTCACCTGCACAAAAACAGGTGTTATCTGAAGACAATACGTGGCCATTACTGTTTAAATACACAATAAGGGCCCACAATGATAACTGGTCAAAATGTAAAATTTTAGGATTGTGAAGTTTTTAATTTGGTTCAGTATATATCTAACTATCTGGCGCCCAACTGTAAGTACTCAATAATACCTTCTTGATGCTCAGCTAAACTATACAGATTGGTCTGGATTGAGAAAGTGTGAGAAGATTTACAGATGGACCAGAGGTGTTCATATATATTGGGTGAGTTTATAATCATTGTGCAGACTTGTTGATTTAGGTTTTGATAAATCAAAATGTAAGTGCTAGCTACATTAACAGTATGGGTTCTGATACCATAAGTTGACGCCATGCATCACATCTCCAATCCGCCCTGTGAGGAAAACACCGTTTCACAGCGGCAACATCTTGTACACATGGACCCATAAATACCAGAGTCCCGCGTTATAACGGGGTTAAGAAAATACCTACAGGGTCAAAACAACTGTTTGAAATGTGCAATGAATATATTTGTAATTTATGCATATAGATAATGTCTTTCATCATAGTGTTAATCTGTGTCGTTGGATTTTTTAAATCAAAATATAAGAGGTATCTTACCTTGACACAGTGACCCCTGATATCCAGTTTGACACCCAGCATCACAACTCCCATCTGCCGTGTTACAAGGAGCATTGTTCTGACAGCGGCCACATCCTGTACACGTGGACCCATAATAACCAGAAGAACAGGCTGTAACAGAATGAAGAAATTTCGACTTTCAGTACATGATCAAAACAAGTATTTTGGGGGTGAACGCAGTGAATACATTTGTGATTTATGCATATAGGTAATATCATTTACTTTAGTGCAGATCTGTGTCATAGTGAACAAATGCATCCATGATAATCAGAGGAACCTACCGTTAATGTCAGACAACACGTGTGATATGTTGACCTGTTAGATAGTGATTCATAAACACATGTACATGATACAGTCGAAATTGCTCAATCAACCTTGTTATCAGCAGCGATTTCTTGTGGTTATGGAAATGATATTGCTGATTATATTTATTGTGTGTTCATAATTCTTCGCTTTATCACATTCTTGATATGAAGAATGATAATCGAATTAATGTTTGAGAAGCGGTATATTTGTCTAGTCAAAGTGATAAATAGTTTGCTTAATGTTCGCTTAAATGGTTGTGCCTAAAACAAACCATTTTGATGGAGAGGCCTTATTCAGAAGATAACTTCAGGGAAAACAAGACATTTCTAAGACAGTTACAAAAAATGTAATAAAAGTGACAAAAATTCGTTCCATAATCATAAGAAACTTAAGCCTAAAGCATTGTCCTTTCTGTTATTCCAACTATCTATAACTGAATGTCTCACTTTTACACAAAGGGAGACTGTAACCCTGCTGACATCCTTGTGGGCAGGTTCCATCATCCTTCTTACAGTTCGATGACCCGCGACACTGACCACACGTAGAGGAACACTGGATGCCATAACGATTTTGGCCACAATCTGTGGAAGATATTGTCACGTCTTGACTTTAAATTCTGTCTTTTCAGAAGGAAAACTTGATAACTAAGTTCATATGAAACATGAAGTACGAAATGATCTTTTTGAACTATTACTTAGTTTATGACTTCGTGTAAAATTCATTATTAAAGGATCAGTTGGAACTGCTTGTGAATTGCTGTTTTTTCCATCAGATTGTTACACTTAAACAATACTATTAGTATTGCATATAAACACCACACTTTTCGAACCTTGCTGACAGCCCAGTCCTTGTTTCCCGGCAGCACATCCACTCCTACAGTTGCCAGTCTCCTTGTTACATACTTCAGTTGTACCCTGACACTGACACTGCTTGTCACAGTCAGAGCTGAACCAGCCGTCGCTGCATTCTACAAGTACACATACTATGAGAAGCAAATCAGAACACACATCATGGATCTGATTCAATAAATGTTGTCATTTGGGTCACATGTAGTACAATAATATCCCGATTATATACTCCAACTGATACACTTTATAGGTCAGTGCAGCTCCGGCTGCATGCCATTACCTCGTTGGTCTGTAGCTAAAAGTGAAACGATCACTTTGAGCGAACTGTTCACTGCAGACGCTATGCTTTTCATGGTAGCCGTTTATTTGGCTGTGCTTTAAGACAGATGGAGGAGTTGTGACATTACTTTATTGGGGTAAAATGGAACGGTTTCTAGGGGTTGGTCACGCATTTGTCCTTTTATACCCCGATACAATACAAAACATCTATCTATTACTTATAATGTTTCGTTATCATTATCGTATGTTCGTGGTTATATTCCAATGTGATTATTCAATGCTATAAAATAATAATATGTATTGTTAGTAAGTAATATGACATGTCACCATGATAACTCACGGAAGATCTGCACCTCACATAATGTCAGTATATTTCCACTTATTGATACAGATGAACCACTCAAAACTTCACCACATGTAATATCCACAACAGTCTGTTGTCCAGACAATGTGTAACACGGCTGGTCACCAACCTTCACCTGAAGGCCAACGTTGCGTTCAGTCACTGTAAACAACAATCATTATGTGATGATACAAGATGTATATAGGTATAATGTGTAACCCCGATTGGGTCCTGGCGGTATGTGTAGTGACATTAATGCATGTTGGAATTTATACTTTTGATGTTGATAATTATAAATGTTATGAATTTCGAACTATGGTGTCTGAAAAAGTTGAATTTAGAAAATCAAACACAATTTGTAGAACAATGTGAGTAACATTGTGATGTGATATATTTTCAAGACATCCCTTGGGTTACATGAGAAATGACTTTATATCATATGTTCGTATATAGTTTGTGGCATCAAGCTGACTTGCTTGATGCATGTCATCACATCCGAATTGTGAAGATCGATGCTCATGATGTCAATTAATGGAATTGTCTGGTCGACACTAGACTATTTACAGACTGTCGCCATATAGCTGGAATATTGCTGAGTAGGGCGTTCAACAACAAACAATGACATCTCTTAAGAAAGGGACCAATTGTGTAATATACGGGGATAGGGGCTTAGGATCCTGCCACGCCTGAAGGACCCAACGAACGGTACACGCATGCCTCCCTTTTCATGAAAGGGATATATACTAAGTAGTCATATGTCACTCACAGACATCACGCAGATATATTCTCATCCGTCTAATCTCCAATTGGGTAGTGAAGTTAACACGCCACTCTGCTCCACTAGACAGCTTGTCGTCTGTGTGCGTACAACTTTCACCCTCAAACTTTTGGTCAGTATTGCCATCGACTGCCTTGTCTGGTGAAGCATACTCATATTCTTGCAATGTGCTGGTCTGCGATGTCGGCTTTCCACGTGCTATGTTGCCTTTAACGAAATATATAAAATATCAAAACACAGTCGAACTCAGCAGCACTATCAATCTAGCAAAACCCGCGCTAAGAATGCCGAACACATAAGCGATTCAACTGAGTTTAGTTTATTAAAAAGTATAGCTCAAAATAAAAACGAAGACAATGTACTGATTAACATCGTCTGACCAAATAAGAACTAAGCATATAAATACCTATGCGTGACAGGTTTGTTACTGTACTGTCAGTTTCACAACGTAGACAATCTCATTGTGGACATTTCGTGCATTTTCTGCAAACTGATACTTCGACATTTGTTGATTTCTCGTGTTTAAACCAGTTCTAGGATATCTAACTTTTGACTGGCAAGATGTTGACCACCCGACCGATATATTTCTAATTACAATGTATAAATATTCACAAGTAATTAGGTACAGGTAGTTGTGTGTTATTTGGATATTCAACTATATGAGTTGCCTATAAACTACTATTTTGTTGCACACATAATTTGTATACTTACATGTACAGTACATGTTTTGGTTTCTTTTGTTTGTTTGTTGTTCAACGCCACAAACAGCAAAATTCAAGCTGTATGACGACGGTCTGCAAATAATCGAGTCTGGGCCAGACAATCCTGTGATTGACATCATGAGAATCGATCCACGCATTTTGGATACGATGACATGCATTAACAAAATCAACGAGTCTGACCACCCGATCCCGTTAGTCGCCTCTTACGACAAGCATAGACGTGTATACATGTACACAAATATTATCTCATATCATAATTTGAGTAATTTATATTTCCAAAATATCCCATAACAAAATAATTGCATATGTTAAGTTGTAGTAATATAGTAACAATTTTCATAACTGGATGGCTGCATACAGCTTTCCCAATCAAAACATTTATATGGTACTTTACTCACGCTTTTGGCAGTAACTCCCAAACCAGCCTGTTTGGCACGATGTTCCTGGGCAAGGTGAACCAGGGAAATTTGTGCAATCATTCAGACAGTGACAATCTTCTGTAGAAACAAATAGAATGACTACAAGTATCTAATATCTAAGCATGTCTCTTGTTTAGCTTTTCCCTAAAATCTCCATTTTGTACACCTGTGATATAGTTATACAGCAACATACACTCCTCACCTGGAGATGGTATCATAATTTCATAAATTCTTTAACAACACAATACATGTTTTCTTTATCATCACGTTACGTCAATTTCTTGTATGTAACTTCACATTAATATAAGACTGTATTCACTATGTCTTAGGACCGGAATTCCATTGAAAAGTACACTGTTCAGATGGGTCCTTCGAGTGAATGTTTGAGTGAACAGTGTTACATCGTGACGGAGTATAATCGGGTATGAAGCAGGCCAACTTATGCCTGACAGCATGACAGTGACCCAAGCCACCTGGCCACCAGCCAAGTCCCGTAGCTTCCACGATGCCCCTTTGTCGGCTCGTGCGACAAGTATAAGGAACTGTAGACCTAGCTTGATTGGGAGTCCCCGACAGTGCCCATGCCTTAGAAGTTTGGTAATAAGATAGGGACCTACCTTGTGAGGAGTCCGGCAATGAGACAAGCAGTAGAACATATACCAGAAACATCGTCCATGTGCTTGTCCGATGAAATCTGAAATCAAATTCAGCCACATTTAGCCAACCAGAACCACTTAACACGTTGACAGCCGGTTGATCTACGTGTAACTGTTGGTGCAACTTTGAGATTGCTGGTTAACATAAACACATGGACCAAATCCAATGTTGTAAGATTGTACTGTTACTGTAGGGCATTACTATTGTTCACGTCAGTTTGCTGAAATGCATCGACCCATGCATGGATGCATTTTGTACTCAGACTAACTTGAGCTGTCACATGAATTAAATTCTTTTCTCAAATGTCCCCTGTACAGGAAATATCTTCCAAACCATTATACTTTTTTATGCTTTTCTTTTGTATAATTGCCTACATCAGCGACTGTTTCCACTGTATGGTGAAGTTTGTTTCTCTGTTTCATCATGATGTGAAACAGACAAGCAATGAGTGCTTTAGAGTTAAGTAGAGAATATACCGATATCTAGGTAAGCTTTTTACATACATTCATTTTCAGTTCATCGATTAATAAACACTCCTTCCTCTTGGTTTATTAAATTATTGAAGCAACCTTTAAGAGCATTTACGTTTGTGAGCTTATGATGCTTGAACATTTTGCACAACTGAATATTGGTTGTCCAATTTGTGAAACAAATCCACTCAGTTTATTGTCCAATCCGTCTTCCTAAAGTATCAGCTCTCTGGGCCTTATGGTTTCTGAGAAAACGATGATTAAATAAGTTCAACTTTTAATCTCATTTCCCCTACAAAATATCACTGTTTCAGATTCCTAAACATTGCACTAGAAAAATATAACATATTTTTTTGTAACTGATGTATACATAATTGTTATGTTGTCAAGGATGTTAAAACAGGTTTCAGATAATGTCGGGGAAGGTCTATACAAACCTGTGCCAGAAGGAACTAAAATGTACATATTGCTTACTGGAAAACGTTTATCTTACTTCATTGTCAGGGTATCGACGGTTCTCATAAACACCCGTTCTTGTTGAATAAATACGATACAACGTAGAAACAACGGTACTCTATCCTTTGTTCCTTTGTGTCATGTCAAAACGAACACGTGCTGTTCACTTACAGACAGCTCAGTCCACTGTTTAACTGTTAGCCTTATATATGTTATTGAATCACTATTTAACAGTATTAACCACCATTTCATAAAAAAAATATATTCAAAGTCATACATGGATTAAGACTAAGTACACTATCCCATATGCTGAAGATATTTTCATCAATAAAGGTGATTAAATGGAGTTTGCGGTACGCATAAAAAACCCTCTAAAGTGGCTCATTCGCTTAGCCTCCAGAATATCTTAAACGTCGTACCACCCTAAAAACATTTTATGTTCAACTTCAAACACTCATCCCCCATGAATGTGAACTATGAACTAAGTGACATCCAACAAGTCAGCTAACCTGGCTGCTCACACCTTTCAGATGGCATGGCATTTCCATTTTCAGGAATTAATAGTTATATAAGTTATAGTGATATAAAAGTTGCATTAGCGGATTTTCCAAACTAGATTTTGAAACTGACATTTTTGTATGCTCCACTACATAGCACATGCCAATTATACTACCCTGACCGACCGATTGCACTTGTCACACACACATGCAAAGGCAAGTCAAAAGTTCACCTGAAAAAGGCATTGACCCAGGTTCGTTTCCCCACGTGATATCGCTATGACCATGTGTCACAGTTGGTCTACACTGTGAGGCGGCATTGGCGCATATTGGCGCTGTTTAGGATAGAAACAAAAAGAATACCAAACAAAAGCTAACATAGAAGGTGACATATACCGAAAGATTAAGTGACGTCTTCGCTGACACTGTTCAGATCCTTGGGGAGTTTTGAGGACTATTTTAGAACAATTCCCTTCATAATATAAATCTTTCTATGATGATTTTTTGTTTGTTTTTCAAACGCAGCACTAAGCACTATTCATGCTATATGACGGCGGTCTATAAATATTCGAGTCATGAACAGACAAATCAGAGCGCCGTTCTACGAAATGTATTTACTATGGGGTAAAAACGGTAACGAATGTAATTTGAAGACGAAGGTTGTACACGCTAAAGTGGTGATGTCACGTGCTTATGGTGCAGCGGAGAGTGCAAGGTGAATGAGAAACAACTCGAGGCCTTCGCGTCACACAGGCGAGCTGTCTTTGTCTTTCTTAAATATATACATGCGAAGGGTGTTAATTAAAGATTTCCCCTGACCCACTTCCGATGGACCTAGTGGAATGAAACTTGGCATAGGTATTAGTCTTTCACCACCAAGAGTTACACACTTCTCCCATCGTTTTATGCAACTATGGAGACCTCGCTTGTAAAAGCCCCCATTTTGCGTCTCAAACCAGGACTTGTCTTCAGAAATCAGTGTTTCATCATCTGTGAAACGTTTTCCCTTCAAAAATTACTTCATGGTTGGAAAGAGGTGGAAGTCAGATGGAGCAAGGTCAGGAGAGTAATGAGGATGTGGAAGCATTTCATAGCCACAGGACCACGCTTCTGTCTGGGCAACGTGAGAGTTGTGTACTGGAGCATTGTCTTGCAGGAGACGGACACCCTTGGTCAGCATGCCACGCCTCTTAAGCTTGATAGCGTCCCGCAATTTCCGGAGCAGTGAGGAATAAAAAGCTCCTGTAATTGTGGTACCCTTTGCCAAGAAATCCATCATCACTACCCCGTGCTGCACCCAAAACACCGTGAGCATGACTTTGCCTGCAGAGGGTTGGACACGTGCCTTCTTTGGGGGTGGTGACTCCACATGCTTCCATTGCATCGACTGAACTTTAGTCTCAGGATCATAGTGATGGACCCATGTTTCTGTCAAAAAAGGTTGCCTGTTTTTTTTGGCACATATCCAAAAGATCCTTTGAGCAATTGACTCGTTCCTGCTTTTGGAAAGGTGTGAGCAACCTGGGAATCCATTGTGCAGACACCGTATGCATGTTCAAATTGCCATGGAGGATTTTTTCCACATACCCTACACTGATCTTGACATCTTGGGCTAACTGGCGAACAGTTATACGTCGGTCTGCCAAAATGGCGGTCTCCACTTGATGGATAGTGTCCTCATCAATGGCTGAATGGGGGCGACCAGGAATGGCGGCTGTTTCCACAGATGTCCGACCACACTTGAACTGGTGATGCCAGAGTTTAACAACGTCATATGATGGGGCATCTTCCACATAAGTTGCTTTCATTTCATCGAAAGTTTCTTTTGGTGTGCAACCTTTCAAATATAAAAACCTAATCACTGCTCGGTATTCTACTGGCTCTATTGTCACACATTTCTTGATCATAACACCTGTAAAAGTGTTAAGATGAATAGTTCGGTGCTGCAAATTCAGATTTAACCAATAGATACATGTATCATTACACATGTGAAATTTCAAATATGATAACCCTATGTGGTTTAGGGGAAATCTTTAATGAACACCCCTCGTATAAAGATAATCAGTATTTTGGTGTTATGCTCGTCTGCGTTGGACCACCTGTTATTGCCGAATGGCAGGTAAAACCGTTTGGAAAATTGCCGTAGGGCATTGAGTGCTGTTTAGCCAGTAGGAGGGTATTGCTTTCTTTCAGTGAGTGATCCAATCGAGGGGTGATTCAGGAGTCGGGTCATGGATGTGGATAAGTTATCTTTATATTTATAAAAAGTAGATTTCGCAGTAATTTTTCATATTAACATATATTAATAGTTCAAGCGTGATATAACCCATGCTTGCCGTAAAAGGCGACTATGCTTTTCGTAAAAGGCGACTAATGGGATCGGGTGGTCAGGCTCGCTGACTTGGTTGATGCATGTCATCGGTCCCAATTGCGTGGATCGATACTCATGATGTCATTCACTGGATTGTCTGGTCCAGACTCGACTACTTACAGACCGCCGTCATGTAGCAGGAATATTGCGGCGTAAAACAACCAATCAACCAACCAACCAACCAACCAACCAACCAATCAAGCGTGATATTACAGGGCTATTGCAGCCTTATTTCGTAAGGATTTAATGTGACAAAAATATTAAAAGGTACGTTTTTGTTACAGAAAGAATACCATACAGAATACGGAGTGTCGGTGTTTGACACGGAATATAACATAACAGTCGCGTGTCTACATGTATGATTCTGTAAATAAACCCGCTAGCCTGTCACCAGCGGTAGGCGTAGCCCACGAGGGGAATATGTTGTCATCGTAAATGTGTTATGTTCGTTTGAACACAGTGAATTAGAACATAAATTTGGACACGATGACATGCAAGTCACTGAGCAAGACCACCTGATCCCGTTAGTCGCTTCTAACGAAAAGGAGGGGTTGCTGAAGACCACTCTAACCCGGAACTTCACAGGTCTAGTATGTACACAGTAACCATGCCAAGCAACATTTGCTTCACAAGACAAGTAACGTCAATATAATATGAATGTATACTTTGTTCTTGTCCCTAGCTGTCTGAGATATTGCCTAATTGTATTACACATAATGTATAAGCTGGTTTCAGAGGAAAACTGACATAGATATGATCAGACATACCACCATCTTGCTACGATCAGACCTGGGAGGACCGCTCTTGTAACATGGAAGAATATTGAATGATTACATCAGAGTGGAAAAAGGTAACAATGCATGTTCTAACGCATATATACTGTATGGTGTAAATATTGCTACTGTGTTGTAAAGTTTCACATACACAGAAATAGTATATTCAGGTGTCACACGTTACATTGACTGTGTATATACAAAAACTTGATATATAATGTAAAAGTAACGCCCAGCCTAACGTTTAGGAGACACAATAAAACAATAAATTGATGTGTGTATAAACCATAAGAAGGATGCTGTTCGCATCCTGTGCGAAACATAATTATACATGATAATATTTACAAAATCTTCATGAATTAAATCATTGTTTACGTTTATACATCTTATGAAGTGTGCTTGCTTATATGACTTGTACATTTTTTAGGGCAAATTCTAAGAGGGGTTGGTGGTTTGTTAAAACGTCCAGTTTCTATGGCAAGATGTAAAGATCTGCATCAAAACATAGCTAAAAGTCGACGGTGGTCCCTATATTTTACATTAAGAACATAGGATTCAACAACATTTTTCGCCTCAACTTGCCTGTAGGTTCTAAGCTTATCAACAGAAACTCTAGTAATACCTTGTAGCTTGTGTGAAGGCCAGAGCTTCTGTTATAAACTGAGTTACATATAATCATCATAAGAGAAACTTTGTTTAGTAGCGTCAATGATGTATACCTTGGAAATACATCCCTAAAATAATTACATCGAAAACAAGAATGAAACAACACTTCTACAATAACTCCAGTTATAAACTCTTCTTTGAAATGTGTGTTTTCATGGACAATACATCACGTCATCTTCGCGAGTAAGCTAAGTAATAGCCGGTGTAGAAAGTTTGAACTAATTTCAGTAGATTTAATTTTTCTTTTTTTTCTTTCATTCAGTGTCCCAATCTTTACATGTACATCTTCACATCTTGAATTAAACATTTGCTTCCAACAGTTAGACACTCATGTAAAGTGGCATTGTTCTTCGTAACACAAGGGACGGTCGAGTAGCCTAATGGTGAAAGCGTTTGTTCGTAAAACCACACTCACGCACTTATACACAATGAAAAGCATGTATGTATGAGAAATGTATGTCATTGATATAATAATTCTTGGACCATGTGATCTTACAAACATATATTTGTTTTTGTAGATAAAATGAATTAATTTATAATGTTCTTCCCTCCTTTCTTAAGTTTCCTGGATCTTCATAACACTAACATATGAATGTTTAAAGCTGTCAGTTCCAGTTGATGACGGAAACACCATGCGATAAGCTTCTGTTCATGGTCGTGGGTAAATTGACATGTTTATGTGTGTTTAATACTCACGTCGATAACGCTTATCTTACTTCCTCAAAGTTTTCACTTCCAAAATATACCAGTTAAAACTTACCTTTGGCAAACAACTAATTCCGTTTTTAAAACTCATTCTTTCCATAACCAATTGAAACGCAATGGGACAGCCGACCTCACTAACGTCTATGTGTTCATTTGGATACTGTAATGTATAGTTAAACAATGTTGTAATTGTATTGCATTGTTTCTGTTCAGATTCAGTAGAAGTTCAGAACATTGTACTTCAACAATAAGTAGTTGTCAGGAATGTAAGCAGTGGAGTTGAAGTTACTTTATTTAGATGCTTTCAGGGTCAAGAGTCGTCTTGAATCTTTTAGAACAGCCATAGTCTAATCCAGCATGGTACAGAACTTTCTAGAAGTATTTAGACTATAATAGACTATAATAGACTATAGACACCGTCAGTGTGCCAGAACCCAATGATCGTGGGTTCCAATCCCAGATTCGCCCTGATTGTGTCAACACAATACCCTTGCTCGTGTGCCTTACAAAGTGGTAACCTCTAAAACCTACATCAATTCGGTTTCCTCACCTATGAAGATGGCATGCCATGATAAACATAAAAACTGTTCAATGCGGCGAAAAACAAACTCACTCACCCAAAGGTTACGAAATCCTGCCGAGCAGCGCCCCTGAGGCGTGCGTGGATCCCATGATCGTGGTTTCGAATGCAAGGAGCAAATCCGAGGAAAATGTACTACTATCATTTTAGCAAGGAAGAGATATACACAATGTTATCTGACTTTGTCCTATTCATATTTAGAATGATAAGCCTAAAATGCATTTGAATGAACTATGCATGTAGTAATTTGCAACTGAAGTAGGCAGGTGGATATTTGAAATCCTGTCACGATATTATCAACAGGTCCACACGTGTTGTGCAAATGATGTGAGAGGGGCTTCAACTGGAAAGCTATATCAAGCGATACAAATAAATGCTATTCAGGACAGCAGTGACACCTAAAATAGCTGTCACCATTAACGCAGCTAACGCGACATGAAAATTTAAACCCGGCACCTCCACTACAGTAGCAAAGTGTACATCCAGTTTCCTTCTGTCATTGTAACATTTTAACATTTACCCCGTACATCACAGTAACACACACTCAAGCGGTGCAACAATATATTTTTTTTTTTAATTCGGGGTTTCTTCAACATATATTTTCTATGAAGGTTTCAAAAAGCGTCATATGACTTTAATTGATGCTTCATCAGGGTAACAGCATTCAAGGTCTTGTGTCATTGTCATGGAGCTGTGCTCAAGAGTTACTTTGACTGGGCAAGGAATTTTTTAATTTCCCCAAAATATAAGGTACTTGACATACGGAGTATCTTGACGCACACTCATTAAAAATGTACTTGAGCAAAAGAATAACTTGACTCCCAATAGTAAATAAGTTTCTTACCTAAACCAGACAATCGTCGGAAAGTTGGTTATCCACTGTGTACCAGAAAAACGAAGTATGGAAAACCCTAGCTAGTCAGTTCAGCTCAATAAAACCAGAATAAGTCAGCAGAAGATAAAAATTGCCCCGTAATCACGTACGAACAAAATCTATCATATATTTGTTTGTTGATAAAATGAATTAACAATTAAAAATGTTGTTCCCGCTCATGTAAAGTTGCCTCGATCTTTAAAGCACTAAACGTATGTATGTTTGAAGTTGATGTTCCAGTTAATGACACAAGCACCATGCGATAAACTTCTGTTCTGGGTGGCAGTTCAAATTACATGTTTATGTGTGTTTAATACTCATGCAGATAACGCTTTTCTCACGTCCTTGTCAACCTTTCGACGTTCCTCGCAAATAATACAAAAAAAACTTTACTTTGTCAAACAACTACCAACGTAATCCGTTTTTTAAAACTTATCAGTCCATAGATCATTTGAGACGCAACGTGAGAACCGACCTCACTAACATACACTGTATACGTGTTCATTTGGATACTGGTATATTGCAGTGTGATGTATATTTGAACAATGTTGTAATTGTATTGCATTGTTTCTGTTAAGATTCAGTAGAAGTTCAGAAGATTGTATTTGAACAATAAGTAGTTGTCAGCAATGTAAGTAGTGGAGTGGAAGTTACTATATTAAGATGCTTTTAGGGGTCAAGTGTCATCTGTTATCTTCTAGAACAGTTATAGATGAATCAAGCATGGTATGGAACTTTCTGGAAGGTATTTAGACTATATTAGACTATAGACGCCGTCACAAGGGCCGCAAACCAATGTGCCAGAAGCCAACGACCGTGGGTTCGAATCCAAGATTCGTCCTGGTTGTGTCAACACAAGACCAATGCTCGCGTGCCTTGAAAGTATGTAAGATTGAGTTCAATACCCATCAAAGGCGGCAATAAAACACATTCACTCACCCTAAGGTTCCAAAAACAGTTTCGTCCCTTAGACGTGCGTGGATGCCAAGAGCCTGATTTCGAATACAAGGTGCAAATCCGAGAAAACGTCAAATCAGCATTTGAGCAGTGAAGAGATATACAAAAACAATGTTATCTGGTTTTGTCCAATTTAAATTTGAATGATAAAAACGTAAGCCTAAAAGGCATCAGAAAGCAGTATAGTTGAATATACTATACACGTGTCAATGCGCAACTTGAACAGGAAGGCAAATACTTGAAAGGAGGGAGTTCAAATGGAATGCTATGCCGTGTTAAACCAACGCTATTCAGGACAGCCTTGACACATAAAATGGCTGTCACCAGTCACTAACACGACATGCACAGTGACACGCGCACCTACACTACAGTAGCAAAGTGTACATTAAGGATATAAGTTTCCTTCTATCATCATAAATATTTTAACATTTACCCCGTTCACTCAAGGAACAAACTCTCAAGCGGTGTAACAACATATTAAACTTGAGGTCTCTTCAATATACTTCATACGACTTTAATTGTTGTTTGATCAGGGTTACATCATTTAAAGAATTGTGTCATACGTTCCCGCGTTTGTCAAAATGAACACTTGACTAACCTTTGCATGGGAAATAAATAACTTGAAAAACTTCGCGTTAATTTTTTGCTCATACTCTTGGACAAATACATAGCCGAGGGATATTCCTTTCTATGGATAGATCACAACGCATAAAGCACCCTAATGCTAGGACATTGTTAAGTGTTATTGACTTGGGCAAAGCACCTCTTGATATAATGTGTCATAAAAAGCTGGATGGTGGGGGAGCACAAACATAAATAAGAGAGATCAGACATACCTTTGGCGTGTTGTGGACGTGTTTGGGTGCCTCGCCCTGAGACCAGGAAGTAATGAGAGTGTTGTATAAAATTGTATGACTCTTGAGCATACGACTGTCATATTGTTAAACCTGTTTTCCAGTATGGTATCAGTTTAGAAATAGAACATTGTTAAAATATCAAATGTAGAAACACATGAATAACTATTTGATTGACGTACGTATAGTTATTTGTTTATTTTCCTGTTGCCATGTCACAAGTATTGCATGCACCGCGGGGACTCAACACAATGCAATGAAAGGGAGTTATCAAGAAGGAAATACATATTTTGATATATTGTATGGTTTGAAAGATGAAATCTCCAATATTTTATTAACAACGCCAGTCCACCTGACCAAAGCTTGTGTTAAGTAAAATCAGTTCTGATAAGAGTAGCGTTATATTTTACTATGTTTTACTAATTCAATAGCATAACATGCTTTTTCAAAATTAGGCAAACACTATCAATAAATCCGTTACATAAACGGCATCGGAATGTGTGACTGTGATGTTGTGTTGCGATACTCTGCAGTCCTAATCTAATTGAGAATATGACTTGCAGGAACTACCTCGATAATGGCTGTGATATGAGTCGCAATTAAACAACTCTGGTTTGATATGACATTCTCAAGCAAGGATGAATTTTCAACATGTTTAAATGTTCTCATATTGTGTGCATTTTAACCACATTACATCAATTTTATGACTACTGCTGCACATCCGTCTGGGCCTTGACGACAAATGAACGGCTGAGTGACTAATTCACGAAGTGTGATACATAAGTGTTAATACAACACTCGGGTATTTGTACTTTCAAGTTACTTTGATACGAAGATTGTTTTTGTAACAGTGGATGAGAAAATTTGCCAAAGTAATTGCATCAGACTAATTAACAATCAACAACTAGTTGGAGTTATTCGCGAGTGTTGTTTGATGATCGATTATGTTACTTGGCCGATTTGTATCAGACAAGTAATGTAAGCAGACACTCATATTTCAGTCATTTCCTGAGAGTGAGGTGAGGTGAGGTGAAATGAGGTTTAACGTCGCGTCCAAGACTATTGCACTTACATAGCGACGTGCATGTACGTGTGTGTGTGTGTTTGTGTGGCTGCTTGTACTAGTCCGGACTGATGACGATTTATAGTGCTAGCACACGAGATACCATGCCGCAGTTTAACATTAATACCCCACTCAGACACAGTATACTGACTCCGAGCCGACCAGTCCTTGTTTTAGCCCCTTAATGCCGAGCGACAGACAGGATAACAACAAGTACCATTTTTTAACGTCTTTTGGTATGACGCGGTCGGGGATCGAACCCCGGACCTTCCGCTCTCCGGGTGGACGCTCTACCGCTAGACCACGGAGGCGGTCTCCTCAGAGTCATTTCATACATGTATGATGTTTACAAAGTCATAGTGAAATACGTATCAATGCAATTACTATGGTGTTGGTTTCAATGATGAAATAGACATTGGAGGTGAAAGAATTTCAATCAAAACATGTTTCAAAAACTCTTTCGCCGTTTTGACTTTTAGATAAAACTGAATGAGAGGAACAAAATGAGGACCTTTTTTAAGATCTCACAGTTACAGCATACTTGTAACGTATTGGAAAATTGATAACTGCAGGCGTTAATGGCTGTAAAAATGTGTTTCATATAAAACACTCAGAAGAAACTAAAATGAAAGCAAAACACCAATTCGTCTCAACCACAAAATAGTTCACCCTGTTTACTTAGATTTTAAACATATTCGTAGCCATTAGCTTGCTGGAATAGCGCTGACGCAAAGGACTAATTACAAAAGTACACCAACCATTATCTTGACAACTGATTTCTTACAATTATTTCACATCAATCACAGAATCACCATACGGAGGTCCGTGTCCGAATAAGTATATGTTTTTTCATTTTTAAGGGTAAGAACAGACGAGCTAACGTTTCACAACAATAACATAACGTGTGTCAAACATGCTTGTTGCATGCATGACCCAAGGTCACCCCACACCTCTGGGATTCTTGTACAACTCGGCATCCAGCGAGAGCATTGATCTTATCTAGTTTGCATTATCATCATCTCCTTGATAATCCACAGATATACAGAAACCTTTTCGTGTAGAGTCACATCATTAAGGAGTGGTAAGCGGTACGTCGGGTGATGTCAACGTCGAATGACCATTGTATTATATTAATGCGCCACTGTGATCATGAGAATGGACAAAATGCATTGATTCGATGCTAAAAAGGTGCAATTTTAGGGTGTGTAAGAGACAGATTACTGCACTCGTGCCCGTCAGATACCATTTATCTTACAACGATTTTTTTTTCAAAACCACTAACGAGCGAAAGCACCCTCGTGTAGTAATCTCAATGTACCAACTCGTTGTTTCAAAGCGAATCTAAATCGCTTTTGCTCTTTAGATACGTTTTTAAACAACTCGTAAGATAAATGGTATCTGACAGACACTCGTGTAGTAATCTCTATACACCAACAGTATCGGTATAGGCGAGAAATCGTGTGTAACCTTTTCAATTCTGTTTATTCATGTATAACTGTGTGGCCACAGACCCATAGTGCAGAACGCATGACAATGTGGAACTGTTTAAGATTTTTACAAGGATTCATTTCTTAATGATATGGCATGGTATATTGATAGATATATATTTCATAGTGTTTTTGTTCAATATATTTTTTATTTACAACATACAACTTAAACCATTAACATGCATCTAAAGTGTGCTAAAGATATCTGCATTTTCTTATATTTACATGAGTTAAATAATTTTCTGTATCTGTATTTGTATTTGCATTTACTAGAATATCTAGGACAGATCTCCATGTTTGAAAGTACATGTAAAAATTACTGTCTTAGTTTCGATATAAACATAGAATGATTCTCAAAATAACACTGTTTGTCCCAAATATAGCCATACCCACATTTTATAAAGTAGACATTTATATTCCAAATTTTATCATTTTAGCTTGGATGGCTGCATTACACCTATGTTGGTTCCATGATAATTAACTTGAAAGTATCGCACCAAGAGATGTATCAGAGGTTTCAGTTTGAAGTAAATGTCCCCGAAAGTACCACTTTTCATTATTTGACAGTGTATTTCCTTTGCTGAATACATCAATTTTGTCCTATCCAAATTAACATTAGGTTTCCAGGTATTGCAGTGCAATTAAAGCTCTCTCTTTTTATCAAGGTTTGTACATTTTACAGTACTTGAGAACATAATTCTTTCATCTCCTAATAGTAAAATGAATACTGTTACAATTTCAGGATATAATTGTATACTATCATCATAATTTCTTTTGGTTGGAGCTGCAAGCTCAATGAAAATACCTAACAAAAAATGTCTTAATATACCTTGGCATACACCATAATTAACAAATGA
Source organism: Haliotis rufescens (assembly GCF_023055435.1). Taxonomy (NCBI): domain Eukaryota; kingdom Metazoa; phylum Mollusca; class Gastropoda; order Lepetellida; family Haliotidae; genus Haliotis; species Haliotis rufescens. The sequence continues at coordinate 24,588,369 of NW_025963824.1, read as the reverse complement.
TTTGACTTCCTCAGAGAAACTAAATAACAATTTTCCCATTTCATTACTGACATCATGTAAATTAAATAGATACCATCAGTTGCCCCTACACACTGAGTCGAATGCTTTAGAAAAGTCGACACATATAGCGTGCAACTTTCATGTTGACAATGAATATGCCTATCTACGAGAGCCTGGAGAAGAACCATATAATCAGTGGTGGTCAAAATCCTGTTTGCTCTTCGATCTTATCAAGGGTGTTCGACCACAAAACCAATAATGCTAATAAATATCTTACTGAATATACTGGTACGTTGAATCCCCTATAGCCCCTGCCACTGAGCCTTTGTTGTGATTTGGAATTATGGTTCCAAGTGCCCAATCTTTTGGGTGTAAGATGTATCCATCATTGTGTTAAATACTATTTCCAAATACGGCAGGATGTTATCAAGAGAGTATTTTAAGAATTCCGTTATTAGTCCATCCACTTTTCAAGTTTCTCAGATGTTAAATAGCGGATTTAATTTCTTCTTTTCAGCTTGGGGAATAAATATTTCTGTTGCAAAATTGGTTTCATCATTATCAACAGAGTCCAAATGCAAGTTGTCTGTAAAATCATCACCGTTAGGATCACCGTTCTGCAAATAGTTATATACTTGTTGTTCAAAACAGTTTTCTTAGCAGGTGCATCTTTATCCTTTAATTTCCTGGTTTAAAAGAGTGCATCTTTTTGTCTAGAATAACCCACGTTCCCAGTCAAACCACAGTTACATTCCCTGCAACAACGATACACTTTAATCAATGTTTGTAAAAACAGAATCAATAGCTTTATGTAAGAGGCATGAGAAAGTGTCACATAACAGACGTTCTTGGAAAATCTCTGATTTGTTCTTATCCCACTTAAACATTGAATGACTACGGTGGGCTTTATCAAATGATGGTTTTCCACATGAATGAAACACTCGTAAAGACAATGTCATAAGCAGACACAGTGATTCGTGTCGTGAAGTAATATCCAAATTTTCACACAAGTAAAATATATTCATTGTGCTCATAATGTAATTAATAACATTTGCCCCAGCATTGCCAACAAATTAAAGTCACCTTTCCCGGATTCACTCCCAAAGCGGTCATTCCTAATGCGTACATTTAAAACAGAACATATATTAATAAAATATTTTCCAAAATTATTAAGAACTGTATCATTTGAATATATACACAGTTAAATTTGTCTGAGAGAAAGTCCCAGTATAAAGTATCCTTGTCATAGAGATATACAAGTATATCATCCTCCACATTATCTGGCTCTTTACAAGTCCTTCTATTGATCTCACCGATATGTGCACAAAACATCACCTAGAATGTCAAGCAGGTATCCGGAAAAAGCAATTTACCATTCTCAGATTCAACATTACTGCTGTAGCATGTAGATACTTCTAAGTGAATATATACACAGCAGTATAACACGATTCCAAACACTCCTTTTAAGTGATAGATATACACCACTTTATGTGATCCATGAATTTTTCATTCATCTATGAGAACCTTTTTGATGAGAACACATATTCCACATGAATGTCTTCCAAAACTTGCGATCTGATGTTAGTATTTTCGCAGAACGTATCATCAAAATTCAGTTTCGGGGACCACGTTTCTGCCAAATCTAATGTCAAGTGATTTTCAAAACTCACACTAAGGTTTACACTCACAATCAGATAACTTTAAGAGCAGTCCAGATATATTCCAAAACACGAGTTCACAGTATTAATGATATTACTAGTAGGTTCAGACGGCTCTATATCTGGACCCTGGCCACACCCCTATCTCTTCTGTATCGGTCTCCTACCCCTACCTGTGTTACCTCTGTCGGCCCGACGTGGATTGCTTTCGTCACGTGACTGTATTAACACGTAAGGCTTACATATCACGTACAGTGGAAATAATGTTTGCTTGGGTCTTTCTCTTTGCACTGTTTTATTTCTTGAGTGAGTGAGTTAAATTTAACGCCGCCTTTTTAAACCGACGTGTCAGCGTGTTAGCCCGAAGAGATGCAGGTCTCAGACATATTCCACTTACGTGAAACCCCCGAGGGTGGGTATGATGCTGACAAATCTCGAAACATAATCGGGGCGATGGACGCAACTCTGCAGAGCGAACTGCAGCGTCTTAAACCAATGGGTTATCCATGCCCCAACAACGTGACCACAGAAGTCCTGTGCACTAATCTGTATGTTCGGTAATCACGTGTTGACCACCATGAACAGATCGACACATTCTAGGCAGACGCCAATGGTGATTAGAGCGTTGAAACTGGAGGAATAGCTGAAGATTTCATGTAATATTTTCAGGTTCACTCTTGACTTACTGGCATGGAACCGTCCTGACTGTTAAATTCGTTGGTTTGTAAACATATAACCAAATCTCCCTCGAGCGAGACTCCATTCAACATGGCGGCTCCCAGCGAGTGCTTGCGTTCGATGTTGTCAGGGTAACTTGTGAGTGGGCAGTGAAGTTCTTTGTGATGGTATATGTAGCGTGGGTGCGGTATGTTTGCTGGGGAATTGATCGTTAGACGTTAGTCTGATTCCAAATGCTGCTGTGTGCGCACGTACGTCTGTTATCGAATATAACCGAATAAATCAACATAGTTGATTCCGACCTAACGTAACGAACGTCTTGAGAACGTCAACGTAAGGCAATGTGACACATGTATGGGTGGATCTGTAATTATATGGGGCTTGATCACTATGGCTGGGTCTTTCTCTTTGCACTGTTATATTTCTTGAGTTTGATTTAACGCCGCCTTTTTAACACGGCGTTTTAGCGTGTTTGCCCAAAGTCATGCAGATTTCAGACATGCCCCGACGACGTGACCACAGAAATCGTCTGCGTTGAAACTGGAGGAATAGCTGAAGGTTTCGTGTAATATTTTCAGGTTCACTCTTGACTTACTGGCATGGAATCGTCCTGACTGTTCAATGTTAAAAGTTGGTTTATAAACATGTAACGAGAGATCTCCCCCGAGCGAGACTCCATTCAAGATGGTGGCTCCAAGCGAGTGCTTGGAAGTAATAAGACTTGTGACTGGTAAGTCATGTTCTATGTGATGGTAAATGTTGCGTCATTGAGGTAGGTTGTAGGGCGAATGACCGCCAGACGTAAGTCTGATTCAAGATGCTGCTGTGCGCACGTACGTCTGTTATCGAATATAACCGAATAAACAACATAGTTGTTTCACCACTTGGCATGATTCTGACCTGACATAACGAACGTCTTGCGAACGTCGACGCAAGGCAGCATGTATATCATATCCTGCAAGAGTCACTGGACAATACTACCGGAACTACATACAGCCACCAATAGATGTGCCGTTTGTGCGCCGCAATGGTCGACGTTTTATCTTTCAAGGCGATGACACACGTATCGTAACTGACTACAGCAGCACAACATCACCATGAGTGCGGACCTTTCCCCCAAAGATCATGTCTGGTCCTTCCTTTTCTTTTTCATCTATTACCCTCATTCTATACCCCTTTGTAGTTCTGTCATCATCTCCTTATCCCTTACTGTTTTGGGAGTGTAAAGCATCCCATGCTCTGAAGATATTGTTCCTCATGAGGTGATTATGACATAAATTTGCATTAGGTTAATAAGAAGTGGACCAGTCACAACCCTTCCAGAATGCCCCCAAAGTCGTACCACAACTACCCATTTGATGTTTAACAGTAAAACACTCATCCCTCCAAAAATATGAACCAGAACCATTTGACATCCAACGTATCTTTTAACCTCGCACGCATCGATTCATGGTGATATGACAACTCCAATTACGGATATCGATGATAGGAAAGTCATTGGGAGCTGCTTTAGCGGATTTTCTTGAAGGCTCAACTAAATAACGTATGCTTATTATGGTATCGCTAATGCAAATTTATTTTAAAATGTTTGCATTACATATCTTAGCCTGTCATCTGACTTTCAGTAACTCAAGGTGAAAGAAGAGAAGAGAAAAGCCAGTTGCTATGTGCCAAGGCATCGACGTCATATTAAACGCCATTACGTTACATGAGCACAACTGACGGGACAATCACAATGCAAGATTTAAAGATTTAAACTTATAATAAATGGTGTGTTTGAGTTTGATGTGCTTTTTTCACTCTGGGTTTTAATTTACTTGTGCACTCGTTTCATTAAACATAGAGCTGCTGGATAAACGAAGGTGGTTAACACGCTGGCCCGGGTTTGATCCCCTCATTGGCCATGTCTGTATACCCCGTAAAGATTTGGATGGAGTATTATGAAAAAAACTAAATACTAAAAATACTAAAATACTAAAATAGCAACGTGAACCCTCGTGTTCAACACACATGTATTGTCGGCTGGTCACGGCAACATCACAATCATCTCAATCCTGAAGTTGGTTGTTGGTTGGTTTGTTGTTTAACGCCGCACTCAGCATTATTCCAGCTTTATGACGGCGGTCTGTAAATAATCGAGTCTAGACCAGACAATCCAGTGATTAATATCATGAGCATCGATCCACGCAATCGGGATCAATGACATGCATCAAACAAGTCAGCGAGTCTGACCACCCAATCCCGTTAGTCGCCTTGTACGACAAGCTTAGACACCTTTTACGGCAAGCATGGGTTGCTGAAGAACTTTTCTACCCCGGAATCTTCACGGGTCTCAATCCTGAAGACAACAATGACACACGAGTTGTGTGTAAGGAGGCGTTGTCCTACAATATCGCTATACAGGCTACGGTGTTCACCTTTAGGCATTAAATAAATAAACAAACACATAAAGATTAATAATAAGCTGGCCTGAGAAGGATATTGTCAGAGATATGATCAAACTTACCCGTGGTCAGAGCTGGGAGGCCCGCGCTTGTAACAAGGAAGTGAATTGAGCGCTTTCCTATCTCTCCGATAAATGTATATTGAAACCTGTTTGCCAGATTAAACAACACTGTTGAAACGGAAGGCAGCAACGCATAAATTCCAGCGTACGTACTCATCGTGTGAGTGAAATAATGCTCATGCGTCGTAGATGCTTATCCTGCTCACATACGCATAAAATAACATCAATATTGAAATGAGATTAGGTAACACTGCATGTATTCTAGCGTGATTCATATGCACTTGAACACATGCATTATGACAAAAGAATATAACATGGAGTTAACTGAACGACATATCAAGCTCAGCAAAGACAACGTTTGTTTGCTTAGTATAGATATACAGTACAGTCATGACCCATGCAATGAACACACCATGCACATTTCAAGTGACACGCCGCATAATTAGCTGGACCAAAAACGATATTTGTAGAGATATGATCAGACTTACCCGTTGCTTGCTGTGGTTAGAGCTGGGAGCCCCGCACTTGTAACAAGGAAGTGAATTGTACGACACCTTATCGCTCATGTGTTGAAACTGGTTTCCCGGGTTTACCGTCAGTGTTGAAACAGAAGGTAGCGATGCATGAAGTCAAGGGTACATACTCATCGAGGGAATTAAATAATGATGTTGTGACATTTTTGTTTATTTCGCTCACATACATACATGACATCAATATTGAAATGGGATTAGGTAACACTGCATTCTAGCTTGATTCATAACCACGTGTACAAGTGCATTATGATTAAGAAGTAAAGTAAAGATTGCTACAGAGCACCAATTGTTCCCCGCCATTTAATGTCATATGCAGAGGAAGGAAGTGTTAGCAGTGGGAGGAGAGCATTGGTGTCAAGTACTAATTGGTTGTTATTAATATAAAATAATTGATTACAAGTCCTATATAGATAACACAAGAAATGTCATTCTAAAACGTTCTTTGGCAGCAGATATCAATCTTTCAGGTTAAAATGGTGGTTGGGTTAAAGAAAACAAACTTTTGAAATAGTAAACACAAAAAAATGTTATGAATCCACAGTAAATCAACTTCAGTCCAAATGTAAAAATATGTTCACGCATTCATTAAGGGATTCTCATTTATCCAACAGCAAGAACATACAGGTTGGTCAAGTCATCTACAAATATTGAGAATTGTAAAAACAAAGCTCAAAGGTCACATTTCTCAAAACATCGATTAAGCAATCACAAACTATAAATTGAAACTGGTATATATACAAAAACACAAACAACATTAGAACAACGTCCCTTCTCAATCATGATAAAGAATTCGGTACACTCTGTTAAAAGGAACCAATCTTTATAACTTTTACCAAAAGTTATCCAGAATCAATTTCCAAGATCTGTTATCATATCTACAATTTTTAACAAATTTCATGTATGTTCAACATCACCATAGTTTTGCTGAATTCTCATACTGTTTTCATATAATTATAATTAACTTGTTTTAAAATAAAATTGTTATAATGTACCTCCTTTGTATTTTAAATGTACCTGTGTATTTTGCACTTATTGTGCATATATTTTGAAGTTTGTGATAGTGTAATATTGCCACTGTTTCTTCATGGAATGTTACGCAATACATATCTCATCAAAAACATATTTGTTGTATGATAGTTTGTTATAGTTGTGTACGGGGGCACGGTTGGCCCAATCGCCTAAGGCGCTGCATTCGTTATGCAGAGTTGTGTCCCTTGGGCACTCCAAAAACTTATGACAGTGTGTTCGAATCCCGATTGGCCCGATTATGTGAACGTCTAAGGCCTGCATCACTTAGGGCTTTCCTCCCACGACACACTGACACGCCGTTGAATACTATTCAAAGTGGCGTTAAACCCAACTAACTCACTCATTACTCTTGTGTACGGTTTCGTTTGGTTAACTTGGTTTGTGTTGTAATTACTTCCGGTTTAGATTTGAAGTATGTTCCGAAGAATGCTGCTATATTCAACCCAAACATCGTGAATATATCATGCAACCGTATTAATGTTTAGAAAAATAATTGCAAACTACAGTCCAACCTGTTGATTTTCTATGTATCAAGAAGCAAATCACATATATGGTTGCAAAATCTCAGTCGGAAGTTTAAAGAACTGTCAAAGCAATGAACCATGCAGAACCGTCAACCGCCGCATGAAACGGTATGGCTCATACATTACACACAGTGAACTACTTGAAACAATACTATGCTCAACTGTGCACGGCAAGCACCATACATGTGATTACAATTTTCTCATATCAAACCCCTTGTTTTACATATGTTGTTTACTGAACAAAGTCATCCTTTATTGAAGCCTAGTATTTAATTGTGTTGAACAATAATTTGCAATAGCAGTGTGAAGGGAGAATTAGATACGATGCACAGCATTGCAAGGTCAGTGCGTGATAAAGCTCTATACTACGTCTATAGCTAAAGGAGATAATCGCTTAATGCGCAATAGTTTATTCTTACAAAATATAAACCGGTTAACTATAGCTGAAGGATATATATTTCCCCTAAACATTTTTACCTCTTTTATTAACCAAATGCACAAAATGCATGGATTATCTACATTACGAAACATGACTAAATCACAGAATGTGACAGGCGATTAGTGAAAACATGTCCGGATTAAGTCACTCTCATTTCATTTTTTTTAAAAGAAAAACCTCCAAAAAAGAAACCAAAATAGAGCTCTCCTTCAGTCAAAAACAAACTAACCTTTATACTTCCCCGCCTTCAGGTGTGTACAGTTAATGTATAATTGCCATCCAGTCATCAAACATGTTTTAAGATTCCACCTTTACGCCACAGGAACAAACACAAAAGCAGTGAAACGATTTTTTCAACTTTAGTTTTCTTCAATATACTCTTTCTACGAATATTTCAAACCACGTCATAGGACTCTTACTCAAAAGTTGTTTGATCAGTTTGACTAGCCTTTGCATGTGTTTGTGATGGGTATATAACGGGTCATAGTCGGCACTGTTCAATGGACTTCATATTATCATATTATATTATATATTTCTTATGATTAAAGAAAGGGGTTTGTCGCTTTTGATTCCTTCCTTGTATCAGTCTCGAAATGAGACATTGTGTTACGTGTTGATTCCCAAATTGAAACAATATTATAACCCAGAACTCTCTACGTCAAAGATGTTAGTGTGAAACCAACAAACATCCTACAAATGTTATACAATCAATAATTATATTACAAAATTAACTAGATTTACAAATCAATCCAAATTACTGCTAAACAATTACAATGCCAGTACACAATAGAGTGGAAGTACACTATTCAATGGCAATATATAATGCCAGAGCAGTTTTCAGTATTAAATACAAAATCAGTGGTGACAGCAAACACCAGTGCTAACAATATATTCACCCAGCTGCCACAGTGGCCATGCTCCCAAGAAAGGTCTAGGCAGGGAATCCAGGGTGATAAGTGATTCTTCACACGAAAGCTGGTCTTGGTGTAATATGAAACAAGCCTGGGTTTTTTCCACCGTTTTTTCCAACTCGAACTCTTGAACTCGAGTTCATATATTTGATATGAAAAGACACAAGGGTAGGATTCTCTATTTGAACGCTATAAACACTTCTTGACTTCTTTCTGTGTTGTTAAGAACGACAATATGAATTCTTAACAACGTTCACATAAACCATTAAATGCGAAATATAATTCTTTTAATGATTGTCTGCAGTAAAATTCACCTTTAAAGTATCAGTTGGCACTGCTTGAAAACGTCTGTGTTTTCATCAGACTGTTACAGATAAACAATTGATATAATGTATACATAAACTCTTGCTGACACGCTGGACCTTGTTTCCCGACAGCACATCCACTGGTAGAGTTGCCAGTCTGCTTGTCACATACTTCTGACATTGGCACTGCTTGTCACAGTCATCTCCAAACCATCTATCGCTGCACTCTACAAGTACACATACTATGAGATGCAAATCAGAGCACACCTCGTGGATCTGATCCAATAGACGTTAGTAATTTGTGACCCAGGTAGAACAAAATTATCCTGACAGGTTACCCCAACTGAGTAAACTACGGTTATAAGAAACTCAAAGGGACCAGTAATTTTAGTTTGTTATAACTCGTTATGGAACTCGCGTATTCGGCTGTGATCTAAGACAGAAGGAGTCGCGACTTTATCAGGATAAAAACGACAGTTGCTTCGCCTCGCCCTTTGTTCTCGCAACAGGACTTTTATATCACGATGACAACCACAATTTGTAGATCGATGTGAGTAATATTGTGATGTGATATATTTTCAAGACATCACTAGGGTTACATAAGAAATGACTTTAAATCATATGTATGTATGGTGGGACTGCGTTTACCTCCTTAACCTCCGTGACGATCCTCGTTAGAATAGATCTGCACCAACCCATGCTTGTCGCAAGAGGCGACTGACATGATGGATGCTCATGATGGATTGTCTGAATTAGCTGAGTGCGGCGTTAAACAATAAGCAAACAATAAAATGTCTTAAGAAAGGGACCAATTTTATAATATTCGGTGGAGAGGGCACAAGATCCTGGCATGCCTAAAAGACGCAACGAACGGGTACTCCTTATTTAATAACTGGTACACGCATGCCTCTCTCTTCCTGGACAGGATATATATAAAGTAAACATATGTCACTCACTGCCACGGAGAACGAGAGAATTGAAATCCAGACACCCATTCAGTCAGTGACACTCTTCTGTAGAAACAAATAGCATCACTGAAAGAATCCAACACATAAGCATGTCTCTTGTTTAACCTTTCTCATAAGTCTCCTTTTCGAACATCGGGGATATAGTTGTAACATTTCATTTCACGTATGGAAATCGACACTAAATTTCAAAGCAAGACTGTCTTGGGAATTCAGATCTGAAGGATGAAAAAGTACATACACACTGTAAAGATGAAAACCTCAGAGTGAATGTGTGAATGAGAGGACGTTTGAGAATAGTGTTATTTATTCGAGCTTCATCACGACGCTCCATGTATAATCGAGTATGAAGCAGGCACACCAATCACTGAAGAGCATGACACCAGGCAAGCAGCCAATTCAAAACACATCCATATGATCAACTAATCCCATTTTCATTGGCGCATGCGTCAACATGTAGCATTGTGCGGAATTGATTGTGCCTCAGATTGTTTGTTTGTTTGTTTAACGCCGCACTCTGGAATAATGCAATTATTTGACGGCGGTCTGTAAATAGTTGAGTCTGGACCAGACAATCCAGTGACTAACATCATGAGCATCAATCCACGCAATCGGGATTGATGACGATCCCGTTAGTCGCCTCTTACGACAAGCATCGTCGCATTTATGGTAAGAATGGGTTGCTGAAGAGCTATTCTACCCCGGATTTTCTTCGGGTCCGATGACATGCATCAACCAAGTAAGCGAACCTGACCACCCGGTCTCGTTAGTCGCCTCTTACGACAAGATGGGTTGCTGAAGACCAATGCTAACCAGGATCTTCACAATTCGAAGTTTAACATTCATTTATCCATGACTAGTTGACTGTATAAATGATTGGGTATTGCCCACCGTGAAGAGCGGCCATTGTCCCACGTGGTTGTCGTGAATTGACACATGTCTGTGTGTGAATAGGATTTTTCTTTTGCATTCTATTTAGCAATTTGGTACTTGACGTACATTGTTGGTTTGAAATTGAAGCACCGCCTCGCACGTGTCTGGTTACACAAACTGGGACAGTAAGCTCCATCTGATTGCAACAGATGATCTCACTGATAGATTTTTGTATGTCTGGATATAATGAGGTGACAAGTAAAATATTAATGTTGTTCCTTCATGTTAAGTGGCTTAGATCTTCATAACACTACACATATTATGTTGTATGCTGTTGTTGACCTAAACACCCTGGTTCATGCTGTCAAGGATGTTAAACAAGTTCGAGTTGAGGACACAGACATCATGATGAAAAGCTTCTGTTCTGCGTGGCAGGTAAATTGATATGTTTAGGTGTGTTTAATACCCCAGGAAATAACATTTATCTTACTTCCTTGTCAACACTTTTCCAACTTTCCTTACACACTAACGACGTAAAAAACGCCTTTGTTAAACAACTGCCATTTTATTAGACTTTTAACTACTTCTATTATTGACACTCATCTATCTATAATACATATAAAACGCCCGAGAAGAACAAGATTTCATTAATTTCTATTAATAATATTATTTTGTATTTGTCTCAATTATCCTACTAAACGGCGTAAAAGGCAAAATAGCGGTTAAATATATATGAAAAATCAACAAAATTCAGTGATGCCGTTCGTGGAAAACGTCATCAAATCATGAACAATTTGAAATGCTTCAATTTTGCGGCAGTTTGAGTCAACATCAGTGCAATTTACACCTCACCATTTGGCCGTATGGCGTCTGGGATACTTCCTTTGAACTAGTATCCAAATTAACTTTGCATTTTCATTTCACAGTCAGGTAGCTTGAGTGGTGAAGTTGTCTATGGCGCCGTGCTTGACTATATTTAAATTTGAAAAACGGAAATAGCGTTAAACAGACGATAAAAACGACAGGCGAAATCGTCCCTAAACGAAAAATCGCCAGTGATGGGATTCTCCTAACTGTGGTTAAAAAGGGTTCCCGGTGTTTGACGCGCTGCGCAGTTTCAACGATCATGACGATCGGGCCGACGCCCAGTCTGCTCGCTTCCGTCTCTGAATTTTTAATACATCACGTCTGGTCATCCATTTGCGTGTCCATGACTTATGCCATCTCGTGTCTTGTTAGTAATAACACTGAAGATGCCTTCAGTTGTATAATCAAGGATTAATCCCGGACAGGCATTTATTGTGTGGAATGGGACCGAGGGCGGCTGATGGGTTATTACCAAGACAGGATGATAGTAATATAACGCTATTTACCGACTGCTAATTGTTATTTTAATTATTCACAATGTCAAGATCAAAGGTAGTTTCGCACATTACACAAAGTATCCTTTGTTGTTATTTTTTAGGATTAATAGCAGAAACGTTATATGCATACCGCCTGAGATAGACAAACGCGGCAAACCTATCAACCGATGGAAACAGTTCTCAACGCTTTAAGTTTGTTTCGGGAACCAATAACGGAGAGCGTGATTTCAGCACTTTCATTTGGACATTTAAATACTTTCGACGAATAATATAAAAAGCAATTCCCGAAAATTGACTAAGTGTATCTAGGAAAAGTAATTTTCGCAACAAAATTATCCATTTTCTTGAGCACCTGATGTCATAGTGATTCATAAATACATACTCTTGATAAAGTCGGAATCGTACAATCGATTCTGTTTTTGTCAGAGATTTCTTATTTGTCAGAGATTTTTTATCAGTTTTTACAAGATCAGTAAATGTACTGTCGTGTCAGAGGATTTTCTGGTTCAGATCGGGTTTTTACAGGCCGCCGTCGCATGTCATTAGTACTGAAGTACGGCGTCAGGCAACACACACTTACTTTTGTATGCACATTTTGTGAATGTCGGATGCTACAGGTAGGGTGAGAGATTCGTCCACTTTTCGCGACCTCCTGGATTCATCACTAAATTTTCACTGCTATTCTGCTTTATAAGACCCATGGGGACGGTCGGGTAGCCTACTGGTTAAAGGGTTCGCTCGTCACGCCGAATACCTGGGTTCGATTCCCGACATGATTACAAAGCGTGAAGCCCATTTCTGGTGTCCCCCACCATGATATAGCTGGAATATTGCTAAAAGCGGCGTAAAACCATACTCACTGACTATAAAACCCTTGGAATCTGTTTGGGCGGATATTTGATGACCTGTTGTCTGGCCCGTGACATGACCTGTCGTCTGGCACTTGACATGACCCGTGGTCTGGCCCTTGACATGACCTGTCGTCTGGCCCTTGACATGACCTGTCGTCTGGCCCTTGACATGACCTGTCGTCTTGCCCTTGACATGACCTGTCGTCTTGCCCTTGACATGACCTGTCGTCTTGCACTCGACATGACCTGTCGTCTGGCCCTTGACATGACCTGTCGTCTGGCCCTTGACATGAAATAGCTGGTTTGTGAATGAGTGAATGTGATGAACAGAAGACGCAGGAAGAGAGACACCTTGCACTGACACGTTGCTGACGTAATTTCCGAAACGCTTTATTGTCTACCTTCGTATCGTCGTCCGAATCATCAACGGAAAATATGCTATTTGTTAAGTTTATTGTATTTCTGGAGCCCGGGAACCTCTGACCTGATCCTCGAAACGGTGATTTTGGACGGCTACAATAACTTGATTTCGTGAGTATACCGTTTCATCGTTGAATCTTTTTGCCTCCCGACTTCACGAATAAATATTTTCAGCTAGCAGTTGCTTCAGATCTTAAGAGGTCTGGTTGAATTTTGCAATCAACGCTCCGATGCGGTCGTTAAGAGCATTTCAAACTGTGCTTTGTTAGGTTTTGATTGTTGAAGAAAAGCATCAGGTCTGGCGTCGGTTTTCATAATCAGGAATAGAAGGCCGTGTTTGCACTTCGAGCGGTTATGAACAAATCTATTCTTCACACCCCTTAAATACCCCTGTTTAAAGCCACCCACCTGTGCAGACAACTCACTTACACATTACACACAACTGGGAGGAAGTAATTTATTTATAATTCATCCTTCAAACGAAAGAACTATATTTACCCGCAGTAGATTAGAAATTTGCGAACTGGCGAGAAGCATTTACTTCAGTGACCAAAGACAAGGATTAATTTTGCCGATTAGGTGAGAATAAATAATTATTTTCGATTTTGTGAAAAAACCCAATCTTGTCCCAATCAACTGAAATTGAGGGAGCATCTCAATATATCATTGTTGTCGTATTTTTCTTAGTTTTCCGTCTGTCCCTGACCGCCTCCGTGGTCTTGTGGTAGTGCGTCCGCCCGGAGAGCGGAAGGCCTGGGGTTCGATCCCCGGCCGCGTTATAGCAAAAGACGTTAAAAGATGGTACTTGTTGTTACCCTGTCTGGAATCGTCGCATGGCATGTCTAAGTGTAAAATGGTGGTCACATCAGATACTGCTTCGAAAGTATGTTGACGTGTTTTGCTTACATGTGTTGACATGCTCGTCTAGGGTTTCTGCTTTTTCAATCTTCCAATTTCACATTTCACACTCTAATCTCTGCAGGCCATTTAGTTCAGTCCCACATATTTTTTATGAGCATGAAACACACCTCTAGTATGTCACCAGACATAAGATAAGACTCGCGAACTATGAACTATTAGAAGGTCGGGACTAAATGGCAAGATAAGGACGTTATGCATTATGAAATGTCACCAAGCCCAGACGTCTAGTTCCTTCTTCTAGATGTCCGTTGCTATGGATGTAAGTAGGCTTAAACACTGCTGATCACGGTTGATGATACGGTGACGGGTGCAGATTAACACCCGTACTGCAGATTACAAGGGCTAATGGTACTTTGTCTGTATGTGTGAGTTACACAGATTACAAGGGCTAATGTTACTTTGTTTGTATGTGTGAGTTACACAGATAACAAGGCCTTATGCCTTTGTTTGTATGTGTGAATATTACAGATAGCAAGGGCTAATATTACTTTGTTTGTATGTGTGAGTTACACAGATACCAAGGGCTAATGTTACTTTGCTTATATGTGTGACTATTACAGATAACAAGGGCTAATGTTACTTTGTTTGTATGTGTGAGTTACACAGATTGCAAGGGCTAATATTATTTTGTTTATATGTGTGAGTTACACAGATAACAAGGGCTAATGTTATTTTGTTTCTATTTTTGAGTGTTACAGATAGCAAGGGCTAATATTACTTTGTTTATATGTGTGAGTCACACAGATACCAAGGGCTAATATTACTTTGTTTATATGTGTGAGTTACACAGATAACAAGGGCTAATGTTACTTTGTTTATATGTGTGAGTTACACAGATAACAGGGGCTAATGTTACTTTGTATGTGTGAGATACACAGATATCAAGGGCTAATATTACTTTGTTTATATGTGTGAGATACACAGATAACAAGGGCTAATGTTGCTTTGTTTATATGTGTGAGTCACACAGATAACAAGGGCTAATGTTGCTTTGTTTGTATGTGTGAGTCACACAGATAACAAGGGCTAATGTTACTTTGTTTATATGTGTGAGTTACACAGATAACAGGGGCTAATGTTACTTTGTATGTGTGAGATACACAGATATCAAGGGCTAATATTACTTTGTTTATATGTGTGAGATACACAGATAACAAGGGCTAATGTTGCTTTGTTTATATGTGTGAGTCACACAGATAACAAGGGCTAATGTTGCTTTGTTTGTATGTGTGAGTCACACAGATAACAAGGGCTAATGTTGCTTTGTTTATATGTGTGAGTCACACAGATACCAAGGGCTAATATTACTTTGTTTGTATGTGTGAGTCACACAGATAGCAAGGGCTAATGTTGCTTTGTTTATATGTGTGAGATACACAGATGAAAAGGGGTAATATTACTTTGTATGCGTGCGTTACACCGATAGCAATGGTTGAGATGACTTTGTGTATATGTGTGAGTTACGCAGATAGCAAAGGCAAATGTTTCTTTGTTTGTAGGTGTGAGTTACACAGATAACAAGGGCTAATGTTACTTTGTATGTGTGAGTTACACAGAGAATAAGGGCTGATATTACTGTATGTATTTGTGAGTTACACAGATAACAAGGGCTAATGTTGCTTTGTTTATATGTGTGAGTTACACAGATAGCAAGGGCTAATATTACTTTGTTACGATGTGTGAGTTACACAGATAACAAGGGCTAATGTTACTCTGTGTGTATGTGTGAGTTACACAGATAACAAGGGATAATGTTACTTTGTTTGTATGTGTGAGTCACACAGATAACAAGGGCTAATGTTACTCTGTGTGTATGTGTGAGTCACACAGATAACAAGGGCTAATGTTGCTTTGTTTGTATGTGTGAGTCACACAGATAACAAGGGCTAATGTTACTTTGTTTGTATGTGTGAGTCACACAGATAACAAGGGCTAATGTTACTCTGTGTGTATGTGTGAGTTACACAGATAACAAGGGCTAATGTTGCTTTGTTTGTATGTGTGAGTCACACAGATAACAAGGGCTAATGTTACTCTGTGTGTATGTGTGAGTTACACAGATAACAAGGGCTAATGTTGCTTTGTTTGTATGTGTGAGTCACACAGATAACAAGGGCTAATGTTACTTTGTTTGTATGTGTGAGTCACACAGATAACAAGGGCTAATGTTACTCTGTGTGTATGTGTGAGTTACACAGATAACAAGGGCTAATGTTACTCTGTGTGTATGTGTGAGTTACACAGATAACAAGGGCTAATGTTGCTTTGTTTGTATGTGTGAGTTACACAGATAACAAGGGATAATGTTACTTTGTGTGTATGTGTGAGTCACACAGATAACAAGGGCTAATGTTGCTTTGTTTGTATGTGTGAGTCACACAGATAACAAGGGATAATGTTACTTTGTGTGTATGTGTGAGTCACACAGATAACAAGGGCTAATATTGCTTTGTTTGTATGTGTGAGTTACACAGATAACAAGGGCTAATGTTGCTTTGTTTATATGTGTGAGTTACACAGATAGCAAGGGCTAATATTACTTTGTTACGATGAGTGAGTTACACAGATAACAAGGGCTAATGTTACTCTGTGTGTATGTGTGAGTTACACAGATAGCAAGGGCTAATATTACTTTGTTACGATGTGTGAGTTACACAGATAACAAGGGCTAATGTTACTTTGTTTGTATGTGTGAGTCACACAGATAACAAGGGATAATATTACTTTGTATGTGTGAGTCACACAGATAACAAGGGCTAATGTTGCTTTGTTTGTATGTGTGAGTCACACAGATAACAAGGGCTAATGTTGCTTTGTTTGTATGTGTGAGATACACAGATGAAAAGGGCTAATATTACTTTGTATGCGTGCGTTACACCGATAGCAATGGTTGAGATTACTTTGTGTATATGTGTGAGTTACGCAGATAGCAAAGGCAAATGTTTCTTTGTTTGTAGGTGTGAGTTATACAGATAGCAAGGGCTAATGTTACTTCTTTGTTTGTATGTATGAGTTACACACAGATAACAGGGGCTAATGTTACTTTGTATGTGTGAGTAACTCAGATATCAAGGGCTATTATTACTTTGTTCATATGTGTGAGTTACACAGATAACAAGGGCTAATGTTGCTTTGTTTATATGTGTGAGTTACACAGATAGCAAGGGCTAATATTACTTTGTTACGATGTGTGAGTTACACAGATAACAAGGGCTAATGTTGCTTTGTTTATATGTGTGAGTCACACAGATAACAAGGGCTAATGTTACTTTGTTTCTATTTTTGAGTGTTACAGATAACAAGGGCTAATGTTACTTTGTTTATATGTGTGAGTCACACAGATAACAAGGGCTAATGTTACTTTGTTTCTATTTTTGAGTGTTACAGATAACAAGGGCTAATGTTACTTTGTTTATATGTGTGAGTCACACAGATAACAAGGGCTAATATTACTTTGTTTATATGTGTGAGTCACACAGATAACAAGGGCTAATGTTGCTTTGTTTGTATGTGTGAGATACACAGATGAAAAGGGCTAATATTACTTTGTATGCGTGCGTTACACCGATAGCAATGGTTGAGATTACTTTGTGTATATGTGTGAGTTACGCAGATAGCAAAGGCAAATGTTTCTTTGTTTGTAGGTGTGAGTTATACAGATAGCAAGGGCTAATGTTACTTCTTTGTTTGTATGTATGAGTTACACACAGATAACAGGGGCTAATGTTACTTTGTATGTGTGAGTAACTCAGATATCAAGGGCTATTATTACTTTGTGTGTATGTGTGAGTTACACAGATAACAGGGGCTAATGTTACTTTGTATGTGTGAGTAACTCAGATATCAAGTGCTATTATTACTTTGTGTGTATGTGTCAGTTACACAGAAAACAAGGGCTGTTTTTACTTTGTTTATATGTGTGAGCATTACAGATAACAAGGGCTAGTTTTACTGTTTGTATGTGTGAGTTACACGGATAACAAGGGCTAATGTTGCTTTGTTTGTATGTGTGACTATTACAGATAACAAGGGCTAATGTTACTTTGTTTGTATGTGTGAGTGTTACAGATAACAAGGGCTGATGTTACTTCGGTAACCAGTGTAAATATTACACACATAACAAGGGCTGATGTTACTTCGGTAACCAGTGTAAATATTACACACATAACACGGGCTGATGTTACTTCGGTAACCAGTGTAAATATCACATACATAACAAGGGTTGATGTTACTTCGGTAACCAGTGTAAATATTACATACATAACAAGGGCTACTGTTACTTCGGTAACCAGTGTAAATATTACATACATAACAAGGGCTACTGTTACTTCGGTAACCAGTGTAAATATTACATACATAACAAGGGCTACTGTTACTTCGGTAACCAGTGTAAATATTACACACATAACAAGGGTTGATGTTACTTCGGTAACCAGTGTAAATATTACACACATAACAAGGGTTGATGTTACTTCGGTAACCAGTGTAAATATTACACACATAACAAGGGCTACTCTTACTTCGGTAACCAGTGTAAATATTACACACATAACAAGGGTTGATGTTACTTCGGTAACCAGTGTAAATATTACACACATAACAAGGGTTGATGTTACTTCGGTTACCAGTGTAAATATTACACACATAACAAGGGTTGATGTTACTTCGGTTACCAGTGTAAATATTACACACATAACAAGGGCTGATGTTACTTCGGTAACCAGTGTAAATATCACATACATAACAAGGGTTGATGTTACTTCGGTAACCAGTGTAAATATTACATACATAACAAGGGCTACTGTTACTTCGGTAACCAGTGTAAATATTACATACATAACAAGGGCTACTGTTACTTCGGTAACCAGTGTAAATATTACACACATAACAAGGGTTGATGTTACTTCGGTAACCAGTGTAAATATTACACACATAACAAGGGTTGATGTTACTTCGGTTACCAGTGTAAATATTACACACATAACAAGGGCTGATGTTTCTTCGGTAACCAGTGTAAATATTTCATACATAACAAGGCTTCATGTTTCTTCGGTTACGGGTGTAAGTATACAGAAATAACGTGAGGTGAAATTGGGTTTAACGTCGCGTTCTAGATTACTGATCTAACGAGGGCTGACCAAAAAGGTTCTAACAAACAACAAACAAAATCAACAATTGCGAAGCAGCTTTTTTAATTTTACAACACAAAATTCATTGCTTTTTACTATACCTCTTAAATCGATAGTGAAGCTTTTCAATTCAAGCCAGGAAGAAGTGTTCTGAAACCACCCTGAAAAACCCTTTTACGGCAGTTTTGAGGTCATCGTTGTCGTCATAACACTCTCCACGAAGGTGCTCTTTCAGTTTAGGAAACAGGTGGAAATCACTATGTGCCAGGTCTGGTGAGTATGGAGGGTGAGGAAGCTCTTCGATACCAAATTATCAGCCTTTTCAAGTATTGGGGTGTGGGAAGAGGCATTGTCATAAAGTAGTAGAACTCCAGCAGTCAGCATTCCTCGTCGCTTTTCTTTTACAGAATCTCTCTGGCGAAGGAGCAAACTAGCATAGTAGGCACGAATAATCCTCTTTGGACTTTCTAAGTAATCAACAAGGATCACACCCTTTGCATTGCAGAATTGAATTCGAATACAGTGGCTATAACTTGATCTTGAAGACTTGAATTCAGTTGGTGCCGGAAAAGTGGTGCCATTCCATGGATTGACGTTTTGACTCAGGGTTATCGTGGCTGGCCCATGTTTCATCACCCTTTACTAATCTCCTTTTGAATTTGACGAAAATATCCTCAAATAGCTCTACATTTTCTCTGGCAATGTCAGTTCTTTTTTCCTTAAGATCAGAATTTAGAACTTTGGCACACAACGAGCACATATCATATTCATCTGTAAATGTTCATGAATAATAGTTTCAATGGATCCATGTCTTAGACCTGTGTCTTCCTCAAGTCCAGCAATGATAATATATCTATCCGACAGTATAAGTATTTCTATCGCCTTGATTGAATCTTCATTGGTGGAAGTTGAGGGACGTCCAGACCTAGGGTCATCATCAAAGCTTGTTCTCCCAGCCTTAAACATAGCTGACCAATGTTTAACAGTTGAATACCTAAGGCACCTATCCCCATACACTTGTGACATGCGGTCATGAATTTCTTGGGGAGTACTTTTCTCTAAAGTCAAAACATTGATGACTGCTCGGTACTCGTTCTTTTCCATGTCTGTGTCCATTTGGACCCCTATCACGTTCAACTGGATGTCACTGTATACAGACGGCCTCAGCAGACCAAATACACTTGCAATGAACTTCTACAAAAATGTAATACACTGACTAGTTCACTTTGTTATGGCCCATAGTAAAGGCTGAGAACGTTTTCACCAGTTTTCTTTACTTCGTTTTCACCAGTCCTGTTATATAGCAACGTGCATGCACGTGTGTGTGTGTGTGTGTGTGTGTGTGTGTGTGTGTGTGTGTGTGTGTGTGTGTGTGTGTGTGTGTGTGTGTGTGTGTGTGTGTGTGTGTGTGTGTGTCTCTGTGTGTGTGTGTGTGTGTGTGTGTGTACAGATAACAAGGGCCGATGTTACTTCGGTAAAGGGTTGAGTATTACTGATAAAATGGGTCGATGTTACTTCGGTAAAGGGGTTGAGTATTACAGATAACAAGGGCCGAAGTTACTTCGGTGAAGGGGTTGAGTATTACAGATAACAAGGGCCGATGTTACTTCAGTGAAGGGGGTTGAGTAATACTGATAACAAGGGCTCATGTTACTTCGGTAAGGGGGTTGAGTATTACAGATAACGAGGGCCGATGTTACTTCAGTGAAGGGTATGAGTATTACAGATAGCAAGGGCCCATGTTACTTC
This sequence comes from Haliotis rufescens, assembly GCF_023055435.1. Classification (NCBI taxonomy): domain Eukaryota; kingdom Metazoa; phylum Mollusca; class Gastropoda; order Lepetellida; family Haliotidae; genus Haliotis; species Haliotis rufescens. The sequence continues at coordinate 24,567,514 of NW_025963824.1, read as the reverse complement.
GGTAAAGGGGTTGAGTATTACAGATAAAAAGGGCCGATGTTACTTCGGTAAGGGGTTGAGTATTACAGATAAAAAGGGCCGATGTTACTTCAGTAAAGAGGTTGAGTACTACTGATAACAAGGGCCGATGTTACTTCAATAAAGAGGTTGAGTACTACTGATAACAAGGGCCGATGTTACTTCAGTAAAAAGGTTGAGTACTACTGATAACAAGGGCCGATGTTACTTCAGTAAAGAGGTTGAGTATTACAGATAACAAGGGCCGATGGTACTTCAGTAAAGAGGTTGAGTATTACAGATAACAAGGGCCGATGTTACTTCAGTAAAGAGGTTGAATACTACTGATAACAAGGGCCGATGTTACTTCGGTAAAGGGGTTGAGTACTACAGATAACAAGGGCCGATGTTACTTCGGTAAAGGGGTTGAGTATTACAGATAAGGGGTTGAGTATTATAGATAAAAAGGGCTGATGTTACTTCGGTAAATGGGTTGAGTATTATAGATAAAAAGGGCTGATGTTACTTCGGTAAATGGGTTGAGTATTATAGATAAAAAGGTCCGATGTTACTTCAGTAAAGAGGCTGAGTATTACAGATAACAAGGGCCGATGTTACTTCAGTAAAGAGGTTGAGTATTACAGATAACAAGGGCCGACCTCGGTAAAGGGGTTGAGTATTACAGATAAAAAGGGCCGATGTTACTTCGGTAAATGGGTTGAGTACTACAGATAACAAGGGCCAATGGTACTTCGGTAAAGGGGTTGAGTATTACAGATAAGGGGTTGAGTATTACAGATAAAAAGGGCTGATGTTACTTCGGTAAATGGGTTGAGTACTACAGATAACAAGGGCCAATGGTACTTCAGTAAAGGGGTTGAGTATTACAGATAACAAGGGCCGACCTCGGTAAAGGGGTTGAGTATTACAGATAAAAAGGGCCGATGTTACTTCGGTAAAGGGGTTGAGTATTACAGATAACAAGGGCCGATGTTACTTCGGGAAAGTGGTTGAGTATTACAGATAAGGGGTTGAGTATTACAGATAAAAAGGGCTGATGTTACTTCGGTAAATGGGTTGAGTATTATAGATAAAAAGGGCCGATGTTACTTCGATAAAGGGGTTGAGTATTACAGATAAAAAGGGCCGATGTTACTTCAGTAAAGAGGTTGAGTACTACTGATAACAAGGGCCGATGTTACTTCAGGAAAGGGGTTGAGTATTACAGAAAACGAGGACCGATGGTACTTCAGTAAAGGGGTTGAGTACTACTGATAACAAGGGCCGATGTTACTTCAGTAAAGAGGTTGAGTACTACAGATAACAAGGGCCGATGGTACTTCGGTAAAGGGGTTGAGTATTACTGATAAAAAGGGCCGATGTTACTTCGGTAAAGGGGTTGAGTATTACAGATAACAAGGGCTGATGTTACTTCGGGAAAGTGGTTGAGTATTACAGATAAGGGGTTGAGTATTACAGATAAAAAGGGCTGATGTTACTTCGGTAAATGGGTTGAGTATTATAGATAAAAAGGGCTGATGTTACTTCGGTAAATGGGTTGAGTATTATAGATAAAAAGGTCCGATGTTACTTCAGTAAAGAGGTTGAGTATTACAGATAACAAGGGCCGATGTTATAATTACTTCAGTAAAGAGGTTGAGTACTACAGATAACAAGGGCCAATGGTACTTCAGTAAAGGGGTTGAGTATTACAGATAACAAGGGCCGATGTTACTTCGGTAAAGGGGTTGAGTATTACAGATAAAAAGGGCCGATGTTACTTCGGTAAAGGGGTTGAGTATTACAGATAACAAGGGCCGATGTTACTTCGGGAAAGTGGTTGAGTATTACAGATAAGGGGTTGAGTATTACAGATAAAAAGGGCTGATGTTACTTCGGTAAATGGGTTGAGTATTATAGATAAAAAGGGCCGATGTTACTTCAGTAAAGAGGTTGAGTATTATAGATAAAAAGGTCCGATGTTACTTCAGTAAAGAGGTTGAGTACTACAGATAACAAGGCCCAATGGTACTTCAGTAAAGGGGTTGAGTATTACAGATAACAAGGGCCGATGTTACTTCGGTAAAGGGGTTGAGTATTACAGATAAAAAGGGCCGATGTTACTTCGGTAAAGGGGTTGAGTATTACAGATAACAAGGGCCGATGTTACTTCGGGAAAGTGGTTGAGTATTACAGATAAGGGGTTGAGTATTACAGATAAAAAGGGCTGATGTTACTTCGGTAAATGGGTTGAGTATTATAGATAAAAAGGGCCGATGTTACTTCGGTAAAGGGGTTGAGTATTACAGATAAAAAGGGCTGATGTTACTTCGGTAAATGGGTTGAGTATTATAGATAAAAAGGGCCGATGTTACTTCGGTAAAGGGGTTGAGTATTACAGATAACAAGGGCTGATGTTACTTCGGTAAAGGGGTTGAGTATTACAGATAACAAGGGATGACGTCACCTTGGTTACACTTTTAATAATAGCTGACGATGTCGTGGTTACGGATACGTTCTTCTTCCAACAAAACGTTATTGTACTGGCTTTCGCTTGTTATCCGCGTGTTGAAGCACACTCACTGCAATAAAACCCTCCATACTCACTGCAATAAAACCCTCCATATTCACTGCAATAAAACCCTCCATACTCACTGCAGTTTCCAACGAAGACTCATCTAGTTTTCTCTACGCATATCTCCGGTGGTCAGGCCCGATGACTTGGTTGATGCATGTCATTGATCCCAATTGCTTGGATCAATGCTCATGATATTGATCAGTGGGTTGTTTGGTCCAGACTCGATTATATACAGACCGCCTTCATATAGCTGGAATATTGCTGAGTGCGGCGTTAAACAACAAACCAACCAACCAACTACATATATCTGCATGTTTTATTACAGAAAATACACCAATGGTTTTTCCTGGTGATGTCAGCAGTAGTCTTTTGGACGTCATGCTGTGGACAGCAAGGAGGTAGATTTTACGTCGACATAAATGTGACGAGATGTCATCGGAGAATGTTTATGGCTTTATTTCTTTAAAACAAGTTATAAAGATTGATATTTGCACGAATGATCTGTTAAATAACATGTACATACTACGTATGTAAAACAGTCCAACAATATAACGTAACTATTTTTGTCAAATATTGCTGACTGTAGCAACATTCTCTAACTTGCATCGGGCACGGGTGGCCCAGTCATCTAAGGCGCCGCGATTCGCCTTGCACAGTTGCGTCCCTTGGGCACGCCAGAAACCTATGTTTGTTGGTTCGAATACCAGTTCCCCCGATTATGTTTTTAGGTTTGTCAGCACCATACCCGTGCTCGTGTGTTTCACCGAAGTAGTAAACGTCTGACACCTGCATCACTTCGAGCTTTCCTTCCACATCAAGCTGATACGCCGCGATATAACTGGAATACTGTTAAAAGCAGCGTTAAACCCAACTCACTCACTCACTAATTTCATACTTAATTGAACAAAGAAGCTGAAACTTCTAAATCTAAAGTTAGGTTTTGCTTTCAATTAGCGTTGCTGATTTTTTGGTCCCTCATTTGAAAATCAGCATACGTTCTTTATATTTAACGTACATGCTTCCGCCAGTAGGTCTTCAGTGCCTCGACTGTATTGATGTCGTACACCCAGTCGTGTGTAGCCGCTCGACTCTTTGCCAGCAAGACGAGGTACGTCAAAAAACATATAGAGCTGTAAGTGACTGTACGCGTCATACAAAAAACTTTTTTATGCAAATTGTGTGAGTGGTGGGTGCTTCTGGTAGGGCAGGACATGCTTACCCTTTTCGCGAACACCTGGTGTCATCATTGATTTTCAGTGATCCATTCATATGATCTTCACCGCTTTTTTCACTATTAGTTTGCCTGTTATGCCCATTGGAATCAGTCTCGCGGGATAATCGAGACTGAATTATTTTTTGTTATAAATATAACGCACGTACATATATACTCTGAAATGAATACTTCCAAACATGACGACTTTTTATGGTAACTTAAAGAGAACCATGTAGGGGTTCCATACCAGAATAGGTCCCCAGAACCTCATGTCTGTTGAAAGAGCTGTCTACAGTGAAGCTGGAATTCTCTTGCACTGCGACAGCTGATTCCAACCATCGTGACGGCATAGGACGCTCATCATGCTACATCATGCCAAATACTTTTAAACCACCGGTACATAGGTTACAAATGCTGATTTCAGTGCAAAACAAACAAAGAGAAAATATGTCAAGTAGATACAGCTAAACTGTGTTAAACCGGGGGAAACGTTTTCGGCCGAATGTCTTTGTAATATCTTCATGTATTCAAACAGTAAATGCTCTACAAGGTGAGGTGAAATTGGGTTTAACGCCGCGTCGAGGATTATTGCACGTATATAGCGACGTGCATGCACGTGTGTGTGTGGCTGCTTGTACCAGTCCGGACTGATGCCGATTTATAGCCCTAGCCCACTGAGATATTATGCCGCAGTTTAACATGAATACCCCACTCAGACACAGTATACTGACTCCGAGCCGACCAGTCCTTGTTTTAGCCCCTTAATGCCGAGCACCAGACAGGGTAACAACAAGTACCATCTTCTAACGTCTTTTGGTATGACGCGGCCGGGGATCCAACCCCGGACCCTCCTCTCTCCGGGTGGACGCTCCACCACTAGACCACGGAAGCGGTTATTACAAACCAACACCTACTATTTTCATTGGGAATGGTACCTTCGTGGCTAACTGGGTAACAGTTCTCGTACAGATCATCAGAATGTTATATTTTAATGCAATCACGGTCAATTCTCAACAATGTCTTTCCGTTTTCTTAATTTTAGTCATAGAGATGTCAGGACACTTAATTATGTTGTTCCGATGTTTTTTATTGGAATTGATGAAACATATATACTATGTTTATAATGTGTTTCCATTCTACAGATGTGCTTCACATACAAGTACACCTATTCTAACGTAAGCAGATACAATCTGGGGTGTCAGGACCACAAGGTAATTAACTGAGTGTTCATCGTTGTTGCAAATTTATGGATAATGTCAAATGGAGCACCCGTTTAACGAAGCTGTCGTAGCGCTACGATAAAGGTACGTTAATGTTATAGTTTGGGAGCTACCAAAATCGTTGCGCTGTGACCGGTTTGTGGAATAAGACCCTGGACTAGTTTCACACACACACACACAGAAATTGTGCACTTCGCATGTAATGAAGCTTATATTTAATACACTGTGACATGGCATGTTTGCTTGTTGTTACCGCGTCAGCAATATTCAAGCTATGTTACGGCGGTCTGACCATACAATCCAGTGATTGTCATCTTCAGCATCAATCTGTGCGATTGGTTGGTTGGTTGGCTGTTTGTTTGTTGTTTAACGCCGCACTCAGCAATATTCCAGCTATATGACGGCGGTCTGTAAATAATCGACTCTGGAACAGACTATCCAGGGATTGATATCATGAGCATCGATCCACGCCATTGGGATACGATGACATGCATCAACCAAGTCAGTGAGCCTGACCACCCAAACAGTTCAAAGAGTGGGATTGAAAGTTTCATTTGTACAAATTATGTAGAAAGTAATATTGGTATTGCTGCCTGGTCTATACAGTTGAGAGAGTTGCTTTAGGTAACACACAGAGCAAAGGCGTTTACCGCACGAAACTCCGGTAATGGTATCTGCTGGCTGCACCAAGAAAATATTCTCAAGATGAAATAGCAACCATCATCCAAAATGCAACACATCCCCTGGAATAGATACCATTTCTGAATACCGTATTACCTCAGCTGATCACTTTGTAGAATTGTTACATAACATGGTTACTTAACCTCGAAGGTTTGTTTTAGAATTCTCCTTTTACAAACAAACCCCGTGTTCCGCCAACTGATTTCATTGAAGTGAATGCTACTTAATTTGGTCCAATAGCAGCCTGCTAGAAATCGGCCACCACCTCTCGTTTTGGTAGACAGGAGCCCAGTCGAAGCCAAGATCTGTCTCCATATTTGTGTAGTGACAAGTTTATATGTATGTCACAATTAGTTAACTTCACATTAAAACCCAGCACATCATATGCTAAGCACTATCTTGTGTCTCGTCTTCCAGGTATGCGAGATGATACCACTGCGACCATTTCTAATTGGTAGAAGACGCACAGCAATACGTCTGGGGACACGTAACGACGTCAAAATAACAAGCCTATGTTACGATTGTTGTCATAGCAACAACTGCAATCGGGAGATGTGTCAGGGGCACGGTGTAACAAAAAGCACAACTCTTCCACTGACAATGCCTTCCTCTATGTCTACCACGACATCTTCTTCAGCCACGACACCTTCTTCAACCACGATACCTACTTCTGCCACTACGACTACTGCGACAAATACATGTAAGGTATCTACTAAACAGCTACAATATTTTACTATCTGTATTGTCAAAATACCTGATTTATAAGTAATCTTGTGGATCATAAATTACACTTTTTCTCCAGAAAGCTTTGCAGTGTCTGAATGATGTATAATAATGCTCCGTGATTACCTGAAACTGATATTTAGAAAAAGAAATGTCTATATACTGTCAACAATACACCCGTGAAGATCCGGGTTTGAATAGGTCTTCAGCAACCCATGCTTGTCGTGAGAGACGAATAACGGGATCGGGTGGTCAGGGTCGCTGTCTCAATGCATCGGGTGGTCAGGGTTAATGCATGACATCGTTTATTATTTCACATCAGTTTGAAAGACTGAATTTTCTGAAGTTGCTAAAAGTGATACTTTCATTGCAGTCAAAATAACACTTGATATTTCACTGCAGTGAACAAAATACTTGATATTTCACTGCAGTGAACATAACACTTTGACGGAACTATTGTCATACAAGAGTTACCTCCCCTCAAATTGTCTCTTCGTCGTAAGTGTCGAGCCCGTACACACACTGTTGACATCCTTTTTACGTTAGTTCCACACTGACAAGGCAAAATAATGACAGGTGGTCCTTCATCACGTGTTGCCGTTTGTTATTCTCTCGAAAATGCTTCGTTATTAGCTGATAATTTTCTCATTTAACTCGTTAATCGAGAGAGTTTGTTTTGCAAAGCGCCATTTTCTTACTTGAACAGTGTGTATTCTTTCGCTTCCAACGGCGGTCTCGTAGTTTTCCAAAATATTTTTTTGTTAAAGTTGATTTTGTATATACATGTAATCATATCTCAATATATGATAAAGACTGTTCGTGACCCTAAATATGTTTTGATACCTTTGTTTATATCTTTTATTTTTTTACAAACACGAGAAAGTTGTAAATACGAGGGGTGGTGAACCGTCCTTGTGTGTTAGGTTGGGTGAATTTACGTTTCAAGGTTTTATATTCGTAATGAAATGATTTAATTTTCCGGGAGACAACTACAAAAAAGTATAAAATAAATAGGATATTCCATGTCTCTTTTGAAATATCATGTTTCTCTCATCTCGTGACGGGGGAAAGGGAGATATTTTCTCGTGAAAATATCTCCTTTCCCGTGGTCACTCGATGACAGAAAAATAATATTTCACTCGACGCAAAAAAATATTCTCTATATCCCAATTGCGTAGATCGATGCTCACATGCTTGCCGTAAAAGGTGACAATGCTTGTCGTAAGAGGCGACAAACGGGATCGGGTGGTCAGGCTCGCTGACTTGGTTGAACCATGTCATCGATGGCAATTGCATGGATCGATGCTCATGATATCAATCACTGGATTGTCTGGTCGAGACTCGATTATTGACAGACCGCCGTCATATAGCTGGAATATTGCTGAGTGCGGCGTAAAACAACAAACCAACCAACAAATCATGATATAAATCACTGGTTGGTCTGGTCGTCATTTAGCTGGAATATTGCTGAATGCGTCGTTGAACAACAAACAAACAAACAAACTGCCAACAATATGTAATAGTAACCGAAGGTATTAGAGTTGATTTACCTTCTTGCAGTGTGTCCATCAAACTATGTAGGATTTGAAGCAAGCTGCTACATGATTGTGTACAAGTCCCTGCATTGGGACAGGGCTGAGACGGCCTGTACCCAGATGGGGAAAGGAACACACCTCGTGTCTGTCAACAGCGAGAAGGAACAGCAGTTTCTAGCTCACCTCCTCAACGCAGCAGGTAGGAACATTGAGTGAGGGAGTGAGTGAGATGGGTTCAACCCCCTTTGAACAGTATTTCAGTTGTGTCACGACGAGTCAGCTTCTGTCCACTTTGGAGAAACCCCATCTCCCCGGGGCAAGAGAGTAAATTGACTTTAAAAGTCCAGTTTCTACCCTTGCCGAACTATGCTGGTATTAGAGAGTTACAGTGTGGCTGGAGTAACGAGTCTATGCATAGTCCAATCAAGACCTATGAGACCTATGATTGTGGGTTCGAATCACGGTTCGCCCCGATTGTGTTTCTAGGTTTGTCAGCACCATACCCGTGCTCGTAGGTTTCACAGAAGTGGTAAACGTCTGAGACCTGCATCACTTCGTGCTTTCCTCCCACATTAAGCTGACACGCCGTGATATAACTGGAATACTGTTAAAAGCGGCGTTAAACCCAACTCACTCACTCACTCTAACTTGCATTTTGTCCATAGCTGTATAGATGATGGCGCCCCGTCTGGACACGTGGATTTCTTTTGCGTATGGAAACCCAAAATGTCCACAGCTTTTTTGCCTTTTGGGTCCAATGAAATCTGGTTCGGTTATCCTCAATCGTGAAGTTTTATATTTACAAGAGATACATTATGTCCCTTATGTAGGATTTATGGTGACGTTTCCCTACACAATCCAAGCACTGAGCCTCGGCCTATGTACTTTCCAAAAAAAAATGCTGTTTCCCGAATCTTCCCATTTCAAATCCCAGTTTTGACACATTTGCAGGAGCATTGATATCGTTCTAGGATTTCCTGCACGGGGAGTGTGGATAGGTGGCTATCAGGATCCCTTCTGGCGCCGATGGACCTGGTCTGATGGATCCACTTTTCAGTACCAGTCTTGGGTTTCACCTTTCCCTTTGGATGAACGACGTCGGACAAGTATCTCTATGGTTAACCCTTCCGTCTCGTCGGATTTTAAAGGATGGCTGTGGCGAAACGAGACCCCAGATCAGTACTTTGCATTTATTTGCGAGATGAAGAATTCTGATTAATGAACTTACAAATTGACAATATATATTGTTCGTTGAGATATGCTTGTTTTCCTTGCTTTGTTAGGATGCGTATGATAGCGACAAAACTCTTTCCTTAGCAACAACGAATCTCGTGCAGAGTCGATTGTAAGATTCCGACTGCATCATGAGCACGTGTTTAATGAATCACTATCAAACGGTGATGACACCGGGTGTTCAGTGAGGCGTCCTGCCCCACCGGTGTAACCTGTCACAAACATGCAAAGTCAATTGTTCACCTGAAAAAAAACACGGAAGCGTATGGTAAAAGTCAAAATATTGAATAAATCATATGCCTTTTCATGTGGTGTTCCTCCCTCCACCACAAGCCACAGTGCCTGAAAGCACTTAATTAAGAATTGCAGAACACGCAGATGTCGTGGTACAAGAACGTCTTAAGTGTGACGGATTATTCTACAATTTCGGATTCCCAGACTACAAATTACATTAACCTATTTTGGCCAGAAGATCCACACGTGTTGCGGGGATTGATGGAGCGCTTCGACCACCTGTCGCCCTGACCAAGGATTCCACAGAATCGGCCATGGCCTTAACTCCAGTCACCGAGCCTCTTCTATTACGTTGTTCATAGGGAAAGACAACCAAGTGGTAGTTACGCCGCCATATTGGAAAATTGCGCAAGCGCTCCGAGCTGTTGCAGACCCAGGGATGAGCAATTCGTTGCTTGCAACGCGCACCTCCCAGCTTCAATAGCATAGAAGTTAGATATGTCATTTGACTGTGACGTCATTATAACGATGACTGGGTTGGGTTTAACGCCGCTTGGAACAGTATTGCTGTTATATCAGGGCGTGTCTGCTAAATGTGTGAAGAAAGCCCGAAGTGATGCAGGTCTCCTACGTTTACCATTTGGGTGAAATCCACGAGCACGGGTATGGTGCTGACAAACCTAGAAACGTAATCGGGGCGAACCGGGATTCGAACCCACAATCATAGGTTTCTGGCGTGCCCAAGGGACACCCCATGCAAGTCTATAATGTTTGGCAAGTCTAGATTTCTGAAGCATCTGAAAATGAAGAGAGTCTTTGGGCACCTTTTTATTAATTTTTTAAAAGATAATTTAACAACTTCTTTTCTGTACGATATGTTCATTTCAGAGACTAGATGTTAGTCTAGGGCCACCAGTGCCCATGACAAAACTAAGATCATCAATACTTAACATTTTCGTTGACAATTGGATTTAACAGTGTTCAGTGTTTTCATTATTTATTACACAATATATTAATTAATGCCTCTAAAGAATCTTTAACTCGATGGTTGATAGTATGCCGTCATCCACTGGTCATGTGGACTGATAATTAGAGAAGACCCTAGCCACGAGAAATGTCGGATTATTTCCCCATGGAATTTATGCTGTGTGTTACGAGCCTTTGCCATTGTTCTTTTTTGAGAAACTAGGAACAGTGTGTGTTTCCTGGTCTCCAGAAAATTCACCAGCTCAGTATATCTCTTGTTGAAACGACGTAAAATCGTTTGCGACAATGCCACGACGCCACGTTGACATAGGCCTTTTTGTAGACAATGAAAACGTTGAAACCATCCAGCCAGTATGCAGCCAAACTTATAACGACCATATACACATGTCAACAATCAAACTTTGCACTGCACCTCTTCTTTTAGTATATAAAGTATGCCTTAAATTTGAAAAGAATCCCCTGTAGGTCGCACAAATGTTGAAGTATAAAACACATTCTTTGTTCAAAACATGGAAACATTCATGTTTTTTTCCAGAAAATCCACATATCACAATCAAACTTTGCACCGCACCTCGTCTATTAATATGGATAATGTTCGCTAAATGTGAAATGTACTAAAACATAATATGACACCAAAATTCTGAAAATTACATGACCATCACTGAAAATGATTTTCGTGAACTTGAAACCATGCCCACTCAAGAACTGAATGTTGTTTCTTTGTAAATTCTTTATCGGAGTAAGAAAAACATACCGAGAAGAATATGAATCCACACGTCCAAGGCCCATGCTATCGAGCATCTTTGACAAACAAGACCGAAGGAATCTCTCTCATGTTAGCCTGTGTTGCAGGAAAGTGTCGTGAGGTATTGTCATCTAAACAAAAGCAACTAAAACAAGAAGGCAAGGGCAAACTACCGTACACTGCGGAAGCCATATCCAATGATAAATTGGCAAAAACTGTGGTCGTCGAGTCAACTATGTACATCAAATCCCGAATCCTTATTGAACTTGCTTTGGTGGCACAACACCGTACACTTTGGCATGCGCCCGATGGCACAGATAGTATGAAATTCATGAAGGTGAAGGAACTCAAAACAAAACGCGACCTGGATCAATATCAGCAATGTCCGGAGACTTCATCCACGAGTGTGGGCCATTCCAGATAATCCAGACGGGTGTCCCGTTGAAGCGTAGGAAAGCTTCTTATCAGCCCGACCAGCTGATTTCTGCAAGCCAGATTCTCCATTGTATCTTGCGACAGCAGGTAAAGTGACCACCAAGCTTGTAAAATATGGTTCCAACGACAGCCAGTTAGCCTGAATGAACTTGACTCTTTGATAAAGAACATGGTCGCGGGATCCGATGTTGTTTCCAACAAACGCATCACAAGCCACGGGTCCAGAAAGCCTTTAATTAAATAAAAGTTGCAGAACACGCAGATGTCGTGGTACAAGAACGTCCAAAGTGTGACGGATTATTCTATTTCGGAATCCTAAAACACAAATTGCATATGCAATTTTTGCCAGTAGATCTACACGTGTTGCGGGGATTGATGGGGCGCTTCGACCACCTGTCGCCCTGACCAAGGATTCCACCGCATCGGTCAAGTTCTTGACTCCAGCTTCCACTGCATCCGTTATGGCACAGTCGATTGCTTCATCGCTTACATCTGTCAGCAAAACTAACAAATTCCTGTCGACTGACCTCGTTCATGCTATGTTCACCGGACTAATTTATGGAGGTTAATTTCACATCAACATTGGCTCCACTGATGAAGCACCAACTCTGCCTCCCCCCTGTGAGGAAGTATGAAGATCACTGGCTGCGATGACTGCGATGACGACTAAAGCTCTTAATATTCACCATTTAAATTTTTGTTTGGTTCTTAACGCATCACTCAGAAATATGACAGTAGCCTATAGACGATCAACTCTGCACCAGATAAACCAGTGATTGATATTATGAGCATCACCCCATGCTGTTAGGATACGATGACATGTAATCAAACCAGTCTTACCACCCAGTCCATTATGTCTCCTCTTACAACCAGCAGAGACCAATTCTAAACGAGAATCCCCATGGGGTGGTTGGTTGGTTTGTTGTTTAACGCTGCACTGAGCAATATTCCAGCTATATGATGGCAGTCTGTAAATAATCGAGTCTTGACCAGACAAACCAGTGATTAATATCATTAGCATCGATCCACCTAATTGGAATTGACGACATGCATCAACCAAGTCAGCTAGTCTGACCACCCGATCCCAGTCGCCAATTACGACAAGCAATCGCATGTTACAGCAAGCATTGGTTGCTGAAGACCTATTCTACCCTAGATCTTCACTGGTCTGAATCCCCATGGGAGGCTCCAGATGTCAATTGCAGGATACTTAATGAAAAATATCACAATATCAGTCAATAAAACAAAAGTCCCGAGAAGATTGAGGGCTAGTAGTCGTCTTCAGCAACCCATGCTTGTTGTAAGAGGCCACTAACGGGGTCGGCTGGTCAGGCTCGCTGATTTGGTTGATGCATGTCATTGTATCCCAATTGCGTATATCAATGCGCATGACATCAATCACTGGATTGTTTGGTCCATATTTGTTTATTTTACAGACCATCCTCATGTAGTTGAAATATTGCTGAGTGAGTGAGTTTGGTTTTACGCTGCTTTTAGCAATATTCCAGCTATATCACGGCGGGGGACACCAGAAATGGGCTATTGCTGAGTGCAGTGTTAAACAACAAACAAACAAATAATAAACGAAAGTAGTGTTTTGTATAGATTTTATTATTAACCAGCGACATACGATACATACCAATCCCTCTGTGTAATACACACATACAGACATGATGAAAATATGAGCTATTTCTGACCGAAAAAACACAGATGAATTCTCATCAAAATACATCTAAAACAGTCAACAACCATAAAATATTCATCTGTCATTAACATAGGATGACATCAATACATGAGATTGTTATTTTCCTGTGATTCAAATCAATAAACATGACCCATGTTTAGATACTGATCTTTGTGAGGATACCGTATTTCCTCTGTTGGATGCAATGGCACCTTATATTTGCACAAGACATTGACTTGGCAACTGTTTAATGCTGGCACAGTGGGTACTCATTTCCTAACCAAATACCCCCCAAATGCGTACCCTCGATATACTGTTTCTAAAGGCACATTGAGATATCAGGAGCAAAAAGGAGTAATCATTACATGCCATAACTTAATGTGATAGGTATCTTTAATTTCATTTACATTAATGAGACATGGCGTTTAATAGATTCTAAGCTTCTAATTTTGGGAAAGAGTTTATCACCTGGCATCAATTTGAGGCTGGCATGTATTGGACGCCATCTAATAGAGGAAATACGATACCTCAAAACTTAACAATTTATGTGAATAGGGAAAACAATTTATAATCCAAAACACAAACAGCATGACAAAAACAACTACTTCTTTAACAACACAGCCTACAAACCAGAAGACATAGCAGTCTATTCCCAAACTTCCTAATCTGGCAATAATGAAACTGATTTTACCACTTGGTAACTGTTACAGTGTTTCAATTACGAGCCAGTTAAAAAGCTTACTAGCCAGTTAAAAAGCTTACTAGCCTTGGGCCTTAGGCCAGTGGTGAAAAGGCACAGACATAGAAAAGAACACCCTACATAACTGCACTGTTTCAAAGTGAGTCATGCAGCCATCAAAGACATTGACACATGTCTATTTGAGTCGGGGATCAACCATTAAATGTTCTTTGGGGCGGTTAGGAGTTTTGTTTGAAGCAGATCCTTTTTTCAGTCAGGTTTTTTAAGACATAGATGTTTTAAGTGAAAGGATGAGCATACAGTACTTTTCCCTCTCAAAATAGTATTTCCAGAACTCAGCATGTCTTTTAAAACCCTGAGGCCTAATTGATTATTTTCTCAAGGATTTTCAGGAACAGATTATATTTCTTTTTAAAAATCCGGCCCCTTGCTAGTATGTCAGAGTATTGTGGTAGGAAAGCCTACAGTGACAGATCATACACACTTGAAACACAAGCACAGGTCCTGCTATACCAGGAATCAAGAAGCATCTGCAAGATGGACCCTTGTGGCCAATTGAAACACCTGATAAAGTCTGGTTCAGCACTGGAAGTGATGCAGGTCGTAGAAGTTTATGGCTTCGGTGGAAGCCACAAGCCTCATATGATGCTGATAGACAGAGGCTCATAGTCAGAAAGCATCTAGGATTCCAACCATCAGCAGATCATTACACAGCCAAGGGAAGCAACTCTGTACTGCATACGATTTCAAAACTGCAGCTTACTGGAATGTTAAATTGCAAGCCTCCACAATAGAGGCTTTTGTAGCATAACTTGAAACAAAACAAACATAAGGCATAGTAATTGCTTACAATGTTTGACTGAGCAGTTTCCTTCTGACACAAATCATCTAATTACAAAGCATAATAAGCAATATAATGTTGCCAGAATATTTTCAAGTATTGAAAAGTTGATATAACATGTTCGATCTAACCAATTACTGGCTAAAGACAAGTATACCAAACAAAAAAAGTAAGGGATCATGAATATGTTTGGGGATATCATTTGGTGGTGAAGACTTTAAATGTGTACTGAATATAAAAATATTTCATGATCCTTAAGTGTTTTGTTCAGCATACATTGATAACTTCTAAGTATCAAATGGGCCAGTGATTTATGATACACATAACATCAAATTTGCATCAAACAGATACATGATTTCAAACATTTGAATGAACTTAACCTGAACTCATAGTCTCACTTAAAAGAACTGGATCATGCTGAAGCATCACACCTGAACACTTACTTTAAGATTGTTGTCCATGTCTGCAACACTATGGAATGTATGGAATAGTGAGTGAGTGAGTAGGGTTTTAAGCCGCTTTCAGCAATATTCCAGGAATATCATGTTCGGGGACACCAGAAATTGGTATGTATGGAAGAATTCAACTTTCAGATCAGTCAGTCGTGGCAGCATGTGGAAGGAGTCTCAAGCTGTGAACCATTGTCATATACTTCAATACTGTTACAACCCCACCCACCCAACCATGCCTTGGCTGCCATGGCTATTTCTAGAGTACACTGACAGGCCAACAAGTAGACTGTTACTTGTTTCTAGTTCACACTCAGTAGTATTCTAGGACCATGACAACAGCCAGTACATCATTGCATCTGAACCAGACAATCTAGTTTTAAAATTTACTGTTTTCAAGTTAGTGAGGTTTTCCTCCTTTTTCAGCAATATTTCAGCAGTATCCAAAATGGTCTTCACACACTGTACGCATGTGTGGCATCCAAACAGGGCGTTTGGCAGCACAAGCGATTGCCTTAACCACTAGACTAATCTGCCACGTAAAACTTATATATCAGCACCCATGTTCGATAATAAAACCAGGGCAGTACGTAAATATGACTTCACAGCTGTGGTGTCGGGTGAGTAAATTGTGGGAGACAGAATGATTACTGCATTTGGCAACAGGAAAAAAACACATGAAGCTGGGGGCGAAAGGAAGACTTCATTGGAAAACAGGTAATTGCTACAGGTGACTGCAACTACAACTAGTTTGGCACTGCACTACTTGAATACTGATGCTACTAGTAGTATGTTTGATATTGCGCTGTAATCTCATTCGTACTGCAGGGAAGCTTAACAAGGGCTGGGTAGATCAGTGCATGTGGTTCAACACTGCAGTCAGCACTATTCCAGCCATATTGCAACAGGCTAGAACTGACCAAGTCTGGACCAGGCAAACAAATTAGTAACAAATCATGCTATTGGGTTACAGTGAGTGAGTGAGTGAGGTTTTACGCCGCTTTTAGCAATATTCCAGCAATATCACGGCGGGGGACACCAGAAATGGGCTTGACACATTGTACCCATGTCGGGAATCGAACCCGGGTCTTCGGAGTGACGAGCGAACGCTTTAACCACTAGGCTACCCGACCGCCCCTATTGGGTTACACTGACACACAATCAGACAGGTAACAGCCTGACCAACCAATTCCTAATTTAGCTGGCTCTTCAGGCCTGACAATTGATATTCTTTGGGGATTTTCTATGGAGACTGGATTTTTTTCAGCTACAGCTGTGAAAACAGATGGGTTTTTTTATGTTTCTGTAGCTGAAAAAAAAATCAAGTTAGACTGACTGCACCAAAATAAATACATAATTATTTTTTTGAAAAACATCTTGCAACAATGTAACTTTTGCGGAACAAATCCTTTTTCAGGCATTTTCTGGGACAATTTATTTTATTGGATAAAAATGGCCGGCCCCCTTAGAGGGATTGGGTAGTCAAGTGCATGTTACTAAAAGCCACATTCAGCAATCTCCAGCCATATTGCAGCAGTCTGCAAACACTCAAGTCTTAGCCAGGTAAGGTGTCTCTTGTGTTAAGCGTGATGCACTGGGGCCTATTCCACCAGGTGTCTAATCACTGCTCATGAATAGACACACAAACCTCACACAAAATGCACAATAGAACTATCATTGAACAAGCTAACTCTCTTACCTGTGAGCTATTCAACCACAATAGAAGCAACACAATATTGCCCAAGCAACATATTAAAAAACATTTGGCTTATGGATTGATTCAGCTACTGACATGACACAAAACATATAATACAGAAGGATAACATACATATATAAGTGACATCACTTGCTTGATAACAGAGTTAGAACCTACAATTTGACAATTTGTAACCCAGGAGTCCAGGAGAAGAAAAGAGAAGTGTGGCCAAAATACCTACTTGTCATAGCATTTCAAATAGCAAATCAGTTTCAATTGTTAATTTGCACTAAAACAAAGTGAACAATGAAACAATCTCATTAAAATCAGATCCTTTACTCAGATATGATGAAGATCTGGGGATGGAGGTTGTGAACAATCTAATCAAATAAACATAATCGGGGAGTTCTGATTGCAAAAAAATAAAGCCATGCTATTATATTGAGGCTATTTAATACATCTTATCGTTTCAGTGTCCACGGCATCGACCCTAAAAAGGGTGAACTATGTTGTATTCTGTTGGGAGGTTATTGAGATGGTGGAGATGAAGCCAAGTCATTTTAGACTGCTGGCATCTGATTGGCAGAAGGACCTAATGGTCTACATGAGGTCGTCACACAGAGAGGTATCATGTTGGAAGAGATCCGATTCTAATGAGTTTGACAATGACATGACAAATACTCTATTTATAAACAAGACATAAACATTTCTGTGTAACATTAAGTACATCGCCTTCACACTGACGAAGCACGACATCATGAGACTAGAGAAACTATTCAGAGCCAGAACAAGCACATCACAATGCCTGCCTTACATCATTCCTGTTCCATGCTACTCACTGGCAGTGACTTCAGGAAATATTTTAGCCAAGTATTGGGGAGCAATACAAGGCCTTATGCCACACCATGTTACTGTCCATTTGCAGCAAAACTCTGTCTGTCTGAATGATATCATTCCCAGTGACATCATCCAGATTAACGAAGGACAGATAATGATGGAGACATCTTTAAGAAATGAGCACACTTTTTGAAACTTATCAGCTATGTTCTAATCAACATCATAATACAAAATGTATTTGCAAGGCTAAGATGTGTCGAAAAAGGCTGATTATAAAAAGCATTTACCGTATTTCAGCTTATAAGCACCCAGGACGCTCTCAAAATTAGAAATAGGAGGCTCTTATTAGAATATTATTTTGGTGAAAAGAAAAACAGACATGAAAGATTGTAAATTTCCTGGTTTATGCTCACAGCCTGAGGTGAGGTGAAATGGGATTTAACGTCGCGTCCAAGATTATTGCACTTATATAGCGACGTGCTCACAGCCTGAAATGTTTATACGACAGATATGTTTTTCCGGAATTTAATTGTCCATAATTAAGGGTGCATATAACACACGTGTGCGTATTATACACGAATCAATAAGTCTTGTGTATACTGATCAATCGGGAGGTTTGCTAATTTGAATTGTTCACTAGCCAATATATTAGCAAATACCGCCGTGGGTGCTTATTAGACCGGGGAGCTTATTACGTTGTATACAGTAGTTAATAACTGAACATGAGCCAGTCTTTGAGCCAAGCTGATTGCCTCAGATAAAGACAGTACAAACATATTGTAAAATCATCCTGGGTAGGACTTGCTCATTGTTAAATTTTCTCTTCAAGTTTGGGAAAATCGAATTTTCTCATTTTAGCTATTCATATTCATGCACTTAAAATGCTAGAATCAAAACATTCAAGTGTAAGCGAGAAAAACAAGCCATTTTTCAAATCACAGATTATTTTCATTCCATTATTACAAAGTTTTCCAGAATTTCAAAATTTGACCTTTCCAGTGGGCCAAAAGGCCCCATATCGTACCTTGTCCTTTCTGGATTAACAAGTCATTGTTACAGAGTCTCTTGTACTTATGAATATGCTTGTACCAGTAACCATCCAGGTGCCAATTTTCCAGATTAATGGGATCTAGATTAACAGTGTTTTACTGTGTACTTCTTTAGTCATTCATTTCTTAAAGACTAGCCCAGAGGAAACGTTATTTCATTGGACCTCAAAGTTTGTAGCTGTTCCTGCAACACGATTACATTTTCTATCAGTTGTTTTCAGTTCCAATTGTGGCTAATTGAAGCTGTGAGTGAGTGAATATGGTTTTACCCGAAGACAGGTCATCAATTATCCGCCCAAACAGATTTCAAGGGTCTTATAGTGAGTGAGTACGGTTTTACGCCGCTTTTAGCAATATTCCAGCAATATCACGGCAGGGGGACACCAGAAATGGGCTTCACACATTGTGCCCATGTCGGGAATCGAACCTGGGTCTTCAGGGTGACGAGCTAATGCTTTAACCACTCGGCTACCTGACCGCCCCAATTGAAGCCATGAGAACTGGTTCTCAAATATAGCCTTTACATGTTACTCATCATCGGGGACTACCATCTTTGGATTTGGTCTTGTCCACAACACAATTTAGTAGTCACGGGCTAGCAGACCAGCATGAATGTTGAAGGGTGTGAATATGAACAAACTAAACATACATTCTATTCTAGCAATTCTAATATCTCTCTCTGGCTTAAGGAGGCTATTCTAATCAAATTGAAATCTAATATCAAGAAGGGATTGAAAGGAAGGCTAAAAAAGAAATTGCACCATGTCTAGCATTTCGTTTTAACATAAGGAAAGGTCGCATGAAATATATAACATTCCATAAGAATAAGTAAAATATATTCTTGTTGTATATGCATCTTATTTATATAGAATGTACAAACAAACATATGTATAGTTACATTAATATTTTACAGCACAATAATATTTTGATTTTTAGGATGAGTAAACAGGTTATCAGTATGAAAATATTATGAATTTTTTTCATTTGTATTTTTTTCACTGAAAGAATATTTTTCTCATTTCAAAGTTTAACTAGTATATGAAAGCATGTACCTCTAGCAAAAATGGTTGTGATGAGACACGGGAGTTATCTCCCTTCTCGAACACAAAAGTGAACCCTCCCTTGTTTAAAGTCAGTTGGGATTGTCAGCAATATTCCAGCAATATCATGTCAGCGGGACACTACAAATGGGCTTCAAGCAGACCTTGGCGTGACCGGAAAACGCGATAACCATGTTTTTCCACTGCCCAGTACTGAAAGGCGTCAACAAAGCCAAACTGTTACATTTGATTACAACATGCCACAAATGTGATAAAATTGTGTTCATATCCCTCAAGGAAAAGCTATCAGTAGATATATTGTCGGATCCTAGGTTTTCGGACATCATTCATTTTGGGGGGGCCATGTTTATCGCAATTACTCCCACCATAATGGGGGTGTAGCATTACACAGACATTGTAAATGCTCAGACGTCTTGTTTTTAAGAGAAAATTGTCTTTAATAAGTGAATGAGATGCTTTACAGTTGTGCATGGGATGAGAGAGAAAACTATGAATGTTCCTAAAGCATCCGAAAACCCGTAACACAGGGATACAACAGGACATCCTTATTTTGCTGGAGTGAGGGAGTATGGTTTTACGCCACTTTTAGCAATATTCCAGCTATATCATGGTGGGGGACACCAGAAATGGACTTCACACATTGTACCCATGTCGGGAATCGAACCCGGGTCACTGAGCAGGAACTCTGTCTGCTTTCTTCAGAGACTATTGACTGACATTCCCAGAAAGTTTACATAGGGATTGATTATGTAGGTGTGATTGTTTATGTGGACAAACTTGGCTGTGAATCATTTGGCACTAAAAGCTAATAGGCCTACCTGTATTCATACGTGGTTTCTTCATTGAGATATTACAACTTAAACATCAATAATTGTAAGAATGACATTATATGAAAAAGAACTTATTACCCTTTGGGTTATACATAAACAGCTGACTATGTTGGCCTGCTGACAAGCCTCAGTCATCCAGTTTTGGAAACCAAAAATCAGTTTTGGCCATTTTATTCCCCATATCAATATATTCAGATTCAATTTGCTAGGAGACTGATAACATTGCGAAATGTTCTAACCATTCATCATTCAGAAAGCAGGGTTTCCAGATAAACAAGTTTCCAACAAATAAGGTTTTACTGATGTTAGAATCATGCTTTGGAGCACTAAACCTCAGTGTCGTATACATGTATGTACAAAATGAAGATATCTGGCTGTTTCTGTACAACCAACAATAGGGGCACACAGACAAAGTACACAGTGCTGTCTTAGTTGAGCATGATTCATTATATATACACACAGATAACTTCAGACAAGCGTTGTTGAACATATTCTTCACTGACTGATGTTAATCTGATGATTAGGAGAAGGCCTCTATGTGTGTCACTTGTGCCTAATCCATTTGGTTTTCCGCAATAAAATATGTTTAAATCAAGTCTGATGATGTCCAACATTTCAACAGCTGTTTAGCATAGCAAAATGTGAGTATGGTGATATGCTTCCAGCAATATTCCAGCAATATTAGTAGGGGTGTAGGGAGGCAGTGTACAACATAGCTGCTTGCCCACTAGCCAAGGCTAGCAACATTTTGGTTGGGCTAAACATTCTGAACTGTCACATATTTAGGCAAGTGAAAATTAAAACTGACCAGTAACTATTAAGGTTAGCTGGCCCACCTGGGCCCACTTGCACAAAACAATCTTAGCGCTAAGACTAAGATTAAGCCTATGTTAAAGTATGGGAGTTACGATCATCTTAGCACTAAGATCGCTTTGTGCAAGGGGGCCCGGGCCAGCAATATTTTGAGACAAGCTTCATATATTGTGGCGAGGGGGGCACCAACATTTGGCGCCACATGGTTTTGCCATATCAGGAACTGACCTTGGTTTTGGCAGAAACAGTCAATGATTTAACAAGGCAAACCAAGTCATGAGGAGTGCGACTGAATTCTAACCTTCCTCATAGCTATGTGAATATTAAGTTCTCAATTTGACAAAAGTGGAAAGTGCTTTTTGTCAATATTTCATTCAGACCAGTTTTTGATTTAAATGTAAAATGTAAAATGAAAAAATAGTGTGGCCCTGTACAGTGATTACTAGTTGGCTTGACATCAGTATCTAACCCTCGTCTCTGGCATATATCTAACCCTCGTCTCTGGCATAGTGCATGATAGTCAACTAACCTCGACTTTTGGCTTATAACATCGAATGTGAGTACAGGATGGTGTAGAATTCACATGAAAATGTTTGTGAAATCTTAGACATGAGGTGACCTAAAAAATACTCATCTAATCAGTTTTATTGATCAATTTCAGAAGTTTAAAGGAACAAAAATAGCAATGTTTTTGAACAGATTGTTCAGGAAAAATAATGTCTGTTACACTTGAAATTTTCATTTCCATACAGATTGAAATGATTATCATTCTTTGGTCTATGCTTCAAAGGATCATAAGCTTGTGCTAGATTAACATCTGAGGCAAAGAATGGTGTTTCTGCTTGCCAAAATGAGCTGAAGTATTCTGAGATGAGCTGCAAAGTGTTGGCATCCTCCTGCAGCTCAGAAATATCAAGCACTGTGAATTCACAGGGTAATTCTATTCAGACTTTCATTGAAAAAACGGTTAAAAAACAAAAAAATCAGATGGCAAAGGACCTCACAGGAAAATGATTATTTCAGAATATTTGCTAGACAACAAATCTGTCTTAAACAGTTTCACAATTAAATATTGCAAATATTGTGACAATTTCTGTTCTTTTATTCCGTAAAATAAAATAAAATAAAAATAAAGGAACTGATATTTCATAATTCCACATTCCAGTTGGATCACCTCAACGTTGATACTGCTGGAACTGCACAAAAATCTGCTAACATTTGTCATGTGGAAAAGCGTATTCAAAGACCCAAACAAATCTGCATATAAAGGAAAATTGTCATCACTGGTACTAATGTGACAAGAATAGCAGGTGATAAACTCAGGGATTTATATCGAATTCCAAACCATGTGTCCCTGACAGACAAATTGGTACAAAAATACATTACTTTTTAAAAAATTGAAACAATTTCTATTTTGGATAATTCAGAGGTATCTTCATCATGTAAACTATGCATCAATGCCTCTACTTACATAGCGGCTTGATTAAATAGTCACAAGTCAGCTCTGTAAAACCATAATGGTAGTTGTATCTATTAGCATGATAAATAACACAAACTTGGAATTTTGTTTTTCCAGTTTGGGAAATGGTTGCAAACTTGGGGCTTGAATAGGCCAGTGGCATATTTTTGTCAAGGGCAGAGAATCGTGGCTTCATGACGTCAAAACTGTGTCCAATATGAAATACCTCTTTCTACCCCGAGGCATGTCAAACAAAATACATCCATGACTCTCATGATTAAATCTTGAGTTTGTGGCATAACAATACCCCTAAAATGAATACGTTTTTTCATGCTCTTGTAATAAAGATTAAAATCCCGAGTCTGGGTACCAAACGCCCCATTTGTCTAACACTCACCATGGCTGAAAACGAATTCTATGTGTAGCCTTAACCATCAGTTTTGTATAAGGCACGATCATGTTTTGCCCACAGAAATAACAGTAACAAAATTAGGATTCACCACGAAGTAAATTGAGGTATTTATAGGATATCTAACAGAATTATTATTTCAGAAGCACTTCTGGTTTTTGTGATTTCATTCAATCTCTTGACAAGAGGAATGGTGACTAGATGATACGTTTTCTTCTCCAATATATGAAAAGAACATATACATAGGCAATAAATACAGCTAACATATCACTTCTTAAATGTTGGTTATATCATGGAAGCACTATCAGATTCTGTGATATCATGCTGAATATTATCCATGAGATAAGGGACCTTATGGCAGAAAAGACACACGTGGACTTCTTATTATATTTTAAAACTACAGAATCTTAGGACCACAAAAATATAATTCACACGCTTTAATTCACATTTATCACAGACATACATGGCATCAAACATTCTGACTCATTTTCTGCAATGTCCGTTCAGACTTAACTATTCATGTTATAAATGCAATTTGTAGATATAGTCTGATTAATTAAAAGTAGACATTTTTGCTGAAATGTTTTGATAAATGTTTTTCTTACATTACGAACTAACGAGAGTCTGCACTTATGGCGATCTTTATGGAATTAAGTTGATGTCAAAACATCTTTCGTAATGACATCACAGCTCAATTATGTCCAAGGACCCATAAGGTCCCTTTTCTCCAGGTAGGTCACAATTATCTTAACCCGAATAAACCCTCCTCGACCAAAGTCAACAAAACCCCAGTTAAGGAGGAGAATTTATGGATGTCAACTTCTTTATTATGAGGAACACAACATTTCGGAGTACATGCTTACTCCTTGGTCAGGTGAATGGATGGTGTGATTATAAGTCCTGGCTTCCAGTTGCCCTTCATTATCAACTATCAGCTCTAATTACTGTAAAATGTTAGCTTCCATTGTCTATTGCTAATCACCAATCAAAACCAATCACCTGTTAGCTTCCATTGTCTATTGCTAATCACCAATCAGCACCAATCATCTGTTGGTTTCCATTGTCTATTGCTAATCACCAATCAAAACCAATCACCTGTTAGCTTCCATTGTCTATTGCTAATCACCAATCAAAACCAATCATCTGTTGGTTTCCATTGTCTATTGCTAATCACCAATCAAAACCAATCATCTGTTGGTTTCCATTGTCTATTGCTAATCACCAATCAGCACCAATCATCTGTTGGCTTTCCTTGTTAAGTTTCCACTTTTGTTGTCTTATTACTTTTACTGCTTTTACATGTACATATATATGCTCTCTGCCTCAGAGTATTCATTCACCTGACGAAGGAGTAAGAAAATACTCCCATACATGTTCCTCATAATAAAGAAGATGACATCCATAATTTCTCTTCCTTATGTGTATCACTTCTAAATGCCTTTCAAAGACTGAAAACCACAGTTGTATATGCTGCTATCATAAGGTTCCGGTTACAAGTAAGAACAATAAGAGAAAAAACACAACCATAAATCTATACAAGGAACATATGGGCAGTTCTTTAGTATTGCTGTCACTTGACATAAATTGAAAAATATTCTGATTCCTACTTTCCTACTAACACAAACAGTGCACATGTACATCAAGGTCTCTGTGTTGATGACTTCAAGACTCTTATGGTAGTCATAGATATTTCAATGTAATTCATTATCGAAAACTTATTAACCCCCAAACTTTACTTGAGATTAACTGATAATCAAGGCAATAATAAATTAATACTAAAATGTTCGTCTCCATCACCTCATTACCATAAACAGCCATCCTGACCTCCTCTCATCGTCCCGAAGTACCCAGTACCTACTGATGATGCTGATGGAGAAAATCACTACATGTGTTCCCTTCATAACATAATAAAATAAATCTCATACATAGTTCTACCAAACATTCATTCTTCATGTGAAATAATCCATCAACAGTTAATGTACACAGATACCTTTGAAGGTTTGTTTAACAGGAAAGAAAAGATAAAACGACTCCCGCCTAGCGTTTTAAAGATTTGGATGAAAATCTGATAATAAACTTACTGTGGCCTAAGTTTTTATGTCAATACCCAACATGTAACTGTTTCCATGGTAACCTTGGAAGATGAAATTAATGCATGATCAGGGCAAATTCCAAAGAGGGTAAATTTTCAAAACAAAAAATAAATTTTCTGATTTATTACAAATATTTTCATTTATTGGAGATGACTTTCAAAATGAATAATGGCAACTTAACATATATGAGTGAAACATTACAGACTTGATGAAATATATTAAAACCTAATGACATCTCTTCCTAATAGAACTTCTTCGCTTGTGCTTCTTTATTTTGTCTGAAAAATAAAATATAATATTTTAGACCATGTTAAATGCAGACAATGTATAAACTCAAGCAGAGATATCTGGACACAAATTCTTGCGCTATTCATAGCGATTTTATCTTTTCTTGAATTTACAATGCCTAAAATGAATACCTTTACTAAAATATGTTTTTATCATTCTTGTTATAAATCCAACACAGCACTTAAGCAGTGAAAGATTGAATGTTGTTACATCTATATCACAGTCTGCAATATTCCAGCCAAATTACGGTGGCCTGTCAGTGGTCAAGTTTGGACCAAACAAACCATTGCCAGCATAAAACAGCAATCCCCACCATCTGGTACCCAGCATACAACCGGATCCCAGGTTCAGTGGGTTCTTGCAACAAGCATTGGGTACTGGCAGTGTAAGAAACTAGCATTAGTGAAAAAGGCCCAAACAAAATAAATATTTTCAAAGGACTAGTAAACAAAAATACACATTTTATAGCTTTTCCTTTAATTATCATTACTGAATTTTAACTAAAATGATTGAGTTTCTGTTCTGTCCCAGGGCAAACACATAAAAGTTTCTTTGTTGTTTAACGCCGCACTCAGCAATAATTCCAGTATATGAAACATCTGTAAATAATCGAGTCTGGACCAGACAATCCAGTGATTGACATCATGAGCATTGATCTACCCAATTGGGATACAATGACATGCATCAAACCAAGTCAGCGAGTCTGACCACCCGATTCTGTTAGTCTCCTCTTACGACAAGCATGGGATGCTGAAGACTAATTCTAACCGGGAATCTTCACGGGATGGAGAAAACAGGAAGTTAGAAAGGGTTGTAAATATTCTTAAGCACAAATAACTTACTTATAAACCATATATCCAATCATTAGTATAACTTGTGCAGCTAGAGCGATGAAGAACACCAGTGGTGTCAGACAGCCAGATTGTGTCGGACAGTTAGCCGCTGCGGCTGCAGCCTGCAATACAAAACACGGATTAAAACACAGATGTACATTTTCTTAATCATCAATGGAAAAAAAGTCATTCCCCATAAAGAAACCACAACTGACAACAAAACATGTTCGACTTCCTGCAAAGTAATCCGTCAAAGTTAGCATTTTGAACAACTGACACTGCTCTAAACAGTATTTAAAGTATTTCATGGAGTTTAATTTTGATGCAGAACAGAAGCTCCAAATGAAGCCAGGGATAAGGGACTCAACTCTGCATTGATAATGGCAGCACTGTACATCACTGGGGAGGAATGTCACGATTCAAATGTACAAATGCATTGCAAGTGTACACCTGACGATAGCTATAACTACCCTTTTACCAATCCATGCTATGCATAAATTTTCAAAAACCTTTATTAAAACAGTTTTGAAATAATCTTGATTAATAACTTTCAAGTATGTTTGTTGTTTAACCCAGCAATGTCATGGCGATCTGTAAATAATTGAGTCTGGATCAGACAATCTTGTGATTGTGCACAGCGTCTCACACCATAAGCATGACAAGGGTACAATGACACACAATCAACCAGGTCACCCGATCCATCTCATTGCCTCTAATGACCAGCAACGGCTGGGAACTAATCGAAATGAGAGTATGGGCTACGGTAACTGCAGTTCGATGTATCCCAATTTCTCCTTGGCCTTCTAACTTAGTAAAAGAACCATGCATTACGTCACCAAGACATCTCGTGGGCACCTACCTGCGGCCTTGTGAGCAGCATGGCAATATCATTCCTAGCATTGTTGAGGTTATCCTTCAACTCATGGAGGGTGAGCTGGACTACCCCACCCCCTCCCCCGCCCTGCTGCTGTCCCCCAGAACCCTGGATGATGTTGGCTTTCTGC
The DNA here is from genome assembly GCF_023055435.1 of Haliotis rufescens. Classification (NCBI taxonomy): domain Eukaryota; kingdom Metazoa; phylum Mollusca; class Gastropoda; order Lepetellida; family Haliotidae; genus Haliotis; species Haliotis rufescens. The sequence continues at coordinate 24,539,887 of NW_025963824.1, read as the reverse complement.
TGTACATCATTTATCACCGTTCTGAAACAAAGATCGTAATACTGTCAACAATCCGTAAAAATAGATGACTAAATTAGAGAATTTCTTTGTTATGCTGGAGTTATTAAAATTCCAGCTGGCAGTGTTAGAAATTTAGAGGGTCCTGGGTTGTTTTGGGCATTTCATCTTGGGTCTAATAAACTTTAAACATTAGGGCTATGACAAGGACCAACTGAGTTTGATGCTTAATTTCGAACACTGAGTCTTTGAAAAAGATAAATCTTGTCATGGCAGATAAATGATTAATATCATGGGCAACTATTCTGAAATTGTATTTGCAGTGATGACTGTCTTGACACTGAATACTCTCCCCCCAGGTAAATTATTTTAGTTGTCAATTTGAATTTCTATTTCATTTCAACTTTCATGTAATTGGTAAAGTAAGAATGTAAGTTTGGGGAGTTTCTGTTCCACCAAAAACATATACCGTATTCGACGTAATACGCGCCCAGGGCGCTCTCAAAATTGAGTTGAAAGATAAATTTCGTGGTTTATGCTGACAGCCTGAAATGTTCATGTACGACAGATATATTTTTCCAGAATTTAATTGCCCATAATTAAGGGTGGATATAACAAACGATTGCGTATTATACGCGAATATATGTCTTGTGTACATTGATCAATCGGAAGGAGTGCTAATTGGGATTGTTCACTAGCTAATATGTTAGCAATTATCGCCATGGGCACTTATAAGAGCGGGGCGCTTATTACGTCGAATACGGTATGTACATTTGTGGTTAGAGGGGAAATGGCTCTCTGGCGGCAGCGATGATAAGGGACTTGCTATATGTTATCATTATAAGGACTACTGGACTATGAATGTTAGTTTCTACAGCTGCTTGGTCAGGTATAATATGTGGTACTCACCTCATGTCCCGTATTTGGTTTATGAGATCATTTTGATTATTAAAAACTTTGTCAACTTCATGTCTTTTGATTGTGTCAATATTGATCTGACCCTGGAAAAGACAAAAAATGAATAAACCAGTTTGTTGTAACCATTAGCATAAATCATTGACATATAAAACTATGGAAAATCACGGAATGTCTTCATTGTGGGTCCAAGTATTTTTGTTTGTTTGTTGTTTAATGCTGGGCTTAGCAATATTCCAGCTATATGACAGCGGTCTGTAAATAATCGAGTCTGGACCAGACAATCCAGTGATTGACATCATGAGTATCGATTGGGATACGATAATATACATCAACCAAGTCAGCGAGTCTGACCACCTGATCCTGTTTGTCGCCTCTTACGACAAGCATAGTTGCCTTTTAGGGCAAGCACGGGTTGCTGAAGACCTATTCTACTCCGGATCTTCACGAGTCCGGGTAGCGTGATGACAAACCTAGAAACAAAATCAGGGCGATCATAGGTTTCTGGCACGCCTAAGGTACACAACTCTACACAGTCTACAGTGACTGGACTTGAATTGAAGATATGAATTAAATATCAGTATCAATTCCTCCCTATCCCTCACAACTACCCAGACTGTGTGGTCACCTACCATCAGCTGCTGTCACATGCTCCCCATCCCTCACCACTACCTGGACTGTGTGGTCACCTACCATCAGCTGCTGTCACATCCTCCCCATCCCCCACCACTATCCAGACTGTGTGGTCACCTACCATCTGCTGCTGTCACATCCTCCCCATCCCCCACCACTACCCAGACTGTGTGGTCACCTACCATCTGCTGCTGTCATATGCTACCCATCCCCCACCACTACCCGGACTGTGTGGTCACCTACCATCTGCTGCTGTCACATCCTCCCCATCCCTCACCACTACCCGGACTGTGTGGTCACCTACCATCTGCTGCTGTCACATGCTACCAATCCCTCACCACTACCCAGACTGTGTGGTCACCTACCATCTGCTGCTGTCATATGCTACCCATCCCCCACCACTACCCGGACTGTGTGGTCACCTACCATCTGCTGCTGTCACATCCTCCCCATCCCCCACCACTACCCGGACTGTGTGGTCACCTACCATCTGCTGCTGTCACATCCTCCCCATCCCTCACCACTACCCGGACTGTGTGGTCACCTACCATCTGCTGATGTCACATGCTACCCATCCCTCACCACTACCCGGACTGTGTGGTCACCTACCATCTGCTGCTGTCATATGCTACCCATCCCCCACCACTACCCGGACTGTGTGGTCACCTACCATCTGCTGCTGTCACATCCTCCCCATCCCCCACCACTACCCGGACTGTGTGGTCACCTACCATCTGCTGCTGTCACATCCTCCCCATCCCTCACCACTACCCGGACTGTGTGGTCACCTACCATCTGCTGATGTCACATGCTACCCATCCCTCACCACTACCCGGACTGTGTGGTCACCTACCATCTGCTGCTGTCATATGCTACCCATCCCCCACCACTACCCGGACTGTGTGGTCACCTACCATCTGCTGCTGTCACATCCTCCCCATCCCCCACCACTACCCGGACTGTGTGGTCACCTACCATCTGCTGCTGTCACATCCTCCCCATCCCTCACCACTACCCGGACTGTGTGGTCACCTACCATCTGCTGATGTCACATGCTACCCATCCCTCACCACTACCCGGACTGTGTGGTCACCTACCATCTGCTGCTGTCATATGCTACCCATCCCCCACCACTACCCGGACTGTGTGGTCACCTACCATCTGCTGCTGTCACATCCTCCCCATCCCCCACCACTACCCAGACTGTGTGGTCACCTACCATCTGCTGCTGTCACATCCTCCCCATCCCCCACCACTACCCAGACTGTGTGGTCACCTACCATCTGCTGCTGTCACATCCTCCCCATCCCTCACCACTACCCGGACTGTGTGGTCACCTACCATCTGCTGATGTCACATGCTACCCATCCCTCACCACTACCCGGACTGTGTGGTCACCTACCATCTGCTGCTGTCATATGCTACCCATCCCCCACCACTACCCGGACTGTGTGGTCACCTACCATCTGCTGCTGTCACATCCTCCCCATCCCCCACCACTACCCGGACTGTGTGGTCACCTACCATCTGCTGCTGTCACATCCTCCCCATCCCTCACCACTACCCGGACTGTGTGGTCACCTACCATCTGCTGATGTCACATGCTACCCATCCCTCACCACTACCCGGACTGTGTGGTCACCTACCATCTGCTCACATCCTCCCCATCCCTCACCACTACCCAGACTGTGTGGTCACCTACCATCTGCTGCTGTCCAGTCTGGGGGACTTGACCTTGGGGCACCTGTCCACCAGTCTGAGTGCCCATACTGATTTTAGACAACACCAGTTCCTGTCTGCCCAGAAGCTCGTCCATCTTTCGATTTAAGTCTTTCAGAGTCAGATGAATGTTTGACTGTCCGTCGAATATCTGCTTCATCTCTCTCTCGTTCTGGCTTTCAAACTGAAAAGAAAACGGAAATTGATGAAAACTAAACTGAGACCAACAAGTTAGAATCTCTAATGCTCAGGTTTACATTATATCAAATATCAGCCTCTGAGCAGGTCTAGAGAAACCCCTGCACAAAAGTTGCAAAGTCAAATATTTTCATCTATTAGCTTTGTTTGTTGTTTAACGTTTTCCAGCTACATGACAGCAGTCACCAGACGATCCAGTGATTGATGTCATGGGCATCGGGATATGATGACATGCATCAACCACGTGATTGAGCTTGACCACCCGATTCCATTAGTTGCCTTTTACGACAACCATAGACACCTCCTACAGCAAACATGTGTTGCTGAAGACCTAATCTAACAGGGCTCAGGGCTCATCTATTAGCAAGGATGTTGCTCTCGAACTGCATCACCTACCCATTTATCCTCATCCACCTGGTAGGGGTCCATTCTGGCCTTGTCTGGGTGCTGCTTCTGAAAACTACAGGAAACAAGGCATATTTATTATATAAAAAAACAGGTTAGGGGAGATAATTCAGACATTCTCAGATAGCAGTTCTCTGCCCCTAGGCCACAACTTTATTACTGTTTGAAGGCTGAATTATCCAAAGAAAACACACTTTGAAAAACACATAATGCGAAATTTCTGCATGATGTTCAGAATTCTAGAACCTATGTTTAACAATGTAATTTCAAGAAACAGGTCTCTAGAAATTCAGGAAATTCAAATGTTCCCAAATGAGAGTTGTCTGCCCTTTATCACAAAATTAATTCAGAGTCTGTTACTGTTTGAAGATAAGTTCAAGATAATGCACTGAATTTTCAAGGTGCTACTTCCTTTATTTCCAGAAAACACAGCTTCTATTATATGTGATTTGAATGCATCCTCTATATCTACAGGGTTCACATTTCAGTAAAGCTACACCAACTCCTGGATCCATTCCTGTGGTTTTCGCGATCTCAAATTATCTGCCCTTGAATTCCATGTGCCAATTTGATTTGCTACACTACTCAGTCTAACGGACCAATCAAAATGCAAGTTACAAATCAGCCTCAATGTTGCGTTGGAAATATCAAAGGTGCCTAGTCCGATTGATTTAAAAAAATTCAACATTGAACAACGGACTAAAAGAAAGACCAAATATTTTAGATGGAATATCTTCATGTCGACCGCCCTTACCAATTTCCTTTTTCCTTATCTCGATGTTTGATTGGTCAGTAAAATGTTAGTGAAAATCAAGGGCGGGTAATTAGAGATAGAGGACGAAATGAATGTTGTTTCCATGGTTTGCGTTGTAACATAGGATATCTACTTACTCTTGTTTTGCCTTTTCAAGTTCATTATAATAGTCTTCGAATTCCTTTTCAAACTTTTTCCTCTCTTCTTCAGAAACCTGGCCCTGCAACCAAGAAAAAATAGTCAGTTTGGGTGTGTGCCGTTTCGAGCATTCTTCCACCAATAGTGAGTGAGTATTGTTTTAAGTTTCTTTTAGAATAGTCCAGACATGGTATGACAGAGGAGAGGTAAAATTGGGTTTAATGTTTGTCCAAGATTATTGCTCTTATTAAGCAACGTGCATGCATGTGTGTGTGTGGCTGCTTGTACCAGTCCGGACTGATGCTGTTTTATAGTGCTAGCTCACTGAGATACCATGCCGCAGTTTAACACGAACACCCCACTCAGACACAGTATACTGACTCCGAGCTGACCAGTCCTTGTGTTAGCCCCTGAATGCCGAGCGCCAGACAGTGTAACACAAAGTGCCATCTTTTACAGCTTTTGGTAAGACACAGACGGGAATCGAACCCCGGACCTTCAAAGCAGACGCTCTACCACTAGACCACAGAGGCGCTCAAGAATGACAGAGGACACCAAGAATGGGGTTCACAGATTGAACTCAACCCATGGCATTGAACCTGGGCATCGAACCCAACCCTGGGCCTCAAGCATGAGAAGACAAACTTTAACCACACAAAGCTACCCCTTTTCCAGCATTAAGACCATGAGGTATAACAAAGGCCTTGGGTCGTGGTGGGGTGAAATGGGGCTTAACATCACGGTTAAGATTACTGCACTTATACAGTGGTGCATGCATGTGTGATGGCGTGTGTGTCTGTGTCTGAAGTTATGCTGGTTTTATAGTGAGAGCCCACTGAGATACCATACTCTGACTCCTTATACTCCCAGCCGACCAGTTCTTCTTCTATCCCCTTAATTTCAAGAACCAGGCAGGGTGACAACAAGTACCATCTATTAACGTCTATTGGTACTTCCAGTGTCAATGTCAATATGACATGCAATGGGATGTCCTCAGATCGTTGTGTAGACTTGTTTTTGATAAGATTGTGTTCAACATAGCACTGAACAGTTTTTCAGTCACGTCAGCTTGACCTGGCAGCCTATCACATGACCACACTGGAATTGAGCTGATGGGTATATAATCCAAGCTGCCAGAAGTAGATCCTAAGACAGCTAAGGGAATCAACTCTGTCCGTGATGAAACAATGTTCAGCTCAAGAAATCATAAGTACTCACGGCAGCGCCTTCTTCCGCGGGAGGGAGTAGGGAGTGGGTCAGGAACGACAGGCAATCGTGGTCATCTGCAACATCGTCAACGTCATTGTCATCACAAAAACACTCTGCCTTAACTGACCTTTAACTCAATCATAACAAGATGTCATATTAAATATTCAAATTCAATGCTTACACACATACAAAAACTGACATTGAAACATCTATTTCCCATTTACTTACAGAACACATTTCAGTCTGCACATAAATTACTTAATAACTTTATATTTTGTATATTTCAAAGTACATTTTGATACATTTAACTTAAAAGGAACACTTAAAATCTTAAGAACCATACTTAAACTGAATTCATAACCATCACAGATGAAGCTTATGACTCCCGGAGTATTTGTCAATCCTCATCTCAGAAAGCACCCATATTCTTTTGGGGAATTCTAACAAACTACCATTCCTTCAGATCAGTTGAAATTGAAAAGATTTGTATTCAAACTACACCCACTCTCAGTCTGTGTCAAAACCTATTGAGTCTACAAACCCTAACTTTGATCATACAGCAGATTATAGACCGAACAAACTTTTACTAGACTTCCACCCATACCCCGCTTTTAATTTGTAATGACTATGGTGACAATTTGCTCGCTAAGAATGAAAACCACATATACATATATATCTCCTTTGAAAGTAATTGCAAGACAGTAAATATCTCTCAAAGAAACACTAGACTGCATTACTCACCGGCAAGACCCCCAGTAGCGGCAGACACTCCCAGGTATCCGTTCTTCGGCAGGTTGATGTTCTCTACCCTCATGCACATCTCAAACTCATTGGCGTTCTGGGTGAGACCGTTGTTGACAAACACCTACAACATAACACATACCATTGATTAGCCACAAATACAAAAATACAACTCTAGCCAATATCAAGTTCTTACTTTTCTTCTTTACAGGTCTTTTGTTAGAAGCAAACACAACCCAACACTGAAACATTTCCCAAAAACATGATCGTGAGTAACAAACTAGGAATAAAACAATTCATTTCTGATGTGCCAAAGTGTTTGTTATGTCAACGTTTTAGATGCATTCAGGAACAGGTCCTGCACCTCTAGGAAATAGTGGGACACAAACTTTATTCTGTTTGCTATCTCATTAAATCGCATCTGTCACTATGATACAATCAATTGAGAAATTGAACAATTTTTCAGTGTTCTTGGGAAATTATAAAAAAAAAATCATTTTTCAAAATCAGGGAAAAACCAGTTCGGTGGATCTGTAATACAAGAACAAAATCTGGTCTTGCCTTATCTGCAAAAGCCAGAATTAAATACAATAGTCCCCAGCTATACAGGGCTTTTGTTGAATTGGTTTGTCTCCTAATTACCCCCTGATGCAGCATCTGCATCCACTACAGTCAGATTCATCCTGCTACTCACTGTGATGGCCTTGTTGTAGTACTCAACCCGGAGACGCACAGGGAACGGTTTGTTTCTGAAATCTCTCAAACAGCCACCCAACATCTGAGACTGGCCATCACTAAAACAAAGAAGCAGAGCATGAAATTCCCAAATTCCCAAATTCTTGTCCTGGCAGAACATCAGAACAACTTTTGCTACAGACGATCTCGTTCCTAGATGTGTGTTCCCTGTTGAATGTCACACTCAGCAATATTCCCGCTATATGAGAATGGCCTGTAAATAACCAAATATGGACCAGACAATCCAGTGACTGATATAATGAGTAAGGTCCAATTCCTGTCAGGGTACGATGACACGCAATCAACCGGTACACATTGTCACGTCATACGACAAGTGTTGGTTTCTGGGGACCAATTCTCACCCACGTCACCACATGGCCGACAAAAAAACAAGTCCTACATTTTCCAGTAAAACTGATCATATCTGAACCTCAGACATTGTTACTTGTAAGGACAGGTATATTTCATCTTCCCGAAGCAAAGGAGTTAACTGACTTTAAAAGACCAGTTTCTACCCTTTCCGAACTAGGCTAGTCATATTTTTACTGGCCTAACGTGTCTATGCATAGTCCAATAAAAAATGTATAGCTGAATCGACATACGGTTCGTAAACAATATGGGAATTGCCGAACCGATTTTGGTTGATTGCAGGATTTGCAAAGCATGTGTACCATCGACTGGGTGTCAACAAATATTTTCAATATTTTTTCATGTTTTATCAACTTGCTCAAGTGGTTTAATGCACTTTGTGAGGTAATACCCCATTAATTACGATATAAATCTTGACTATCGATCAGATGGTCTTGACTGGGCGTTGCCATTTTGTTTGTAGCAAATGCAAGTGATTTGAGAGGTGGAATCTGATTGACATAACTTGTAATAGCCACTGGTGGCCCTTCGATTGAGCCATGAAATTCCAGCCTAGTTTGGGAAGGGTGGAAAATAGACTTTAAAAGTCAGTTAACTCCCTTGCCTCAGGAAGATGTGTTCATTTGAGAAAAAAACAAAGCTGAGTTTGGAACAGTTAAAGGGCAAGTACCTCAACAGTTCTGGGTGTTTTTAGATCATGCATGAAATAATTTCTGAGTGTCACATCCCACCTTTAGTTCATGCATGATTCAATTCTCAAACCAAAACAATAGAGCTCCGCACAGCGAAGGCGACAACCTGAGCGCAGAATAACTGGCTTCATTCATGTTTCTATTAGAGGCAAATTGAAGAGAGTGAGTGAGTGAGTGAGTTGGGTTTAACGCCGCTTTTTACAGTATTCCAGTTATATCACGGCATGTCAGCTTAATGTGGGAGGAAAGCCCGAAGTGATGCGAGTCTCAGACGTTTACCACTTCGGTGAAACTCACGAGCACTGGTATGGTGCTGACAAACCTAGAAACATAATCGGGGCGAACCGGGATTCGAACCCACAATCATAGGTTTCTGGAGTGCCGAAGGGACGCAACTCTGCACAGCGAATCACGGCGCCTTAGACGACTGGGCCACCCGTGCCCCCCAAATTGAAGAGAAAGCTTGTGTGTTTTTCTTACGGATGAGTTACAGAATACTAATTTCCGGCTTCATTGGATCAGAAGCTGTTGTCTATCAAAAGCCCAGATTACAATATACATGTCTCGGTCGAATGAGACCAATCACGTTGCAGAACAGTTTCCTACCCAGAGTTTCTTGCACCAAGTCCAGAACCTCCGCAACATTATCACATTTTACCCAGTCCATGCAAGATGTTTACCTCATATTGATCAAAACGTGAAAAATTATTTTCAATGGCGTATTTTTACTTTCTTTACATTGGTGGTAGAGCTCCATGTACTGTCATCAAAGCCCTACAGAGAGCTAGCATTGCAGCATCATTGCACCACTTTGCTGTGTGAAGTTACATGTCATGCACCTCATAGTCACAGTCAAGGTAGCATATCTATATAATCAACACTAAGTAAGGCACACTGAAATGCTTGCATTAGGCCCACCAGAATAAGTGCATTTGTTTGAAAGCAAGAGAAAAGTTCGGTCACGTGATGAGCCTACACCTGTGGTGTGGTTCACTGGAGCAGAAACTTCTCATGGAATAAGGCAAACAGAGCTGAGTAAGCTTGAGGGTTATAGGCTATGAGTGTTATTGGCTATTGTTTGCAAATAATGCTTCAGAATGGTTGATGTATTGGCACCTGCAGAATTTCTTGCATTTCTCAAGATGAGGTGACCCTGTTGTATGTCAACTCAAACAGACATACACTAAATACTGGGTCTACTGTCTAGAGCAAGTCCTTCACAGAATCTCCATGGGTTTAAAACTGGTTATAACACTTACTTTGCATGCTCAAATAATAACGTTCCATCGTTTGTCACTGCCATGATATAAGGGTTGTTTTGCTGAAATGAAATAATACATTCAATTAGCTATTTCATGTCAAACATGTAACTATGTTCCAGTCTTCCACGTCAAACATGTAACTATGTTCCTGTCTTCCACGTCAAACATGTAACTTTGTTCCTGTCTTCCACGTCAAACATGTAACTATGTTCCTGTCTTCCACGTCAAACATGTAACTTTGTTCCTGTCTTCTACATCAAACATGTAACTATGTTCCTGTCTTCCACGTCAAACATGTAACTTTGTTCCAGTCTTCCACGTCAAACATGTAACTATGTTCCTGTCTTCCACGTCAAACATGTAACTTTGTTCCTGTCTTCTACATCAAACATGTAACTATGTTCCATACATGTAACTATGGAATTTTGCAGCACACTGCCATATTGACACTGTGTTGATCAAGCGTGGATGTGTCACATAGGTAAAACAGATGGTTAAATCAGCATACATCTATGAGAAGAAACAAGAGACTGATATCTGTCATACAGACACAGACACAAACACTGCCTGATGACAAGCAAAATTATTCAGCAGTGAAGCATTTAAGACCAAGTAGAAGCAGCGTATTATCACATATATGGTGAAGGCATGGCATGACAGATTAACTACAGTAATATGAAAGAATCAGGTTACCCTTAACTTTATTTCAGTAAACATAAAATTGAGGCCCCACAATTACAATGATTCAAATTTTGAAAAAAAACCCCAGATGTTTGGAATCCATCATCCTTATTTTCTTAAATCTTCATGAAACATGTTTCATTGATTTGTTGTTACAAAGACAGGCAGTAGAGTGCTAGGGACCAATTAGAACCTGTGTCACAAGCAGGAAGCTGAGTTTATAGAGAAATACACAACTATATTTTCTGACCAAAAACGTCAGCATTAGAAATTCAAACAAAACTTTCATTAGACAAGTTGTCAGATTTATGTACTTGATATGACACTGAACTGGCCCCACATGTTACATGGAGCTGTTCGTTCTATGTTGCGTCTCTGTCATGTAATAACAGGATATTATAACCAAAAGAAATATCCCCTGTTTTAGCTGACAGTGACTGGGCTTACTTCAAAGTGAGAAACATCCGGTCCGGTCTGGTCAAGTCCGATTTAGACAGCTTTTTTTCAGTAGTAAATTGGTTGTTGGGACCATAATTTTGGTCCGAAGTTCAAATTGTAAAAGGTCCGAATTAGAGAGTTGTGAACAGTTTGAGTAATGATAATTTATTAAGGAACTGTTTGGGCCAGAGAAAAATTTGAGTCCCATTTGGAAAGATTCCACAGTATTAATATTTTCAATGGTCTTGTAGAACATAAACAGTCAAATAGCTACTTCACATTAAAATAGAAGTTAAAACATGAATATTATTAGCAAAAGAAATATCTTTATGGTTTATCTTCTAATTTGAGGTTTAATCAGCCAGCGGGCCTTTTATTTCATAAAACCTTTGAAAATATTAGTTGTCCCGTCCTTGATTATCCAGTGTATAATATCTCCATTCTGTTATGACCCAAGATCCATTCACAACAATAGCATGGTTAACATGGTTAAGGAACAGCTAAGGAACTCCTACCATAGCAGAGACTTTCCCTTGTTCTTGAGCTTTAAATGAACCAATAAAATTACCTCTTTTAAATAGAAAATCAGTACATTCAACATTCAAAAGTGTGGCCACATCCGAGAGAGCCCTCGATATATTAAATAAAATCAGAACACTGTCAAAAATGAAGTTGTAGCTGGAAAAGATGTTTTCCTGAGTACTAAGACATGGATGTTCCAGGTGTATTTGAGCCAGCATAAAAAACTGTAATTTGAGTGGACTTTTAGTGTGATGCCGAATGGATCCAGACTTCTTGTCCAGCTTTAGAAATTGGCACTAGTCCTGTAGTCCTTGACAAACTGCCCAATGGTAAAGGTATCCTAAGGACTAGTAGAAATTGGTCCATTTTAAGGGTTTTGCTATATGTTATCATAATAAGGATTAGTGATAAAACTGTTAGTTTCTAACCCTGCTTGTCATTACAGAATGGGGATGTAATACAATGGATAAACGAGGATGTACAATACTGTGGTGTTACCATTTGGGTCATTACTACTGTAATATGACTAGGTGATGTCACTCAACTGAAAAGGTTTCACTCGTGCTTCGACAAGTGACCTAAGTCATAGACTGATAGCCATGGGTTAGCGCTAGTTTCACTCAATGCTAATATACTCACCTGTCCGTCGTTATCGAAGGAGTCGAGGAAGATACCAAGACCGTCCCACTTGTCGTTGCTGCCGAAGACGTCTCCCTCCACCCCCTTGTTCTTGGTGTACCAGATAGCCTACAGCACACAACACATATATAATGTACATGGCCAAGTTTGCATAATGCCTGGCTTTGCGGGCTTCATTTGTAGGTTCAAACACTGTCAAAATAATCCACACACTTGTGTTTCATTATAATTTAATCATCATGTTACAGCTCCTTGCTATATGATGAAATCAGTCATTCTCACACAGATTTATTCAACAGTTTACCATGGCTGCCAAATTCAAGACCTTTCCAAGACTTTTACCATTTTTAAAGGCCTTTCAACATGATCAAGGCACATTTCAATTAAGGCCTTTTTAAGGCCTGGCTGTCTAATGCAAGGCCTTTTGACATAACAAGGCAGATTCAAATTTCAGGCCTTTGCAAAACATTTTACCAAATAGTTACACCCTTTATTACCAAATTCAAGACTTTTCAAGCATGTGCAAACGATACAGGGAGGTCTAAATCTAATTAAACATAAGAATGAATGAGTAAGTGGGGTTTTATACTGTTTAAAGAGTCAGTTTATAGTTGATATTTGCCAAGGAAGGACTCCTACCATGCCGTCGGCTCCAATACGTCCTCGACCAGACACACGAACAGCGACCTCAATCTCCCAGTTCTCATATTCAAAAGGGTTCTTTGTCCACACATACCCTGTAAAGCGACGAAAAACAATGAAAGATACATTTGAACTGGAATAGCATCCTAACAGGAGTCTGATTAAGTGAATAGGTGAGTTGGATTCATCCCTGCTTTGAACAGTATTTCAGTTAACGGTAATGGCACGGAGTGTCAGTTTGATGTTGGAGGAAAGTGTTGCATGTTTACCACTTCAGTGAAACCCACTCACAATAAATTGCAGCACATCAGATCCATGCCGACGACTTCTGTGATACAGCGGTTCAAGCTATACTATAGAATTTTGCACTCAAATGAAGCAGGGTTAGAACTTAACGCCAGCCCAGTTGCCCTGGGCTAGTACAAATTCATGTGGGCTAGTACAAATTTCCAAACTTACCCATTGTTTTATAACTTTTAACTTTACAAGAGCATTTTACCTCTTGTGCTAGTAAAGGATTTGAGTTGAGTTCTACTATGTGAAGCCCCAACATTTTTCATGTGACTCAAATATACAAAATATGCAATAAAACATTGAAGAGATATAATTTCCGCTTTTAAACGTTCTAGTGGTATTATGACTACATGGACTATGTTTACATATCACCATCAACAAATATCAGTGACACTACACATATTTATTTGCATAATTATATGTCCTATCCAATGATAACTGTTTATAATGTGGAATTATTTTGTTTCGGATACGGATTCAAGGTTTTTGAAAAATGATTGTGTAATAATGCTTTAGGGAAAAACGGTTATGTTCTAACTTCAGAATGTAATTTTAGCCACAGAATTTTGATAATTTGACTGCAGAATTTGCCTGGGATGGTTAAATGACTGGGGCTCCCAAGTTTGACCCCCTAACAATGGTATTACTGAGACCTGTTATCCAACTTGGTTCCAAACACCGAAATTATTTACAAGGTCTTCTTATGAAGAAGTCATTTTGAAATCCTAACTGATAGGTTAATGATGGCATCTAGTGATGTCAATCTACTTGTATTTATTAATTTCCAACCTTTTGGATTTTTAGGTACTGATTTTTTAGGTACTTGTGTTGTGCTATACAATAAGAAAAAAGGAAACCACATGCAGACACACAAACAAATTATTATCCATATTGATAGGATTCAATCATTCTTACGGAGTCAGCCATTTTTGCGGAATCTAGCATATGGTGAGAGACTGATAGTATCAAAGGTCACACACACAGATCCTGCTGTAGAGAGCAAGCCGAGTCCATAGGCACTTAGAAATTACATTGCTTTGCACTTTGTCAATCGGTCAACATGTTACAATGACTCCAGTTAGTCTGATCAATGATCGAACCGTGTTATAGAGCACAATGACATGAGACTAATCATTATAAAATCTGACTCAATAAAACAGTGATAGCGGTCTAACAATGGTAACAAGGTAACCATTACTGTTAAGACACTTCAACCAACTTGGTGAGCTCAATAACTATGTTTACATCTGGGTTTCGTTCCACTATGCAATCTTAGGGCTAAGATTGACTTAACTCAATATAGAAGTATGAGAGTTACACTACAGTCATCATACCGGTAAGATCGCTTTGTGGAACAATGTGAGTGAGTATGGTTTTATGCCATATTTAGCAATATTCAAGCAATATCCAGTCGCTGATGAATTCTGCAGTCCAATTATGAAAATTCTGTGGTAAATTGCACAATTCTGCGGTATATTCCACAGCAAACATATCTATTTCTCTCTTAAAATTAACAAAAACTCCTTTTTGAGTTTAAAAATGTAATCTCAGACATTTAGTTTGTTTGTTGTTGTTGTTGTTGTTTTACGCCACACTCAGCAATATTCCAGCTACATGACAGCGGTCTGTAAATAATCGAGTCTGGACCGGACAATCCAGTGACTGACATCATGAGCATCGATCCACGCAATTGGGAGGATGACATGCATCAACCAAGTCAGCATGTCTGACCACCCAATCCATTAGTCGCCTCTTACGACAAGCATAGCTGCCTTTTACGGCAAGCATGGGTTACTGAAGACCTATTCTACCACGGATCTTTACAGGTCCTCAGACATTTAGACATATCTCAGACATTTAGACATTTCAAGACTCTGTCACTGATATTTCTTTATGGTTAGATGTAAACATAGTTTATGGACTCATAATACCAAAAGAACATTTAAGAGTGAGAAATATTTATTTCAAATTTTGTTTTATTGTAGGATTCATATTTCGTATATTTGAACAGCATGTTAAAAGTCTGGACATCAATCAAATGCAACATTCTATTAAAAAGCTTGAAAATAATGAAAATTGATGTATTGATTGATAACAAAGGGGAAATTATGGATACTTCTGCAATTGTGTGCGTTAAGTTACGTTTTCTGAAATAAGCTCCACACGTAGTACCAATGTGGGGAAGAGAACCTGGGTCTTTTGTGTGACGAGCATGTGGCACAAAGCCTGTTAAAAGTTGTTAAAATTGTTAAATGGGCCAATAACGTTTTTAAGAAACTTTTTCATCATGTTCTACAACTGCACTGAAAAACCTAATGGGAAAATATTGCTACTTTTCACATTAGTTCTGAACAAAGAAATTCATCCATCCTGTGTCTGTACTCTCGACCAATTATTCTCTCTTACCTTTCTTGCTCCTCAAAGATGGTGTCAACCTGATTCCCTCGTCCCCAGCCAGTGCAGCTGAAATACGAATTCACAAAGTTTACTCATGTTAATCAGATTTTGTTTGTCTTCTGGTTCAGACATATATAGAAAGTGAGTAGGGTTTTACACCACTTTTAGCAATATTCCACTAATATCACGGTGGAGGACACCAAACATGGGCTTCACACATTGTACCCATGTGGGGAATCGAACCCTGGGCTTCGGCATGACGCGCAAACACTTTAACCACTCGGCTACCCAACGCCTCTTTCAAAGATACAGCACAAGTCATAAAATATATCTCTTTCCATGACCAGGTATAAATTGTTCTCTGCAACAAATTACACTTGTCTTTTCTTTCAAGTATTTGATTCCCGCTGTTTACTTGCAACTCATTTTATTCAAAATTTAATTGACTCGGTTTGATTGTGCGTTGTTTTATGCTACACACAGCGATATTCCAGCTATATGCTGGCGACCTGAGTTAGTTGAGTCTGGACTGGACAATCCAGTGATTGATATTGTGAAAAAGGCTCCACATTGTCGGACACGATGACACTTGATAAACCATGTAACCTTGCCTGAACACAAGCTCGCACTTGTGTACCATGTGTACAGTCGGTATGGTCGGAGTTTTTTTTAACATGAAGATCATCAGTGTTAGAAATAATTTTAAAACCCATGTCAGACAGTTGGGAAGGTGACCGATAAATGTTGCCTACCCATCTTCAAAGTTACCTGCGCACATTCAGACATTATAGATATATAAAATATCAAATCAAAATCTACGAGGAGTTATAATAAAACTGAATATGTAAGTTGGCTTTATGTTATCTCGCAAGACAGTCGGGCAACTGGAGGATAATTTCAGGAAGACTGACCGAAAAGTTACCAGCCACGGGCAGGCGGGCAAGCAGATATTTTTGTTAAGTTGCAGGTCAGATAGATTGTCCTAAACAAAGGCTTTTTTTCACTGTGGCTGCATGCTGTGTGGTCCGCTGCAGGGTGTGTCTGTTCCCTGACCAAGCTATAGTTGCCATGGTTACTGTTATACACACATCATGGACTATGCAATACAGCACATTAAAACAACACTTTCTATATCATACTGGTTACAGATCTCCTGCAAATGAATCAACCCTGGTAGGTAAATAAATTTCCAAAGAATACTTTACTTAAACCATGATGTAAACATCGGTCAGATGATTTAATTTGAAAATATATTTATTATTTTTTAAATTGCAGGATGCTTACAATTTTGACCAAAAAATTATTTTCATTTTGGCTACAGTTGGTGATACAAGGAAAAACAACAAAATAGTGTAGTTATGGGGGGTAATTTTTACCAAACATATAAAGTTGCAAATGTGTATCCTGAGTATTCTCTAGCCATTAATCTAAAAAGAAATGCCATTATTTTCAGGACAGTTCAAAACAAAATCCCCTTCCTCCCTTCCTATTAATTATTGATCTACCAACCAAACTGTACAAAACATTTCCTTGCCAATTAATTATTGCACTCATTGTTGGTTCGTAAACTTCATGCCTATCAAACAGTCTGATGCAAGTCTTTGAAACACCCTGTAGCACTGACAACAGACAATCTCCATCCTACTGCTCTCTATCTGGTGTCATCCATGACAAATTTGCCATAATAAATCCTTCAAGGTTATCAACAATATAAAACAGTGCTCAATTCCACACTGACAATGATAATGACTTAACTTCACTAGCCCCTAGCCTGGATTAAGCTGAGCCTTCCCTCTCAGGGGCACTCAGCCATGACATAGTGTCAGATCTCAACACCAGACCTTGTAAAACAATAAATATCTCAGTGATGACATCAAGGCCTGGGGGACATTTCGGAGCATATGAAGGTTGTGTCTTATCATGGTTATAGAAAAGGAAGTTCAATTAAGGGATTATTGTCTTGACAGATAAATCACCTATTGGACATACCTTTGATTGCTGAAGTGAGTAATGCAAGTCTAAATGAGTAATGCATGTCAAAAAGAGTAATGCAAGTCTAAATGAGTAACGCAAGTCTAAATGAATAATGCATGTCAAAATGAATAATGCATGTCAAAATGAGTAATGCAAGTCTAAATGAATAATGCAAGTCTAAATGAAGTCATGTCGGCAATATTTCAGTCATACTGAGTGAGTGAGTGAGTTGGGTTTAACGCCGCTTTTAACAGTATTCCAGTCATATCGCGGCGTGTCAGCTTAATGTGGGAGGAAAGCCTGAAGAGATGCGAGTCTCAGACGTTTACCACTTCGGTGAAACCCACGAGCACGGGTATGGTGCTGACAAAACTAGAAACATAATCGGGGCGAACCGGGATTCAACCCACAATCATAGGTTTCTGGCGTGCCCAAGGGACGCAACTCTGCACAGCAAATCGTGGCGCCTTAGACGACTGGGCCACCCGTGCCCCCCAGTCATACTGAGACTAGACCACACAGGTGGTCACAGATCTGAAGCATCACAATATATTGCAATACTTAATTCCAGGCAATACCAGGAGTAGAAACATCTTCCTGTCCATGGTCCAGATGCAGGACCAGTGAATCTATTAAAGGGACCAAGCAAATTGTTTATTAAAAACTCTGATGGACCAACCATGAACTTATTTCGTTTTCTGACATTGCACAAAGCTACGGTTTGGGTCTTATTGTCAAAATGATAGTCTGATAATTTGGAAAAGTCTCTATTCAGAATATATTGTTACCATGGTTTATTGCTGCTTATCTTTGTAAAAGGGCAAAACATCAGCAGAAGAGTCAGACAATAAATTTCATTTGAATGCGGAGAAGTCTGATGTATTTATTGGTCACAGTGGTCTAAACATAGGATTTAGACAAAATTAGGATGTAAGAAACGAAATAAGTTGAACCAGAAAAAAACCATTTTTGGACCTGATGATATTTTTGGTAAGAGTGAGTGAGTATGGTTTTACGCCGCTTTTAGCAATATTCCAGCAATATCACGGCAGGGGACACCAGAAATGGGCTTCACACATTGTACCCATGTCAGGAATCGAACCCGGGTCTTTGGCGTGACGAGTGAACGCTTTAACCACTAGGCTACCTGACCGCCCCTTTTTGGTAAGAGGTCCTGGGCCAGAGTGTATGAGAAATTTTCAACTCCTGAATTCACAGGTCTAATATTTATTACAATCTGGGTCTCGTGATCATCTCCCCCCCTGGGATCTAGAATCTGTGAATATTAGAGACTACACAGTCTTTGATATAATTGTGAATGGTAATGTCTAGATCATTATCACACTGACTGCAATGCTACGAAACCATTGACATGAACCTCACAGTTTACACATGTAATCACATCAATATATCGACCCTGTGACACAGACAATATACACCAGATAACTGAAGTTCTAGCATTCCCATCTGTAAGTCAGTTATCATGGTAATACAAGAAACAGCTGTTGATATAGACACATCAGACAACACCTGTCAATCATTGCCACCTGAAACTTTGTCCCAGCTGTGAATACTGCAATGCGTTCTGTCTCATTCAGTTAATCCCACCAACTTAATACTCAGACATTCACGGTCTAAATGGGGATTTGTCTAGAAGTGCTCTTAACAGGAAATTTTGGGATTTTTTATTATTAAATGTTTGATTTTTGTAAAAAAAGTTTCTGTTTGGAATTTTGACAATGCATTCAAAATAAGAATGGAAAACTAAGTATCATTATTGGTCCTCCTGTCAGTGAGGTATAAGTCACCTCTGCCACGTCGGCAAGGCAATAAGTTGTAGCAGGATCACGAGGGGAAATGATTCAGTTGAAATAATGCAAACAACTGCATCTGATGATGAGAAAATCCCAAGCCCTCACAATAGCAAAAGGCCCACTTCTGCCTCTCACAAGTTTGGATCATTCACGGTTTTCAAGCCATACTTCAGAAATGAAATACGGACAGCAAGATAGACAGACCGTATTAAGACTATAATAAATCAGAATAAAAGTGAATATGTAAGTAGAACTAAAATTATCTGACAGACAGTCAGGCAGGTGGAGGTAAAGTTGCCAGTCGTGGGCAAGCTGGCTGGCAGTTAGTTGGACTGACAGTTGCAACAGACTCGGGCCCGACGATGTAGACAATCCCTGCTGTTTATGGGTTTCATTACTTGCACCATTCAATCAGGCCCCCTCCTTGCCTTAGGAGACACTTTGTGTGACGTGTGGGGTACTTCTGAATAGATAGGAAACTACTGGACCAGTGCGTCGATGCATACGGATACAGTAAACTATGTTTGTAACAACATGCTAATAATGAATTGACAGATACAACAAACTGTTTTTTGGCCCCAACCATTTGCTGTATATCTTATATAAAATTCACTGATAACACGATATATGCACATAACGAAATAATGGATGTATAACATGTATAATGGAATCACTTGGTGGTCCCATGTGTACTCTTTCCATGACAATCTAAATGCTTAAAACGAACTGTAAATCTCTGAGCTGCCCACATGTCATCAGCCTATCAAAATGTCCGTGGCCACGCTCGGCTGTTCAAAGTGGCAATAAACAATTGAAGGCAAGTGAATAACTGGAATAACTTGTCCCCAATTAACAACAGTAAAACAGTGATTAGACTATAGCCTTTGAAGTGGATATATTATGTCTTTAAAATATGACTTGAGTGAATAACACGATATTGACACATGACTTGATCAAAGATGTCTGACCAAAATACTTATAATGAACTATGGTCATACAATCCAAATATAGTGGTCCCTTTGATTGGTTGGTTTGTTATTTAACACCACACTCAGCAATATACCAGCTATATATATGACAGTGGTCTATACATAATCGAGTCTGGACCAGACAATCCAGTGCTTGATATCATGAGCACTGATCCACGCAATTGGGATACGATGACATGCATCAACAAAGTCAGCGAGCCTGACCAGCCGATCCCGTAAGTCGCCTCTTACGACAAGCATAGTCGCCTTTTACAGCAAGCATGGGTGGCTGAAGGCCTATTCTACCCCAGTTCTTCACGGATCAGTGGTCCCTTTGAATTTGTTTCAACCGTAGTTTACTGTAAATGTATATGATGGGTACCATGGTTACTCATTTAGTCAGCTTGATTTAAAGTACCCTAACCTTGAATATGCTATATGTAATGAGACACAAGTCATCCAATCATCAACATCTGCTTCCATAACATGTCTCAGTAGATTCTCTGTGAAATTAAATTTAATAGTTAATTGTTGTTTAATGCAGCACATGTGCAATATTCCAGCAGGAAGTAATCAAGTCTGGACCAGGCAATGAAGAGATCCCTACTGTGAGCAATGATCCACCCTGTTGAGGTACAATGTCAAGATAACCAATAATGTTCACTCCTGGAATGGATTCGTTAACTTAACAATTCAAATATTCCAGAGATATGCCCACACTGGCCCATACATCAGAATGTTAAAATGCCTCACTGTCTTTGAAACTGAGTGCCATTCTTAAAATTTAGGGGTTAAAAGTGCAAAAGCCCCTCCTAGATTTATCCCTGAACCAAGTCAATGAGTGTGACCACCCTATCCATTTGGGCGCCAGTCGCTGTCCAGATTATTGAGTGAAGCACCATCCAGTTTTGAGTTGTCATTTCTTTAATATGCTGTATTAAAAAATAGCAGGTACCGGGGAATGGGAAAACCTTGATTCATTCAATCTTTCCAGTTCAAAACGCTTAAGAAACTACATTTACAACTGAATTACTCTTGGTACTGGCAGTGACATTCTTTAACATGCACATTGTTTGTGAAGGCTGATGTATTCTGTAAATGCTGAAGAAGCAGAGATTAATAATCATATCTATGTATTAGCAACCAATAATTTCGTTAAATGTTGGTTTGTAATGTGATTGTAAATTGGACTAAAACAATTCTTAAAAGTGATATACAACAGTCAAAAACGTTTTATATGTAGAGGCGACTTGTATTTCACTGATAACATCAACAGGACTGATAAACATGAAAAGAGGCATTTAAATCCTCAATGCTTAGTTTAACACTATTGCACTGAACATGATGAACGGAATGTTCAAATATATCCTAATTCAAGAAAATAAAAACTTTAAAAAAATCCCAATTTTGAAAAACGTCACTGTGGTATTGAGACCTACTAGCCATATAAACAACACGAGTGGACTCAGTTCTATGTGATTTTCACTTCGTCACATACAGACTACACCCAGCATGCATTTCTGAGGGGGTTCATTGTACCTAGATTCTGAGGCGCGTTCATTGCCAGAATGTGATATAGTCACTTACTTTGGATTATTGACATGTCATTATGATCATGTCATATACAACATCGGCAATATATTATTGATAAATGTATTATCTTTCCATCAATACATATAGGCTACGAAATGTATAGAATTATTTGAAACATTATAACTTACATGCAAAACGGCACATGTCTTCATCATGTGCTCTTTGTCAGTTAGTGCTTACATGTTGTTATCCAGCTAACCAACAAGGTTTCATTTCATCAATAAACATAATTCATTCAATCCGAACTGATGTTAACATAAGTTACAATCACATAAGTCTACCATAACATGTTTGCTTACAAAGGCAAAACACGTGAAACATAAATATCACTTAAAATCTTAAGGGTTTAAAAGGACTAGGCACACCACGTTTAGAATTTAGCCTACAATACTACCGGTGCAACTTTATTCATGTTATTTCTAAATGAACATAACGCTCGCTTCTATTTGAGCGATGGTCGGGTGAATAATGTCAAAACAACCATGTGAGATGAATCGGAAACAATCCTAAATCACTATCAGTCAAAAAGCGCAATTGTAAATAAACCATATGGGACTGGTGGTAGCTACACGTGTACAATTTGGCCAACCAAAATGTGCCGCATACCCTCCAGATTTGATAACTTACCTCCGCCATGTTCCCAAAAAGGCACGCTTTGATCTTGCTGCACAAGATGGGGGCCTTTGAAACTGAACTTGTATTCAAATTTCCTCTTTGGTAAAACTGCCTGAGCGATTAAAACACAACTTAACAAAACAACAACAGAGAACATCGCTTCAGTGACAGCCATCTTGAAGGTTTGATACAGCTCCCTCTATAGCTGTGTTCCCGAACTAGGAGGAAGTAATTCTAACTTTCGCCTGAGCGACAGCCGTTATAAGGATAATGGTCATTATGCAATTAAGATCACGTGAACAGTTACCCATTGTCAATCTGTCAACCCATCAATCAGCCGGTCTTCCTTTTAAATTTTACGCGTTGCTCCAGGAGGTTTTGATCGGGGACATCGAATGGATCTTTCCATTTTGCCGCATACAGCATAATACAAATTGTATGTGTCTGTGAAACGGAATATTGGACCCAAACTTCTAGACTGAATCCTGATGAAATAAAGAAATGATTTACAATTTAAAATATATTCCTTAACATAAGATAAATAAATAGAAAAAGCCATGACTTGATATGTGGTCCATTCGAATTTTGACACCAGTAGGCTGAAATGTAGTATTGAAATCTCTACTCCTACCAAAATTAAATCACCTTTTCTCGTCCAGACGTAGCCCTACACATGATATAATACAAACCTTTCAGAAAAAACTACGAAGTAAGTAAAATCAGTGCTAATTAAATTGTAATCAGGCACAGTATTTTACATCTGGTCATAATTCCATGCACCATTTAAAGATACTCCTGCCTGAGTTTTAAACATCACCTATAATAGAAAGTGTCATGACAAATTGACCTGATCCGCAGAAATATGTTATACTGAATAGAAAACTCCAATCAAGTAACAACATACCTGTGTACTGTAAATAGACAGATCGATAGCTTATATAGAGCATTACACGATGTATACAGACAGGGGAAATAAAAAAGAAGAAGAAAAAGATAAATACATCAAGGTTATTTCAAGTTTTGTTTATTCTTATGATTGTGTGATATACACTCTTCAAAAATGAAATGCACAGGTAGATTTTTAGTAAATTTCTTGTACCTAATAAAGTCGATATATTTAATTTAATATCATACGTGTAAACGGTACTCGTTTTACCGTTATTTACACTTAGAGGCGTCTATAAAAGTGAATAGATAGTCTTGAGCAGTTATAAATAATATATAGAAATGTCATCTTTAATAAAAAAAGTTTATAAAAAGGTCAACCATTATCATGATTTTTTGAGTGATTGCGATACAAAGTAATGTCACATGGGCAATGTCTTTGACACATAGTAACGAGAATAAGTTAAGGAACTGCTAAAAGCCCATGTCATCAGGAACTATCACACCAAATTTACAGATCCAAACAATTAGTCAATTACATGACTTTTATGGTTACCCATCTATATTTTTCTTTCGATATTGTTATTTATTATGATTGTTTACTCACATTTTTTTCTCATAATAACTTCATTTTCTACTTATTTATTTTCATATAACTTTATTAATTGTTAAAACTTGATGCCCGCTTTTAATATTATCACTTGCAACAAAACCCTGCATTTTCGTGTGCAAAATCAGGGTTCTAAATAAACGTTTATGTAATCGGTATATGGCCTCTGATGTAATGTACATCTAAATTTAAACTAAATAAGGTTTAACACCCAAGGAGTTTCGAAATATATATGTATGTGGTGGCAACGCCCTGTAAATATACAAGAATAGAACTGAAAGTGCCCATTCGATTGAAAGTGGTGTTTTAAAGCGTTCATAAAATACGGCATGACTTTAAGTGGCATTCCATACGCTGCCGTAATATACTACTCAAAAGAAGTTAAGGATCACCCGATTCTTTCATAATGGTAAAGTTAATCTGTCAAGACATGAGAGATTAACTATAGTAAAATGAAAGAATCAGGTGATCCTTAACATCTTTTGAGTAGTATAAGACCACGGCGTCAAAACGTACCATTCTTTCAGTGCGTTTCAACATCTGTATACCGAAATGTTCACACGAAGTGGAAATTCATGTCAACTCTGTCTTCACAACAAGTGTATCTTGACCGTTGCCTCTATTCGGAGGAGTGTTTTATTTTATTAGCTTAGAAACCGAAAAAAATAACGATTACATGTAAATGTAAAAATGAACTCCCCAAAATGTCAATATTGATAAAAAACCAAAATACTTCTGATGTTTGGTGCCTGTTCAGAAGTAGACTTGACTGGCGCCTAGTCAAGTCAATTTCGCACGTGCAACGCAAGAATCTTGTCACAACGTGATCGAGTGACTGGCACGCTGTTTTGTGCCTGCGGCCACACCCAAAAGTGGTTATCTTCACGCTCTGGGTCAGGCTTAGCGGCAATTCGCGGAATCGGCCATTATTAAATCGTGACATGGGTCAGTGGAAAATAGTCGTTATGGTCAAACGAAATAACGCTAAAACACCCCTAATACAGGCATGGTCGGATCCATGATTTTGAAAAGAGTAGAAGGGAAAAAACACATGCTAAAGAGACCTGACCCCGGTTGATAAGTGTCTATTAAAGGTGAAACAGTGTGGTGTTTAGGGGTGGGTGTAGTTTGTAGGGATGGGTGACGGTGGGTGGGTGACATATGTAGGCATGAGAGGTTGGTGGGGCTTCGGGTGTGGACCGGACAAACTAATGATTGATATTATGAACATCGACTAACGGGATGAGTGAGTGAGTATGGTTTTGTTACGCCGATTTTAGCAATATTCCAGCAATAATCACGGCGGGGACACCAGAAATGGGCTTCACACATTGTACCCATGTCGGGAATCGAACCCGGGTCTTCGGCGTCAAAGCGAACGCCTTAACCACGAGGCTACCCGACCGCCCCACTAACGGGATGGGTTGGTCAGGCTCGCTGACTTGGTTGATGCATGTCATCGTATTCCAAATGCGCAGGACCCGTGAAGATTCCGGGGTAGAATAGGTCCTCAGCAACCCATGCTTGCCGTAAAAGGTGGCTATGCTTGTCGTAAAAGGCATCTAACGGGATCGGGTGATCGGGCTCGCTGACTTGGTTGATGCATGTCATCAATCCCAATTGCGTGGATGGATGCTCATGATATCAATCACTGGATTGTCTGGTCCACATTCGATTATTTACAGGCCGCCGTCATATAGCTGGAATATTGCTGAGTGCGGCGTTAAACAACCAATTACCAACCAACCGATTGCGCAGATGGATGCTCATGATGTCAATCACTGGATTTTCTGGTCCAGACTCGACTATTTACAGACCTCCGTCTCCTGGCTGGAATATTGCTGAGTGCGGCGTTAAACAATTGATAGACAACAGAACTCGCTGCTTCAGGTCAAACTTGTTATTCGTAATTTCATTATACAACTGACAAGCGATCAACTCCACACACACACACACACACAATCATTCCCAAAACACCATGACAACACACAACACAATCAAGGTAACACTCTAAACTTACAACTTTACCGATACAATTCACGCGCTCTCATAACAACACCTGAACGTCAGGAATGAGCGTTATCTCAATAGTTACAGGCCTCCGTCTTATGGCTGGATTATTGCAGAGTGCGGCGTTAAACAACAAACAAACAATTCTATTACAAGTGACTATAGTCCGGCCGAGTACATGTTGCCTCACACAAACATTTGGTAGGCGTCAATCACCTGATTGTTTGGTCCAGACTCGATTATTTAGACCGCCGTCTGAAATAGCTGTAATATTGCTAAGTGCGGCGTTAAACAACAAACAAACGATCAAACAAACTGTAACATACATGGACTGTAATTATTCCAACTTCTTCAACAATGCCGCATGCAGGTTTTTGTGCCAAATTGTAACGTACTTTCCTTGTCATATGCAGGCGGTTACAGCTGGATCACTTAGATCTGATGTTTTATATTTATTTTCTGTTCCAAGATGCCACTTACTCGAAACGTCATGATTAAATCCCGATTCTAGTGCTACACATCCTACCAAATTGCAGCTCTCTGTAGAGATAATGATATAACGTGTTCCACAATTGAAATATATCGCTTTCAATTTTTTTAAAAAAGAGCTAAAATTTTCAGTTTCATACTGAGAACAAATTTAAGTCATGTTGTTGTTCAACACATCTTCATAAAGTTTCGGGGCGGTTGGGTAGCCTAGTAGTTGTTGTTTTTTAAGGCTTTCACTCGTCATGTCGAAAACCCGGGTTCGATTTCCCACATTTGTACAATATGTGAAGCCCATTTCTGGTGTCCCCTTTGTAAATCCCGTGGTATTACTGGAACATTGCTCAATGTGGCGTAAAACCACACTGACTGACTGACAGACTGACTCACTCACTCAAAGGTTTCTGAGAAGATTTCTTTCTGAATTTTAAAGTTTGAATTTTGTCCGGTTTTGTTTCAGAAAAAAACATGTCTTTTATTTTCTGCCATGAACCAATCTGAAGCCTATTATTTGTTACACATACAATCAATGTTGCGGATTCCGTTACATTGCGATTTCGTTACGATATTTCACAAATAAAATTATTTTCTTGCTAAAAACTTTTTTAATGTTATGACATGTTTTTGTCAAATACTAGATTATGCCTGACAACCCCTGATAGTCTCAGTCAGACGGTGGTACGTTGTCTCACGTTGACATGGATCTTTGGTGGGAGTGGTCAAAACTTAGAGAATTATTTTATTTATGGGTGAACGTTTTCTTTGCTCACTTATATGATTGCGGCTGACATCACGCGACAGTTATTATTGTCCTTAATGAAGCAATCTCACTCCATGATGATGTCACGTCAGAACAATAAGTCATTGTGGCTCGTTGGGTAGCTGACTTGACTCATTGTATCACAGAGACATATGAGCATGAAGGGATTACCTGGACAATGGGCAACTATAGACAAGGAAGTCATTTAACCCCAAGGTGGTTTAACAGACAAATGGAAAATAACCCACGGCTGAGTTAGTGTGACTACAAATTTGTTCTTTCTCTAAATTTGACAGCGAAAGCCTTTTTTCCATGTATTTTGCGATTGTACGAAAAGCGTTTTGGCAAAGAAAACTTTCTGAATATCTAATTTATTAGTAATATTAACTTTGATGCCACAAACGTTTTTTTGCATATCAAGATTAATAAAGAACCTCATCACATTTATTGCAAAAAAGAAAGAAAAGACAAAGGCTTTTGAATGGTAGTGACCCGGGATAGAATAGATCTTCATCAACCCATGCTTGCCGTAAATTGAACTGTAACGGGACTGTAGGTGAGGTGGAATTAGGTTAAACTGCGTGTCCAAGATTATTGCACTTATATAGCGATAGTCGTAAGGTTTTTTGGTTTTGTTTTAACGCCGCACTCAGCAATGTTCCAGCAAAATGGCGTCGGGCTGTAAATAATCGAGTCTGGACCACACAATCCATTGATTGGTATCATGAGCATCGATGTTCCACCAATGTTCCATGGCGTATGTGCAACATCTCAAGTTCTCCCACTCGGAGCACTATAAGGACAAGCTAAGAACAACCAGGATCGTTGGAGACTTGCATTTCCTTCTTCCACAAGATCACAAGGCACTGCAGTCTCCATGACGTCATCTTTTCCAACCCACATGATGGCACTGGTTGTCCAGGGATGAAATATTACGTTTTCGATCACGGTAGGTATTTCAAAATATTTAAATACATGTAACCTCCGCATTCCCTGCTACTAGTGTGAGAGATCATGTGTGGGGATTAAATCTGATAGATAGGAGGCTGTATATTTAAAATACTGCTGCGTCCTTATCTACTTCTGACTCACTTTTTGGATATAATCTTGACTAGTAAGCATGGTACACACTAAATTGCAATTGACAATTCCCCTAAAGCATTGCGGACTGCAGGGCGTACACTGAGAGAACAGCCTACCGAACCCGTGAAGATCCGGGGTAGAACCCATGCTTGCCGTAAAAGGTGACTAAGCTTGTCGTTAAAGGCGACAAACGGGATCGGGTGGTCACTGGTCAGGCTCGCTGACTTGGTTGAAGCATGTCATCGATCCCAATTGTGTGGATCGATGCTCATAATGTCAATCACTGGAATGTCTGGTCTGGACTCTATTGTTTACAAACTGCCGTCATATAGCCGGATATATTGCTGAGTGCAGCGTAAAACAACAAAACCATCCAACCAACACATACGAGTGGTTCAGCTTCAGCGCGACGAGCGAAAGTTTTAAACAACAACGTTCACACCGAGCTACTCGGTAAAGAAGGATCGATGCCAATGACGTCAATCACTGGATTGTCTGGTGTAGACTAGATTATTTACAGACCGCCGCCATATAGCTGGAATATTGCTGGTTGCGGCGTAAATCAACAAACCCACCAACCAAACGGTAAAGGAGATAAATCTTGTGGCACTCTAAACATTTACTGAGCGATGGGGGCCATCGTTTTACTCGTTCTCAACAAAAATCCTACACTGGGCGCCATTGGAAACCAAGGTGTATTCAATTTTTTGGTTCATAGTTTGTCAACTGTTTGAAATATTGCTGTACATAGAAACACGTTTTGTCACCCGATGGTACCGTTTTATAAAATGCGTATATCACTCCACATCCTTCTGAAAGTTCTTTTAACTTAATGTGCCCACGAATGCCGAGTACAGCGAGTTTGACAGAGGACTGTGTGTGCGTGCGCTAAGATATGGAATTTGAAACGGTAAAAAAATTTCAATGCTGGTGTAGCAACCCATGCTGCCATAAGAGGCGTCTATGCTTGTCGTAGGAGGCGACTAACGGGGTCAGGCTCGCTGACTTGGTTGATGCAGATCATCGATCCCATTTGCGTGGATCGATGCGCATGATATCAATCACTGGATTGTTATATATACAGACCGCCGTCATATAACTGGAATATTTCTGAGTGCGGCGTTAAACAACAAACCAACCAACCAACCAATGCTGGTGTATGAAGGAACCTCGGAAAATATGTTTTTAAATCCAGTTCTTGACGATTTAAGAGTGTGTGGACTTGCTATTAGGCTACCCAACCGTCCCCGCAAATTACACCTTGAATATACATACACCTAGGATGTTTCCTAATTATGTGGAGTGATGCCAGTGAGCATCCATCCAAAAACTCCAAAACATGTACACTTAAATTTTAATGATTTTAACTTTAGAATTATTCATAATCTTCATCTTGTTGGTTGATCTGTTGGCGTTGTCTATGTTTCTGAAATGATAAAATGTTAAGTAATTCTCTGAAGTTATATAATGTCATTTCATTCTGCAGTTTTTTTTGCGTGTTCATGAGTAAATAAGCAGTCTCTGGAGTATTTATTGTTGCCGTATGCATTTATGAGAATATACTTTAAATGAAGCTGGCAGAATTTCCTAGTATGCACACTGTAACTGGAGGGGTGGGTGGAGCGGCATAACATATAAATTGAACATTATGCCTAATACTGAGGTAAATTGTCAAAAATCTGTTGTGTGCAAGAAAAAAATCCACCTTGGCTTTTTAGCTTCATCTGCAGCTCTTTTCTGGTCTGTGCAAAAAGTTTTCTTTCTGCCACGAGGATGATATCTTTGCCACATGTGTTTACTTTTGTTTTCTTATTTGACATGTTTGTGAAGGTGTCTAGCTTGTGTTGTGGGAATTTGTCATGAATTTTGATTGTTGGTGATTCATTGTCCAGTTCATTGTCCAATCTTTAATTCATGTATATATGCATTCTCACCCACTTTCTCTGCCCTAAGGAGGTCATTGGCAATGTCTGTAGTAGCAGCTGTTTCAGTGGACAGGCTCACTATTTCCTGATGTCCATCAAAAGGATTAATCCAATTCTCGATGGTATCAACAACTGTTTTCACTGCTTGTTACTCTTTTAGCTTTCTTGGTGGCCGGAGTTCTGCATGATGCAGATCACTTCTGTTTAGTCCCAACATGTCCCTGAACTGACGAACTTGGTCAAAGACTATTACCACCTTTTTCAGATGTAAGTTCCCCATGATATTCTTCGCCTGGTTTAAGATTTTTAAGAATGTTTATTGCTAGGCTTGTTGCAGGAGCGTTGATTGTTGGAAGGTAGCCTATGTTGTCTTGGCAGACATCAAGATTTTGTCGGACTGAAATGTTTTTTATCCTGACCAGCTACCGATGGTTTGCTGTGGTGAATCTGTTTGCAGAATAGGTCTTCAGCAACCCATGCTTGCCTTAAAAGGTGACTTACGGGATCGGGTGGTCAGGCTCGCTGACTTGGTTGATGCATGAATTCAAGAAGACAGTAAGATAAATTCGATAATTCACTAATGAACGTCAACAAATACAACTTGAATCCTTATATTGACAAATCCAAAGCACAGTATAACCTAAGCAGTTTCTGGGTATGCACATTTGCAAACAGCTAAAAATGATTTGTGCAAGTTTGTTTTTGTTTGTTGTTTTACGCCGCACTCAGCTATATGACGGCGGTCTGTACATAATCGAGTGTGGACCAGACAATCCAGTGGTTGACATCATGAGCATCGATCAACCAAGTCAGCGAGCCCGACCACCCGATCCCTTTAGTCACCTTTTACGGTAAGCATGGGTTGCTGAAGACCTATTCTACCCCGGGTCTTGTGCAAGTGGAATACGACTTAGAATTGGGGATTGTTAAGTTGATTGTTGAAATAGGCGTTAGGATTATCTAGCGTTTTCCCACACGCAAAACATTTAGGTACGATCACCCCATCACAGAGACTATGTACTGTCATTGCTGGGTGACAGCCATGTAGGGTCAAAATGGACCAACTTATTCGTTATGACTTGTGTGAAATAAGGTATTTAAGAGCCCTAGCTACCACATGAGGGCGAATGAGTTCCTCGCGACACTGTGTTGATCGGACAGTTTCCGTATAAAAGAAAGGGTAATGGTTTGAGAATCTGACACATTATTAGGGAATGCAGAGTTAATGTGCTGAAGATTTGTGGGCACCAAGACAACAAGACCCCTCAACCCATGTTTGGCCACACTGTGGATGTTCAACTCGTTTCATGAAAGGACATATTCATGAAATGAGCTGTTTTTCAAGATCACACAACTGTCCCAAGACAAGTAGTACTTCTTGCAAATGCAAAATATTGGCCTGAACTTGTGTTGGCATTTTAGCTTTCTTTAAGTATTTGTCACATTTCTTTGCCATCAGATGGCGGTTGCAGATCTGTAACTATTAGCAGGACATGATGATGACACTTTGCTGGATTGAAGAACAAAAGAGAAACTCTATATAGTAATCTGTGGCAACAAACACATTTGTATGTTGGACCCCCAGCTATTGCCCTATAAAAGAGAGCTAAAACTATCTTGACAGCTGGGTGCACAGTTTCGTTATAAGCTTGTCTCCCCTGCAGAAAATCTGACGTAAGATCTTTCATTGACTGCTAAGATGCTCTTCCCTTTTTTTAATTTCGCATAGCATCTGCATTCAGTATCCTATTTCTTTGTCCACCCTGGCAGTGTGGCGTAATGTTTGTTTTCGTCATGCATCTTTCTTTTTCTGGCATTCTTTTTCAATGTGTATCATTTCACTTCTCTCAACTCTTTTCCTTGATGACACCTTTAGTCTCAGGATTGTTCTCTCTTGCTCTGTCATTTTATCTTTTCAGCTTCTTTTCTCGCAGTCTTTTCAATCCAGTGATTGACAACATGAGCATCGATCCACGCAGTTGGGATCGATGACATGCTTCAACCAAGTCAGCGAGCATGACCACCCGATCTGGTGTGAAGTAGATCTCAGTGAATCATACACACTAATCCCTCTGGTTGTTGGGTTTTATTACATCAGGTCATCCAGTGGCGTTCAATATGATCAATGTTAACTGAGAATTGCTTGTCGGGCACATTATTTCAGGGGTAAGCATATTGTGGATTGTCAAACAAAAACTCAGTTTGAGCAGGTATTGAATAACCAGTGAATTGTGATTCAGCAGGATCTTCATGAACTCTGGGCAGGTTCAGTGCAGGTTCCACTATGTCGTCGGGGATCTCCGTTCCAGCGTTGCTAACACGACATGAAATATTCTGATTGTGTTTTGAACTTGTGCTGGCAGGCAGTACCGTAGTACTTCTTCTGTCAAAGCAGTTCCTTTCAGATGATGCCATCTACATACATAAGAGTATGTCTGGGTTTGCTTAAACAATATCAACTGGAATTAAGTCGATGTTTATGACAGTGCTTTTAGTTGCAGTTAAAGGAATTATTGAAGCTATGATCAAATTTGGTATAGTGACGGCGAGTGACAAAATATTGTTTCCTTTTGAAAATTCACGTACATGTACGTTTTCCAGAGAAACTATGATAAGTAACCCATTGAGTAGGAAGCTGCTGTGTATCAGTCGGAGTACTTGTAGATTGGGGTGTCCATCTGGAGGTGGATGGGGCTTTGTGTCTGTGGTCTTCCCTGTCTACTGAATCATTAGGTGACACTTTCACTTGGGATATTTCAGTGACTTCTACAGAATGTGTGTCACAGTAGTTTGCTGCCCCTGAGATATCTTCCTCTGTTTGTCTTTCCGTTTCTTCAAACGCTCTTGAGTCGGCATTCCAGCAGAACAAATAGTAAATGAAATTTGAATTGGTGAAAACAAACAATGAAACACAAATTGTAACTGAATAAAAGGCCAAAGTGTAGGTAAAAAGATTGTTATTCCTTTTTTGCAAATGTACAAGATATAACAGTACATGGTTTTGATTGAATTTGTGATCAAGGACACCCTTAAGATAAATATATATATGTATATATATTTTTGGAATTACAACCATCAGCTGACTGTGCAGAGACTCAAACTAACTAAGCACAACGCAAACCACTGCCGTATGACATGTTTGTACTATAAAGGCCGGACAAATTGAATTACTTGTTGTATTGACAATATTTTTTAAAATATCGAGATGCAAGAGGAAAGAGAAAGAAAGAAAATTTAGTCCAGTGTTCAAGAGCGGTGCTTCAAAGTTTGCAATAGTGCAATTACAGTCATATCATTTAAGAAAATATATTTTTATTAACTTAGGTTTTCACAATTAGGGAAAAAAGGACGGATGGGTTTCGTAAAACAAGTAAGTTCTTGGGTCTGCCCTAAATAGAAAAAAATGCAATGGTGTATGGTGATGGGAAAATGGTGTGTCAATCCTAAATCCTTAAAACACATTGCAAATGATTCATAATTCTAATTACAAAACTGTGTATACAAACAAAAACAAAAACTGAAATTGTAGCAAACATCGTAAATGTTCAGGGTAGTCAAGGAAACGATGTTTTCAACAGCTGCTTCTTCCACTGTGTCCTCCCTGAAAGATTGGCATGGCAAACTGTCTTGTATAAATGTCACTCCCATAATGGATGATAACATGAAAATGACCAAAAGCCAATTGTTGGTAACAGTGACATCAGCCTACTCTGCAAGAGAGGAGGGAGATTCAGGTGTCTTTCTGCGGCATGCAGTTGATGCCGCAGATGGGGTCTTAGTTTCGTCTTTCTTAGGGGTCTCAGGATCAGGGGTTCCCTCATCCATTGCAAGCAGAATCATGTCATCCCCATCATCAGCAGTGGAGATGATTCAAGAGTGGGCTTTTCTGCCAGTTTATTCCTCAGAAAATTCTGGTTTCTCTCCAAACCAGTGATCCTCTGAGTGACGATAGCAACTCGCTGTCGTAACTTTGATACATAGTTTGTTTTTTTGGTGTTTAACGCCGCACTCAGCAATATTTCAGCTATATGAAGGCGGTCTGTAAATAATCGAGTCTGGACCACACAATCTCATTGACATAATGAGCATCGATCTACGCAATTGGGATACGATGACATGCATCAATCAAGTCAAGGAACCTGACCCCCGATCCCGATATTCGTCTCTCACGGCAAGCATAGGTTGCTGAAGACATATTCTAACCCGCAAACTCTAAAACGTGACCAACAAAACACTTAAATGTGGAAATGTGAACACGAACATTCGACAACGTGCCGACGGTGACGCGAACATTTGCAGATTTTTACCGGAAGGCACTTATATACATAACAAACTATACACGAACTCATGTTTTCGAGCCTCACCTCTTTCCGAGCCCCCAAGCAACCACTTGCTCAAGGAAGACGCTTCAAAGTCCACTGAAGACATGAAAGTGTTCGCCACTTGCCGCTGAAGTTCTGTTACGAATGAGGCTACACGAGGTGAGATATTCAAGAAATAAAAACATACCTCAAAAGTTACTTTTTCACTCATGCCCACTGTAATCGTTGGTCATTATTTCAGCCATATGGCGACGAGACCAAGTTGATATTTTGCCAAGTGAGACGTCAATGCTAATTTATATTTAAAAACACATTTAATCAAACATACATAACAATATCATTAATACAGTTTAAAACACGGGCCATAGGCACCCAGTAACAAAAGCTAGGCCACCTCGCTCGGGATCATGGGGAATTGAAGTACCTCTGCTTCCTGTATGACACCCCAGCAGGATGTACGTCATCACTCTAGCTACTGGTGGTTGTGTTCAGTGCTAGCCTATGATACCACTGTAATACAACTTGAACTGATGATAATTTTGGAGAAAACAATCGTATTCACCATTTATGTATCGGTCGCTGTTTGTAAACGGCCTGTCTGTAATGTCACGTGACTGATCATGTGGTGTGTAATGGAATGTCTCGAAATCAGGTGACGGTAACAAAATGTCGGCTGATTGACTCTTGGCAGGAAATTATCACTGTTGATTTGACTAGATATGGTCAATTGCCCACTGAAGTGTAAACAGCAATACATGTAAGTAAAGACTCAATTTTAGTGTATTGGGATTGTTATAGGACCCGTAATCAGCAATACTTCTAATGGCCTCGAAAACACAGTACGCGAGGATACATTCTTATGACTCAGATTTTACATATCAGCTTACGAGAGTTCGTTTTCGACAGAAGGGTCAACTATGGTGCATTTCCCAAATATTCTCAATTATGGCAGAGCCCAGTGTTTACCGAACTGACATAGACATCAGCTAACAGTTCATCTGACGACTGACAGTCAAGTACTTCTCTCGCCTCTGACAGCATAATGTAAGCCACTCAGAGTTCATTCCGGGGTAGAATAGGTCTTCAGCAACCCATGCTTGCCATAAAAGGGGACTATGCTTGTCGTAAGAGGCGACTAACGGGATCGGGTGGTCAGGCTCGCTGACTTGGTTGATGCATGTCATCGATCCCAATTGCGTGGATCGATGCTCATGATTTCAACCACTGGATTGTCTGGTCCAGACTCGATTATTTACAGACCACTGTCATATAGCTGGAATATTGCTGAGTGCGGCGTAAAACAACAATCCAACCAACATCTTTACACAAATGCTTGAGCCGTCTCCCCACCGTGTCAGGGACATATCTGTGTGGTTTAGTGTAACTAATGAAGAATTGGTTCTCTCCTTTCACAAGTCAGTGGTTCTTTTTAAGCACAATGGTCGCCATACACAGTCTGCGATCAGGCACGTAGGCATAAATTGTGATTTCACTAAATATAAGATGTGTACCTGGCCTTGATTTCTTTAGTAAGCTACATATTCTAAATTTACAATCAGAACGGAATAATCATCTCTATCATCTAAAGCATGAATGGACTGTATTCCCTCTCCTGATTTAACGGCTATCAGAGTATCTTAAACTAACTTTCTTAAGTTGTTTTTGAGATAGTTTTAAATGAAACTTGTAGTCCACTTGACTGTGTTCCTTAGTAATTCTTGTCCGGACTGACAGACACTTTTAAAATGACAGTCGTGACAGTCGCACAATGGGGATACATAATAACAAAGCAAGTATCCTATTTTCGTTATCAACATCATAAAAGGTCGATTGAAACAAGGTGCATGAAAATTCGGCCAATAAGCAAGAAGTGTTTCAGGCAGAAACTGAACAATTTGCATGGTTCGTTTGTCTTCACGAACAGCCAAAAGCTGCGAAACACAACATAATTTCGTACACCAAGTCGGTTACGTGAGTAACGTGTCGAGCACGGATAATTGGGGAACCGTGAAGATCCGGGGGAGAATAGGTCTTCAGCAACCAATGCTTGCCGTAAAAGGCGACTATGCTTGTCGTAAGAGTCAAGCTGGTGGTCAAGCTCGCTGCCTTGGTTGATGCAGGTCATCGTATCCCAATTGCGTGGATCGATGCTCATGATGTCAATCACTGGATTGTCTGGTCCAGACTCGATTATTTACAGACCACCGTCATATACCTGGAATATTGCTGAGTGCGGCGTCATGATATCAATCACTGCATTATCTGGTCCAGACTCGATTATTTACCTAACTGCCTAACACCACATTGGTAAAGTCAGGTCCTGGTTCTTCGTTGATCTAAAGTATCCCCGTTGTCTAGGCTGCCGATTACTTAGTTTCTGTTTGTTCCGATGTACTTTATACATTTCAGTTCGGCTACTTCATTAATGCATTCTCGTCACCCTTACCCTCCTTCTAGTCTGTCCGACCGCCTCTGTGGTAGAGCGTCCGCCCGGAGAGCGAAAGATCCGGGGTTCGATCCCCGGCCGCGTCATACCAAAAGACGTGAAAAGATGGTACTTGTTGTTACCCTGTCTGGCGCTTGGCATTAAGGGGCTAACACAAGGACTGGTCGTCTCGACAGTACACTGTCTGAGTGGGGTATTCAGGTTAAACTGCGGCATAGTATCTCAGTAAGTAACAAGTAACATTGCATGAAAAGTTGTCGTTTAAACATTTGGATAATTTTTGTCAAAATTTCTATAATTTAACATTACCTTGTCCGGAAAAATGAAATTTGATGATAAAAAAGCAAAGCAGATAACAATAAAACCGATCGCCCAAATGCATCACGGCAACGGCCATGGTAACCCGATGCACGTGAGTCCTGTGCAAATTTAAATGCACATGCGTTCCCCCATTTCTTGCCCTATAAAAATCCACCCAGATCGTTAT
Source organism: Haliotis rufescens (assembly GCF_023055435.1). Taxonomy (NCBI): domain Eukaryota; kingdom Metazoa; phylum Mollusca; class Gastropoda; order Lepetellida; family Haliotidae; genus Haliotis; species Haliotis rufescens. The sequence continues at coordinate 24,502,529 of NW_025963824.1, read as the reverse complement.
TCATTCGTCATTGAATTGCGACCACATGCCAAGATTGACAAGAAATCAACGACACCAAGCTCTTGGACGATTGCAAGCTGGACAAACCGCCCGGCAAGTAGCCAATGCATTTCAAGTCCACGTAAGAACCATATACAGGCTCCAGCAACGGTACCAGACCACCAACACTACAGATGACCGACCACGTAGTGGAAGACCAAGGGTCACCACCCGACGTCAGGATCGTCAGATTGTGCGACAGCAACTTCAAAATCGCTTTGTTACTGATGTGGAAACTGCTCGACAGACCATGGTGACACACCAGCGACACATTAGTGCAGACACCGTGCGTCAACGATTGACGAGCAGACACCTTCACTGTCACAGGCCACACCAAGGACCCATTCTGACACCACGTCATCGCCAGGACCGTCTTCAGTGGGCAACACAGCACCAGCATTGGCGCCACCACCAGTGGAGAAGAGTCCTCATCTCAGACGAGAGCCGTTACTGTATCTCAACAGCAGATGGCAGATAGTCTGGCGACGCCGTGGAGAATGTTATTCGGATGCTTGTGTTGTTGAGGGAGACTCGTGGGGTGGTCCGAGCATCATGGTGTGGGGTGGTATTGGTCTTGCATAGAGGGTCGGCCCTGGGGTCTTCCAGAACATCGGTCCAGGGAGAGGCAATGGTGTCACAGCAGCTCGGTACATTGATCAAGTCGTGAGGCCACACGCCATACCTCATTTGGTATGTCGCCGCAACCACGAGTTTCAGCATGATAACGCCCGTGGCCACACTGCAAGAGCAACAAGAGACTTCCTCCAGAAGAATGGCATCAGAACCATGCAGTGGCCTGCCCTCAGTCCCGATTTATATCCCATTGAGCACCTGTGGGACGAGATTCAAAGACGGCTGTATGACGTCCAACCAAGGCTGACAACTGCAGCTGTACTACGTCAGGCGTTCCTCAGCGTGTGGGCTCAAGTGCCTATGGCCTTCATCAACCGACTCATCCATTCCATGTATCGACGTTGCACGGCAGTCATCACTGCACATGGTTGACACACGAGATATTGACTTGTGGTGCCATTTTCTCAGAGACTAGTGTTCTGTTTCACTTTAAGAATATTTGACCCTTTAATTTCAACCTTGATGAACGGTGTTGCCAAGTTGCTTCTTTTTAATATGTCTCAAAGTATGTTTATAGTGTTTGGACAAATAAGGTTTCTCATATATCTATCCGTGGTGACGTTTCTTTCCGGGTCAGTATAATTTCAGGACGGTCGGGTAGCCTGGGGGTTAAAGCGTTCGCTCGTCACGCCGAAGACCCGGGTTCGATTACCGACATGGGTACAATGTGTAAAGCCCATTTCTGGTGTCCCCCGCCGTGATATTGCTGGAATATTGCAAAAAGCGGCGTAAAATCATACTCACTCACTCACTCACTCACTCAGTTTAATTTCAATGCTATTTGACGTCAATCGCAGAGTTTATTTTTAAAATTAATTCTTGTCGTTAGCCTTGGCATTTAAATATGTAAAACCATACTTCCATCCTGTTTGCTGTATGTTTAGGCACATAAGGACAGACACGTCCATGTTAAGCCTGAGGTCGCCACGGGGCTCTGTCGTCCATGCATCTCTTACTGTGTAAGGGCAGAACCTTTCCACATATCCTAACGGGTTTTACCTCGGGTCACAGTGTTGTCTCTTCCGGCCTATGTCAGAACCTTTTCACAAATCCAAAGGAACCGATTTTGTCCACAATCTTTTTCCACAAATTTGAGCTCTCCATTATATTCGGCATTCCCTCCCAACATGACACAGTTTCTGTTTACATCTGTCTTTGGCCTGCCTGGGCTCCACTTGGTCCAGTGTGCAGGGGTTCCATCAATCCAAACAAACTTCCCTTCCTTTGCTCTGTCACTGAGACCAATATAGTAGTTGGAAGTTGTCAAGAAACCTGAAAAAGTCAACACGGTTACCTACTCGTTAAAGAACGAAAATGAACATGATTCAGGTAGTTAGATGATAAATTACATTGTGCAATCATAGTAAATGTACGGAAATAAAATTCGTTTAGTTTCAATACTATTTGTAGTAAATGGACGAGTGTGCTTCTCTTTGGATTAATTCCTTAACGTTGGGATTGAAGACAAGAAGTCCATACTTCCATCCTTTGTGCTATGTTTGGAGCGCTTGGGCATAACTGTCAAACGGCCACGCATTAAAGAAACATACCTCTTCGCTAAAGAACGAAATCATACACATGTATCTCTATTCTGTTAAACTGTATCACACAGGGGGGTTAGTGTGTTAACATTACATGCTTTTATCATGTGCATTATAGCTGACATCTATTTTCTGTGTCTATCTAGTCTGTTGTATATTGAATTAGTTCTATTAACTTTGATGTTTTACTGACAATGATTCAGTATATGTAGTTTGTTCCATCGCTAAATGGCGACGTTAAATGTTAACACTCACACCTTTCTGTTCTGATAAACAACCCGGGCCCTGGCATTTCGTCGGCACAACTACTTATTTTAAATTATGATGCCTTGAATTCAGTTAGAAAATAGGCACCACTCGATTTCACTACAAAACTCTCGGTAGTTATACATGGGAAACACACATGTCAAATATGGTCCCTGTGTGTTTCTTTTTCATGACGAAGAATTATAGACTATCCCTCTCTGTTTTAAATGTATTTTTTGATTTTCCAACCACCTACATGGCGACAGCAGTACTGTATAATATATAAAACCAAAGTCACGATAATAGAAACAGCATGCACATTCATCGAATTATTCAAACAATTACTTTGAGTTTGCTTAGTATTAATTTTAATGTTAACCAACAAATCATATAGCGTTGTATTTTCCAAATGTGGCGTGACTAACATATCCATACAATCAGCAATATTTTCATTGAATTCTCGAAACTGGTATCGTCACGCGGTTGTTGTCAGTTTATTGGCTTTATGTAAGTGCGTGTACACATGGTGATTATTTTAAAATGAAAGTTTAAAATAAAAATGGTCCCTTGTGTACATAACTGTCCAAAAAATCAGAGTACTATGAAAATGCAGTGTATCCTCCCCAGGTTTATGGGACTAGATAGTCCAAACCTTATTATCAACGGGGGCACAGGTGATCCAGTCGTCTAAGGCGCCGCGATTCGCTGTGCAGAGTTGCGTCCCTTGGGCACTCCAGAAACCTAGGATTGTGGGTTCGAAACCCGGTTCGCCCCTATTATGTTTCTAGGTTTGTCAGCACCATACCCGTGCTCGTGAGTCACTTCGGGCTTTCCTCCCAGATCAAGCTGACACGTCGTGATATAACTGGAATACTGTTAAAAGCAGCGTTAAACCCAACTCACTCACTTATTATCAACAAGTTTGGTCACCTCAAATAGTGTTGCAGTTAATATCCCAGTTTAATATGAACATATTAACAAGAGACGTTTTATTTCATGAAGTGACAGGGATAGGTGAGTTTGTACCTAGATAGACTTCCGATGCTACAGAGCATCTGCTAGAAACTTGATCATTGCTCCATTGTGAAATAGTAAAAAAAGAATATATATACTATCATCACTAAGGCCTGAGGCATCTCCTCTTGACAGTCTAACGACCCATCACTTCAATAACGCCGCCTCAAATATGTTAAATCAATTAACTGCGTATTTAACTCTCTTCACATTGTATATATTTCTTATAGGTGGGTTTGACTATGTATTAGAGTGTGGTTGGACGGTATGTATTAAACTGGGAGATTTAAATGTGTTATGTATGATTGCTCGGGACGGGTGTGCACGTCTTTTGTTGTATGAGCTGTGTGACTGAATGGGTTTTTAAGTGACTGTCCCCTAAAATTCAGGGCAGTCACTGAGAAGTTTTAACATTGGTTGGATGGTTTTGATGTTGGGTGTGGTTGTCCAGTCTCGTACTGTATGTTGTTTTGAAAATGATTTATGCTTATATTCTTGTACTTTGAACATTAGATCATGTATGTGTTATCCTTGTATAGCTACACATAAGACATGTGTGAGGTTCCAATGAACCATGTACAGTTCAGAGGAACAGAAAAGAGAACAAGAAAGAGGAAAGTGTTTGTTTCGTTGTTTGTTGTTTAACGCCGCACTCCACAATATTCCAGCTATATAGCGGCGGTCTCTACATAACCGAGTCTGGACCAGACTATTCACGTGGCCCTTGCAAACACATGGATTAAATTTGAACCTTTGCATCTTTGACATATGTTCCAGACAGCAAATCTCACAGTCCGTACTATAGCTGTCAAGAGAGGCGTATCTGGCAGGACAGTTTGACAATGTCCTAGCATCTTTGGGATTCATGCTGAGCGCCAAGCCTATTGCTAAAGACATCAACGTCAAAGTATCCGATGGTGCAGACAATACGTCAGTCAACAGGAATGAGTCCTCGTCACCGTTGAGCCATCCTTTTTTCTTCAGATGAACGTTACATCACCCAATGTGTTCTTGAACGTGATTACTTTTGGAGGTTGTGACGTTATGATCTGACGTGGAAGAACGTTTACAGGAAGGACACAACATCATTGTGACTGATTTGAATGATATGAGATACTGGGATGAGATTTGTAAGTCGATGTTTTACATCTCTGAATTAAAGGGCAAGTTCACACGGAAATTAACCTATTTTTCTTGTACTTTTTCCACATTAAAAGTGTTAACCTAGAAGTGTCATAGACAAAAATATAAAAATATCACAATTAATTAACATATTTTTCGCATTAATACGATTTATATTTTTCACATTTACCAAGTGTTCTATTTCCACAACAAAAACACCATGGCTTATGCCCCTTGCAATATGACGTCATTGGTGCCAATTGATAAACATTATGACGTCATCATGCTTTGTTAGAGCCGCTTCACGTGGTGTAGGTCTAGGTGTGTGATTCTAGCGTCTCAGATGCCAGCCAGCATAGTGTTATGCTGAGTCACCACTGCGCCGGAGTGTGTCGTAGGCCATGTTGTTTTACCGCAAACTGGTACTGGATATCTTTTGCGTTGAGAATAGACAGGGACCCAGTTGAATTGGCACCAATTACGTCATAATCTAAGGGGGATAACTCAGGCCTGTTTAGCTCGAAAAACGAAGGCCTCATAACGGCATATCATTTTCACACTATTGTGAGCTTCCTACTTTCACTGTGAAAAAAATGAGTGTATATTTTCAAACACAGATACTAACTAATTCTAAAATTGCGTTTTGTTTAGAAAAAGAAAGAAAGTGATTTTTGCGTGTACACTTCCCCTTTAACACTAAAGAGATATTGCTAGAGTTGTACATCAGTATCTCTGACAGCACCAGTCATGTTAGTGAGTTATCATGGCCTGCAATATCCCCCAAATCTGTCACGAAGCAAACAGGTCTGGAATGAAATGGAACGACCTTTACGACGGCTTCAAAATCCCCCAACAACGTTGCAGGAACTCTGGCTTATCCTTCCTCAGAGATGGAATACCATTCCCCAAGCATCAATGAGTCGAAGGTGTCAGCTCTGCATCAATGCCTAAGGTGGACGGACGCATGCGTATCTTCAGACACAATTCTTTCCATTTGCCATTATTCCACCCAAAAAAATGTGTTTGTTTGTTGTTTAACGCCGCATTCAGCAATAATCCAGCTATATCACGGTGGTTAGTAAATAAGGGAGTCTGGACAGGACGATCTAGTGATTGACATCATGAGCATCGATCTACGCAATTGGGATACGATGACATGCATGAAACAAGTCAGCGAGCTTGACCACCCAATCCCCTTAGTCGTCTTCTTACTAAACGCATAGGTGCTTTTGTTGCGGCAAGCATGGGTTACTGAGGACCTATTCTACCCCTGATCAGCACGTGACATCCATGTAAGCAACTGTTTTTGACTGATTCTCTTTGTTTGACGGACTCACTTTGTTTTCTGGTACCTCACAATTACGTTTACACTTGAACACACATACTGCTAAGATATTTAAACTATTCTCAAGACAAACCACAGATCTGCAAATGAAATTATAGGTAAAAACAATAAAGTAACATCGATTAACACCTCCAAAATACAAAGTATTCAACAAACGTACTTCGAGCACATAGATTTTAGTATTCAGAACAACTGCCAGGACGTCTAAAATGTCAAAGCACTGCTCAATGCATCCTAGATCTTTTATAGTTCGTAAGTAATCGGCTCTGACCACTCAAATCCATTATAGTCGTCTTCCACGACAAGCATGGGATGCTCGTGGCCTTTTCTACCCCCCAATCACCACTGGGATGATTCTCAAACCAACAGTTGGGTTACTCACCCTATCCGTCATCCATCTGCACTCAAGTCTTTGTCACTTGAGCTACCAAGTTTCTGATAAAACATTTGGTTAAGAAAATGTATATGTTTTAGTGTAACATGTTGTGTGTCCTTAAATCGTGTTTGTCAAACACCGAACAATTGTTCGACTTCTCCATTGAGAGAAATATAATGTCTTTAAGCAGTGACCAAACAGCACACCATAGTATTACAGACCAACAGTATTTGTCACACTATCCAGCCGGGGTAACGGGTGGCCCAGTCGTCTAAGGCGCCCTGATTCGCTGTGCAGAGTTGCGTTCCTTGAGCACGCCAGAAACCTATGATTGCGGGTTCGAATCCCGCTTCGCCCCAATTATGGGCTTTCTTCCCACATTAAGCTGACACGCCGCGATATGACTGGAATACTGTTAAAAGCAGCGTTAACCCAACTCACTCACTCACTCACTATCCAGCCAATGTAGGACTTACGAGAGTTCTCTCTGATTGTAGCAACAGTATACTCATACTTCTCCTTGCTGTCTACAGTTGCTAGCCGAAACTTCCTGATTTTGCAAAACAATTTAGACTCAGGCCACGTCATGTGACCATCTGTAGTCCTGATGCTGAAGCAGACCTTACTGATCCGACTGTAGATGAACCCCATTGTGACGGAGCAGCCTCCTGAAACAGAAATGAGCCAATGTTATACAAGGGTTGACTCGCACAGAAGGAATTGCATAATAGTGCTGTGGACGTTACATCGTGTCAAAGGACCCGTGAAGATCCGGGGTAGAATAGGTCTTCAGCAACCCATGCTAGTCGTAAAAGGCGACTAAAGGAATCAAGACTCGATTAATACAGACAGCCGTTATATAGCTATTATATTGCTGAGTGCGGCTTAAAACAACAAACCAACCGACCAACATCATGTCCACAATAAACTTACTCGACTGAGCAAATTGTTTCATTTTAAAAATTGACAAGCTATAGGAACATGCAGTGTCTGCAAATCAGGGTTTTGTGGATATACGTCTCTGGCATGATGTGATTGATGTCATATAAGGTTTAGGTACGTTTCAATCATTCCTCGCACTTCATCTGATATGTCCACACCATCCCTCCGTCACAATCGCCAACTTGGATACTTTCTGATGGACCATAGACTGTTATCCAGAGCGAGTAAAATGATGGTACTACCGCTCAGTAAATGTTCGATTGCCACAAATGTATTTCCCTTACCGAGAAGCTCGTGGTGAACATACTAAATGTAGTGGTGAAAACCTTTGCTCGTTGCGCTGATGACTTGGATTCAACAAATGGGTACAAAGTGTGCAGACGGTGTCCCCCGCTGTAATATTGCTGGAATATTGCTAAAATAGTGTAAAATCAGACTCCCCCTTCATGAACACCCTTATCAACATTGTATCTTTCATGCTAATTTGTTAAGATTCCATGTGCGACATAATTAAAATTGCTCAAGTCATGCTTTATGTTAAATCACACAAATTTGACACCAGAACCTCCCCGTGAAGATCCTGGTTAAAATATGTCTTCAGCATCCCATGCTTGCCGTAAGACCCGTGAAGATTCCAGGGTAGAATAGGTCTTCAGCAACCCATACTTGCCGTAAAAGGCGACTATGCTTGTCGTAATAGGCGACTAACGGGATCGATCCCAATTGCTTGATCGATGCTCATGTCAATCACTGGATTGTCTGGCCCAGATTCGATTATTTTACAGACCGCCGTCATATAGCTGGAATATTCCTAACTGCGGGGTTAAACAACAAACAAACAAACAAAAACGTAAGAGGCGACATTGCTTGGTCAGGCTTAAGTGGATCGATGCTCATAACATCAATCACTGGATAATCTGGTTCAGACTCGATTATTGACAGACCGCCGTCATATAGCTGGAACATTGTGCGGCGTTAAACATCAAACATCCTACAAAACCTTTTGGTATTCCGGTTAGAATATAGTTTCCCAACATGCCCTGGGTGAACGTGCTAAACGTTGTGGTGAAAACTTTCGCTCGTCGCGCTGAAGCCCCGGATATTGGTACAAAGAGAAGTTTCTGGTGTCCCCGCCGTGGTATTGCTGGAATAAATGTTAACCCTACTTCCCCTCTCTGGAAAGCCTTTATAAACATTTTGTTTCATGTTTTTTTGGTTCCATATGAGACATTAAATTATTATTATTAAATAAAAACTGCTCAAGTTAGGCTTTATGTTAAATCACACGTATATTGATACCAAAGCCTCCCTTAGCAACATGCCCTTTGTGGATCACGTCAATGAATATTGTTAAGGCGACTGCATGCGTGACTTAAACCCTGTTTTGTCCGAATGAAACATTTGCCATATTAAGTGTTAACCTGTGCTCAGTGTACGCCCTGCAGGACGCTATGCTTTAGGAGAATCGTCCATTGCAATTGAGTGCGTATCATGCATACTAGTCAAGGTTATATCCAGTAAGTGAGTCAGAAGTAGTTGCCGATGCAGCAGTATTTTAAATATTCTGTCTGCCATCATTCAGGTCCAATCACCACAATTCATCTCCGGATACTGGCAGGGTATACAGATGACTCTTATTCTGCCCTTGAAAATCATGAAAAATAATGAGTTTAGTACTAAATAGTTTTTTACATAAAATATTGGGAAATACATACCATGGTCGAAAACATAATATTTCATCCCTGGACAATCAGTGCCATCATCTGGGCTGAAAAAGATGACGTCATGGAGACTGCAGTGCCTTGTGATCTTGTTGTGGAAGAAGGAAATGCAAGTCTCCATCTCTGAACATAACTGTGCACAATGAAGCATGCTTCTGGCGGACCCAATCTTAACGATCCTGGTTGTTCTTAGCTTGTCCTTGTAGTGCTCCGAGTGGGAGAACTTGAGTTGCTGCACATACGCCATGGAACATTGTAATCTGAAACACATAATCTGAATCAAAGCTCTGATGTACATACAGTTTAGGTCCATACGCCAATTGAACTCGCACAAAATGAAAGTAAATTCTAAATTGTTATGCTAAGAATGACGAATATTAGTACTGACCTGTGTGTGATGAGTCATCGTACTTCTTAGCATTGAATTAGAAAAAGGGGGTTTACAACATTATGACAAGAGAGTCAATCACCAAAGAATATGGATGAACGGTTGCATTCTGTTTTTGGAAAGCTTCCCCATTTTATCCCACAATTAGACGTTGGGTGGAGGAATTTCAGCCCCGGGAAAGTGAGTTTGAACAATGAAACGACCAGAGCCATTAAGAACGTCGAGGCACCCTTCTTTTTGGACAGTTCAGCGCTAATATACATCGATTATACACCACTGGGAACAACATTGAATGGTGAATATTATGCCAAGTTATTGAAACCATTGCGCGAGTCTATCAAACAGAAGCATCGCGGCAGTCTTTGACAGTGGTCCGTTGGGATGAGGACAATGACCCAGTGCCTGGCATCTGTTGTCATTATTTACAAAACCACACTTGTGTTGTGAGAGATACATGATGACCAAGAATCAGTTGCTGCGGTAGAGAGTTGGAATTTGACCTACAAATCAGAAATACCCGACCAGTAGGAGAAATGAAAGAAGTGAAATTGAACTGCAACGAGACTGTAGGATGGGGCTTTGAAGAGGTAATTTTGTCTTTGAATGTTAAATGTATATTTATACACTAAACCTTTGGTTATTCATTACATACTACATGGTTACTTTGCCTATATCATATGTATCAATCTACCACTAGTCCTTTCACTAGACTCCACTATTTCACTTTTCATTTTAGGGCACAGGTGGCCCAGTCGTCTAAGGCGCCGCGATTCGCTGTGCAGAGTTGTGTCCCTTTGGCACGCCAGAAAGCTGTGATTGTGGGTTCGAATCCCGGTTCGCCCCTATTATGTTTCTAGGTTTGTTTCCAGGCACCGAAGTGGTAAACGTCTGAGACCTGCATCACTTCGGGCTTTCCTCACACATTAAGCTGATTCTACCAACAAAGAGCTTTCTCCTTTTGAACTTAATTCAGTGGAATTCCTGCATAATGTTTTGAGAGATATATAGTAACCCAGAAATGTTGGAGTGTTGCAAACACTGAGGTGGACTGATGAAGACTCTCACAATATATTTATGGATATTTGAAAATTTGGTCAGAGGTCTTGTTATACCCCCGTCATGTAAATGCGGGGGGATATATTCATCATCCGTTTGTCCGTATTTTGTTTCTAGAGCGCATAACTTGAAAACCATGAAACGTTTGTCATCCATAATTGGTACATGTAGTATTAACCAGTTGCTGAAGTGGTGCCTGTTGCTTTTATAGGGGCCGAGGGGATTTGTCATCTCCTAATGACTCTTGTTTTGGTCCTGCTGTCGGGGAAAGTATAGCTTTAAGCATGGCGGACATATTGAGAATGTATATTTTGACTATTTTGACTATTACTCAGCCACGTCTGCATGTGTGCTTTTGAAATTTGACACGCAAGTTGGAGATAGTTTTGTATATTTTTTTATTTTGATATTTGATCAGTCTGTGACTGATTGTTTTTGTAATTAAGGTCAGCAGCAAGGCATTGTGGCTCTATTGTTTTGTCGCTGATATAATGTCAGGAAATTCGTTTTCCGGTTCATACTTTTTACCAAAATACATTATTTTTCTATTGTAATATTTGCTGTGTATGTGATAATCACATTTATACAATAAAGACATTTTTCAAAAATCAATTACAATTGTATATGGTCTCCACTGTATGCGCTAGTGGTAAACGTCTGAGATCTACATCACTTCAGGCTTTCCTCCCATATTAACCTGACACGCCGCAATATAACTGTACATGTTTAACAAAACAAGAGAAGAATTGGTAGTTGCTCGCCTCAATGTTCTCTGCCAATACACTACGAGGATATTGTAGCGGACAGATTGGTATCTGTTGTTAGTGCTCATTGTGTCATAGAAACTCGCTACCTGATGATACCTCGCCAACCAGTGTACACACTGACACATTGCCACTGCGTTCTCGCCATGGATGAGCAATTTGCATCAAGGAAGAAATGTACCATATATCTCTCCCACTGCAATCACATGCGCTTCAAACATGGTGGAATTTGGATTTGTTTTTCTACCAAATTCATGGGTTGGTTGGCATGTTACAACAGTTGAAATATCTATAACCAGTACTCTGAAATACGATTTAGAAATAACGAGGTTTGTGAACAATAATGTTTTCTAAAGTTTCCCAATTTTTTTTATTGTGGAACAAAACGACCCCACAAATACCATTACACTTGACATGCAATCAGTATAACTAGTTGACATATTCACGAGAAGAAATAACCACTGCGGGTGATATCGATGAATTTGTCCTCTCCTTGAGTGATTTTGAACATCAATTCACATAGATGCGAAATCGGAGCTTTTTGATCCCCTTTCTCGGGTCTCAATTACACACATTCCCGCATTCATACCCTTCTAGTAAGCATGGTGCTGCGTCCGTTGTTCAGTTCCGATTATATCATGAGCGTGTGTTATGAGTCACTGTCCAATAGCTATGCTTGTCGTAAAAGGCGACTAACGGGATCGGGTGGTCAGGCTCGCTGACTTGGTTGATGCATGTCATCGATCCCAATTGCGGGGATCGATGCTCATGATATTAATCCCTGGATTGTCTGGTTCAGACTCGATTATTTACAGACCGCCGTCATATAGCTGGAATATTGCTGAGTGCGGCGTTAAACAACAAACAAACAAACCAAATCTGGCATGTGTGGCCGTGCGACCTGAAGACTTGTTTTTCTGTCCAATAGTGATGACACGAGGTGTTCACGAAAGGTGTCAGTTTCCTGCTACATCGTTGGCACCCGTCACAATCACGTGTACAGAGGTTAGCCAATTGTTCACCTAAAACACATTGCAAGCAATTATTTTTCAAAATAGGGAAATGCACCGGACATCATTTTGGTCACTGATGCGTCCAATTTGGAAAAGCCTCAACATGTCTACCAAAAACGTCTTGAAAGTGTTACGAAGTGGTTTAATGTTCTTCCTATGCCATGTATACTAGTAACAGCTGCCGACGCAAGACCCTCCAACCCATAACTCTTATAAAAATACGTCTGAAAAGGTAAGGTGTAGCGGCTGTGAAATGTATATGATTTGAGAATAAATGGGTGTAAACATTGCCAGGATATTCAGTATTTCTGTCATTTTACGTCAACCATCTAACCTGTATTAGTGCTCTCTTACCTTGCTGTTAATGACCCACATCGCCTTGTTCATGTTATTCGTCCACTCATCGACCTTTTACCTCGCTCTATCAGTTTCAACTTAATTTAACTTCCGGATCGATCGATCGATCACATTTGTGACAGTAATATGCCTCCACGAGTTTAGTCCATGCCACAATCGATCTCTAGTTTGTGACAGAATGGAGTACTTACAAGTGATCGTGTACTCATGGGAAAACAGGTGTTAAACGTTATCTGGTATTTGCATACACAACAGACAACAAAAGTATTGGAATCAAATTTATGATGTGTGAAGTGTGACCCCGTGTTTTGATGTTGATCAACGACCATCGTTTCCACAAAATGCAGTCATGGTAAAATGAGCAAATGATGCTTTATATTTAATTAAATATTAACCAAATAAACTCCACTATCACTTAAACGTCTCTCATCCGAATAAAAAAATGCACCAAAGAGCTGCTAAACAAAAGGACTAACATTTAATTGTCTATATCTTTGTCTGAGTAGCTATGGTCAAACACCTGGTGATGTCGCGTCCTTTCAAAGATACTTATCACACCACGTTGGGTTTTTTTAAAAACTGATTGATTGCTACGTGTGACACAGGTGAAAGTGAAAGCTTGAACAATGCAAGACAATGTGCAGTAAGCCATCGTTATTGGTTGGTTGGTTGGTTGGTTGGTTGGTTGCACTCAGTAATATTCCAGCTGAGTGATCCAGTGATTAATATCATGACCATCGATCCACGCAATTGGGATCGATGACATGCATCAACCAAGTCAGCGAGCCTGACCACCCGATCCCGTTTGTCGCCATTTACGACAAGCATGGGTTGCTGAAGACCTATTCTACCCCGGAATCTTCACGGGTACCATCGTTATTGGACGCCCATTGGCTCCTATCCAGCAATGTTTCTGGAGCATGGAAATTATTTTTAGATCTTAATTTAAAAAACAAACAAATTACCTTGTCTGTCATTTATCTTAGTGAACATGTAATTGAAATATATGTTGCATTGTCCCCAGTGGAATTAATACTTCAATTGTTTTACGAATCGATTTCTAAATAGTTATCCAAAATGAGCTTTGCAAGAGAATTAGAACAGGACTAGAATCACCTTCTTGTAGCTCTTGATAGCCTTCTAGAAACTGCCCAACCCCTAAATCTCTCGAAGGACAAGCCTGCCGCAGTAGCATGTACAACAAGGGCAGATTAATTCTCGTACAAAACATTTTGAAAAGCTCTGTTCACTGCCTCCGACTGGGGTTCAAAGTTTCAATCATTTGCTGATTCTGACAGTTACTTCAGACATACTTACAACACTCTCTACTGCAAATTATATTACACATAAGAATTGTATAACTTTAATAATGAAGAGTAGTTAAAACTGTCCACACAAATCAGCGTTAAAGACAAGTGATTATCCTTTATGCAGAGCGTAATGTTTACGGCAAGATTTCACTTTCTTCAAGACACCATTTACTTCTCTAAGAGTTGACCAATGTGAAAACATACTTGCATCGTAGAAACCTCGTGTCAAGTGGATTGATTTTGGAGTTTGGGTTAATTCATTGACATTGTCTTTCCACGGACAAATCAACACGCCGAAAAAACACGCAAGTCATTTATATATAACTAACAGCAACCACAGGTTTTGAACACCGAACTCCAATATTCCATCTACATGACCACGGCTTGTAAATGGTCAGATTCTGGAGCCATGATTGATATTATGAGAAACGATCTATCCATGTAGTGCCACGTAATCAACCAAGTCACTAACAATTTGAACTTCCAGCATGGGCTGCCGGGGCTATTTCAACACAGACCCCTGCTGTGAGGCTGGTGTCATAGCTCAGTTGTCCACGAATATTACACACGATAGACCAAATATATAAATTGAATAATTATAGTCATAAAATACATATAGGATATATCAAGATACTGGTAGGAAAATAATTGTAAATACTTCATTCCCCGGTGAAATCCTACTTTCCCCCATTGTTTCTCAATGTCTTCATACAATTCAGTAAAATGTGGCAGCTAGTTTGCGAACTGGGATCTAAGATTTTCATATAGGTCTTTGGGCGGTTGGGTAGCCTAGTGGCTAAAGCGTTTGCTTGTCACGCTGAAAGCCCGGTTTCTATTCCCGACATGGACTCCATGTGTGAAGGCTATTTCTGGTGTCCTCCGCAGTGTGCTGTACATCACCGTAATAAATAGTGATGCAATATGCTGTGGACGTATATTCTTACCAGGAGTCCCAAGGTTTAAAACAAGAGTTTGCCACTAACGTGGCTATATCCCCCGCCCCTGTTGCAGAATTTATGACATAATTAAATCTAAACAAACCCTAACCTTTTTTAACCGAGGCGGAACTTGTCAAGGAAATTGTAAAAAAAAGCAGAGTTTGGAACCTAAGTCCATCTTGCTGCCATGGAAACGTAAATTTTTTTCTTTCTTTCTAAAATAGCTATATAGTAAACGGCACCAGTTCAGCATGTACCTGACAAACCTGCAAGGTTTGATGAAAAAATATTGAACGGTTTATGAGTTATGCTCCGGAAACGAACCCTACCCTCACAGAACCTAAGTCCATCTTGTTGCCATGGAAACGTAAAAAATAAACATTTCTAAAATTTCTAAATAGCAAAAGGCCCAAGTGCAGCATGTACCTGACAGACCTGCAAAGTTTGATGAAAAAATATTGAACGGTTTATGAGTTATGCTCCGGAAACGTGACGGACGGTCGTAAGGACGGACGGACGGACGGACGGGCGGACGGAGCCCGTTTCTATATACCCCGCCAACTTTGTTGGGCGGGGGATAATAAAAGGTATAGTTAAGTATCACATAACAACCATATATGTAACAAACTCCAGGACGTACCTAATGTGACAGAGATCCAAGCCCATGATGATCAAATGATGAAGTGTGAGCCTCATTTTGCAAGTTTGGTTGGCAGGTTCTATCACTGCTACCAGAATTACTACTGTAACTCAAGACACTATGTCAGGCTTGGTTTGTTCATGTCGTCTCTGGAGTCATGTGACATTGGGACTGTGTGACGATAGCAACAGTAATCACATACGAGGCTTATTAACATTCATGATCGATTACTCGTATTTCATATATTTTTTGGATACATTCGCATGAATGAATTTCAAGTAACATGAATACCCCCCGCTCGTGTTTGATGTGGAAGTAACATGCTTTTCATTGGCCAGTTGGCTTGATATTGATTACCTGTTTATCTGGTGGGGTATGGGGGCAAACGCTTAAGCTCGCTTGGTTCGGGACATTATGCTCCAAACTGAAACATTGTCCTTTATGTAGATGTTTGTTGGATAGCATCTGTGTAGGGAAATGGACATCTGTTTAGGAATTGCGTAGGAACGGTAAATACTAACAAGAAATCAGTGGTGTTTCCAGTACTTTATAGTCTATGAAAAGAAGTCCGTGATTTCATCAACATATTGGACCTCTGATTTGTTCGTTTGTTGTTTAACGCCACACTCAGCAATATTCCAGCTATATATTCCTCTCAATACATACTGACACATCTTATTGACTGATCACTGACTCTCGGAATTCTCCCTTCTACTTTAAGGATAAGATTACAACTTGTTAACCCATATGTAACAGGATAACAAATGGTGAAAAAAGGGTTTCCCTAAAACCTCCCCCATGCCAAGACAGAACCGAACCATTCCCTCCTTCCCCTGGACTCTGAAACAGGAGAACAAAGTCAAGACAGAGAGCCAGTTGAAAAGAACCGACCCAAAACTCCTCTCTACCATGGACTTCAAGACGAAACACCTGCGGGTCGACAGGTTTCATGGTCAGGACAATGTCAACCTGTTTATTGACTGTCTAAAGAACGCTTTATACCAAATAAAAACCTGTCATCGATGGACAGTAATTTGTTTGGTCAAATCCAAATTTTAAGTGTATACTTTCTTTTCCCCGGCCGTTTAGTACACAGCTTTCGCACCCTTTTTACATTATCTCTCTAGTATTGTTAAAAGATATATGTTTTAAAAGTAGTAAATGCATGGTATTCATACGTTGTCGCATTAAAAATGTGACATTCCATCCTTTAGCATAAATACTGAATCCTATTTATTGTATTCGGTATTTTTTATACATGTGGAAAACCTTAAAAGTAGGAAGTGCAGTTTGTCCCTAATTTTGTTGCATTGTCAACCTAGAAAATCAGGAAACTGTAGATTAATAATTACATATAATCGTACACACATCGTATAATACATGGAGAAATACCGTACATGTGTGCTGTCAACCAAACTTGACAGAGTAGATCCGTGAAGATCCGGGATAGAATAGGTCTTCAGCTACCCATGCTTGTCGTAAGAGGCGACTAACGGGATCGGGTGGTCAGGTTCGCTGACTTGGTTGATGCATGACATCGAATCCCAATTACGTGGACCAGTGCTCATAATGTCAACCACTGGACTGTCTGGTCCAGACTCAAATATTTACAGACCCCCGTCATGTACCTGGAATATTGCTGAGTGCGGCGTAAAATAACAAACAAACAAACAAACATATTGGCAGGCCCATGAGATGGCTTCAACTTAATACACAAATTAGTACAGGGTCGTGGCAGCCATTGTTTCCAACTTTTTGTCGATAGGACAAGTGAGCGTACATTTTGTCTTTGACATACACAGTAAAGGAGCATCTATTTCATACTTTTGAATGAATAGTATGTTCAGAAATATTCCCCAAATGAATAGTTTGTTGGCAGTGGTGAAAACAAATGAATTGTTTATCTTGTGGAAACTACCCACATCATCTTTTTGTGTTCATCGAGTAAAAGAATAGATTGTTTGATGGTAAATGAATAGTTTGTTGGATACAGCTTGGAAAAAAGAGAGTTCTGAAAAAAGTGAAATTACCAGCTCAACAGAGCTAATAACACGTTTGGCGAGCATGTATTAATAAAATATGGCCTTTTAATATGATGAGATTAAAATAACTCAGTAGACGATTTGTACATATGTCTATAACGCGTTATCCTATGATACACCTGATACAGTCGGAATCGTACAATGGAGATATCTTATGATTTTAGAAATGTTTTTTGTTGTTATTTATTTATTTTATATTTCTTCGCAAAACTGTGTCATTGCAGTACACTATAATCTGTAGCAGTATCACGAAGGGTACATGTGGTTTTATGTGTCCCGCGTTTGGGTTCATACACGTGCCGGAGATGCTACCGCCATGTTTGAATCTGCCATTGTAAAAGAATTAAAACGAATTCAAATTTGATAGAAACAGCTGTTCGTTTGAGATGAAGTTTACTTGTGCTGTGTCACATTACTTTCATTGTGTCCGGAAAAGCGTGCGGGTATTTGCTTCGAACCAGGTGTAAGGGATTTATTCTCCCGCCTACAAATCCACGTGCAGCCTGTTTTCTTTGTGGCGGGGTATAAGGGAATAAGAAATTTATTTCGGTCCTAGGCCTGATTCATAGAATTTTATCAAAATCACGTGAACCAATCAGATCTCATCATTCTGACATGGAAGTATGATGATGTTCTTTTGTTAAGAATCGATGCACTGACACCTCGCATAAAGCGGGCATAGATATCAAGACAAAGGAAATATGTATTGTGTGTATAGAGGAAATTTATGTAAGCCTTTTGTTTTATATAACACGGTAAGCATTGAACAGTTATTCCATTGTCAGCGTTATTAAACTGAATTTAATAATTCATTTTGATGTTTCATTATCTTTTGTTGACCAACTCCGCACTATCCCAGCAATATGACGGCGGCCTGTGAATAGCTTGCAACAGACAAACCAGTGATTTATTATATCCTTAGGACAGCCGGGTGTTATAGCCAATACTTTTGGAATAAGGGTCGTATCTCAAGTACCCAGATGAATCCGTTGAAATTGTATGCATTCACAGAGATAATACCTCAAGGATCTAAAGAATGTATTTGGAATTATCTCTCTCTCCCCACTTGGTTGATACATGTCATCGATCCCAATTGCGTGGATCGATGCTCATGATATCAATCACTGGATTGTCTGGTCCAGACTCGATTATTTACAGACCGCCGTCATATAGCTGGAATATTGCTGAGTGCGGCGTTAAACAACAAACCAACCAACCGACCAACCAACCAACCCCTTCGTGACTGCCATTACACTCAGAAATGATCTGCAGAACGACAGTTTTGTTTACGTTTCTACTGAGCTGTGCGTAATCGTCTCCGTGAGGCTGGTCTCCGGTCACAGATGATATGCATTCGCATCCCACTGACCAGACATCACAGGCATGCATTTGTGGTTAGGGCTAAAGATCACGTCAATTGGACAGGACTGGGCTCCAGTACATTTCACTGATAAATCGAGATATTATCCAGACTTAACAGACCGTCGTGCCCGAGTGTGGCGTAGACAAGGAAAAAGACTTCAGGATTCCACCGTAGCCTAACATTACCGCTATTTTGGGGGCTCAATCATGATTTGAGGTGGAATCAGTAGAGCTGGAGGAATCGATCTCCAAGTCCTACAGTGGGGCACCATGCCAACTGTGCGCTTCGAGGATGACAATCTGTATGTGTACTTGGGACCGTATGCTGGTGCAATCGGAACGGACTTCATCCTCATGGACAATAACGAGGGTTTTGATGCCTACTTAGGGCAGGAAACCATTGTCCCCATGAACTGGATAGCCCTTTCACCAGAACACAACCCTACAGAAAACCTGTGGAACGAGCTGCAGATCGACGTCGTGTCCTTCTACAGGATCTCCTACTGAAGTTTGGAACCCTCATTGGGAATATGAGACGACGGTGCCAGGCTGTTATCGCATCACGTGGATCACATACGCGCTACTGAAAGTTTATTTTTGGAAAATTAATTTGCTTTCGTGATTTTTTTATGTTTCAGTTTTGGGTCAGATATGACGGGTGCTTTGACTGATTATTGGTCACATATTGTTTGTTGTCAACGAACGTTTAGTCATTAAAACATATGTTCACGCAATATTGACTTTGGCTATTTCAACAGATGCACACACTTTGACGTATTACCTTTTAAAGTGGTGATCATTAGCAAACTTCGTGCAGTATATGATCCACGGCGTCAGGGTACAAAGACACGCTCTCAGCTAAGTCACGTGTCTAATGTACCCAATCCACCAAGTCACCTCTTCCGACCAGCATGGAGTGGGATCCGGGGTAGGATAGGTTTTCAGCAACCCATGCTTGCCATAAAAGGCGTCTATGCTTGTCGTAAGAGGTGACTAACGGGATCGGGTGATCAGACTCTCTGTCAATCACTGGATTGTCTGGTCCACAGTCGATCATGATCATTCACAGGCCGCCGTCATATATAGCTAGAATATTACTGAGTGCGGCTTTAAACAACAAACAAATATACGGACATCAATTACTTAGTCACTTAATATGATCACAAGATCGAAATAACGTACCTGTTGTTCAAAATGACGAAGAAGCAAATCAAAGAAGCTGGTAGCAGCATATTCGACCGTATTTTTAACCCAACTTTCGAGACGCAAAATGTGTGAGAGTCCAAGTACATATGCGATAGATCTTGGATCTCAGTGCTCTCTTCTTATCCAAGCCACCAATGAATCAATAATGCAAGACTAATTCTTAAGACTGCGAGCGAATGTGGAACGTAAATATTTGACCATTAAAATGTATTGTTAAAATTTACATTTGTCCTTTTAGAGCCCACAAGGCATTTGTTGCCAATTGATGTTTGTGTATTGTACAGATAATTGGTATTTATGTTGTAGATTGTTGACGTTATTTTGGTCTCTCATATACAAAAGACCTGGTTCATTGCAATTAGGCTTTTTCAAATGAGGCAGTTGATAAACAGCAAAGTCATTATGATGGACACCACGGGGAAATGAGAAACCATACCCATGTTGAATCCGGACCACAAATAATATGAAAACGATTTTTCCCTCAAAAGGCCCAAGAATATGTTTTCAATCCTTGTGTGCGTGGGTCTACTGGTATTTCTAATTTGTAGGTCAGTTCTGGTCGGTCAACCAACCCTCTACCGCAGCAACCAATTCTTTGTCATCATGTATCTCTCACAACACAAGTGTGTTTTTGTAAATAATGACAACAGATGCCAGGCACGAGGTCATTGTCCTCATCCTAACGGACCACTGTCAAAGACTGCCGCGATGCTTCTGTTTGATAGACTCGCGCAATCTTTGCAATAACTTGGCATAATATTCACCATTCAATGTTGTTAATTTTCGAGCATGAACTTAGTTTAAAACTCACCACAGAACAGCTCTGAACCAATAGACACTTTGTCATACATTGACAATTATGTCACATGAATCAAAATCTGAAAGTTTTTTTGAACCAAATGAGTGAGTGAGTGAGTTGAGTTTAACGCCGCTTTTAACATTATTCCAGTTATATCACGGCGTGTCAGCTTAATGTGGGAGGAAAGCCCAAGTGATGCATGTCTCAGACGTTTACCACTTCGGTGAAACCCACGAGCACGGGTATGGTGCTGACAAACCTAGGAACATAATCGGGGCGAACCGGGATTCGAACCCACAATCATAGGTTTCTGGGGTGCCCAAGGGACGCAACTCTGCACAGCGAATCGCGGCGCCTGAGACGACTGGGCCACCCGTGCCCCCTATTTGAACCAAGACCTGCCATTATGGAATGTCTTGGCAACACACCAGGATCAAGGCATATCTTGTCTTTAGTGAAAGAGGCTAAACCTGAGCCTGTACCAATGCTTGGCCCATGCCGCAGCAGATGTCTTGATTAGACTTCACTCACTTTGTACATACGAGATGAAGAGTAAACATGGCAAATAAATGAGACAAAAGGGTTAGTTTTAATCTTTTATTACAGAAATCCAAGGAGGACAGGTGTATCTCTAATTCTCGGTTCTACGGCAGTAAAATTTTACTGAATTTATTAGCTTGATTTTGGGCAAGTACATTTTAAAATAGGGCAAGTGAGAATGTTGGTCAAACTTGCCCTTGGTCAAGTAACATTTTTAATTAAATAAAGCCCTGACTACGGTTGCTGATGACGGGGATTACCGCTTGAGGAGACGCGGTTGGATTTACTGAGGCACGATAGTGTAGAGCTCGGGGATTTCTTTGAGTGAGTCGAGCATTCTCTGTTATAGCTTCGAATGGACGCTTCATTTCGGTGACCCGACATATACATGATCAGTCTGAATTCAAAGCCTGCATCATCCATAGCCTAAATCGATGTCGCTCTCAGTTTTCCCTAATCATTTTTAATGTTATTTTCAGACATTGAGGAATTCCCCTAAAGTAGTTATGTATGTCTCCGCGCGATTGACAACGTAATCACGTGACATACTGGCGTTCATCTAGGCGAGGTCACCCGCTACTGTCAATATTTGGAGGTGGAATATCACGTGATCTGGATACGACTTTTGATTGGCTGCGTACATTTTACTTCTCGCTTGAAAATAGAGCATGTCCTATTCCGTACAACTCACGTCCAACAAGTTGCATGCGTCAAAAGTTGGACCGACTTGCCTGTTCACATGATGCAATGGAGATGAGGAGAAGGCCAAGGCACAAGTTGTAGTATTCTCAGTTGGAATATTGATGGATTGTACAAATACGTGAGCTCTTCACTGGAGCGCAACCCCCGCCCCCCCCCCCCCCCCCCCCTTTTTTATTTCGAAAAAAATCTTTATTTCTGTATAAATTACCACCAAAGACAATAAATAGATCTTAATTGTGCACCCCCCTCCGCCTCCCCCCCCCCCCCCCCCCCACACACACACACACACACACACACCTTCCAAAAAATCTGTATCCGCCCATGCTCTTCAGTTAGTGTTTTTAAACAGTTCTGCTGTAGATACGACATTATTAGTTTCTGTGAGTCGTTTGTTTAGCAGGAAGAAGACTTTGACGATCTATTGTCCATATTTCAATCATTTAACTTTTGTCGACCTAACCATAAACAACGTGGCCGTTACTGTGGTGGTGTAACCGTATTGGTGAAAGATAATTTCTTCAAGAACAATCTTATTCGTCGAATATGTCATTCATTTATCGATTGTGTTGTGCTGCACTTTCAAACAAGTTATTTTGGATTACAAAAAGATTCAGTTTTAATATTTGATTATATCTCGCCTGAAAACCCCCCTGCTGAGGCTAACATTGACCCCATAAGTCGTCTTGACAGTATCTACAAACAGATTGAAGAAAATGTAGCAGACAGTGTAGATACTTTAACAGACCTTTACCATAGTGTTGCAGAAGAGTTTAAAAAAAGTGTACAAAGGTAGTAAGCTAACTGACATATCGCCACAGCCACCTTGGTGGGATGATCAGCTGGAAGTATTTAAACAAAAGAAATATACAGCTCTAAGGCTCCATAGGAAATATGGACAGGATATATATATATATGATGTAAAAGGAAATATAAAGAAACATTTTATTTGAAAAAGGAAGATTATGGCCACAAACAGAGGAACATCTCAGTGCATCCAGACATGATTCAAAATCTTTTTGGAAAGTATTAAAATCCTGCAGAGTAAATCACAAGATTCTTTCAAACATGACAGCAGAACAGTGGTTTGAACATTTTAATAACCTGTTGAACTGTAATTCTGACTGCAGCTATGATTACAGTGACCCAATATGGGAATACACAGATGCAGATGACAGGGACTATTTATGTGAATTATTAACCCTTTTGCACAAGAGAAAATTAATGCAAGTTTGAAATTGCTCAAAACAAGCAAATCTCCTTGCCCTGATGGCATAGTTAACGCAACTAAGAACTATATCTCACCATTATTAACAAAACTATTCAGTAAACTTTATGACAGTGGTATATTTCCTAGTAGCTGGGGCAAGAGTATTATTTGTCCCCTACACAAATCAGGCAGCTTCTCAGGCCCAAATAATTACAGAGGCATCTCCTTGATAAATCATTGTGTAAAGTTCTTACAACAGTAGTTAACAACAGACTTCAACATTTGTGTGATAACAATATTATATCTGAATTTCAAGCTGGCTTCAGAAAAAAATATTCCACTATTGACCAGATATTTACCCTACAAGCTATGGTCAACAAATAGTTATCAAAAAAGGGATGTTTTATTGTCTTTTAATAGACTTTTCAAAAGCTTTTGACAGGGTGAACCACAAAATGTTATTTAACAGATTCCTTCAACTGGGAGTTAAAGGTAAATTTCTCAAGTTTATAATTCAGATGTATTCAACACTATGTACATGTGTGAGAATTGATTCTGGACTATCGCTATACGTCAAGTGGACCATGGGTCCTCGTCAGGGGTGTATCTTAAGCCCTAAGATCTTCATCATATTTATTAATCTGTTAGGTTCAATGTTGGAGGAAGAAGGTGGTAGAGGTGTGTTTATATCTACTCATCTCCCTGATGTATTTGCTCTGTTATTTGCTGATGATGTGTCAACCGTCTCTGATACTGCTTTACAGCTTCAAAAGAAAATAAAGACCCTGGAGAAATTCTGTGATGATACTGGCATGAAAGTCAATCTGAATAAGACTAAAATAATAGTATTTCGGAATGGAGGTCCCTTTCGCATTTATGAAAAGAGGTTTTTGAATGGACAACAGATAGAAGCTGTCCACATGTACAGATATTTGTGGAATTATTTTCTCACCAAAGTTATCTTGGACTAAGGCCCAAGCATGTCTAGTAGCCCAGGCAAGGAAAGCACTTCTATCAATATGTAATTATCAAAAACAATTTGGATACATTGATCACCATGATCTTTTTAATATTTTTGATGCTATGATTTCACCAATCCTATGTAATGGATCAGAGATCTGGGGAACCAGCTACTGTAACATTATTGAGAGTGTCCATAACAGATTCTGCAAATCGTTTTTGAAAGTAAATAAGTTCACAAATAACAACATGGCTCTAGGAGACTGTGGTAGGATCCCCCTACAGTACGTGTCAAGAGCAGTCAAGTACTGGTGCAGACTAATTCAGATGGAACAACACAGGCTACCCATCCAAACTTATTATATACCAAAATCTCTTGATGATACTGGTAAAATTACATGCATATGGGCCTCACATATTAGAATGATTTTATTCCAGTTTGGATTTGGTTTTGTTTGGCTAAGCCAAGACATTGGTAATATTCAACATTTCATGACAGTTTTTAAACGAAGATTTTACGACTGCCTCACTCAATATTGGCACTTTTCCCTGACATCATCAACGAAATGCAATTACTACTCACAGTTCAAGTCATTACTAAATGTGGAATCATATATTACTTGTGATATGTCTTCTTACCTACGTAGACTTATAGCCATGTTCCGGTGTAATAATTTCAGACTTGCTGTTGAACTGGGGCGTCACAACAACATCCGACATAATGAACGTGTCTGCACTTTCTGTTTTTCGAAAGGACATAACCATGTTGGAGATGAATTCCATGTTCTTATGATTTGTGACCAGTATTCTAAAGCAAGAAGAAACTCTTTTCCCAAGCGTCTCGTTACCCCTCCCTCTCTTGAGAATTTTATAAGACTTATGTCAGCTCGAAACGAACAAATTATTAAAAGCTTAGGTAAATTTCTCTCCCAAGTCATGGACATCGAAAGGAAACAGTGTGGAACGGCAACTCATTATTAAATCTACTCAGCATGCAAATATATATACAGTATGTTTCCATTGTATTATGCGCCGGTGGCCTGAAGTACCGAATAAATTTGTCTGTCTGTCTGTCTGTCTGTCTGTCCTTAAAAACTGAAAAAGTTGGAAGAATCATGTTGGATGATAAATAAAATCTTACTCTCATGTCTCGGCAGGCCTCGGAGTTTTTCCACTTTTATCAACTCGTGTTGATATATTTGATGTCAAAAGACATGAGGGTGACATTCTCTATTTTAAGCCAAGCAGAAATGAAGTGCTCTGTAAATGATACATAAAATCGAATCGAAGGCGCACATGTAAAAACAGTCATTATTTCAACGATTAAGTTGTATTATGTTCAACACACCAGTGATATGTCTCTCTCTCTCTCTCTCTCTCTCTCTCTCTCTCGCATAGGTGTGGTCGAAATGATCAGCGAAGGTATTTTCCCCAAATTAAAAAAAAACCGCGCAAATATGTTTTGTCAGTTAAACGCTTGCTTAATCACCCGAACACACTGTACAAACAGCTGAGGGCATTTCTCACCAGTCACTGATGTCGAACGTGTTTGTCCTAAATTATAACAGGATTCCCGCATGGAAATGAATATGTGCTTCAAATTTATATACTTTAATTCAAACTCACGCATGAATGACTCACGAGCGGTGGCAGGACAATGGAATGTACCCGGATGAGAAAACAGAGCTTAGAATTCACACGGTGGGAGGGTCTTCTCAGATACCGTGAGAAGCGATGTTTTACAAATACTCCACAAAAACTGTTTCAGCATAGTTAAACTTGTCTGTAACTGACGTGAAGTTTGGAAACATTTCACAATCATCATTGAGTTGGGATCACGTGCCGTCAAATTCTTGGTGAGAGTCGAGAGGTGACTGCGAGCTGTTATATTTTGCAGTGACCTAGGTCAATAGCGCTTTAAATAGTACATCTGCACGTGTTGTTCTCTCAGTTCGTGCTGGTAATGTCCGTAAGCTGCACACACTGTTAAATATAGCCGCTCGCGGTCATCCAACTGATCCTCAATCGGATGATAACCACGTGATCAAAGTTCAATGATGATGTTTTTCGCAAAAAAATGGACATTTCTTGAAAAGCGCTTTTGGTAATTTTTGTCATATTTTTGTAATATTCCGTGGGGGCGGAATGGCTTGTTTTCACTTCATAAGTTTAATAACACACGCAGCTATCTTCGTTAATTAAACTTCGCGATATTTCGTGAATTTATTTCAACTGGTGAGGACTGTGACAAAATAAAATGATCTCTGTTGTTATTTCAGTTTAATGATAACATTTGAACACCAAATCTGGGACCCGTGAAGATTCCGGTGTAGAATTGGTCTTCAGCAACCCATGCTTGCCGTAAAAGGCGACTATACTTGTCGTAAAAGGCGACTAACGGGATCGGGTGGTTAGGCTCGCTGACTTGGTTGATACATGCCATCGATCCCAATTGCGTGTATCGATGTTCATGATGTCGATCACTGGATTGTCTGGTCCAGACTTGATTATTTACAGACCGCCGTCATATAGCTGGAATATTGCTGAGTGCGGCGTTAAACAACAAACAAACAAGGAAACAAACAAACCAAATCTGGCATGTGTGGCCGTGCGACCTGAAGACTTGTTTTTCTGAAAAAAAGAAAAGGGTTCTATTTGGTCTCTTTAAAAAATACCTTCCTCCCCCTCCGTCACTTTCCAAAACATCAACGGGCAGGTCACAAACAAACACACATTATGAAACCTGTTACCCGCGCTACATGGCTGAAATATTTCCCGTGCGACGTGACATGTACACATTAGCCCTTTCACTCAAGTTATAAAACCTAACAAACACACAACACACTATTTAAGATGCTATCTCCAAGTGACCAGCAATAATTCTCTCATCACTCATCACAGCACCTTAATTCACAAACCCATTAACTCAATTATTGCGCTCCCCGGGATACTTTTGACACGGCCCCTGAACGTAATTCCACTAAATCGATGTCGGGTATCTATCTACCCAGTGCGTGAGATAATGGCGGCTGCTTGCTCACTGCACGGTTCAGGGCGTTTGTAAATTACGTCCTCGAGTTGACAGATGAGACACTCTCAGCCTTGAATCAGTCGACGCTGGAATGTCATTGTCCGCGTCACGCAGCTCTCTGTAGGCGTGCCCAGGTGTGGACAACGGGTCTTGTGTCCACTTATAACTGGACAGGATAGACAGGACACTGGCTTTGAACTACATCTGGATTCTAGCGTTGTAGGTAGGTGCCACTTTTTACAAGGTGTTTGTCATGTTGGTGGTAGTGTTCGCTGTTACTTTAGGTACTTCTGGGTATACATGCTTACATGGTCTCATGAAAATCTACGTACCTATAACGTTACGAGATGTGCTCACACGACTGTGCTTATATTATGGCCGTGAAACATGGTTATAATACATCGAAGTTATTTCGTAATATGTATCCCCTGTTAGTGTCATGTATAGTGTTACATTAATACCTACACAGGTCATAATCCCCCCCCCCCCCTCTCTCTCTCTCTCTCTCTCTCTCTCCCTCTCTCTCTCTCTCTGTCGCTTTCTGTGTCACACACACATACCAACATTTACCTACATACATCAGTAGCCGAAAGGCTCACTCTGCGGTATTGCGTGTTTATTTACACATATTGTTTTGTTAATCTCCAGTCAGCAGTATCCCTGCTCTAAGCTGCAACTATGTAGGTCTGCAACTATGTAGGACACTCTCACGTTGGCCGGTAGAACCAGTGGTTGTACGTTCACACCACCGATGTCAAGTTTGTTATTAATGTTGTTTACGGCCAGAGTCGCGACACCGCTTGACCTGTATCGCAGCTCAGGTGCACACACCTAGACTGATATGTATCTCCTCCTAAGGTAAGCGTTGTGCCCGAGGCATGTTGATATAGTTAGTCGAGGGATAAGCCGTTTACACCAGTATCTGTTTCATTCTTAATGCTACTGCTTTGTACACTGTTGAGATGAGTCATGGTATTGTATATCATGTCAATTCGAGTGTTGTGTGGGATCGCGGGTGTATGTAGGGGTGGTCCCAAACAGTCCCGTACAGTTCCGCGCTGTCAGTACAGTCCCGTACAGTCAGTACAGTGTCACACTGTCAGTACAGTCAGTACAGTGTCACACTGTCAGTACAATCCCGTACATTCAGTACAGTGTCACACTGTCAGTACAATCCCGTCCATTCAGTACAGTGTCACACTGTCAGTACAATCCCGTACATTCAGTACAGTGTCACACTGTCAGTACAATCCCGTACATTCAGTACAGTGTCACACTGTCAGTAAAGTCAGTACAGTGTCACACTGTCAGTACAGTTCCGTACATTCAGTACAGTGTCACACTGTCAGTACAATCCCGTACATTCAGTACAGTGTCACACTGTCAGTACAATCCCGTACATTCAGTACAGTGTCACACTGTCAGTAAAGTCAGTACAGTGTCACACTGTCAGTACAGTTCCGTACATTCAGTACAGTGTCACACTGTCAGTACAGTCAGTACAGTGTCACACTGTCAGTACATTCAGTACAGTGTCACACTGTTAGTACAATCCCGTACATTCAGTACAGTGTCACACTGTCAGTACAATCCCGTACATTCAGTACAGTGTCACACTGTCAGTACAGTCAGTACAGTGTCACACTGTCAGTACAATCCCGTACATTCAGTACAGTGTCACACTGTCAGTACAGTCAGTACAGTGTCACACTGTCAGTACAGTCCCGTACAGTCAGTACATTGTCACACTGTCAGAACATTCAGTACAGTGTCACACTGTCAGTACAATCCCGTACATTCAGTACAGTGTCATACTGTCAGTACAGTGTCACACAGTCAGTACAGTCCCGTACAGTCAGTACAGTGTCACACTGTCAGTACAGCCCCATATCCTCAGTACAGTGTCACACTGTCAGTACAGCCCCGTACATTCAGTACAGTGTCACACTGTCAGTACAGTCCCGTACAGTCAGTACAGTGTCAGACTGTCAGTACAGTCCCGTACATTCAGTACAGTGTCACACTGTCAGTACAGTCCTGCATTCAGTACAGTGTCACACTGTCAGTACAGCCCCGCACATTCAGTACAGTGTCACACTGTCAGTAAAGCCCCGTATCCTCAGTACAGCGTCACACTGTCAGTACAGTCCCGTACAGTCAGTACAGTGTCACACTGTCAGTACAGTCAGTACAATGTCACACTGTCATTACAGCCCCGTACAGTCAGTACAGTGTTACACTGTCAGTACAGTCCCGTACATTCAGTAGTGTCACAACTGTCAGTACAGTCCCGTACAGTCAGTACAGTGTCACACTGTCAGTACAGTCCCGTACAGTCAGTTCAGTGTCACACTATCAGTACAGTCCCGTACATTCAGTTCAGTGTCACACTTTCAGTACAATCCCGTACATTCAGTACAGTGTCACACTGTCAGTACAGTCCCGTACATTCAGTACAGTGTCACACTGTCAGTACAGTCCCGTACATTCAGTACAGTGTCACACTTTCAGTACAATCCCGTACATTCAGTACAGTGTCACACTGTCAGTACAGTCCCGTACATTCAGTACAGTGTCACACTGTCAGTGCAGTCCCGTACATTCAGTACAGTGTCACACTGTCAGTACAGTCCTGCAGTCAGTACAGTGTCACACTGTCAGTACAGTCCCGTACAGTCAGTACAGTGTCACACTGTCAGTACAGCCCCGTACATTCAGTACAGTGTCACACTGTCAGTACAGTCCCGTACAGTCAGTTCAGTGTCACACTGTCAGTGCAGTCCTGTACATTCAGTTCAGTTCCAGCCAGGGCAGTTTCTTGTAGATTATGTAACACCCTTGATTATGTACCATCCTGTGGACTATGTGCCATCCTGTAGATTAAGTACCACCCTGTAGACTATATACCCTCCTGTAGATTAAGTACAGCCTGTAGACTATGTGCCCTCCGCTAGATTAAGTACAGCCTGTAGACTATGTACTCTCCTGTAGATTAAGTACAGCCTGTAGACTATGTACCCTCCTGTAGATTAAGTACAGCCTGTAGACTATGTACCCTCCTGTAGATTAAGTACAGCCTGTAGACTATGTACCCTCCTGTAGATTAAGTACAGCCTGTAGACTATGTACCCTCCTGTAGATTAAGTACAGCCTGTAGACTATGTACCATCCTGTAGATTAAGTACAGCCTGAAGACTATGTACCCTCCTGTAGATTAAGTACAGCCTGTAGACTATGTACCCTCCTGTAGATTAAGTACAGCCTGTAGACTATGTACCCTCCTGTAGATTAAGTACAGCCTGTAGACTATGTACCCTCCTGTAGATTAAGTACAGCCTGTAGACTATGTACCCTCCTGTAGATTAAGTACAGCCTGTAGACTATGTACCCTCCTGTAGATTAAGTACAGCCTGTAGACTATGTACCCTCCTGTAGATTAAGTACAGCCTGTAGACTATGTACCCTCCTGTAGATTAAGTACAGCCTGTAGACTATGCACCCTCCTGTAGATTAAGTACAGCCTGTAGACTATGTACCCTCCTGTAGATTAAGTACAGCCTGTAGACTATGTACCCTCCTGTAGATTAAGTACAGCCTGTAGACTATGTACCCTCCTGTAGATTAAGTACAGCCTGTAGACTATGTACCCTCCTGTAGATTAAGTACAGCCTGTAGACTATGCACCCTCCTGTAGATTAAGTACAGCCTGTAGACTATGTACCCTCCGCTAGATTAAGTACAGCCTGTAGACTATGTACCCTCCTGTAGATTAAGTACAGCCTGTAGACTATGCACCCTCCTGTAGATTAAGTACAGCCTGTAGACTATGCACCCTCCTGTAGATTAAGTACCACCCTGTGTTGGGGTGTATGATGCAGCTGAAACAATATGAAGCCCGTTCCACGAATGTTGTATTCACGTCCGATATGACAATGTACCTCATCACAATCTGTCTAGGCAACGCGCATCTATTATACCTAACAACAGAATGTAATTTTACATAATTTAAAAAAAATACGATCTACCAGGATAACGGAGACGTTTATGTATGAGTTCTATAGAACAAATACAAAGACGAGATACAAAACTACACAGAACGAGGAAAAGTAAATCCCCTAACAGAAAGGGCTGTATCTTTGTCATGAGCACAGCGCTTCGCGTAAAGCTAGGGTATCGGGGACAAACCCATCAAGGCAACTGAACTGTGAACATGCGTCCCCAATGATGTGAATGTCCTGTGTGTAAAGTGAGAAGCATGTCGGCCATTACGTTCTGTATCGACTGTTCCCAGTTGAATGTTCTGTACTCGGTGTTCTGTTCTCACGCAAAAGGTTGTATGATAGCATCTCCTGGCCGGGTCTCACTCTTCACAAAACGCGTGAGGATTGTGTGCCAGTGTTGTGAACACTGTGGGGTAGGCAGTGCACTCTTCAACGTTGGAGTTAAACTACCGCGCAAAAGAGAGTATACCTAAAATTGTTTTAGACCAATACAATTATACGTTATCAAAACGTGACTATGGGCTGGAACATTGCAAGCTTGGAGTCCAAAACCCATCAATGAAGCCTACATCTAATACTTCACCATCGACAAACCATTTCCTGTGTATTTCACTTTTAATTTAGTCACCCTCAAACATGGGTGGAGACTATTTTTAGCCTGTCAGTTTATGATATGACTATTCAAGATCACACACAGTCATCTCATGTAACTTTTAACGTTCGCACCGAGGTATGGTAAGGCACGGGGCATTTCTAAATGTGTGGTCATTACATATTTAAGGTAAATAGTTTCAAAGCATGTTAACAAATATAAGTATAATAAGTGATATTGTGCCCACTTTTAACAACGAACCATCCATCACACGTCGAACACCTTTAATGGGTACATATAATATAGATACATACGAATAAGAAGGTTACTACTCAAATGTGAGTGAGTGAGTATGGTTTTACGCCGTTTTAGCAATATTCTAACACTATTCTAGCAATATCACGGCGGGGGACACCAGAAATGGGGTTTACACATTGTACATATGTGGGGAATCAAACCCGAGCCTTCGGCGTGACGAGCGAACGCTTTACCCACCAGACCACCCAACTGACTCAAAGGATAGGAAAGGATGCCGATGTTCTATAAAAAACGGAATCTAGAACTACTTAGGTTTGTCGCTTAATTTACAGAATAAAATAGGTATCGATAAGGCGTCATCCGGGCTAGAATAGGCTTCAGCAACCCATGCTTGCCGTAAAAGGCGACTAACGGGATCGGGTGGTCATGCTTGCTGACTTGGTTGATGCATGTCATCGTATACCAATTGTGTGGATCGATGCTCATGATACCAATCACTGGATTGTCGATTATTTACAGATCGCGTCATATAGCTGGAATATTGCGAAGTGCGGCGTTAAACAACAAACAAAAACAAACATATTATACTTTAGTCATATCTGAATATATAATGCTTAATAAAGGTTTGGTACTACCATGTCGCTACTTTTTTAAATGTGTGTGCTTAGTTGGAAATGAACTTTGAGAAAAGGCCGCGGTTTGAATGTAAATCTATGACGAAGTTGCATTCTTGTTAATACGAAGCGCATGTGCGAGATATATTCTGTGCTGAGTTAGTGTTAAGAGAGATGGAGCTGGTGATGTCACTTCCTCACCAAAGCTTTGGTGGCTTATGGGCCAAGGGTATTGGTCATATAGTAAGTGAGTGAGTTGGGTTTAACGCCGATTTTATATCGTCACGTGTCAGCTTAATGTGGGAGGAAAGCCTGAAGTGATGCAGGTCTTAGACGTTTACCACTTCGGTGAAACCCATGAGTACGGGTATGGTGCTGATAAACCTAGAAACATAATCGGGGCGAACCGGGATTCAAACCCACAATCATAGGTTTCTGGCGTGCCCAAGGGACGCAACTCTGCACAGCGAATCGCGGCGCCTTAGACGACTGGGCCACTCATGCCCCACAGTATTGGTCTTATAAGAATGGGGAGTAATACACTGGATAATCGAGGGTGTGCTGTCAGATACATTGAACAATGGTATACCACTGACAACAATTTTCTGCGCATCGTGGAGACACTGGATAATCGAGGGTGTGCTGTCAGATACATTGAACAATGGTATACCACTGACAACAATTTACTGCACATCGCGGAGACACTGGATAATCGAGGGTGTGCTGTCAGATACATTGAACAATGGTATACCACTGACAACAATTTACTGCACATCGTGGAGACACTGGATAATCGAGGGTGTGCTGTCAGACACATTGAACAATGGTATACCACTGACAACAATATACTGCACATCGTGGAGACACTGGATAATCGAGGGTGTGCTGTCTGATACATTGAACAACGGTATACCACTGACAACAATTTACTGCACGTCATGGAGACACGTCAGGCTTAACTGCCTCGTTGATAGCTAACCTGTCACATTAACCTTTGGTTTCGTATGATAAATCCTTACATAAACATCCCTTCACATGAAGGCGTATATGTGACACGCCTTGGACATAACATTGTGTGCTGCATCTGTCACCATGACAACTAGTTCAAGAAATGGTCACAAGTGACATATCTAAAGGTATGGATGGTGATTTGTCGTCACGAATAGATGCAAAATTGCTGATGCGGCGTTGAACAATCACTTGCACCCTTGTATATTTTTTACTTGAACATCGTGGACAAAAATACATTGTCTGTTGGTATTGGACTTCGTGATGTTTGTTTGTTGTTTAACGTCGCACTCAGCAATATTCCAGCTATATGACGGTTGTATGTTAATAATCGAGTCAGACCAGATAATCCTGTGATTGACATCATAAGCATCGATCCACGCAATTGGGTTAAGATAACATGCATCAACCAGGTCAGTGAGCCTGAGACCCGATCCTGTTATTCGCCTCTTACGACAAGCATTTGGGCGCAGAAGACAAATTTGAACCTCTTTTAAAGCATGGGTTTTAAAATTCTGCTGTCAAATCATTGTCGCACTTGGCAAACCACTTCTTTTATCAATAACAATTCCATCGTGATACCCCATACAGTAGGAGTGTAACAAGTTAACACATACATGTACCTCTTTGTCTCGACCCGTGAAGATCCCGGTTTGAATAGGTCTTCAGCAACCCATGCTTGCCGTAAAAGGCGACTATGCTTGTCGTAAGAGGCGACTAACGGGATCGGGTGGTCAGGCTCGCTGACTTGGTTGATGCATGTCATCGATCCAAATTGCGTGGATCGATGCTCATGATATCAATCACTGGATTGTCTGGTCCAGACTAGATTATTTACAGACCGCCGTCATATAGCTGGAATATTGCTGAGTGCGGCGTAAAACAACCAACCAACCTCTTTCTTTCCATTTATCGAAATATAGACGAATTAATTGCCCGTGATATGAGTTTTTTAAGAAACCAATGATGTATTATAGCTACTAGTGCACTAGGTTGTAAATTCTAACGAATTATAATATATATATAGTATTTATAGTTGAAGGAGCATATTCAGCCTGGCCCACTAACAACAAAGAAAAGCTTCCCTGCCCCAGACAATACCCAATCAATAGCTGGCCAACCCATACTTGTAGTTCAAGTGTGGCCAATTCGGTGAAGGAGGAACTCGATACCTCTAATCAGGTATCAATACTAGCATGAAGGACGTTAACAGACCGATAGGGGAAGATCTGTAGTCACTACGGCGGACCTTCTTGCAGACAGGCGCGACATCGCTAGGCGGATCACCTGCTGGGATCTTGATCAAATCAATCAGGATTTCTGCATTGATTATTGCCATCGATAAACATTCTCAGCGTGTCAAGCGACATACCTGAACAGAGTCAATTAGTGGCAGGTAACGTACACAAGCATATCATTTTAGTTGGAAGATTTTAAAGAATGACTTAAATGAGTAAGATCTGTGAACAGGAAGCTCTTTTTTGTCCATAGAATTGTCCTGAAAATATATGAATCCTTAATACCTGTTCGCCGTGAGGTATTTGTAGTTAAAGCGCTGAACACACGCACGCTTCAGTGAAGCGCGTGACGTCACCAAGCTGCCATTGTAACGGTAATGTTATTCAGAACAGACCAAACGCAAACTACATCATACAGTTGATAAAAGATGTAACACCCTAACTGACTCATACATGGATGTTTTACAAACTTAATTTGTATTATAATCCCCCACCCCTTTCTACCCCTTTTCCACCCACACTTCTACCCGTTGGGACATTGACCTAGGTAGTACAATACACACGCACGCACGCACGCACGCACGCACGCACGCACGCACGCACGCACGCACGCACACACAATTGTGCAAAATAATCAACAGATAATGGACAATAAAAATACTGTTGTTTCATTCATTCAAAGTATAAGAAAATGCATAATGACAAATTAATAATGTGCATATTTATTTATCATTTTATGTTCATAAACACAATGCGCCAAATCCAAGCATAAGGCATGCTCACGAGATCCGAATAATGTGGATGTGTGTTTTGTCCTGCGTATTTCACAATTTACAATGATTTGCCCTATCCATTTGAGTAAGTGAGGTTTAACGTCGTTTCAGTTAGAGTTAGTGAGTGAGTTAGTAAGGTTTAACGTCGTGTCAGTTTGAGTGAGTGAGTGGGGTTGAACGCCGTGTCTCATCTTGGAGGGGCCAGGAAAGCCCGAAGTGATGCAGTTCTCAGACGCTTACCACTTTAGTTAAACCCAGGAGCACGGGTATGGTGCTGACAAACCTAGACAAACCTAGACACATAATCGGGGCGACGTTTCTGGCACGCCTGAGGCACGCAACTCTGGGTAGCGAAATGCGGTGATTTCGATAACTGGGCCACCTGTGTCCCTCAAACCATGATAGTAACAAGCAGACCAATCTATTCCTAAACTGTCGGGCGAAAGAAAGAATACACTTGAAAATTGGATTTGGCCCCAAAATTACAAACCTTATCAAAACATTACTCGACTGAACATTGTCGACAAAAACACTGCAAAGATAAGGTCCAAAACACAACTATGATACCCGCATCAAATACATCACCATCGAATAACCATTTCTTGTTCGTTTCACTTAAGCCATCACACATGGGTGCATACTTTGTGTTCCCCGGTAGTTTATACAGCAGTTATATTAGTAAAATACAGTATGCATTTCGCGTCGATTTAAAACATGTTTACGTGTTTCCCCGTGAATATCCCCCTCACAATAACTACCTCTGCTTCTATCACAGATCTCGGGTCAAAGTACACGGGCGCATTTGTAAATATGTAAAAGTGCGTTCCTCTGTTTACACTTATCAATACATTCATATTTACACTGTCAATAAGGCCGGATTTCATCTGGTAGGTGAGGATTTGTCGCGACCTCCCCAATTTCAATAGTCTTAGTCGACGGCAGGCTAGTGTGGTTGAAATAGCACGTTTCTGAATATGAGAATCATTCACAGGCTTGACTTGTCTTCGTACACATATTCCAATTATTTAGAGTGTTTTACCTCCACTCTGTTCAGATAACTACACTGGACGCATTCGCTATCGTTGTTTCGTTTTGAGTCCGAGTCGAATGGCACGACGCTAAAAATAGCCTTCCAATCATATTACTCTCATGAGCGAGAGAAATTATGTGCTGTAAGTTAGAGATGGGAGCTATGCGATCCGTGACGCTATTTCCGAGTCCGGGGTATTTATTTAAAGTAAATCCTGTTCAAATCGGCGTAAAACAAAGCTCCCTCACTCGTATGCCCCCAGCAATAAAAAATAAATAAATAAAAAAAAAAAGTTAAAAAGAAAGAAAAACAAAACATCGAGATATTGTCATGACATGTGAAATTGGGCAAGTTTTCATCACCTGCCCCGGTGCCTCTTGGGAAAACAGTGGGTTACAAAACTTAACACGATATGTGAGGATGCAGGTTCCCATCACGTCATGGCATTTTCATGTAAAAATGTGACGTGGAACCAATACAAATTGAATATTTTATGAAACGTCAATTGTAAAACCTAGGTATTACAGTTGAAATGTAAAACCTCAAGGCAGGTTTAAAAGTGACCCGCTTCAACACCTAGGTTTGGAAGATGAGCTGGTTATCAGGAACTTAATGCAATCTTGAGTAATACGGTGATAGGTTTATAATCCGGGGTAGAACTGACCCCCCAAAACCTCTGCTTGTCGTACGAGGCGACTTAAGGAATGGACTCAGAAACTTGGTTGACTGTGAGTCATCGTGTCCCGACAGCGTGTGGCTGTTTGCTCATGCTATCAAACACTGGTTTGCCTGGTTCAGAAACGATCATTTTCAGACCGCCATCACATAACTCAAATAACGCATGGGTGTGGCGTTGAACAACTGTATGTGTGTGTGTGTATGCGTGCGCGCGTGCGTTCGTGTGCGTGTGTGTATGTGCGTGTGTGTGCGTGTGTGTGTGTGCGTGTGCTTGTACATGCCCACCGAGATTTCATGCAGTTTAACATAGATACCC
This sequence comes from Haliotis rufescens, assembly GCF_023055435.1. Classification (NCBI taxonomy): domain Eukaryota; kingdom Metazoa; phylum Mollusca; class Gastropoda; order Lepetellida; family Haliotidae; genus Haliotis; species Haliotis rufescens. The sequence continues at coordinate 24,464,727 of NW_025963824.1, read as the reverse complement.
CACTCAGATACAGTGGGAATCGAACCACCGACCTTCCGCTCGAGGGCAGGTACTCTTTCCACTAGGCCACGGAGGAGGTCAATTAAACACAAACATTCATCGGAAAACTGAAGTATGGACAAAATACACACACTTTTTAAACAAGGTCAATATTGTAAAATATTTATAACTTACAGTTTAAGAAGCAATTAGGGGCGAATGCAAATCAATACTACTACACGTTTGACGGTCTTGTCAGAAGAAGTGTGATGTTTCATGTGATCTTAACTGCTGTTTTATAATATTTTATACAGTGTTATAATGAGAATTGATGTCCCAAAGACCCACCAGGCCGGGTGCAGAGCAACCACTTTAAAGAAACTCGATATAATTGTACCTGATAAATTAAATATCTCCCTGTTCTTCTTTTTCTGTACAAGGAAAACCTAGTGCAGTCTGGTTAATTGTTTCTATTGATTGGTTTAATTTATGTCGGTGCAGTCGTGCATAACGCTAATGGACGCAGGCGATCACGTGACGTGGGTAAGCATTGCAAGATTGGCGTGAGAAGGGACAATTGCTGACAGTCTTTGACACTCATTGGGCACTGTTGGTAATTAGAGCTGGATCTGGGTTGTCTGGGCTCCAGGCAACACTTGAGGGGGTTGTGTCATAACACGGTTTCAGTGTTTTTCATTGAGTGAGTTTAGTTTAACGTCACTTTGAACAGTATTCCAGTTATATCACAACGTGCCAGCTTGATGTGGGTGAAAAGCCCGAAGTGATGCGGGTCTCAGAGGTTTACCACTTTGGGGAAATCCACGAGATTTTTATGGTGCTGATACACCTTGAAACATAAGCAGGGCGAACCGGGATTCGAACCCGCGATAGTACGTTTCTTGCACGCTTAAGAGACGCAACCCTAGGCCTGTACAGAGAATCACGGCCCTTAGGGGACACCCCATCCGTGCCGTCCCGTGTCTTTAAAGATTGGGTCTATCCGGCATGGTTTAAATTTTGTTTTACACTAACAATAATAATGGGATTTAAAAATAAGTGTGTTACGTAAAGAAGGTGAGGTGAGCTGAGGTGAGATGGGGTGAGATGAGAAGAAATGGCGTTTAATGTCGCGTTCAAGATTAGTGAGCTTCTATAGCCACGTTCATGTGAGTCTAGTAGCTTATGCTAGTCTGGAGTAATGCCGGTTTTATAGTGCTAGTACATTGAAATACCATGCTGCAGTTTTAATATGAGTGAGTGAGTATGGTTTTACGCCGCTTTTAGCAATATTCCAGCAATGTCACAGCGGGGGACACCGTAAAATGGGCTTCACACATTGTACCCATGTGGGGAATGGAACCCGGGTCTTAGGCGTGACGAACCAACGCTCTAACAACTAGGCTACACAACCCCCCAGTTTTAAACATGAACACTTAACTGAGACACATTATACTGATTCAAAGCCGATCGCGAGCGCCAGGCAGGGTAAGGACAAGCACCATATTTTAACGTCTTTTGGTATGACGCGGGCGGGGATCGAACCACCGACCGTCCACTCTCTTCCAGTAAAGGACAGATTGATAGGTCCATGGACCAAATGCATGTATATTATATAGATGCATGAATTGGTGAGATGTAGTTGTGTTACATTCAGAAATACGTTCAGAAATACGTACGCACGCACACACGCACGCACGCACGCACGCACACACGCACCGAGAGGGCCATACCTAAGTGGCTACGAGTCGTTTGTTCGAGTTATATCATTATATACGTACCGTCTGAACTCATGGATTTCCTGAATTTTCTGTCGTATTCGTAGCCGGTATTCGGTACAATAATTAACAGTCTGATAGTGAATTAGTCTGGACACAATCACTGGATTGTCGGGTCCAGTCTCGATTAATTACAGACCGCCGTCATATAGCTGGAATATTGCTGAGTGTGGCGTTAAACAACAACAACAACCAAAACCAAAACCAAAACCAAAACAAAACCTAAAAATAGACTTGATATATCCCATTTAGCCACCCGTTGTAATACTGACATTCTGGGACAATTATCACCACCACTGAAATGTACTGCTAAGTGTCTCTACTTTCATACAATACACAGTGGGAACTGTCGTACCATGAAGTCGACGTTGTTCGCCTGCATACATAATACACAAGCGTTCATATAAATCTCTTTATGACTAATGTCTCCATTAAGGACAGTTGTATGCGATTTATGAGCATCGCCATACTGTAATAAACACGTGACAAGCCTTTGATCTGGACTTATTGTCCGACATTGCTGGATCTAGTGCTAGACTTATTAGTTAGTCAGTGGGCCGAACACCTTTAGTATGACTTTCATGCTGACACCTGGAGAGACCATGAATACGAATGAAAGTATGTATCAGGTAAATCGTGGCTTCTGTGGCAGCGAGAGGTTTATTGAGAGCAATTGGGTCAGTAAGTATAGTATGAATACATCGCGGTAACATTTGTTGAAATTAGCTTACTTTTCGTAGTTTCAAAATATTGTTATTGTTGACATGTATTATTTGTTATTGATGGATTATGCTACGGAACCTCATTAATCTGCATCCCTGTTATTTCCCTTCCCCTCGTATCTCTCGGTAAATGTGGCACCGTGCCGTCTCGAGGAAATTAGTTCAGTCGTCGAAGGCGCCGCAATTAGCTGTGAAGAGTTGCGTCCCTAGGGCACCCAAGAAACCAGTGATCGTGACTCCGAATCCTTGTTCGTCTCAATGACATTTCTAGGTTTGTCAGCACCATACCGTGTTCGTGAAGTTCACCAAAGTGGTAAACGTCTGCGACCTGCATCACTTCGGGTTTTCCTCCCACATTAATAAGCTGGCACGCCGCGATACGACTGGAATACTGTTCAAAGCGGCGTTAAACCCAACTCACTCACTCACCCTTGATGGAAAAGTAGGACAAGATCGGCACCACTGTTTCGGAACATTTGAGACACACCTTATATACTATAAACAGCAAATACACAGTATATGCTCTGACATCACAAACATAGCGGTGTGGGAATTCCAGCTCAGACATACATGAGGTGAAACCTCCTAGCGAAACGTCCTGCTCACTGTCATCTGTGCACAAGCAGTCAGGATATCATTCCACCCGAATATCTACACACGCACGCACAGAGGGGACATGCCTATGTGGCCATGAGTCGTCCCTTCCAGTTATATTATAACATATGATACGGTACCGTCTGAACTCTAGGATTTCCTAAATTAGCTGTCGAATTCATTTTACACAACTGGTAATGTACTACTTACACTGATACACTCTTGAGATTCAGGGTTCTAATAGATCCCTAGAAAACAAATGTTGGTAAAAAAGAGGCGACCAAATGGTCCGGGTGGTCAATCTTGGTGACTTGACTGGTCGATGTTATGCATATGGTACCATGTGGCACGCCGTGGGTCGTTGCTTATACTAATATTGGTTGGTTTTTTTTTATCATATAGCTTGATTACTGCCAAGGGCAGCGTTAAACAACAGGCAAGTCTGGTATATAGATGTCTATTGATATAACTATTATGATAATAATCAAAATGTCGTATGGTAAAATTAATATACATCGAAATTGAAAAACTACTAACAATTTCAACTTAACCTTAAAATACATATTCTATTTTCAGATGACCTGAACTAAGACCGACCTTGACATGGATATGCCTGACCTTGACCTAGGTCTCCGCGAAGAGGAGTTCGTGGTTCAGAGAAACCCCGAGGCATTGCTTGGTGAGTGCATTTTCTTGTTTTTAATGCTGTACTCGGCAATAGCTACATTGTAAGTATATCACGGTGATCTGTATATGATAAAATCCGGACGAGACGAACCATTTATTGACATTAACAGTTATATCCCACGCAGTCGAAGTAATGACAATGGATGACACGATATCAACCAAGTCACCGAGTATGACCACCCGATTCATTAAGTCGCCTCGTACACGCATCCGTTGTCTAACTTAGAATCCATACGATGACGCTCCCCAGAAGAGGCCCCTCCTATATATACGACTCACCATTTGTGAGGGATCTGGTTTGTTTCATGAAACGCAACAAAGAAACAGCTGCTGGTGTACATGGAATGTGTTCTTACTTTTACTGACTTTAAATGAAGCTGAACATGCTCCTGTTGCATGGCAACGTGGGACACCATCTCCTAGCAACCAATCGTTCAGATTCCACACTCGAATATCCCTATCTTATGTATGGAAGTATAGTACTTCATTGATTGTATGACAACTTTTTAATGCAAATTGCCGCCAGAACTTAATAAAAAATAATTACGGTGCACCGTTAAATAATAAACAAACAAACAAACAAACAAACTTCTTCGTATAATATAGTGGTTATAAACATTATAAATAGGACATGTGAAGACGAAAATAGAATAGATAATCAGAATATATGCTCCAACTGTTATCAGACTGCGACTCCTGCAGTAGTGACGTCGAATAATGTTGAAAAAAACAACCCAAAAAACTTCAGCATAAAATCCTTCAACGCAAACATCCATGCGCTGTCTGGACAGAGTTCCTTCCCTTGGATTGTTGTTTCATTTTATATAAACTACCGGGCAAAGGAACGTAGACACCTTTGTTTGATGGTGGCCAGGAATGTAAGCAACAAGAAACAGATATCCGATGGCGATGTATTTCACACGGGTATGATAGTGGTGTTTTGGACCTAAAATTTGCAACGTTTCGGCGCCTGTTTACAGCCTAATAATGTCTTTATAACGAATGTATGTTTTTTGTTCAAATCCAATTTTCAAGTGCATACATTCTTTTGCCTGGCAATTTTGGTACATATTGGTGAGTACATACACAGGTTGCATATAGGGAGTTTCTGCATTATGCATAATACATATGTCATACAAAAACATAATAATTCTTAACAAAACAATTTATACAGACTTGTATTGTAAGATTAAATGTAAGTAATTCTCATACGCTGCAAGGTCTCTGTTGAACAATAGGTCGGAAAAACTTAAATCTGCTCCCATTATAGCTACTTCAAATCTGAACTAAAAATATTTCTATTAGAACAGTCTAACAGTTGATAAAGCGCACAGAGCATATTCGTTTTGTAAATAGCTGCGCTTTATAAATACATGTATTATTTTTATTTAATTATTATCAAAAAAACTAAAAAAGATTATTTTATAAGCACCCCGTGGGGACACTGGGTTGAAATAGTTCCCCAGAATCTATGCTAGTAGTTAGAGGTGATTCTGTGGATCGTGTGGTCAGACTCAGTTGATGCATGTCGTCGAACCCCGCTGCTCATGATATCAATCACTAGATCGTCTGGTTCAGACTCGATTATTTACAGACCGCCGACATATAGCTGTAATAACTGTATGTGGCGTTAAACAAACTGATTAAAGTGAAGTGTCACTGCTTAATTTGGTGCATACATGCAACTTGTCATTATTTCTTCTTTGATACACTTGCAAATGCAATAAATATGCGGTATAATATTTAGCAGAAATTGGTAGAGAAACGATTTATATATTATGTACCATTTTGTTGCAGATGTACTCACAATCCGATCTCTGCGCTCCCGGAAAATGGACCCGGAAGTGACTAGCATAGCGTCGGAACCTCTGCTCTCGTTAGATCGAGATATCGACACGTTTGTGCGAGACTTCAAAATAGATGATTCAATTTCGGATATTTTTGCAATGGATGAAGAACCAAAGACTCCAAAATCAAAACAGGTAATGTCGTCAAGTTTTGTCAACAAATTAGAACACAGATAAAACATAATCGATGTGAACCATACAATCCGGTGATTTATATTAATAGCAGCTATCCTCTCAAACTGTCAACTATCGAGTCGCAGAGCCTGACGATTAATTAACACGCATCTTAATACCTCAGCTTCCCAAGTTAGTCTTGCCATGAGAAGCAATGGAGACACATTCCTCCCCGGGGCCCCAAGGATACACATTCTACCCCGGGTCACCACTGGGACACATTCTACCCCGGGTCACCACTAGGACACATTCTACCCCGGGGCACCAAGGGATACACATTCTACCCCGGGTCACCACTGGGACACATTCTACCCCGGGGCACCAAGGGATACACATTCTACCCCGGGTCACCACTGGGACACATTCTACCCCGGGGCCCCAAGGGATACACATTCTACCAAGGGTCACCACTAGGACACATTCTACCCCGGGGCCCCAAGGGATACACATTCTACCCCGGGTCACCACTGGGACACATTCCTCCCCGGGGCCCCAAGGGATACACATTCTACCCCGGGTCACCACTGGGACACATTCCTCCCCGGGGCCCCAAGGGATACACATTCTACCCCGGGTCACCACTGGGACACATTCTACCCCGGGTCACCACTGGGACACATTCTACTCCGGGTCACCACTAGGACACATTCTACCCCGGGGCCCCAAGGGATACACATTCTACCCCGGGTCACCACTGGGACACATTCCTCCCCGGGGCCCCAAGGGATACACATTCTACCCCGGGTCACCACTAGGACACATTCTACCCCGGGGCCCCAAGGGATACACATTCTACCCCGGGTCACCACTGGGACACATTCTACCCCGGGGCCCCAAGGGATACACATTCTACCCCGGGTCACCACTGGGACACATTCTACCCCGGGGCTCCAAGGATACACATTCTACCCCGGGTCACCACTGGGACACATTCCTCCCCGGGTCACCACTGGGACACATTCTACCCCGGGGCCCCAAGGGATACACATTCTACCCCGGGTCACCACTGGGACACATTCTACCCCGGGGCTCCAAGGATACACATTCTACCCCGGGTCACCACTGGGACACATTCTACCCCGGGGCCCCAAGGGATACACATTCTACCCCGGGTCACCACTGGGACACATTCTACCCCGGGGCTCCAAGGATACACATTCTACCCCGGGTCACCACTGGGACACATTCTACCCCGGGGCCCCAAGGGATACACTTTCTACCCCCGGTCACCACTGGGACACATTCCTCCCCGGGGCCCCAAGGGATACACATTCTACCCCGGGTCACCACTGGGACACATTCCTCCCCGGGGCCCCAAGGGATACACATTCTACTCCGGGTCACCACTGGGACACATTCTACCCCGGGTCACCACTGGGACACATTCTACCCCGGGTCACCACTGGGACACATTCCTCCCCGGGGCACCAAGGGATACACATTCTACCAAGGGTCACCACTGGGACACATTCTACCCCGGGGCCCCAAGGGATACACATTCTACCCCGGGTCACCACTGGGACACATTCTACGCCGGGGCCCAAAGGGATACACATTCTACCCCGGGTCACCACTGGGACACATTCTACCCCGGGGCTCCAAGGATACACATTCTACCCCGGGTCACCACTGGGACACATTCTACCCCGGGTCTCCAAGGATACACATTCTACCCCGGGTCACCCTGGGACACATTCTACCCCGGGTCACCACTGGGACACATTCTACCCCGGGGCCCCAAGGGATACACATTCTACCCCGGGTCACCACTGGGACACATTCTACCCCGGGGCTCCAAGGATACACATTCTACCCCGGGTCACCACTGGGACACATTCTACCCCGGGGCCCCAAGGGATACACATTCTACCCCGGGTCACCACTGGGACACATTCCTCCCCGGGGCCCCAAGGGATACACATTCTACCCCGGGTCACCACTGGGACACATTCCTCCCCGGGGCCCCAAGGGATACACTTTCTACCCCGGGTCACCACTGGGACACATTCCTCCCCGGGGCCCCAAGGGATACACATTCTACCCCGGGTCACCACTGGGACACATTCTACCCCGGGTCACCACTGGGACACATTCCTCCCCGGGGCACCAAGGGATACACATTCTACTCCGGGTCACCACTGGGACACATTCTACCCCGGGTCACCACTGGGACACATTCCTCCCCGGGGCACCAAGGGATACACATTCTACCAAGGGTCACCACTGGGACACATTCTACCCCGGGGCCCCAAGGGATACACATTCTACCCCGGGTCACCACTGGGACACATTCTACGCCGGGGCCCAAAGGGATACACATTCTACCCCGGGTCACCACTGGGACACATTCTACCCCGGGGCCCCAAGGGATACACTTTCTACCCCGGGTCACCACTGGGACACATTCCTCCCCGGGGCCCCAAGGGATACACATTCTACCCCGGGTCACCACTGGGACACATTCCTCCCCGGGGCCCCAAGGGATACACATTCTACCCCGGGTCACCACTGGGACACATTCTACCCCGGGTCACCACTGGGACACATTCCTCCCCGGGGCACCAAGGGATACACATTCTACCAAGGGTCACCACTGGGACACATTCTACCCCGGGGCCCCAAGGGATACACATTCTACCCCGGGTCACCACTGGGACACATTCTACCCCGGGTCACCACTGGGACACATTCTACGCCGGGGCCCAAAGGGATACACATTCTACCCCGGGTCACCACTGGGACACATTCTACCCCGGGGCCCCAAGGGATACACATTCTACCCCGGGTCACCACTGGGACACATTCTACGCCGGGGCCCCAAGGGATACACATTCTACCCCGGGTCACCACTGGGACACATTCTACCCCGGGGCCCCAAGGGATACACATTCTACTCCGGGTCACCACTGGGACACATTCTACCCCGGGGCACCAAGAGATACACATTCTACCTCGGGGCTCCAAGGATACACATTCTACCTCGGGGCTCCAAGGATACACATTCTACCCCGGGGCCCCAAGGGATACACTTTCTACCCCGGGTCACCACTGGGACACATTCTACCCCGGGGCCCCAAGGGATACACATTCTACCTCGGGTCACCACTGGGACACATTCTACCCCGGGGCCCCAAGGGATACACATTCTACCCCAGGTCCCCAAGGGATACACATTCTTCCCCGGGTCACCACTGGGACACATTCTACGCCGGGGCCCCAAGGGATACACATTCTACCCCGGGTCACCGCTGGGACACATTCTATGCCGGGGCCCCAAGGGATACACATTCTACTCCACGGGAATAATTATCTTGGTAATGGAGATAAAAAATAGAGATGAAACACATGTAGCAAGTGAGTGTGTTCGAAATATGCATCTGTTCACACAGCAGTGAAGGGGTACCCGACAGTAAGATATCGTAATATGACTGTCAAAATTCTAGGGCCTAGGTTGTATGTCTTTATTATTATTATGTTATCAGTTATGGCGTTTTAATCTCAGCGTACGGACATTCATATCTTATGTGTATCTAAGAATACTGTTTTTATATATGTCATATTAGTTGATTTTATGTCCGCTTGAATGAACTTCTTTTAGCAAATAGAAACACGGTTATTTCCCTTAAGTCGTAGCTGGATAACAGAACATTCCCCTGAAACCAGGAATCAAATGTCATGAAAATTTAATATCCTTATGTGATATCATTCCTTGTGAATAATCCATTTTGTGAAACATGTCTATCACCACCCTATTGAAGATCAGGGTTAGAATTGGTCTTCCGCGTCTCATGCTCCACCATTCGTGACCAACTCGTGTTATTCCGGGACAAACCAAGGTTACGGAAAGGGGCGAGTAGTGACGAATGCCTCTTGGTCGGTTCTGACGTGGAGCATCATTCGTCACCACTCGCCCCTTTCCGTAACCTGCAAGAAGACTCGTCCCCCTATCGATGAATGTTATGTGCGAATATACGACAAACCAATCAGAATGCGCGTATGACTTCAAATTCTTCGTCAAAGAATCCCTCAGAAATAATTTTTGATTTTATATATGTCTTGCATCTAAAAATATACCCAAGACACAGTTAAATGTGTTCAATCATACTGTATAATTTCGCATGTCCCGATGTGCTTTAAATTGCATCTGAAATATATATTATATATGGGGAAAGATAAGTGAACCATTACGCAACGAGTTGACAATTGTTTTAGGTATGCCCCTTTGCGCTAAGACGGAACCCGGTCGCAAAAATGGCCATGTGAGGGGCACGAGTCGCTATTCGGCTTGTCCCGGAATAACACGAATTGGTCACGAATGGACCCAGAGGTTGAACCAGAATTTCAAAACTGTGCATGCGCATGCTCGCGCGTGCGTGCGTGCGATCGAGCGTGTGTGTGTAAGTGCTTTCACATAATACAAAAACAAGACATTTTTAAAAGGGAGGGGTAACAAAATATCAAAATCCTCTTTCAGTCAGTTTTACTGCCTACAACCTACTACATGTCCGGACCCGTGAAGATCCGGGGTAGAATAGGTCTTCAGCAACCCATGCTTCCCGTAAAAGGCAACTATGCTTGTCGTAAGAGACGACTAACGGGATCCGGTGGTCAGGTTCGCTAACTTGGTTGATGCATGTCATAGATCCCAATGGGGTGGATCGATGCTCAAGATGTCAATCACTGGATTGTCTGTTCCAGGCTCGATTATTTACAGACCCCCGTCATATAGCTGAAATATTGCTGAGTGCGGCGTTGAACAACAAACCAACCAACCAACCAACCTCTGGGTCCCCAGTTACAGTTTACAAAAAGAGCTGTACGCGCACCCTGCACCATCATCCCACTGTGGGTCCCCGAGTGAGGCTCGCCGACTTGGTACATGCATGTCATCGTATCCTAATTGTGTATATCGATGATCATGATGTCAATCACTGGATTATCGGGTCTAGGATTGTTTCTTTACAGACCACCGTCATAGGTGCAAAATTCCAGCGTAGGTTAACAAAAAAAACTGTCTCATTCGGTCGATTATATTCGTTTATTTGTTGTCCACTCTCTGGTCCACATATTTGCTTGGTCGTCGGACGACAAAACCTTCGACTTCTCACCTCGAATAAGTTGACCTTTGGTTCAAATGACGCCATATTGTTTAATAAGTTAATCTCTTGCAGGGAGTAAATCTGGATCGCGTGACTTGAGGCCCCGAATGGGTGACGTTAAACGGCGTCAGATATCTCAGTACCGTAATCCATTGCCTGGATTCAGTCTGCATATTGATTCATGTAATCATTCCTGTAAATATCATGTAATTCGTGTAATTTTAACTCATTATTAACATTGATAACATATTTGGTGTTCCCCAGCTATAAATGCTTGACGTAAAAGGCGACTAAATGGAACTGGTTGACAGGCTCCGTGACTTAGGACGTTGTCTCATAATAGCAACTACTGGACTTGTCCGGCCTACACGAGATTATTGACACACCACCATCATAAAGCTGAAATATTGCTTACTACGGTAAACAATACTCAAGCACGCGCACACGCACGCACGCACTTAATAGTTTATATTAACAATCCGATTGTTCGGATGAATCGATATCTACGGTTCTCGAACTCAATTTATTCGATGTCGTTTCAGATAATGTCATGTCATTCTGACCTCAGCGCCTTAATGGTCTCATATTGACACCCCGCTTTTACAGAACTACCGATAACTCGATTTTCCTTTGATGTTCACGAGGACTTAAAGGTAACGAGTTTTCTGTGTATCTAATTCTATCTGACTGTTTCTTTCAGAAAGCTGCAATGAGCCTTCACGGGCCCATCCAGTCTAAGGGTTCTAAGAAATCCTGTCGACGTGCTCAGTCTGTCGATAACATCCTGGAAGCTACTGAGATTGGTTCCACCAGTTCCAAGAAACAAAAGACATTCAGCAGTATATTTTCCAGGAAATCAAAGGCGAAATCTGAAGCTCGAAAAAATAAAGTTTTAACATGGCATACGGACATCAACAATATGCCTCACGCAGCGTCAGAAATAAAACAAAGTGGAGGTAACTCTAAATCTGTTCGTGATAAGGTTGAGGATGTCGACGGTGGATATATGACCATGAATAAAGCTGTGTACACAGGTTCGAATCCCCCAAAGGGCGGTACCAAAGACAAGGGTTTTGTTGGACTGGAAGAAAACCATCATAATCTAGACAGTGGATATGCTGTTTTACACACGGTATGCACAAACAACTCCGCGTATGATGCACTGGTGCAATTCATTGACAGAGGACACAAGGAGGACTTGGTAAGGAGATCAGTTCGTGTGGTATATACGTGTAACTACCCAATGTATACACTATTGGTACATACTTAAATTGGGTCTATGGAATAATTCCCATTTGTGTGTAACATAAATTTATGTCCTCAAAACTATTTCGCTAATTGCCAGTGATGGGTTTTTGTATTGAGACAGATATATTTTTTAGCTTTTGGGGCAAAACCAGATATTCTTTTTAATTAAGACTATGAACCAAAATGTTTTTAATTTTCGGGGACAATTTATTTTTAAAATCCCAATGTGGTTAAAGCGTACGCTCGTCACGCTAGGGACACGGATCCGATTCCCCACATTGGTACAAAGTGCGAAGCCCATTTTCAGGTTCCCCCGCCGTGATATTGCTGGACAATTGTTAAAAGCGACGTAAACCACACTCACTAGTGACTTAATTTCTTATTAAATTATCTCTTTGGCAGATACATGACCTGAGCACTATGCCACCAGAGGTCGCCTGCACTCTGTGCGACATCCGAGGAAACACTATTCTCCACAGGTGTGTTCTAAAGAACAAGGTCAACTTTGTGTCGGCCATAGTCTCAATACATCCGGGGCTTCTTTCCCGTCCAAACAAGGAGGAGATAACTCCGGCTGAACTGGCTGTAAAGGTAGGTTTTCGGGTCGGTTACAGAGCTTTGGCATTGTCAAAACGGTACTGTCCCTTTTGAGATCGTCCGGATTAACGGAATCATTAGAGGCTCCATTAAATTGTATATTGATATTAATTCTTCGGAAGCGGATTAACGGGAGTTCTGGATTAACGAGGTTGAGATTAACTGGATCCAGACTGACGAGGTATCACCGTTTATGTTTTTAAAACGCTAAAGAATCACGAACTGAGGTGAAATGGGGTTTAACTTTGCGTTGAAGATTATGGTACTTATATAGCTACGCGCGTGCACGTGTGTGTGTGTGTGTGTGTGTGTGTGTGTGTGTGTGTGTGTTGGCGGGTGCTGGTTCTCTGACGTTCACTCTTCGTCCGAAAACATCCCACAGATGCTGTATTGGGGACGTGCCAGGACACTTAGCGGGACAGTCCAATGTCCGGGTGCCTTCTCGTCGGTATCCTCTGACATTGTCATCTTGCAGTTCAAACATTCTACAAATAATTCGTGCTACGGCTGTCACTAGTTCCCTTATTTTTAGTCGGTAGTATATATATAACGGAGGTTGTATCAAACTAATTCGACCTGTGAAGACCCGGGGTCGAATAGGTCTTCAGCAACCCATGCTTGCAGTAAAAGGCGACTATGCTTGTCGTAAGGGGCGACTAACGGGATCGGGTGGTCAGGTTCGCTGACTTGGTTGATGCATGTCATCGATCCCAATTACGTGGATTTATGCTCATGATATTAATCACTGGATTGTCTGGTCCAGACTCGATTATTTACAGACCGCCGTCATACAGCTGGAATATTGCTGAGTGCGGTGTTAAACAACAAACAAACAACAACAAACTAATTATAATAATCGCGTTGTGAGTTTGACTTAGAGAATCACCTGAACCAAACATATGGAACCCATGTATAACATTTGTACCGCATTGACATAATGTTTCTCAGCGATGACCGGTAGAACCCGCCCCTACCCAATTCCCACATGGTGCTGACATCTTAAGAGGATAGCCTCGGTGCATATGGGACTCGCAACCACTTTTCACAGAACGAGCAATGACATTACAAATAAGTACATTCAGTTTGCCTCGCTAAAAAAGGACACAGGACACCGACAAATAGATGGAAAATAGCTCAGTTTGGTATTAGACAAGAACAAACTTGATCCGCTTATTTCGATACAAAATATCCCCCCAGCCTCTACGCACACAGGGAATGGTCGGTCCATTATCTGATCTATTCTTGGAGAATAACACCGCCCTATTTTGATATCCAAATTGGGATACACATGCTGCTACATATTCGCAGGAAGTCAACATCACAGTTTGTATGCCCGGGACTGTTTCCTAAAATAAATGAAAACATTGATTAACTCTCACTGTGAGCTATTCACAGCGAGTAAGCTTCTTTCTTCGGATTGGAAGAATATCGACTCGAAGAAGATGTAATGTCATTGAATTTTCCGTGTTGTGTAATACGGAGTGCTTGAAAGAAAATTAAAAGTTGGTAGAATGTTTGCCATCGTTCCCCTTCGGTGAATGACGTTGAATATAATATCATTTGAGTATCTACAGGACATTGTGATACAGCCGTTTAAAACATTTCAGTCATATCACGACGTGTCCGCTTTATGTTGGAAGAAAATCCGAAGTAGTGCAGGTCTTAGACGAGTTTTCTCTCACATTTTGTGAAACGGACATGGTGCCGACAAACATCTAAAGATAATCAGGACCAATAGTGGATTAGAAACAACGATCGTAGGTTTCGGGGTAGGAAAGGAAAGCAACTCTGCACAGAAATTGAGCGACAAAGGCGACAGAGCCAACAGTGCCAGCAGTGTCAATGTGTCCCACACTTGCTGGAATATTCTGACTGCCGCATAGAACAAACAAACAAACAAACAAGTGGTTCAGAATTGACTTCAATAATATTTGTTGCGTTTATGGAGGTGTACACATTACATACCGTGAAACTTCGCGGGATGGCTATTCTCAATAATATGGACTTCATAGATTGCTTAGTTAATCACAAACACAAAACACTATAGATAACAATACCCCATCAGTTAGATCGATTACAACAATAATGCGACACAAGAGCCGTCCATTCTATTATCAGCCAATCGTGAAACACTATTCCGTGGGTTGGCGTAGCCTGTTTGTTTCGCTGTGTGGAAACCTAACACAAAAAGTGCTTGGTTAGCCAATCAAACGCCACGGAATCACTTGCAATTTTCTTTTAATGAAAGCACCATGGTAACCCGATGACGTCAATCGTGAATGGCGGGTGCTACCGGTGTCATCACTGATGTAGAGTGGTCCATTCAATTTCACAGCTATTTTGCCCTTTGCGCCAAATGGAATCTGTGTCTGTGGATAATCAAGACTGGTTATTCTCTTCCATTGACGTTATATATTCACATCATTGACCACTGCTTTGTCCTGCCTGTGTCGGGTAACTTGAAGATGTAGTGTTGCCTGCGGCGTCAAACAGCTGGCTAGGTTTGATCAGATAACTAATGCTATGAAGACACATTTGCTCCTGACAACATTGCTAACCTTCGGGGTATTGCCAGGGGATGGCGAATTTACGTCTCGTGCCTCCGAGATTATTGAGTATTGAAATTGATAGCGTGGCGGGTTGCTCAATATACAGAGATAATCAAATATCCTTCGGTTACTCAAGTTAGATCAATTTTCTTAAGCTGTGTGTTTCTCCTCTCCAGAAGTTAAGAAATAAAAGACGAGTGGGAGAGCAATCGTACAATAAAACACTACAAAATAGACTTGATAATTCTCCCTGGGGGGTTTCTTTATACGATAAACAACAACCACGAGTCGTTTATTTCTTATATGAGATATCAACATTATGTACAGCCTCTTTAAAGATGTTGATAGATGTGCAAGTTTAAAAAATAGTTACCATAATTTTAATAATGACGACTCCCTGAATAGAATCCATCCTCGGCAATGTCTGACAAGTCCATTTTAATGAACAGGTGGGTTAAGTTTGGTATTTCCCGCATATTCTCACAATCCTCACGTGGTATATCTGTACCTTTGCTCCTAATATTCTCATATCTCTCCCACTTTTGGATGAGATCGTACGGCCACTGCGTTTATCTGCGCACCCCAGCTACATCTATGGGGAATAATTCACTAGACACTTCCCTCTCAAAAGTAACGTTATCCAATATATGACGTCATCAAGCGGCGAGCGCATATTCGAATCTCCAGCAATAACGTCATAATAGAACAATGTTTATCGTCAAATAAACCACGCTTCATTGCTCTTTGCGATTTATCGCGGAACTATCTTATATTCTGTAATTGAGAATCTCACTTAAGTGTCTTGGGACATGAAATATATCAAGACATGCCAGTTCCGAAGCTTGCCTTAGTGGTTTGACGACTGTTGATATGTTTGACATTAAACGAGGACAGGGAGACATTCTATCTATAATCCAAAATAATTCCTCCAACATTTTTTATGTAACCAGTATTACAAGGTACGTTTCGTTATTTGATGTGATGTCATTTGATTGTGACGTCATGGTAACCGATGGCATCACAATGGTCTGCAATTTAATATAAACATCCGGTAGTTCAGGCATTATGTTCAGAAGAGGTGTTTTATTACCAATGTTGGTTCCTGCTTGGCTTATTGTCACACACAAAATCTGCTGTCAAAATCTTGTCTTGCTGGGAGAGATGAATACATTCTGGCATCCTTGAAACGGATGTTCCACTTACATGTACAATAGAAACCCATGCAGAATGGCGTTACATCAAAAAATAATCATGCATGTGCAACAACATCTTGTCCTTTAATCAATGTAGAAAACTGATGTCATTGGGTAATGTTTTGTTATCCTTGTGGAAATGTATTAAAGTTGACGTCATAAGGCATTGTGATGTTGGCGAGTCCTGAGTACTCAAGGAAGGTCTTGAATCAGGAATAGAATCCCTCTATTGAGCGATATCCTTCAAATGAAAAACCGACAATCAAACTGCAGTTTGAGTACTTCTCTGACAGAATGTCCGACAGTGCTACGGCGTGGTGTGAAGTAGATTTATGTGTTTGCTCTTCACACTCGGATTCCCCTCTCCACGTGGGTAAATTGTTAGATGGTCATTTGCAGAGTCCCCGTGGTGATAGAAAGTGTGATAAAGCCTTCTGGCTCGATAAACCATTTATTATTAGCTATGTTTGCATTGGATGGGGAGGTCACGCGGAAAGAGGTAGGGGATGGAGGAGGGTGTTGCTTGGACATTCGTGAATTGGAACTGTTCTACATCAGTCCGGAACTTCAATGTCCATCGTCCAGTGGCTAGGGAGAAAACTGACTGTGATAGCCTGGAATTTCTGTTCTCGATCGTATCGCCACTGGTGTCTATTACGGGTTATGTCCCTTCTATGTCCTTCCTATTGACCATTCAGATTCCACCATATAACTTGCGGCGCCCAGTCAAGACGATATGATTGATAATAAAAATATATGTGGTGATAAAACGGGTCTTACTTCGCATAAATGCATCAGATCACGTGAGCACCTTGATTAAAAACATGAAAAGATTTGGAACACATCTGTTGACGCCGAATTGGCGGTACACATGCTTTGAAGATCCTGCAATCGACCAAAATCTGTACGGCAATTTACGAACCGGATGTAAACTTCGTAACGCGATTTTGATAGCCAGCCAAAATACAACTCCATAATTCCAGCCTAGTTTGGTCAGTTAACTGCCTTGCCTCGGGAAGATGTCAAGCATGCTTCAATGAATGCGTTTCTGAAGACGGGGAGAGTGGAAGTTCGATGATTCGATTCCCGACCGCGTCATAGCAATAGGCGTTAATAGATGGTACATGTTGTTTCACTGTCTGGCACTTGATATTAAGGGGACTGGTCGGCTCGGAGTCACACTTCACCTCACCGGAAGTACCACTGAAGAAAAGCATCCATTCGCAAATTTCAACAAGCCCCCTTCTTACCAATCGATGGCAAAAGATGTAACCTACCAACAAGATCGCCCGGGAGTCAGGGTTTCTGGACTAATGGGGGTCCGCATTAATGGGGGTTCACTGTACCCACGTATTCAGCCCCTCGTTTGAATGATTATTGTTTTTTAACCCAATTCCTAAACACGTTACAAGATCCGCCAAAAGATTCACGACAGTGCATTGATATCAATTTAACTGAACATCGATCTGGGCAGTGAAGCATGCCATGTTTGGTAAATTCAGTGGAAATTCAATTAGTGTTGTGAACCTGTCCACCTTCCGTGTCCATGGAAGAGGCCAAGGAAATTCTATGAGAGTATTTGATCCAACTTGTGGAATACTGTTTACACCCACCAACGTGAATGTATGGTTTCCACATGCACGTTTAACTTAGCGTTCCTTATGCCGTGGTACTTGAGGGGGTGAGATTCGTGATGGAAGCCTTAGAATCAATCTGGCCGAGTGGTGTATTTTTGTGGAGGCGTGATCAATATTTTCCTTTCCTAATGGGGGTCTTCATGGTTATTTTTAGTAAAACCTTATGAAGATGTTATTCTTCTGAAAAGCTTTTTCCTTGGATGGAAAGTGTGTGCTACTCTGACCCTGCATTGAGTTTCAAATATTGATAACAATACGCTTTCGAAATGTCACGCTTGCATCCCAAGTACCAAGTTTTCCTATTGTTCTCGGTTCCTTAGGTTTGGTACCTCACAATCTGTTTATATAGGCATGAAATGTGAAACAGAGGGCGTTCTGTTTGCTGCTCATGATCAGGATCAGTCACTTCCAACTTCAAACCGTCAATGTGTGACTTTCGATCAAAATGTAGATTATGTAATGAATCTAATGAGACTGTCAAACACATTGTCAGTGGATGCCCAGCTTTGGCACAAACACAGTATCTTAAGCGACATGATGGCGTGGCTCGATCATTTTATTACCTTCTTCGCCATTCTTGTGGTTTTGACACAGAGGTCAATCCATGGAACGACCCAGAATATGTAGAGAGCGTCATGGAAAATGATAAATACAAAGTTATTTGGAATAAGCCCGTATACAGCCTCAGACGTATCCAGGCCAACAAAATCTGATCTTGTCCTTTTTGATAAATCCAATGAAATCATTTATATTATTGAATTATCTGTCCCTTTTGACACTAATGTGATTGACAAGATTCAGGAAAAACATGTCAAATATGCAGACCTCGCTTTCGAAAGGGCACGCTTGCATCCCAAGTACCAAATTGTCTGACTCCTCATTGTTCTCGGTGCCTAAGGGTTTGGTACCTCCCAATCTGTTGACTGACATTGGGAGAGTACCCGGGTTTGCTACCAGGAATACAGCCCCTCTGACAATCTGGGTAGGAAGGCTGCAGTGTTGGGGAGTCTTCACATTCTCCGAAAAGTTCTGGGTGGGTTTGACTAGGCAGCGCTTCCTGGGAGAAGTCCCATTCGCTGTCTGGGCTGCGTGTAGAGGGGGCAAGGACCGTGGGCTGATGATGAACCTAACCAGCCTGACTGTGCCAGGATCACCCAAACCCTCTTTGTTGCAATTATTATTTTAATCTGTAAATAATAATAATAAGAAATAATAATAATCATCATCACCATCTACTTGTAAAGCGCATAATCCATACGCAATGTTATCCCGAAGCTGTGCATTTTTATTATTACCCCGATCAATGGATCACTCAATTCTTCTTTCTCAGCTCCCTGGGGAGTATAGAACCCAAGCTACCTATGGGGCGCGAGAAATATAATTGACACTTAGCCATCTCTTCCCACTGGGTGCCCATTAACTGCTGTGTGAACATAGGCATATTTTGAACACTTAACTAAGAGACATCACATGTGCAACACGTGTTTGAATGTGGGGCAAGCTCGATTCCCTAGAGACCCATCCAGTAATTGTCCCGACGTTATAACTTGGCCTAATTTGTGACCTGTGTGCAGCACACTGCTCCCACGTGCCACCACGTCCCAAGTGTTCCCTCCATACGTCAAGGCACCGCTATGTGTTCGGCAGAGTAGCCTATCTTAGAAGTACAAGGATCCGCTGATCGGTGATTTGACACCGCTGTTGGTTGTGATGATGGCCCTTGACGTGTCAGTGATTGTTCCGGTATAACCATCCACCACCAGCATGACACTGGCTCCTCCCATATTTTACCCGTGAACAGTTACTGGGCAAAGGTATTTCCTACCCTTATCAACTAAGGGGGCAGTCGGATAGCCTAGTGGTTAAAGCGTTAGCTCGTCACGCCGAAGACCCGGGTTCGATTCCCGACATGGGTACAATGTGTGAAGCCCATTTCTGGTGTCCCCCGCCGTGATATTGCATGAATATTGCTAAAAGCGGCGTAAAATCCATACTCACTCACTCACTCATCAACTAATCTCTGGTTTGCCTTGTTCAGACTTGATTACATACAAATAAATTGTATTAGCAACAAGCCAAAACAATGAATGTTTTCATTTCATCACGAATATTCTGTGTCTTGTAGAACTTTGTATTATATTAAAGATAGCTCTTTTCAGTTATTGATATAGAAATGCGAAAAAACAAAAACTAGACTACATGTAATAGGTTGTTTTTTTCCTGATAATTTCTGTGTGTTGAATATATAAGTGATCTGGCAGTTTTGTATGTACATTGTTATATGCCTTTCAACTCCGATTACTTTCCATTCCTTAATTACAGAGCAACTTTCAAAATTGGACAGGAGGTTTTGATTCTGAAAAATCGTGATTTGCAGCATAAAAAAAGTACAAATGTCAGGAACGTATTTCTCCTTTCCTTATAAAACACAAATATGCATCCTGCAATTCATTTTCTAATGGAACCCAACTGAAAATGCATTTATTCCGGTCGCAGGCACACAAGCATAAATACCTCAAGTTGATATAAATCTAATGCTGAGAACTCTTGAAGACAGTACTCAATGCGCGACCGCTGTCTCTCTTCACACCTATCCGCTCACGTAATTTCCCCTGACGACCAATATAGCCCACTTCGGGGGTCTTTCAATCAAACCTATTGCTCTCCTGAGAGGGTATTGTAAAACCATGTCATTCAAAGTAGTTTTTTGTCTACCACTGTTTTATTCGAAGAATATATTATTTTAATTTTCGGCTTAACTTGTCAAAAGTCGCCAGCAGCTGGGGGGACGGTGTATATCTTACAGAAGGCCATGTTGCCATGATTACTGGTATGGTGGCCTGACTTTGGTTGATCCATTGCCCGTATATTATACGGCGTCGTCATGTCATAGTCTGATCTTTTCAGTGTTGAAAACGGCTTTCTAAGTAAAACTGTGATATAAAACTAATATACTTTTATATGTCCTTCGCGACAGTTTTGTTATATGATATATAGGCATTATTGGTTTTAGTCACACAATAGATCCAATATTGACGATGGGACTAAACCAGAGAAGCTCATCTCTGTATTCTACGTATTGTTTGTTATTTAACCCGCACTCAGCAATATTACAGCTATATGACGGCGGTCTGTAAATAATCGAGTCTGGACCAGACAGTCCAGTGATTGACATCATGAACATCGATCCACGCAATTGGGATACGATGACATGCATCAACCAAGTCAACGAGCCTGACCACCCGATCTCGTTAGTCTCCTCTTACGACAAACATGGTCGCCTTTTACAGCAAGCAATGGTTTCTGAAGACTACTCAAGCCCGGATCTTCACGGGTCATTTCTACGGACAGAAAACTCGTAAATATTTTATCTAGTAATAGCAGTACCAGTGAAGGGTGATAACAGAAATAATGCGCAGGTTATTTGTGTCCCCAAATTGATGCTTTACCCGGATGCGTCGTAATTCAGGGATGTACTTGATGGCTACAACAAGGACCTAAAGAGGGCAATTACAATATTTTCTCCAAAGGGATAATTTATGTCATCACGATAAAGGAAACAGCCCAAAATAGCAGTTACTTCTTGACTATGATTGGTGGAACTCGACACTGAAGTCGTTATTTTCGGCAGCCAAACGCATTTGTCTGTTGAGTGAAACTCTAAAAGGCATCGATAAACCTGGAGCTTATAACGTAGACCAGCTCATGCTGTGGTGCCATCGAGTGCCAGATGGTGGAATGGTCGCAAGTGTTGCATAATTCATCCGTTTACGTTGTATAAAATATGACCTCAATAACCCTTTATTCCAAATTATACGTCTTCTTGACACATCTTACATCACGTAAGGGAAAATCGTCGTAGGCGTAAACTATGATTCCCATATGAGTATGTACCTTAGTTTAACATTTATACATTTATTCAAGACCGAGAGTAATTTTTCTATTCCCCGAATGGACATTTTCAAAGAGAAAAAACCATAATCCATGAGCCAGCATTTTTGCAGATAAACGAAGGTGAATGGGATGTGGGTTGTTTAATTCTTTTGAACATTAAATAACGGAAATGGTTGGAACTGATGACAGAAACCCATTACTATCACTGTACATTTACCGTTACATGTGGGTGGTACATCTAACATACTTGAAACACCGAGGTGACAAGCACATCCTGTCAGTAGACTTGAAATACTAGCACTGTCTTTCAGAACTGCTTTGCGCAACGACGGGGGAATAAAAGACATGGACGTACATGCCATTCTTTTTGGTGAATCGAGGCATGTTTTTTTATGCCACGTGGCACCGATCTCACCACCAGAATGGAATTCTTCCCAAGCTGCTTTTATTATGGTGTTCTTTCACAGGCAATTATAATTGCTTGGTTTACTGAATTTTTTTACAAAAACAGCCGTGGGGTCATGTTAAAAAAACAAACTACGTCTGTGACAACATGTTGCTAGTGATGTATTGACCCTATTGTCGGTGGAGTTTCTTAGGAGAAGGTAGATTAAAAAAAGTCATAAACAAGTCGAAATGAACTTCCCTCACTATACAGACCAACTTTGACTTCTTTTTTTATCAATACAGAAAGAAGTTATTGGATTCGGTGTGAATGAAAAAGAACGGTTCTTTACATTGTAATTCTAGGCCATAGAGCGAGAGACAGACAGACGGACAGACACACAGAGAGACAGACAGACACAAACACACATCTGAATGCAATGAAATCACAATGAAATTTCACGTCATGTATGAATAACACGCGATGCACGTGCGCCCATAGGGGAACTGACAATCGCTAATACAACTGAAGTTTGCACACGCTAAAAATGCCTCCAAAACAGTATTTCGGTGAACGGACAGAATCGCGAATTGTGGAAACGATAGTAGATGTGTGTGTGTGTGTGTGTGTGTGTGTGTGTGTGTGTGTGTGTGTGTGTTGGTGTGTGGGAGAGAGAGAGAGAGGGGCGGGTGTGTGTGTGTGTGTGTGTGGGGGGGGGGGGGGGGTCGTCGTTATCCAAAGTTGCCCGAATCTTTGGCACACCAAAAAGTGTAATTCTTTGACTATGGGACAAATACCGTCAAACGGATGTGGTTGCAGTGAGGCCTTATATATCAGGCCTTATATTTGACACCAGGACGAGACATTACATTAATTGCAATACATAGAAGGTTCAAATTTAAATCTGCTCCTGTTTTCAATAGAGAATTCCGTACAATAACAGGAGGGAGAATTTCATCATCTGCCGTTGAAAACGCCGTCTGCAAGCAAGGCGGCCTCTGAAGGGTGGGTACCTTAATAGCTTACCGCAGGCGGCAAAGATTGGGGTGGGCAAGGCAACACCAGGGACTGGCTGTGCGTCAATGGCGTTATACTATGTTTACAGACGAATCAAGGTTTTGACTCCGATGGCAGTATACGTCTGGTGCTGACAAGCCTAGAGAAACATAAACGAGGCGAATCTACCACCATAACATATATACCTGTTTACATTTATATTAAATAATAGAGACACTTTTTGCAAGATCTATATGCCGCTTGAAATTGGATACTATTTGAAGCATATGTTTTCAATTATATTTTGTTGTGTTTACGATTCGTCCTTCACCAGTGGTGGATTTTACTGACAGCTGTCAATACTGCGAATGATAAAAAATATGACAGTATAGCTCCGTACTTGTCTGATGATGATTCATCCTTAGATTGTTCAACAACAAACACACAAACGAACAAACAAACAGAACTACGTGCTTCAGAAGCTCCGCTGCATTATGTTCCAAGTGCTGCAATCCAATCAGCGCTGACCAAATATAGAAAGCTCTTTCAATTAAACAACATTACGGAACAGGAACGGTACCAGCACTCAACTATAATTTTCGTCGTAACACTCCTAACAATTTGCAACACAATTACTGAGAAGGAACTCGATGCGGGAATCATGTTTTCGCGGGGTTCCCTAATTGAAATTTGCAACGTTTCTTGAACGTGTATTGGACATCACTCAGTCCAACGCCCGCGGTAATTGCTCTAGATTTGATTCAAACTAAAAATAACCGCTCAATCGTCTCATTATACCTCGATAACAGTTCCTGTACAAACGATAAACCATTTACCAACTGACATAAACTTGGCGATCGTGGATGTCAGTAAACATTACCGCTGAATAGCAATCTAACCTCCGAGTTAACAAGAAAAAAATGAAGTCAGGTCTCGTTTATTGCTGGTTGTACTGCTGCTTCCTGCAGCTTGTGAATGAACGTTGTTCAGACATTGAGTTGGATCGCTATTCATGACCATTCGCGTGGTCGTGGGTTTTTTGTGCGTGCATTGGTTGGCAAGAGAACCCTTCGTGATGCGAATCAGAAATTCAGCAAATGACGAATGTCTCTTCCAATTCGTGTTTGTAATGTTTGTGTGTGTTTTTCGCTGTTGGGAATGCTTTTTGGCTGACGTCTGTTTGGTAAACATCGTAACTGTTATGCATGATTATGCAAGGAGAGTTCAATGGCTTTTCAAGGAGTGCCATTTCTTCTCAGGCAAAACTTGAAAGTCTCTATATCCCGTCGTTATATTACAACAAATTTTAAAATCGGTGTGTAATAATTTTTCTGGCTTTCAATAGTGATGGTGAAATTATGGGATGATATGGTTTCTCAGATTCCTATGTTTGCTGAAAGAGTCTACTGAACTGGAGCGGGGGTCGGGGGGGGGGGGGGGGGGGGGGGAGGGGTCTTTCTAGTTCTGTGACTTGTTTGTACTAGATGTACTAGATGACAACGTGAAGTGAGGCTGAGATTTCGGATTTATTTTAGTTATATTATCCCAGTGGTTTAAGCGTTGGCACGTCACGACGACGCGGGTACCTTGTGTGTAGCCCAGTTCTGGTGTCCCAGTCGTGGTATTGCTAAAAGCGGCGAATACCACACTCACACACTATATTACGACTTGTCAGTTTAAAGTGAAACGAAGCCCAAAGTGACATAATTTGTTTACGGTTACGTCTTTGATTGAAACTATACGCACGTGTGTGATGTTCTCAGATCAGTACTATAGGATTCGAACACATGAATATGATGTTTGCACTGTTGAGAACAAGAGGTGGTTATCCGATGGTGATATATTTGATATGGGTATCATAGGCGATATTACACACATGAAAGATATCTTACAACAGGTGACGTACACACGGGGGTCGCAATTTTGTGGACTTCAAGTGAATATTTTCATTTGCCTATCGGTGTTCATGTATGTGGATTTCAAACCTGTTCGATGTCAAATCATTGCTGAAATGATGTGAGGATTGTTTCTTTTCATAACTTTAGATGTCTTACGACTCTTGTTCAAAAGTTGTTTGATAAAGGTTACAACATTCAAGTCCTAGACAATGTATGGTAGGCATGTGGAGGAAATGTCCAATTTGACGCATCCGTGACACAAAATGATGTCCGATGCAATTCCCTATCCGTGAACACCTATGTCATCACTATTTGATGTGGTCGCAATCGTACAATCAACTCTGTGTTGGGCAGAGATTTCGTATGGATATGGAAAGGGTTTGTCGCTTGTATTAACATGGATGTATTGTTTCTATTTCCAGCTTGGTCGTGTGGACTGCATGAGGATGTGCCTGCACAAATGTCTCTCCGACCCGTCCACGACCTGTCTCTCCGAGCTGTCCAGTCTCCTGTCTTATGCAATACAGTGTAGACAGGTACGTCTTGCAGCTTATTGGATTTTGCTTCCAGAGTAATACCTCCGTCTTCATTGTTTGTTTGGCACCTGATGAAACATGTCCGTTGTTTTGTATCCAGAGTATTGAAAAATCTCTAAATTAGGTATTTTACAGATGACTTGATTTCATTTTCGGTTGTAAGCGACCCACTATTTAATGTTTGAAACAAACTCAAATGTTCTAGAAATAAAGGAAAGAAAACACTAACTTATTCTAGAAAATATATAAAAAACCACCAAAATAACGTATTTTTCAAGAAAGGCGCCGCGATTCGCTGTGCAGAGTTGCGTCCCTTGGGCACGCCAGAAACATATGATTGTGGGTTGGAGTCCCGGTTCGACCCGAATATGTTTCTAGGTTTGTCCGCACCATACCCGTGCTCTCGTGGGTATCACCGAAGTGGTAAACGTTTAAGACCTGCATCACTTCGGGCTTTCCTCCCAAGCTGGCACGCCGCGATATAACTGCAATACTGTTAAATGCGGCGTTAAACCCAACTCACCCACTCACTCACTGACTCATTGCCTCACTCAGTACACGCACGAAGTCAACCACGAAATCACCCACTCACTCGCTCAATGTAAAATTAAGTTTTCCGTTCTTGAATACCCCAATGAACCCAAAAGAATACCCTATCTTGGCTGCCATACGTTCCCGGGGTTTTCTGACAAACCATTAGGAAAGGCACACCTATTCGCGAACACCTGGTTTTCATCACTGTTTGATAGTGATTCATAAACACATGCTCATGATGAAGTCGGAATCGTACAATCGACGCTGCTTTTGGCAGAGATTTCTGATGAATAAGGTAAGGGTTTTGTCGCTGTTATTTATCTGAGACAGGCATGACGTCAGTCTAGAATGGTATGACCTCATGATACAATTGATAATGTCATTGTTTTTGCTTTCACGGCAACACGCTTGATTTGTAGAATTCTGAGAAACGGAACTAATATAACGACAGATAGTGATCAAACCTAATATATAACTAATGCGGCATTCGTTTCGCCAAGCCGGATGGCACGTTTTTCAAATTTGGGATTGAGAAAGAGAAGTACTCATGCGCAGCTAATGACGTCACGAATTCCGGAATCCCTTTCCATTTAACAACGTTTTTAGATCAATCAGATTGCTGCACGCTCCAATTTATCATAAAAAATACAGATGTTATTGCTCAGAAAGCACACGCACAACAATGAGCATAGCTTCCCGGTCACGAAGATCAACTCAGGGGAGCGCACATCTCAGCGTACCGGCGCTTTCGCAGCTCATATCTAACTAGCGCTTGTCAAACGCAGTACCAGTCTGGGGGAGCTTAACTTGCTCTTGCAGACATGGTCGGACATCGAGATCAGTTTTTGCAGTTTTGTTGAGTGAGTGACTGACTTGGGTTTATTTGTTTGTCTGTTTGTTGTTTAACGCCGCTCTCAGCAATATTCCAGCTGTATGACGGCGGTCTGTAAATAATCGAGTCTGGACCAGACAATCCAGTGATTGATATTATGAGCATCAATCCATACAATGGGGATCGATGACATGCATCAACCGAGTCAGCGAGCCTGACCATCCGATCCCCTTAGTCGCCGCTTACGGCAAGCATAGTCGCCTTTTACGGCAAGCATGGGTTGCTGAAGACCTATTCTACCCCGGATCTTCACGCGTCCGACTTGGGTTTGAGTACCCGGCCACAATATTCCAGTATGAGTGAGTGAGATTTCTTAATTTCCGTTTTATCACAGCGTTTCTGTTCAATGTGGGGGGTCTAGGAATAACCGAATCATAAAGTTTTCAGGGGCTTTACAGATTGAAACCCACGAGCACGTTATGGTGCTACAAAACCAGGAACCGCATCAGAGAGAGAGAGAGAGAGAGAGAGAGAGAGAGAGAGAGAGTGAGAGAGTGTCGTCACTTTTTCAGTGCATTAACCTTGGACGCGACGTGAAACCGCATTTCACCTACCTGACCTGACCTCGAGGTGATAAGCAATGGGATCGAACGGTCAAGAAATGGTGGCTATTCTTAAATCCAAGATGGCCGCCAAAACGTAGGATAAATATGATGAGTTTATTGTACCTGAGCCTGAAGAAAGCACAACATAGGAGTAGAGTAGTAATAAGTCGCTTTTAGAAATATTCCAGCAATATCACAGCAGGGGACACTGGAAATGGTGATGACCTTATGACATTATTACACTGGCTGTGGTTTTACACCGCTTTTAACAATATGCAGCCATGTCACATCGCGGAGCTCCAGAAATGGGTTTCACACATTGTACCTCTGTGGGGAATAGAACCCAGGCCTTCGTTGTGACGAGAGAACAGTCTAAACACAGGTTACCCCACCCCTCCTATTTATAAAGTGTATCAACATATATTTATAACAAAAGTTAAACGATTATACGTAATTACCTGAGGTGGGCGAGTAATGTTTTACGCCGCTTTTGGCAATATTCCAACAATATCACGGCGGGCAAAACCTGAGGTAACACTACGGATATGTGCGCTCTGGCTTCTGACGTTACTGCCCTATAAAGTTGATGAACATCATGACTCTCATGTTACTTCTTTTTTTTTAACCAGGACGCAATGGCGGGTATACTTCTAGAGCATCTCTCAACTCTCACAGCTGGTTCTACGAAGCCCATGCCGTTGCGAGAAAAGCGGGGTAACCCGAGTCACGTGGCGGCGAAACGTGACGACATCACTAGCCTTCAGGTATGTTTTGTTTCAAGGTCAAGGACATTCAAATAATCACGCGACGTCGCACGGGCTTCATTTCGAGTCGCGAGGTCAAGGCTTGCGCATGAAGCCTATTTTCATTACACTTTTTGTCAGTTATCCGTTAATGTCAAGAATCTTAAAGTCCTATTGTCTAGAACGTTTTCGGGTAAGAAAGACTCTTAATGATATTGAAACTTTTTACTTTCTCCATAAATAATGAATGCTTCGCTTTTCATCAATCCTGATGTCAAACGAAATTGTTGGTTATAAAAGCTCTTTAGAAATCCCAAGGACGTATGAGGCTTAGTGCCAATGTATAGTTAATGTATATAATCGTGTGTTTGTTTGCTTGCTTGTTTAACGCCTCACTCAGCAATATTCCAGCTTTTTTGACGGCGGTCGGTGTATAATCGAGTCTTTACCAGACGATCCAGCGATTGATATCATGAGCATCGATCCACGCAGTTGGGATACGATGACATGCATCGACTAGGTCAGCGAGCCTGACCACCCGTCAAGCATAATCGCCTCTTAGGGCAAGCATGGGTTTCTGAAGAATGTAAATAATCTGAACTGGACGAGACACACCACTGTTAGATCCCAATCAATGCCATGGGGTCAGGACCAAAGTCATCATGGAGCACATTAGGACCACCCAGCCCCTGTATCATTCCCTAAGGAAGGAACCCCGACCAACTCTACCAATAATTCCGATCTCTATAATCCCGAGAGTGTGGTGAATAGTGTTCTACCATCCAACAACGCTTCACATGACGCTTCACATAACGCTTCACACGACGCTTCATATAACGCTTCACATGACGCTTCACATAATGCTTCAGATGACGCTTCTCATGACGCTTCACATAAAGCTTCAGATGACGCTTCACATGACGCTTCACATAAAGCTTCAGATGACGCTTCACATGACGCTTCAGATGACGCTTCACATGACGCTTCACATAATGCTTCAGATGACGCTTCACATGACGCTTAACATAACGCTTCAGATGAGGCTTCACATGACGCTTCACATAATGCTTCAGATGACGCTTCACATGACGCTTCAGATAATGCTTCAGATGACGCTTCACATGACGCTTAACATAACGCTTCAGATGAGGCATCACATGACGCTTCACATAATGCTTCAGATGACGCTTCAGATGACGCTTCTCATGACGCTTCACATAATGCTTCAGATGACGCTTCACATGACGCTTCACATAAAGCTTCAGATGACACTTCTCATGACGCTTCACATAACGCTTCAGATGACGCTTCTCATGACGCTTCACATAACGCTTCAGATCACGCTTCACATGACGCTTCACATAATGCTTTAGATGACGCTTCTCTTGACGCTTCACATAATGCTTCAGATGACGCTTCACATAATGCTTCAGATGACGCTTCACATGACGCTTCACATTACGCTTCAGATGACGCTTCTCATGACGCTTCACATAATGCTTCAGATGACGCTTCTCATGACGCTTCAGATAAAGCCTCACAAGACGCTCCACACGATGCTTCAAATAACGCTTCAGATGACGCTTCACATAACGCTTCTCATGACGCTTCACATAATGTGTCACATGATGCTTCACACGGCGCGTCGTTAACGCTTCAAACGACACTTCACACGATGCATCACAGAACGCTTCACATGACTCTTAACCTGAAACTTTACATATACACATAAGAAATGTCTACCCAGTAGTCTACTCAGTCTACCCACCAACCTTACACCGACTATTAATGGTGGCTTCAATACAGCCATGGCGCTGTGAAAGATTCATGACTTGAACACTGCTACATATTACACCCACTGAACCTCGATTCCCCCAATTCTTACAATCATGCGGTACTGACCAAGAGGGTCTTTACCGTCCCTGATCCCTCACAGTGTTAAAGGGGAGGAAATAGAAGATAATACAGTGATCATTGTCTGATATGCTGAAGACTTGCTTTTCAATACATAAATGTGTTTTCACGAAACGCTAACGACAGAATTTTAATTAAAAATATAACGTTAAAAGCTTTATTTTTAAAATGGACAACATTGCACAGTGAAATTATATTCTTTCATAAAAGAACAATTCGAATTAATTCAGTAATTCGTTTCAAGAACGATGTCTCTCTATATTTGAGTCAAATTTTCTGTCACGCGATCTTTCTACTTTGGCATGGAATCGATTACGGCCTCAATTTGGAACCCAGGTAAAAAGTAGTCATCTGACGCAGGCGCCATTATCCACGGCAGTGTACATTGTATTTTCTCTGCCTACTCAGAAAGCAATTTGCAGAGTGATAGCACTCATAACCAAAGAACTATGTCCCTGTAATTGGCAGGGTAAAATACAGAGGCACATGTGCGGCTTGAAGGTAATAATAACGGATGAGGTCGTTGACGACCCGCCATTAAAAATTCTGGGGTGGTGTCGGTTTGTTTGGGGATTGGGATTTCGGCTACAGACAGAAAATTGTTTCGGATACTACGACATATAGGATTTATATTTTTTGTTTTTTGTTTTGTTTTTGTTTTTACAAATTTAATATATGTGACAAAGCACTTTCCATATTCATAAGTACTATTCCGACTATATCGCGAGCATGTTTGCGAAAAGGTGAGCGTATCTGCCCAACCGGTGGCACCCGTCACAAACACATGCAAAGGCAAGTTAACTGTTTATCTGAAAAACAACACCACGGGAACATATGGCACATGTTCAAAGAGGGAATAGGATCGGACATCATTCTTGTCACTGATGCAGCAAATTTGGAAATGTCCTCCACATGTCTACCATTATACTTTTTGAATGTTGTAACCTTGATCAAACAACTTCTGAACAAGAGTCGTATGACGCACTTTGACATTTTGGAAGAAAGAGCCTGCTCGATTGTACCTCCAAAGATGAGAAATGTAAACACCAACACAGTGTTTTCTTGACATCCAGCATCTCCTCCAACTAAGAATATTTTGTGAAAACCCTGAGGACAAAACATGTTTTCAGAAGTTAAGTTTTCGAAAAGACTCCCATACAACACGACCAAATATCAAATGGTCTTCAGAAACAAACCAAGGCAATTTTGTTGCAGCTTTGGCTCGCCACACACAAGACCCGAGTTCGAGTCTCCTTATGGTCCCAATGCCTGAAACACTCTTGGTGTTACTCGTCCTAACACAGCTAAAAGCTAACTCACTCATCCGCACAAATGCCAACCTTCTGATTCGGAGCATCACGATACTCGAACGAGGGTCATCGTTTTTGAGTGTAATTATAGTGCTTGAATCCCTATTGCTTTAGGGCAGTTGGGTAGCCTAGTGGTTAAAGCGTTCGTCCGAAAACCGGGGTTCCAATCTTCACATGGGTACAGTGTGGAAAACAATACTCACTTATCCTTTCCTCTGATGTAAGGCGCCGCGTGCTACAAGGGTGCTTACCGGTCTTCCAGGATCCTATTTTCCCGGGTTCGAATCCAAGGTTCTCACAGCTTATGCTAAATGCATCATGATCATTCCTTTGTTAATTTGTGTGTTCGTTTTAGCACTCAAACAAGTCACCGAGTGTGATCGATCTATGAAACCGAGTTAATGGGAGCCACGTGGGACTGTGTTTCATTTATGTCACCGCATGTGTGACGCGAAAGCATCTGCAATGGCATAATGTCTGACCCCTTTGATCCAATACGATCTGCCATTTATTTGAGTCACATTAGTTTCCTCTGTCTGACCGTCCACGGTGAACTTCGGTTTGTGACTAGTTACTACACAGTCTCCTTGCCGCAAGAATAGCGCGCGCGTGTTTGGTTAGAACAGTATTTCAGTTATATCACGGCGTGTCTGCTTGATTAGGGAGGTAGCCCGAAGTGATTCAAATTCTTAACATTTATCATTTTGTGAAACCCACGAGAACAGTTACAGTGCTGACAACTGTGCTGGTAAACAAATAAACAACTAGGGCAAATCTAGGTCTGGGATTCGAACTCACGGTGACAGGATTCAGGCATACCTAAGGGACGCAACTCAGCACAGCGAATTACGACACGCCAGACGACTGGCCACAAATGTCCTCTAGTCCGTTAGGGCACCTATTTCCATCGTGAAGCATGTGTTTATGAACCAAATAGTGATGACACTACCACACCCCACCGGTGTCACCCGCCACAAACACATGCAAAGGCAAGCCAATTCTTCATCCGATAAAACATGGGGCCACACAAAACATGTGAAACTAGGGTATTACATCGCACATAATTGTTGTCAATGATGGTTCAAACATAGAACTGTCCTCCGCATGTCTACCATAAAGCTTTCCAGGGACCTTGAAGTTGTTTGATCAATAGTCGAATGACGCTCTTTGAAATCGTCAAAGCCATGCGTCTTTGCTCCATTGTTCATTGTTCATATTGACGGTGACACATGTTTTGTTTCATTCCAGAGGCTGGTGGAAATGGGATTTGACGTCACTTCCGCACCGATTGATCAAATTCGTCCAATCAATGTCGCGTACAGCCACGACAGTCAAACCAGCTTCCGGTATCTCCTTCTGTTACAGGTTCTGGAGACTGTGATGAAAGAGGCGATGTCATTGGAAGAATTAAAAGACAGGTAACCAATCCATTTTAGTATGTGTGGGCGATGGGGTAGCCGAGTGGTTTAAGCTAAAAATCTGTTCGATCCCCACATGGGTACAACGTGGAAATCCCATTTCTGACGTCCTTCGTTGTTGTATTGCTATGAACGGCGTAAAACAGTACTCACTCACTGTTATCAGTCGAGTAATTTAAACTATTTTCGTAACTCATCTGTGTTTATTACACAAACTGCACAAATATGGAAAATATGTAAACAGCCCAAAATATCAGTTTTTGAAATACCGCTTCCCTCAAAGAAAACAATGAAATATTATCTAAACGAAGAATTTACTAGCGATATTTTGTGTGCGCTGGACCATTTTCTAAAATAGCTTTGCTCAAAATTGTACTAATGGTTAGTTATAAAGAAGATGGTATAGAGAGTTGCGTGCACTGGAATAAGTGTAAAATAAACATTATCTTGAGATAAACATCAAGGATTTATAACAGCAAGTCAAGTATATTTTTTATCCGCGAGAGACATTCTTCCCTTTGGTGCCAACGTAATAACTTATGTTCAAAACCAGTGGCACCACAGTTTTGAAAAACTACAGCGTGTCTTAAATAACGTTTTAAAAAACTAAACTCATTAGTAAGTATCTTGTATATGTGAAATTGAATTCGCTGCCGTAATGCGACTCACAGATTGCCTTATGTTTTTTTCAAGTATGGTGATGAACAGAATAACCAGCTGTAAATGAAACCAGTTCAGAAATGAGCCATGCTATCTCTCTTGTTGAGTCTACCTTCTGATATCGTGTACCACCTGGGGGCATGGGGGCCCAGTAGGACACCGCAGTTTGCCAGGTTCTGTTCCCGAGGCATGCCGTGCCTATGGTTGAGGGTTCGAATCCAAGACTAACTATTATAACATGATAGATGTTGTCGTTGTTTATTGTGTAACACCGCACTCAGCAATATTCCAGATACAAAACGGAGGTCTGTAAATAATCGAATCTGGGCCTGACAATCCAGTGAGTGACGTCATGAGCATCGATCTACGCAATTGGGATACGATGACATGCATCAACCAAGTCAGCGAGGCTGACCACCCTATGCCGTTAGCCTCTTATGCCAAACATAGTTGTCTCTTTACGGCAAGCATGGGTTCGAATAACCAATGACATTTGTTCTCCGTGTAGGTCCGTTATAGCACTCATATTTCGTACCTGCGGGCCGTCGTGACGTAACTGTTTAAAGTGGCTCATAACCAACTTTAAATAACACCTAATCTCCAAACTTTCATCTTCCCAAGGCAAAAGAGTTATCTGACTATAAAATCCAGTTTCCACCCTTGCCGAACTAGCCTGGAATTATGTAGTTATATTTTAGCTGAAATAACGAGTCTACAAATAGTCCAATTAAAATCGCGTTACGAAATCGACATTCAGTTCTTAAACAACATGGCGACTGCCGTGCAGATTTCGGTCGATTGCAGGATTTGCAGATTATGTGTACCGTTAACTGGACGTCGACAGAGGTTTTCAAAGTCTTTAATGTGTTTTTGATGAAAGTGCTCAAGTAATTTGATTTACTTCGGGAGGTAAGACATATTTTATTCCAATAAATATCCTGATTATCGATCAAATCGTCTTGATTGGGCGCCGCGTTTTTGTTTGAAGGAGATGCAAGTTATATGAGAGTTGGAATCTGATTGGTCAATAGGAGGGACATAGAAGGGGCGTAGCTCGTAATGGTCACAGATAGCGCTACGATCGAACCTCGAAATATCAGCCTTGCTCAGCATTTGTGGAAACTGGACTAAGTCAGTTAACGCTCTTGCCCCGGGAATATGCCGAGCCATTATTGAGTGAGTTTGGTTTTATACCGCGTGCTTCGTCATACCAGCCGTCTGATGGCGAAGGACACCAAGAGAAGTCATCATACCATGTACCCATGTCGGGAATCGAACCCGGGTAAAGGAAATGCTTTAATCAGCAGGCTATCCTGCCGCCCCACTCCTCACCATTAATTACCTGCCAAGGATCACATGATGGTCTTTTTGCGAAACCGGCGGTAGCCTTCTGGTTAAAGGGTTTGCTCGTCACGCCAAAGTCCCGAATTCGATTCCCACATGGTTGCCCTGTGTGAAGCCCATGTCTCGTGTACCCTGCCATGATATTGCTGGAATATTGCTAAAAGCGGAATAAAACCCAACTTACTCGCTAACTCTCTGCCTGACAGTCTCTTCATCATCGCCACTGCAACAAACATCCCTAGTTAAACCATCATAAAGAAAGTTTATGCAACGCTTGCTATATCTGTCCACACTAATAATCGATGTTTTTAAATCCTACATCAATTTCCCAACGAAAAACTTTTTTTTTTCTTTTCAAGGTAATATACTCACGTTTAAATACAGTAAATGGAAATCGATTATCCAACGACATGTTTTGTGACTGTTTCTTGGCAATCGCTGCTTGACTACCCTTTAAGTTGTTTCTTTCCATCATGGGATGTTTGTCAGTATTAAGTCTCTGAGTGTGAGGGACCGCCTCCGTGGTCTGGTGGTAGAGCGTTCGCCCTGAGAACCCCAAAAATACTAGAATGTGTACTTTGCTAAGTAAGCGTAAATCCAAAAGTAACATTTGTTACATTTGACCACTTTCTAAATGGCATGTGTTTTCGTAGTTCCGAGTATTCTCTCGTTTTTCAAGTTTCCCTCCTTTTCACTATTAACACCAAAACACTAAAATTGAATATTCAAACTATTCATTTTCACCACTGCTGACAAACCATTCATGTTGGGCATATTTCCTAACAGACAAAAATATAGTATCAACTGCTGGTTCCAACTCTATGTTTTTGCTACCATGAAAATGAAAGTTCGATTAATATGTGAATTAATTACAACTTAAACACAAAAATATGTATTCTTAATCAACGTAATACCCAATATATAATTTATATATACACCACTGTCACATAAAAAACAAATTAAACTGCGGCGTCTCTGTCTGTCTGTCTCTCTCTCTCTCTCTAGTTTTCTCAGAGCCCATTCTCATAAACCGAAACCTAATTACTTATCAAGAGGCGCGAAACAATGACACATTGTATATTTTACAAAATTCTCCACGTATCTTTGACGCCAGGAACCCTGCTGTTGAAAGGACAAGTAAGGTTGTGTTACGTCCAGCGTCTACTGAAATGTGTTTTTCAGTTAAATATGGAAACGTCATTAATAGGAAATCGTGATTTGTGATTGCAGATATGGAGTTGCAGATGCTGAGAGGAGACGGGGGAGAGACTGGGTGAGTGTTTGTCTGCTTACATTAACACGTGAAATGTACAGGAACAGCCCTGTTATAGGGCCCACATTTTAGTTTTAGAGAGACAGACAGAATTCGTTTCGTTCCCTGCTTTTAGCCATACAGTTTTTGTACTTGAACCAAAGGCATATTTTTGTACCCCCACCCTGCCAAGAATTTCAAATACAGGGCTCCCTAATTAGGACAACAGTTCTTATCTCACCTTATATTAAACTATTAGCTTCTGATTGGCAATTAATTTCCATGTACCCGCTAATGTCGCCCCTACGAAACACATTCGAACACACCTTACACAACTTGCTTATCTCGCATAAGTATCGTTGAGCTGAAATGAACCGATGTTTATGCGATCGCATTCGGTAAAGGGAAGTAACTCGATTCGTTTGCGTTATCTACTAGCTGTCAAAATGGCTGAATCAAAAAAGCTTTGGACTTATGTTCCGGGTCTGTCTGAATATATGTCGGCGAGATAAATTTGTTGTCAACTGATCCCTTGGGGCATATATGGTATGATGTACCTTCTGTGTACTCTGACGGCTCGGGGTACATAGGCTAACATAAAGGGTACACCACACCATGTCGTCCTCAAGATCGGTTGACAACTTTATTGTGATAAGAATATTACATGTTCACGTTAACGAAATAAAATAACTGTAATGCCGATCTGTATAAACCATACTATTATATCAATAAATCAAAACGACTCAAAACCTTTTTTCTGTAAAGGATAATAAAGCCGGTAATACCAATCTCATTTCTCCCCCCCCCCCCCCTTGTCTGTACAGATAACGGCGAAAGTGCAGCTCCTTAAGAAGGCTCATAGCCAGTACCAGAAACTGCTGGCCCGAC
Source organism: Haliotis rufescens (assembly GCF_023055435.1). Classification (NCBI taxonomy): domain Eukaryota; kingdom Metazoa; phylum Mollusca; class Gastropoda; order Lepetellida; family Haliotidae; genus Haliotis; species Haliotis rufescens. The sequence goes on along the minus strand of NW_025963824.1, from coordinate 24,427,417 downwards.
ACACGACACTGGCCCGAAAATGTGCAGACATCGTAGAGGACATGATTGAAGACAAGGAAAACAGGTGAGACATGCTGAGGAAAACAGGTGAGATATACTGAGGAAAACAGGTGAGATTTACTGAGGAAAACTGTTGAGATATACTGAGGAAAACCAAGTGAGATATTCTGAGGAAAACAGGTGAGGTATACTGAAGAAAACAGGCGAGATATACTGAAGAAAACAAGTGGGATATACTGAGGAAAACAAGTGAGATATACTGAGGAAAACAGGTGAGATATACTTAGAAAAACAGGTGAGACATGCTGAGGAAAACAGGTGAGATTTACTAAGGAAAACAGGTGAGATATACTGAGGAAAACTGGTGAGATATACTGAGGAAACCAAGTGAGATATTCTGAGGAAAACAAGTAAGAAACAGCAAGGAATACAGGTAGACTATCGTATGCGGTGAGATATAGACGGAACATGTGTAATATAATCAGAACAACAGATAAGATATTGTAAAGAAAACAAGTGAGATAAAGCAAGAAAACAAGTGAGATAAAGCAAGGAATATAGATGAGATATAGTTAGGACAACATGTGAGGTATGACCAGAAAACGGATGAGATATATTGAGAAAGACATATGAGATGTATTGAGAAAGACATATGAGATGTATCGAGAAAGACATGTGAGATGTATCGAGAAAGACATATGAGATGTATCGAGAAAGACATATGAGATATAGTAAGTAAACAGGGAAGGTACAGCAAAGAAACATGCGAGATATACAATATACTACGGTTATAAAGAACTCAAAGGGACCACTAATTTTAGTTCGTTGTAACCGTAGTTATAAACATATAAACACCATACATACAGCAAATGGCTTGGACCAAAAAAACATCCGCAAGTTCGTTATAAGCGTGTTCGTTATAAACGTAGTTTACTCTATTAAGGACAACAGTTGAGTTTAGGTTAGGAACGCACACAGTAACACGGATCTCAGACGAATACCACCTTGTGGAAACCAAGGAGCGTATGATACGGCGGTGACAATAAGAAGGATTATTATTACGGCAACTGTGGTACACATATTCACGACTTACTGGATCCTGGCACAGGTAAGAGATGTAGTTTTTATTCCGCCCACCACGAGCCAACAGGCTCTGATATATATTTTACCTTATAAAACGAGTCGTTAAATCCAAATCACTCACTCAAAAACTCTGGACATGGAGAAAGCAATTTAATTCAGCTTATTTCACAAATATTTGTCACTAAAAGCTTAAAGCCAGTGCATCCATGTCGTTACAATGTGGCTTGGAGTATTTTTCTTTGATGTGACATGTATACAAATGTAGTAAGGACACTTCAATTCAGGAATATCACGAACCAAAGGAGGGTTAATACAGTGTGTTATCTCTTGCAGGGCCTGTGATGAAAAGTTGAAACAGCTCAGATCAATGTTGTCCTCAATGATGCACACTGGATCTGATAGCTTTGGCTTAAGCCGGGGAATTGACGACATTGCACACGCCCTTCAGTCAAGGGACATTACTCCTTTACGTAAAGGGGTGACTGATATTGAGAACGCCCGAGAATCAACCAGGTAACTTGTTATTTTGGTTTGGAACTTGAAAACTATTTCAGTGTTCTTTAACGCAGAAGATCAGAATCAGGATAATGTGATTTAGAGTCCGGATGTTTGCTTTGTTTTTCTTCTTGTTTTACGCCGCACTAAAAAATATTCACTCTATATCACGGCGAGATGTAAAAAATGAAACGTGGACCTGTCGAACCAGTGGTTGATATTATGAGCAACGTCGATCTGCCGCCATTTAAGTAAGAGCAATTAGTAAGTCAACCAAGTCATCTATTTTGACCACCCGATCTAATGTAATTAGATCTTAAAATAAGAGCGACAAAATCCTTCGACTTCTTCAAAACCAGTTCCCGCGGGTTAAAGGCCTTGAGAAAGTCAAGGACGTTTTTAATCAGGAAATATATATATATATTAATGGATGATATTATCTTTGTTTATTAAGACAGAACAGAAAATCTTTAATCCAATGCAAAATTATATGTACACATAAATGAAGTAAGACTGGATCAACAAAAACATACACAATGTTTTGTAACAATGTTCTTTGTGAAAAAATCCCATTTGTTTAACAGGTCTCTGTTGAAAGACGTTCACGAGTCATGGAACACTCCAGACTTTGACATGACACGCGAAGTGAAGAAAGCCCTTAGTCGCCCGACCCTTGAGACATCAACATCTAACCAAGGCGCAAAGACTTCAGTCAAAACATCGCGGCGTTTGAGGAACGGAGGACAAGTTCAAGTCAGATCTACTTGTCAAGACGGCGGTGTTGTTGCCGCGGCCGATGACGTACGTAGCAGGCATCCGGAGCGGAAGGGAACAACTTCTGGAGCAGTCATTACCGCGGGCAGTTTGTCACATGGAGCGACCAAACACACGATCACTGCCAGACTTGGACAGCGGCCAAAATCGATACGATGTGCTGATGATGGCCATACGAGTTTACCAAGATCTCTGAACAGAGACCAAACATCGTCCCATGATTATATATCTCTTGACAGAGATGCAGCACCGATAGATCACGTGACCGAACCACCATCAGATGGAACAAGACAGGCGCATGAACAGCTTCAACCTAAAATGTCACATGACTATGCTGTTATTGATAAAAATTCAATCGAAAGACAAAATTCTGCTATCGCTGAATGTAATGAAAACGAAAAAACGAAAATCGAAAAAAATGTAAGGTCTGTAATCGGCGAAGGAACCCCCGCGGCACGGAAGACTCCCCTCAGTGCTCAAAAATCCCCTGATTACGCGACAATCAGTTCCGATATCGGAGAAAGAATTGATCTTGAGACTGAAAACAGAGATTATGGACATAACGCTGACTTTTCAGATGGGGAGACAATGTCAACAATTTCTTCCCATAATTCCACACTGCAGTCAGCAGTAGCGCACCTGTCACGTGATTATCTCTCGGAAACAGGGGAGAGTTTTCGTTCAGCGTCATGTGTTATAAATGCACGTCAAGGAAACACAGATATCGGACAGTTTGACGTGTCTGATTTCTCCGCAGACAATTCTTCCGATTTTTTGTCCGTATCGTGTCCTACTCAAAAAAGTCAAAGTCAGATGTCATATTACAGTGAAGATGACGATGAAAATGTATGTTATAACTACGTCAGGCTTAACCTTGAAAACGAGGATCTCCCGGATGAGTTGCTACGCAATCATCGTCTCTTCCGCCATCTTGAAGATGTGCGACGTCTGAGCACAGAAAACAGTGACGTCATCGAAACTGTTGTCACGGCGTCTGGCGACAGAATAAGCTCGGATTCTTCTGATGAGAGCTCGAGTCGATTCATCAACGTTAGAGAGGAGGAAAGTGATAAATCGGTACAAGAACATCCAGTGAACGACAAGAAAAAACGAAAAGTCAAACTTTTCAATCATTGTGAATTAGTTTCCAAACGAGAGTTAACCCAGTCGGACTTTTTCGAGTGCTACGATCGATCAGCTGACGTCATTCATTCACAGCGTTGCCATGACGACCTTGATCTGCCGTGGGATCAACTACAGTTTTCTGTAAGCTTTTTCCCATCTTCTACATAATCATATTTCGAAAACTTCTAACTTGCGGATTTTCTTGGAAACTCGATACAGAAACTGTCTGAGTTACTTTAGCTGTGTTTCGCTCCAACACCACCTCCTAAATCAGCTATTATTCTTCTGATTTTACGCGGTTTATGCAAAAGCATCACCATATGTAATTATCTCCCATTCTTTGCTGATAGAAACCTCACAGTCTAAAAAAACGTTTTTTGTCCACCAATATCTGGTGAGGTTTTTCGAACCAGTATCTAAGATCTGAAAGCCATATGAATATCTGCAATGCATTTATGTTTTACATTTGCAACGATGCCAAGGAGTAGCCACACGTCAGTGTTATAAAAGTATGTAAGTTGCATACTCGTTAAGGTCTCCAGTTTCTGTAATATATCACGGAAAACACGATGAAACAATACCACTTCATGATTATACAATATCACTTCATGATTATACAATATCACTTCATGATTATACAATATCACTTCATGATTATACAATACCACTTCATGATTATACAATGTCGCTTCATGATTATACAATATCACTTCATGATTATACAATACCACTTCATGATTATACAATATCACTTCATGATTATACAATATCACTTCATGATTATACAATATCGCTTCATGATTATACAATATCACTTCATGATTATACAATACCACTTCATGATTATACAATGTCGCTTCATGATTGAAGAATATCGCTTCATAATTATACAATATCACTTCATGATTATACAATATCACTTCATGATTATACAATGACACTTCATGATCGAAGAATATCGCTTCATGATTATACAATATCACTTCATGATTATACAATGTCACTCATGAGTATACAACATCACTGCATGATTATACAATATCGCTTCATAATTATACAAGATCACTTCTTTATTATACAATGTCACTTCATGATTATACAATATCACTTCATGGTCGAACAATATCTCTATGGTTGAACAATATCACTTCACGATTATATAATTTCACTTCATGATTAAAGAATATCGCTTCATCACGATATCATATCGTTTCACGATTGAACAATATCACGTCATGAGTATCCAATATCACTTCGTGAGTATAAAATATCACTTCATGATTGAACAAATTCACTTTGTGATTACACAAGATTACTTCTTAATTATACAAAATCTCTGTATAATGGCTACAATGGCGGATATAAAACCCATTACAGGTATTGAATCGTTATCAACGATGACCGCGGTATTAAATCAAGGGCCACTTCGCTAAATTAAAACGGCTTTTCGGTACCTTCTCATTACTGAGTTTGCTGGCATCAAAGATAAAACCTAGTCAGCAATAATTCATGATCATCTTATTATTCCACTCTGTTTCGTCCAAGGGAGAGTTAAAGTAATAATTTTTCACTCTTTGAAAAAAATAATCCTTTGATTGATAGGCGTAATGATTATCAAATATTGACTATCTCGTTGTAAGCCTGTTGCTATCTGTTTCTTCATCACTGCCATTTAGGACATTGGGGAATTTGGAATCATTAGCTATAAATGTCGATAAAGTCATTAGAAACGACAGTAGTTTGTCATGAGCAGCTCGACGTGTTGTTTCATGCATTATCTGGCAGCACAGCGGATTAACAGCTACGATGCACTGTTGCCTTCATGCTTAAACAAATATAACGAACAGTAACAGTTGTAACATTAGAGTTGGAAGCTCCTAAACAGCGACACAGCGTCGGTGCATAACGTGGTTATACATTTTAATGATGCTTCGCAATTTAAACGATTACAAACACATACATCATAAAAGGAAATGTTGAAGCAAAATATGACAGACGACTCATGGTATTGGATGCGACGTCTTGATAATGTTCATATTTTGAGAATTGTTTTCAGTTCTATTAACATGTTAAAAGGTATTTGGTGTTTGTGTGAGGGTGTCTTCCTCTACCATGAATGCAAATCCATTGTTCCTTTTAGGAAGTAAATGACACTGAATATTTGACATATGTTGGTGAAGTAGGGAAATGCATTGAAACCTCGCTAATGCGGACCCCATTTAACCGGAATCCTCTCAATCTGGACAGGTATTGCCCGCAACGTCTACATATATACACCGCAACACTAGTTTGTAGGGATGACTCGATTATCCGAAATTTGTTAATACGAAATATTTCACAGCTAAAGCTACCTTCCGGATTAACGGGGTTTGCTGTATCAATACGATGCTAAAGTCAGCCATATATAAGACGATGTAACTCTTGTCTCGAACTATGGATAAGTTAACATTTTCCAAATTCGATTTCGAGTTCACGAGGTGTATCTATGTGGTTTTGTTGGATGATCATTTATAAAATGTTTACATACACAATGCATATTCACTTCCGCACTGAATAATGATTTACCGCTATGCATCCTCTCTTTCTTCCTCATAGGATACTGAAGATGAACCTGCTAAAGACAGACCATGGTGAGTTGTGATTGGGAGTCTATCATTATTGATATTAAGATAATATACTATTTCATTAATGTGTCACACGGCATATGTTATACTGGAATTATCACAATTATCAAAACAATATAATATACCGTACGGCCTATGAGACACAATATTAACTTGATGATACAATAAGAGCACTCAACGTGCTAAAATATCAATACATGTTAAAAATAGTAGTTAAGATATTTGCAGATACAAACATATCACAAACATATCACATCAACCTTATTAATTCAATTCAACTAGGAGTATTTATAGTCTAAGAACTGAGAGGGATGACATTTCCTCCGCTTAAACATAGTGTTCACGACATCGGCAAGGACTAACGATAACGCATCACGCTGCAATAAAAAGGCGAATTGATCAACTGGAGCCATGTCAACAAACACAGGCTTAATTAAAGAGGCTTGATGAAATAAATCCGATCTTATATCAGAACAGAATTTACAGGTAACTGAAAAATGAGCTTCATCGCCAACACTGCGGAGGCTACAGAATTTACAAATACGTTCAGAGAGAAGGGTTTTTGGGCGTGAAAAGCGTCCTGCTCTAGTTCCCAAGGGAGCGTACGACAACGGAGCTTGGCTAGAGAGAGCCCGTTCCAAATATAACGTACATAATATGAAATACAGAGGCTATCTTTAAACAACCGGAAAGTTCTCCGTTTATAACCAGATTGCCCAGATTTATATCATCTTTGTACAGTCACCGTGGTAGAACTGCCCACGTTGTAAGCACAATGGCTGAAATAGTCCTTGGTAGAACTACCAACGTTGTAAGCACACTGGCTGAAATAGTCCTTGGTAGAACTGCCCACGTTGTAAGCACAATGACTGAAATAGTCCTTGGTAGAACTGTCTACGTTGTAAGCACAGTGGCTGAAATAGTCCTTGGTAGAACTACCCACGTTGTAAGCACAATGACTGAAATAGTCCTTGGTAGAACTAACCACGTTGTAAGCACAAAGGCTGAAATAGTCCTTGGTAGAACTACCCACGTTGTAAGCACAATGGCTGAAATAGTCCTTGGTAGAACTGCCCACGTTGTACGCACACTGACTGAAATAGCTAGTAAGGTTTACCAACTTAGTGAGTTTCAGCGTCCACTCAGATACTTATATGTCAGTAGACTTTACCAAGCAGTAAATGTTTTACAAATTAGAGTAGTCGGTGGGCTATTGTAGACTATAACATTTATTCATTACTGGAGTAGTACATTTACTTTCCTTGTAGTAAGTTTTACAACACTTTAAGAAAGGCTCGTTTCTTGGTCATTCTTTGCTCGCTGTTGACAGCTGCTGAATACAATTTGCAAAAGAAATAAAAACAAATGACATAAACCATACAGAAGAAAGATAATATATCATAATTTTAGTGACATCTTAAGTTTATTTCATGGCCGCAATACAATAAAAAGTAATTAGCAAGAAATGGTTATACAACGGTGACGTATTTGATCAAGTAAATGTGTGTTTGGGACCTTAAGTTTACAGTGTTTCGGCGACTGTTTTCAGCCTGAGACGTCTTGATACCGTTTGTAATTGTTTGGTAAAATCCAATTTTCAAGTGCTTCTTTTGCCCGGTGCTGGAGGATCTGGTCACTCCCCAGGATCAAATCACTCGAAGGGGATTTCATCCAAGACTCAAATCACTCCCACAAGGATCACACCACTCCCCCTTTGCATGATGAAAACGCCCCCCTTATACTTTCTGCGCAATGGTTTGGCGATAAGCAGCGCCCTATCCTCATGAATTACTAAATATAAATTGAATTGAGTTGAACTGAACAAAGCCCTTTAAATTGTTCACTGTTTCAATACTTCATTTATGCATTTATTTAATCTTAGCTTGAAAACTCTATTAAAAATTATGCGCGATAAAATAAGCATTGAGCGATATTCAATAATAAAAGGTCATGAAGAACATTTCTGAAAAGAATGAACATTTTACATAAGCCTGTAGCTTGTTATCTAATCCATGAACTTTTAATTTTTCTACATGAAATGAATGTTAGTGTTGGAGATTAACAACTTGGTTAACAACACCGCTTTTAGCAATATTCCATCAATATCACGGCGGGGGACCCCAGAAAAATTGGCTTCACACATTGTACCCATGTCGGGAATCGAACCCCGGGTCTTCGGCGTGACTAGCGAACGCTTTAACCACTAGGCTACCCGACCGCCCCTTTTTTATCATGAGAGGACAATTCCCACTTAGCACAATCGCTGCCCGGTGTAACAGGATAAAGTCACTTCCCGTAAATTTCACAGTTCCAGGATCAGGTCACTCTAATGTCACCCCAGAGTGTGTCAGTTCCAGGATCAGGTCACTCTAGAGTGACATGTAAGGGAGGTGATTTCGTCCTGCCACACCGGCAGTTCTATTTGCCTTTTCCGACAAGCACTAGGGAAAGGGGATTTATCTTATAACGGGTCTCCACTGGGAAGTCATATTGCTGACAGTACTGCACCTTATGTTGGTCATGTCTGGTCAATTGATTTGTTTCTTTATGTCGTCAGTATCAATACCAGACACCACACGGAGAAAGACAACGCGTATATGGTCGGAATAATGATAAGTTCTGGCAAATATCGAGTTATCATCTCTCGGCTTATAAATCAATTTCAGGGAAATACGAGAAATAAAGAATTTCGCTTGTAAAGGAGTGGGTGTTTATCAGTATGTATTCCTATCTAGGCACTTAAAATTATGTATATAAATTAGATTAAAAATCGATTAGATAGATTTTCTGATCATATCCAACCCACGGTCCATACACTATTCGTAACCCTTGAAGAAAATAACTCAAGAGCAGTTTCTCCCACCTTATTTCGTGGGTGTTTGTGTAATTGGTGAACCCGATGCTGAAGCGGAAAGGGAATATTTAATCTTCCAAATAATAGACATGTCTGCCCACGTGTATTAAATATCAGAACATCAGATCAAGATAAATACCCGATTCATATCTGTTATAGCTGGTGTTGATCATATCTTTTTTCTAATCTGATCACATTCCTGACATTAATGTTGCATATTTAACGCTCGACTCAGACAAACTGCCGGGCACAAAATGTATAAAATGTCAAAATTGGATTTGACTAAAACATTACAAACGCTGTCAGACGTTACTTGGCTGAAAACAGTCGCAGAACTGCCAACGGAACTATGACCCCCCCCCCCCCCCCCCCACACACACACACACACACACACACACACACACACACACACACACACACACACACACACACACACACACACACACACACACACACACACACACACACACCAAATACTGTAAATCTTAAAATTATTCATATTGAGTCGCAAGTTTTCCACCATCGAATGACTATTTCTGGGTGTTTTTCATTTTTAGCCACCACCAAACGTGGATGTATACTTACTTTAGCCCCGTGAAGATCAAGGTTAGAATAGGTGTTCAGCAACCCATGCTTTGCGTAAAGGGCGACAGATGCTGTCGTAAAGGGCGACTAATGGGATCAGGTGGTCAAGCCCGCTAACTGGGTCCCGATTGTGTGGATCGATGCTCATGATATCAGTCACTGGATTGTCTGGTCCAGACTCGATTAACCGCGAACAGACCGCCGTCATATGGCTGGAATATTGCTGAGTGCAGCAAACAAACAAACAAACAAACAAACAAACAAAACTTGCCTAAGCCCGGAAGTTTATACATACAGCTGTAATACAAACTGTATCTGACTGATATTTAATGGGAAGGGAGGGCGTTGGGGTAGGCTTGTTGTTTAAAGCGTTCGCTTGTTACGCCGAAGACTCGGGTTCGATTCCCGACATGGGTACAATGTGTAAAGCCCATTTCTGGTGTCCTCCGACGTGATATTACTGGAATATTGCTAAAAGCGGCGTAAAACCATCCTCACTCACTCAGTAATGTGTAGGTAGATTTAAATAAGAGAGGTGAACTCCAGCGTCTGTGGTCTATTTTATAAACCTCAGGAGGTCCAAACTAGATCCGTTTAATGAATATACTGATCATGCGATGCGACATTGTTGCCATGCTACGTATTATAGAATGTAAAGGTTCCCAGTCGACTAAGGCACTGGAATTTACTGTGCAGCGTTGCATCCCGTAGGGTGCCAGAATCCTATGGCCGTGGGCACAACAATATAAAGGAAGGACAACAGGTATACACATTTGCCTAAATGTACGTCTAAATTGACATACCTGTACGGAAATGTGTATGTAAATTTATATAACTTCACGCCAATGTCTGTCTGTTTGTATACACGTTAACGTAAGTTAATGTACACGTTTACATACCATTACGTAAATATTTGTCCAAATGTATACACTTTTTTTGCGAATAAATGTGCACATTTACACACCCTTATGTAAATATAGGTCTAAATGTATACACTTTAACGTAAATTAGTGTGCGCATTTACACAACTTTTCGTAAATATTTGTCTGAATGTATACACTTTTACGTAAGTTAATGTGCAAATTTACATACGTTTACGTAAATATTTGTCTACACTTTTACGTAAATTAATGTGCACCTTTACAAACCTTTATGTAAATATTTGTCTACGTGTATACATTTTTACGTAAAATAATGTACGCATTTACACACATGTATGTAAATTTATGTGTACATTTATAAGAAAGTAAGTTTAAACATTTGGTGTTTTATTCCAGTGTCTGGAATCTTTCGAAAATAAAAGAGACAAATTCATTTCCATAATCATCAGATATCTCTGCTAAAAGCAAAGTCCATTATAGGATTCCAACTGTGTCGTAAGCGTATATGATTCACAGTCAATTAATGATGATACCATATGATCGCGTAAAGGTGAGTGTATTCTGCCTAACCGGTGTCACCCGTCACAAACACATGCAAAGGCAACTCAAATGTTCACACGAAAAAACACCACGGGGCATATTTCGTAATAACGTAGGTTTTATCGAACTTATTAAAATAATTAATTGTTGTGACTTTGCCTTTTAAGATCCATCTTAACAAAATTTCACAACAGATACAGAAGTATAGCTTTCGTACCGCATTGGAGAAGCCGGAAAACGTACGCCTATTATAATTAGCTATTCACCGATATTTGGCAATAATGCGAAACTACAAATACCTCGTCCTGTTCTCTAAGCTACGTCAACATTTTATTGTGGTCTTATGATCGTATTAGAAATTATACTCCATTATTTTTACATCTAAACTTAGTTTTACTATTCCCATCTACTGCACTCCAACAATTCTTAAATATACCCTGGCATACAATCACTGTGGTAAACAACTTGTTGTGATCAATTTTTAAATGTCAAAATTAAAGTCATCAGCTTCCTCTGATGTAGAAGTTCATAGGTTTTACATTTTTACACATAAGCTTTGTATGGGTTGGTGGATAAGGTCATATGTTTACTCAAATGTCCCCTCTCCAGAAAGATGTAAATTTTTAAAACATTTTATCTTCCATCCAGCTTGTTAAGGTGTATCAGAATAATCCAAGGCCAGGTATTGCGAAAGCCTGCCAAAGCCTACACAGTTCAATATGCTAGAAATAGCCTGCGTGGGGAGATAAGGACGGCAATCGCTGTCAATACTAATACAGCACGGTGCTGAAGATGCTCTGAGTACTAATCACGACATCGATATTCAGTCTAAACATGGATTGGCTTTCTTGGAGTAGATTGGCTGGTTGTTGATAGTTAGAAAACTTGCAACTTGATGTGTTGACTGGTGTTGAAGTATGTGGGACGTTGGGGCATGCATCGTATATTTCTCTGTAGCTTGTCAGCCATAATCATTTTTTTATTGTTCATCTGAAGAAAGATCGGAATGTGCGCGACACAGAATGTAATTTGTTTTAAACAGTCTTACCGACATGGACAGCAGAGCTTTTTGTCTGAGACATTGTTGCTTTTACAATTATTCTATTGTCAGATAAAACGGTAATACAAAAGGTATTAATTTCTTATATCAGTTATTAATTTGATGTTTAAATCACGCGGATCAATGGAGTGTTCTTCATTTTAACAAGCCATAAGGATTTCTCCTGAGATATTTGCCTCTAATATACATCTGTAGAAAGTTAAAAAACCGTTACTGATATATTGTCACGTAAAAAGGCAGTCTCATAACAGTTTGTATCCGGCATTAATAAACTGACGAAGCACATTTGTTTTTCTTTAAAAGGAGACAATCTCATCTTGAAATACAGACTCCAAAATCTACATGATCTAATGACGTTTTGTAACTTCCATGGCAATACATATTTGACTCCTGTTACTGTTCAATGCCAATAACTATTTGACTACTCTAACTGCTCCATGCCAATAGCTATTTGACTACTGTAACTGTTCCATGGCAATAGCTATTTGACAACTGTAACTGCTCCATGGCAATAGCTATTTGACAACTGTAACTGCTCCATGCCAATAGCTATTTGACTACTGTAACTGTTGCATGCAATAGTTATTTGACTACTGTAACTGTTCCATGCCAATAGCTATTTGACTACTCTAACTGTTTCATGCCAAATGCTATTTGACTACTGTAACTGTCCCATGGCAATAGCTATTTGACTATTGTAACTGCCCTATACCAATAGCTATTTGACTACTCTTACTGTTCAATGCCAATAGCTATTTGACTACTCTAACTGTCCCGTGTCAATAGCTATTTGACTACTGTAACTGTCCTTTGGCAATAATTGTTTGACTACTGTAACTGTTCCATGCCAATAGCTATTTGACTATTGTAACTGCTCCATTCCAAAAGCTATTTGACTTCTGTAACTGTCCCATGGCAATAACTATTTGACTACGGTAACTGTCCCATGGCAATAGCTATGTGACTCCTGTAACTGTCCCATGCCAAATTATATTTGACTACTGTAACTGTCCCATGGCAATAGCTATTTGACTATTGTAACTGTCACATGCCAATAGCTATTTGACTACTGTAAATGTACTTTGGCAATAACTATTTGACTACTCAAACTGTTCCATGTCAATAGCTATTTGACTACGGTAACTGTCCCATGGCAATAGCTATTTGACTACGGTAACTGTTCCCTGGCAATAGCTATGTGACTACTGTAACTGCTCCATTCCAATAGTTATTTGACTTCTGTAACTGTCCCATGGCAATAGCTATGTGACTACTGTAACTGTCCCATGGCAATAGCTATTTGACTATTGTAACTGTCCCATGCCATAAGCTATATGACTACTGTAAATGTCCTTTGGCAATAACTATTTGACTACTCAAACTGCTCCATGCCAATAGCTATTTGACTACGGTAACTGTCCCATGGCAATAGCTATTTGACTACTCTAACTGTCCCATGTCAATTGCTATTTGACTACTGTAACCGTCCTTTGGCAATAACTGTTTGACTACTGTAACTGCTCCATTCCAATAGCTATTTGACTTCTGTAACTGTCCCATGGCAATAGCTATGTGACTACTGTAACTGTCCCATGGCAATAGCTATTTGACTACTGTAAATGTCCTTTGGCAATAACTATTTGACTACTCAAACTGTTCCATGTCAATAGCTATTTGACTACGGTAACTGTCCCATGGCAATAGCTATTTGACTACGGTAACTGTTCCCTGGCAATAGCTATGTGACTACTGTAACTGCTCCATTCCAATAGCTATTTGACTTCTGTAACTGTCCCATGGCAATAGCTATGTGACTACTGTAACTGTCCCATGGCAATAGCTATTTGACTATTGTAACTGTCCCATGCCATAAGCTATATGACTACTGTAAATGTCCTTTGGCAATAACTATTTGACTACTCAAACTGTTCCATGCCAATAGCTATTTGACTACGGTAACTGTCCCATGGCAATAGCTATTTGACTATTGTAACTGCCCAAAACCAATAGCTATTTGACTACTCTAACTGTTCAATGCCAATAGCTATTTGACTACTCTAACTGTCCCATGTCAATAGCTATTTGACTTCTGTAACTGTCCCATGGCAATAGCTATGTGACTACTGTAACTGTCCCATGGCAATAGCTATTTGACTACTGTAAATGTCCTTTGGCAATAACTATTTGACTACTCAAACTGTTCCATGTCAATAGCTATTTGACTACGGTAACCGTCCCATGGCAATAGCTATTTGACTACGGTAACTGTTCCCTGGCAATAGCTATGTGACTACTGTAACTGCTCCATTCCAATAGCTATTTGACTTCTGTAACTGTCCCATGGCAATAGCTATGTGACTACTGTAACTGTCCCATGGCAATAGCTATTTGACTATTGTAACTGTCCCATGCCATAAGCTATATGACTACTGTAAATGTCCTTTGGCAATAACTATTTGACTACTCAAACTGTTCCATGCCAATAGCTATTTGACTACGATAACTGTCCCATGGCAATAGCTATTTGACTATTGTAACTGCCCAAAACCAATAGCTATTTGACTACTCTAACTGTTCAATGCCAATAGCTATTTGACTACTCTAACTGTCCCATGTCAATAGCTATTTGACTACTGTAACCGTCCTTTGGCAATAACTGTTTGACTACTGTAACTGCTCCATTCCAATAGCTATTTGACTTCTGTAACTGTCCCATGGCAATAGCTATGTGACTACTGTAACTGTCCCATGGCAATAGCTATTTGACCATGTAACTGTCCCATACCAATAGCTATTTGACTACTGTAACTGTCCTTTGGCAATTACTATTTGACTACGGTAAGTGTCCCACGGCAATAGCTATTTGACTACGGTAACTGTTCCCTGGCAATAGCTATGTGACTACAGTAACTGTTCCATGGCATTTTGCTTCTGTAATTTCCCCTTTCAATTGCCCTTTCTGCTTCTTTACAACGCAAGAAATGGCTCAGTTCTTACGACCTGCAAGAATATGGATGTACGAAAGATTGTGCTGCATGATTTCCAAGTGTACATAACCTTGTTGACATGGAGACATCACTCTGTCTATCGATGGCTTCTTGAAAGTATGAACGCGATCATTTGTTACAGTAATGTCATCAATAACTTTCGTTCCTCATATTCCTTTCAGCAGAAGAGGACATTATACACTGTATCGTAGGATCTATCCTTCGTTAATGGCATACGCAGTCGATTTATAAAACTCAAAATGGAAAGGATATGGTCGTCCACTTGAATTGAATTATGTTATGTATTCAATAATAGCTCTATATTGAGCTCAAGATGAAAAAGGTCATCGTGAAATTGCCTGATAAAGGGGATAACGTTTCATTTAATGCATTTAAGCCCCATTTAAAACATAGGGTATACGGATTTTCAGGTAATTGATTTTTTGACGGATATATACCATCGATGTTTTATGAGGAGCACGTAGAAATAAAGTCTGAGGTGAATAAGTAATTCATTGGATTTTTTTTCTTGACGACGTTACATACTGAGAGCAAAAATTCCGAGAACAAACATAAAGAATTCGTTTCACATTTCATCCTATATGAACCACTCAGGTGAGTCTAGAACAGCCGAACCGGTGATTGATAGCATGAGCAATGTCAACCTTGTGCAGTGACAGGCAATCAAGTCGGTTTTGTCTCAACACAGACCGATCCCCATGTTAGTGGGATCTGTGCATGCGTGCGTGCGTGCGTGCGTGCGTGCGTGCGTGCGTGCTAGGAGCCGTACTATTTCAGTGCTTTTCACAACACAGTTTATGCATGACATCGGGCACATCAAACGTGTTTATTTGCAGCCATTACCCCTTTACTTTTGTTGCTATCGATTACACGGATTCAAAATTTATCTAACAACGCAGTTTTTCATCTTCGATTCCAAATATCAATATATTTTATTACAAACTGAAAGAATAGTGTACGAAATCAAGTACGATTTTTTAATAATATTATAGTATTCACATTTCAAGTTTATGTAAAAACAAAATCTTTGCTTATAGATAATACATTGGCCGTAGGCTATAACTTTGAAGAATACGATCATATACAGGAATACTTTGCACTTCGATGATGGCTACGGACCAGTATAGATGGTATTGAATACTTCTAATGTCCTCTGCCGTCAAGCTCTGGGATATTATTACAGACCGGATTATTTAGATACTTCAAAGCCCTGTGGAGGAGTGCACTGCACGTCATTGGTAATACCTGCGTAGGAGCGTGGATATGTCGACGTGCTATGAAGCGTTCTTGTGGGCTGGAAATACCAATGTGGCAAAACATTCAACTATAAATATGCAGCCACGTCGACATTTATAGGATACTTGAATTCTTTTCAAAATGCAATTTTAGACTGATTTCATCCGAATTATCGGTTACTGCGTATTACAACTTTAGTGAAAAGTTTAAAATATTCTGGAAATGAAGTCATAGATATGAGAGTGTAAAATCTGTTCAAATAAAAATGATTGATTTCAAACTTGGAGGCGCAAATGTCGTTTGACTGACATGTTTATGCACGGTGGCTAAAGTACAATGTAACTGTCATAAACTCACTTTTGTTCAGGTATCTATGCGTTTTATATTTATGATGCGCAAGGTCATAGAAGGGTTTAACTGAATATTAATTGAGACTCTACACGTTTCAAAATGAAGGACATTTCCTTATGGTTATGAGTGTAACAGTAATTAATACAAATCCTATGTAATTTCAATTATATCATTGTTGTCATTCGTCAATATAGTCAGCACAAATCCAAATACAATTACGCTGATTCTACCGCTGTGACCTTGTAGGGTGAGGTGAAATGGGGTTTGAGGTCGCGTTGAAGGTTATTGCACTTGTATAGCGAGTGCATGTGTGTGTGTGTGTGTGTGTGTGGGCATGTGTGTGCGTGTGTGTGTGTGTGTGTGTGTGTGTGTGTGTGTGTGTGTGTGTGTGTGTGTGTGTGTGTGTGTGTGTGTGTGTGTGTGTGTGTGTGTGTGTGTGTGTGTGTGTGAGTGGTTGCTTGTTTTTAGTCGTACTTTTGTCGACTTCAAGGGGCTAAAACAAGGACTGGTCGGCCCGGAGTCAGTACACTGTGTCTGAGAGGGGAATCCATGTAAAACCGCGGTAAAGTGTGTATGTGTGTGTGTGTGTGTGTGTGTGTGTGTGTGTGTGTGTGTGTGTGTGTGTGTGTGTGTGAGTGAGTGGTTGCTTGTTTTTAGTCGTACTTTTGTCGTGTTTTTTGGTTGCCCTGTTATAAAGGGAATAAAACAAGGACTGGTCGGCTCGGAGTCAGT
The DNA here is from genome assembly GCF_023055435.1 of Haliotis rufescens. Lineage (NCBI taxonomy): Eukaryota > Metazoa > Mollusca > Gastropoda > Lepetellida > Haliotidae > Haliotis > Haliotis rufescens. The sequence goes on along the minus strand of NW_025963824.1, from coordinate 24,410,069 downwards.
ACACTGTGTCTGAGAGGGGAATCCATGTATAACTGTGGTAGCGTGTGTATGTGTGTGTCTCCCTTTCTGTGGATGCTTGTTCTAGTCACTGACTCCACACAACCAGTCTACCTTATAGGTAATATAATATATCATGTCATATATCCACTGAACCGAATTACCAGAATGTTGGTTGCAATAAAAGTAACGTGTGTCTCATGTTTGAGTTGTACCAGTCCCCCCTCGAATACAATAGACTACATGCATTCCTAAGGGTTAAGGTCACCAGTAATACACGGGAGTCGGTGACAAGAGGTTGCTTTCATCATTAATCCGAACGTAAAGTTCCAGAAATAATTAAGCCCAAATGATAGAATTGCACGATAAGATCTTCTATTTTGTCGAGGTGACTTGAATAATACATTAAAGTGTTCGTTAAATATTTATTTCGTTCATATTTCAGGTACGAAGTCTCAGAAGATGAAGAAAGTCTTGCGCATGCGTGGTCAAGTGACAGCGAGGCTTCGACGTTGTGTGATAGCTCGTCTGACTGTTGCTGATTCTTCGCTCCGTGATGTAGAACTGCGTCCAAAATATACCAGTGTAATGTTCCCATTATGACATGGACGCTACAATAATAAAATGCCTTTGTTGAGTGTATATTCTACAATAAAATACTCATATTAACTGAAGTTATCATCATTTGTAAGGTGGTGAGGTAGCCTTGTAGTTAAAGTGTTCGCTCTTCACGCCGAAAGCCCGGGTTCAATTCCCCTTATGGGTACCAAATGTGAAGCCTATGTCTGGTATCCACCTACGCTGGAATATTGCGAAAACGTCGTAAAACAATATGCTCACTCACTCATCACTCTTAAACTCCTCTTTGTTGAGATCACATTGAAACCACTTAAGTTGAACGTCGATAATACAATGATATCACGGTGACATACATTTGTACGTCTGTACATTGAGTGAGTTGTGCTGTATACCTCTTTGGAAAAGTATTTCAGCTGTGGTAGGAGACCCCTAAGTGATGCATGTCCTAGATGTTCCCTATCTGTTCGCCCCGATTATGTTTCCCCAGTGCTGCAGCCTTCTGCATTACCCAGATTGCCAGAAGGGCTGTATTCCTGGGAGCAAACCCGGGTACTTTCCCAATGTCAGTCAACAGATTTGAGGGGTACAAAACCTAAGGCACCAAGAACAATCGGGAGTCAGACAACTCGGTACTTTAGATGCAAGCGTGACATTTCGAAAGCGAGGTCCACATATTTGCCATGTTTCATTGGATTTATCAAAACGAAAAAGATCAGGTTTGTTGGCCTGGCTAGGTCTGAGGCTGAACACGGGTCTATTCCAAAGAATTTGATATGTATCATTTTCCATGACGCCCTCTACATATTCTGGGTCGTACCATGCGATGGACCTCTGTGTCAAAACCAGGAGCATGGCGAAGACGGTAATAAAAGGATCGAGCTACGCCATCATGTCCCTTAAGATACTGGGTTTGTGCCAAAGCTGGACATCCACTGACAATGTCCTGGACTGCCTCTCCCTGAAAAAACTGAGTCTGGGCTGTTTTGATATATCACTTCGCTTGGTTGACACTCATAGCTGTACCGTTCAGCAGTGCAGAACCATCAACAAAGTCAACATTGACATTGAAGTTACATCCCACATTCATGGCTCGTTTGAGAAAACTGTGGAATGCCTTGTTTTCATCATGGGTTGTTGAAATGCTTCACAAGAGGATCATAAGACAAATAAATGTGTGCAAAAGTGCCCAAAACAATTCCTTCATGAAGAACATCCACGTTAATAAAACCACGGCCTTCTATTATATAATTGGTAAATATTAGCAATTAAGGGAAGAGCAAGGTTGGTAAGATCTATTGTCTGACATGATTCTTCGTGTCAGTTTGCCAGTACCATGAATTTCTTGCTTCGTCCAATCAACAACACCCAAAGAATACGAAAGGACGGGTACAGCATAAGTAATTGTGGATTTACCTTTATAGCACTGATCATGAATTCTAGATTTTCGTACGTCTACATTTGTAGTCTGCCCGACGTTTTTCCTTGATATGGGCATTCTGGAGTTTGTCCCTAATCTGCATCCCTAATTACGCACAGACCTGACCTTTCACGAGATGGTCCCTTTGCAAAAAGTTCAAGGTCATCTAGGTAAAGGAGGTGAGTAAGAGGTGTAGGGGATCTGTGCTGAGGAGGTCCCGGATGATAACCTCCCTCTTTGCTAAGCAAAAACCGTCAAGGATTTAGTGACAAACAGAAATGCAAAGAACTAAAGGAATATTCCTCTTCTGATAGAAATGAGTTCCGAAGTCACCACCTGCCACTGCGAATACATCTCAAGTTGAGTTGACCAGCAATTCATTAAAGACTCCAGTAAAACAAGTAGTCGCACGGGAAGGTCAAAACAGTCATTCAAATGACTTCAAAATCCATTCGTGAGGTACAGACGCATAAACTTTTCTGTAGTCTTTCAACACATTGAGAGCTTACGGTGGTAAGTTTTAGCCTCTTCAAGGATCATTTTCTGAACTAACAATTGATCCTTACAACCCAAGCATCCCTTTCTGGCTCCTTTCTGCTCAATGTAAATAATGTCAATTAATTTGATGACACACACACCCTTCAAATATTGTATACTATGTATTCAAGTTATTATTATTTGTCTATGCATATTTATGATACATATTCATATTATTGGGACAAACCGAGAATCATAATAAAAGTGAATGTTGATGTGGGAGGAACTCCTGCAGGCCTTAGACGTTTACCTTCCACATGCATTTTACTGATGTGATTGTGACGCAGTTTCCTAATTGTATGATACACCTCAATAGATTAATGTGACGTCATATCGCTTCAGACATTGGGGATTGTTAAACGCACACGTGCGGTTGTGAGAATGAAATAATCGTTCTCTCCTTTCCCCCGACCACAGTTACTACGTTTAAGTAATTATGCCTTAATCAAAACTGGTCATCGTTTTATATTAGAGAAAAAAGTTAATTCTCTAAGTTTTGAGACGCACACCATCACCCCAAATGATTCGCCCTGATTATGTTTATGGGTTTCTGTGAACTGCACGACTTCGGACGTTCCTCCCACTTCAACCACCTCTATGGGGTTGTGGATAGAGCGTCTGCCCGGGGACCTGAAGGTCGGTGGTTTGATTCTCTGGCAGTGGTATACCATCTTCCCGAGGCAAGAGAGTAAACTGACTTTAAAAGTCCAGTTTTCACCCTTGCCGAACCAGGCTGGAATTCCTGGCCTCGATTGTAGCACCACAAGTGACTGTTACGAGTTATGTCCCTTCTATGCCTCTCCTATGGACCAATCAGATTCCACCTCTCGTTTCACTTGCATTTGTTTCAAAGAAAATGGCGGCGCCAAGACAAGGCGATATGATCGACAATCAGGATCTATATTGTGATAAAACGGGTCATACATCGCGAAGTGTTTCAAATCACGTGAGCATCTTGATTAAAAACTTGCAAAGATTTGGAAAATATCTGTTGACAACGAGTTGGCGGTGCCCATGTATTGCAAATCCTGCAATCGACCGAACTCTGCATGACAGTTTACGAACCAGATTTCGATTTCGGTTCGCGATTTTGATTGGACTATGCATAGACTCGTTAGTCCAGCCAAAATCTAACTCCATAATACAGCCTAGTTCGGCAAGGATGAAAACTGGACTTTTATGGACGCTATATAGGAGCAGGGGCCGTCGGGTAGCCTAGTGGTTAAAGCGGTCGCTCGTCACGCTGAAGACCCGGGTTCGATTTACTTGGGATATTGCTAGAATATTGCTAAAAGCAGCGTAAAACCATACTCACTCATTCACTATATGAGAGCAATAACGTTGAACGCGACGTTAAACCCCATTTTACCTCACCTGACCCAGGCTTTAATAAGACTGCATGTTTTTGGTGACCTAGTAACGTTGCTGTAATCTGTAGATGGTTCTCACGTGGACATTAAAGCATTGGCAACCTTTCGTCCAGCCTGACCAGCAGTCGTCCTGCAACCTGGCTTCCCTGATGCTTCATTAGTCTTTGGCAAGGCGCTAGTGTCGACACAAGAATGTTGGATCCACGTATTAGGGTGCTCTTTATCAAAAATGGCACAAGGAAACGCAAGTGAATTTTGATTTCCATGGAAAGCGTTCGGGATTTTGTACATGTACCATGGACGTTTGTTAAGTTGCGTGTTGGAGACCCATTATACCCATCACTATTTGCATGTCAAAAACGAGATTTCGCCTAAAAATGCATTGTTTTCATGAAGTGACGTTTCTTTTGCGTTTCAGTATATGAGGAGCCTTTGAACCAACGTGATGCTGTTCATTTCCAGGATGTAAATATGACATTATACCTCTTATTATGTATTGTTTGTTTGTTGTTTAACGCTGCACTCAGCAATATGACGGCGGTCTGTAAATAATCGAGTCTGGACCAGACAATCCAGTGATTGACATCATGAGCATCGATCCACCAAATTGGGATACGATGACATGCATCAACCAAGTCAGCGAGCCTTATCACACGATCCCGTTAGTCGCCTAGCATGGTCGCCTTTTACGCCAAGCATGGGTTGCTGAAGACCTATTCTACCCCGGATCTACACGGGTCTGTTTATGTTTTGAATGGAACAAATAATGATGGGTGGATGGAAACCTTGCGGTCATGGTATGGATCTTACGAAAGAAATATTTAGTCCGACAAGGTATTTTTAATTACTTCCGATGCGCGACCGTTACACCGGATTTGCTGGCCCATCACTTGATTGCCTGGTTTGTTTACAGTCCGCCGTCACATGGAGGAAACAAAGAGGTACTTGTTTATGCAAATTGTGTCAGTGGCGGACCCTACCCGTCTGGCAGGACATGCTGAACATTATCGAGAACACCTGGCGTCATCACAGATTTCAGTTATCCATTCACAGAATTCATCGCTATTTTGTCTTTTCAGACAAACAGAATCTGTTTCATTGGATCGTCTGTACTGGTTTTTGTTCTGGCGGTGACGGTTATTATTTATATGAAAGAGATTGGTTTCGGAACATGTTTTCGACAAAGAGTGAGTGAGTATGATTTTACGGTCTTTCAGCAACTTTCCAGCAATATTCCGGCATTGGACACACTATATGGGCTTCAAACACAGTACCAATGTTGAGAATTGAATACGGGTCTCGTGACGCGCCAACGGTTTAACCACTTGGCTACCAAAACATCCTTTTCGCAAAGAAGTGCTATCATCTAATCAAACGTCAGAGACATAATGTCGATCCATCAGTGCCAGGTGTACTTGAACCATCCTTTGAGCTGGTTATTAAACCCTTCTCAAGACAATAGCTCGGCGGATTAATATGTCTGATGTCATATATTCCTGTCACCAGAGAAACTGCAATGGACGTCAACTAAATATAAATCCAATTTCGTCTCGACACAGTAAGGTCTCCGTTACAGAGACACAATTACCGTCGGCAGACATCCAGCTTTGTATCGTGATGTAGATTCGATGCCTGACAAATCCTTGGCAAAGTCTCGCGTGCAAGAACGAGACCAGTTTTATTACGAGACATTTTGGCATTCTTGCAAACGCCACACTTGAAGGTCTTATCCGGTAGGCTTTATTGGATCATGGGACACATTCGGTTTCGAAATATCAGAGGGTGCTTTAATAAATTATACTTGAATCATGTACTTGAGGTACTTGAATGTGTATTTTCAGAATGTATTGTGTTCAGCAAATGCATTTATGCATACTTGCGGGTCGTTCTTTCTTCTGATAGTGATAGGAACAGCAGTACCATTAGTAACCGTATCAGCAGAAACGTTAACAGTCGTAGTTGTAGCCAGCAGCAGATGTATCATCATCAGCAGCAACAGAAGTATCATCAGCATTAGTAACAGATTCAGTAGGAGAAGAGTGAGTGAGTTGGGTTTAACGCCGCTTTGAACAGTATTACAGTGTCAGTGGCGTGTCAGCTTCATATGGGAGGAAAGCCCGAAGTGATGCAGGTCTCAGACGTTTATCACTTCGGTGAAACCCACGAACACGGGTATTGTGCTGATAAACCTAGAGACATAATCGGGGCAAACCCACAATCATAGGTTTCTGGCGTGCCCAAGGGACGCAACTCTGTACAGCGAATCGCGGCGCTTCAGACGACTGGGCCCCCGGTGCCCCCAGTAGGAGAAGCAGTTATAGTAGCAGGGGTACCAATAACTGTGGCAAGTGTAGAGGAACTAGTAGCAGCTAGTAGCAGAGTGGTAGTTCTATTGTTATTATTCGTAGAAATAGTAGCAAAATGAGCAGTAGTAGGAATGGTAGTAATATTATTATAGCATTGGCAGTAGCAATAGTTGGAACATTGGTGAGAATAGTTGCAGCAAATAGTTTTGGAAGAAGATGAAGAAGAAGATGAAGAAGAAGACGAAGAAGAAAGATCATTAGTAGAAGAAGTAGCAGTAGTAGCAGTAGCAATATTTGTGACATTAGTAGTAGCAGTAGTCTTGGTGTTGACAGTAGTAGCAGTGGCAGTAGCAGTAGCAATAGAACATTAGTTTTATGAGTTGTAAGGTGACAGTGACATCAGTAGTAGCATAAAGAAGAAACATTAATGGTAGCTATTGCTGTAGCAGTGAGGTAAGTAGCAGAAGACGAAGTCGTTGCATTTGCATCAGTATCTTAAGAGTCTAATAACACAAAGGATACGTCCTCAATTTCACAGTGTCAGTCAACACATACACTGCACATGGGCACTAGACTCGGGGGTGCTGTCAATGGACGTCATGGCCAGTGAACGGATGACTCAGAGATTTGAGAATAATGGTTTCATCGCAAGAGCACCCACGCCGTAAAAATTTAATAGGCCATGTCCTTAGCTGGCTTGTAGGTTGTGAGCTGGGATTGGACTTTATTGGTTTAAGATTAATTAAGCAGGTTTCGTGATCTTGTTTGACGTAGTGAGGACTTAACAGGCGTATGACAATACCAATCCCTTCGTTGCATACTGTTCGTTCAGTTAGTGTCACTAAAGGTAGTCATCGACCGTCCTTTACCATTTATCTTCATCCAAAAACGAGGCTTATATCATCGCGCTATGTTCAGTATCACTTTGATTATCTACCTACGGTAGAAATAACACTGGAGTCGTTTTGAGATAGTGATTTCATTTTGGTGTTTTTAGGTCACATGTTATTTGAGTTATTTCAACCTTTGGACATCGCTTCCTTTAAGTTGAAAGAGAAGAGACACTGGTGAGAGATACAGCAGAATGCCAAGTGAGCATTTGTTAGAAATGCTTAATGAGGGAATGAGTGAATGTTTAATGCAGAGTCTTCATATTCATGGCAACGGTCTGTAAATATAGACCAGACTAACCTGAACGTGGTGGCTTTGGAAGTGGTCAACTTTAAGATATGATTATACACAGGCAGGAAAGTTGTAGACTGTACCCGTACGTTCCCCATTCGACTCAAAGCGTATGGTAGAGGTTTTATCAGACTGGAAACAAGTAGACCCACAGCACAGTGGGAGGTGTGACCAGTAGCAGAGATGGGGGGAAGGGGGAGGAGGAGAGGCGGAGGGGGAGGAGGAAGAGAAGGAGGAGGAGGAGGAGAGGAGGAGGGGGAGAAGGTGAGGGGGAGGGGAGGAGTAGGGGAGGAGGAGGAGGAGGAGGAGAAGAGGATGTATCGGCTGCTAAGGCTAGGCACTTTACCCAGAGCAGTGGGTGGCCTAGTGGCGTAAGTGTTGGCTTGTCTCGCCTAAATTCGTGTTCGTTCGGGAAAGGGTTTTAGGGGAAGGGGTCGAGCCTATTCTTAGTTTTCCATTATGTTACATTGATGGATAGTTATTAAATCAGCATAAACCATCCTCACAAACAATACTATTACGGTTTAGAGTGTATTGCTTGTCGTTTGAGGCAAGTAATATAAGTTGGATCGGGTGGTCATGTTCGGTGACGTGGTTGAATGTTATTGCATCCAAAAAGGTCGTTGCTAGCCTGTGTGGCCAAGACTCGAATAGCAAAGGTTCTCTGTGCTACTTCCCCCTCCAACGTCATCCCCTTTCATATAATCCCCACTACCAATCGCACAACGGCATCCTACATCACCAAATCTACACTACCAATCGCACAACGGCATCCTACATCACCAAATCCACACTACCAATCACACAACGGCATCCTTCATCACCAAATCCCCACTACCAATCCCCCAACGACAACCTGCATCACACCAAATCCCCACTACCAATCGCACAACGGCATCCTACATCACCAAATCCCCACTACCAATCACAAAACGGCATCCTACATCGCCAAATCCACACTACCAATCACACAACGTCATCCTTCATCACCAAATCCCCACTACTAATCACACAACGGCATCCTACATCACCAGATCCCCACTACCAATCACACAACGACATCCTTCATCACCAAATCCCCACTACCAATCACAAAACGGCATCCTACATCGCCAAATCCACACCACCAATCACACAACGTCATCCTTCATCACCAAATCCCCACTACCAATCACACAACGGCATCCTACATCACCAGATCCCCACTACCAATCACACAACGACATCCTACATCACCAAATACCCACTACCAATCACAAAACGGCATCCTACATCACCAGATCCCAAATACCAATCACACAACGACATCCTACATCACCAAACCCCCACTACCAATCACACAACGGCATCCTATATCACCAAATCCCCACTACCAATCGCACAACGACATCCTGCATCACACCAAATCCCCACTACCAATCGCACAACGGCATCCTACATCACCAGATCCCCACTACTAATCACACAACAACATCCTTCATCACCAAATCCCCACTACTAATCACACAACGACATCCTACATCACCAAATCCCCACTACCAATCACACAACGGCATCCTGAATCACCTAATCCCCACTACTAATCACACAACGGCATCCTACATCACCAAATCCCCACTACTAATCACACAACGGCATCCTACATCACCAAATCCCCACTACCAATCCCCCAACGACAACCTGCATCACACCAAATCCCCACTACCAATCGCACAACGGCATCCTACATCACCAAATCCCCACTACTAATCACACAACGGCATCCTACATCACCAAATCCCCACTACCAATCGCACAACGGCAACCTGCATCACCAAATCCCCACTACCAATCACACAACGGCATCCTACATCACCAGATCCCCACTACTAATCACACAACAGCATCCTACATCACCAAATCCCCACTACCAATCCCCCAACGACAACCTGCATCACACCAAATCCCCACTACCAATCGCACAACGGCATCCTACATCACCAGATCCCCACTACAAATCACACAACGTCATCCTTCATCACCAAATCCCCACTACTAATCACACAACGACATCCTACATCACCAAATCCCCACTACCAATCACACAACGGCATCCTACATCACCAAATCCCCACTACCAATCGCACAACGACAACCTGCATCACACCAAATCCCCACTACCAATCGCACAACGGCATCCTACATCACCAGATCCCAACTACAAATCACACAACGACATCCTTCATCACCAAATCCCCACTACTAATCACACAACGACATCCTACATCACCAAATCCCCACTACCAATCACACAACGGCATCCTACATCACACCAAATCCCCACTACTAATCACACAACGGCATCCTACATCACCAAATACCCACTACCAATCACACAACGGCATCCTACATCATCAAATCCCCACTGCCAATCGCACAACGGCAACCTGCATCACCAAATCCCCACTACTAATCGCACAACGGCATCCTACATCACCAAATCCCCACTACCAATCGCACAACGGCATCCTACATCACCAAATCCCCACTACCAATCACACAACGGCATCCTACATCATCAAATCCCCACTGCCAATCGCACAACGGCATCCTACATCACCAAATCCCCACTACCAATCGCGAAACGGCATCCTACATCACCAAATCCCCACTTCCAATCGCGAAACGGCATCCTACATCACCTAATTCCCACTACTAATCATACAACTTCACCCTGCATCACCTAATCCCCACCACCAATCACACAACGCCATCCACAAACACCTAATCCGCACCACCGACACAAGACGTCATCCCATCACCTAATCCCAAATCTCACAACACTGGTGCTCCATTATCTATGCCCACGCAGCTACTTTACATCACCCTCCCTCCACCCCAATCCTACCGCCCACACAAGTAACGTCCCAAAGGACCTTAATCACCATCGACCACCGATTCTCAGCATCTCACCATCTGCCAACCATCATCATCAACCAATACCGCACCCTCTGTCCCAATGAGACACATCTCTAAATGTTTACATATACCTTTCACAAAACCAATCCTTTGGTCCACGACTATATCACAATACATTTTAATTTTACCATAATACCCAACCACGATTCCACCAGGAGGGGGGCGCTTACAAACCACTGGCGTGGCAACAAACGGTTCTGTTGTATCGGAATGTCCACCAGCACGACAAGAAGCCATTAATCACCATCAGCTACAGTGCGTGCCTCCTACATCGTTGTGTACACACTGGCAACTATAAATTATCCCCCTCGTTTGTTTGAAATGGTGTCCTTTTGGAAACTAATGAATGGTTTATTCCTATATGCTGGCACTCTATCAACTATAACTCGTATGGATATTCCAGTACAATTGGTGGTATCCCAGCAACGTACAGATACTTGTTTGGTTTACACCGTGGAGGCATGACACTAATAATACAAAAGTATGATCCTGTAGTAGTTTGACATTTTAGTTTCACACGGGGTATTATTTGCTTTCCGGAACTGTATGTATTAGCTGTCATGATCAATGTTTCGCAAGGTCCAATGTTTGGGAGACAAATATCTCGAACCGGTTAAGCAGACTAATTGTTTAGCATCCCATGCTTACGTTTGGAGAATGTGTTATATATGACAGCGGGCTTGCAAAACAATATCAATAGTCCTGAACATTACTACATTACCTAACAGTTCCATAAAACCGTTTTGTCGATGAAGTATTTCATTACTGCCGTGTGAAGTGTTGATCAAATATGTATAACGGTTGGGGGCGTGTGCAAATATAATAAAAGGGTGATGTTCGTGTAGAACTTCGCTCTCAAACAATACATGTTTTACCCTGCTTTGGATATTATCAGATAAGAATCCGCATTAACGAAAACAGAAAAGCAATAGCTGCAAAGCATGGTGAGTGAGTGATGTATAGTTTTACGCAGCTTTTAGCAATATTCCAGCAATATCACAGCAAAATGGGCTTCGCACATTGTACCCAAGTGTGGAATCGAGCACGGGTCTTCGGCGTGACGAGCGAACGCTTTAACCACTAGTCTCCCCCACTACCCCGTAAAACAATAGCAATAGGTTCCAAGCGATGTTTTCAAATTTGGTGCCTTGGTATTGGCTTTTGGTATGCATTCAGAGTGCTCGGTTATTGCGTTTTAAAACCATTGATGACTGAGTATGGTTTTACTCCCTTTTTAGCAATATTCTAACAATATCACGGTGGGGGGCACCAGAAATGTGCTCCAGACTGTGGGGAATCGAACCCGGGATTTCGGCAAACGCTTTAACCACCTGGCGACCTCGTCTCCCCTCAAAACCATTAAGGACATGCTGCTAGCTGTGTGTATTAGGAATTACGAGTCTAATTTGGTAACCACAATTTTATTCTTTAGTATTCATACACACTGTAGTTGGATCTCAAACATGACATATTGATAAATACGTTCAATGCATATCTGATTTGAATACGTCAATTCCGAGTATCAAAACACAAACTTTATATTTTTGGCCTGAAAGCTATTACTTTATCGTGAGGTGGGGTTGTCTTGTGGTTCAAGCTTTCGTCAGGCCGAAACCCCAGTTCGCTTCCGACATGCGTACAATACATGAGCCCATATATTGTGTCCCAAGTATTGATATATTTTACATGTATTTATAATGCGCATCAGTTGCGATACGTTCTTAAACCATAAGTAAGCGAGAGTGTATGTTGTTTTGCCGCTTTTAGAAATATTCCAGCAATATCAGGGTGGGCATCGTCGTCACGGCTGGGTTCGTTTCCCCACATGTGTACAATATGTAAAGCCCATTGATGGTCTACCCCGCCTTGATTTTGCAGGAACATTTCTGAAGGCGGCGTACAAACACCCACTCTCACCACTCATGACCTTCAGAATCAGAAATGCTCTTTTAGTGTGATGACATTACAATGGGTAGTTTTTGTTTTATGCAGCCTAGATAAATATTTTCGGCATATCACACCTTGTCAGCTTCATGTAAAAGGACAATTCTAAGTGACGCAGATCGTAGATGTTCCTCATTTAAGTAAAACCCACGGGCATAGGTATTGTTTAAGCAGGGGTCAGAGTGAGCGTAACTCTTGGGAACCCGACCTGTTGTTACTGTCACGTATCGACAGGAGGACAGGAGGACACGAGGACCCGGGAACAGGACCTTCTTTAACTCTATTGTTTGGCGAACAGATCATTCGTAACAAATGTGAAAAGATTCGGATCCTTGATGTGTAACATGTGTGATGTAAGGCCGGTTTTGATCATGTCAATGTGTATCATACGTAATGTAAGGCCGGTTTTAATCATGTCATTGTGTATCATACGTAATGTAAGGCCGGTTTTGATCATGTCAATTTGCATCATACGTAATGTAAGGCCGGTTTTGATCATGTCAATGTGTATCATACGTAATGAAAGGCCGGTTTTGATCATCTCAATGTGTACATAATGTGATGTAAAGGCCGGTTTTGATCATGTCAGTGTGTATAATATGTGATATAAACGCCGGTTTTGACCTCTCAATGAGCTCGGAGTCTCTGTAACACATATGAAAAACCCAAGGCGGATCAGAGACGTTCAATTTGTAACAATGGTGAAGATTTGTTCGAACCCCTTCACTCTGTAACACAAATGAAGTCAAGGCCGAGATGACCCCCTTCAGTCTAAAACATATGTGGTGGACACCATCAATCTGTAACGTATGTGAAAACCGGTTCCTCTTACCTTAATACCATTTTGTTTTGTAAATTGAGACCCGAGTTTGCGAATGTCATTAACTCTCGATTGCTTGTGTAAGAGGAAACTATGATATCTGAAGTCAAGACCGATTCGGATCCTTTCAATGTATCATATGTGATGTCAGGCCAGTTTTAATTATGTCAACGTGTATTGTGATATCAATATGTGCATCAATATGTGATGTCAGGACAGTTTTAATTATGTCAACGTGTATTGTGATATCAATATGTGTATCAATATGTGATGTCAGGACAGTTTTAATTATGTCAACGTGTATTGTGATATCAATATGTGTATCAATATGTGACATAAAGGCCGGTTTTGAACTCCTAGTGTGTACCATATTTGATGTAAAGGCCTCTCAATGTGTATCATTTTTGCTGTTCAAGGCCGTTTCTGAGTCTCTCAATCTCAAATCTCAAGACTTTTTCGAACTTCTTCACTCTACAACATATTTGAAGTCAGACCAGCTCGCATCCTTTCAATCTGTAACAAATGTTTGGATCCTTACTTGCTGGGAGGAATTCCCTCAATATGTTTTGGTTTGGTTTGCTGTTCAACGCCGCACTCAGCAATATTCCAACTATATGACGGCGGTCTGCAAATAATCAAGTATGGACCAGCCAATCTAGTGATTGATATCATGAACATCGATCCACGCAATTGGGATACGATGACATGCGATGACAACCGAGTCAGCGAGCCTGACCACACGATCCCGTTAGTCGCCTTTTACGGCAAGCATGGGTTGCTGAAGACCTATTCTACCCCGGATCTTCACGGGTCCCCTCAATACGTAACAAGTTAGGTCAAGTCGCGTTCGGTCCCTTTTAATGTGCAGTAATGTGTGCATTAAAGACCGTGCTGAGTCCTTTTATCTTTAACGCATATGATGTCAAAGACCCGGGTTCGAATCCCGACATGGGTACAATGTGTGAAGCCCATTTCTGGTGTCCCCCGCCGTGGTATTGCTGGATTATTTTTAAAAGCGGCGTAAAACCAAACTCACTCACTCACACACTTAAGTTGTTAACATATTATATAAAATAAAGACTCGTAAAGATCGTTTTAATCTTTAACACATGTGAAATGAAAACCGGATGGGATCCCTTTAATCTGCACTGTGTGGAGCGATGTTTGTACCACTTAATTGTATAAACATCGTTAAACCTTACTGTACTGAATTCAAACATGTCAGCTACGATACGTTTGCATTGAAATTTACAAAGTCTGCTCAAATTGATTTCAACTCCACATCATCAACTAGTAATAAAACACTACTTTCAATCTAATAATATATTCTCAATTGTTACTCTTCAATAACCCCATATCTCAATAAATTCGTTTTCCTCCTAAGTCTTTCTTCGATTCACATTCATTCCAAATCGGCTTTCGTTCCCCTAACTTCGGTTGACAGTTTCCTGTTTGCAGACACAAATATATCCTTTATGTTTAAAATAGGCATCAATTGTACGCCTTCTTAATAATGAATGAACAGAACTGGTTGTGTTACAAAAACAGTTACATCATTTTTGATTGAGTCTTAGATTGTAAGGTTACGTTTGTCAATTGCAAAGTGGAACTGAGAACGGAGGCACGTGTGACTCTATTTGAATGAGTTATTGTATACCTTGAAACAATACATTTATTATCGTAACGCTTTAACGTTGTATAAATGTATGTTTATTACACATTATTGTAACAGACGAGCTTCGTGCTGCACAGACATTTCCTTTACAATTACAAAAAATAACTTTATCTCTTATTTTGAATATCCATGTGGTGTTATGGTCACTGTGCGTGTTTATGAGCCTATTATGCTCTTTCGGACAACGCGTGAGCATCCTTTGTTACTGTAACAACGGGCGTTTTTATGATTATGTAATGTATAGGCATTCGTTCACGAACGTGTCCAAGCTTTTCATATCTGGAATTACCTTATTCGAGACAACACATAAGAACCAAACCAAAAAAAACAAGCCTGTGCATTTCAACGCACTCCCTAAGTGATTTACATTTGAAACAATTTGTAGTATATCAAAAGAAGTCATGCGACTCTTATAGACTTTAAAAGAGCTTTTAGTTCCGGCACAATTCATCACCTATTTACCCAGTACCAATGTGTTAGGTCTCTTGTACAGCATGTAAACAGAAGTGATGGAACAATTTCCCTGAAGAGGTTTGTGGCGTTATTGTTAAACACATGTATACCGTCCAGGGAGACCAAAGTGTGAGTTGTGAATATCTTATACAGACTGATGAAAGGATTGTGCGGGGCACCGTGAATACAGCACACCTTTGCGGTCCTGATGACGTTTCCAGGACATTAGTTCCTTTGTTTGCAGCATTACCACTGTTTATTTATTCACAATAACACTTCAACATTGTATAGGTAACAGGTGATACCACCCGATCGCCTGTTAAATGGCTGATTTCTTCCTCTGCAATTAATTATCATCAAACATTAACGGAATGACACTATCTTTAAGTGTTTGTTCAACTTGTAGCTTTGTTGTTTAACGACCCCAGAAATATTCCAGCTGTTACACCCAATAGTCAAGGAAGGCGTTTTAAAATAATCAACCTTGAAAACAGTGAATGCTATTATGACCAACGATCTACACCAGAGTTGTAACCGTCTAAGTCCTATATCAACTTGGTTGCCATCCACAATAAAGCTGACACGCATAATGTTGCTCGAATACTGTTCAAAGCAGTAATAACATCTATTCACTAACTTACTCACTCATATCATACTTACATCCTATGGGATGATTGCAGACATTATTCCACAAAAACCACAAAATCTCAACCGAATGAATCTTCTGCAATACTACAGCTCTATATACAGACCTCAGACAGTTATATGACTTGATCTCTTTGGGGAACCATTATCATCAGCATTATCAAGAGTCCACAACCCTGTTGATGATGGAGGTCGCCAGCCTTGGGGCACAAATGTACATCCGTCTCCATCATCCAAGCTTGTCATAGAAGACGATGAAATGAGCGGATGTCCATTTGGCCGTGGTGAGGCCACACATGAGAAGGACGTTTTTAACACTGTCAACACTTCACTTCACATTTGTCGGCGGTGGATTCTGTAAATATTGTATGAAGGTTTATGAACCATATGTTACATCTATGGAAAAAGTGTTTTCTTTTGATACCAGGTTTGCTTAAACTCAGATTGTTAGCGCGTGCCACTCTCAACTTCAAGCGATAAATCAGGTTCATTTATTTAGATAAGAGGGTGAAACCGCAAGACCCCTGATTTCTTTGGTAGCAAATGGAGATAAATCTCACCTACATATTATGCCTACTTGTCCTCATTCCGATGAAATATTCACTTTCACAAAATGCACTGTTAAAACACAATAAATACACAAAAATTAAAACATGATTGTAAAAGCAACAATGCCATATACGATTCTGATTCTAAACAAAATAAGGTGCCCGTTTGACTCGCTCACAACTGTGCTATGGGCACATTAACGAACATTAACCGCGCTTATTTTCCCACATTTACAAACTTTACAGTGCAATAAGTGCTAACATTATCATAATGAATGTTCTATTGAATGATTATTGATGAGAATGTTCATATAAATCATGAAAGTGTGACTAAAAACGTAACGTCAAAACACCGCGAAACATGCTTCCTGTCTAATCCATATTCAAGGCTGCAACCTTTTTCAGAGAACGTTCTCACGCTTACGCGCTTTTCATTGGTGAGCCATTGAGCTTTGACGTCAAAGATAGGCTTAACCCAGAAAGTTTGCATACTCTTACTACGAGTTGCTAGTGTCTTTAAGAGCTATCACTCGACGCCTTTGAGGATGGAAACAATCCAGAATGGATAAACTTCGGCAATGTTGTATTGACAACACATGTAAACAAAGCCTTTTACGATTTCCTCACGAATTTTGCCTTTATAGAAGTTGTTCTATTCTGCAGAACAAGGACAAATATTGTTGTTCATGTGTATTTCCTGACCTGAAGGACTTTTGTGAAAATGAGAATGTTTCAGAGGATGAGGCCAACTTAATGTACCAGTGTGGATACTTACACCTTTTTCCAGGACACTGTGAAGTGATTCTGTGTTACTACAAGGTAAAAACCTGGGGAAAGAAACCTATAGGTGGAATTCACTTAAGGCTGTTTTTTTCATTAGCAAACTGAACTTGAAATTCTTTTTCCATCATTTAAATTCCCCCTAGAGGTCTTCCCATTGCCATTTATGTAAGACAATTACTCTGAACGGGTATTTACCATGAACGGGTATCTACCAATTTCAAAACAGTTTTGACAAATTGGACACATATCTGTACATGTAACAATGTTTGTGAAGACATCCACAACGGAAATGTCTGCAATACATTCAGCCAAGCAAGGAAGGATACACCCGTTGATGTGTTGGACAAAGTCGAAACAATTTCAACACCATGGTTGGTTGGTTGGTTTGTTGTTTAACGCCGAACTCAGCAATATTCCAGCTGTATGACGGCGGTCTGAAAATAATCGAGTCTGGACGACACAATCCAGTGATTAATATCATGAGCATCGATCTACGCAATTGGGATCGATGACAGGCATCAACCAAGTGAGCGAGCCTGACCAACCGATCCCGTCCCGTTAGTCGCCTCTTACGACAAGCATAGTCGCCTTTTACAGCAAGCATGGATGGCTGAGGATATATTCTACATCGGATCTTCACGGCGCTTCAACACCATGAATCAATTCCATGATATATCTGTTGCAGACTTTGAATGTGATTCCATATTTCGCAAGTGTTATGTCACTTCTTCATTGTTTTTCATGCTGGACTACCCGAGTTAATCATCGGGATTTGTTTGTAAGTTTGTTGTTTAAAGCCGCACTCAGCAATATTCCAGCTATATGACGGCGGTCTGTAAATGATCGTCTGGACCAGACAATCCATTGACCAGACATCATGCGCATCGATCCACGCAATTGAGACACAATGCATTAACCAAGTCACCGAGCCTGACCACCCGATCCCATTAGTCGCCTCTTACGACAAGCGTAGTCGCCTTTTACAGCAAGCATGGTTTGCTGAAGACCTATTCTACCCCGGATCTTCACGGGTGTTAATCATCAGGGGATGTGACGGTCTAACTTTCATCGGACGATTCGTTTGGTGGGTCAAGACAATCATTCGTGGGTGATTGTATTCAAAAGCCAACCTGTACGCTTGCTGTTAACGTTTTCAACCATTCCTGCCAATGATGGATTCTTAATTATTTGAACTTGGTGTCATATGCTGTGATAGATATAAAACCATTGACTATTTGCAGAAACATGGTCTTAGTGCTTATTGTTTTTTTTTTTTATCAATGCTGCCAATTCACGTCATGGCAATATGACAATGAAACTGTAATCGATGGATTTATATGACGTTGTCTATCTTGTCGACAAAATAACACGACAAGATCTGTCAGCTTTGGGGAAAAATAAATAAATAATTGCTTTTATGTTATTATACTTATTCTGCAACAATGTGCCAGGTAATGTTGTTAGAAACACGCTTTCCATTTCGGAAAATAGTCTGTATAATTGGTACAATTTGTTCAGAGCTTTGATTTCCAAATATTTGTTGGAAGTAATAGTGCTGAGCTTGATGAGAGAGAGAGAGAGAGAGAGAGAGAGAGAGAGAGAGAGAGAGAGAGAGAGAGAGAGAGAGAGAGGGGGGGGGGGGGGGGGGGGGGGATCACCAGGGGTGAACAAAGGGCATTCCAAATTATGGGATGTTGGCATTATTGACAGGGCCTAACAGAAACCTCCCTTTCATGTTCACAACAAAAGATAGAAACTCTTCGGCCAATCAGCACGCGCCATCTAGCTGCAGGCACAACAACTTTATCTGATGAAATGAAATCTTTTTGGGTTGGTCAAAAATGGGATCAGTTCATTTGTCACATGAAGGAATATGTTAATTCCAGGACAGATGCATATACCAACACTATTGAATGCTATTGGGGTAATGCAAAGGCCAAAACTAAGGAAATGCATGAATCAAGGCTGGCAAGTTTGGGGCACATCTGGATGAAATTATGTTTAGATGGGGCTTCAAAGGGGAGCCTATCTTTCCACTGGTGAAAGAACGTTTTGCAAAGGACTACCCTGTCCCAGGATGTACTCCCTATCAAGAGAAACCAGATTTTGGTGGTTGTTATTATTCATCCCAAACATATCCTTGTTCTGTTGTTACTTGTGAATAGATTCTGGTGTTAAACTCACATTTTGCACTTTTTCCTTTAAATGAGACTCTACCTTCGCTTCTCATCAGATGATTTATGAATTACTTTCCTTTCATATTTTTGTGTGCAGTATGGATCCATATTCCATATCTTTTCGTCATATCGTTATTCTCACTTGCCCTCCATAATGACATTGTTGTATATGATTTTCTCATTTTTTATGAACATGATCACCCTATGCACATGTCTTAGAGAGTGGAGGGCAGGGCGAAGTCCATTTTTTCGACATTTATGTACTGGCAACAGAATCTTCTCACTTCAGTACGAAGTACCAAAGAATACTATGTACCACGACCTCAGGAACGCCACTCTTGGTGGAAAATGCATTTAAAAAGTAATTATCAAGAACATTAAAGCAGGATTAACACAACCGCCATTTTGTAATACGAAACCATGGCTTAAGAATGCCCCCTAGGTTGTAGTCAGATTTGTCTCCCCTTGATAGTGAAGCGAAGTACGGGACCTGCGGTTTCGCCGATGCGAGTGAAGAGGATGCCATAATACATGATTAGTTGGTTGGTTTGTTGTTTAACGCCGCACTCTTCCAGCTATATGACGGCGGTCTGGACGAGGCAGTCCAGTGATTAATATCATGAGCATCGATCCACGCAATTGGGATCGATGACATGCATCAACCAAGTCAGCGAGCCTGACCACCCGATCCCGTTAGTCGCCTTTTACGACAAGCATAGACACCTTTTACGGCAAGTATGGGTTGCTGAAGACCTATTCTACCCCGGAATCTTCACGGGTATTATACATGATTAATAATGGCAGAACTACAACAATAGACCATTTTAAACAAGAGTCATCCCTCAACTATCCACGCCTCCGTGGTCTAGTGGTAGAGCGTCCGCCCGGAGAGCGGAAGGTCCGGGGTTCGATCCCGGGCCGCGTCATACAAAAAGACGTTAAAAGATTGTACTTGTTGTTACCCTGTCTGGCGCTCGGCATTAAGGGGCTAAAACAAGGACTGGTCGGCTCGGAGTCAGTATACTGTGTCTGAGTGGGGTATTCATGTTAAACTGCGGCATGGTATCTCAGTGAGCTAGCACTATAAATCGGCATCAGTCCGGACTAGTACAAGCAGCCACACACACACATACACGTGCATGCACGTCGCTATATAAGTGCAATAATCTTGGACGCGACGTTAAACCCAATTTCACCTCACCTCACCTCACCTCAACTATCCTCCCCAGTCTGGTATTTAGGGAATATTCAACGGTTTAGAAGTCCTGCTCCTGAACCGGGCTGACTTACGGACAGGCATGCATATCGCAATGGGATGAGATGTATAGTCATCTTAAACTTAACTTAAACACTAGAAAAGGTTGAGGACACTAAAAATACACTTATAATAGACACATTATTTATACAGAATGTCAAACATTTATGTGTTCTAATATGTGGTCCCAAGGAGAAACAATAAAAAAATAACATTGCTGCTCATCACAACATCTTATATCTCTATACGTCTATGGTTACACCAGCTAGATAACGGTGTAAGAATCTTCATCGAAACGTTGCTCAATGCAATACACAAGATGTTGTTATCCACAACGTTGTACGTTTTCTTATTTACTTTCTAACTTCTAGAGTGCCAATCAAACTATTAAGAGAGAGTCTATTGTTTCCTATGTAGAATTAAGGACTCGCGTTTGTGACGGGTGCCACCGGTGGGGCAGGGTACGCTCGCCCTTTCACGAACACCTGGTATCATCACTATTTGATAATGATTCATCAGCACATGCTCATGATATAATCGGAATCGTACAATCGACTCTGTTTTTGGCAGAGATTTCTAATGAATATGGAAAGGATTTTGTCGATTTTATTCACCGTCATAATTGTCGCTGACCCGTCATATCTGGAAATTGTTTCTGAATGGAAAATCATAACATATTTTGAATTAGTTTATAACTATAACCGTCATACGCTAACTTTTCAATCCAGCATTTTTATATGTGTGTTGAAGTCGGCGAAAACAGAGCTTGCTCTCCAGAAATGGTTGTAATCACTGAGGCATAATGCCTCTGAAAAGTGCTGGTAATTGAAAAATATGGTATGGGAATTTGAAAGTAAATAAAGTTATAGTTTGTTGCAAATGTGAACAATCTGAACAAGTGTATACTTGGTGTTTATGTTTGGGATAATCGACATGATATTATTGCCTTCGAAATGCTTCGAAAAACATTATTATCCATTTTCTACTCCAATGGACATGGAAGTGAGTAGAAATGGCTAAAAAGTACTGAACTGATGTAATGACACACAATTGTCCCTTTAAGAATTCTCCCTTGAATATATTTGCAACATTATTGTTGACTGGGGATACACTGGTATTGGTATTGATTAACAAACCGATAATATAACTGCCAGTGGTTTCAATAAAGTTTAACCCTCTCATTTTTTATTCATACAAAACCTCCAATGATAACAACATTTACAGAGGATTGCCTTCAAGGATTGGAACTTACACAACACGGGTTACTATAACATTGTCATGTTCTCTAAACATATCTGGTTATTGATGGACAATGATATGACGAGATTTTGGCTCGTAATACGCCATTATAGTAATATTGTATAATGGTTTCATTGATCGTTAATGTCCTACTTGATTGCTGCTGAATATCATCCTGATATCATCCAGGGTATTACAACCCTGTTCTATAATGACAAATACCCTGGACTCACTCCCACCAAGGTGTCGTTCCAGGAGTGACGTCATCATCTCTACATTCTTATCATTAACATAGCAGGTTACTTTTCTCTCTCATTATATAATGTGGTTAACGTTCATGTAAGAGCTCAGAAGATATATATGTCTACTTAGACCTCAAGCTTACCATTGTAACAATAAAAGCAAAGAAATGCATGTGAAATGTGTGACAGCAAATACATCGAGGATGTTTAAATATAAAGCGTATAAATCATTACATGTTATGTATTTGCCTGACCTTTGAAAATGGTTCACATGTTGTTAAATATTCAAAGCTATTTAACTGTATTTGTTAATCATGATCACGATCAGAACAAAATGTTTAAGATATGTCAAGGAAGCTCTAAATTATAGGCATTCATTATTATCACCTGTCACTGTTCATTGACGCAAGGTGTTTATTTTGAATGTGTGCTACTTTCTTGTACAAATGATTATGATGTATTGTATTGTACATGTGTCGATAGCCTTAAATCCGAAATAAATATAATTTAATTTAATCTGACTGGCCGAATATGTTAAGCAGTGTGTGATAGGATACGGATCAAAACGAAGCTATGTTAGCAAATTAGCCCAGGATATTTATCTTAATAAGTGAGTGAGTATGGTTTTACGCCGCATATTTCAGCAATATTCGAGCAACATCACGGCGGTGGACACCAGAAATTGGCTTCACACATTGTACCCATGTTGGGAATCGAACATTGGTCTTCGGCGTGACGAGCGAACGCTTTAACCACTAGGCTCCACGACCTCCCTTTATCTTAACAGAACGGAAACAATACACAAGATAATCAAGGATGCAAGAGGATGTTTTTTCCAATCATTATTAATGCATCAACATAGTTTTACAGGAGGAAAATGTTTAAATATGTTAAAATATTATGTATAAAAAGACGCAAATAGTATGCTAAATAGTAGCCAGACAATTGCAATGTATCCATCCATATGGTCGCGAAGAAACGGCAATATACAATAACATAACCCACAAAAACACACAGGTGGTGACATTATTTTCAAACGTTAATTTCGTGGTTGGAAAGTATTCCGTGTTGATCAGCTATGTGAAAATAGAGTCTACTTCTTATTTTTGTCTTTGATAGAACTAATATCGATGACCCTTAACATATACATGAAAGCAATTTTCAC
The DNA here is from genome assembly GCF_023055435.1 of Haliotis rufescens. Classification (NCBI taxonomy): domain Eukaryota; kingdom Metazoa; phylum Mollusca; class Gastropoda; order Lepetellida; family Haliotidae; genus Haliotis; species Haliotis rufescens. The sequence continues at coordinate 24,386,777 of NW_025963824.1, read as the reverse complement.
GTGCAAGTCATGGAACCTGTGTTTTTGGCAAATTTTCACAAATCATTCTCATTTTGATAATCATTATGTCAAGACTGAATAATAATGCTTGTATATTACAAGCACCAGTGCCCTGGCAATGTAACGTTGCCCAGAGCCCATTTTCCGGACTTTAGGCCAGGTTCACACAGTGCCGATTATGGCTCCTGTTTGAGATCAGACTGCGCTACGACACGAAAAGTGGAAAAGTCGGATTTACTATCCTCAATGATCTGGAATGTCCTATCATTGTCTGAACGCAGTCGTATACGTTCGTAACATAGTCCTACGGATCGGGAAAGGTCCAGAGAGGTCGGCCAAGCACTCCCGACAGTATGGTGCGTCCCGTAACAGCCGATTTTGTCTAGTCGGATTACAATCGTGACTATGTCGTGACAATGTCCTGTGTTGTCTGGACAATGTCCTGTGGATCGGACGCTGTCGAGATGAACGGGCATGAATTGTTCATGGACGTTTCTTGTCGATTGAGTCCAAATTGCGTCCAGATCTTGCCGAATGCGAACCGTCTTTGTCGCTTCACTGCCCGGTCACTGTCTGATCTCTGTCGGATTGCATTCGGGGCAATCGGACGCTGTCGGGACAGATTCGGTCGTTTTTTACCATGCGGAAGATACAAATATGATCAGATTCGGATTGAAAACACGAGAATCGGTACGAATTCGGCTAAAATCGACAGAATCGGGACGCTTCCTGAACAATATCTGATTGTTTGTGAATTTCCCACAACGAATCACAGGATCTGGATCAGATTTTTGACAAGATTTAATCGGGAATTGTCCTATGAAGGACGGCAGTAAAAATCCTGAATGTGTGACTGAGCCCTAATGCACGACTTTGGCAAGGTTTCACCAGAAAAGATCATCCAAGTTCAGGAAGACCCTGAAGAACACATCAAACTTCTTTAAGGATTTCTTGAAAGCTCAGTATATACACTTTCTGCTTCAGCCGTCAGGGTCACCAGATTAAAACCAATTTAGCATATGTGGGATGAGCAGCTGGACAGACGTTCACGTCAATGTGAACCAGGGCCACATTTTGAACCTGCAGCAATTACGTGAAGCTCTTCAGGAGGAATGGGTTGTCATTCCTCAAGTTGTCTTCCACAGGCTACTTGGTGTCAAGCAGTCATTCAGGCCAATGATGGACACTCACTGTGGCGTGCTATAGATACATGTAAACACTTGCACAGATTTCTCCATCAATGTTAGATGAACTCTGTGACACTTTGTAATCTTCCAAACACATGTATAGCTTTTGAAGCCAAGTAGAAGTCACAGAATCAGTCTGAAAACCACATATGCGTATCATGTTTTCGAGATTATATATGATTACTGATGGACGTCTTAATAAGTCATCTTTAGTTGAAACAAGTGTTACACATTGTTTTATATTATCCCAGTTGTGATATGTATATGATAAAGATTGTTTTTTTATAAAAGTATGTATGTCTTCATTTTCAATACGAACACTAAATATGTGGCATTATTTCATTACCAATAATCAACCATCTGCCTTCAGTATCCTTTAGACATCTGCACTTATCTAAATGTAACAAACATATTACGGAAAATGTATCTGCATCCAGTGACATTGTGCGTGTATTTTGTTTTTGAAATAACCACGAACAAGAAGTAACTTTAAGCATTTATTTGGACACAACTATAGTATTGCGCCGTATTAAAGACAAAAGCCATTAAGATGTAACATTGTCTGCCACTGTAGCTCAAGCAAGAGATCCCGAGGGTATATGAATAAAACACCACAGCGGACGAACTAGCTATGAGTTCATTTGGAAATCAATGTATTCTCAGTCTTGTAAATTACCAGCTTTTCTGGTTGAACAAAGGTTTTGGTCAATTTCACGATGAAGTGTGTGAAAGTTTGATGAGAATGCATTTTATGTTCTTTTTTCTCTTGTTTTGTCGGTCCTTTGATTCATTCCTACACACGACAAAACTTTTATATCAAAAGTAATTTTGTATAAATATGTTACCTTTACAGACTGAGCATGACACAGATATATGATACATGTATTTTATTTATGTGAAAGATTGATTTTGGTGACATTCAATAGTAGTTTCAGACTCTTTTATTCATGATAATGCAAATAGGGGGACCCATTTGTATATGATTATTCGTATCAATGTCCATTACAAATTCGATTAATTTCTTAATTTCCCAATCACTAGCGGAGTGACAGAGACTTTATTTCAATGAAGTTCATAGTACATAGCTCGTCAGCTGCACCAGTAGTTGTACAATGAGAATGAATATGAAAATAGGTTTGTTATGGACGCTACACCGGGCAGACAAGCAGTTCAGACAGCGCTACAAACAGGTAACAGTATGGCCGGCTTTGAACACAAAGACTTGAACAAAAATGCATACACCCGTAGATAAGTTGTAGACAGGTTCGAGATCTTTTGTTGCGAAGAACAAACATTGTGCGACTTAGAATGAGGAAGAACCAGCTCATTTCAAATTACGAATTACAAGATTTATTTTTAATGTTGGATTTTTAATTTTGGGTCTTGAATCTTTTAAAAGTAAATTGAAATGAGCGTAGGATACAGAAAAACAGACACATAAACCATCAACATCAGGTTCACCTCCCTTGATCTGATATAGACAAAAGTAACTGACAAATGATGGAGAGGTAAACACATGCATGTTGAATGTTATGGAAAAATAAAAAAATAAAATCCATGAAGAAAAAGTCAAATTCTTAGGTATTTTTCATATTTTATTATGAAATTTACTTTAGTCCGTCATGGTAATATCATTTACAATGTCTTGTATATTCCGTATGACCTATATACAAAGAAACATCCGTAAATTCGATCTGAAATAGGAATTTACAGATTGGAACTTTTTACAAATAATTTTACAGTTTCAAAGTATAACAAATATCTGAATAACTGCTGAAACATAGAGAGCCTAATCATTTTGAGCACATGAATTTATCAGTCATGTTTTACTGTGGAATTATCGTTAAAATATCAAAATTCCTTTGCACCGGCATTCATTGTACACTGGAAGAAAAAGCAACATTTCCAAGTTTGGAAAGGACATGGAAAGACCGATCGTTACCACATTTCCTGAGTAACGCAAGGGGCTGTAAACAATGTTTTCAAGATAAGCCCCTTTCTTCTAGCGATTTCCACATGCACTTTCATTCTCAGGAATATTTTCTTTCAAGGCTTTGAAAGATTTTTTCGTTTGGAAATCACTTATTTCCAAGAGTTTGGAAAGAGAACTGTTTCTTCCAGTGATAGACTCTCCTTAAGTTCAACAGTCTCAGGGATTTTAACAATATGTACATATGTATTGATCACAGCATATGGGTAGACAAATGAAAAATATAAAATATCATAGTGACTCAGAAGAAAACACGGTAAAGCACCTTCTGAACAATCTTACATGTACATTGTAGATGTACAACGCATTACACCTTTAGAAATATATCTGTTAGTGATGGATAAGTATATTGTGCCATTTAATCTCAATCAAATTTTATATGGCCATGTGTACGCATTAGTGTCTCCGCGTACGGCCTTGTGTGAACGAGGATAAGAGACTGAAAACAGGTATTAGCAAACAAAGACACTAAAGAATGACAGAGCACTATTTCAAAAGGTATATCTTTTTGCAGAATAAGAACAGTGCTTACTGTGGGTTTTGATAACTGATGCCAGATAGTGTGATTCATTCCGGCTATTAAGAATGATTAACGAGTGAACATAAATCTGATTACAATTAGTAGTTTTACAACACACACTGTAAATTAAGTATGTTCTGGCGATAGGGTATATATTATTTACACTGTTGTGCTCTGTTCTGTTTTATGTGGCTACTTCAAAAGCATCTGCATTGACAATAGTCAGGAAGGTGGAATTGATTTGCATTTTTTCTTCAGCATTGTAATGAATAATTCAAACCGCAATACCACTGTACTAGTGTGGAAGATTAGATGGTCCAGTATTGATTCTGGTTGTGCACAGACACTGGTAATCTTGGCCAATGTGTATTAGATATGTTGATTGACGCAAACACCACGATACCACTGTTATAGATGATAGACACACGGCAAAGATCTTCACAATACCCTGGGATCATATGATCTGCCCGGAATAGCAATATATTTATATATTGAATAAATCTTGGATAAAAATAACTTTTTCTTTCTCACTCTCTCAGTCTCTCTCTTTTTCAGCTTTAACATTGTGATTACGTCACATTGTATTGAACCCGTTGAGACCACGATCATGTCTCGTGACTTCGTTAAGCAACCACTTATCACTTGTGCTTATCTGCCTTTCTGCATATCTTGCACTTCTCTTCTTACTGCTTCTCCTCTTTCTTCTCCTTCTCCTCGGCTGAAAGAGAAATACGTCGCAATAAAATGTTTGTTTTGGAAAATGAAAAACATATTTTCACCACAGTCGTAGGTTAGTGACTATGGATTATTTAGAGTTAATTTCGGACAAAATCCTATGTCCGGTTATCCCAAGTATCAAGCTCATCTATCAAGGTAACTGCCACACTTTATGAATGTAATGTCTCTACAAGTGTGATGTCCATCAATTTATCAGTTCATGACCATCATAGTTACACAGAGACACAAAATGTCTCAGTTCAACACAATTAATTAAATACACAAAATCTAAACCTAGACTGCTATGTTGCTCCAGGGTATAGAACATAGTGCCTCTTTAACAAGCAGGTAATAACAAAGAAAAACATACCTTTAACTGCCCCCTCCTCTGTTGTCTTTTCAGCTGTGCCTGTCTTCTCTGCACTTTCTACTGTTTCCTTAGCCTGAGCTGTTTCTTCCAACTCCTGTTCTGCCTCGTCTGGTGTTTCCTCTGTCTCCTGTTTTTCCTCCACCTGGTTACTATCAGCCATTGGGGCGAGCTGGCTGTCCTCCACGGCCTGCTCTATGTTATATTCTGCCTCGGGATTCTGTACATCGTCCAGGAGAGCGTTGGCAAGCATGTCAGCTGAAAAGAGATTCATCAAGAGGCTATAAGAGCGAGTGTGTTGGCCCAAAAACGTTCTTGGCATACAACTAACAGGCACTACGTTTAAATGGTTCTGTAAGACAAAAAAAACCCCGTTTAGTTCGACGTGCGTATAATTGAGTTAGTTTTGTAAGTGTTCAGTAGGTGAACTGATTATTAATATTATGGAATAAAACACTTAAAGCATACACTTGACTTTCGTTAAGTGACAAATCCAAAGGTTGGAAGCCCTTTTTATCACGTACTACACATCTTACATGACCTCAATAAGCGAATGATCATATATTGCAACGAACATTGGAATTGTCTTTCTTGTTAACATCATTTACCAAAGGGCAATTTCATTAATGACTATAATCATATGCTAAGAGATACATACTTATCAGCGATGTTAATGTGTACATGTTATGTGTTGCGAATGTTCTGACAAGCTGATGTGTTGCAATAAGTTGCCATGAACCACCGGAGTGTTTAAAATATATAACATGCAGAATAATCAGTCCTGCGAAACATATTCCATTGGGCATAATAGACAAAATAGATATGAAAATTACATGTATGGACCACTGAAAATCAGTGAGGCTCCAGGTGTTCGCGAAAAGGGCCCTACCGTTGTCAACAGTGAACAGTCTGTAGTTGTTGCCTAACGCCACAAAGCAATACTTCTGCTATACCACGGCAGCCTATAACCATTCGAGTCTTCACCAGACAAGGCAAGTGATAGACTAGCTAATCCAGGGACACAGTGTCTTTTCTTAATCAATCTGCTTATATAAATGATTCAAGGGAATGTTCTAGTTACACCTTTTTTTCTACTTATATTCCTTGCGAATCGGGTTCAATGAATACTAAATATAAAATTTAGTGGTTCCAACAAGAGATTCGACTGTATACCAAGTGCAGACTTGACAATAAAAATAATTCTTACCCAAAATATCCCTGATCTGACCAATGTCATCTGGGTTTCCATCCCTGGACACAACATCATATAAGTAGCTGACCAGAGCTTGTGCCCGAGCATTTCCTGAAACGAAAGAAGATTGCTCTATATAGTAACAGTAGTGCGATATCAGAAGACAGTGTATTGAATTGTGTATCTGAGGCGGCACTGAGCAATATTCACTCGCTTAATCATTTACAGTGAAACCGTACTCCGTTCATCCGATAATTAAAAACATTTCGTGAAATGCTACAGCAGTAACAATGCGGCATTAATGTCTCGCTCTTTGCATTCTTTACATCATGAGCATCGATCCACGCAATTTGTGGATGACATGCATCAACCAAGTCACCGAGGGTGACCACCCGATCCATTCACTCTGCCCTTACGACAAGCATAGGTTGCTGAGGAGCTATATTCTAACCCACGCATATTTTTCGTTTTCAAGATTACTCTTATTTCTTAAACCACTGCTGGTGAGTGAATATTTATAAACGTTACATTGAACAATATTTCAGCTCGGTGACTGGCTGATTGCGTGTCATCATATTCTGACGACGTGGATCGTTGGATTATATCGATTACTGGATTGTCTGGTCTAGAATTGATTATTTACGGGTCGCCATTATATAGATGGAATATTGCTGAATGCGGCTTTAAAACAACAAACAAAACACAACTTCTAACCCGGAATACTATTGTTTTTAAAAAAAATAAAACCTTATTCAATTTAAAGTTGACATTTGTAGCTAAAGTGGAGTATCCCAATTACAGAAAAATATTCCTACCTCCTTCGAAATCTTTTTGCCACCAAGCATTGAGCAGAGCATCAATGACACCAGTTAGAGATTCATCCCCTTCGGAAAGAGCGTCATCGACAACTGCCTGTCTCTCAGCGTCAAGGTCATTTCCAATGTAGTTCTCGTATGCACGGTCAAGGCTGTAGAGGTCATCTGGAATCTGCTCGGCAAGGGGTGCCATGTTGGAGCGCTTCTCTGCCTCATCGTAAGCTGGGTAGTATCCCTGAAGGGGTTCTTCATTCTGGAAGGATACAATCATGGCGTGTAAACAGATGCAGTGTGAACAGGTACCGTTATATAATTCATTTCAAGCCATAATATGTGGTTTCTCGAAGACACGGTTTAAGATGACTGGCTTTTGTGTAACAGAAGCAATGCCAGGGTGTTGTATTGATCGATGGACACTGGAGACGGTTTGAACCACCATAATTTTATGTGTATCTTTACAAGACTTGTAAAGACGGGTTGTCGTGGTAAAAAGGAAGCTGGCAATTATGCGCTGATATACAGACATATTGATAAGCATGGGGAACAAGCATAAGTAAAATGACAGACACTCTGGTAAGGACGCATATTATTTGTCTCATGCAAAGTTAATTGGTAATGTGACTCTAACAGTAGCGTAGACGTAGTTCGGTAAGGCGTCTGAAATATAGTATAGCAGCATTTTGGCAGGTTTAACGACACCGTGCAATCCTACACTTAAGAGATATCAGGGATCGGCAGTATGATTTGATAAAGACAATGACCATACAGGCAGACAAGCACAGGTACGTGGAAAACACAAATGATAATATAACATATAGGAAGAGATGAAATAAAGACGAAAATGAAGACAAACATAGCAGCGATGACAAACGAACAGAATATATAAATGCAGGTTTGACAACATACAGAGATGAGGCAATTACAAACTTGAGGTAAGAAGACGTACAATAAGCAAGACAAACAAAAATTAAGATAAACAAGTAAAATGACATCACAGGTATTACGACGCATACAGTTAAAATGACATCAGAGGTTGGAAGGCAAAGGTAGAATTACACCACAGGTAGGAAGACACACACACACAGTTAAACTGACAACACAGGTTGGAAGACAAGTAGGTAAAATGACAACACAGGTTGTAAGGCACGCTGGTAAAAGGACAACAGGTAGGAAGACAAAGGTAAAATGACAACACAGGTAGGAAGACATAGGTAGAATGACATCATAGGTAGAAGACACAAGTGGGGAGACACATACGTTAAATGACAACACAGGTAGGAAGACACACATAAGGAAAAACGACATCATAAGTAGAAGACATACAACTAAACTGACATCATAAGTAGAAGACACATAGGTAAAATGACAACACAGGTAGGAAGACACACTTATGGTAAAGTGACATCATAAGTAGAAGACACAGATGGGGAGACACATATGTTAAATGACAACACAGGTAGGAATACACGCATAAGGCAAAATTACATAAGAAGAAGACACATAGGTAAAATGACATCATAGGGAAGGAAGACACACATAAGGTAAAATGACATCATAGATAGAAGACACATAGGTAAAATGACAACACAGGTAGGAAGACATACATAAGGTAAAATGACATCATAGGCAGAATACACACAGGTACAGTGACATCATAGGCAGAAGACACATAGGTGCAATGACAACACAAATATGAAGGTAGGAAGACACACATAAGGTAAAATGACATCATAAGTAGCAAGACACAGGTAAAATGACAACAGGTGGGAAGACACACATGAGGAAACATGACATCATAGGTAGCAAGACACACAGGTAAAATGACAACACGGGTAGGAGTGAGTGAGTGAGTGACTATGGTTTTACGCCGCGTTTAGCAATATTCCAGAAACATCACGGCGGGGGACACCAGAAATGGGCTTCACACATTGTACCCATGTCGGGAATCGAACCCGGGTTTTCGGCGTGACGAGCGAACGCTTTAACCACTAGGCTACCCGACCGCCCCAACACGGGTCGGAAGACACACATAAGGTAAAACGACAACACAGGTATGAAGTCACACATACGGTAAAATGACATCATAGGTAGAAGACACACAAGTAAAATGAAAACACAGGTAGGAAGACACAAACACAAGGTAAAATGACATCATAGGTAGGAAGACATAGGTAGGAAGACACGCATAAGGTAAAATGACATCATAGGTAGAAGACAGGTAAAATGACAACATAGGTAGAAGACACATAGGTAAAATGACAACACAGGTAGGAAGACACACACAAGGTAAAATGACATCATAGGAAGAAGACACATAGGTAAAATGACAACACAGGTAGGAAGACACACATAAGGTAAAATGACAACACAGGTAGGAAGACACACATAAGGTAAAATGACAACACAGGTAGGAAGACACACATAAGGTAAAATGACAACACAGGTACGAAGACACACATAAGGTAAAATGACAACACAGGTACGAAGACACACAAAAAGGAAAAGGACATCATAGGTAGCAAGACACACAGGTAAACATGACATCATAGGTAGACAGGCTAACACTCACAGCATAGTTGTTGACCTCGGCATTCTGTTCTGCCAGGAGACGTTGGTACTCAGAGATCACTTGTTCCTCGTAACGCTCAGCCTCTTCCTCGCTCATCTAAGTAGTAGTAGTAATAATAATAATAATAATAATAGCTTAAAATGTATGACCATGAGTATATGCATGTTAAACATTTGTTTAACCAAAGGTTGATACCCATAATACATTTGTTATATACATGTATGTTATACTCTTAGCAGTCTTAGCTTAAGAAATAAATATAAAACAGTTGTATCGATCATAACCAACGTTGTTTCCACTGTCCAATCATCAAACAGAATTCTGACTTCTGAATGAAGACATCTGCATTACCCAGAACCACGAACCTATTCCCAAAAGCAATAACACCCAGAATCAGCACTGTTTCATCTCCTTTTTTTCCAAGAAAATATAGAAAACTTTAATCTCACACCAAGATCGAACTGCCAGGGGGCGGAACTAGTCTATCTTAGAAAAAAAATCATTTTGTAGAATACTGAATTACGTGCTTCAAGAATGTTATTAGCATTTCACCTCTCGCTGTTGTTCGCGCTAGCTGAACAGAGCTCCGATATTAGATTTAAGTTGTTAACCCGTCTTCATGGTACTTTCCAACAAATCAATATCTGGAATGCGCTATGTAATTATTGGGCTCCTGTTAGCCTCAAGGTAGATCAACTGGGATTTGTGTGCTTAATTAAGTAACGCTGTTTTGCCGCCTGTTTATATGTTCAAGGAAATATAGGTCGCATTGTTTTTTCATTGGAAGCAGAGATGGTAGTGCTTTAGAAATTGAGCTCTGTGTGATAAGTTTTTCAATACTATTGATTGTTGTTTTTTGTATTCTCATACCATTTTTGCTGTGCACGAGGTCGTCTGTAAAACATATTTTGACATATTAAACTCAACTTAATTGCTCAAAGAATTGGAAATCGTTATATAGACTGAACGTTTACTTAAATCATATCAAATTTAAAGGTAAAAAAGGTTTCTCTTGAGAAATAAAGTTTCGTTCACCCTTCAAAATTAACGTTTCAAATTGAGGTCCTATTTTAAGAATCAGTAAAAGCATTTAAGCCCCCCTCTCTTTGATTAAAGAGTTCCGACTGTCATGCAATTTTGCGAGAGTGGCAACTGTCACTAAAAACGGTAAAGAGCCACCTCTATCGGGTTGGAAGATCTTAAGATTCTCATTTGTCAGTGAAATCCCTTAAAATCCTAACCGAGTGCCAATTTCGTCACCGAAATCGATTCCAGAGATTGACGCAAAATGTTGAGTAAGCTTTGAAGAGGAAGACCGCACGTCTTGGAAGCCCTAAACAAACCCTTCAAAGGATGAATCATTGATTGGAAACTTTTCAAGTCGGGATCGATGTAATTGTATCTAATTTGGTTCAATACATTTACGTCAGCCAAGCTATTTCAACGTAATTGACTCTGCCATCGGAACCGCTCGCCCATGTCACGGAGTTGCTGTATTATACGGAGGTTCTTTCACAGGAACATAATCTCTTTCAAAGAATCGATAACTCACTATAGAAGAACCGACGAGGTCTTTCAAAGCGGCATAAAAGTTGTCGAAGTCCCACGATTTCAGAAGGTATTCTGCAACTGCCGTAGGCGAGAACTCGATGCTGTCCTGGCTTGGCAGGCTTTCCTGAAATGTTAAATTCCCTTTGTAGAAATGATTAGGAGAAAAATACATTTTCGTTTTGACTATGTGTTGCTATGGGACTTTGCGGGCTGGGTCAGGAAACCGCCAGATTCCACGCTGAGCGGAATATCGATTTTATTCAATGTTGTGCGTGGGAGATAAATTGATGACGTCAGGCCCGAGCTTTGACGTCAGAACGTTTCCGGTGAGAGGCTTTGCGGTCTAGATCGATGTCCAATGTCTATTTTGGCCAATTCAATAAACCCCTTTCATTCACAGAACCAGTAGTGCGCCGCCGCAAAATAATTATTCTCCCGATTTAGAAAGTTTTCATTGATCTTTGCATGAGCGTCCGCTGTCCTGCATGCAGATCTGATAAGGTTTGCCATCATTGCTTCCTCGTGAAATGATTTACTTTGTTCATAAACAATATCTGTTCGGGAGATCTTTTGGCAGCGCCAGCAGGTAGCAAACAGACATTCAAGAGGGCACTCAAACTTGTGCGAATTAAACCCTTTCACGTTTGAATGAAAGCACTATCACGCCGCAATGAACGCAATCTGCCAGGAAAGAGGTTTCCTATCTGTTCCTGCTAATATTGCCTGGTTACATTTTACCACCACCGACACAGAGATATAGCTCCCATATTCCACACTGTCTCAAGATAAAACTCAGTTTACATAATCAATATTCCTGTGCAAGTTCATGTTTATCAACGGCCGTAAGATCGTAAAACCAATATTTCAAATTCGATTTACATTGTTATACGACCATGGCTGATGGAATATATTACAATAACATATTGATTTTCTTTTTACAGTTTTGAAAAGGACTCATACATGCATAATCATAATTGTGCTAAGAATAATGCATATGCCCCTTGAGACATATTTTACTGAATAAATTAAGAACTGTTATTTTAGAAGGAAATTATATTATCTTGTTTTATTCTCTCATTTATTTTTCTCTCTTCGGCGACAAATCAGCTAGGCTGACGGAAAGCCACACGTGGTTTGATTCAGTGATATTGAGAGCATGTCTGTACATTATTCATTAACATCTGACGAAAGCTTAAATCAATACCGGAAGTTGAGCATCATGCGGTGAAGATGCTGCTCTTTATATTGCTACGAAGGACAATGGATCAGCAGCTTGTTCAGTGGTGCAAAACACTGTATTAACTACATCACATAGTAACGGCAATGCGGCTCGAGCCGATTTTGTCGCAGTAGTATGAAGGTCTATTAGTCCGCTTACTAAAGAGTGTCAGCATGCCATCGTATGTGGGAGGGGAACCCAAATTTTCGCAGGTCTTACAATATTACCAATTGAGCGAAACTCATGGGAACGAGTATTAGTCTGACAGACCAAGAATCACAATCGAGGCAAATCTAGGATTCGATCCTCCAGGCAGTGGATCCTGGCCCGGGTAAGGGACGCAACTCTGCACAACAAATTGCAACACCCTAGACCACTGGGCAACTCTATAACCTTTAATGAGTGGATTGAACTGCAAGAAGATGTTAAGTAATGGCTCTGGGGTTCTTTTAAATTTTTCATGAGGTTGAAACCGCACGTTGCTGCAGCTTGTGCACATCAAGATTTAATCACTTGATAAAACTGTTTTTTCCGATGCTACTTCGATGCATTATGAAAAGAGCTGATAACAAAATCACTCCAGTGAGAATGTGCGAGCGATAAAAGGAATTGTTTATGAGTGAAGCAAAAGTGTTTTGCATTGAAATCAGGATTTTATCAGGGCTCAACGTAATGAAATCTGACCCAGACTGTCGGGATATAAATAGACGTCCAGCGGTAATGCTCGAACGTGTTTCCGTAGTTTTGCTCTTATAATATATTCACTCACACCTCCTTAGCATTTCCTTTTCACTCACTTTTTCTTATTCTTAGTTATGACGTATATTGTCATTTTCACCTTTGATGATAGCATAGTGGTTAAAGAATTGGCTCGTCACACCCTGGTCGAATCTAGCCATGAACACAATGCGTGAAGCCCATTTCTTCTGTCGCTGTGATTTGAATGTAAATGCGGTGTTATACCATACCCATTCACTTCTCTTGTGTGTTTAATTGACAAGCCCGTACGCTCTTCCCACCTTTGACTCCCCCCCACACACTCATACGCACGCACGCACGCACGCACGCACGCACGCCACACACAAACACACACACACACACACATTCATTCAGTCAGTGATTCATGAGACCCGTGAAGATCCTGGGTAGAACAGGTCTTCAGCAACCCGAGCTTGTCGTAAGAGTTGACTAACGGGATCGGTTGGTCAGGCTCGCTGCCTTGGTCGATGCCTGTCATCGCATCCCAATTGCGTGGCTCGATGCTCATGATGTCAATCACTGGATTGTCTGGTCCAGACTCGACTATTAACATATAGCTGGAATATTGCTGAGTGCGGCGTTAAGCAGCAAACAAACAATCATTCATGACGAGAACCTACCTCTTCAGCCTCTGCATCTGCATCCTCAACTTCTTCCTTGACGAAGGTCTCGTGTACACCTTTGTCGGGAATATCGACGTGTGTCTCGGCAATTTGATGCGGCTCACCAGTTTCATCGTCGTTTGTTTCAGACACTTCTTGTGTGACGTCAGCTAAAACCTTTCCTGTGTTTGTGTCTGTAACTGAGAAAATCAATTTTCATTTAGCAAAGCTGACACTATGACCATCCATAGGTCTTTGTTAAGGATGGAATCAGACGCGTTGAAGTGTTAACAACGCAATTATAGCTGCCTAAGTCTACCCCAAAGAACATTTACAGATGTGTGATATGAAAGCTCAACGTAAAGTCCGATTTATCAAGCTGAAACTACTCGGGCTTAATCGGCTTATTCCGTTGCTTGCGTATATATAATAATTCCCTGAGAAGCCATGGCGTAGTGATATTGCACTAACTCATTGTCAACCGCGTAACACCAAGATCCCAGGGCATATTGTTCGAAGTTTGAAGGTTATTTTGTGCTTAACAGACTTGGGCAGACACTTTCATTTGAAAACAAAATCAAACGGAGACATTAACAGTTGTGCTACTGCAGCCAGATTGTGGTATCACGTGATAGTCACGTGAGGTAAGAGGTCCCAATGGGACGAGACAATCCGAACGCGGAAAGTAATTAAAAGCATTCTTTATTCAACCTACCTTTTTGTTCTGTTTTCTCGGTTATTACATCTTTTCCATTGTGTGTTTCAACATGGGACACTTGACTTTTGTGTACAGCAACGTCATTGGCTTTACTCTCTGCACCTGCAATATTCAAGATCATCATTTCCTTAGACCAAGTCAAATGTATCATTCATTTCTGGAATAATCAGAAAAAGTTGGGAAATTAAGAACAATTCCCCAGAACAGAACCCCAGTTAAATCAGACAGTACCAATGTCAATTGATACGATATTACTTAACATGAGTCGGTTTCATGCGCAAATGGCATGCTATTCGTCCGCCAACATTTCCAAACATGCCGTCAGATTTACCTCTCACCTGGGCACTCGGAAAATCTCTATCCAGTGTCGAGTAGTATATATGTGCATATCTAGAAGCCCTGGCATATTTGTCTGGCATTCAGGGTTACCAAATGCTTAGCAAACGCAGAATTCTAAAAGGCATTTTTTTAGAAAATAGCAGGCACATGACTGCAAATAAGCAGCTTTCTCGTGACATTTTCTTGTCTTACGATTGATAGTTGCTTAAACCTTTCACATCATAGAGCTCTCATTATCACGAACGTAAGTCTGTTTACATCTCCTTGCCGTCGCCGATAAAAGAGCACTTCTTTATCTCTTGTGAACTTGTGAAAGATTTCTGAGAACAATTGTCAGAAGTTATTTTGCACAATGCCCTTCAAAACCATTTGAAGCAGCAGCATCAAAGAACACAAGAGCGTAACGTTTTGTAGTATTTGTGCTTCAGCGTTCACGCAGTATAAACTACTTGGCCATTGCTTTTGTCAAGTCCTATTTGCAGGATAAAGTTTCCCTAATGTCCTAATTCCTGACGTTGCATGAAAAGGTCGCCTGGTACAAGATGACAAATAGGTTCAAATGTAACATCTGAGCATCGAATAGAACTCGAGTGAAAGGTCGAACACAAGAAGGGTATTTTATCTCTAAACGAGAACTGTTTTATTGAATCGAATACTTTTGCCTGTAAAGTAAAAGGGCATTAGTGTTCTTAAGTAGAAAGGAAGGTCCGTTTGTATCCGGCGTTAATGCATCCTTACAGTTAATCAGCGTGATGCAGAAGGAGTGACAAAGTACGTTCATATTGGTCACTTAGGAATAGTTAGCCTGAGTTTCAGATGAGATTGGCATTTGCGTAAAATACGCAAAATACATCACCATAACTATGAATCTTGACGTGTTATTTAAAGACATATTCCAGCTCTATGCAGTCTGTAAATAATCCAATCTTAACCATACAATCCAGTGATCTGCATCATGAGCATCGTTCTACGCAATTGGGATACGATGACATGCATTAACTAAGTCAGCAAACCTGACCACCCGATCCACTTGGTCGCCTTTTTCGATAACGGTTGCTGAAGACTACTTCTATGCATGGGGAATAGTGACTTTTGTCTGAGACAGACCATACTTTCATTCAGTGTCAAGGACTTACATATGCTTCTCTGAAGGAGGCAAACAATTACTTGGGGACCGATCCCATTATCGTTCTCAAACCCATGCCCAGTGAACACATAGAGATATATTTTGAAGACTAGATTATTTTTTTTATCATATTCGGGAAATATTATTTAAAAAAAGAATACCATGCCAAACCCATCACACCCGGCTGAGCGGAAACATTATCTTTGGAGCAACCTCTAAACATAGATAAACAATTCCAGCCCTTGTAAGAATGTTGTTCTATGGGTCTATATACGTGATACCTATCATGTACGATCTACTTAAACGCGTTATCGATTACCTAAACGAGAGTTATGGGTCTATATTGAGGATGTTCATAAATTAGTTAGTGTTATGACGTCAATGGTTTGAGCATCAAGCAGCAAACGAACAAAAGATTCTGCCATTTCCAAGGCCGTAAAACCAAGGTCTCATGTCCTTGGGGTAAATGGCACTATGTTATTTCCGACAAGAATAACATCAAAGAAGGTAGTTTTAGGTCTCTGAGGCCTTCAAACTTGTTTCCAGTGGGCGACATGCTGTGGATTAACCTATTTGCGTCGCTTGTTGCAAGTCGTTTTTCGTTCCCCTTTGTAACTGAACTGTAACAGCCTTCACTAATTCAAAACAATATGTCAAGAACGTATTGATCTCATCTTTCCGACAATGACATAACGGCTTGGCAAGGCTTAATAATGCTTTTAGAGAAAGCAGTTAAAAAAGACAAGCATTGTCATAAACTCTACTTTCGTGACATACACCCTTACGCGTTCGCAGTGTATTGCAGTGATTTGGGTGTGTTAGTACAAATTATTTATACCATCTCAAAACACAAAGAATAAAGACCATTGTTGGTACCATCGGGTCGTCACAAAACATATCGATGGGAATGGACTCAGAAGACTACTGGGCGTGTTAAGACCAGGGTTCAATACGCATTCATGTCTGCAGAAATGTGTCAGTAGGGTTATTAGTACGTCTCCTCAGGAGGCGTCTGGATCTGTACATTGGAGCAATTATTCAGGCTGCTCAACGATGCAATGATGCGTCTGATGAGGACGGCCGCAGTGTCTGTAGGTCTGTAAGTTCCAGGAAATGACACCATGGCCAGTTATTGAGAGAACTCTTCTGGCGTTCGAAATTGCAGTAATGAATGCTGGGATCTGGCCTTCTTTGAGTTCGATATTGAATCGATTAATCAGGTTTAGGTAAAAAACAAAGTGAATACTCACCAGCGAGAGCAACTAATTTTTCAAGTTCAGCTTCCTGATCTTCAACCTAAAAGAAAAAAGTGTAATACCATTATAAGGTGATCTCATTTGGCCACGCAGGTGTAGGGTTTCCAAGACAAAAAAGGTAAAGACATGTTTCGAAATGTATCTCATTTTCGTGGTATTTTAAAATTGCTGAGTTATTTTAGTTTTCTCGCTATCAATACTTTTGGTTTGGCACGATGATAAAATGGTTTTACGGTTATGTCAAGATTGTCCGATGTTAATGGAAGAGTGACCTTTCTTTGTCAATACTATTGGCAACATGATTGACGACAGTTTGAATTTATTTAATGCCTAATTTCTTATCATCATTTTGAGTGATATATTGATAAAAAAAACACACATTTTTTTATGGCTTCAAATATTTCTTTTTTTAAGGATTGACAATGGTTAGATATAAGCATATGTACACAGATAAAAATATTCAGATCAAAAGCAGAAATTCTGCCGCTTCAGAAAATAAGACCAATTTTGTGATATATTTGATTGGTCGTACTCACTTTGTTTACTCCTGGTCTATTTTCAGACACATCTCTCTTTTCTGAAATGACAAGAGAGATGTATGAAATGAAGCATGTTAAAAGTGTAACAAATATTGTCATCAATCAGTATCACTTGATGTAAACAGACAGATGGAGTCAGGATCGGAAGAATTCACTTAAATGTAAAATATCACAATGACATCCTTTGTAAGACTTTCAAATAAGGAGAGGAGTGGTGAAATGAGGCTTAAGGTCGCGTTCAGATACCGCAGTTTTATAATGACTAGCGACCGCCTCCGTGGTCTAGTGGTAGAGCGTCCGCCCAGAGAGCGGAAGGTCCGGGGTTCGATCCCTGAATGCGTCATACCAAAAGACGTTAAAAGATGGTACTTGTTGTTACCCTGTCTGGCGCTCGGCATTTGGGGGCTAAAACAAGGACTGGTCGGCTCGGAGTCAGTAAACTGGGTCTGAGTGGGGTATTCATGTTAAACTGCGGCATGGTATCTCAGTGAGCTAGCACTATAAATCGGCATCAGTCCGGACTAGAACAAGCAGCCATACAAACACACACACGTAGATGCACGTCGCTATATAAGTGCAATAATCTTGGACGCGACGTTAAACCCAATTTCACCTCACCTATAATGACTAGCCTGCATGTGTGGTTTATAGTGCTAGCCAACTGAGATACCATGCCGCAGGTCAACACGCCTACCCTACTGAGAAACATTATACTGACTCCCTGTCGACAAGTCCTTGTTTTATCCCCTCAATACCGAACACCAGACAGGATAACAAGTACCATCTTTTGGTATAAAGCGGCCTGGGGATCGAACCACCGACCTTCCACTCTTCGAGCAAACGCTATATCGACTACACCACGGAGGTGGTCTGATTATCGAATATACAGGACTTTAATGAGAAACTATTTCGAAATCAGGGACTGCTAATAACAACCTATTTTCAAACCAGTGGGCACCCAATAACAAACTATTTCAAGAACCGACATCGAATAACAAACTATTTCGAATAGCGAGGACAGGGTTTCAGCTTAATGCGATGTCCAAGTGGAGCTTTAGATTGAAAATCGAATGCAATCACAAAGTTGTCAACACGCCATTAATCCTAATGATGCAATATACAAGCAATCACTCTAACATAATCCCCGCGTTCAGAGTAATCCCAAACTCCGACAATCAAAGCTGTTAATGTCGGGGGCGCTTATGAAACATGTATGATGCTCCTGTAAATACTAATCACCTGGCCATACGCGGGGCTATATGGGAACAGACTAATGATATTTACAGAAAGGTTCTCGTCGGGACTGGGGACAGCTAACTGTTGTTGTAAATCACTTCGACATTTACCAAAACGATTGACGCACATCAATAAAACTAATGTGATATTGAGGTCGGACTTACATGCCGGTGCCTTTGTGTACAGTCACTTGTAATTTCATACAGTGTTAAGAAATATATTATAAAACGCTGAAAGTAGATCCCTTTTAAAAGGTTTGTAATTATTTTGTCAATTACTCCTGCTTTTGAATAATAAAGATACACCTGCACTTACATTCTAAATAAAATAATAAACTCGCCAAAGGTTTGTAGAAATGATTTCTATCTCAACAAGCTCATGCATTTCGAGGTATATGCATGTAGATTTAGATTCATTTAATTATTTCAACATCTATGTGTGCGTATATGAGCTTAACACTATATCAGCAATGCAACTGTTCGCGCCTCTGGTGTATGTACAAATGCAGTTATCTCCAATCCAGACAGATGTAATGTAATATACTGAGAAGAAAATCGAATTTTAATTTTCTTTTCACATTACATCTACGCATATGCATCCAAAGTTAAACAAACAAAACATCCGCCTATCCAATCAAAACGCAACAGAGACTAGTTGCATCTCTATATCCAGTGTCAACCTTTCAGAGGGCTTTTATATATCCTGCCCATGACATTCTACATCCAGTTGTCTCATTGTTTGATCCGCAACCCAATACCTCCATATCCCATCAACATTATCTCTGACCTATACCGAACAAAATGTATATTGTCTCTGAAACAACCATTGTCCCCGGCGACGTTGTTCCTGGCAAGAGACTTAACACTAATTTCCCGCCTAATTCGGTGTCACTTGGGAGATGGAGCAATAAGTATTCAACAGACATTAAACCTCCTCCTACGACCTGCTCAAGTAGCTAGTCTTGAATACATTCATGCTAACGTGGGTGGAAGTTGTCCTGCGACCGAGGTTGCGAGAAGGCGTCGGAATGGAGGGACAGACTGCGACCCTAAACCACGCAAACACGACCCCTGTCATCTCCAGGGTTTTCTCGTGACAGCAATGCTACTCAAGTTTCCCATGATCCGGCATTAGAAGAAGTAATGCTATACCATGTGACTAGAAAGTGTTACATTGAACATAACGTGGTATTTCTCGCTGGTGTCGTCCACAAAGACTGTTAAGGGCATGTAGCTTAGGGATTGTAATTATACGTGACCTGTGACTTTCTTTGATGTATAATTGACAGATAAACCAGAGTACAGTAAACAAGTAAATATTGCTGGACATAACAATTATATTCAATAAAATTGAGCAGGTCGATAAAACGACGATAAATAATTAAACGGATTGGTAATAAGAGTGATTGTATGTATGCAGAAAAAGTATTATCAGTTGTATTGAAACATATGATAGATGGTTGACGTATCAATAGATAAATGTTTAATGTATAGATAAGAATGAATGGACGAATGCATTGGTAATTTGATGTTATATGCATGAGTTGGATCGTTAACAGATAGATAAAATGATAGAAATAATTAAATTCAATTAATGTTTCTTTGTCTTTACTTCACCAGACAATGTTAATGACACTGAAGGGAAATGCTTTTGATAAAAAGACAATAAGCAGAGGGCTCTGTGAAAACATCCCAAATAAAAAAAACGCAGTCTTCCTGCTGTCATCAATTTTGTCTCATAATCTTCAGTGATTTTCCTTTCATGTGTTTAGTCTTACATTGCCCCATGTGAGATTGTTCTTCCTTTGAAGTTGACCCTATCTCATAAAAAAACATGGTTGAAAGAATTATGTCTCCTTTGAAGATGGTCATTATCGCATCAGCGATTTTTCAAATAATCTATTTATAGTATCAGTAAAGGTATTGATATTTGTCTGAAATGAAACCCAATTACTTGATGATTGAAATCTGTTTGTAGCAATTAGCTGAAAGATAACGTTTGTCCAAGGGGAAATAGCATCCAGTACAAGTGCTATTCACCACGCGACAAATGTCGTTTGGTGCGACTGATGAGGGATGTCTAAGCGACCATGGATGAGGCACTAATTATGGTCGACATTTGTTATGACTACAGTGGTCGTTATTGATTATATTTACCTACGTCAACGGAACTGCGATTCATTTAGGCCTTAATAAACACGATAACTGAGTAGACGTCCGGTATCTATTGCCTTTTGGATATAGATTTAAGAAGTCTGAATATAGACATGCAACATACAATCGTCTTTCGTAGAAATTATAACAGTATACTTGGGTATAGCAAATTCGGATATGTCGACAAGTCATGAGTAAACCGGTTAAAATTGAAGTTAATATTATAACAGTATATATGTTAATAGCTTTTTCCTTCGTCATCAACGTTCGACACGTCTCCACGTCATCGACGTAGGGGCCATGTTTGTTAAGTCAAACACCAGTTTTGTTAAAGTAAAAAGGGTGACTAGAAAACTTGCAAAAAGGTATCTGTACATGCATAGACACAATGGTTTACGTTCTCAGTTAGCTTTACACTCCATTCTGAAGCTGAATAGAAACATCGAAAGGATTTGCCGTCTGTTGTCTCCTTGTAAACCACGATAAATACGATATTGCTTGGAACAAGGGATGTAATTGAAAATGGCCTCTAATTGTGATCCTTGTTTACAAGAGGACGCGAGGCTGGCACGAGAAAAACAGCGGCTGAATGTCACATCTTAAAAGGTTTCTGACATGAAGAAAATGGCCAAGACCTATTAGAGGGAACAAGTAAGGTTGGCATTTGCACAATGAATATCACATCGCTCTCAGATATCGATGGAGTGTTGTCTATGGGTAATGTGATGGTCCAGACTGACTAGGTAGGACAGAGACCGCAGGAAATTGTTCTGAGATAAGCTGCTTAAATGAAGGCGATGGGACCAGATTGGTCTGCAGAGGACCAATTATTGGATATGTTGGAATCTCCTAGGTATATTTAATGAGACCAACTTCAGTAAATTGAACATGCAGGCATTTTAGGATTCTATTAGTGAGACAGAGATGCCATCTCAGACAATAAGAAAATCGGTTTAAGAGTATGAATGCTCATATCAAAATGTTGTCCATTTGGAATAAGACCATGTCTCACAGAACGGGGTATAACCCTGAAGCATACTGACAGTAGAAGATTTGATACACGAGTACTGATGTTGTTGTATAAAATCGTACGGTACAATTTTATTTAGCAATGTCTACAGTATCTATGAAAACGTTATTGTTACGCAGTTACAATCTGTTACGTTCAAAGCCCCTTTATAAAACATGAATTGGTTGAGAACAAATATTGTAAAGACATACAAAAATATACGGTGTTTTTCAAAGAAAAGTCTTTCGATTAAATATTTGATGATACTTAGATTATGTGGAACGTTGGTAATAATTTGATATAAAAGGAGGTTACAAAGCGCAGACGCTAGTGTTAAAATATGCATGTCTAAGTTAACACCACAAAGGTCATTGAACATAAGCTGCCGCTATTGATTGGCGTTCTGGGTACAGTGTAGTGATCTAGTTTCAGATGGTGATATTTGATGTGATGTTCAATCCAAAAGGAAATAACTAGGCCACTGAGAACGTTTGTTTTCTTCACCATATCGATCACGCAAAGTGATTTCTGTTTTGAAATAGGTTTGCACAGAGTGTTATTTATACAGGGCTATTTTTCTATGTTGAAACATAACACGGGACCAATGTTGATATCGCGTAGGCGAGAATCAATTTCTGATTTAGCTTTCCTTAGAAACTTTCCACGAAAAGGAACACATCCAAGAAGGGCCATACAATGAAACTCCACTGATAAAATTCAGATAGTCTGAATCTATTTATTTCCATTTTGTTTGTTAACCGATATAAGAAAATAGTAAGTCAAGGTTCTCTTTTCAGTCAGAGCATGTTTACACAAATTAATAACTGTTAGAATTGTCCGACCGTGTATGTGTGTCTCCTAGGAGTTTCTGTGAAGAGGTATGTATGATCGAGTTTCAGAATAATATTAATGAAAATGTTTGAATACGTACACATGGAAAACCTGTTGACCTATGTTAAATTTTAAAGGCAGTCATTAATCCTTGCAGATTTAGGCTCCCAGGAAGAAATGATTTAAGACCCCTTTTATTAATATAGCATCATTGCAACTAGAATTTACGCCTTATTGTTACATTGATCGATACCTGCCAGCTACATAATTTCAGCCATGCTCTTGGGATCTGGTTATGACGTTGTTTGTACGTGACAAACAACAGTTCCGTAGCAAATGGAACCGTTGACATTTACATTTCGCTGTTAAGATTGGAAGTTGTCACAAAGGAGGCATTGAGACTTAAGTAATATTCCTGACACGTAGTGGTTTTCCTCAGGCTTATCCGGTGTAATCCTTGAAATACTTCTGACATTTTCTAGGCTTGAGTGCTAATGTTTTTCAATAGTTTATGCGAAGCGTGAGGGCAATTCTACGCCACCAAAAGTCCTTAAACATCATAGCAACATTTGACAACTTTTTTGCAGTGAATTTCATATATCGATGAATGTTAACAGGTTCGTGGTCGCGTGAAGGGTGCTGCATCATTAGATTCAGTTATGACCAAAACTTGCATCTTCGCTGGAACAAATAACCTTTATTGTATCTCTAGAAGGTATAACCTCGCGGCATTTTATGTTAAATGTCATAGGGAAATCTCAATACTCAATAACCTTTCAATGGTTATTGAAAGAGTCCGGGACTTCCAGAATCGTTCGTGATCATCACAATGTTATTTACATGGTGTCACGAGATATTAAAAAAAATCCTGTTTGAGGGGAATTGTATGCAAGGACTCTTTCTACCATCCACAAAAGACCACACCAAAATCAACGGCAAATATGATAAGGAAGATAATATCCATCTTGAGTTTTTAGATCCCTTGACAAACTTTCCAGTCGAGCAATAATTAAACTACCTGTCAGGCAAAAGAAAGTAAATACCCAAGTTTGTTGGTGGCTATAAATGAAACAAACAAGAAATGAGTATTCCATGGTAATGTATTTGGCGACTTTTCATAATCTAGTATCGTTTTAATAACATTTGTACGTTTTGGGTCAAATTCAATTTTTAGGTGTATACGTCCGGCAGTTTATTAGGAATATATCAGCAAAATCCGTTAAACTTTTTTTCTTTTTTCTCCCTGCTTTCCTGCAACAATCGTTTCCATCGTGGGCTTTGACATTCTTCAGAAATTTGATATTGCGAGTTATTTCACACAACGAATATGCTTTCTCGGAGGCACCATAGCGTTCAATAAGAGACAAAGCGTAACCATCTGCCTGCTACAGGCGTTTCATGATGCCGACAGAGAACAAACGTCTGCCTGCTGCAGGCGACCGATGGTACTTTAGCCCTGTGTTTGCGATGGCTTTTGTTCAGAAACATTGACGTCTTCAGTGGTTTTATGTCAATAATGTTATTATGTTTAAAAGTGCGGGGGAAGTATCATCCATTTCTATACTTTGTATCTAAATCGACGTCGAATGACTGTGTGGACAAGACAATGTTTATTGTGTTGACATTTTGAATCAGAAGATGGCCTTTAGATGTGAAAAAAAGGAAAGACGAGAACAAAAGTTATCAAACTTAGATTTTTCTTCTCCGATTTTTACGATTCAATTAGATATCATTTATCAAATTTGCCTTTCCTTGTACACCTAAAAGTGAGAACGTGATCAACCATTCATTATCGACAACACGCTTAAACACTCAATATAAAACACTCAGATATACCGTAGGATATTAGCCCTGGGACACAACTGAAATACACTTGCCTTGTCTTCTGATTCAAACAAAGAAGATTAGCCAAAATTCAAAGTGAGCTTTCCATATGCTGGAAACACATAGTTAAAGAATACTATATTACCTCTGTTTTCTGAATTACCGATGGTGGCAGCGTAACCTCTCTAAGGAAATCTTAATGTCACCGTGTGCTCGTATTAATGGACAATAATGGAAATAAACGCTGAGTATTTCCTCCCATGATGATCTCAAGACTCGTTTAGGGCTCCTAGGGGCCCTGAGGTATAATTGCCAGGTTCCCTGGTAGCCCTAATTGCGGTTTATAATGTAATGAAACAAGGAACAGTTCAGGTCACTAGGGAATGCTAAAATCAAGTGCATAGAACATTGGTATGAATTGCTTTTCTGATTTAGCGTTACCCTTTCCGCGAACACCTGGTGTCATCAGTGCTTTTCATGGATCCATGCATAGAATAACACCGCTGTTGTGCCTTTTACGTCCAGTAATCAGATTGATCATACTATGGCGTTGATGTTTTCTTTTCTTTTATGATTGGTGTTTCATCATATCAACTACTGCATATGTTTACAAGTATTAAATACGTCTACACTTAGCATAACATAATAAGAAATAGTTATATAATTTTGGCAAATGTTTGAATTGTTTACCAAATTTGGTGTGTGTATCCGTTACATGATGAAGTACACCTAACAGTGTAACGGTCTATCAGAAAACTGTCCTATGATTCAGGGCGTCACTATTTCAGATCCATATTCCAATATCATTAACTGTACAGTAGATTTGACTTGTGGTTTTGCCAACAGTTAAATCGGTTAGTTGTTTGTGTTTTTTCAAGCAATGCTCTTTAGATGCGGTTTTGCGTCTTTTTGCTTTGTCGTCATTGATAAATATCTAATAAATGTATTGGTAGAATATCGCTTCTCATAGCCATGTGTAACTGTGTACCTGTAGGTGATAGAATAACCCGATAAATGTTCATATTCTTAATATTTGTCCTTTTTTAAAATGTTGATTCAATTATCTGTAGATGGAAATACGTAAGTACTGGGGAATAAATACTTAGTCTGAACTTTTATCACATTTAAAGGCATATATACCCTAACAACGTATTTTATTATAGATTTGATTTCTAGTCCTTTTACATCCCAAAGAATTATATGAATGAAGGTCAAACTACAAGGTCTGTCAGGATAATGATCGTAGATTTTATCGTTTACAAAACCCATTAGAATCGTGCTTTGATATAAAATAGAAATTTATCCCATAAATCTGTACAACCTAAATGAATGCTAAATGTTTTCAGTTATACGTTATATGCTGTCTGTAGGCCCAAGGTACACATACATGATATCATATTTACGAAATCAATGTGTTGAGCAAAGAAGATTAGCTTCTCCAGCAGAACCAACACCGTCAGTCCCTTAGGTCAACTAATTTAAATGTCATTTGGGAATATTTTCTCGGAATCATATTGCAAGTTGCCAGCAGAGCAGCATTTATATTAACGAAAACGATAAAAGACCAATATTTATAACCTTTTCCACAGAAATCGATGAAATGGCAATTATTCTCCCACTTCAAATACATTGGTATACACTGAGGGGGCGGGAGACAATATTGATATGCGAGTCGACGGATCGCGAGTGACTGCCGCGAGTGGTGACGTTTGATATATTGTCAGAATAGAATGTAGAACATGTCTGCGAGTCTGCGACGTCCATATGGCTGTTCGAGACTCTGACTTTCAATCAATTTGAAGTTACTGTACCACTCCTGGAAAAATGTTACCTAAAGTACAATGTTATCACCCTGTACATGTACATCCGATTATCTCAAACTCGGTTGTATCGAACGACTGTTCATCTCGAAGAAAACACGGCTTCTCTCTACATGTTCTCTACTTTGAAATTGCCAAGTACTGATTTCAAAACGTCGGTCACTTAAACATACGTTAATCTTACCAAAACCCGGTTGTGTCGAAATACTGTTTATCTCAAAGAAAACCCGGCTACGCTTTATATGTTTTCTACTTTTAATTTGTAAAGTCCTGTTTTCGAAGCGTCAGTTATTTGGAAGCATAATTTCTTCTTATCCAAACCGAGTTGTGTCGAAATACTGGAAGCAAGCATGGCTGTGCCTTAAAAAATTAAAATGATAAAATCCTGATTTCGAATAGCTCGTGGGGCGGTCGGGTAGCCTAGTGGTTAAAGCGTTCGTTCGTCACGCAGAAGACCCGGGTTCGATTCCCGACATGGGTACAATGTGTGAAGCCGTGATATTGCTGGCATATTGCTAAAAGCGGCGTAAAACCATATTCACTCACTCACTCGAATAGCTCGTGAGATATTTTTAATGTACTTTTTGGGTGTTTTGTTTGTTTGACCCTTGATTCCGTGACTTTAGGTGATCCTCTCGAGTAGTCACGTTCCCATTATCGTTGTACGGTTCACTTCATCATGAAGCTATGCTATGTTTAATATATGTCAGAGAAGCCACAGGGCATAACTGATGTACCATCAGAAGGTACGCGTAGTGCTTATACAACTGTCTATGCTCTAATAGTTCATTATACGTGTCGCAAAAGACGCACTGATGCGACGCAGAAGCAGTTCAGTTTTTTAGTAATGATTCACCACATCTTGAAGTAAAAGAGTTCACTCTTGTGCGTCGCAGAGGTACGTCTTTTGCTCCAAAGCGGCATTTCATCCAAAACAATTTTTATAGCTCAATGTGGAGAATATTCCGTTTGCTCAAAGGAGAACATTTATATCTTTCAGAAATAAACTGTTTTACATGTTGGTAGTCTTAAGTGTAATTGTAAATAAACACAGTATTTGTTGGCAAAGTCACAATTCAAATATATTGTACAGTTAATGATATTAAAAGTAGTGGAATTTGAATAATGAAGTCCGTTTATGTAGAAAAGATGTTACTCTGACGGTAAACAGGACGTAACGAAATCCGTCACATTGTTGGATATACTTCATTAGATAGGAGGTTTACAAGTTCAAAAAGATAATATGAAAAAGTATATTAATACACCTTTTTGTATGGCACTTTTGTTGTTTGAATGTTCTGCCGAAACACAGCGCCCCAAACACCAATGCGTTTCAAATGTTTTCATATGTTTAATCATCATAACCCAGAAACAAGGTGTTGATGCTATTAATATCAATTTGAAACTAGTAAGATCGATCTAACAGAGAAATATGGAAAGTTCTAGAAAACTGTTTGTCAAAGTTAAAAAAGTTGGAGACATCTAATAAATAAAAAATCTCACCTTTAGCTTGTTTCTCTTGTAATGGTGCCGCAAATGTTCCGGCCACCAGAACGACTGCTAGCACACAGCTATAGACCTGATGCGCGTGCATTTCGTGTGTGTGAGATACAGAGCTAAACCTTTCACGTCCTTCTCCTGATGGTAAACGCGGCTTCTGAACACCAGCCCACTCTCTCAGTCTCCAAGCATCGTCAATGACGTCACAAATCGATGCCGACGTCAGCCGTTTCCATTCACTGCAGGAATATCGACAACGCGAAGCAACGGAAAGCCTGAATAGCATAGGGTGTGATTGGAGCTCGTAAGACGCTGTCATAGGCATTGTGTGTGCTTCTATGAGACCTTTGTATTTAATTTACAGCGCTTGGTTTGGGTACCCATACAAGCTAATAATGTTTAATCAATATACGTTTGTTAGTTTACTATATTTAGTTTAGCTGTTATAGTGTTATGCAGCTATAGTCCAATGTCACAACATCATTTACCGTTGACGCAGTAAACACAGAAGGGACAGAAGAATAAGGTGGTATTGGTTAAGGTTCCTGGTCAAGCTGTAAGAAGTACTGATATATTGTTACACTTAAAGATTGATCCACCAGAACTTATTTTATCTGGACAATCTCAAATTTCAGATCTCAAATCAGGAATTTCTTACCATGAAACATCAGAAGGGCAATCCATGCATACATTAACTGAATGTAACAGTATGTGTTATATGTATGTATGTGTTATTAACTTATGTGCTATGAGTTTGGGCAAAAAGCCTTAAGTGCAATGACATATTTTGATTTCAAACAGTTGAGGATAAACTGCCTCGTCGTTAATGCATACGCCAAGGAAATGGGATCTATCTTGCCTGTTAGATTTATACATGTCTCATTATACATTAATGTGGAATAATAAAAACTGAGTTGAATTTAGTCCGGGGAATAATTACGAACCAGGATGGGATAATAAACTGCCAGGCTAAAAAAAGTATGCGCTTGAAAATTGGATTTGATCAAAATATTACAAACGTTTCTAAAACGTTACAAGGCTGACAACATCTCCGAAACTCTGCAAACCTCAGGTACGAAATACATCTTTGATACCCGTATCAAATAAATGTCAATAAAAAAAACATTTCTTTTTGGTTTCATTTTTAGCCACCATCAAGCATGGGTGTATGCTTTCTTTTGCCAGAAGTTTACTTTAAATGATAAACATCCCCATACAGGAAATCGTTACTCTTTTTGTTTAAAACTTACTATGCCACCGGCTATCTTTGTTCCAAGTGTCATTTCCGACCCCCAGTCAGCCCAATTCATTCTATCATTGATATCGCTTTGTCACATCCATATTCCTTCCTAACAACAAATACTCGTGAGAGGGAACCAACCGACGGTGAAGCCCATCCCCACGACATTTGTTTGTGAAATGTCATATAGTATCGGATAACTGAAGTCTCAAGTGATGTTCTTCTACGATGTGGCTAAGCGGCTACATATTAACAAACCGACAAAAACCTCAGCCGCACAACTACATGGAATAAAATCGACTGTTAGGAGTGTATCTGTTTCGGTGGTGAGCTCTGAACCTTTGATGTCATAGGCAGTGTCAGACTTGGGTGTGGGCGTGGGGGTTGGGGTGGGGGTTTGGGTGGGAAAGGCTATGTGTTTTGATGACATATTGACCCACAACACATGAACCCAATATATACGTGCTCATTACTGAACGCCAGACGAAACCTCGTCAACCTAATCTGACTTATAACAATGCTTGTCCAATATGCTCTTTAACCGTGATCTTACCCCGTACCCTCTCCACCCACTAGTTGGGGCAGTGGGGTAGCCTAGTGTTTAAAGCGTTCGCTCGACACGTCGAAGACCCGGGTTCGATTCCTCTCATGGTTGCAAAGAGTGAAGCCCATTTCCGATGCCTCCCGCGGTGATATTGCTGGAATATTTCTGAAAGCGGCTAAAAAGTCACCGAGTCGACCCGACCCATGACTTCGTATTGCTCAATGATATAAAAAACACACGTGAAAAACTAATTCCTGTAAATGGCATTTTCTGGTGATGTGATGTTCAAGATTAACGTTTGAAGAACGAAATGATACCGTTCTATTATGGTACCCGGCATCCCGTGTGAATCTGGGGATGAAGGCTGATTGTGTTGGACCATGCTCACCACATCAACAACTGCGTTTCCGATCCAGATGCGATCATTGTTTTACAGAGCGCCATCCTAAAGCCAGACTATTGCTGCGTTAAACATCCATCTGAAAAGGGTCTTTTTTAAATTACAAGGGCGTGGCACCTATGATTGAGTGGCAATGCGGACAGGTCATCTGACAAACATCTCTAGTATTTCGCCTCTAGGGCAATCAGCCCGAACCACAGAAACTCGAAACTGTATACGACGAGAGATTTAACATTGTTATAATGACAAAATGGCAGGAAGGAATACAATTTGTCTCGAGAGTGAAGACAAAAATGAAATATAATTACTGTATGCACAGCTTTGGAAATATGAAGATCGGGGCCATAGCACACGTCACCCTCATGGGGTTTGTTATTATTGATGACTGCACACTGTGTGATATTGAGTTTTTACATGTTCGTATGTACAGTTAAGTAGAACTCTCAAGTGTCGGGGACGGTCGGGCAGCCTAGTTGTTAAAGCGTTCGCTCGTCACGCCGAAGACCCGGGTTCGAATCCCGACATGGGTACATTGCGTGAAGTCCATTTCTGGTGTCCCCCGCAGTGATATTGCTGGAATATTGCTAAAAGCGGCGTAAAACCATACTCACTCACACTCTCAAGTGTCGGACTAATTTATGTTTCATCATTACCCTTAGTTGAGTCAAATTGGATGTTTCGAAGTTTCGTTTGTTAAGTCGAGTTAATATTTCAGTCCCAATTGACAAACCAATCAATAAAAGCGACAACACCCTTTCCACATTCACAAGAAAAGTCTGCCGATTGAGTCGATTGTACGATTCGGAAAAGAAAAAGTGCCCCGAGGTTGCAATAAACCAAACGTGCATGATCATCGACATTTCCATCCCCTTATTTCGTGTTCTTTCGATTCTCGTGGCGACACTGTTTGGCTTTCAAGAGCCGATGGTCTGGCGTATATAATTTGAAACAAGACACCATGGAAACTTCAGTCAACGTAACGAGTTTCGTACGAGAGCTCGCAGCTGATTTCATAGAGAAACGATCCATCGTCAGGCCATTTCTTTCTTCAAGAAAGCATTCTATTCAGACGCAAAGTCATGTATACAATGACGTATGAATGTGACAAACGTTGTTTTTCAAGGGGTGTTGATGTTAAAGTGTTGCTGTAGGAGTGCTTGGGAGACAGATGCATCAGGCAGCTCATCAGGTTGCTATATACAGCACCGAGTCATCTGTCACCGTCATCCCACGCACCTGTCAGGTACATCAGTTGATGAGGCAGCAATGTTCTACCGCCTTAATCTGCAGGTGGATCTCGATCAATTTTCATTTTCATAGTACCCTGTGGAATTCTGGGTCGGAATTGGTCCAAGAAGCGATTATATCTAGCAGCCTTCATACAGTTGGTCTGGTACTATTGTTGTGTTAAACAACCAGCAACACTTTGCAGATGGATTTGGTAATGACGATCCGACTAGAAGAATTCAACAGGAACCCTATGACTTAAGTAAAATAGCTTCGGGGATGTTAATAACGTTTGTGACCACCTAGCATATATTCCTGTGTGTATAGTTGTTGTTTTACGCAGTAGTTCAGCATCGGTGGCCTGTAAATATTAAATGATACAATGACCAGCGATTTACGCCTTCGGGTCTACGGTAATACACAATCGACCAGGGCTTCGGTGATAGACAATCAACCAGGGCTTCGGTGATACACAATCAACCAAGGCTACGGTGATACACAATCAACCAGGGGTACGGTGATAGACAATCAACCAGGGCCTCGGTGATAGACAATCAACCAGGGCTTTGGTACTAGACAATCAACCAAGGCTACGGTGATACACAATCAACCAGGGGTACGGTGATAGACAATCAACCAGGGCCTCGGTGATAGACAATCAACCAGGGCTTTGGTACTAGACAATCAACCAAGGCTTCGGTGATACACAATCAACCAGGGGTACGGTGATAGACAATCAGCCAGGGCTTCGGTGATAGACAATCAACCAAGGCTACGGTGATACACAATCAACCAGGGCTTCGATGATAGACAATCAACCATGGCTACGGTGATACACAATCAACCAGGGCTACTGTGATACACAATCAACCAGGGCTACTGTGATACACAATCAACCAAGGCTACGGTGATACACAATCAACCAGGGGTACGGTGATACACAATCAACCAGGGCTTCGGTGATACACAATCAACCAAGGCTACGGTGATACACAATCAACCAGGGCTTCGGTGATAGACAATCAACCAGGGGTACGGTGATACACAATCAACCAGGGCTACGTTGATACAAAATCAACCAGGGGTACGGTGATAGACAATCAACCAGGGCTACTGTGATACACAATCAACAAGGGGAACGGTGATACACAATCAACCAGGGGTTCGGTGATACAAAATCAACCAGGGGTACAGTGATAGACAATCAACCAAGGCTACGGTGATACACAATCAACCAAGGCTTCGGTGATACACAATCAACCAGGGATACTGTGATACACAATCAACCAGGAGTACGGTGATAGACAATCAACCAAGGCTACGTTGATACACAATCATCCAGGGGTACAGTGATACACAATAAACCAAGGCTACGTTGATACACAATCAACCAGGGGTATGGTGATACACAATCAACCAAGGCTACGTTGATACACAATCAACCAGGAGTACGGTGATAGACATTCAACCAAGGCTACCTTGATACACAATCAATCAAGGCTACGGTGATAGACAATCAACCAGGGGTACGGTGATACACAATCAACCAGGGGTACTGTGCTACACAATCAACAGGGTCACTGTGATACACTATCAACCAGGGCTACTGTGATACACAATCAACAGGGCTACTGTGATACACAATCAACCAGGGATACTGTGATACATAATCAACCAGGGCTACTGTGACACACAATCAACCAGGGGTACGGTGATAGACAATCAACCAGGGCTACTGTGATACACAATCAACCAGGGGAACGGTTATAGACAATCAACCAGGGGTACTGTGATACACAATCAACCAGGGGTACTGTGATACACAATCAACCAGGGATACTCTGATACACAATCAACCAGGGCTACTGTGATACACAATCAACCACGGGTACGGTGATACACAATCAACCAGGGGTACGGTGATACACAATCAACCAGGGCTACTGTGATACACAATCAACCAGGGGTACGGTGATACACAATCAACCAGGGATACAGTAATGCACAATTAACAAGGGATACTGTGATACACAATCAACCAAGGCTACTGTGATACACATTCAACCACGGGTACGGTAATACACAATCAACCAGGGATACTCTGATACACAATCAACCAGGGTTACTGTGATACACAATCAACCACGGGTACGGTAATACACAATCAACCAGGGGTACGGTGATAAACAATCAACCAGGGCTACTGTGATACACAATCAACCAGGGGTACGGTGATACGCAATCAACCAGGGCTACTGTTATACACAATCAACCAGGGATACAGTAATGCACAATTAACAAGGGATACTGTGATACACAATCAACCAGGGCTACTGTGATACACAATCAACCAGGGCTACTGTTATACACAATCAACCAGGGATACGGTAATGCACAATTAACAAGGGATACTGTGATACACAATCAAACAGGGCTACTGTGATACACAATCAACCAGGGCTACTGTTTTACACAATCAACAAGGGATACGGTAATGCACAATTAACATGGGATACTGTGATACACAATCAACAATCAGCCTGAACACCCTATCCATCTTGTCCAAACCCGGAAACACAACGTGGATGCAATATTTTGACACAACCACCAGCCACAATGTTATGTTATACTACTACTGCATATTCTTAATCAGTAACCATTGTCTGCTGGTTGTGAAACCTTGACACTTATAGGCACCAACTTGACATATGAGAGTAATACTGTCGTGTATGATTCACATACGTTACATCGGCCTCTAAATTCCGTTGCTTGGTCCAGATAAACAAGTGGGTGATATCATGAGCATCAATTCAGGTCGTCGGGGTACGACTGCACGCGTTTAGACAGGTAAGCAGTGTGAATTGTAGATTTCTATACCGGCTCCGAACTGTCTAGGCGAGAAGATGCATACCATGCAGGTCGATGCCGTGCCAAACAAATAAGGACAAGCTAATAAGACTAGCAGATTACAAATTAAAGTCTCAAATGTATAGATACATGTGAAACTATTAGCTTCCTTCTATATTTTGATGATTCAACGTCACTAAAACACTGTTAGATCCTACCCACACATTTAATAACACAGTGAACTCTAAACCGGATTTCTTCTGGACCAAATTTTATGTCCGCTTTAGACGAGCTGCGGATTAAAGAGAATATTGCATGCGATCAGAAATAGGAAATGAAGATAAGGTTGAAAAAATATATCGAATATATTCAGGACCGTAAATGTTTACTTCTCGAATGTTTGAAGACACTTTTGAATAATTCATTTTGCTGTCTCAGCTTCTTCAAATTTTACAATCTGTGGGCGATATAATTCATGAGCATATCAGGTCAGTTGTTCGCCAAGCACGGACATAACAGTCACCATCACGTGACAATATGTCATTTGGGATCTTTTGCGTGAGGTAACGTTTGACGTAGGAAACAACGGTTCCAGTTTATTCCCCAAACTCACATGGCCAAAATGTACGTTATATATGCTGACAAGAATCAATGAATAAGTGTGTATTCGTGAATAATAATGGACAATGGCGCTAGGCGAATGACGTTATTGCATACACTGAATTCTAGATGCACATATTTTGACACTATATTTCCAAAGACCCAATACCGTAGTGGTAGGAACTCATACAGTAAACACAGCAGCGTGATCATTGATCTCCTCTTCCGTCTCGACACGTGTCCATCTTTCACATGTGCTGTTACTACTGTAAGTAGATTGACAGTGATACATATATGGATTGAGGGCGTACATGGGCGAATAAAAGCGTTATAGTACGTGACTCATTGAAAAGATAAGTATGTGACTCATTGAAAAGATAAGTATGTGACTCACTGAAGAACCGGGTTAGAACTGATCTTCCGCAACCCATGCTTGTCGATAGAGGTCACTAACGGGATAGGTTGGCCA
Source organism: Haliotis rufescens (assembly GCF_023055435.1). NCBI lineage: Eukaryota > Metazoa > Mollusca > Gastropoda > Lepetellida > Haliotidae > Haliotis > Haliotis rufescens. Next base: position 24,351,611 of record NW_025963824.1, on the reverse strand, counting down.
GGCTCGCTAACTTGGTTGATGCATGTCATCGTTTCCCAATTGCGTAGACGATGCTCATGATGTCAAACAGTGAATTTTCTAGTCCACACTGAATTATTTACAGATCACCATCATATAGCTGGACAAGTGGCAAGTGCGACGTAAACAACAAATAAAGAAAATAAATGACACACATGTCCCATTTCAAGATCTGTATCGGAAATTGTAACTTACGACATGTCATATTGTTCACACAAAAATCCCACACAATGTACCCACTCCCAACACGATCGGCCATTTCTGCTGAAAACAGACCTCTAAGGTGACCCGTAGGCATTGAATGCGGGACTGTATTTGACCCCTCGACCCCCCCCCCCCCCCCCCCCCTTTAACATGGCCGTCATTTCCTAGCGTGCAGTCAACAACGCCTTGCCAGACGGAAAAAGTAGCAGAAAACTGGTAATTTGGTGTGTTGGTATGTGATTATACACGGCGATAGATCACTGATATTTATTTAAGCAAATTCAATATCAGTTTGTAGTGAATGCTAGCCATGACCATTCCAGCTTGGGTACCTTCTGGCTTTTGTTTACAGTCGCCATGTTGGAACTACATGTATTTTTTCAAAACTTTGATACAATTATCTTTGAATATAGTTGCGATAAAAACTTCGAAATAAGTAAACAGGTAAAAATAACATCATTGGAAAAATTAACACACAAGAATAGTTACCGCGCGAAAAATCTGCATCCGCGAGCGTGTTCAGGAGGAGGAGGCCTGTTTTCTAATGAGGACAAGTTGACCCTTTTCAGTCATTTGCAGCCGAATCTTCTTTGCAGTTACGGAGAGGGGCGATGTTTTCCGATTGATTACACATTCTTACACTTACAGTGTCTGACGCTTAAACCCAGCACATTGGATCAGTATGTATTTCAATTCTCATCTCCCTGGGGATTATACAAAGCCAGCTCCCCGTCATTCGCAGCTGGCTGAGCATGGCAATATTCGAACAAAGACAACACTGGAGACACCACACGTGTCCTGCAACCTGCGCATACAAGTCCTTATAGTCTGGCATCGAGATAAGCCTGTCCACTTGCAATTGGTATATATATAAACAAGTGATTTCTCCAGGTGTATAAGTATTCAATATAAAAAAAGTCCAGATATTCGTTTTTGTCAAAACTCCTTCATCCACACATGACCTTTCGCCGTTCAACGCTCTTTGGGTAATGAGACCCGTGAAGATCTGGGGTAGAATAGGTCGTGGATCGATGCTCATGATATTAATCACTGGATTGTCTGGTCCAGACTCGATTATTTACAGACTTCCGTCATATAGCTGGAATATTGCTGAGTGCGGCGTTAAACAAACCAACCAACCAATCAGGTGTAATGAAAACTTAAACTTACATTGTAGTCCTAGGCGACTATATATATATATATATATATATATATATATATATATATATATATATATATATATATATATATATATATATTCAAGGCATTCAAGCTTGGTCATTTCAAGCTACCATCTCCTGATTGGTGTTGACGCTAGAGTATATAAATTATTTAAACCAAACTGAGCAGGGGCTTCCAATTAAACAAAACTAGGCAATTTTTCGACATATCAAAACCAGATCCGGGCATAATGTGAGGTGAAATATTGTGAATATTGAGAGAATGTTTGTTTGCTGAGTCCTGATTAATGCTGGTTTTATAGGGCTAGTATCAGAGATACCATGCCACAGGTCAACATAGATAACAAGGACGCATGATAACTCCATGTTTAGCCCCTTAAAGCCGAGCGCCAGGCAGGGTAACAACCTTTACAATCTCATAACGTCCTTAGGTATGACGCGGGCTTGGGATCGAACCGCCGACCTTCCTCTCTCCCTCTAGACCACGGAGTCAGCGTTATCGATGTATTAAAGCACTTACCACTACAACTTCAACACGGCTTCTGAAGAAGCTTCCCAGCATCATGTACTAGGTAACCCTGGGTAACCCAAGCGAGGTGATGCTGTTGAGGAACTGACAGTTGATGCCTGTGATGTCTGCCAGTTTAGGTTTAATAGCCTGTATGAGTTTATAGAGAACTGGGATTAGCTCCAAGGGTGGGATAAACTTGATGCGAGGAAATATCAACACAACGACTTCACCTACATGTCCTGCATCTGATATTTTCTCAGACCCAGTGAAACGTCGAATCCGATATCATATGATGGTACCCGTCTGTTTGTTTGTTTGTTTGTTGTTTAACACGTCACTCAGTAATATTCTAGCTATATGATGGCGGTCGGTAAGTAATCGAATCTGAACCAGACAATCCAGTGATTGACAACATGAGCATCGATCCACGCAATTGGGATCGATGACATGCATCAAACAAGTCAGCGAGCCTGACCACTCGATCCCGTTAGTCGCCTTTTACGCCTCTTCATCTGTGTCAGAATTAAAAAAAAAAAAAAAAAAAAAAAATTCTGTGTCAGAATTGGTCTTGAGCAACCGACGGACCCTCACGGGCCCGATCGTACCCGTGAAGATCCGGTTTGGAATAGGTCATCAGCAAACCATGCTTGCCGTTAAAGGTGTCTATGCTTGTCGTAAGAGGAGACTAATTTCAAACAAACACACAAAAACATCATATGATCGATAATGGGTGAGTGGGTGAGGTAGGGTTTGACTCCGCTTTGAACAGTATTTCAGTTATAACATGGCGTGTCAGCTTGATATGGGCGTAGATCCCGAAGTTACCACTTTGATACAAAAGTCTAATGCGGGGTCGATGTTACATTTTATATTCGTTTGTTTGTTTGTCGTTTAACGCCACACATTACACTATTCCAGGTATATGACTGTGGTCTGTAAATAATCGAGTTTGGATCAGACAATGCAGTGACTGACATCATGAGTATCGATCTACGATGACATGCATCAATCAAGTCAGTGAGCCTGGCCACCTGATCCCTGCGGTTGCTTCTTACCACACGCGGGGGCACGGTCGGCCCTGTCGTCTAAGGCGCCGCGATTCGCTGTGCAGAGTTGCGTCCCTTGGGGCCGCCAGAAACCTATGATTGTGGGTTCGAATCCCGGTTCGCCCAGATTATGTTTCTAGGTTTGTCAGCACCATACCCGTGCTCGTGGGTTTCACCGAAGCATCACTTCGGGCTTTCCTCCCACATTAAGCTGACACGCCTTGATGTAACCGGAATACTGTTAAAAGTGGCGTTAGACCCAACTCACTCACTCACTGTATAGATACACCTTACGTAGAGGGGAATGTCCAAGTAACTTTCCATTCCTTAAAAGTAATGGAGCAGAGACCCCGCATTTGTAAGGAATGGAGAGTTACGAGGTTATTCCCCAACTCACTCACTCATCCTTTCGACACGCGTCGGTTGCTCAAGACCAATTCTGACACAGATAAATTCCGTGTCCATAATATTTGTAGTTTTACATCAATCGTTTATGGCAGAAGCATAGTTAACACAAAGAATCAAACACCCCTGGAAAATAAATATGCACCGATGACTATATATTTCCATATAAAGTAGCAAGTTTCTAAAATTTAACTCAGGAACAAACAAAACTGTCCAGTTGATTTTATATGTTTGATTTTCAATTGAAAAACATATTTTACGTTAGTGAGATTATATCCAAAAAATGAACGGCACTTGCGCTTAGTCATCATTCAAAGAAAACTTTTACATGGTTGTATTTAAAAAAAATATAATTGATTTAAACTGTTTAAAAAAACCAAAAACCATTCTCATAATACACAACTACTAATGTGTATCTTTGACGTCTTATCTTTGAAAATCAATGAATTTGCCTTTTCCGGCACAAAGTTACATTTCAAACATTGTAGGGGGCATGTGGTTGCAAATTCATTTCTTACCCAAATCTTAATTGAAACAAATTATTTTTGAGCACAAAATTTCCCAACCACAGATTTCTTTTTACATGTTTTAACTGTTGCAGGAATGAGTGATGGTGAGATGGACATAATCAAATTTAACCACAGTTCTTTCAATTCTCAATTACATTTCCTGAGCAAACACATATGTTTGTGTCTACAATCTGATACCCATATTAAAATAGAGAAGCCGAAATCGATTATATTCTGTGGCAGTTGTTTTTGTGACTACCGTTCATTTTGTTCATACGCATAAACACCGACTGGTCACCATTTCATAATTATCAATTATATTTTGGACATTTCTCAAAATGAGTGAGTGAGTGAGTATGGTTTTAGGCCACTTTAGCAATATATCAGCAATAACACGGCGGGGGACACCATAAATGGGCTTCACACATTGTACCCATGTCGGGAATCGAACCCGGGTCTTCGACGTGACGAGCGAACGTTTTAACCACTAAGCTACCCGACCGCCCCTTTCTCAAAATGAGGCCAATGCCACAAACATAGATAATTTCAGAAGACACATGGCGGTTCGGAATTTTTAATACTAAAGTTGTGATGCCTAACTGATTTCCAGGTATGTAGGATGTAACTCGTCATCAGATCCAGAAGGTGCTTTGTTTCAATATGTTATCCTGAACACCGACACAAAAGGCATCATGCATAAACGAGGGAGGCAACTCGTCTTGAAGGTCAAATTTTGTTCTTTTGGGTTTTAACGGGATATTATATCATCAAGGTACTTTAACGGGATATAATATCACCAAGGTACGTGTAAGTTCTGTCAGCATAAAATGTTGGCTTACTTGTTGCCATATTTGTTGTTTGTTGTTTGTCTTGTGGCACGGTATTCTCACCCCACGTGGCACGTGGTATTAGTTTGTGTTGGGTGTGTTTTGTCGCAGTGGTCGCAGTGGTCGTAAACCACTTCAACATGGATAGCGAAAATGGCGGAAATGACGATGAGGCTTTTGCTGACGCCTTTGACTATGAACAAGCGTCTACTGGATGCAGCATTGGCTTAATATTACAATATAATACCCCAAAAGAGTACAAAAAAACGCAAGCACCAAGAGCTCAATTTCCTTTGATCCAGGAACACTTTTTTTTGGTATTTTCGCTCGTTAAGACAAAAAAACAACTTAAGTCCGATCTCTTTGTCATGCGATGTTCAGAAAACATTGGTGATGTCGATTTCATAATGTTTTTGGAAACAATGTGATTTAGTGATTCATTGCAAATCTTTTCATCAATTGAGGGTGTGTCCAGACGCATACACGATTTGGGACACCGGAGTGTGGGGTCGGAGCTTGAGTCAAAGCAAAGGCGCGATGTATAACGTTGTCTTAAATGTTGATGTAAATGAAATTGTTGATCAACTTGAAGGTAAACAAAGTCATTCATGACGAGGGAAAGAACAAAAATTAACAATTCTTTTTTCTTGACATTTGACACCTCATCTTCCCGGGCGAATATATTTTCAATAATGTCGTGTCCGTGTTTACGTTCCACCAGAATTAGGTGGTACAACTGCCAACAGTAGGGCCACGTACAATGACACGTGAAGATCCGGGGTCTTCAAAAAACCATACTTGCCGTACGAGGCGACTATGCTTGTAGGAGTCGACTAACGGGATCGGGTGGTCAGACTCGCTGACTTGGTTGATGCATGTCATCGATTCCAATTATGTGGATCGATGCTCATGATTTCAATCACTGGGTTGTCTGGTTCAGAGTCGATTATATACAGACCGCCGTCATATGGCTGCAATATTGCTGAGTGCAGCGTACAAACAAACAAACGTATAATGAGGTGCAACAGTAAAACTCACGTATGTACGCTATGTAATGGGGACCATCAGGTAGAAAGTTATGAGGCTGATGGTGTTTCCAAGTGTCGTAATTGTGGAGGAAATCAAAGTGCTGCTTACTGAGGCTGTGAGCTACATGAGGAAGGAGTGTCTGTTCAGCGAGTCCGAGTTGAAAACAAAGTCTCTTATTCGGAAGCCATTCGCATTGTCAAGGACACACCTGCTACCTCTTATGCATCTGCTTTAGGGGGCAGCAGTGTTCTTTCTCCTCCACCCAATAAGGCTTCAGTGGTGATACGTAGGGCACGTTCACACAAACCACCTTATGTTCCACGTGCTGTTCCTGCCTCTTCATGTCCTTGTCAAATCCATTAGACAAATATTGAACAAGCACAGTGCCCTCTGGTACAAAATATTGTTGCACCTGGTATTCTAGGTACTTCCGTCAGATGTTTATGACCTTCTTGTTCGAGGTCATTGCTAGCTGCTTCATTGCAACCAGCAAGGATGATCAAATGGATAGAATTGTCTCAGCTTCTAAAGCTCTTGGTGTCTCAAAAGATATCTAAAACAGGTTCCATGTTGAAAAGGAATAATGGATAGAATTCTTGTTTTCCTTACTATTTTGCACTAGAATGCTCAAAGCCAAGTAGCCTATGGTGATAATCTTAAGCAATTTATATCAAGTAAATCCAAGTTTCCATACTTTTCCCGTGTTAGGGAGACATTCCTTTGGCGAGAGACCAATTTTAAAATCAAGGGTTGCCAGTTTCCGTCAGCATAGAATAACCAACAATCGAAATGTCACGTATCCTCGTAGAGGAGGCTGTGCAATATTGTTATATCGGAGTTGCACTTCAAAGAGTAAGAGTTTCCAACATCTGCTTTTGAAGTGAGTGCTGTTAAGATTTTCTTTGATGAACCTAAGTCAATCTCAATGATTAATGTTTACAATACGAGACATCCCAATGTAAAGAATTATAAAAATTCTACAGTCGATTGTCGTGAGCCCTGTTTAATTTGTTACTATTGAAATAGACACAGAATTGTGTGGAGAAGAAATAAAACAGACTAACATTAAAATGGTTTTGACAACTTTTAAGATGAATCAGACCAGGTAAAATTACCCTGGGGAGATGGTTGTTTTCTACCTTTGGTCTTTTAATGATATCCTCCTCATTAGCTTCTCAATGTAACTTGTTGTTTACCGCCGCACTCAGCAATATTCCAGCTATATGATGGCGGTCGGTTAATAGTCGAGTCTGGATCAGACAATCCAGTGATTGATATCATGAGTATCGACCCATGCAATTGGGATCGATGACATGCGTCAACCAAGTCCTTAAGGTTGGTGGAAGGATGAATGTGAAAAGGCAAACTATCCAAGAAAACAAGCCTGCACCAGGATTTGCCATACGTCACTTCCTTGTGATCTGGGTGTGTTAAGAAAGCAATGTGCCGAGCTTCAACGTGTTGTTCGTGGAGCAAGACACTCCAGCTGGCGTTACTGTCTTTGAAGTATAAACAGATTTACTTCATTATCTTCTATTTGGTCCAGAATAAGAAATATTATTGGTACTCATTCCGATGGCCTATTCCTGTTTTAGGCGTGTAATGACCAACTTTCAGAAGGCTGATACACCAGGTGAAAAATTTAAACAGTTAGTAGCTAACTTCCTTGGAATTTCAGAGAACTCAAGGAAACCACATTTCTTCCTGACATTTCTGCTGCCATGTTGGACTAAACCTCTGACTTAAACACACCTTATTTCATACGATGAACTTAAAAGTGTCATATCGAAAACATACAAGTCCTCTCCTGGAGCAGATGACTTGCGTTGTAAGATGTTTGAGCGCATGTCCGATTCTTCTCTTTTAGTTATCCGAGATCTACGATATATGTGTTAGAGTTCTAGGACCATTCCTAAAGCCTTGACACATGCCACCATTGTCCCACTTTAAAAGCCATGATCCAACAATGCCTGCTTCATATAGATCAATTTTACTAACTTCCAATCTATACAACATTATGGAAAGGTGAATGGTGAAATTGGGTTTAACGTCGCGTCCAAGATTATTGCACTTATATAGCGACGTGCATGAACGTGTGTGTGTGGCTGCTTGTACTAGTCCGGACTAATGCAGATTTATAGTGCTAGCTCACTGAGATACCATGCCGCAGTTTAGCATGAAAACCCCAATCTGACACAGTATACTGACTCCGTGCCGACCAGTCCTTGTTTTCGCCCCTTAATGCCGAGCGTCAGACAGGGTAACAACAAGTATCATCTGTTAACGTCTTTTGGTATGACGCGGCCGGGGATCGAACCCCGTACCTTCAGCTCTCCGGGCGGACGCTCTACCACTAGACCGCAGAGGCGGTCAACATTATGGAAAGATCAATTACAAATAAATTATTTACTTTAAAATACTTCTTTTTGTCAGGAATACTGTCAGACGTAAGAAAGGGACGTTCATGTGCACGTCATTACGTAGGTCTCGAGACAAACTTTATGAAATTAAAAGTACATAGTGTGTGTCTTCCTCCATATTGAAAAAAACATATGATACGACCTGGTGACAAGGACTTCTTTTCACGTTACAGAATCGGGGGATGAAAGGCAACATGCTCAGATGGATTTATTCGTTTCTTTCTGAAAGGTCTGTTAAACTTCGCATTGGACAGGACTTCCCCGGTATGCATTTTATTGCAAAAGTACCAGACAAGGCAGTGTTATTAGCCATGTGCTTTTCAATATTATTAGAAATGACTTTTCAGAGACTAACCATTAAATATGGATGCATTACAGTTTACAAGATTGTCACTAAATCAATCCATAAATGTTTAGACGTCATTACTGTGTGGTGTTCTAAGTTTGGTTTTAAGGTTTCTCAGTTCAAATGCGTTGCAGTGATGATAATCAGACGTAAATTTCCTTCAAATAAAGAGATAACTCTTGGTGAGCAGATAAAAAAATGTACGTGGGTTTGTTGGTGTTAATTTCGACCAGCGACTAACGTGGGGTTCTCAAATATCTCATGCTGTGAACAAATGTAATAAAGTTTAATATGTCATGAAGTGCATGGTCATGAAGAGGGGTGCTGATAAATCCTCGATGGTATTGTAAATAAAGCATTAATACTATCATGGCTGATATTTATGTTTGTCTCAAAACTTCATCTTTCTGACCTTTTCATTCAAGGCTTTGCGAATTTACACATGTGCATTTGCAACTATCACCGTTTCAGCTCCCAGGTTAAAGGCGCCGAATGCCACCAGGCCTCCATCGTAAACTCGTGTCTCCCAAATATTTTCTCAAGCTAAAATCTTAAAACAACTATAATTCAGCTGATAATGTTAATGATTGCGTTGAACATTTGATTTGCGATCGGTCACATACGAAGGTCCATTTTGGTTTGAGCGTTCAGTGACTGAGCTATATTCAACCAAACTGATTCATCTGCACCTCCAGCTACTACTCCTTGGCTGCCCCTGAAATCAGGGCTTTGTTATGAGCTGAATTCAACCGTTAGCAAAAGAATGAAACCAAATGTAATAAAAACCGTAATAAAAAAATCTCAGGATTTTATTACTGAACATTATACCAACATCACAGATATGCCTACTTAGGCTTTAAAGGATCGGTTATAGTTCGTACAGATGGGGCATGTTGAATTTCGACTTTTTCATTTCAGATGGGTTCAGGCAATAGCTAAATGACCTTCTCTTAGTATTTGCTGCTGAACTTAAAGCTATATTTGACGTTCTTAGCTGGGTTAATTAATATGTTCATGAGTCTGTTTTGTTACTGATTCCATGTCGGTTGTTAAAGCAATAGACTCTGGCATCAGTGGTTCACGGTGTGACATTGTTTATGAAGTATTAAAGCTGAATACATTGTTGCACTCAAGGTGTTTTTTGTTGGGCTGCATTGAAATACATTAAGCGGAATACATTGTTGTACTCAAAGTATTTTTGTTGGAGTGCATGGAAATGAGATAGCAGACAAGCATGCGAAATCTGGCTTGCAATAGCCTGAGGCAACGATGTCAGAATTTACACCCCGACCAAAGGATTTCGATGTGATTTTAGCAAATTCTTTCAAGCTGACATTTGTGGAATGATTGACCAAGTGGCTGATTGGTGTCCCCTTTATATAGATTTTTAGGACCAAACACATCTTATGGTACAATTAAGCAGGCATTATTAGAGTTCTTGATTGCAATGGAAAATTTGATATGTTATAGAAATATAATTTAAACATACATTGTGTATTGACTTATAAACCATTTTGACAGTTTTCCTTTTTTGTCTTTTTTTTATGGAATGAGTTCTTACTTTTCAGAAATCAAATAGTGATTACTTAATCATTACTTTTCCATTAACCATCTTGCTCTTGTTTAAAGACATTTGGTGATTTGGGCGCAAATAGACCTTTAATAGTCAAAGTCGCACAAATACCCAAATATCATGCCCTACCATTTATATCCCCAAAGAGAGCAGACATGTTTCCTGTGATGATAACGTCATATCCTGCTCCCACGCAGACGTCTATGATTGGACAGGAAGTCTGTGAATGGAGAGCTGTGTCCAACTGATTGATCTACTGAACCTAAAAGCCATTGACGATAAGGGAGAGTGGTATGGTTCCAACGTTGTGATATTGATTGAACACATAACAAAATATGATCTCCTCTGTGGTTTAGTAGATAGCACGTCTACCCGGAGAGTGGAAGGTCGGAGGTCCCCGGCCACGTCATATATGAAATTACAGTTCTTTTTGTTACTCTGCCTGGCTCTCGACATTAAGGGGACAAAAGAATGACATGTCGGCTCGGGGTCATTATACTGGATCTGAGGGGGTAATCCATGTAAAATGGTGGCATATCTCAGTAAGCTAGCACCATAAAGCCGATGTTGGGCCGGATTTATACACGCACGCACGCACGCACGCACGCACGCACGCACGTACGATGTGGGAGTGCAATAATCTTGGTCGCGACCTCAACCATTTCATCTCTCCCCATAAAATATGAACATTATGTTTCAATGATTTACCCCGCTGACGGCATGTAAATAACAGATAATATCATGAACCATCTGGGTACAATAACACGCAATCAACCAAGTCCGAGAGCTTGACCACCAAATGCATTTTAGACGTTTTTTACCAAAAGCAATAACATGCTGAGGTCCTATTCCAACCTGGGTCCCAAGGGAGAATTTGAATGAATATAGTCTGATGAATTAGAAAACAAATAGTTTCATACCAGCATTTCTCACCAGCGCAAAATGGTGTAGAATGCACCCGCTGACCAACGGGTACGGCAGATGCACTCAGGTATGCCTGATGAACTATGCATGTCATTTAGTTTATTTCCCCCTCGCGGGCAGAGCTAATTACGTTGTCCCCCGAGCTATGATTCCCACACTCCCCACTCCCAACCCACTCTATGAAATTGAGATGGGAACATAGGAATTGTCACTGCCATATCGACAGCATTAAAACACAAAGCTATTAACAGACGATGTCATTCAGAAAGTGGTCAAATGTAACAAATGTTATATTTGGGATAACATTTTCTTAGTAAAGTACAGATTCTCGTACTTTTTTTGGTTGAGTTCCGTCCGGGATTCGAACCCACTCTGCCAGAGTCAGGCAACTAATCGCCAGCACACAAAGTCAGCGATCTAACCCACTCAACCATTTTTGTGGAATCCCGGACGAGACTCAACCCCCAAAAAAGTACGAGAATCTGTACTTTACTAAGAAAGTGTTATCCCCAAAATAACATTTGATACACAAAGTTATAGTATTGTTATTTGACGTCGCAGGAACTCAGGACAAATGTTAGTCAGAACAGCTGTATACACCCATTTTTAGTGGTGGATTGGTAGGTTCGATTATTTACAAACCGCCGTCATATAGCTGTGATTGTGCTGAGTGCAAAATGACCCAAACAAACAAACATTGTGATTCATTCTTAATCCTTTTGAGAATAGATTCCCATAGTTAATAGACCAATATTGACTAGATGCCGTTCTGGGCTCTGACGAGTGAAACAAAATGACCCGAGCGAGTAACTGTGACTTATCTGGTGATCGATGTCATGTATGCGTGATGACATTGTCCCCCCTCACGTGCACATCGTGCACACCTCGACCACTGCATCACGTACATCTTGTCAACGTGACCGGCTACTGATGTACTTATAGGAGCAATATTCAGGGATCGACTTCTCTTCTGTGTACATATATGCGTGAAGCCAATTCATTGTGTCAACCAAAGCACCACGTCCAGTTCTCGTCCACTGAAACACCCACGTCTCGTCAACGTGACCGGCTGCAGATGTCGTCTATATTTGTTTAGCAGCCTCCGTCAAAATGGGCGACCAATACCGTAATTGGGCGTGCTGAAAGTATTTATAGAAGCTTTACTGATAATTACAAGAACGTGTGTGTATAGTTGACGGTGAACAGCAGTGACAGGAACTGTAAATAAGATGACGAATTGCTCAAGGGGATCGGAATGTTGAACACTGGACAAAGTGTTAGTGCACTCATTCTTCATCGCGTTAGGTTTCAATCGTATTTTAGTAATGTTATGGACGGCCAGCAGCTTAATGATAGAGGGAAGACCACGGTGAAGTATACCGAAGGCGTTTGCTCTGGATAAGAAATCTCTTAATGCAAGGCGGAGAACATAATTAAACCGATTATAGTCTTCATCCAAAGAGGAGAGTAAACTGGGGGAAAGTGCAATTGCAAGGAACGGGCTGTTTCATATGGTCCTAATACACGCCTATTTGGCCCTGACAGTTTAATGACAGTAAAGATGATAAAAAGACGGTCATGTTGACGAGATGTGGGTGCTTCGTTGGACGAGATTTGCATGTTGTCGCCTTGTAAATCTGCACCGAAAAGGGTGGATTCCTAAAGCTTGTAACTATATTTGCCTTTCATGTTTAACGTTTGTCTGGCTGATATATTGTAGTTAGTTGTTGAATGTGTTCGTAGAATCCGATCACACTTGTATGTATTTGAAAATAGAACTGTAGTCTGTAACACATTATCATTTATGAATACCGTGTTGATATAATTATGATTATCGTGCCAAAAGTGTCAGGGCCTGGTATCCATCAGGGTATCGGTTACCAGATACCCGGAATAAGTTCGGGTATCTATCCGGTGGTACTCGCTCGGGATATGGATGACGGGGAACCACTCTTTTGTTGCCGTGTTTCAGGACGACGACGTGACTGAGAATGAGGACTTGTTCGAGGGCAACGAGGACCTGTTAGAACCAGCTAGGACGTGATCAAGTACAGAGACGTGCTCGATGTCGACGTGAACGTTTTCAAGCAAACACAGGACATGACCCAGGACAAGTCATGCTTTTTAGCATGAGATTATGCACAACGCCGTGGTGGACAAACATTCCTTCAGTTGTTAGACCTTAAACCTTAGACATTTCACGACAGCGTTAACAACGATAGTGTATAACATTACAGAAAAGTTCAGGTTAAACCAGCAATAAAGTGTTGCTTATGTCAGGCAAAGATGCTGCATTAATTCTCTGATCATGGATTTGCCACATTTTCATCCTTAAGTATTGACATCTACAACAGTGTATCTCGTTAATTCAAAAAGTCCAGAACTCTAGAACCCAGAACTCAAGAGAGCTCCAGATCGCCAGAATGCCAGAACCCAGAACCATGCACTCCAGAATCAAGAACTCCAGAACTCTTTCGTCAGAGCCATTGGCTCCGCAAAATGACATTTTCACCCTAAAAGTTAAAAATCACTCTTTCTCTATTTTCGTATGTCTAACGCCCATTTGCCTTTGAATATATCTATATATGACAGCGATGTCATGCTGACAAACATCAAAGATGCCACATATACCTACTGAAAGGTTGATACAAGAACACTATGTTTCTTCATCATCATATCACATATAGAGATGTTGGGGAAGCAATTGATTGATTGATGATTGATGATTGACGCCGTGCTCATCAATCCTCCAGCTATATGAAGGGGATCTGTAAATAATCGAGCCTGCATCACACAATCTAGTGATTAACATCATGAGCATTTGGGATATGAAGACCTGCATCAACCAGCCTGGACCCTGACCACCCGATCCCGTTACATTTGATTACATAATCGATTTCGATTTCTGTCATGTAATATGAGTTTGTCACGTTGAAAGCAAAATGAAATATGTCAATATTTGTCACATGCAGAACGAGTCAGAATTCAACACTGGGGATCTGGACAAATTACTTGGATAATTCTGGCCCGCGAAATACATTGTCTATTCCTAATACAGGATATTCCTATTTCAAAACACGATCGCGTGATGACCTCCCTGAATGTATATAATTAGACACAGAAGATACACCTTACTAAGAACCTCTGAGAGAGCATTGATCGAAGGAAATCTTCTTACAATAATAAACAAGACACGTGATGTGATATACACGTGTCAATAAGGCACATCAAATCAATTATCGCCACAATGACACGTGAGTACTAAAACACTGCAACACTTTGAAACTTTCATAAATTGAGTGACCTGAGTCAACCGAGGTGACCACATTTCTGGCAACCACAGTTGATCTGGTTTAACCTGAGTGACCCAGTGTTGGTGCAGGATACATTTCGGCAGTAAATGAATAAAAACACATAAAACATGCAACCTTAAAATGACACAGAGAAGGTGAGGTGAGGTGAAACTGGATTTAACGTCGCGTCCAAGATTATTGCGCTTATATAGCGACGTGCATGCACGTGTGTGTGTGTGTGGCTGCCTGTACTAGTCCGGATTGATGCCAATTTACAGTGCTAGCACACTGAGATATCATGCCGCAGTTTAACATGGATACCCCACTCAGACACAGTATACTGACTCCGAGCCGACCAGTCCTTGTTTTAGCCCTTTAATGCCGAGCGCCAGACAGGGTAACAACGAGTACCATCTTTTAACGTATTTTGGTATGACGCGGCCGGGGATCGAACCCCGTACCTTCCGCTCTCCGGGCGGACGCTCTACCACTAGACCGCAGAGGCGATCCTTACAAAGAAGGAGAAATTCAACTATGTGTACTGCCATAACACACAACCACTAGAGATTAGCAAGTGGTTCATTGCTTGAAAAAGTAGCAATTGCACGTATTCAATTTCATGTAAGTAGAACGACAAGAAAGTTAAAAATAACGCGTGATGCTGAATTCTTTGTAAAGTTACATTATTGGATTAAAATTATTTACATCAATAATGGACAGTAATATTTCCCTGTCGCATATCAGAATAAATTTATACTATCAAAATCTAGTTAATGTATTCATTAAAATGATTTTATTAATTATAGATATTTAGCCAGTAAATGAAACTACTTATTGTGAGTGGGTCAAGGATGATAAACTGCGGCATGACATCTCAGTGAGCCAGGGGCGATGTGGTAGCCTTGTGGTCAAAGCGTTCACTTGTCACACCGGGGGCCCGGGTTCGATTCCCCACAAAGGTACAATGTGTAAAGCCCATTTCTAGTGTCCCCTGTCGAGATGTTGCAGGAATATTGCTTATAGCGGAGTAAAAGCACGCACGTACATTCAGTTGGTTCATACGTGTACAACCAACAAAGGGTGTTGTGGAACAAGTCTCGTTTCGGGAAGCAAGGAACGAAAATAACGCACGAAGACATACAGACATTCTAAGTTTCAGCCAACTTTTAAGTCACCTGGTTCTGAATGATGTGCCTAGTGTCCAGTGTCCTGTGTTTGATCCTGGGCATTGTGCCCTTTATCGTGTGCCGTGTGCTCCTTGCCCTGTGCCCATGCAAGGTATCAGTAAAGCTTTCAAAACGTTTTATGGCAGACATGTGGAGGACATTTCCTAATTTGACGCATACGTGATAAAAATGATGTCCGATGCAATTCCCTATGTTGATTTGTACTACATGTTCCCGTGCTTTTGCAGGGGAACAATTAACTTGCCTTTGCATGTGTTTGTTACGGGTGCCATCGGTGGGGCAGGATGCGTTCACTTTTTCACGAACACCTGGTATCATCACTATTTTACACATAAAACATGCTCATGGTGTAGTCGGAATCGTTCTGCCGACTCTGCTTTATGCAGAAATTTTGATTGGAAATGGAAAGGGTTTTGTCGCTTTATTCGTTCTTTGTCCTGAGCTCTGTGTCCTGGCCCAAAGGCTTCTTGTCCTGCGTCTTGTGTCCCATGTCTTTACTGTTTGTCATCCTGACCTTCCTGTTTGTCTTGGTCGCGACGGCCTCTCCATCACATTGCAAATGTGATCGCATGACAGAACCTGTCTGGGGTTAAATTGATACAAAATGCCACCCTCCCTTGTCTGTACATGTAACATGCTTTGAATATTTAAAACATAAAAGTCTTAACGTTTCTACGTCATGGCATAATAGCTCCATTTATTCTACCTCATTTCGTTACGTTGACGGCCCCAGTGCGATCATTTACATCCTCTCATTAAACCTGAACGCATTACTCAACCGCGGTAATGATCTACGTGTCCACTTGGTGTTCATCTATACTCAGAGAGTGAATCATTCCTAATTATATTCGATGATCTGTGTTGCCTTGTATGACCTCATCATTATAATGATGTGGCTCAGAAAGTGTTCCTAATTCTCCCAAAGGAACATTCGTTTCATCCACATAGTTAGAAAATAATTAATAACTTTTCAAATACGATGATGCTGAAGAAAAGACAAGGTATCATGTTAACGTAATAGATCAATATAAACGATCAATATGATTCATGTGAAAGGGGAACAAAAGGTTAGTGAGATGGGTTTAACGCCACTTTTAACGGTATTACAGTTATATCGCGGCGTGTCAGCTTAACGTGGGAGGAAAGCCCGAAGTGATGCAGGTCTCAGACGTTTACCACTTCGGTGAAACCCACGAGCACAGGCATGGTGCTGACAAACCTAGAAACATAATCGGGGCGAACCGGGATTCGAACCCACGATCATAGGTTTCTGGCGTACCCAAGGGACACAACTCTGCACAGCGAATCGTTGCGCCTCAGACGACTAATCCAGCCGTGCCCCCAGGGGAACAAAGTACACGTGCGGACAGTATGACGTCATCTGATATACTCTGTTCAACATTAACATTACCAGCCCATTCGTGTCATGCGATGTATCTGATATTGTCACGCAATTACATTTTTCGTATTATAAGTATTTAACACATGATCTCAGCTCGTCGTATCCGGTGGTCTTAATTGTCAAGGAACACAAAATTGCCGACACGGCCCCAGAAAATAGCAGATAAACTTCCCTAAAACTAATTTGGTACATGAAAAAAGTATTTCGTTTGTGGATGATATAAATTGCTTGTACACACACGCACGCTCGCACACATTGACATACAAACACACAGAGTCCCCACCGTCCCCACAGACACAGAGAGAGACCAACACACATACACAAATACACACACATACACACTTACGTACACACTAACAGACACACATACATATACAGATACTCACACACATACGCATACATACATATATACACACACATACTCACACAAAGACCAACATACTCACGCATACACAAATACTCACACAAAGACCAACAATACACAAATGTACACATACACAAATACACACATACACAAATACACACACATACACTCATACACACATACGCACACATACACACATATACGCATACATACACATATACACACAAATACGCACACATACACACATATACGCATACATACACACATACACACAAATACGCACACATACACACATACACACATATACGCATACATACACACATACACACATATACGCACACATACACACATACACACATACACACATATACGCATACATACACACATACACACAAATACGCACACATACACACATACGCAGAAATACACATACACACACACACACACATATACACATACACACATATACACACATACGCACACATTTACACATACACACATACGCACACATACACACATATATACATATACGCACACAAACACACATATATGCACACATACACACATATATACACATACACACATATATGCACACATACGCACACATACACACACATACGCACCCATACACACACATACACATACGGACACATACGCACACATACGCACCCATACACACACATACACATACGGACACATACACACACATACTCACACGTACACACATACACTTATACACACACAAACGCACACATACACACATACGCACAAACACACACATATACACACAAACACACAAACACACACATACATGGTAGCGATGTGTTAGACACCCAGTCGGTACTTGAATGCTTGCTGCTGTGTATATTTCACGCGTTTGTGGTAGCGATGTGTGAGACACCCCGTCGGTGCCCGAATGTTTGCTGCTGTGTGTATTTCACGGTGTTGGTGGTAGCGATGTGTGAGACACCCCGTCGGTGCTTGAATGCTTGCTGCTGTGTATATTTCACGCGTTGGTGGTAGCGATGTGTGAGAAACCCCGTCGGTGCCCGAATGCTTGCTGCTGTGTGTATTTCACGGTGTTGGTGGGGCGGTCGGGTAGCCTAGTGGTTAAAGCGTTCGCTTGTCACGCCGAAGACCCGGGTTCGATTCCCGACATGGGTACAATGTGTGAAGCCCATTTCTGGTGTCCCCCGCCGTGATATTGCTGGAATATTGCTAAAAGCGGCGTAAAACCATACTCACTCACTCACTCACTCACTCACGGTGTTGGTGGTAGCGATGTGTGAGACACCCCGTCGGTGCCCGACTGCTTGCTGCTGTGTGTATTTCACGCGTTGGTGGTAGCGATGTGTGAGACACCCCGTCGGTGCCCGACTGCTTGCTTCTGTGTGTATTTCACGCGTTGGTGTAAGCGATGTGTGAGACACCCCGTCGGTGCCCGACTGCTTGCTGCTATGTGTATTTCACGCGTTGGTGGTAGCGATGTGTAAGACACCCAGTCGGTGCTTGAATGCTTGCTGCTGTGTGTATTTCACGCGTTGGTGGTAGCGATGTGTGGGACACCCCGTCGGTACCCGACTGCTTGCTGCTGTGTGTATTTCACGGTGTTGGTGGAAGCGATGTGTGAGACACCCCGTCGGCGCCCGACTGCTTGCTGCTGTGTGTATTTCACGGTGTTGGTGGTAGCGATGTGTGAGACACCCCGTCGGTGCCCGAATGCTTGCTTCTGTGTGTATTTCACGCGTTGGTGTAAGCGATGTGTGAGACACCCCGTCGGTGCCAGACTGCTTGCTGCTGTGTCTATTTCACGGTGTTGGTGGAAGCGATGTGTGAGACACCCTGTCGGCGCCCGACTGCTTGCTGCTGTATGTATTTCACGGTGTTGGTGGTAGCGATGTGTGAGACACACCGTCGGCGCCCGACTGCTTGCTGCTGTGTGTATTTCACGCGTTGGTGGTAGCGATGTGTGAGACACCCCGTCGGGGCCGAATGCTTGCTTCTGTGTGTATTTCACGCGTTGGTGGTAGCGATGTGTGAGACACCCCGTCGGTGCCCGACTGCTTGCTGCTATGTGTATTTCACGCGTTGGTGGTAGCGATGTGTAAGACACCCAGTCGGTGCTTGAATGCTTGCTGCTGTGTGTATTTCACGCATTGGTGGTAGCGATGTGTGAGACACCCCGTCGGCGCCCGACTGCTTGCTGCTGTGTGTATTTCACGGTGTTGGTGGTAGCGATGTGTGAGACACCCCGTTGGTGCCCGACTGCTTGCTGCTGTATGTATTTCACGGTGTTGGTGGTAGCGATGTGTGAGACACCCCGTCGGCGCCCGACTGCTTGCTGCTGTGTGTATTTCACGAGTTGGTGGTAGCGATGTGTGAGACACCCCGTCAGCGCCCGACTGCTTGCTGCTGTGTGTATTTCACGCGTTGGTGGTAGCGTTGGGTTGTAATAAAGCGTACACGTACATTCTCTCACTTCAACGAAACAACCTTGGAACAATAGTTTGGTTTAACAATATTACATTTTTTACGCCAAAATTCAATCAGGAGATGTCAAGTTGGGATAGTTGACACAATGAGTGAGTGTGATTGCTTAACGCCGCCTTAAACAATGTTTCAGTATTATCACGGTGTGTCAGCTTGATGTTGGAGACAAGCCCAAATTGATCAAAGTCAAATACGTGTATGCCCACTCGCGGAACCTTACGATCGCGAGTATGGTGAGGACAGGAACAGGATTATTTGGGTGAATCTGGCCATGGCACCTTTGACGACTTGACCATCGGACCGCTGGACCACGGGTGCAGTGACAGAGCGTGATAATATGTCCCATGCGGGGACTGGAACTCAGCGCTCCAAGTGATTGTCTTAGACGTTTACCAGGGTGGCGAAACTCATGCCCACAACATGGTGCTGACAGACAACGAGTCATGATTTGAGATGAGCTGATAAGCGGACCTGACACCTGTGACCCCCTGACCACTGGACCACTGGACCACTGGACCTAGGATGCAGAGAATGGTTATGATACATAATATGAGGGTCATACGGATGCTCCAACTTCAAGACATGTGATTGTCTTAACGTTAACCAAATTAATGAAACCCGTCCACCGCGCAGTGCGGACAGGCAACGAGTCATGAATTGGGATACGTTGATAAGCAGCCCTGCCATCGTGGCCCCATTGACCAATCGACCACTGGACCACTGGACCACCGATGCAGTGAATGAGTAAGATACATAAGGACCATACGGGGAATCGAACCCGTGACGTGTTCGTTTTATCCTCTCACTCATAGCATCTACCAAGTCTGACTGTAATACCACGCCAACATGACAGATACAAAATAAGAACTATACGATAATCCTTGTTTCCTTGTACAATGGTACTTTCCAATGTATGTTCTTACTGTGGACCTTACACACTGTTCCCGAATCAACGTCATGTTTACTATAATCTAGAGTGCATGTAATCTGTTTTCCTGATAGTGGGGTAGTCTAAAGTTTAAAGCATCGCTCGTCACGCCGAATACACGGGTTTCAGTTCACACATGGCTACAATGGAACCGATTCATGGCGTCCTCCGGCGTGATATTGTTGAAAGAACATCATAATTTAAATACCCCGTAGCTCTAAAAACATTGCTTTGTATTAAATTTAAAACAACATTAGATATTGTTACTACACAGGGCTGTTACCAATGTTGAAATGGACCAACACGTTATCTATTTCATAAAATGGCAAGGAACTGCAACAAATTTAAATTCTTAAAAATATGTTTGTTTTTTCTTTCTCTTAACTCATCAATACTTCTTGATATAAAGATCAAATATAGATACAGATATATATATAGATATATTCAATGCCATTCATCACATTATTGGAAACTGGCATAAGATTGCGTTTGGCATAGTTTGGCACTGCATGGCGGTCTTCTGTTGTTGCCTACAATCGTTCCTGCCTATTGCCACCAAGACGCGTTTCCATTGTGAAGGTGCAACACCAGGGTCCTGTTGGCGAGTTTGGCACACTTCTGTCAGCCGATGATTAGATCCAAAGCATTATATACAAATATAAGCGATACAGCGAAAATGTTAAACTATCTAATGTCAAGGAGTAAGAAAATGTTATTGTATACACAGTAAAAAAAGTGTTGCACCCCCACATTAATACGTTTGATACATCACAACATTTAAAACGCCCGACTCTGGTTTTAATGGTAGGTATTCCTTGGGGATCTGATGTTAAATGTGTAATGTTTTCGGAGGGAAGATGATCACCAAAACGTAGCAATCAGCACGTGAATTGCATGGTGCATGACATTTGCAGATTGCAGTATCTTCTTAAGCTCAACATCGCCTATAAAAGATGTTCTCTGACAGCCCAGTTTATTGTAACCCACAATGCCGGGTAGACGATTGTCAGAAGCAGTCAAGTGGCAGATTATTGGCCTTCATGGAGCAGGTCTTTCGTTCAAGGAGATTGGCAGAAGAACCGGACATCACTACTCAACAATAAGCCGTTTGGTCAGAAAACATGCACAAACTAATGATGTAAGGAATCGCAGACCCTCTGGCAGACCACGTAAGACCACAGTTAGAGATGACAGAGCGTTGTTGAGGGTGGTAAGGCGTCATCCATTTGCTACAAGCACAAACTTGAAACGTCTTTGGCTTCCTCGTCAACAGTTCAGTACCCAGACCGTGAGAAATCGTCTTAAAGCTGCAGGGTTGAAGTCCAGAAGGGTTATCAAGCGACCTAAACTCACAGACAACCACAAACGACTACGTCTAGCCTGGTGTAGACTGAGACAGAACTGGAACTTGAGGTCCTGGAGAAGAGTCCACTGGTCGGACGAAAGCAGGTTCCTTCTGCATGTTGTGGATGGCAGAGTGAGACTATGGAGGCGTCCTGGAACAGCTTATACTGCAAGAAACATCATGCCAACTGTACCATATGGAGGTGGATCTGTTATGGTCTGGGGATGCTTCTCTTTGATTGTAACCTTGATTTAGTGACCATACGAGGCAACTTGACAGGGGAGCGCTACATCCAAGAGATGCTGAATCCAGTTGTGGTGCCCCATTTTGACAATCATCCACTGGCCACCAGACCGATATTCATGGATGACAATGCCAGACCACATCGTTCACGAGCTGTGACCCAGGTTATCCACCACAATGCTCTGACGCAGATTCCATGGCCAGCAATGAGTCCAGATCTGAATCCTCTGGAACATGTATGGGACATTTTGGGACGCCTGATTTATCGTCGGGACCCTCCTCCACAGAACTTGCGTGAATTGGAAGCAGCATTACACGAGGAGTGGCAGCAGCCCATGGAGCGATTCCAACGTCTGGTGAGGAGTATGAGACGAAGACTTCAAGCTGTGATCCAAGTGCTTGGTGGAAGTTCTCGATATTGACTTACTGTGTTCGTCAAATCTCCATATGACATTCTTACCCTATTGGATGAATTTGGTCACTAAAAATTATTGAGATGTCACCATACTTAATGCGTCTTCGTTGTTCGTTCATTTTTCGTAAAAGTTCAGCATGAGATTATTACATGCCATAAGGTCATGGAATACCCCATTTAAGTTCATTGTATAGACAATACACTGGTTTGTTGGTATACACGAAATCCTGGTTATAATATTAATTCGGTTATCTTTACACCCTTTCAAAACACCCCTCCATGAAAAAGTATAGGGGGTGCAACACTTTTTTTACTGTGTATATTTTAAAAACAAAATCAGTGTAGTTATTTGGTGGCCTCAGTGAAGCATAAAACATAATGTCGGATGCAATTCCCTATTTTGAATTGTGCCATTTGTTCCCGTTGTTTTTCAGAACAATTGACTTGCCTTTGTATGTATTTGTGACGGTGCCCCCGGTGAGGCAGGATACGCGAACTCCTAGTGTCATCACTTTTTAATAGTGATTCATTTACACATGCTCATGATAAGGTCGGAATCGTACAATCGACACTACTATTTGGCAGCGATTTCTTATGAATATGGATAGGGTTTTGTCGCTTTTATTTTTTTGGCGTGTAGTTCTTATGGGGGTAAGCCAAATTTGGTCACGGACTTTAGATTCGATTTATTTAATATTTAGCAAAGTAACGTGCTAGGTTTGTCGCTTTGAACAGTGTATCAGATTTGTGTGGGAAGACATTCCTCCCAAGACTACCCGTTTCTATTTTCCTGAGATCCATGATCGATCATCGATCCAAGAATTATAATTTGTGTCTGATCTGATCTGAACCCAACACAGTTTGACAGAATACTAAAGGAAGTTGTTTCGATAACAACATCATTGCAATGTAAACGTGATGCGAGCATGTTCCTTTGTGTTTCAGAGGATATTCGTCTCGGTTGCATTATTAAAGGAATAAACACACGGTTTTAGCCGTCAATATAATTACACCCACTTTGCTTCTCATTTTCAGCCGGCGAAATGTCATCAGGAATCGATCTTGTCACATGAGATACTAAGTGATTCCCTAAAAGGTATGAAACTGCACAGCTCCAATGGCGTCAGTTTTACTTGCTGCTGGGTTGGAGGCCTCGTTGCAGTTGATTTGTATATTGTGCCAGCATCCATACAGAGCCAGCATGTGGCGTTGATACACTGGCTGGGAAAGATTTAGCCCATCTCAGCACAGGCTCCGAAAACCTAGCCTAATCTAAACCTGTATCTCCGTTAATGCCCTTAAGAAAGTGGTCAAATGAAACGTTTGTTATATCTATGATGTATCCTAAATATAACTATGCCTTCCTCTTTTATATAGTTTTTGATATCTATGTATCTGAATATTACAAAAATCATAATTCCAGTGAAGATAAGCGGCGTGAGGCGGACTGGGGAGAGGTGGGGCCGACATTGGGCAAGGTGGGGACGAGATGGGGCGAGGTGGGGAAGAGATGGGGGCGAGGTGGGAGCGAGGTGGGGCCGAGGTGGGGCAAATTAGGGGCAAGTGGGGGGAGAGGTGGGGGCGTGATGGGGGCGAGGTGGTAGCGAGGTGGGGGGCGAGGTGGTAGCGAGGTGGGGGCGAGATAGGAGCGAGGTAGGAGCGAGGTAGGGGCGAGGTAGGGGCGAGATAGGAGCGAGGTAGGAGCGAGGTAGGGGCGAGGTGGGAGCGAGGTGGGGGCGAGAGGGAAGCAAGGTGGGGGCGAGAGGGAAGCAAGGTTGGCGTGGAAATCGAGGAGTTGGGTGAAAGTTGAGTGAAGCGTAGTGGAGCGGAATCAAATGGTGTGGAATGAGATAGGAACGTAGCGGGGTGTAGCGGGGTGTAGCGGGGAGTAGCGGGGTGTAGCGGGGAGTAGCGGAGTGTAGCGGGGTGTAGCGGGGTGTAGCGGAGTGTAGCGGGGTCTAGCGGAGTGAAGCGGGGTGTAGCGGGGTGTAGCGGAGTGTAGCGGGGTGTAGCGGGGTGTAGCGGAGTGAAGCGGGGTGTAGCGGGGTGTAGCGGAGTGTAGCGGGGTGTAGCGGGGTGTAGCGGAGTGTAGCGGGGTGTAGCGGGGTGTAGCGGGGTCTAGCGGAGTGTAGCGGGGTGTAGCGGAGAGTAGCGGGGTGTAGCGGGGTGTAGCGGGGTGTAGCGGAGCGACATGAGTGGATTTGAGTCGATTGGAGAGAGGATTGAAGTGGAGCGGCGTGATGTGGAGTGGGGTTTGGTGAAGAGTAGAGATGTGGAGCAATGTTTGAAGTGGAGTGGAGAGACAATGATATGCAATCAGCCACGTCACTGAGGCTGACCACGCGATCCATTTGGCCGCTTCTCAAGACAGTCGTTTCTACCCAGGCTCCCCCCTAAAACTGAGAATTTGTTTGTGGCAGATTCGGACTCGGACATTTATTTATCACATTAGACCAGTCATTGTGTACATCTTCTACGTAACAGTTCTTTTTTACTCATTTTGGTATACGTAAGTCAATAGTTAAGGGAAGACATAGTGAGTATGGTTTTAGCCGCTTTTATCATAATCCCATTATCACAGTGAGGGACACCAGAATTGGGCTCCACACATTGTATCCATGTGGTGAATCGAACTCGGGTCTTCAGCATGACGAGCAAGCGCTTTTACCATTAAGCTATCCCATCGCCCCTTAAGGGGAAGAATGAAACTTAATTTGGATTGAATGAACTCGATTCAACAAACATGATGCACGAATTTCACTAAATGCAGCAGATGGTGATGGAGCAGATGGAGCTCGCCTCTTGCCTGCCCGGGATGCGGAAGGTCGGTGGTCCCAAAAGCCGTTAAAAGGTGGTACTTGTTGTTACCTTACATGTACCTTGCGCACGGCATAAAGGACTGGTAGGCATGGAGTCAGCATACTGTGTCTGAGTGGGGTGTTCATGTTAAAACTGCAGCATGGTATCTCATTGGGCTGGCACTATAAAACAGGCATTAGTCCGGGTTAGTACACGCACACACGCGCGCACACACGCGCGCGCGCACACACACACACACACACACACACACACACACACACACACACACACACACACACACACACACACGCACACGCACACGCACGCACACACACAAGCACGCACGCACTTACGCACGCACGCGCACACACACACGCACGCACGCGCACACACGCACCCACACGCACGCACACACACAAGAACACACACACGCAACGTTAAACCCCTCTTTTCACCCCACCTGACCTGACTACAGCAGGTTGTTCTCATTTATTGAGTTAATTTCTAATGTCAGCCGAGTCCAGCACATAAAATATCGAGTTCTGGAGACAAGTAGCAAACAACACATTAACGAGGCAATTCATCCTCTTTCAAACGTGTTACCACCATGTAGAAAACACGGTACCCGGCATAACAGCTTGTATCGATGACGTCATTTCCTGTTTCTGTGCTGACGTCTATGAATGGAGATAATGACCGACTGTATTGACAGATTGCAATCTGGTGTCTGATTTAATCTGCTTTCCACCAGCTTGTCCCGAGGGGATGAGCTATCTTCAAGATTATATTTCCAAAACCGTGATTGTGTCGAATAAAGAAAAAACATTGGATTTTTATCCATGGTATATTTTCACCACTGATAGATTTTCGGTGAGTGACTACATAATGTTGAAGGTCGCAGTCATCAATATTCCAGCCTGTTTATTATTATTATTATTAATATTATGATGTACAGATTAAAATAAAAAATGCAGCAAAGAGGGTTTTGGTGATCCTGGCACAGTCAGGCTGGTTAGGCTCATCATCATCTCAGGGCCCTTGCCCCCTCTACAGGCAGCCCAGACAGCGCATGGGACTTCTCCCAGGAAGCGCTGGCGCTGCCTCGCCGAACCCACCCAGAACTTTTCCGAAAATGTGAAGTCTTCTCAATACTGCAGCCTTCTGCATTTAAAAGATTGTCAAAAGGGCTGTATTCCCGGCAATAAACCCGTGAAGCAACAGATTGGGAGGTACCAAACCTAAGGCACCGAAAACAATGGGGAGTCGGACAACTTGGTACTTGGGATGCAAGCGTGACAAAAAGGGAACAAAAAGGAGGACAATAATATACATAATTTTATTGGATTTTTGAAAAAGGACAAGATGAGGTTTGTTGGCCTGGATACGGGTCTATTCCAAAGAATTTTGTATTAATCATTTTCCACGACGCCCTCTACATATTCTGGGTCGTACCATGGTTGGACCTCTGAGATATAAGTTAACGTCGTTTGGTATTACGCGGCCTGGGATCGAACCACCGACCTTTCGCCTTCGGGGAAGATGCTCTCATCTCGGAGGCGGTCGATTACAAATATGGCATATATTAGCGACGGATGCGTACGGACTGTTTAGCACAATACTATTGACTTCCACATGTAGCGGTCGTGTGGAAAAATCACTGCAAGAGCCAGAGTCACGTGACATAATCAATACCCGCCAACTGGCTACGCGCGGAAAATAAGAAATTCAATTGTGTGTACATCTTGTTTGTTTATTTGTTGTTTAGTGCCACACTTAGCAATATTCCAGCTGTAAATAATCGTGTCTATCTTGGGTTAAAACAATTTCGAACAATTGATTATTTTTTTTTTTTTTAATTAACTCCAGGCTAGTAATCGAACCGGCTGAACTTTAAAATCCTACTTTAAACGTCGTATGTCATATAATATTAATACATTTAACGTAACTGAACTTAAATGTCATATGACCGAGTGGAGAAATAACTAGTAGAGTGCTTATGTAGCGGAAGGTGGCCAGATCGATTCGAAGAATTACTTGTTTGTTATTTATCGCCGCATGGAGCAATATTCCAGGTATATGAAGGCGACTTGTAAGTAGTCGAGTACAGGCTGGACAATCTGGTGATTAATAACATGATCTACACCGCCGGGGTACGATGACACACATTCAGCCAAGTGCTGAGTCTGACCACCCGATATATCAAGACGCCTCTCACAACCAGATAGGGACACGGGATAAGGTTGAGGGGGCATGTAATTGGAAAATATATAAAACCAAGGTACCAATACTTTATATACTGATATACATGTAGAAACTACATACTGCAAAACCGAATATAACCTACTGCAAGGCCGGAATCCATGATCTTTTCCAAAACATGGTCCAGACACTGTACTAAGTGCGCTGGGTGACACTGAGAAATGGCCAACTCATTCAGAAAACCTTGGGCAGATTGAACTGTATCAGAACCAAGACCTGAGACGATTTACACGAATGACCTGATCCAAAACTACACAGATTATAACACTTCCATAGTACATCACCTTTTGTTTATGTTACTTGTTGATTAATAAGTTCTAAGCCTAAGCCTATGTTTTTTGTTGTGGACGTTACATATTGTTACGGAGGTATATCCACACAAACTTGAGGCAATTTGGGTAAACTGTTTCGCTGGGACAAGTCAGAAATATGCAGTGGTCTGTGACCTTTGGAAAATGACAAAGTTGATTTTTTGTGTATATATCTTTGTGAGATACTGTAATGCCACAGGAACATATTTCACAATTGCAGTTCCTTCTGAGCGAGGCTTAGAACGTATTAATCAACCCTATATTCCCGAGGTAAGGATATTAACTGACTATACAAGTCCAGTTTCCACCCTGTCCGAACAAGACTAGAATTCCGGAGTTACATTTTGGCTGGACAAACGAGTCGATGCATGGTCCAATCGATGCCTGCAGGTATTTTGCAAATCTTTGCATGCTTTTAATCTAGGTGCTCAAGTTATTTAATGTATTTCGCGGGGTAAATCCGTTTTCTTACAATATATGTCTTGATTATCGATCAGATTGTCTTCACTGGGCTCCGCCATTTTGTTAATGCAAATGCACGTGATATGAGAAATGGAACCCGATTGGTCAATAGGAGGAACATAGAATGAACATCATTCGTAATAGCCACTGACGGCGTTATGATCGAGCCAAGAAATTTCAGCCTTGTTTATAGTCAGTAAACTCCCATGCCCCTGGAAGACCCCCAATCCTTGTAAGTATGTATATCTGGTTATATTTCATGAACAAGGTGGGCATGTCCAATTTTGTGGCAAGTTATTTCACAAGGTTGGTTAGTTTTGAGATGTAAATCAAGTCGTATCACATAGAAGTGCCGGATATGTGCCGTATATACGTCATATCTTATCTGGACGTGGCTAGAACAGTTGTCACGATAGCACCGTCTTCCACTGGATGATGTACACGATCGGAAGGAGGACAGGTTTCTGGTCTCGCTTTTTTTTCTTTTTAGATAACTTTGAAACATCTTGTTAAAATAAATGAGCTACAATCATGTCATGCCATCGCTGTTAGTTCGACCAATCTGCATCTGTGCTAGGCTGCTGCTATTTGACGGTATGTTACCTAGGTATGACCGTACCAAGTGACTAAGAGTTACAAAGGAAATATGTTTAAGTTTTTTTGGCAATCTTGGAATATGGTGATACGACAATAACGCATTACTTTACCGCGACGTAGGATGTTTCTAAATGGCATGACATATGACAATGCAATGTATGTAGATCAGAAGGATCCTACTGCATATAATCAATGTGTAGGCCACAACAGCTAAAGAAGCGCGTGGCTAGAACAGTTGTCAGGGAAGCAACGTCTTCAAATGAATAATGTTCACGATGGCTAAGATGAACCATCACCTCCTTTCAAATATGGGACAAGGGTATTCATTTCTGTTCTTGCTTTCGTGTTGTTCAGTTTACTTGAAATATGTCGGTGGAATGTCATGCTACACCGTGAATCGATCAAATGTCATCTGTGATCTTTGGAAAATGTGAATCAAGGCTATGTTTAGGTGGAACTGACGGCGATGGGTGTTCATCTGCCGCGTGTTAAAAGTGTCCTTGAAAGAGGAGTCTTGTTATTTACGAAATTTATGTTTTAATATCATTGATACACATATTGATTTCTTAAAAAGGATATTGTGTTTACACTGAACCATTTCTATGGAAATAATGATGTGCATATATGAGTTGATGTATGGTAGTTGTAATACTAGTAGTTGGACCTCTCGTTGTATGAATATACGTCTTAATTTCATAAGAGTGAGTGAGTTGGGATTAACGCCGCTTTTAACAGTACATCAATTATATCACGGCGTGTCAGCTTAATGTGGGAGGAAAGCCCGAAGTGACGCATGTCTCAGACGTTTACCACTTCGGTGAAACCCACAAGAACGGGTATGGTGCTGACAAACCTAGAAACAAAATCGGGGCGAACCGGGATTCGAACCCACAATCATAGGTTTCTGGCGTGCCGAAGGGACGCAACTCTGCACAGCGAATAGCGGCGTCTCAGACGACTTGGCCACGCTAGACAGATAAAAATAGATAGATAAAGAATGAATATAATGAGATTTATTTGTCTTCTCAAGAGTATATATGCTCGAAAGTGCTAAAAGATGCTTATGTTTGCCCTTTAAAAAATATCGATTTTCGAAAAGAAAAAGGTTGCATCTTTAAAAATAACTTGTTCCACCAAAAGTTACTGGACAATGATTATTGTGCCTGACGTTTTATAAAACAAATTTGTTCGCGTGGCGTGCTGGATGTGCTGACCAAAACGTGTTGTGAAAACATTGTTCGACTCCCCAAAATGAACGACTTAATCATTCTGTATGTAACAAATATCAATATAAATCGCAGGAATATTGGAAAACACAATAGATGCTTATACCAGCATCTTGACCTTGTTTGACAATATCTCGGTGAGCGACTGAGCTTGAAGTTGCTCTCACTTCATCTGTTTTTGTTGTTGTTTAACGCCACACTCAGAAATATTCTAAATAAGAAATAATCGTCTGGACAAGTCGATTCAGTGATTGACATCATGAGCATCGACCTACACATTTGGGATACAATCACATGCATCCACCAAGAATCGAGTCCGAGCATCTGATACCGTTAGTCGCTGTATACGACCAGCATGGGTTGCTGAAGACAATTTCTAACCCAGATCTCCACGGGTGCACTTTGCCAGCGTCTGATCAGAAAACTCATTTGAAGGAGACGTTCAATCATTGTTGACCTTATAGGTTTAGTGTGTTAATTGAACGTTCAACATGTTGATGTGCACTGTCGTCAGAAGTGTCAGCTGAAGTGTCCTTACATTTGCATTTTGAAACGTAACACATGTTCTTCAACCAATAGTATGCTTCCCATCAATTGTATCCAGCCCTTGATCAAGGTATACACACTACTGACCTCTTTCCAAATGAGGTTTTACTTTATTGATCTTGTCAGGAGAGATTGTGTTTTCTCACTAACGTCATCAGTGTAAGATGCCAGTCTTTTCTAAGAGGATTAGCAGTTCAGTTGGTTCAGCTTTGCTCAGTCGTTATTGTATTGAACATCGTTACTCTCCACATATCCACTCTATTCCTGCTCCTAATGTCCAGCTCACAGAGAGTCACACCTCCTGAGCAGTTCAAATGCCATGATTCCGTTTGTGTGTTACTTAACACCACACTCAGCATTATTCAAGATTGCGTGACAGGCCTCTAAATAACGGAAACCGGGCCTGATGAAACTATTTGTAAACAGGGTCGGAATGTGTGATCACATGTTGAAAGTGCGAGATCCGCGTGAAGAATTAGTCTTCAGTAAACCATGCTTGTCATAAAAAGGAATTAGCGGGATCGGGCGGTCAGGTTTGCTGACTTGGTTGAGACATGTCATCGTATCCAACTTGTGTAGATCGATGCTCATGATGTCAATCACTGGATTGTTTCCTCCCAACTCGGTTATTTACAGACCGCCGTCATTAGCTTGAGTATCGCTGAGTGCGGCAACAAACCAAACAAGTTTCATTTGGAAAAAAAGATCTATGCAATGTGGCGGACGCGGGTTTTCATGAACAAGGCTTTCCCTTAAAAGAACATTTATTCAGAGAGAGAAACTCTGTTTCGTAAAGCTAGAATATTACTTAACAAAGAACCCCAAATAACCCAAGGTGAATAAATACACACATCAACGTGTGGATCGTCGTAGTCAATGTGCTTTTCTCCAGAAGCTGTGATCTGAGGTCGTGAAGGAGGGAAATGATACCTCAGAGTGTGCAGTGTTTATACAAATGTCAGCGACAAAACTCTTACCATATTCATAAGAAATCTCTGCCTAAAACAACTGATTGAACGATCCCGACTATATCATGAGCAAGTGAATCACAATAAAATAGTGATGATTCTAAGTGTTCCCGAAAAGATGAGCGTATTCTGCCCCACCGTTGGCTCAAGTCACAAACATGCAAAGGCAAGTCAATTCGTGCCCTGAGAACCAGCTTGTTCCATCTCTACTTTTGGTCAAAATTGAGTGAAGGTTCTGGAATCACCCAGGAGACATTTTTCTATGTCCTGGTGAAGTTTCAAGTCATTATTATGACGAGAAATGCGATTTAACACTTAACAGCATTGTGTTATCTCCAAATCTAAAACAAAATCTAAGTTCCAGGCTGTTCCAAGTGGGTATCCAATGAAAATAATTCCTTTTAGCACGTGATCGGGAGAACATTTTGAAATTGAAAAGATGGATGATAAGTGATGCATCAGTATATTTTGAAAGTTTGCAACGATATTACTCTTCATTTACTATATCTGAAAATGTACAATTGTAAAATAGACAAATGAGGAAGTATTCAACTATTTCTTGTTGAGCATTTTTATCTGAATCCAGACACATTCAAGTTCGTTTTGGAGATACAGTATGGTTGTGAAACACCTCTATAATTTTCTTTTAGAGATATGGTACTATATAAACTAATACATGTACTCAGTATTTGTGCAGTGTGCATAACACACATAATTAATTGTTCATATTCTGTCCTTCGTATCAGTCCGTGAATATCAAAATGTGACCAAAACGTGCAGATATTTTCATGATATCATCCAATCTGTTCTTACTTTGTGACAAAAAATCCTTGATCCGTCAGATGAACACTATTTCAGCGGTTAAATTCAGTCTTACAAACATCGAGGTCGGAATTCTGTCTCTTGTTAATAAATTTATATTTTGAAATCATCAAGTTTTGTAGGAAGCTTCTTCATTTAAACGTAACTTTCACTGGTATTTCTCCAGATCAACTCAAAAACATCTGTGTTTTGTTGTGGTTTTTTTTATCTTGTTCCGGTGTAGCTTATCCATCCCTTTCATTCGTTGACTTGTCATTTAAGGATTCAGTATCAAGTGCAGATACTGTTAACACATTTCTTATATATCTGTTTGCTTCCTAGGTATTCAGTATTAGGATATACCATGACTGTCAGCTACATCGTTGAGGATGTGTCTTAATGTCAGTGACATCCGACGTTACTGTTGATAGCAAGGGTGTTTTTAAGGGACACTAGTTATTCCAATTTTTTTTTAAATGATTGGATTGTCAGACAACTAACCGTTCAGAAAATCTGAGAATAAATCTTCTGCATGTAAATTATCCTACTCCCTCCTCATCAACAGATGTTGGTGCAGATGACCTGTACAAATTGACATATAAAACCTCCTCCACAGAGCCCATCTCCATCCGTTCACAATGTGTCTGTTAGAGGTAACTGGTTCCTGGAATGATGCTAAGATATTGCCAGACATTTAGCTATAGTCGGTCCCTGGAATAGTGCTAAGATAATGACAGTTAGCTATAGTCGGTCCCTGGAATAGTGCTAAGATAATGACAGTTAGCTATAGTCGGTCCCTGGAATAGTGCTAAAAAAATGACATTTAGTTGTAACTAATTCCCGGAATGGTTCTACGATAAGGACATTTGGTTATAACTGGTTCCTGGAATGGTGCTTAGATAATGAAATTTAGTTATAACTGGCTCCTTGGTAGTGGTACGATAATGACATTAAGTTGTAACTGGTTTCTAGAATGATGCTAAAATATTCACATTAAGTTGTAACTGGTTCTTGGAATGGTGCTAAGATAATGACATTTAGTTGTAACTGGTTCCTTGACGGTGGTACGATAATGATATTAAGTTATAACTGGTTCATATAATGGTGTTAAAATATTCACATTAAGTTGTAACTGGTTACTGGAATGGTGCTACGATAATGACATTTAGTTGTAACTGGTTCCTTGACGGTGGTACGATAATGACATTTATATATAACTGGTTCCTGTAATGTTGGCACGATAATGACATTTATATATAACTGGTTACATGAATGTTGGTACGATAATGACATTTAATTATAAATGGCTCCAGGAAAGGTGCTAAGATAATGACATTTAGTTATAACTGGCTCCTTGATGTTGGTACGATAATGACATTTAGTTGTAGCTGGTTCCTAGAATGGTGCTAAAATATTCACATTAAGTTGTAACTGGTTCCTGGAATGGTGCTAAGACAATGACATTTAGTTGTAACTGGTTCCTTGACGGTGGTACGATAATGACATTTATATATAACTGGTTCCTGTAATGTTGGCACGATAATGACATTTATATATAACTGGTTACATGAATGTTGGTACGATAATGACATTTAATTATAAATGGCTCCAGGAAAGGCGCTAAGATAATGACATTTAGTTATAACTGGCTCCTTGATGTTGGTACGATAATGACATTTAGTTGTAGCTGGTTCCTAGAATGGTGCTAAAATATTCACATTAAGTTGTAACTGATTCCTGGAATGGTGGTACGATAATGACATTTAGTTGTAACTGGTTCCTTGACGGTGGTACGATAATGACATTTATATATAACTGGTTCCTGTAATGTTGGCACGATAATGACATTTATATATAACTGGTTACATGAATGTTGGTACGATAATGACATTTAATTATAACTGGCTCCTTGATGTTGGTACGATAATGACATTTAGTTGTAGCTGGTTCCTAGAATGGTGCTAAAATATTCACATTAAGTTGTAACTGGTTCCTGGAATGGTACTAAGATAATGACATTTAGTTGAAACTGGCTCCTGGAATGATGGTACGATAAAGACATTAAGTTGTAACTGGTTCCTTTAACGGTGGTACGATAAGGACATTTAGTTGTTACTGGTTCCTAGAATGGTGCTAAAATATTCACATTCACTTGAAACTGGTTCCTGGTATGGTGCTAAGATAATGACATTTATTTATAACTGGCTCCTTGGTGGTAGTAAGATAATGACATTTAGTTATAACTGGTACCTAGAATGGTGCTAAGGTAATGATATTTAGCTATAGTCGGTCCCAGTGTTAAGATAATGACAGTTAGCTATAGTCGGCCCCGGTGCTGAGATAATGACATTTAGCTATAGTCGGTCCCGGAGTGGTGCTTAGATAATGATAGTAAGCTATAGTCGGTCCCGGAATGGTGCTAAGATAATGACATTTAGCTATTGTCGGCCCCGGGAATGGTGCTATGATAATGACATTCGTTTGATATTGTTTGCTGGAATGGTGCTAAGATAATAAGCAGTATAACATTATACCAGAATCCTTTTGATCTGAAATCACAAGACAACCGACAAAGCTAATTTTGCTCATCACTAAATGAAGTTGTTGATGTTTATTTTGCTCAAATATTTGTCAATAAAGATATATTTGAAAATAGAAAAGGAATATTTCTCCTTTCTAGCAAGTTTTGTAACATACAGACAACAAATACATATCTAAAGTATACTTCCAATTTTGAAATGGTGTTTGGGACAATCTGGAACTCAAGATTTCAGTAAATATTTTAGATAATTGTTCTATCTCCAAACAGAAAAATCTATTTTATTGAATAAGTATGAACTTTTCGAAACGTTAGCATGTACTTGTGACTTAAGAATACATCTATACATCTTCGTACCAAATACAGTGAAGATGGAATAACATCCACTTAAAATACAAGCATTAAGAATTTCAAATCGCTCTAACTCGAAAGCTATAATATTTTTGGAGTTGGAATAACCTGGTTTTCAGGACACGAATTGCGCATCTGAGAAAACAAGGGAACATATGGTACAAGTCAAAATAGCGAATTGCATCGGGCATCCTATATCTATTTGTTACTGACACCCCAAATTTGGAAATGACCCACATGTCTGCTATACAACGTTTTGAAAGCTTTACTGAGGCCTCGAATGTAATAAACTTCATCAAACACCTTCTGAGCAAGAGTTCTATGACGCTTTTTGAAATCTCAGTAGAAAAAGCATGCTCGATTGTACCTAAAATGTATGTGTCCATGCAGCCGGTGTCATGACCAACGTCACATACCGGCATGGTACGATCAACCAAGTCGCCTAACCTGCAAACCATATACATAAATCGCCTCGTACTTATACGGCAAGCATAGTTTGCTAGGTACGTATTCTATACCATCTTCCCGAGGCAAGAGAGTTAACTGACTTTAAAAGTCCAGTTTCCACCCTTGCCGAACTAGGCTGGAATTACTGGGCTCGATCGTAGCGCCACCAGTGGCTATTACCAATTGTGTCCCTTCTAAGCCTCTCCCAAGGACCAATCAGATTCCAACTCTCGTATCACTTGCGTTTGCTTCACACAAATAGGTTGCGCCCGGTCAGGACGATCTGATCGATAATCAAGATCTATATTGCGATAAAACGGGTCTTACATCGCGAAATGCATCAAAAGAGTCCGCAAGCAACTTTACTATCATAATCAGTGTCAGTTATAAGGAGTCACAGTGTTTAATTCGACACGATGTTGTGCACATTCCTAGATTGGTTGACCTAGAGCAGGGGACAGTGAGTGAATGAGTTGTGTTTAATGCCGCTGTTAACAGTATTTCAGTTATATCAGAGCGTGTCAGCTTAATGTGGGAGGAAAGCACGAAGTGATACAGGTATCAGACGTTTACCACTTCAGTGAAACCCACGAGCACGGGTATTGTGCTGACAAACCTAGAAATATAATTCGGGCGAACCGGGATTGGAACCCACAATCATAGGTTTCTGGCGTGCCCAAGGGACGCAACTCTGCACAGCGAATCGCGGCGCCTTATAAGACTGGGCCACCCGTGCCCCCAAGAGCAGGGTGCATATACGTGTAATGGATAAGTGATTAACACGTCATTATAACGGACTGACCATTTATTTTTGGGCGAGGGAGCTGTTAGGTTTGTATCGAGAAAGTATATATTTTCTCAGCTACAGCTACAAATCAAGATATTTTATTTATTTGATACTCTGAGTCTGATTTTGTTAAAGAAAAAACCCTTGAAAAAATGTAATTTTTGTGGCAGGCAATTTCATTTGGTCGTTTTTCCATTTCATCTCATGATCACTTCACCACGTATCCGCCATGCATAGCTTAAATATTGCTGATTTAGGCTTATCACAACACGCATGCATTGAATTTACATTTGCACACAGTGGTGCACAGTTGTTCAATACTGATGAATCTATAGAAAATAGTATAGTGTATGTTTAGATGAGTTAATACGATTATCGTTGTAACGTTAATGCCGCATACTCGGCTTTGGACCCAACACTGACAATGTTTTAGGTTCCTTTCAGACATTGTCTAGACACTGTAATTGGTGCCCAGGGTGAAATTGAGACAGCGGCATCTTCCCCGTTTAACCTGCAGCGGATTGAACCAGATCCTTAAACTCAAATGTGTTAAGTGTCGGTTGAATGACGTGAACTGGAACTGCAAGGAATTTCAAGGGTCTGGCTTGGGTCAAGTCCCATAGATTCCAGGTCGGGATACCTCAAATCAATACACATAGACTTGATAGATAAAACCAGGGCGATTGATCTGGCCGGCATGCATATCAAAACATTCAATGACACTATGGATCTAACCATGCAATTCAAAACACATTGGCTCCCTAGATCTAAGCTCAATATAGGACAAGTCAAATCACACAGAATCGATTAATCTGACCCGACCATAGTGTTGTGATCTTGACTGATTGATTTTTGATTGAACGCTGCTTGTAACAGTATTTCGTTTACATCATGGCGTGTCAAGACTAACGAATGATCATAATCAATGCGAATCTTGAATTCGAAACCACGATCCCAGGATCTTGGGGGCCATAAGGGACGCAACCTGCACAGTAGGTTGAGGGTCCTTCGACGGCTTGGTCACCCGTGCCCTTATATTTAAGGATTGTTAGGGCTCTAGATGGTAAACATTTCGGCTTTTGATCGTTGATCATTTGATGGTCATGAATCTGAGCTACATTGTATTTGTTCATCATTGTGTACTCAATCAGGGACAAAAGTGTTGGCTAAACGCATATATATCAATTGAACATTCCCGCCAGACCCCATTGACATTCTCACCATAACGTCTGCCATAGGCTACTGAATATAAAATCCCAGGTGCCTTGTCCCAAAACGTGGCCTAGTTATCGAGGGCGCCGAGTTTCGCTGCGCAGATTTGTGTCCCACAAATGCGTGTCAGAAACCTTTGATCATGGGTTCGAATCCCGATTCGCCCTGGTTATGTTTCTAGGTTTGCCAGCACCAAACCCATGCTCGTGGGTTTTCACCAAAGTGGTGAACGTCTGAGACCTGCATCACTTCAGGCTTTCTTCCCACATTAGCCTTACAATGTCTTTATAAAAGATTTCAAAAACCATCACGTTCAGTAGTGTGAGAGTTATGTCAATCAATCTCTAATTCTTAATACCGAGAAGGCCATAGAGCTATGGGTCAGGGTACATTGAAACAATATTATATACATACCTAACCACGAGAAGTCGTTAAGCACGTGATTCTGCTTTCTAAGATTTATAGCATGGAAAATGAAAATTGACAAGTTTTTAATTGTGAAATTATTTTTATTCTTCATTAGTAAGCAAAATATAATATAAACAAGTTTGGAATCATAACCATTTATGAATTGTTTTTTTATGTAGACATAAAATGGACAAACAAGTTACAAGTGATATTCGTCTTCGATATTATTAAAACTGTATAGTTGTCATATTCTGTTTTCTCTTTGAATTCCACAGAGTCTATCTGATTCAGTAAGGAGATCGTGAAAGCTGCATCTAAATCGATCTAAAACCTCTCGCAATTTCTTTAAATTTACTTCAAACAAATAGTGCTCTCTATTTAATCTCTTTAATAGCGAAATAGAGATTTAATTAACTGACAAAAGTGGAGATAATAACCATTTGTGGAAGTTCGTGTCTTTTAAAGTATGTGAAGGAAATCGCGATCGCTTTGGCATATCAACATTGTTTTCAGTCAAACATAAGTGCATGTCGGACAATAACAGATTAATGTTGTCAAAGGATTGCAGTTTCTTTGATCATTGAACAGCATCGTCAATTACACTAAGTAGTCACGTTGTCTATGTACAAAGGACACATCGTGCTTTGTTCCCAGTTCTACACCGAGTGGGTGAGTGTGGTGGGATCAACATCACTTTGAACAGTTATACAGTGTTATCGCAGGGTGTCTCACTCAAGTGGGAGAAAAGGCCAAAGTCATACAGTAC
The DNA here is from genome assembly GCF_023055435.1 of Haliotis rufescens. NCBI lineage: Eukaryota > Metazoa > Mollusca > Gastropoda > Lepetellida > Haliotidae > Haliotis > Haliotis rufescens. Next base: position 24,312,472 of record NW_025963824.1, on the reverse strand, counting down.
GTAAATGTGTAACACTTAGCTGAAACCCATGGGTATTGTGCGGACAGCGCAATGATCAAAGGAACAGAGTTTTGATAATGCTGATATCAACCAAGCTGCATGACGTCCATAATAGGTTTACAGTGTTGAGCTGCTACTGTTTTTGCACAAGGGTACATTATGGGTCATTCAATGTTACCTATCTTTCACTCCACTTTGCCAGACATCTTTTGATTAAAGGTATCATACTATTGCAAGTACACATGTCTTGGCATTCTTTAATTATCGAAACCCTGGTTGATGGCATTATTTGACGTACGGCCCGGGTATTAGGAAAACATACAGGTATTTTGATCACATACGGGTATTTGGATCAAATACGGGTATTAGGATCACATACGGGTATTAGGATCACATATTGGTAAATATCAAGAAAGTAGTGAAAACGTCCACGCAGCCTACTTTAAGCGATTTCTTGGAGTTGGAAAGTTTGCTACTTACGAAGCTATCCTTAGGCCATTGTCTGTATATATCTACACAGGTGAGAGTTGTTAAATATTGGATTAGATTGTTAAGAATGAATGAGTACATATATCTCCATCAATGTTATATTATGCTAAGAAAATTTGAGGAAATTGGAAAAACAAATTGGACCGAAATACACAATTTTCTATTCTCTTCCGGATTATGGATGGATTGCACAAGACGTCGGTGATGATAAACAATTCTTAAATGCATTAAGACAACGATTAACATAAATGTACTACCAGACGTGGCATTACAAATTCTTACTTTTTATCCCATAACAGAGCAATTAAAGTATTTCTCTTAGAACAAGAATCTTACATCAGTAACCTAGAGGATCGAAACCTACGAAGAGTTTCTGTAAATTTAGAATATCTTTACATAACTTTAAGGTGAATAGATTAAGAAAATGTAAAAAAAATGTAGATATATCCGATACTCTATGTACACACTGTAATTTAAGTATTAGAATAAGATATTACCTCATTATAGCTTTAGCAGCACTCGGGCAATGGTACATTTGCTAAATACTAGAAATGCAATCTCCTAAAATCTGTTGATGTGTTCATAAAACGTGTTTTTTCAAATACGAACTCTCACGTGGCCACTTATCTTACCACGTAAAACTGTACTGTATGCCATGTGGCCATACTACTGAATAAACTACCACAACCATGAGATAACATTCGGGTATTGGGGTGACATACGGGTATTAGAATGAACAGTTGGTAGAAAGATCCACACCTAATTTGTTGTGTTCGGTTGCAGCCAGTGACTTAAATGACGTACAATGATGCGTAACGATACACGTCCTACCTACTTGATTGATGGCGTCTTCCACGTTAACACAATTTGCCTGAAAAACCTCAGAGGCCTGTGCTAAGTGAAACTTAGATACGTGTTGTCATTGGCAGCCCTCGAAGGTCTGTGTTGTGTAAAGGTCTGAGGCTGGCATTTTTTCTATGAGGAAAAACACTGTAAACACAATTTCCAGAAGTTTCACAATGGCTGCACATCTGTATGAACACGACAAAAATAGTGATGATATCACACACAATGATTAGTAAAGCTGACTCCTTATTATTTCTAGCATTGTTCTAGTTACATTTGTCATTAACAAAAAGCAAAGTTTGTTTAACGCCGCACTCAGCAATGTGACGACCGTACATAATCGAGCCTGGACCAGACAATCCAGTGGTTGACATTATGAGCATCGATCAACGCAAATGGGATACGATGACATGTATCAAACAAGTCAGCGAGCCTGGCCACCTGATCCCGTTAGTCGCCTCTTACCACAAGCACAAGTGCGCTGAAGAGCAATTCTGATCCGGAATATTCACGGGTCTAACCCAGTAGGAAGGGACATTACACTTTATGCCATTGTCTTTGTAATTGAAACGTATTCCATCCGGCAAGCTGATGCTGACAAAACAAGGATCATAACCAAGCATGATTGGAATGTAAATCCAAGATCAGCGGATCCTGGTGTAGCGAAGGGGAGATCAATCGTGAAGAGAAAGGGAAAAAGTGCTAAGATATTGTCACCGTTAGTATATATGTACATGTAGTTCCTTCCATTTCAGTATAGGGTAATAGAATTACCGGCTCCTGCTAAACGTGAGACTAGCATCTGTGCAATTAGAACAACTTATTGCTAGATTCGATACAGATAACAAGCTCTGAGTAAGCAGATCAGCAAGGTGTTTTCAAACTGCATGTGACACCATGCCGTGACACGATGCCGTTTCATCTGAAATGCTGCAGAGGTGAAGTGGGGTGAAATGGGGTTTAACGTCGCATTTAACATTATAATTCTCATATAGTGTATTTCCTAACCCACTGATCATGAGATACCATGCCGCAGTTTAACGTGGATACCCAAATAGGACACAACATAGTCCGAGTCGACAATTCCTTATTTTATGCCCTTAATGCCATGTTGTAACGCGGTTTCCGTTGCAAGAAATGAAGCAAATTGAAGCGAACAACCTTACAATCTGCACATCAAGAATAACGTAAACTGACGCCACTATGTGGGGATGGCACAAGCGCCTATGCAGCTGTTCGTAAAAGGAGGATGTATTTTGATATTTGGCGATACGTGTCCCGTTATCGTGTAACGTGGCTGACTGTCGCAAAAGCGGATGACATTAAACCAGCATATTTACCATCAAATTCTAAGATGCAGAATCACTTTGTTTTTTAGTGTGTTTTCATCTGCGTAAAGCAGCATTGCTGTTATTTTGTTGCTATGTAAACGGGGGTGTTAAACAAGGGATCCGTGTTTTCTATTTGACAATATTGATCAAACAAAAAACACTAAAAACTCAAATACCTGAACTTACTGTTTTGTATTGACTTGCCTTTTGAAAGAAAGTACTGACATTATCTTTCTTGCAATCCATTTAATTATGCATATCATATTCCATATATGTTTGACATTTTGATATCTCTTTAAAATCAGTTCTTAGTGCCAGTTACCGCTGCACAAAAATATAGGGATATAAAGGGTTACGTCAGAACCACATTTCATCTGATCACTCATAGCGTCAGTTGTGAAATCGCGAAAATATGTTTTTTTCTAATCACCCAACTTCGAAAAGGTTAACGCGGTGCATTCCGAGCGACAGTACAGATGTAAGACTGATTCTCTCGCTTCTATGGGATAAACATTTGAAAGGGAAGAGACGCTCCACTGCTCCAGGGAAGTACTGCCATACAATCTCAGCCATCTATTAGACATTCAAGAATTTCTTTTGTTCAGTTTTCAAATTTTGATCGACAGCTTTGTCAAACTTGTTTTCGAAACGCTTTCCGGAATGGAAGTCGCCCTTATGAAATAAGTATCGTAAAACCCGGGAAATCTGCTTTCTGAGTGGTTAATATCGACTTTCCTTTAGTCATGTTATTGGTCTCTCGAAGTTAGCGAAATGTTGTTCTGACGTAACCTACAATGGGATGTCCTCAGATCTTTGTGCAGAGGTAGCGAGCACTAAGATGTGATGTTGATGAGATTGAACATTGTGTGTATTACAAACAACAGCATATAAAATAAAGAAGATTTTCGAAAAACGATATTTTTTAAAGGGTAAACATAAGCATCTTTCAGCACTGTCGAGCATATATACTCTTGAGAAGACAAATAAATCTCATTATATTCATTCTTCATCTATCTAGTTTTACCTGTCTGGGAGGCACGGGTGGCCAAGTCGTCTAAGGCGCCACAATTCGCTGTGCAGAGTTGCGTCCCTTGGGCACGCCAGAAACCTATACCCGTGCTCGTGGATTTCATCGAAGTGGTAAACGTCTGAGACCTGCATCACTTCGGGCTTTCTTCCCACATTAAGCTGACACGCCGTGGTATAACTGGAATACTGTTAAGAGCGGCGTAAAACACAACTCACTCACTCACTAACTTTATTTGTCTTATCCTTGGCACAGACGACCCAAAGAACCATTGGTTAGTTTTGTTTCATGTCATGCTGTTACGTACGCACTAAATAAAATAAAGTTGATAAAGGACCGTAATTGCGTGCCAAAAATAATTTACGTCACCAATTATAGACGTCGTTTAAAGTCGTGACCAGTAACATCTGTATGTAAAATTTCAACTTATATTGTTTTGACGAAATGTGTCCCTATTGAGAGGCGTACGGATGGACAAACTTTGTTTCCATATCTCCCGCCCCACTTCGTGGCGGGGTATAATAACCATTGGCTGGTTTGTGGTTGATTCTGTCACACGGAGGTCCCACGCCGTCAGGGATTGATGAGTTAGACACTTTAGTCGCCTTAATATTAGTATGAGAGACATATGCCACTCACAAGAAGAGCATCCGATTTCATAATATGACTTTTCTTGATTTGACATTTCATTTCATAGTATCTAGGCAATTGGGACACAATAACATGCATCTACCAAGTCAGCGAGCCTGTCCAGCTTATTCCGTTACTCGCCTCTTACAACAAGCATGGGTTGCTGAAGATTAATTCTAACACGGATCTTCACGAGAGGAGACAAGCATGGGTTGCTGAAGATTAATTCTAACACGGATCTTCACGAGAGGAGACAAGCATGGGTTGCTGAAGATTAATTCTAACACGGATCTTCACGAGAGGAGACAAGCATGGGTTGCTGAAGATTAATTCTAACACGGATCTTCGCGAGAGGAGACAAGCATGGGTTGCTGAAGATTAAATCTAACACGGATCTTCACGAGAGGAGACAAGCATGGGTTGCTGAAGATTGATTCTAACACGGATCTTCGCGAGAGGAGACAAGCATGGGTTGCTGAAGATTGATTCTAACTCGGATCTTCACGAGAAGAGACAAGCATGGGTTGCTGAAGATTAATTCTAACTTGGCTCTTTACGAGAGCAGACAAGCATGGGTTGCTGAAGACCAATTTTAACCTGGATCTTGGACAAGTATCGATTTCTTCCCTTACTGTGCAAAACAACCATTACAAACTTACACAGTGATTAATATTGATTTTCAAAGTTTCTACTGAAGACAAACTTCTGTCAGGTCTGGTAGTATTTTCACTTCTTGTTCCCAGTACACATAAATCAAAGCAAAAATAATCAGCTCTTACTCAGCAACAAATATATCAACATCCTTCTGATTTAAAAAAAGTGAACTAACAGCATTATTGGATTTACTGTCGTGAGAAAGTCCCTGTCAACCTGATGCCATTGCCTGCTGTCCCCATAGAGTAGAGTGTTATTGGTGAGAACATCGCGACACTGAGATGTAACATGTGCACAAGGACAACGAAAACGACAACGACAACGACATCGTTTTGGTCGACGAGAACTGGGCCAAAAGTGTAGAATGATTAGAACCTCATACAGTGAGAGAGTTAGGTTTAACTAGGCTTTGAACAGTATTTCACTCATATCACACCGTGTCAGCTTAATGTGGGAGGAAACCCCAAAGTGATGCAGGTCTTAGACGTTTACCACTTTGGTGAAATCCACGGGAACGTGAATGGTGCTGACAAACCTAGAAACATTAGGGTCATAAAAGAGATTGATAAAAAGACATTTATACTTAAATAGTAAGCTAAATATCACAGATTCAAAATGTATTTGTGCTTCATATAAAGTTCAAAAATAATAAATTTATTTTGAAATTAAATAATGTATCTTCATATGCATATACATGAAGAAGCCTTCTCGACTTTGAGGTCGTGATTCATGCACGGCGCACAAGTTGGAGATTTTCGTGTTTGCTGGGAACACGATACCCATACACGTAGTTTTTTTCTGTGAACAGCCCACGCTGATTGTTTTCTGTCAGGTGCTCATGAACGAAACATTTTGTTTAACCGTACATAATGCTAACGGAATGCCAAGGCATGCTGACAATCTGCGTCTACGCGTCGTGAGTATGTTGCAAATAGGAATGGCATAAAACGAGGTTCCCACACATTTTAATGTTCATCGAAACACAATTCATCACTTTCGAGGCGTTACAGTAGGGCGACACTCATGACTTGCCGCGGACCTGTAGTCCACGTGTGACGTCACGTCAACAAGCCAACCATATTCGGTTCGTGCATCTAGGAAATCGATACCAATCAGCCACAATAACAGCTCGGACCATTCTGCAGCTGAAACAACTTTGGCCTCAGCTGTGAAAATTGAGCTATGATCTCGTATTCTGGAAGCAGTCATTCTGGATCTAATAGCAGTGACACACGTTTCCACTAAACTTGAACCAATCGCTAAACATAGATTTGTGAGAATCAACTCGATGCATTCTTACTGGTATACCAAAGGGTTTAGGAACAAATGTGAATAAATGTTTCTTGATCATATAAGATAGATAAGAAAAAACTATGTGCATCTTGATCTTGACCAAGGCACTGTACTTGAAATGGCAGAGGATCCCAATGACGTCTGATTAGCAGAATAAGGAGACGCCTTGCGAATGTCATCCATGGGTACACCAGATACTGATTGCACAGTCAGTGGTGATTCTTGGAGCTAGGATGACAATAATCGTTTTTCACTGCATAAGTCACCTTCCCAAAAGTCAATTTCCACCCTTGCCGAACATTGCTGGAATTATGGAGTTATATCTTAGCTGGACCAGCGAGTCCATAGTCCATAGTCCAATCAAAATCGCGAAACGAAATCGACACTCGGTTCATGAACAACATGGTGATTGACGTGCAGATTTCGGTCGATTGCAGGATTTGCACAGTATGTGTACCGTCAACTGAGCGTCGACACATATTTTCCGAAACTGTTCATTTTTTTAATCATGGTGCTCAAGTAATTTGATGCACTTCGCGAGGTAAGACCCGTTTTATTACAATAAAGATCTTGATTATTGATCATATCGATACAGGGGGCCGCCATTTTTTTTGCAGGAAACGCAAGTGATATTTTGAGAGGTGGAATCTGATGGGTAAATAGGAGGTACATAAAAGAGACATGACTCGTAAAGCCACTGGAGGCTCTACGATCGAGCCACGACATTCCAGCCCAGTTCGGCAGGGGTGGAAAGTGGACTAGTCAGTTAACGCCCTTGCCTCAGGAGGAGGTGCATTAGGTGACAGTCCCATTCGTGGTGTGGGCGGCGTGCTGATATTTTTCAGCGTTGTGGAAATAACGTTCTTAGACTTCTGCGCATAACGCTAATAGATCGGTACCGAAAGCGAGTGTCAGCTGTATTATTTGTGTGATAGTAGAGTCAGACCTTCTGCTTGTCTTTCTGATTTCGTGTTTCCATCAATGAATCACAAGTCTTTTTTGTAATGTAGCACAAAGTGGGTGCTGCTCAATGAATTATCATGTGCATACCTTTAATGACAAAATAACTGCAGTGTAAGTTAAATTCACTGTTTCAGTGGAAGCAAAGTTTCATTATTTTCTACCCACGCATATACTTTTACCCGAGTAACTACATAAACCGTGGAAACTGCTGTCAAAGCAATGTTTACAATTACTGCAACAGCAACATTTACAGTCATACGAGGAGTCCTAATCGATCATACCTACATCCAAATTGATCCGAACACAGCGGAAGTTGCCATTGCAATTACGGTTACATCGTCGACTCATATCATTTTCCACATAGACGTGTTAATATAAGGTTCAAAACAAGCAAAAACCTAATGTGAACACAACAGTCTCCATACAAGAACCAATTCCATCCCTATATTTGTATCTATCATATTTACATGAAAATGATTTTATGATGAGATACATTTATTAAATAACAAGGCTTCTTTCAAGGTTACTTTTAACGGGCGGCAGATGAACGCCTACTGCCGTCAGTTCCACCTAAAGATAGCTTTGTTCCACATTGCCCAAAGGTCATAGATGACTTTTGATGGATTCACGGTGTAGCATGACATTATTCCACTGATATATTTAAAAGTAATCGAGCTCAAAAGCTAGAGCCGACATGTATAAATCTGGTCCCATGTTGCTAGGAACGTGAGGTTTCATCTTACCGATCGTGTACATTATTCAGTAGAAGACGCTGCTACCCAGGCAACTGTTCTAGCGTACCTTTAGCTGTTGCGGCCAACACATTGATTATATCCTCGACTTATGCAGTAGTTCCTTCTGATGGACATAACGTGCATTGCCTCACACCATAACACTTCGAAACATATAAAATCACGTATACTGATGTATTTTATGTTAGATATAAAGTAAGGCGTTATGGTAAGGATGGTCATATTATCACAGCTCAACACATAAATAAAATCTTAACATTTTTCCATCTCTCCTTCAAACACTTAGTTACTCAGACAGACCATGGCTAACCTGTTACAGCTGTGCCTGTATCATCGTCCAATAGCAGTAGTCTAGAAAAGATGCAGATGGGTCGGACTGACAGTGTTGACGTTGATATGTTGTAAGCGCTCCCTCTCAACCGAGTATCGGCGGGTGTAGGGTCCACATTCTAAAAGCGTCCCGCTAACTAGGTAACTAAAGGCCTGCATACTTTCTGCATTTTGAGCAGAAGTTTTGCATAGTGCACGCTTACAATTATTTTGGGATGGACTGCAAACAATGACGAGGATGTGTTGTTTTTGGATTCCCGTCTACAAGGTATCAGCGTGTGTAGTTTCTCTGTTTGAAGACATCCAGGGTGCCATGAACCAGTTGCAGGCCTGCTTACCGCGTTGTAAGGGGAGTGTTTCCTGACTCTTGTACCAATCGTAGGTAGGCTGAATCACCAATTTTGACACGCATTTTCAGTCTGGTATCGGCGGGTGTAGGGTCTGATCGCATCCAGATGACGCTAAATGATTACTGCTCGGACGTAAAGCGCTCGGGTGTTAAAGATGGGCAAGGCTGCTGCTTATGGCATCACTCAGGGATGTGTAACCGTTCATGAGAAGTATCAATGTATTGGGAGACAGGCGCTCTGGACCAATTGTATCCTTATGTTACATCATAAATATATGGAATAGAACTATATCATCACTGTATATTCTATATATCGCAGGGGCGGTCGGGTAGCCTAGTGGTTAAAGCGTTCGCTCGTCACGCCGAAGACCCGGGTTCGATTCCCGACATGGGTACAATGTGTGAAGCCCATTTCTGGTGTCCCCCGCCGTGATATTGCTGGAATATTGCTAAAAGCGGCGTAAAACGATACTCACTCACTCACTATATATCGCACATAACAGGACTTCCTGTATTGATAGACAGAGGCTCAGAACATCCTCTCATGATGCTACATAAAAAGTACGAGGTAAATGATTGTTTGTTTGTTGGTTAACGCCGAACTCAGCAATATTCCTGCTATATGACGGCGGTCTGTAAATAATTGAGACTGAATCAGACTATCCAGTGATTGACATCATCTGCATCGATCTACGCAATTGGGTGAGGTGAGGTGAGGTGAAATTGGGTTTAACGTCGCGTCCAAGATTATTGCACTTATATAGCGACGTGCATGTGCGTGTGTGTGTTTGTGTGGCTGCTTGTACTAGTCCGGACTGATGCCGATTTATAGTGCTAGCTCACTGAGGTACCATGCCGCAGTTTAACATGAATACCCCACTCAGACACAGTATACTGACTCCGAGCCGACCAGTTCTTGTTTTAGCCCCGTAATGCCGAGCGCCAGACAGGGTAACAACAAGTACACTCTTTTAACGTCTTTTGGTATGACGCGGCCGGGGATCGTACCCCGGACCGTCCGCTCTCCGGGGGACGCTCTACCACTAGACCACGGAGGCGGTCTGTGAATCTTTTAGTGTCTCGTAGGCCATTTTGGCCGGCCGCTGTGTTTTTACATTCTAGCCTTGTCATTTTATATGTACAGCGGGTGACACTATAATGAAATATTCGTCTTCTTCTTCTTCTTCTATAAAGATGTTAAAGTTCACCTGGTAGTCTGTCGGTAATAGAAGTAATTCTTCTTCTTCTTCTATAAAAGTGTTAAAGTTCACCTGGTAGTCTGTCCGTAATGGACGTAATTGTTCTTCTTCTACTATAAAAGTGTTAAAGTTCACCTTGTAGTCTGTCGGTAATGGACGTAATAGTTAAGAACATCATGTGTTTGTCCAGCATCAAACCAAAAGCCATGACGGAGTAGGAGCTGAGTGAGTGAGTGAACTGGGTTTGCTGTCGTTATAGAATCACCGTTATCATGTCGTCGCGTGGTATGGTTGTTCTTTGGCGCAACAAGCCCACAAGCCCACGAGCTAGCAAATTGGCTAACACCTCCTATTTCGCCTTTAGAAACCGTGTGACCTTTTCCTTTGAGAACACGATGAAGTATTTTCTCAAAGCTTGGATACACAAAAATAGTGTATTTAAATTTCCTATTTTCTTATTCCGTATTCAATAAAAAAAAGTTTCCATTGAAGGAAATGTCAAATGTAAAAAAGCAAGAAAGAAAAAATGTATTAACGTAATCTTTCTTGCTATCCATCGTATTAAGTAGTTTTATATTTCTTATCTCCTTGACATTCAATAAAATAAGGCAGGATCAATCATTGAATTGAAAAGGATATAATAAGGTCAAATGCAAGTGGATGTCAACACGATAGAAGCGTTTATACTGATTGTAATAAGATAAGCTACCTTTCACTTTTTCTGAGGGGCACGTTCATCCATCAACTTGTCTCAACTGTGCCCGGAGAAGCTGTGATGGTAACGATATGATTAGCAGCTTTGAGTGATTTGTCAATTTGTCATTTAATAACAATATTGTGTTGGTGATTTTTGATGAAGATAAATGTTATTGAATGTGTCACAGTTATTAACGCGATTCACGATTATGTTGAAGATGTGTTGTGTACAGGGAAGTGACAAAACTATCCCATAAATTGACTAAGCCTTTATTTTTATTATTTAAGGGATATTTTCTCAAACATTGGGTCTAAGGATATAATAAAAATATAATTGCAAATAATTATTATTAAATGCTCACTAAACAGGATAATCGATAGAGTAAAATATTCTCTTTTATACCATTTACATCATGAACCATAGACAGCCCAGGCCAGCTTCAATATTATTAGGGACGTATATGAAGCATCGGCGGGAATAAAAAAAAAGACTGTCCTTATAACGCCTCAGATTGGTAGGATTTGGGGAAATTCCGGAAAAAAGAGCATCATATTTGTATCAGGTAACTTCAAATGGCGAGGATGGTGTATTTTGTTCAATTTAGTGTGAAACACATAAAAAGTTATCTGAACATTACCAAGAAAATTGAAGTTTGCTGAGGGTACCCGGAAGGTACCGGATGCAACTTTTCTTCATGTTTTTGGCGTATCATACAACTGCAGTAATATTCTGCAACATTTTACGTCCTCAGGTACAGAAAGAATGTAATGCATGTACATACACATGTAAATTGTAGACATGTATTGATCTCTTCACTTTCTGTCAAGGCAACAACTTACAAAGTGATTCATATTGATTTTCTAATGTTTTTACAAAGTATACATAAATCAAAGAAACAAGGTTCAGCACAGTGTAAGCAGGAAATGCTTCAGCAAAAGTGGACATCTCCCTCGGGAATATGTGACGAGCACGGATGTAAACTAAAAGCTTAGTTCGAATTACTGTTGTGAGAAATTCCATGTCAGCCTGATGCTGTCGCCTGCTATCCCCACAGAATAAAGTGTTATGTGTTGTAGAACATCGCCACACTGAGATGCACCATGCGCACGGTTATCTGATTGTGTGGGCCTACCGTCAATATGTTGGCAGGAACAGACATAGATAATTAAGTAACATCATTTTGATTGACTGAAACCACAGTGTAACATGATTATTACATTTTATGTAAATATTCATATGAGCATGTACATGGCGCGTATATAATCTCTCTTGTAACTGACGCCAACTGTATAATAGAAAGGTTAAGACAATGCCTCAAATAACATAACCATTATATGGACGTAACACAACATTAATAGTTTGATCAAACTTGGTATAAGTGACATATTAAATAATGACTCTTATAAGGCCAGTATGCTAGCTGAGGAATAGACGTGCCCAAAATACTCATCAGTATTATTAACTCTTGCTCAAAAGTTTGATCAGTGTTACTGCATTCAATGTCTTAGAAAAGATTTCAAAACCATTCTGACCATTCTGCAGCTGAAACAACTTTGGCCTCAGCTGTGAAAATTGAGCTATGATCTGGTATTCTGGAAGCAGTCATTCTGGATCTAATAGTAGTGGCACACGTTTCCACTAAACATGAACCCATCGCAGAGGATCAAAATGTTGAAAAGCAGACGTCTGATTAGCAGCATGAGGAGACGCCTTGCGAATGTCATCCATTGGTACACCAGATACTGATTGCACAGTCAGTGGTGATTCCTAGAGCTAGGATGACAATACTCCTTTTTCACTGCATAAGTCATCTTCCCGAAACTCAATTTCCACCCTTGCCGAACATTGCTGGAATTATGGAGTTATATCTTAGCTGAACCAGCGAGTCCATAGTCCATAGTCCAATCAAAATCGCGAAACAAAATCGACACTCGGTTCATGAACAACATGGTGATTGACGTGCAGATTTCGGTCGATTGCAGGATTTGCACAGTATGTGTACCGTCAACTGAGGGTCGACACATATTTTCCGAATCTGTTCATTTTTTTTAATCATGGTGCTCAAGTGATTTAAATCACTTCGCGAGGTAAGACCCGTTTTATTACAATAAAGATCTTGATTATTGATCATATCGATACAGGGGGCCGCCATTTTTTTTGCAGGAAACGCAAGTGATATTTTGAGAGGTGGAATCTGATGGGTAAATAGGAGGTACATAAAAGAGACATGACTCGTAAAGCCACTGGAGGCTCTACGATCGAGCCACGAAATTCCAGCCCAGTTCGGCAGGGGTGGAAAGTGGACTAGTCAGTTAACGCCCTTGTCTCGGGAGGATGTGCATTATGTGACAGTCCGATTCGTGGTGTGGGCGGCGTGCTGATATTTTTCAGCGTTGTGGAAATAACGTTCTTAGACTTCTGCGCATAACGCTAATAGATCGGTACCGAAAGCGAGTGTCAGCTGTATTATTTGTGTGATAGTAGAGTCAGGCCTTCTGCTTGTCTTTCTTTTTTCGTGTTTCGATCAATGTATCTCAAGGTTTTTTTGTAATGTAGCACAAAGTGGGTGATGCTTAATGAATTATCATGTGCATACTTTTAATGACAAAATAACTGCAGTTAAAGTTAAATTCACTGTTTTAGTGGAAGCAAAGTTTCATTATTTTCTACCCACGCATATACTTTTACCCGAGTTACTACATAAACCGTGGAAACTGCTGACAAAGCAATATTTACAATTACTGCAACAGCAACATTTACAGTCATACGAGGAGTCCTAATCGATCATACCTACATCCAAATTGATCCGAACACAGCGGGAGTTGCCATTGCAATAACGGTTACATCGTCGACTCATATCATTTTCCACATAGACGTGTTAATATAAGGTTCAAAACAAGCAAAAACCTAATGTGAACACAACAGTCTCCATACAAGAACCAATTCCATCCCTATATTTGTATCTATCATATTTACATGAAAATGATTTTATGATGAGATACATTTATTAAATAACAAGGCTTCTTTCAAGGTCACTTTTTACGGGCGGCAGATGAACGCCTACTGCCGTCAGTTCCACCTAAAGATAGCTTTGTTCCACATTGCCCAAAGGTCATAGATGACTTTTGATGGATTCACGGTGTAGCATGACATTAATTCCACTGATATATTTAAAAGTAATCGAGCTCAAAAGCTAGAGCCGACATGTATAAATCTGGTCCCATGTTGCTAGGAACGTGAGGTTTCATCTTACCGATCGTCTACATTATTCAGTAGAAGACGCTGCTACCCAGGCAACTGTTCTAGCGTACCTTTAGCTGTTGCGGCCAACACATTGATTATATCCTCGACTTATGCAGTAGATCCTTCTGATGGACAAAACGTGCATTGCCTCACACCATAACACTTCGAAACATATAAATTAAAATCACGTATACTGACGTATTTTATGTTAGATATAAAGTAAGGCGTTATGGTAAGGATGGTCATATTATCACAGCTCAACACATAAATAAAATCGTAACATTTTTCCATCTCTCCTTCAAACACTTAGTTACTCAGACAGACCATGGCTAACCTGTTACAGCTGTGACTGTATCATCGTCCAATAGCAGTAGTCTAGAAAAGATGCAGATGGGTCGGACTGACAGTGTTGACGTTGATATGTTGTAAGCGCTCCCTCTCAACCGAGTATCGGCGGGTGTGGGGTCCACATTCTAAAAGCGTCCCGCTAACTAGGTAACTAAAGGCCTGCATACTTTCTGCATTTTGAGCAGAAGTTTTGCATAGTGCACGCTTACAATTATTTTGGGATGGACTGCAAACAATGACGAGGATGTGTTGTTTTTGGATTCCCGTCTACAAGGTATCAGCGTGTGTAGTTTCTCTGTTTGAAGACATCCAGGGTGCCATGAACCAGTTGCAGGCCTGCTTACCGCGTTGTAAGGGGAGTATTTCCTGACTCTTGTACCAATCGTAGGTAGGCTGAATCACCAATTTTGACACGCATTTTCAGTCTGGTATCGGCGGGTGTAGGGTCTGATCGCATCCAGATGACGCTAAATGATTACTGCTCGGACGTAAAGCGCTCGGGTGTTAAAGATGGGCAAGGCTGCTGCTTATGGCATCACTCAGGGATGTGTAACCGTTCATGAGAAGTATCAATGTATTGGGAGACAGGCGCTCTGGACCAATTGTATCCTTATGTTACATCATAAATATATGGAATAGAACTATATCATCACTGTATATTCTATATATCGCACATAACAGGACTTCCTGTATTGATAGACAGAGGCTCAGAACATCCTCTCATGATGCTACATAAAAAGTACGAGGTAAATGATTGTTTGTTTGTTGGTTAACGCCGAACTCAGCAATATTCCTGCTATATGACGGCGGTCTGTAAATAATTGAGACTGAATCAGACTATCCAGTGATTGACATCATCTGCATCGATCTACGCAATTGGGTGAGGTGAGGTGAGGTGAAATTGGGTTTAACGTCGCGTCCAAGATTATTGCACTTATATAGCGACGTGCATGTGCGTGTGTGTGTTTGTGTGGCTGCTTGTACTAGTCCGGACTGATGCCGATTTATAGTGCTAGCTCACTGAGGTACCATGCCGCAGTTTAACATGAATACCCCACTCAGACACAGTATACTGACTCCGAGCCGACCAGTTCTTGTTTTAGCCCCGTAATGCCGAGCGCCAGACAGGGTAACAACAAGTACACTCTTTTAACGTCTTTTGGTATGACGCGGCCGGGGATCGTACCCCGGACCGTCCGCTCTCCGGGGGACGCTCTACCACTAGACCACGGAGGCGGTCTGTGAATCTTTTAGTGTCTCGTAGGCCATTTTGGCCGGCCGCTGTGTTTTTACATTCTAGCCTTGTCATTTTATATGTACAGCGGGTGACACTATAATGAAATATTCGTCTTCTTCTTCTTCTTCTATAAAGATGTTAAAGTTCACCTGGTAGTCTGTCGGTAATAGAAGTAATTCTTCTTCTTCTTCTATAAAAGTGTTAAAGTTCACCTGGTAGTCTGTCCGTAATGGACGTAATTGTTCTTCTTCTACTATAAAAGTGTTAAAGTTCACCTTGTAGTCTGTCGGTTATGGACGTAATAGTTAAGAACATCATGTGTTTGTCCAGCATCAAACCAAAAGCCATGACGGAGTAGGAGCTGAGTGAGTGAGTGAACTGGGTTTGCTGTCGTTATAGAATCACCGTTATCATGTCGTCGCGTGGTATGGTTGTTCTTTGGCGCAACAAGCCCACAAGCCCACGAGCTAGCAAATTGGCTAACACCTCCTATTTCGCCTTTAGAAACCGTGTGACCTTTTCCTTTGAGAACACGATGAAGTATTTTCTCAAAGCTTGGATACACAAAAATAGTGTATTTAAATTTCCTATTTTCTTATTCCGTATTCAATAAAAAAAAGTTTCCATTGAAGGAAATGTCAAATGTAAAAAAGCAAGAAAGAAAAAATGTATTAACGTAATCTTTCTTGCTATCCATCGTATTAAGTAGTTTTATATTTCTTATCTCCTTGACATTCAATAAAATAAGGCAGGATCAATCATTGAATTGAAAAGGATATAATAAGGTCAAATGCAAGTGGATGTCAACACGATAGAAGCGTTTATACTGATTGTAATAAGATAAGCTACCTTTCACTTTTTCTGAGGGGCACGTTCATCCATCAACTTGTCTCAACTGTGCCCGGAGAAGCTGTGATGGTAACGATATGATTAGCAGCTTTGAGTGATTTGTCAATTTGTCATTTAATAACAATATTGTGTTGGTGATTTTTGATGAAGATAAATGTTATTGAATGTGTCACAGTTATTAACGCGATTCACGATTATGTTGAAGATGTGTTGTGTACAGGGAAGTGACAAAACTATCCCATAAATTGACTAAGCCTTTATTTTTATTATTTAAGGGATATTTTCTCAAACATTGGGTCTAAGGATATAATAAAAATATAATTGCAAATAATTATTATTAAATGCTCACTAAACAGGATAATCGATAGAGTAAAATATTCTCTTTTATACCATTTACATCATGAACCATAGACAGCCCAGGCCAGCTTCAATATTATTAGGGACGTATATGAAGCATCGGCGGGAATAAAAAAAAAGACTGTCCTTATAACGCCTCAGATTGGTAGGATTTGGGGAAATTCCGGAAAAAAGAGCATCATATTTGTATCAGGTAACTTCAAATGGCGAGGATGGTGTATTTTGTTCAATTTAGTGTGAAACACATAAAAAGTTATCTGAACATTACCAAGAAAATTGAAGTTTGCTGAGGGTACCCGGAAGGTACCGTATGCAACTTTTCTTCATGTTTTTGGCGTATCATACAACTGCAGTAATATTCTGCAACATTTTACGTCCTCAGGTACAGAAAGAATGTAATGCATGTACATACACATGTAAATTGTAGACATGTATTGATCTCTTCACTTTCTGTCAAGGCAACAACTTACAAAGTGATTCATATTGATTTTCTAATGTTTTTACAAAGTATACATAAATCAAAGAAACAAGGTTCAGCACAGTGTAAGCAGGAAATGCTTCAGCAAAAGTGGACATCTCCCTCGGGAATATGTGACGAGCACGGATGTAAACTAAAAGCTTAGTTCGAATTACTGTTGTGAGAAATTCCATGTCAGCCTGATGCTGTCGCCTGCTATCCCCACAGAATAAAGTGTTATGTGTTGTAGAACATCGCCACACTGAGATGCACCATGCGCACGGTTATCTGATTTTGTGGGCCTACCGTCAATATGTTGGCAGGAACAGACATAGATAATTAAGTAACATCATTTTGATTGACTGAAACCACAGTGTAACATGATTATTACATTTTATGTAAATATTCATGTGAGCATGTACATGGCGTGTATATAATCTCTCTTGTAACTGACGCCAACTGTATAATAGAAAGGTTAAGACAATGCCTCAAATAACATAACCATTATATGGACGTAACACAACATTAATAGTTTGATCAAACTTGGTATAAGTGACATATTAAATAATGACTCTTATAAGGCCAGTATGCTAGCTGAGGAATAGACGTGCCCAAAATACTCATCAGTATTATTAACTCTTGCTCAGAAGTTTGATCAGTGTTACTGCATTCAATGTCTTAGAAAAGATTTCAAAACCATTCTGACCATTCTGCAGCTGAAACAACTTTGGCCTCAGCTGTGAAAATTGAGCTATGATCTGGTATTCTGGAAGCAGTCATTCTGGATCTAATAGTAGTGGCACACGTTTCCATTAAACATGAACCCATCGCAGAGGATCAAAATGTTGAAAAGCAGACGTCTGATTAGCAGCATGAGGAGACGCCTTGCGAATGTCATCCATTGGTACACCAGATACTGATTGCACAGTCAGTGGTGATTCCTAGAGCTAGGATGACAATACTCCTTTTTCACTGCATAAGTCATCTTCCCGAAAGTCAATTTCCACCCTTGCCGAACATTGCTGGAACTATGGAGTTATATCTTAGCTGGACCAGCGAGTCCATAGTCCATAGTCCAATCAAAATCGCGAAACGAAATCGACACTCGGTTCATGAACAACATGGTGATTGACGTGCAGATTTCGGTCGATTGCAGGATTTGCACAGTATGTGTACCGTCAACTGAGCGTCGACACATATTTTCCGAATCTGTTCATTTTTTTTAATCATGGTGCTCAAGTGATTTAAATCACTTCGCGAGGTAAGACCCGTTTTATTACAATAAAGATCTTGATTATTGATCATATCGATACAGGGGGCCGCCATTTTTTTTGCAGGAAACGCAAGTGATATTTTGAGAGGTGGAATCTGATGGGTAAATAGGAGGTACATAAAAGAGACATGACTCGTAAAGCCACTGGAGGCTCTACGATCCAGCCACGAAATTCCAGCCCAGTTCGGCAGGGGTGGAAAGTGGACTAGTCAGTTAACGCCCTTGTCTCGGGAGGATGTGCATTATGTGACAGTCCGATTCGTGGTGTGGGCGTCGTGCTGATATTTTTCAGCGTTGTGGAAATAACGTTCTTAGACTTCTGCGCATAACGCTAATAGATCGGTACCGAAAGCGAGTGTCAGCTGTATTATTTGTGTGATAGTAGAGTCAGGCCTTCTGCTTGTCTTTCTTTTTTCGTGTTTCGATCAATGTATCTCAAGGTTTTTTTGTAATGTAGCACAAAGTGGGTGATGCTTAATGAATTATCATGTGCATACTTTTAATGACAAAATAACTGCAGTTAAAGTTAAATTCACTGTTTTAGTGGAAGCAAAGTTTCATTATTTTCTACCCACGCATATACTTTTACCCGAGTTACTACATAAACCGTGGAAACTGCTGACAAAGCAATATTTACAATTACTGCAACAGCAACATTCACAGTCATACGAGGAGTCCTAATCGATCATACCTACATCCAAATTGATCCGAACACAGCGGGAGTTGCCATTGCAATAACGGTTACATCGTCGACTCATATCATTTTCCACATAGACGTGTTAATATAAGGTTCAAAACAAGCAAAAACCTAATGTGAACACAACAGTCTCCATACAAGAACCAATTCCATCCCTATATTTGTATCTATCATATTTACATGAAAATGATTTTATGATGAGATACATTTATTAAATAACAAGGCTTCTTTCAAGGTCACTTTTTACGGGCGGCAGATGAACGCCTACTGCCGTCAGTTCCACCTAAAGATAGCTTTGTTCCACATTGCCCAAAGGTCATAGATGACTTTTGATGGATTCACGGTGTAGCATGACATTAATTCCACTGATATATTTAAAAGTAATCGAGCTCAAAAGCTAGAGCCGACATGTATAAATCTGGTCCCATGTTGCTAGGAACGTGAGGTTTCATCTTACCGATCGTGTACATTATTCAGTAGAAGACGCTGCTACCCAGGCAACTGTTCTAGCGTACCTTTAGCTGTTGCGGCCAACACATTGATTATATCCTCGACGTATGCAGTAGATCCTTCTGATGGACATAACGTGCATTGCCTCACACCATAACACTTCGAAACATATAAAATCACGTATACTGACGTATTTTATGTTAGATATAAAGTAAGGCGTTATGGTAAGGATGGTCATATTATCACAGCTCAACACATAAATAAAATCTTAACATTTTTCCATCTCTCCTTCAAACACTTAGTTACTCAGACAGACCATGGCTAACCTGTTACAGCTGTGCCTGTATCATCGTCCAATAGCAGTAGTCTAGAAAAGATGCAGATGGGTCGGACTGACAGTGTTGACGTTGATATGTTGTAAGCGCTCCCTCTCAACCGAGTATCGGCGGGTGTGGGGTCCACATTCTAAAAGCGTCCCGCTAACTAGGTAACTAAAGGCCTGCATACTTTCTGCATTTTGAGCAGAAGTTTTGCATAGTGCACGCTTACAATTATTTTGGGATGGACTGCAAACAATGACGAGGATGTGTTGTTTTTGGATTCCCGTCTACAAGGTATCAGCGTGTGTAGTTTCTCTGTTTGAAGACATCCAGGGTGCCATGAACCAGTTGCAGGCCTGCTTACCGCGTTGTAAGGGGAGTATTTCCTGACTCTTGTACCAATCGTAGGTAGGCTGAATCACCAATTTTGACACGCATTTTCAGTCTGGTATCGGCGGGTGTAGGGTCTGATCGCATCCAGATGACGCTAAATGATTACTGCTCGGACGTAAAGCGCTCGGGTGTTAAAGATGGGCAAGGCTGCTGCTTATGGCATCACTCAGGGATGTGTAACCGTTCATGAGAAGTATCAATGTATTGGGAGACAGGCGCTCTGGACCAATTGTATCCTTATGTTACATCATAAATATATGGAATAGAACTATATCATCACTGTATATTCTATATATCGCACATAACAGGACTTCCTGTATTGATAGACAGAGGCTCAGAACATCCTCTCATGATGCTACATAAAAAGTACGAGGTAAATGATTGTTTGTTTGTTGGTTAACGCCGAACTCAGCAATATTCCTGCTATATGACGGCGGTCTGTAAATAATTGAGACTGAATCAGACTATCCAGTGATTGACATCATCTGCATCGATCTACGCAATTGGGTGAGGTGAGGTGAGGTGAAATTGGGTTTAACGTCGCGTCCAAGATTATTGCACTTATATAGCGACGTGCATGTGCGTGTGTGTGTTTGTGTGGCTGCTTGTACTAGTCCGGACTGATGCCGATTTATAGTGCTAGCTCACTGAGGTACCATGCCGCAGTTTAACATGAATACCCCACTCAGACACAGTATACTGACTCCGAGCCGACCAGTTCTTGTTTTAGCCCCGTAATGCCGAGCGCCAGACAGGGTAACAACAAGTACACTCTTTTAACGTCTTTTGGTATGACGCGGCCGGGGATCGTACCCCGGACCGTCCGCTCTCCGGGGGACGCTCTACCACTAGACCACGGAGGCGGTCTGTGAATCTTTTAGTGTCTCGTAGGCCATTTTGGCCGGCCGCTGTGTTTTTACATTCTAGCCTTGTCATTTTATATGTACAGCGGGTGACACTATAATAAAATATTCGTCTTCTTCTTCTTCTTCTTCTTCTATAAAGGTGTTAAAGTTCACCTGGTAGTCTGTCGGTAATAGAAGTAATTCTTCTTCTTCTTCTATAAAAGTGTTAAAGTTCACCTGGTAGTCTGTCGGTAATGGACGTAATTGTTCTTATTCTACTATAAAAGTGTTAAAGTTCACCTTGTAGTCTGTCGGTAATGGACGTAATTGTTAAGAACATCATGTGTTTGTCCAGCATCAAACCAAAAGCCATGACGGGGTAGGAGCTGAGTGAGTGAGTGAACTGGGTTTGCTGTCGTTATAGAATCACCGTTATCATGTCGTCGGGGTGTATGGTTGTTCTTTGGCGCAACAAGCCCACAAGCCCACGAGCTAGCAAATTGGCTAACACCTCCTATTTCGCCTTTAGAAACCGTGTGACCTTTTCCTTTGAGAACACGATGAAGTATTTTCTCAAAGCTTGGATACACAAAAATAGTGTATTTAAATTTCCTATTTTCTTATTCCGTATTCAATAAAAAAAAGTTTCCATTGAAGGAAATGTCAAATGTAAAAAAGCAAGAAAGAAAAAATGTATTAACGTAATCTTTCTTGCTATCCATCGTATTAAGTAGTTTTATATTTCTTATCTCCTTGACATTCAATAAAATAAGGCAGGATCAATCATTGTATTGAAAAGGATATAATAAGGTCAAATGCAAGTGGATGTCAACACGATAGAAGCGTTTATACTGATTGTAATAAGATAAGCTACCTTTCACTTTTTCTGAGGGGCACGTTCATCCATCAACTTGTCTCAACTGTGCCCGGAGAAGCTGTGATGGTAACGATATGATTAACAGCTTTGAGTGATTTGTCAATTTGTCATTTAATAAAAATATTGTGTTGGTGATTTTTGATGAAGATAAATGTTATTGAATGTGTCACAGTTATTAACGCGATTCACGATTATGTTGAAGATGTGTTGTGTACAGTGAAGTGACAAAACTATCCCATAAATAGACTAAGCCTTTATTTTTTTTATTTAAGGGATATTTTCTCAAACATTGGGTCTAAGGATATAATAAAAATATAATTGCAAAAAAAGACTGTCCTTATAACGCCTCAGATTGGTAGGATTTGGGGAAATTCCGGAAAAAAAGAGCATAATATATGTATCAGGTAACTTCAAATGGCGAGGATGGTGTATTTTGTTCAATTTAGTGTGAAACACATAAAAAATTATCTGAACATTACCAAGAAATTTGAAGTTTGCTGAGGGTACCCGGAAGGTATGCGGATGCAACTTTTCTTCATGTTTTTGGCGTATCATACAACTGCAGTAATATTCTGCAACATTTTACGTCCTCAGGTACAGAAAGAATGTAATGCATATACATACACATGTAAATTGTAGACATGTATTGATCTCTTCACTTTCTGTCAAGGCAACAACTTACAAAGTGATTCATATTGATTTTCTAATGTTTTTACAAAGTATACATAAATCAAAGAAACAAGGTTCAGCACAGTGTTAGCAGGAAATGCTTCAGCAAAAGTGGACATCTCCCTCGGGAATATGTGACGAGCACGGATGTAAACTAAAAGCTTAGTTCGAATTACTGTTGTGAGAAATTCCATGTCAGCCTGATGCTGTCGCCTGCTATCCCCACAGAATAAAGTGTTATGTGTTGTAGAACATCGCCACACTGAGATGCACCATGCGCCCGGTTATCTGATTTTGTGGGGCCTACCGTCAATATGTTGGCAGGAACAGACATAGATAATTAAGTAACATCATTTTGATTGACTGAAACCACAGGGTAACATGATTATTACATTTTATGTAAATATTCATATGAGAATGTACATGGCGTGTATATAATCTCTCTTGTAACTGACGCCAACTGTATAATAGAAAGGTTAAGACAATGCCTCAAATAACATAACCATTATATGGACGTAACACAACATTAATAGTTTGATCAAACTTGGTATAAGTGACATATTAAATAATGAC
Organism: Haliotis rufescens; assembly: GCF_023055435.1. Lineage (NCBI taxonomy): Eukaryota > Metazoa > Mollusca > Gastropoda > Lepetellida > Haliotidae > Haliotis > Haliotis rufescens. The sequence continues at coordinate 24,289,324 of NW_025963824.1, read as the reverse complement.
ACTTATAAGGCCAGTATGCTAACTGAGGAAAAGATGTGCCCAAAATACTCATCAGTATTATTAACTCTTGCTCAAAAGTTTGATCAGTGTTACTGCATTCAATGTCTTAGAAAGGATTTCAAAACATTTTATCCTCAACAGCTTGAGATCATTTCCAAATTTGACGTATCAATCTGATGTCTGATATAGTTCCTTTTATTGATTTATTGCATATGTTCCCGTCCAATTCTCAGGTTAACAATTGGCATACATTTGCATGTTTTTGTGACGGGTGGAATCGGTGGGGCAGAAAAGGCTGACCTTTTCACGAACACGTTTGATCGTGTTTCGTGAACACGTGCTTATAATATGGTCGGAATCGCACGGTGTTCTCGATGCCTGTTCTGTTTCTTATAGTTGTGGAAATGGTTCTGTCACTTTCATTGTTCGCTGCCCGTTTGAGACAATAAATATATTTTTTCATGAATCTTACTTGCAAGGGAACAATCAGTCTAGATCATCCGTCAAAACAGATTCCACCCGGCGCAAAGAGCAAAATGGCTGTGAAAATTATATAAATGGACCTCTGAAAATCAGTTTTCATCCATTCATGGTGAACATTTTTAGCTTTACAACCAATATGTGCAAATGGATTGTCAACTGGTGTGATTCACTTGAAGGATGAATGTAAGGTTTGATTGTTTGTCTGTTTTTCTGTTGTTCCAACAATATGACGGATCTCGATCAGGCAATTAAGTCATTGATATCATTAGAATCGATCCACACAAGTAGGATACGATTACATGCATCAACCAAGTCAGCGAGCCGGACCACCAGATCCCGTTAGTCGCCTCCAATTACGACAAGCATAGTCGCCTAATACAACACGCATGGGTTGCTGAAGACCTATTTCTACCCCGATCATCAGGGGTAGAATGTATGATAGAAGTATATAGTGTCTCCAAACAAGCACAGAATGGAACCATGTAACAATCGCCTTCGCCCGGAGATAAGGGGGCACGGGTTCGCCATTCGCTGTGCAGAGTGCACGCCAGAAACCTATGATTGTGGGTTCGAATCCCGGTTCGCCCCGATTATGTTTCTAGGTTTGTCAGCACTATACCCGTGCTCGTGGGTTTCACCGAAGTGGTAAACGTCGGAGACCTACATCACTTCAGACTTTCCTCCTACATGAAGCTGACACGCCGTGATATAACTGTAATACTGCTAAAAGTGGCGTTAAGCCCAACTCACTCACTCACTCACTCGTCCGGAGATATTTTGGGACACTACAATGGTGTGAGTCGGGTTGTGTGGTAGAGTTGTTGTTTTTTTCAACGCCACACTCAGCAATATTACAGCTGTATGATGGCAGGCTGTAAATAATCGACTGTGGACCAGGCAATCCAGTGATTGACATCACAAGTATCAATCTATGCAATTACGATACGATGACATGTATGAACCAAGTCAGAGAACCAGAACGTTATAAACAAACAGTCAAATAAATAGAACATTATCAAAACCAGTCAAAGAAATAGAACATTATATATAATTATCAAAAACAGTCAAAGAAATAGAATATTATCAAACCCAGTCAAAGAAATAGAATATTATCAAACCCAGTCAAAGAAATAGAACATTATCAAAAGTAGTCGGAAAATCAGAACATTATCGAAACCGGTAAAAAAAACAGAGCATTATCAAAACTTGAAGGAGAAATTGAACATTATCAAACCTTTTCTGAAGAAAAACAGAACACTATCAAAATGAGCGAATGACATCACTGTGACCAGCGTGATGCAATGAGGAGATTTACCAACTGCTGCTATGCTGAGATTCGAAATTTCGTGAAGACTGGGTTATTGCAATGGTGAAAACTGACCTTTACAAATCACAATTTAACATGGCAATGGGAGGTTGTGGTGATGTTGGAAGCCCTTGTTCTTGTGCCCTTGTAAGTACATCAGCAACTTAAGCTAGTTGGTATGTTCAGACTATTCTATCATTGGCCCCGTTTCACAAAGCCACGTGGCGCTCCCGTACTCTCATACTTTAACAGTGACCAAGGACAGTCCAACCGCTAAGGTCTCTCGGATTTTAAAATCCTAGCGACAGAAGCGGAGTGAGTGAGTGAGCATGGTTTTACGCCACTTTTAGCAATGTTCCAGAAATATCACAGCGGGGGACACCAGCAATGGGTTTCGCGCATTGTACCCATGTCGGGAATCGAACCCGGGTCTTCGGCGTGACGAGCGAACGCTTTAACCACTAGGCTACCCGACCTCCCCGACAGAAGCGGAGTATAGTTTGGATTAACGTCGCTCCACACACTATTTGTTTTGTCATTACGTTTCAGTTCGATGTGAAAAGAAAGGCAGAAGTGGAGCAGATATTCGACGTTTACCACCTTGGTGAAACCCATGAGGACGGCATGTTACTAACAAACCTTGAAACATAACCAGGGCGAATTTGGGATTCGAATGCATAAACTCAGCTTTCAGGCAGGCACCCACAAACAAGACTCTGGGAATCGGACCCACGATCTGTTGTTAAGGGACGCAACTCTGCACAGAGAGTTGCGGTGCCTTATGATGTTCAATCGAGCGTGCTCTTTTTACGAATATTTCAAAGAGCGTCATACTCCAGTGAAAAGGAGTTCAAGGGTCGGTGGTGTAGCCTAGTGGTTAAAGCGTTCGCTCGTCACGCCGGGTTCGATTCCCCACTTGGGTAAAATATGTGAAGCCCATTTCTGGTGTCCCCCCGCCGTGATGTTGCTGGAATATTGCTCACTCACTATCTCAAAACGAGTTCAAGGCCTCACTTAAAGTGTTACAGTAGACATGTGGATAACATTTCATAATATAACGTGTCAGTGACAAAACAGATGTTCGATGAAGTTCCCTTTTTTTACTTAAACCATATGTTTCACGTTAACAATTGACATGTTTTGCATGTGTTTGTGACGGGTGCCACAGGTGGGGCAGGATAGGCTCACCTTTTCGCGAACACATGGTATCATCATTATTTGACGGTGATTCATTGACGAATGCCAATAACAAAGTCGGAATTGTACAAACGAAAAGAGATTGAATATGGAAAGGGTTTTGTCGCTTCTATTTATTTTTTTATTTATTTATTAGACAACCCTTTACCCATTTTTCCAATTGACGGTAAGCCCACATCAAAGAATCAGTGATCAGTTAGTTGCGACCTACACTGGGGACAAACTTCGCTAAGTGGTCAAGTTCCATCACTTTGATTCGATGAGATGCGAAAAGTAGTGTCTGTCATTGTACACACAATAACCTGTGATCCACCGCCCTGGCCTTCACGCCACACTGTCTCCGAGGCAAACATGACCTTTCTCTATCGACTCCTTATAATTGGTCTGCGAGATAAAATCTTCCTCCGCGCAGCTCTCCAGGGAGGGACAGGTACTCCGCTGTGTCCTGGGTTGCGCACGCTCAACACTCGGCAAGATTGACACACTGAACTCTAAATCCCTCGTAGGTATGCTGTGAGGTACGAATGACCGATGTTGTACCAAGGAAGGTGTTGCAAACATGAAAGCAGTTAACGCAATCAGTGACATTAAGGACGGATTTCCATTGTGACATGGCGGTTTCTCAAGGAGATAAGGTCCAGACCATTTGATATTCGGGGGTGGGCGGAATTTTGTATGGAGACTTGATATTTTTTAGCTACAGCTGCAAAAGCAGATAATTTTGGAATAAAAACTTAGAGAATATAAATCTCCTTTCAACGATGTTAGACCAACACTGAGTTCATTGAGAGCAAAGGTGGAGTTTGACGTTCACGTGCACGTCTGCCAGTGACGTCCCAGACGTGTTCAATGGGGGAAGGGTTAGGACTGAGGGCATGTCATGGCCTGACGTCGATGTTTTGCTGTCACAGTTCTAGCAAGATGAGCACGTGCATTGTCATTTTGAAAGGTGAAATGTTGCCCAACTCGTTGTTCAAATGGCACCAGGAGTGGTTCAGTGATGTTATGCCGATAGTATTGACCTGTGACTCTGCCATAGACAATATGGAGCACAGTTCGGCCAGTCATGGTGATACCGACCCATACTATTGTGGACCCACTTTCAAAACTATTTATTTGTTGTTTAACGCCACATTCTGCAATATTCCAGCTACATGAGGGCGGTCTGTATATAATCGAATCTGGACCTGACAATCCAGTGATTGACATCATGAGCATCGATCCACGCAATTGGAATACGATGACACGCAATCAACCAAGTCACCGAGCCTGACTACCCGATCCATTAAGTCGCCTATTATTTAATCGGGGGTTGGGATGAAGGTGGGGTTGGAGATGGAGTTATATTATTTATTGTTTTGTTTCCGGAAGATACCAACGTACATGTCCTGAAAATAAAATGCGTTTGTGGGTCGTAAAATGTATGACAATGAATTGATTATGCATGCACATGATCGAGTCTGGACCAGACAATCCAGTGACTGATATCATGAGCACTGATCCTCGCCGTCGGAGCCTGACCTCTTTATTTCATCGCCACAACAATTTCTGTGGATCAGCAACAAATTATCAATTTAGAAATAATGCGTTCAACGTACTTCAATTCCACCGTCAAGGACCATAAATAACAACTGATGTTATATTTATCACACATTCACCATCATCGTGATACCTTAGTCTAGCAGCAAGTGAATTCAACACCACTTCATGTTCGTTAGTGCTTGGAGGCGTTCTCTTGGCCTCACCCTTTCAAGCAGACGATAGTATTTGACATAATGCTTCAGAGCAACAACGGAGACTACAACGAGTGAGTGAGTGGGTGAATGAGTGAGTGAGTGAGTGAGTGCCGTTTTTTATAGTGCTAGCTCATTACCACTCCGCAGTTTAACAACTTTAAGGATACCCTACTGAGACACAACATACTGAATCAGATCCAACCAGTCCGTGTTTTTAGTTATAAACAGCAACATTTTACGGACCAGTTACTCTTATTATAGGGAAGAGGGTGGGGGTGGTTTAGCCTCAGAGGATATCAGGGGAGGTTCACCTAAAACTATGACACCCCTCCCCACACAACACCACCCCGTAATGATTGATCGATCCCTTTCAGGAAAATTGCTGAGTGGGGGGTTTGAACAAACACGCGTATCATCAAAGAGTATACGCTAAATATTCACATTACAAAGTGATTATATTGTCGAAATTAACGTTGAAAAGAGGGGGAACATGACAGAGTTGGCCGCATTATTTTACGTGTTGAAAGCGTATTGATGTCGAGACTCTGCAAGATAAACGAGCTGTCGCATTTACCCCCTCAATCTCCATCAAACGTCCACGAGATTATTGCCCTCTGAGCGCGCTGATTAATTGCACAGCTAGAAATAATAGAATTGTGTAACGATGCCTTTGACGTAAAGGGAGCTAGTCAATGGGTTTTAAGCAGGAATAGCCGAGGTACATCACGACTGGGATTGCGTGGGTAACGAAGTGCTCTGGATTATAGGTACCAGGTGTAAGTGGAAGCCACGTCACCTAGTTATCGGTCGGAGTCCGTTTATCAAACTATTTCTGGTCATAAAAATTCAATGTTAATTATCGATTAAATATATTGTTGTTGACCGTGATCACTGCGAAACCAATGGAGAAGGGAAGAGCTTTTTAAGAGCGAAGATATTCAAAATATTCCAACAGGTTCTAAACATGTGTATTGTCATCTTAAATATGAAAATATTCTGTTACGAGGTGATTTGGAGTTGAAAGGGAAAGGTTAACCCAGAAATCTGTCTTACAGAACTAAATTGTGAAATAAAAAATTAACAACACAATATCAATGAATCATTAACAAATTATATTGAAACACACAAAATTAATTATTACCCATATGGGCTCAAATATGCAGTGTAATAACTTTTTGATATTTGCACAGTGTGCAATTAGTCATTCTCGAAGCTGATTGGTCAGTTGAACAAAGATCAATTTTCATTGGACAACGGAACAAATTTTTTTCTCATCACATTCATTCATAAATCCACGCCTTTCCCTTCAGATGTTTACGTGCTACAATCTCTCTGATTCGAGATTGTTAAGACAAGAAACATAGTTTCATATCAACAACATGATTCCACATTATCTATTTTTCATTTATTTCACATGATTTTCGTTTGACAGTAAAAACTAAAACTACGTCTGTCAAAGTAAATGACCTCGTTAAAGCGGACGGAGATATGACTGAAACGAAGAGTTATTCGTATAATTCAACCTCTGAACACATTTAATGTCTTTGTTGTCAAAACTGCATATGGCCAGATTGAAGTTCCAAGATTCAGATTGGATGTTGCCAGAAACCAAGATCTACACCACCAACTCCGGGTTTGCGTCTGTGTTAGAGGACTTGCTGTTTGGCGAATCTTTCGACCACCCGAATCCCAAAACCGGACTCAGTACAGACAGACTTGCCTTTGTGAACGATGATGACATCGATAACTGCCAATGAAAATGAAAACACAATGAAAAAGACTAAATTTGACAAGTTGACATGAACTTGGTTAGAATTTTGTAACGTCGTGTTAAGAACGTGACACTTTTGTATACAATGTAGATCTATACGTTTTTGTAACTGCGACGTCAGCACAGTACGGTGCTGAGCGGTATGCAGGCTGACTGACGTCCGGGCACCATATGAGGGTTAATGACACAGGAAAGGTGCAACTAAACATTATTCTTTGCAAATTTATCATTACGGCATGGACATCAGACGGTTCAGAAATCGAAATGTCTGCTTTGAAGGAGATCAAGGGTAGCATAGAGTGTTACCTTGGCGACAAGATTACCAACATCTGGTTGCGAAATCGATGCACTTTGCTGAACTCGGATAGGTTTTGAAATCAAACCAAAAATAATTAAAAATACAAGGAAAAGAAAACTTACCCCAGCGAGCTGACCCTGTGTCCTATATTGAACTGAATGAACACCGTGAGTGCGGACAGCTTGTCACCAAGTCTCCAGATACCGTGTTAGTCTATCAACAGGTATTCGACCATTATGAATCACATCAAAATATCAAGAAACTCCCGTCGTCTGACTGTGTCTACTCCACAAGCGTGTTTGACAAATCCTCCTAAAATCACACATGCACATGTTTCCCATCAGTGACACTTGTCTCAAATCACACACGATGTTCATTAAACTTATTGTCCGGATATATTGTAACGCCGGTTCTCTTGTCATTCCTGGTTTCGGCTGTCTCATATCTGGGTCAAGTCGGGTCATTCATTCCGACACTGTGACAGCAATCGTACTTTTCAAAGTTTACCTTCTTTTCGTAACTTTTCTCAAACAAACAAGACTTCTGTACATTCCGTCTATGTTGTTATAGGTTTTGGCATTTTTTTCCAAATGACACATTAAAAATTTGACAGGTTTTCCGTGTTTCCTCTTCTCAATGTGAAATGCATGTCTCTGCCGATGCACGACGGGGGCTGTCTGTCAGTGACGACATCTTGTCAAAACAAACCCGGATTAAAAAAACCTGATGAACCTTTTTGGAAACTTGTCTTCTTTATAAATGCTAGATAGTGTACGCTGTGTAAATCGGACAGAAATATAACTGCATTAATGTGATCTTTATAGGTTTTTAACAGAACTATATTTTTCACGCGTAACAACATGTTAATCGAGTAATGCGATTGGAGAGAATGGACTGTTTTTTCACATGCGGATTGATACAAAACAGCTGATTCTTGATCGACGACAGGTTTTTTCCCTAGAAACGTCTTTAATATGATTATGGGTAATAGCTAAAGCTCGGAACTTAAAACATTAATTTCACTCGTGACATATTTTCCGTAATCACTCGTACCTCGTGGGTTATTCTATAAGTGTACAACCACAATACAATACAATACAAGTCAATACAATGGGTCAAATATGTGGCGTGTGTTAAGTGGTGATGAATGTTGTAGGGCTACTTGCATGTGTGATGAGTGAGTGAGTGATTGAGTCTGGTTTCACGCCGCTTTTAGTAATATTCCAGGAATATCACAGCGGGGACACCAGAAATGGGCTCCACACATTTTACCCATGTCGGGAATCGAACCCGGGTCTTCGGCGTGACGAGCGAACGCTTTAACCACGAGGCTACCGACCCGGCCCGCATGGAGCAGGAACTACCGGAATGTGTGATGGAGATTCATTGAGAGGATGTTGTGTGAAGCACGGACTACTGAAATGAAGGTACACTGAATGAAACTGAAATCATTTGAGGGTTTCAGTGCACATAAAGAAGTTCTCCCTTTCTCAAACATCAAACCCTATTTCAAACAATGACTGTTTTACGTTAATACATAGAGCTATCCAAAAGAAAAAAAGGTCTTCGTAAATATCACTCCAGATGTAAGATCTCAAAATTAGAATATTTTTGTGAAAAAAAAGACTGATACAAAAAACACTTCCTGTCTTAACATTTGTGAAAAAAAATACTATGACCCATGAGGGAAACATCACGTCACGTCTCTCCACAATCTGAGATATTGAGTAGTTTCATGCTTGCCCCATTGGTACCTAAGGTGCCTCGTCTTGGCCAATATCTGTTAATATTTTGTAGACCGTGGCCATTTTTGCTTAAATATTATTGATCTCATGGACGGGAGGGTACTTGTTTGAGCTCTTTCATCCTCATTGGTTGGTTGGTTTGTTGTTTCAAGCCGCACTCAGCAATATTCCAGCTCTATGACGGCGGTCTGTAAATAATCGAGTCTGGACCAGACAATCCAGTGATTGATATCATGTGCATCGATCCACGCAATTGGGATCAATGACATGCATCAACCACGTCAGCGAGCTTTTACGGCAAGCATAGGTTGCTGAAGACCTATTCTTACCCGGATCTTCATTTTCATCCTGAAGAATACCCACTAACGCACATACACATGCTTGAAGTCTTTGGTAACAATGTTGATGAAGGTAATTAACTCATTCGCTCATAACGTCCTAATGATTGGGCTGACCTTTATTAAAAGAAATTGGGAGCTGGTTATCACATTGAAGAAGATATAATTATTTGATTTATTAATGCAACTCACGCTTATAATTACTTAGTATATCATCAAAGATGTAGAATGTCATGGTTGATGCAGTGTCATGATGGACATATAATGCGTCATTGTTGAGTTTGTGTCATCGAAGATGCAGTGTGCGATCATTGATATTGTGTGGTTCACCGTGCATGTATGTTTAATCATTGATTTAGCGTGTCAGATTAAGTTGGCTTCGTGTGTAATTTCCCAATGGGGTTCAAGGGTATAATAGGTACCAAGCAGCCTAGGATGACCGCAAGAGACGACTTGAATCGGGTGGTCAATGGTCAGTCGTGGCGTCTCGGTTGATTGAGCGTCATCGTACCCCGGTGACATGTGACGTTGTTCACATCAAGTACAGGCAAGACCAACCCACATTGGAGTATTTACAATCTGTCGTCAAACGGCTGCAATATTGATGATTGCGCAGTAAAGCAAAGAAACAAAACTGCGCCATCTGACGCTTATATTGGTACTATCTACATGTATTTTTGATATCACGTAATGTAAACTATAACATCATCTCATGATATATCACATATTAATGTTTGGATCTTGACTATAGAAACTGTAAAAATCATATAAACAACATATTGAGCTCAAACATTGACAATCAGTGTCATTAAATAAGTATTCATAATTTCACACTATTAAATATTATATATCTGCCCTTAGTTTGAGATGACAGCATATATCGCTAGTACGATCTTAGTCATAAATGAATACTAAATAATAAATATGGAAAAGCAGTAGTGTCTTCGTGACGAGGAATTAGTTTAATGTTTTGGGGTAGACTAGTGTAACCAGACTCACTATCACATATGCGTCTGTACCAAAACCGTAACCTTGGATGACACAATCCAGTGTTTTCATCCATTTCGGTTTTGTACCGCCACATATCCGGTTTTATTATCGCCCCATATCCGGTTTTATTATCAGTTCTGCAAACGTCATCAGTGTCCGGCTTTTGTCACGTACCGCCGCCAACTCTTCAGCCAGCTGATAGGAGGAATAAATATAGAAATCACAATGACCTGGTCATTTGGAAAATCAGCTTCTGCTGATGAAAAAAGCAATGTGCAGCATATAATATATCTAGATGAAGATTTCCACGAAGACAAGCTATTTTATATATCCATAGATACATGTGAAGTTATGAGAAGAGACAAATAATTTCAGTCATGTTCTGAAGTAAAAACAAAGATTATATGTTTTTACGACTGACAATACGGACACAAGAAAAAAAAATCTGAACCTGTATTGCTGAAAAAGCAAACAAGATACAACAAATACATTAAAAATCAAGGCAAAACGTGACCAGGGCTCATTAATACACCTGACCTCGTCTCCAACATATTTCTCAGTTAAAACAAGCAATATTTTATGAAAGTTAAATTTTGCACTGAACCTCTCCTATAGAAACCGCTCGCCCAATTGGAAAGAATTTATGAAATATACTGACGGCCAAAAGAAACGTTACCAACGATATTTCTAGGATAAAATATGACCAACACAATTTGAAGCAGCAATAACAATTGTATTGTAGAAATTCATCATTCATGGGAATTTACTAATTTACTAATTCAACAACAAAGTCCTTGACCTCCAACAGGGACATTTCTTGACAAGGTCATTCTTCCAGTATTCGATCGAATGCGGCGTCGAACTGAGTAGACAAGCCTCCTCAAATCGACTGCAGGTATCCGATTCCATTCCTCGCGGAGGGCAACGATCAACGCTTGTCTCGTGAAGGGAGGATGTTGACGATTCCGAAGACGACGCCCCAGCTGGTCCCAGAGATGTTCTAGGGGTGACAGATCTGGTGATCGAGCTGGCCACGGCAGGACAGTCACGTTGTTGGCGTTGAGGAAGTCTCTAGTAATACGGGCTTTATGAGGTGTGGTGTTATCTTGTTGGAACACCGTCCGTTGTTGATGCTGGATGAAAGGAAGAACCACTGGCCGTAAGATATTGTCAATGTAGCGTTGCGCTGTCAAATTGCCTTCGATGATGACAAGTTCCGTCTTCTCGTCCCCGCAAATGCCGCCCCAGACCATCACACTTCCGCCCCCGTAAGGTTCCACCTCCTGGACACAACAAGGAGCCGTACGTTCACCACGTCGTCGATACACTCGCGTCCGCCCATCAGGTTTGAAGAGTTGGAACCTGCTCTTGTCATCGCTGAGTTTGCCTGCACCACGTCAATCTGGTTCGTCGATGTTGACGGGTCAAGGACATGCCCTTGAAAGGGCGATAAGCCCGGAGACCATAATGTCGTAGTCGTCTGGTCACTGTTTGTCTGCTGACCGGATGTCCTAAGCTGTTGGCAGCTGATGACGTCACAGTAAGAAATCTGTTCCTCAGATGAAGTACCCGTAAAAAGCGGTCATCCTGCGGGGTCGTGACCTTTGGTCTGCCACTCCGTCTGCAGTTCTGCAGTTCTGCCAGTCTGTCGGAGACACGCGACCAGTCTGGCAATGGTCATCTTGGAGCAGTTCATGTAAATGGCAACCGCTCTCTGTGTCGCTCCCATCTGCAGCATACCTATGGCTATCCCCCTCTGGACAGCGGTCAGTCTTGGCATGTTCGTTGGTGTTAATCATCGCAACCAATGATAGGGAACAGATCCGTGCGTAATTTATACCCGGAAATTGCACGACAATTTGGGAAAGAATGTTTTAAAAAATTGCTGAAAAACACCAATATCTCCCAAAATCCGCAAAGCACGTGCAAAGAACGACAGAGAACATGAAGGCTGTATTCGTGAGATGTGTTCTTCACTGTTTTTGAACATGTTGGCATCTTTGTTTCAAAGTGGCAAATCAGTTAATGTTGGTAAAGTTTCTTTTGGCCCTCAGATTAGTTTTCATGTTGTAGGTCGCACAAATGTTGAAGTAAAAAATCTATGTTCAAAGCATGAAAAGCAAAAATCGGAAAATACACATATCAAAATCAAACTTAGCACTACACCTCTTTTATAAGCATGGAAACTAAATTTAAAAAGAAAGAATCCAGGCAGTACCTTTAATTTCAAGTTACAGGTCGCACCAATGTTTAAGTAAAAAGTATTGGTATAGAAAATGTTCATCAAATTTGAAAATAATCTATGCAGTAGTTTTCAGGTTAGAGGTCGCACGATTTGTCCTAGGATGGACGGACGGAAGGAGGGACGGAATTTCTTGGAATAACCATATACCCTCACCCTTTTAGGTCGTAGGTATAATACAAGACTTGTAACTAAGTCCGTACTTTACACGTGTGTCGTACAAGGTTGACCTTGTTTTATTCGTTCAGATCGGATAACCGTGACCTCTGTCACACCGGAACTACTTTTTTCATTCATAAAAAAATCGCGAGACGTCATTCATTTTGCAACTTCAAGGCAGAACTAAAGCACTCTCCTGAGAGCGAGCGATATTTACAAACAATTTATTAAACCAAACAAGATAGTCACACGCATCAAATTCGGTTTGTATTCTATATACGTTATGCATAGAGCTTCTACAGATATTATATAATCGAGCAAGATATCCATTTACAATGTACGACTACCGATCATGAGCGTGACGCACCCGACCACTTTCAATTTGATTTCACGTAAAATTATAAGCGTGGTGAAATGAAGTCAGTTAAAACTATACGGACAGATATCTAGACTACTTAGAATGATCCGGTTTTTCCATCAGTGTCCCCTTCGAAGCGTATTATGTGGTACTGTTTCGCAAGTTTCAAAGTGAACATTTCTGATACAAATCATTCGAAAACTCCGTAGAAGTGTGCCTTACTTCTGATTTTGTGGCCCCAAACATCCCAAATGTGAACAATAACATTCCATATTTCAAGAGTAAAACGCTGTGAGTAGATCACGGTTGTCTTTTCTTATTCCGGTGGTGACCTTGCCCTTCGATCGTTCGAAGCTGTCACTGACCTGCAAGCAGACTTGAGTTCGTTGATTTTCACGTCTTCAGTATAGGGTGGTACAGTAAACATGAATGTCTTTGGGGAGCACTCTGATATCCCTCTTCCAAAATGGTATGGACATGATATAAACTCAGCTGATAGATCAAGGAAACCGAACCTTTGATTTCATAGACTGATCCCCGGCAGTGCGAGTGGCCGAGTGTTCGTCCGATATTCAACGCACGGCTCTAAGGTGACTTTCAAAATTTTCTTATAGTTGTCCTGCGTAATAACAACATGACGCTGGAATAACCATAAGTTGAAAATATTTTTCCAAAAAGGATCTTGATGAGAGTCGGTGCTGTTTTGTTTGAAAACACAACTGCAGGCACATGTTGTTAATGCGTATGCATAGAAATGTCAACAATGCCCATATTTGGAAAGATATCAATATTCATGCGCAACCAGATTTTGCAACCGGTTTCAGTTTGGTCTGTCAACGAACGAAAGTTTTTATGTATTTATACTTAAATATATATTTAACGTGGGTAATAAATAAAAGACCACACTCATTCTCGTTAGATACCATTTTTACGAAATGTGTGAACTTTCTATGGTATCTAACGAGAAATCGAACGAGAAATCGGAGATAGAATGTGTAATTAAATGAAAATGTCAAGTTGAATATCAATACTCTTCATCTCTCCACTTATATTGTATCAATTTCGAGTCCAAATTTGTTCATGCAGGCAATTTCAAAGACAAGTGTATTATGCAGTATCCTATTGATTTCACACTATAGAGCTGTCAGATAAATGCACTTTCGATTTTCTGTCTTGACATATTCACATGGTCCATTGTGTGCGTGGGAGTTGCAGCAAAGTGCAAATGAATCTTGTGAAGGACACAACTAATGCCAAACACAAATAATAACATTTAATATAATTGACACACGTATAGGAAAAGGATATAAAACTAAAATGCAATTACATTCCACGAGAGTGCCGACGTTTATTACAAAAGGTGTTTTCGCTTTTAGATATAACCATAAACTGTTTGTTCGTCTTTATTTAACCAAACTGACAAACAAATTACTGCAGCAAACACATGACCATATGCAATCATAGCAATGTGGACCTGAACATAAAGCACAATTAGATGTCATGGATCAATACAATCTCGCGTTGTGATTGTCCTGCACTTAGTGTGTAATCGCAGCCTGGAAACCGCCCTTTTATCTATAGGAATCATAAACATTATGTCCACCAGAAAACAGTGGGGGGGAGAAGTACAGCGGCGACCATATTGCAAATACAACCGAAGCATCTAATGAGCATAGGAAAGACAAAATTCGTTGCGTAGAGTTGCGTCCCTTGCGCTTAAGGATCCGCTGATAGCGGGTTTGAATCCAAGATTCCATAGATTTTCGGCACCATACCCTTGTAACTCAAGCAAATGACTGCGAGCTGTTTCTAAACCCAAGCATAGTTTACGTGGGACTTATCCGTCTAAGTCTCTATACCTTGGCATGATTTACTTGGGAACCCATACTTCCCCAGTTTTAACCTTTTGCACGATATTCTTGAGTCCTACATTTTGCCCGTCTCCTTACCCATGCTTGATATACCTGGGACATACTCCTAACCCGTGCTTGATGTGCTTGGGACCAATTTTTAGCCCTTGCTTGATGTGCCAGGGACCTAATCTAAGCCCTTGCTTGATGTGCTTGGGACCTATTCTTAGCCCGTGCTTGATATACTTTGGACCTATTCTTAGCCCATGCTTGATATACTTGGGACCCATTCTTAGTCAATGATTGATGTGCTTGGGACCTATTCTTAGCCAATGCTTTATTTACTTGGGACCTATTCTTAGCCCTTACTTGATGTGCTTGGGACCCATTCTTAGTCCATGCTTGATGTGCCAGGGACCTATTCTTAGCCCTTGCTTGATATACTTGGGACCTATTCTTAGCCCATGCTTGATGTGCCAGGGACCTATTCTTACCCCTTGCTTGATACGGGGCGGTCGGGTAGCCTAGTGGTTAAAGCGTTCGCTCGTCACGCCGAAGACCCGGATTCGATTCCCCTTGATTGATATACTTGGGACCTATTCTTAGTCCTTGCTTGATATACTTAAGACCTATTCTCACCCCTTGCTTGATGTGCCAGGGACCTATTCTTAGCCCTTGCTTGATATACTTGGGACCTATTCTTAGCCCATGCTTGATGTGCAAGGGACCTATTCTTACCCCTTGCTTGATACACTTGGGACCTATTCTAAGCCCTTGCTTGATGTGCTTGGGACATATTCTTAGTCCATGCTTGATGTGCGTCATATACTTGGGACCTTTTCTTACCCCTTGATTGATATACTTTGGACCTTTCCTTACCCCTTGCTTGATATACTTGGGACCTATTCTTACCCCTTGCTTGATATACTTGGGACCTATTCTTAGTCCTTGCTTGATATACTTAGGACCTATTCTTAGCCCATACTTGATTTGCTTGGGACCTATTCGTACCCCTTGCTTGATAGACTTGGGACCTATTCTTACCCCTTGCTTGATAGACTTGGGACCCATCCTTAGTCCATGCTTGATGTGCCAGGGACCTATTCTAAGCCCTTGCTTGATATACTTGGGACCTATTCTTAGCCCATGCTTGATGTGCCAAGGACCTATTCTTACCCCTTGCTTGATACACTTGGGACCTATTCTTACCCCTTGCTTCAAACACTTAGGACCTATTCTTAGCCCATGCTTGATGTGCCAGGGACCTATTCTAAGCCCTTGATTGATACACTTGGGACCTATTCTTACCCCTTGCTTGATATACTATGGACCTATTCTTACCCCTTGCTTCAAACACTTAGGACCTATTCTTACCCCATGCTTGATATGCCAGGGACCTATTCTTACCCCTTGCTTGATACACTTGGGACCTATTCTTACCCCTTGCTTCAAACACTTAGGACTTATTCTTAGCCCATGCTTGATATACTTGGGACCTATTCTTATCCCATGCTTGATGTGCCAGGGACCTATTCTTACCCCTTGCTTGATGTCCCAGGGACCTATTCTTACCCCTTGCTTGATATACTGGGAACCTATTCTTAGCCCTTGCTTGATGTGCCAGGGACCTATTCTTACCCCTTGCTTGATACACTTGCGACCTATTCTTACCCCTTGGTTCAAACACTTAGGACCTATTCTTAGCCCATGCTTGATGTGCCAGAGACCTATTCTTAGCCCTTGCTTGATATACTTGGGACCCATCCTTAGCCCATGCTTGATGTGCCAGGGACCTATTCTTAGCCCTTGATTGATACACTTGGGACCTATTCTTACCCCTTGCTTCAAACACTTAGGACCTATTCTTAGCCCATGCTTGATGTGCCAGGGACCTATTCTTAGCCCTTGATTGATACACTTGGGACCTATTCTTACCCCTTGCTTCAAACACTTAGGACCTATTCTTAGTCCATGCTTGATGTGCCAGGGACCTATTCTTACCCCATGCTTGATGTGCCAGGGACCTATTCTTAGCCCTTGCTTGATACACTTGGGACCTATTCTTACCCCTTGCTTCAAACACTTAGGACGTATTCTTTGCCCATGCTTGATATACTTGGGACCTATTCTTACCCTTTGCTTGATGTGCCAGGGACCTATTCTTACCCCTTGCTTGATATACTTGGGACCTATTCTTACCCCTTGCTGCAAACACTTAGGACCTATTCTTACCCCATGCTTGATGTGCCTGGGACCTATTTTTACCCCTTGCTTGATACACTTGGGACCTATTCTTACCCCTTGCTTCAAACACTTAGGACCTATTCTTAGCCCATGCTTGATGTGCCAGGGACCTATTCTTATCCCTTGCTTGATATACTTGGGACCCATCCTTAGCCCATGCTTGAATGCCAGGGACCTATTCTTAGCCCTTGATTGATACACTTGGGACCTATTCTTACCCCTTGCTTCAAACACTTAGGACCTATTCTTAGCCCATGCTTGATATGCCAGGGACCTATTCTTACCCTTTGCTTGATATACTTGGGACCCATCCTTAGCCCATGCTTGATGTGCCAGGGACCTATTCTTACCCCTTGCTTGATACGGGGCGGTCGGGTAGCCTAGTGGTTAAAGCGTTCGCTCGTCACGCCGAAGACCCGGATTCGATTCCCCTTGATTGATATACTTGGGACCTATTCTTAGTCCTTGCTTGATATACTTAAGACCTATTCTCACCCCTTGCTTGATGTGCCAGGGACCTATTCTTAGCCCTTGCTTGATATACTTGGGACCTATTCTTAGCCCATGCTTGATGTGCAAGGGACCTATTCTTACCCCTTGCTTGATACACTTGGGACCTATTCTAAGCCCTTGCTTGATGTGCTTGGGACATATTCTTAGTCCATGCTTGATGTGCGTCATATACTTGGGACCTTTTCTTACCCCTTGATTGATATACTTTGGACCTTTCCTTACCCCTTGCTTGATATACTTGGGACCTATTCTTAACCCTTGCTTGATATACTTGGGACCTATTCTTAGTCCTTGCTTGATATACTTAGGACCTATTCTTAGCCCATACTTGATTTGCCAGGGACCTATTCTAAGCCCATGCTTGATGTGCCAGGGACCTATTCTTACCCCTTGCTTGATACGGGGCGGTCGGGTAGCCTAGTGGTTAAAGCGTTCGCTCGTCACGCCGAAGACCCGGATTCGATTCCCCTTGATTGATATACTTGGGACCTATTCTTAGTCCTTGCTTGATATACTTAAGACCTATTCTCACCCCTTGCTTGATGTGCCAGGGACCTATTCTTAGCCCTTGCTTGATATACTTGGGACCTATTCTTAGCCCATGCTTGATGTGCAAGGGACCTATTCTTACCCCTTGCTTGATACACTTGGGACCTATTCTAAGCCCTTGCTTGATGTGCTTGGGACATATTCTTAGTCCATGCTTGATGTGCGTCATATACTTGGGACCTTTTCTTACCCCTTGATTGATATACTTTGGACCTTTCCTTACCCCTTGCTTGATATACTTGGGACCTATTCTTAACCCTTGCTTGATATACTTGGGACCTATTCTTAGTCCTTGCTTGATATACTTAGGACCTATTCTTAGCCCATACTTGATTTGCCAGGGACCTATTCTAAGCCCATGCTTGATGTGCCAGGGACCTATTCTTACCCCTTGCTTGATACGGGGCGGTCGGGTAGCCTAGTGGTTAAAGCGTTCGCTCGTCACGCCGAAGACCCGGATTCGATTCCCCTTGATTGATATACTTGGGACCTATTCTTAGTCCTTGCTTGATATACTTAAGACCTATTCTCACCCCTTGCTTGATGTGCCAGGGACCTATTCTTAGCCCTTGCTTGATATACTTGGGACCTATTCTTAGCCCATGCTTGATGTGCAAGGGACCTATTCTTACCCCTTGCTTGATACACTTGGGACCTATTCTAAGCCCTTGCTTGATGTGCTTCGGACATATTCTTAGTCCATGCTTGATGTGCGTCATATACTTGGGACCTTTTCTTACCCCTTGATTGATATACTTTGGACCTTTCCTTACCCCTTGCTTGATATACTTGGGACCTATTCTTAACCCTTGCTTGATATACTTGGGACATATTCTTAGTCCTTGCTTGATATACTTAGGACCTATTCTTAGCCCATACTTGATTTGCCAGGGACCTATTCTAAGCCCTTGCTTGATTTGCTTGGGACCTATTCGTACCCCTTGCTTGATACACTTGGGACCAATTCTTACCCCTTGCTGGAAACACTTAGGACCTATTTTATGCCCATGCTTGATATACTTGGGACCCATTCTTAGCCGATGCTTGATGTGCCAGGGACCTTTTCTTACCCCTTGCTTGATATGCTTGGGACCTATTCTTACCCCTTGCTTGATATACTTGGGACCCATCCTTAGTCCATGCTTGATGTGCCAGGGACCTATTCTAAGCCCTTGCTTGATATACTTGGGACCTATTCTTAGCCCATGCTTGATGTGCCAAGGACCTATTCTTACCCCTTGCTTGATACACTTGGGACCTATTCTTACCCCTTGCTTCAAACACTTAGGACCTATTCTTAGCCCATGCTTGATGTGCCAGGGACCTATTCTTAGCCCTTGATTGATACACTTGGGACCTATTCTTACCCCTTGCTTGATATACTATGGACCTATTCTTACCCCTTGCTTCAAACACTTGGGACCTATTCTTACCCCATGCTTGATATGCCAGGGACCTATTCTTACCCCTTGCTTGATACACTTGGGACCTATTCTTACCCCTTGCTTCAAACACTTAGGACCTATTCTTAGCCCATGCTTGATATACTTGGGACCTATTCTTATCCCATGCTTGATGTGCCAGGGACCTATTCTTACCCCTTGCTTGATGTGCCAGGGACCTATTCTTACCCTTTGCTTGATATACTTGGAACCTATTCTTAGCCCATGCTTGATGTGCCAGGGACCTATTCTTACCCCTTGCTTGATACACTTGCGACCTATTCTTACCCCTTGGTTCAAACACTTAGGACCTATTCTTAGCCCATGCTTGATGTGCCAGGGACCTATTCTTAGCCCTTGCTTGATATACTTGGGACCCATCCTTAGCCCATGCTTGATGTGCCAGGGACCTATTCTTAGCCCTTGATTGATACACTTGGGACCTATTCTTACCCCTTGCTTCAAACACTTAGGACCTATTCTTAGCCCATGCTTGATGTGCCAGGGACCTATTCTTAGCCCTTGCTTGATATACTTAGGACCCATCCTTAGCCCATGCTTGATGTGCCAGGGACCTATTCTTAGCCCTTGATTGATACACTTGGGACCTATTCTTACCCCTTGCTTCAAACACTTAGGACCTATTCTTAGCCCATGCTTGATGTGCCAGGGACCTATTCTTACCCCTTGCTTCAAACACTTAGGACCTATTCTTAGTCCATGCTTGATGTGCCAGGGACCTATTCTTACCCCATGCTTGATGTGCCAGGGACCTATTCTTACCCCTTGCTTGATACACTTGGGACCTATTCTTACCCCTTGCTTCAAACACTTAGGACGTATTCTTTGCCCATGCTTGATATACTTGGGACCTATTCTTACCCCATGCTTGATGTGCCAGGGACCTATTCTTACCCCTTGCTTGATATACTTGGAACGTATTCTTACCCCTTGCTTCAAACACTTAGGACCTATTCTTAGCCCATGCTTGATGTGCCAGGGACCTATTTTTACCCCTTGCTTGATACACTTGGGACCTATTCTTACCCCTTGCTTCAAACACTTAGGACCTATTCTTAGCCCATGCTTGATGTGCCAGGGACCTATTCTTATCCCTTGCTTGATATACTTGGGACCCATCCTTAGCCCATGCTTGATTGCCAGGGACCTATTCTTAGCCCTTGATTGATACACTTGGGACCTATTCTTACCCCTTGCTTCAAACACTTAGGACCTATTCTTAGCCCATGCTTGATATGCCAGGGACCTATTCTTACCCTTTGCTTGATATACTTGGGACCCATCCTTAGCCCATGCTTGATGTGCCAGGGACCTATTCTTACCCCTTGCTTGATACACTTGCGACCTATTCTTATCCCTTTCTTCAAACACTTAGGACCTATTCTTAGCCCATGCTTGATATGCCAGGGACCTATTCTTACCCTTTGCTTGATATACTTGGGACCCATCCTTAGCCCATGCTTGATGTGCCAGGGACCTATTCTTACCCCTTGCTTGATACACTTGCGACCCATTCTTAGCCAATGCTTGATGTGCCAGGGACCTATTCTTACCCCTTGCTTGATGTGCCAGGGACCTATTCTTACCCCTTGCTTGATGTGCCAGGGACCTATTCTTACCCCTTGCTTGATGTGCTTGGGTCTTATTCTTCCCCGGACTCCGCACAGGGAAGGAAATCACGAAGGAATGAAACGGTACAGACAACTCGTGATCGATCAGGATGGGTGCTGAGAATAGCAATGAACAAAATCGCCTAATTTCAGGAAAAAAAGTTGAAGTTCTTTCTGTCAGTTCTAATTTACTTTATGTGGTAACTGAAATATTCTATCCTAAGATGTGTGTATACAATTCTATTTTGGTTATTACTGAAGCAATAAAATACTGACCAAATTTCATGTTTTCTTTGTCTGGTATCGACTACACCCAATGTAGGTGGTCTCAAGAGACTGCCTCAGTAACTGAGTATGTTGACCATATCCTTCGAAACTAACAAAGCTAATTTGGCGGCCTTGTATATATCCCGACCATGCTGTACAAACGGCTGCAGTCCAAATGGAATCTATAAAAGCCGTATTCTAATGGCGTCTCTTCAATGATTGTCTGGCATTTCGGTAGTTGGATTGTAATCCCAAGGAGTGATCGACATTTAGCACCGACGTTTACTCGTCGGGCATCTCTGCTAGACTGGAAGAGGATAATCTCTTTGTGTGGCTAAAATTGGCTGACGGAAACAATGGCATCAAAAGCAGTGAGGGCAGATACTGACATTGTCCGCAACGCCCACGCATGTAAGAGGCCATCAGAACACTCTCGTTGAGAAACTAACGAACATAAATTGTAAGCAGCTTGCCAGATAATAGGTTTTGGATACGGAGTATGTGAATGCCGATAAGGACACAGGCAACAGTATTCCATCTCTCGTAAGAAAAACGTCCGTAGACCTATTCTACCCGAAGTCGCAAAGAGGTAAAAGATTAATCGGACATTTCATTATGTGAGCCATAAAACGCCAAAACGTTTCGGGACATATTCTAACCTAAGTCGCAAGGAGGTAAAAGATCAATCAGATGTGTCATTATATATTCAAAATATCATGTTGGCCTGTAAATACAATAGCTTCGGTCAGATAAAACAGTGGTTGATAGTATGCACAACAGGGTTTGACACGCACTCAACCGAGTCACCGAACCTGACCACTCGATTGAAGTTAACCACGCCTCCCACAACACAAACTACATGTACATGTATTGAGCACTAGGGGCCTTTTCGAACCCAGAATCCCCACGGGACTTAAATGGGAATTAGGTGGTTCCAAGGAGTGATCTGGCTGAATTTGTGTCGCTACACCTTTACAGCATGGAGCGATGCTCATGCAATCGACCACCAGTTTCTCCAGACCAGCTTGCACATAGACATCGCCGTGACATAACGATATTTGGCTGGTAAAACAACTGTCGCTCCTCACAAGCTAGATTGTGAATCAGTATTTCCATTCCCGAGACCTTAATCTTTCTTGAAGTCATTCGAGCCTGATCACCTTCACCTTCACCTTACTTGATTGTCTGGTCCAGACTCGATTATTTACAGACCGCCGTCATACAGCTGGAATGTTGCTGAGTGCGGCGTTAAACAACAAACAAACAAACAAACATATCTCACTCATCAAAAAGACGCCGTATGTCACCCATCAAAGGCATCGCATATGTTACTCTTCAAATATAAGGCATATGTAACTCTTCAAATATAAGGCTAATGTAACTCTTCAAATATAAGGCATATGTTACTCATCGAATATAAGGCGTATGTAACTCATCGAAAATAAGGCATATGTCACTCATCGAATATAAGGCATATGTTTCTTTTCAAATATAAGGCATATGCAACTCATCGAATATAACCTTTACCATTACATAATACATTGCTGTTTCGTGTGGTTCGAAAATGATCAATGAGAAACGTGCCGCAGCACTTACCCCCGACACTGATACCATATGATGAAGTGTCACTCTGGGAATTAAATCTATCGAACGTAATCTATTTAAAAAGTAAAAAATTTAAAAAGTAAAAAGTACATACTGAAGCAAACTGAAATAAGACAGATTTGGTTTTCATAATTAATAAAAAAAAATACGAAACGCTTAACCAGTGGGTAAACATTAACTTTCTTTGTGTAAACATCAGAGCGACGTTCAATTTGCAAGGAAACGATAAAATCCCCAAAATAGCATCTATAAATATACGAAGCAGTCGCTTGTTTGGAGCTTTTAATACCGTCCCGGCACCAAGGCATAGTGGGCCGTGTCTGAAGTGAGTCACCTCGCCCCAGTCTAAACTCGCCCCCGCATTGCCGCCCACGCAAATAGAATCGACATTGATTAAGCGGTTAAAACGCTGATCTCTGACGTTTTGGACGGTTGCTATATCTATACATCTTCTTGAGCTGTTTTTACATTTCGTGGAGCACCATGTAAAGTGAAGCCTAGGAGCTGCGGTGAATTTGAGGATCAGTTTTGATTTGATTGGAGAGGAGAATTGTTTCATCAACATTAACAAACAGTAATAACAGAATATTGGCGAGTTTGGTTCTCTGTCATTATGCATACAGCTAATTAAAGTACAGTTTTAAATACACCAAGTCAATCTGAGGTGGGGCTTAGTGATGCCTACGGGAACCTGTATTCCCCATTCTATAATGAATTAGTCCATTATTCAGTTAATTGCCTGATCAGCTAAACTTACTTTTAATAAAACAACACCCACGGTTGTGCAAGAGAAAATGTAATACAATCTTCAAAATAATATTATGTGACAAGATGGAAAATATGACATCATTATAATGTACTGTACAAGAACATGATTATATGTAGATACACATATGGACACATACATATTCATAATATAAATACATAAATTAACACAAGCATATATACACATACTTAAACGTTCACATAACCATATACTCTCAGCTTTTCAATGAATGGATACACATGAATTCGGGTTTATATCTACAATGAACAACAAAAGTGAGAAGAAATCTCTGCAAAATAGTCCAGTGTAAGAATCCGACTTCATCATAAGCGTGTGTTTATGAATCACTATCAAATAGTGATGCTACCATGTGGTTACGGAAAGGCGAGCGTCTCCTGTCCCATCTGTGGTCCCCGTCACAAACACATGCAAAGGTAAGTCAATTACTGACCTGAAAAAAACACGTGAGTACGTAGTACAAGTCGCAATAGGGAATTGCATCGGACAGCGTTGTGGCCAGTGATGCGTCAAATTTGGAAAAGCCCTCCACATGGCCACCATATAAACGTTCCACAGCTTCGCGGAGGGCTTGAATGTTGTAACCTAACTAGGGTTATCACTACCGGGCAAGAGTTGCATGGCGCTCTTTGAAATCTGCGCAGAAGGAACATGCTCGAGTGTACCTCAAAAGTTAGAAAATGGATACACCAAAGACAGGAGCTGCCCGAATATTTGGGGAAAGCTGGCTTTTGGAGAGTTGAAATAAAGAAAAGCTTTCAGTAAATTTCTGTTTTTATAGAGAATGCAGATGAAGCGCTCTCTCCTAACTTTTATCTACAATTTCGAATTCAGTTTCTTCCAAATGGAACGATAATATACTCCTCTTGGATGAGCCGATTCCACAATCAATTATAGGAGTTTCAAAGCTAATTTGTAGGTATTGCAAAACATACGAAACAAGTCTTATCTATCCAGAAACTGAGGTGTCGATCAACGAGACGTACAGAGTAATGCGTCGAGTGGAATATTTCTAATAGATCTTATCAAAACTATCTTTGATTTTCACCAGTCAGCGCTAGTTAACTGTTAGCTTTCACAGTTAAGTTTCCACCTTGTTCTCTTATTACGTGTGTTGCATTCATTCCCCTGATGAAGGAGTAAGCATATACCCCGACACATTGTGTTCCTCATAATATAGAAGTTGACATCCGTATATTCTCTCACTGAAATGCCATTCCAAGACTTATCTATACGCTCGGTACTATCAGTTTGTTTCCTTGTGGTTAAGACCGCTGTAGAAAGTTCAAGGTAAGTGCTGGGTTGATAGAGAAGGTCTCGATGCAGGGTTGTGTTTTTGTATTGTTACTCCTTAAGGACATACACATTATTTGTTGTGAAAGGAGGATCCCAATACTTTTTATCATTTAAACGTTTTTTTCAGAACATCCAGCATGCCTAACGTGCAGATCGTTATGTTCGATATAATATAAGTACTGGAACAACTTTTTTCCAACTAAAAAACTCAAAGCGACGCCTCCGGGAATATCAATACTCAGCAACGAGTAGCTTCGACTCCTCTGTAACAGCGCCACGGAGCAGCTCTCAAATGGGAGACCTGACGCTTTAAAAATATTGCTTTTTATTATCATCATTATTATTATTATAATAAAAATACATTGTTGTAATGTTCTGACAGTTGTGAGAGCCGTTACTCTCTGTCTTTTATAGATGACATTACAACAAGTTGTTCTGTCCAGTTATAAAACCTTCAGTCACCCTATTGTTATAAGGGGCCTTCATATCAATGAATACTCTCGCGGCAGAGACTGTCCCAGGGATACCCCACAGAAAGTACCTCCAGCCCATAGATATTCTACAGAAACGACCCCTGTCTCATTTATATCTGATGGGATTTCTTTTGCATTTGAACCAAATCTGCACAAGGAAAATTAAATATGCAGAATAGTGTAAAATCAGAGATATTTTACGACCGTTTCTTAAGGTTCATAGAAAGCGTCTTTGAAAAAATAAAATATTTGAGAAATGTATCAGATTTGTCTTTCGGTTCATAAACCTCCTCCTTATGCTTGACTGAGAAGGCAAGGCCGGGGAATCGGGAAATTTGGTCTGACCTTCGGCCTTCTGCAATTTCCCTCTTCCTCGGGCTTGCATTCTCTGTCAAGACCTGGAAGTCGTTTTATTCTTCACTTGAATCACAATTGCTTCGTCAATGTTGGCGGAGACCTTAAAAGACGGGGGAAAACTGCGCAAAAAGTTGGAGCTATTCGAATTATCTAGATTGTCTTGACGAAACGGAAATGTGTGATTTTCTTTCCAGGGCAAATTCATCAATATTCAAGCCGGTGTCACGAAATATATTCGCCCCCAGAATAAAATCTCCCCCCCCGGCGAATTTATACCGGTACCGTTCCGCCCCTCTCGAAATAAACTCTCCCCGAGCCTACGAAATAAAATCTCCCCCCAGAATATTTCCTCCCCCGGTCGTTTGATAAATACTTGCCATGCAGTTGCCAATAGTTTTAATGTGAATTTGTTTATGTGTTTTTTTATTCATTTTTTTTTATCTCCTTTATTTTTTCTGAGTTATACATTTAGTTACTTGTGTGGGGTGTGGGGTGTGGGGTGGGGGGTGGTTATTTGTTGATTTTTAGTATTATTTTATTGATTTTGAGGGTGTGGAAGGGGGGGGGGGGGGGGGGGGGACCCACCTTTCCTTTCGTTTTTCATAATAATATATTTTTAAGTTGTATATAACGTATGAATCCCTTCTCAGATTACTTTATCTCAGTTCTATATGACGTACTATTTTACTTCTCTGTGTCGTTCTTGTTTTCTCTTCAGTGTGAGGTTAAACTGTATCATTTTTTACTATTTTGATATTTTTCAATATGTTGTGGTCATCAGTTATGCAAATCAGTTTCGGTGTGTCTTTTTAACAAGATGTTCTTCATTAATAATCACCGCCAGCCCCATTGTAACAATTACATGTACACTTTGCTTTGACGATGCCGGTTGATGTTGTTCAATACAGGTGTTTTTTAATCTATTCTACATGCTAATCATTTCGGGAAGATGATACACATTTATCTATATTTTGGGTTACTTTGCTTATAAAGATTATACATGTAAACGTACGCAGTCTTAGTAGATTTTAAAGTAGATTTAATCAGTGCTGAATTAGATAGTTATGATGTTGTATGTTTAACAGAACCCTGGTTGCACCATGATATTCTAGCCCCTGGTATTACACTGATACCATTTTCAAATCGTAGCCTGTATTAAGGAATATATTTTAGATCTTTAATCAGAGTATAACGGCGTGGATATGTTGACAGTTTTTACGTAGTTAGTGTTAAAACCGAATGTTTGCGAGGATAAATAAGATCTCTGAAATCAGTTACATCAGTAGTTCCGGTGTCACGAAATATATTCGCCCCCAGAATAACCCCCTCAACCCCCCTCCACCCCACCCCCCCACCCCGGCGAATTTATACCGGTACAGTTCAGCCCCTCTCGAAATAAACTCTCCCCCACCCTACGAAATAAAATCTCGTAGGGATTTTTATAAATACTTGTGTTTGGCTTGTGTTGGGTCCGAAAGTTTATATCTAACATTTTGGAATTGAAGACAGTGATAAAGTCTTATATCAATATGTGGACTCATAAATATTGGTTTTATGTTTTAACGGAGATATGATATTTTCTTATGAAATATCGCGTAATAGAGTAATTTGCATGCTTTACCATTCATTGTACCATTCTAAACCATGTGAATGTTGTATGTCAGTCAATCGGGTGAGAAAACAGCCAAATCTTCGCTCTAGGACTATGTCAATCATTTTGCAAGTTGAAATGACCCCTGATACTTTATGAATACTTTATGACAGTTTATGGAGTAAAAATCAATGCTGATTAGCCAACCGCTATGTTGGGCTTACCATGCGGTTCAAGATAATCGAGCACTGTTCGACTTGTTTTTAGCCGAGCGGTCCTAACAGCGCCAATGGAAATATTACACCATAAATGAACTGTTTCGTTGGTACAGTTTATCATGTCTTCGGCATTACACATTGGCTTTTCATATTCCTCAAGGTTTTAATGTTTATTTGTTTATGTACTTTTTTATTTATTTTTTTCTCTCCTTTATTTTTTCTGGGTTAAATATTTATCTAAATATACATTTAGTTACTTGTATGTGTGGGGGTGTTTAACAGAAACCTGGTTACACCATGATATTCTAGCCACTGATCCCATTTTTAAATCGTATAGCCTGTATCAAGGAATATATTTTAGATCTTAAATCAGAGTGTAACGGACAGCCTGAGCAGGAGGCGCGCATGGATATGTTGACAGTTTTTAAGTAGTAAGTGTTAAAACCGAATGTTTGCGAGGATTAATAAGATTTCAGAATTCAGTTACAACAGTTACCGTACATGTATTTGTTACATTAAGTCATTTCATTCAAATTTGTTTGGTATGATATATATCTTATAATTATTTTAGGATGGAAGGTACAGTTACCAAATAAAATATGCTGAAATATCAATTCATTATAACCATATTTCATAATCTATTTTATAAAGCAACCCTCCTTACATTAAAGATAACTATTTAAAGAATATAGTACTTAAAGACATTGCAACAAACCGAATAATCAGGGGGGAGACTTTATACTGAGGGGGGCGCGAAATATATCCGCCCGGGGGAGATTTTATTTCAGGAAAGATTCTCCGGGGGAGAATCTGTACCGGTATAAACTCTCCGGGGGTAGAATTTGTACGGGGGAGAGTTTATACCGGGACACCGGTAAGAGGGTTTATTCAGGAACAGTTCTTGTGTGTTTAGCAGGACGGTAATTTTGGAACACCGTGGTATAACTAGAATATCGCTGACTGCTGCGTCAGTCAACAAACAAACAAATAATCAAAGACAACAGGGTCGGATTTCTCAAATTCGTTTATGTTCTCTCAACATCATGCTGGACCCGTGAAGATCCGGGGAAGAATAGGTCTTCAGCAACCCATGCTCTTTTCTTTAATATTACTCATATTACCGGAATTAAACGGCCAAAACCAGTCTTCAACCAAACACCTTCCATCATTTCATGGACTTGCTGACCACTACGTTACCGCCCGTCCGCTCCCAAGACGTATCAATCCAAGTCCAGGTCTTCACCAACCCATGCTTGCCATAAGGGGCGACTCTGCTTGTCGTTAGAGGCGACTAACGAGATCGGGTGGTCAGACTCGCTGCCTTGGTTGATGCGTGTCATCGTATCCCACTTGCGTGGGTCGATGCTCATGATGTCAGTCACTGGATTGTCCGGTCCAGATTTGATTATTTACAAGCCGCCGTCAACAAGCGGGAATATTGCTGAGCGCGACGTTAAACAAACAAACTGAACTCACTTTTAGTTAATCTGACTCACCACCAGGTGACTCGCACAAATTAGAATACGTTTGATGTGTTGAGAAATTAATAATGCAGGTGACATTTCTTCCTTAGCATTTTAAAAAAACAAACTATTTTTAAAATAAACAAATTACTTTGCCCAGTAACATCGTATTTAAGGAACAGAACCCTGTTGTATTACATAATTATCAATGCACAAACTCCCTTGGTGCACACAAACTAAACTCAACCAAATACCCGAGGCCAACAAAAATGAGGTGCGTGTAGCACGAAATCAATTCAACAGTAACTTCGACAGAATTCGGATAAATTACAAATAAAACTTACCTTGGATATATAAAATACAGACTCTGTACAGTCGTCTCGCATGCAGTCAATAATTTGTGATAATGAGAGCAGCCCGTCAATGTCCATGCTTTTGGTGTAATCCACAAGGAGTTATCTCCCTTAGAGCATGTGCGATCCTTGATGCACGGAGCACGTCCTCATAAATATTATTCATGTGTATTGTGCATATATTGCACTAGAAAATAATTAATGGGTAAAAGGAGGAAAGAAAGCAGAATAACCTCTTCTTCATGATATTGAATAAAACCTTAAGCTCTTGTTTGTTTGTTTGTTGTTTAATGTCGCATTCAGCATATTCCAGCTATATGATGGCGGTCTGTAAATAATCGAGTCTGGACCAGACAATCCATAGGTTGACAGCCTGATCACCCGATCCCGTTAGTCGCCTCTTACTTTAAGCAGGCACCTTCATTTCTTGAAATACTAATTCAAAACAAAGCAGGTGATCGACATAACGAGAGAATATTCAAATGATTTAATAGGTGACGTGAGGTGAAATGGAGTTTAACGTCACTGTTAAGATTGTTGCACTAATAGAGCGACGTATATGCACGTGTTTGTGTGTGTGTGTGTGCTTGTACTAGTCCGGACCAATGCCAGTGCCAGCCTACTGAGAGACCATGCCGCAGTTAAGGTTTGTTTGTTTGTTACATTCCAGCTGTATGACGACTGTCTGTAAATAATCAAGTCTGGACCAGACCATCCAGTGATTGATATCATGAGCATCGATCCACACATTTGCGATACGATGACATGCATAACCAAGTCAGCGAGCCTAACCACCCGGCCCCGTTATAATTTGTCGCCTCACTCTGTTAATAGAAGCATGATATCGTTGCAGGGTTAACAAGCAGAAATAATTCAACTCAAAAAGGGTTGCATTTTACTATATGCATATATACGTATTATATCATAATTTGCTGCGCCACATCTTGCTATTGTATAATAAAAAAACATTAAATAAATATGAATGCATACTAATGTATGATAAACCAACATCTACTGAAACCAATAGCCTATGGTTTCATTTACAAAGCGCCTTCGTCATAGCTGTGTACCCCAGGTGTGGCGCGTCATATTGTCAGTGGATTGAATCCCATATTCACCCCTATTATGATCATTTGCTTGCTAGCGCCATACTCTAAACCATATGCTCGTGGGGCTCACCAAAGTGACTTAGGCATCAGATCTGCCCGTGATATAACTGATGTACTGTTTACAACATCAAACACACAACTCATGATCACTCAATCACTTACTTTAACATGTCCATAAGTGAAAGAACCCTGTGCAGTGTATTTAACAAAACTGTATTTATTCTAACGTTTGTTCTTATAATAAAAGAAACGCAAATATTTTTTGCACACATGCTTGGTGGCTTTATTCAATAATTCAAGAGTGAATCATCAAATATTTACTTAGAGCAAACAGTGCATGTTAACTCCCATACATTCCTGTATGGTGGACAAGGCAGGGAGCCACAGATGCCTTCAACGAGATACAAGAGATGCCCATTCTTGTTTTCATGGCCACTGCGATCCTTCTCTGCATCTCCATCAACACAGAGATACTCACTAGCAGCATGACTGTAATGGCCACCCATCAGGTACCCCGTGTACTCGACACGCCATCCAGGGAAGCAGGACATCTTGGCAGGCACCATGATGACGCTTGTCTTGGTTCTACTTCTACACACGGCACAGGGAACGTCATGGTCATGGAGGTGTTTGAAACTGAAGGTATTATATGTACCGGTTTCATATTCCGTACCATAGATCAGGCTGCCAGCCTGAAGCCCGGGAGTGTGGTTTCCATACTCAGGGTTATCTGGTAGACACAGGATATTGGCAGGTCCAGCTTTGGTTTCGTAAGAATTACCACCAGCTACTCCTAGAAAAGAGAAACATAATTAGTTAGAGTATTCGCCTCGGTGCTGAGCGTGATATGGTATATGGTGTGATGCATGTACAAAACACTAGAATATATAATCTCCCAAAACACTGGATTTTATTTGCTCCAGTAAATTGTACGTGCATCCCGCTCTATACCATTTCACTATAACATAACATGCCCCCAAATCACAGCAGGGGATATTCGAAATTGACAGATGTTTAAGGAAATACAAAGTGGTATGTTGGTGGTGAGGTGAAATGGGGTTTAACGTCGCGTCTAAGATTATTGCACTAATATTGCGACGTGCGTGCATGTGTGTGTCTGCTTGTTCAAGTCCGGACTGATGCCGATTTATAGTGCTGAGATACCATGCAGCAGTTTAACATGAATACCCCATTCAGACACAGTATACTGACTCTAGGCCGACCAGTCCTTGTTTTAGTCCCTTAATGTCTTTTGGTATGACGCGGTCCCGGACCTTCCGCTCTCCGGGCGGACGCTCTACCACTAGACCACGGAGGCGGTCAAAGAGGTATCGAGCGATGGTAATGGATGGATAGGAAATAGGAAGGACGAGGTGTACCTGTACCATGACAATCAACAGAACATGTTGGCGGTGTATTGTGAGGGTGCAAACAAACACATTGCTCAATCATTCGTTTATACGGAATGGTATGATCCAAATATATCTCCCAAAGACAATTAGGAGAAGTCTTGTCAACTTCACTTGCAGCACATAGCCCAGTTTGGCTAACGTAGCGGGTGACCTTTGACGTCGGCGTACACGTCTCCCGGTCGTGTCACGGGAGTGCTCTTTGGGGGAAAAGACAGGGCTTAAGACTGGCCTGTGGATGTGTTGTGGCTGGAGCTTGTCGGTTACGATACGACCCGTGAAGAAACGGGTTAGAATTGATCTTCAGCAACCCATGCTTGTCGAAAGAGGCGACAAACGGCGGTGGTAGGTCAGGCTCGCTGACTTGGTTGGGACATGTCATCGTGTCCCTATTGCGTAGATCGATGCTCATGATGGCAAGCACTGGATTGTCTGGTCCAGACTCGGTTATTTACAGACCGCCGTCATATAGCTGGATGATTGCTGCGTGAAACCAACAATAACAACAAACAGTTGCGATACGTGCACAGTGGTTACGATCGTTGTCTTGAAAGACAAAACGTGGAACAGCACAGCGCAAACTTTAATAATAATAATAATAATAATAATAACAGTACATTTGTTTGGCTCCCTTTTCATGCTTTATTATCCCGTTCAATTGATGAGTGTGCACTCGAATTTCATTTTCTTCTCCATGGAGAGTATGCAACGTAAGCTGCCTGTGAGGCGCTAAAAGGTTAGCAGCTACATTCCTATCTCATCCTACCGGGTACCCATTTACTGCTTGGTGTATAGAGACATATTTCGAACAAAGTCACTTGTCTAAGGAGACACCACATGCGTTACAGTGTCCGCCAGTCCTAGAAACTCTCAGGAGCCAAGCTGCCGAACACGGTAACCCAGCCAAGGACTCTCCGCAACCAACGTTACTTACCTTCAGATTTGTGACCTGGGCGATGTGCACAGGACCACGTGTCACCACTAATGGCATCCGTATGTGGACTCGGTAGTACAGTGACCCTTCTATTGACAACATGCAGTAGAGGACTGGCAGTCATAGTTATCTCGGGGGCACGGGAGGCCAGAAACCTATGATTGTGGGTTCGAATCTCGGTTCGCCCCGATTATGTTTCTAGGTTTGTCAGAACCATACCCGTGCTCGTGGGTTTCACCGAAGTGGTAAACGTCTGAGACCTTCATCACTTCGGGCTTTCCTCCCACATTAAGCTGACACGCCGCGATATAACTGGAATACTGTTAAAAGCGGCGTTAAACCCAACTCACTCACTCACTCATAGTTATCTCACCCAATATTAGAGACCCATCCCTGAACCTGTCATGTTGCCTTACATTGACGTTCGCATGACGTTCGTTATAAAGAAGAGAATATATGGTTGTCAACGTCTTTCTTATGAGGAACACAACGTTTCGGAGTATATGCTTACTCCTTCATCAGGTGAATGAATGCCATGAGGCAGAGACCATATATATGTACAGGTAAGGACAACAAAATAATAAGATAACAAAAGGTGGAAAATAACAAAGGATAGAAACTAACAAGGGAAGCAAACAGATGATTGGCGCTTATAGGTGATTAGCAAGTTGTCGACGCATTCAAAATCTGATCTCAAATATTGCATTGAAGCAATAGTATTAATCATACGTGTTACTTTCACTGAAGAATCAAAATCAAGAATGACCCCCTACCCACGTGCACAGGGGAACTGCATGGTCCACGTGCAACGCATCTGGTGTGTTGGGGCAGTCATTTTTCAAAATAATCTTTCTACTGACGAACGATCATAAGATTCAGGGCAGTGGCGTAGCCTAGTAGTTAAAGCGTTAGCTCGTCACGCGAAGGACCGGGTTCGATTCATCACATTGGTTCAATGTGTGAACCCCATTTCCGTGATGTTGCAGGAATATTGCTAAAATCGGCGTAAAACCATACTCACTCTCATAACATATATACTTCATGATACACGAGGTTCTTGGACGAGTATATATCGTCCGTCCGAAATGACATGGTTTCCTTTATACTGAAAGTGGACGATAACCAGTTTCAATATTATTTGCAAGAAGGAAAAAAAAAGCCTGAAACATTGTACCGCACATATCGGAAAATACGGCCAGGTCACAACGGTCTTTTTGTGATGATGTTTATAGTATGTGGTGTCTAAGACAGCACTGACCAAATTTGCCATTTAGAGAACAGGGATTTCAGATGGCAGTAAGTATTGAAGATTAGATCTTATCATGTCAAGATATTTAACGATGGGGGTAATATTATGAACCGACTGTTTGTAGAATACCATATAAGTCTGAATGGCTTCCTTTCAGCGTTAGGCGTATCTGATCTGCTTGATATTTGCTCTTTTCGGACTATTGTAGCACCGAGTATAGGTAAGATTCAGGGTGATGCTCGATGTTTCGATCGTGCAACGTATACAACAATAATTCGAAATGGGCACACTTTCGAACCACTTGATCAATTTGGCATACTTTACTTCGCACCTTGGTTAGACCCATATTCTTTATGCATATATAAGGTCAATATCTAACCATATCCATATGCATCTGCGTTGGTCACTAAAGATGTACCTGTTCATGTGTCACTTTGAATGGTAGGCAGCTACAAGTTTCTGACAATGTCTTTTTGATTGAAATAAAACTTACAAAAAAACAACCAAGAAAGATGTATATGGAGGAACATGTTACCTTTATACACAAGCTCGTTGTTAAGTGAGCACTCAGTTCTACCCCATCGAGTGTAGATAGCACCACCTTTACCTTGAACTGGAACAAGAAAAATAGGCATAGTTTATATGTACACTCTTCAAAAAAGGAAACGCACAGGTAGTATGTAGTTCATTGAACCTGACTACAATATAAATCCGGTATATAAATTGGATATATGTTATTGGAAAGTGTTGTTTGCCTGATATTCGACAAACGGTGCGTCAAAACGCATCCATTGTCGATTTGCACACTTGTTAAAAAATGTCAT
This sequence comes from Haliotis rufescens, assembly GCF_023055435.1. Classification (NCBI taxonomy): domain Eukaryota; kingdom Metazoa; phylum Mollusca; class Gastropoda; order Lepetellida; family Haliotidae; genus Haliotis; species Haliotis rufescens. The sequence continues at coordinate 24,254,540 of NW_025963824.1, read as the reverse complement.
GGAGGAAAATAGAAAAGCAAAATGCACGTGCCGGTTATGGCATTCGTAACGCGTGGTAGTGGCTATAAAAAGGCAAGCATAAGCCAATAATTTGTCATTCAATTGTCAACATTTTTCAAGTTCGAAAATGCCGAGACTCAGCGCTGCCGATCGGAACATCGCTATAAGACGTATCGAAAGAGGGGAATCGCAGTTTTCTGTTGCACCCCACCTCAACGTCCACCACAGCACCATTTGCCGCCTTTGGGACCGATACACACAGTTCAATTCCACTGCAGACCGTACGAGAAACGGCCGACCAAGAGTTGCACAGGATCGCTACATTCGACTGTTCCTCCTACGTCATCGCAATGACACAGCTACGGGGACTGCAGGACGCATCCCTGGTTTGAGGAGGATTGCCGACCAGACTGTCAGGAACCACCTTCTCGAGGCTGGAATCCGACCAGTTATCTTCCCTGTTTTGCAACAGATCCATCGACAGCGTTGGTACCATTATTTACAGCCTTGGAATTTGAGAAACTGGAGACGAAAGTGGTTTAGCGATGAATGACGATTTCGTCTTCACCGGCGAGATGGAAGACAACGTGTTTATCTTCGTCGAAATGAGCGCTTTGCCCCACATTGTGTACGTTAATTCGACAATTTCGGTGGCGGTAGTGTCATGGTGTGGGGGTCCATATCCTACACCACGAGATCTGACTTGGTTGTGGTTCAGGGAAATTTGACTGCAAATCGCTACATGAATCAAATTCCTCAACCTCACCATCTTCCAATCATTGACCGCCAGAGGGAGCTGTTTCAACGGGACAATGCTCCACCGCACACAGCTCGTGTCACGGTAGGCTACCCTCATAAGGTCAACATCAACAACTTGCTCTGGCCGTCGAGATCTCCAGATCTCAACCCAATCGAACACCTCTGGGATGAACTCGATCGACGTGTACGTCATCGTCAGAACACGCCGCAGACACTCCAACAATTGGCCAACGCGTTACAAGCAGAATGGAGCAGAATTCCGCAGGACAGAATTCGTACACTTATCAAGTCAGTGCCGAGGAGATGCGGAGCCGTGATTGCTGCCTGGGGCGGTCACAGGAGATACTGTGTTCAGCTCAACCTTGTGGCCGTATCTGACATGACAATGAACTGTTTTAAAAATTTCAATGCCTTTGTACAACGACAACATGTGATTATCGAGCTCCAAAATTTCACATTGTATATATGATATTTATTTAAATATATCCGACTTTATTAGGTACAATACATTTACTAACAATCTACCTGTGAGTTTCTTTTTTTTTGAAGAGTGTATATACATGTAGTTGATCATGTAACAGAAACCAGCAAATCGTGCAAATGAAGACACATTATCCCCATCTGTGACCTTAAACCCACTCGTACTACCATGTCCTCCTCACAGAGATGGAACAGACCATGTCCTACCGGGACTCCACGTTTTTAAGACCTAGGCTTATTTACAGATTTTGCAAATTGTAATTGAGTAAAATTTATCAAAATTAAAGCACATGACATACAAACGAAAACAAAGAGAAAAATATAACTATCCCAAGTTTTATGAAAAAAACACTTTCACATAAGAACTAGAAAATTATGTGTCAAGAACACGTTCAAAATTAAACTGACATGTAGAAACAGTAACAAGAAACCAATTTCGCCATTATGCGTGTTTGTCACATGCGTTTAAAATGTCTCACTGAGTATCCAGAATATCACAACCACGTTATGGGTCTAATTAGACTAACATTTAGTCAATGAAATCTTATATTACACAATACCCTCTAAAAATAAAATATAAAAACTTTCCCTATGCTGATTTCATATGGAATAGAGCCAGCTGGAACTTGCTAGACATGCTTTTTTATACGTTTCTAGATTGTTACTTTTTTCATAAACTAAATATATGGTGCAGGACTCGGGCCCAATGTGTCTTGTAAATATGGAAACCTCTTTCAGCGCCAATATTGGTGCAAATTAGCCATATAGTGAGTGAGTGAGTGAGTGAGTATGGTTTAACGCCGCTTTTAGCAATATTCCAGCAATATCACGGCGGGGCACACCAGAAATGGGCTGCACACATTGTGCCCATGTCGGGAATCGAACCCGGGTCTTCAGCGTGAAGAGCGAACGATTTAACCACTAGGCTACCCGACCGCCCCGTTATTTTGTAGCCATATAGAAGCGTGCTACAACACATGTTGAAGAATATCGGTAATGGGAGATAGATCAATTTTTCAATTCACTATTAGATCCTGTTATTTTTCCGTTTTTAATCCCATGGGCTAAGCAACAAGGGGGCGTAAAACGTACAGTCCCGTATAATGATATGTTTAATGTGTGATCAAGTTTTAAAAGTATTTAAAATACTGATCATTTTTACTTCCATGAGAATGTAATACAACTATTTCTTTCCTATTAGAATCATGTTTCAGGTCCCTGCGCGCATCAGTTTCAACACTCCTTGTCGGGTTATTCCGTTTTCCTGTATTCCATAAAACAAACTATAAACTGAACATGACGCTCGATGCCTATTGTGCCAGGACTTGTTTTGTTTGTTTATTCGCTGCTTAACGCCGCACTCAGCAATATTCCAGCTTTATGACGGCGATCTGTAAATAATCGAATCTTGACCAGACAATCCAGTGATTGACAACATGAGCATCGCTTTACTGAATATTTATGAATCACTGCAAAAATGGCAATGCAGATGAGCCGCGTCTTCGTGTCATTTTAGGCAACCTAAAAGACCAGAAACAATACTTTATGGGGACTTATTGAAGTTTTTTTCAGATAAACAATGGTAAACAATACACATCAGTAAACAGATATTACGCTGTCGGCATTTTTCTTTCCTTGATACCAATTTAAAAAAACCAAAAACGTTAAAATAAAAAAGACATTTCAATCCTGTAATATAATACAAATATTTGACAACATTTTAACACATATTTGACAACATTTGATCAAATATGTGGTTGTTCAGTTTCGTAGGTATATGCGGGATATGTCCATATAGAAATGTACATGAACCTTTATCCACAAACTAAGGGTCGGAGTAAATACATGTCGGAGACGCGAAAGACGTACCTGAAGCCTCCTCATCCTGTTCTGTCCTCAGCATCTTACGCAACTCATCCAGAAACGTTTGAGTTGCAATACAGGGTGTCCCGGTCGGTAGTATCTCAGTAGCGTCATTGTTTCCGCATCCAAGTTGCCCTATTAAACAATAAAAATGGCAAAAAAACAAATAACGGCGTGCATGGTTATTCCAAAAAAAGTGACATGATTGCGTCTACATATGTCTCAGGAAAAGAAACCAGTTGCTTCGTATAGTTACCATGACAAGCAAGGACAACGGCCATGATCATCCACAACATCATGTTAATCACGGACGTGAATGTCAGTGGTGACTCAGTGTTCACTAACAGACATTTTTATACTTTATCTTATCTAGGATACAACGCTTTCATAAAATATGATATTTACAATGAGGTTATAAAATATAATACTTAACGTAACAGATGCGGAGAAGTGGTGATGTGAAATGGGTTTTAACAGCTCCAAGATTATTTCCCTAATATACCAAGTCGGACAAATGAACCAGCTGGACCAAAGTAAATAACAAAAACACAGATCGTGCATATCACAAGTCTTCTTTTCGATTTTACCGCACGTATCAGTCGTTACCGCAAACCTCATTCTGTTTATCTGTCAATGTACACTCTGAGAGTTGGACACCAATGCCATGTATTTAAATTATGACATTTCTCCCCGATACCATTTGAAGGCTCTCTCGTCCCAGGCTAATAGTGAGGCAACAGGATGCAAATGCACAGTCAACTTAGAGAGAGTTTACAGGCCTCCGTCATATAAAAGACAGACAGACAGTTATTTTATTAAAGTCTCACCTGAACATTTGATAGATAACATTATACACATACACTCTTGAAAGTGAATTGAGCCATTCCCTGCGGAATTACTAGAGACTATTATGCATACAAGAAAACAAACATTAAGTATAAACTAAGGGTATTAGATAAAACCGTAAAGAATTGAATAAAATATATATTAAGTAGGAATATGAAAATAGGCAGCAAGGTTTTCGCAGTGAAAGAGGACAGTTCATGGTATGACAGTGTAAAACGATCCTCGACCCACTTGCACAAAGCTATCTTAGCGCTAAGACTATCGTAAGCCTATGTTGAAGTATGGAAGTTACGATCATCTTAGCGCTAAGATCGCGTTGTGCAAGTAGGCCCTTATCTTTATCTTCAAAGGACATAAAACCTTCTTCAAATTCGGTAGACACGTTAAAACGGTTAAAACGGTCAACATGATATAATGAACATTGCAGTAAAACGTGACATTCATCTTCAATACAATCCTTTAAATAGAAACAAATTCGAAACATCTAACAAGAGCCATTGACCTTCTTTATGGACGAAACATGTTACAATTTGAATAAAATTCCCAACCAAATTCATATTTAAAAGTAGAATAGGTTCTTAGTTTGATACCACCTCTTCCCGTTTTACTGCCTGCTTGCGACACTTCATGTTTCCATTTATGTACATGATCATTGAAACTAACATCAGTAATTTGTGAAACAACATAAGGAATACGATAATCAACATTTATGTTTTTGAAATGAGCTAAATTAAGATGAACCCTATAATTCCAGTTACGTTTTTTCTTTATTGCTAAATCGTAGCAGGAATATTGTTGAGTACGGCGTTAAACGAGGCGACAAAATAGATCGTGTGGTCAGCCTCGGTGACTTGGCTCAATGAGTGTCATCGTACCCCGACAGCGTAGATGTTGTGCATACCATAAATCACTGGTTTGTCTGATCACTCGATTATTTACTTCCCGCCGTCACACAGCTGGAATAAAGCTGTGGTGGTACACAAGAAACAAACTTAAAACCCGTCCTAAAGTTCCTCTGCAAATGACACGCCCTGACGTAAATACTGTTTGTGTCCTTGTTAAGCTTTAAAGCTGAATTTTCATGAAAGGAAAGTTTAACACATGACCCTTAAATATAAATGATCTAGTTGGGCTACACCAGGGGACCTAACAACCGACCTTCCTCTCTCCGGGCAGACGCTTTACCCAAAAGGCCACGGAGGAGATCACGCCATACCAAAACAACATAAAAGATGGAACTTCTTGTGACCATGCCTTGCGTTCAGCATTAAAGGGGCACTGATCTAAAGCAATTCCCCGGGACTGGTTAGGTTGTTGCCTTTGTTATTGTTTTTCCCCGTGAGTACCCGGATGATATAGAAGAAATCCAGACTAGTTCGCGACCTGTGCTGCGAAATTCGTAAGCGCATTTGTCACTTTCATTGACAGCGTAAGGGCGTATGGTCACATTGATCGACAAAATGAAATACAGTTTCGGAAATAATAAGGAAATGTAGGAATCTTTGTGGGTAGCATCGGAAAGTGTGACAAACTTGCTTGGTAATTTTCGATTACACTATTTTGACTTGCAACACAAAGTAAATATTTATCCTGAGCATTGCTTATTTTATCATGTTTATATTTTTACAGTCAAAATGTTCAAATTTTCACTTGGGGAATTTATTTACGCCTAAATATTCAGTTATTTTACAAATTGACTGAAAAATATGTCCATCTGTATTATTATGACAACGACATTTTTATGTTTAATATCATCACCAAGAGATCAATTTTAGTCAATTTGTTAAAGAAATGGACAATTCTTCAGTCAAATTGACTGAAATATTTACACATTTTATAAATTGCCTGAGAGAATCACATTTGACAAATTGACTGTAATATATATACACGCTTACAAAGGAAAAGACTTGGGAAAACAACGTCTATCGTGCATCGCAACCAAGGCGTGGAGGAACAAGAATGAATCTGTTCAATGCTACAGCAAATGAAGGAAAACAAAATGCAAATGTCATAATAACAACCTACCAAATTTATGTGTATAATTTGAGGCAGTTTCCTTGTTCGACGAATGTATCCGTGAATATCCACACGAAGGAACAATATCCCTTTCGTCTGCAGCTGTACAAAGAAACTTATTCGATGTCACGTGTCTCTGTAACGATCAAATTTTTTTAAATATATAAATTATAATCGTCGTTTCGGGATATTAAATCCCGTGTTCGTTTCTCAACTGATCACTTAGATAAAAACAATCCATTGAGTTAGATAACAATGAGCAATCAATCAACGTATTATCGGTTAACCCTTTGAACAAAGTATGTTGTTTTTACATCAGCACTTCACGCCATGATATGAGTGTATTCCCTTTGTTTTAGTAAACCTAGACATGTAAACACTCACTTTTGACATATCCACTGTGCAAGATAACAGTGATTAACCAATAAATTTTCTGTTAATCATTTGATAACTAGGAACGATCCGTTGATTTACAAAAAAAAGTAAATCAACTGATCATTCATCTCTTGCCCGGCTGTCACGTGCATATTACATAACACACATTTCACCTCACTTCAAACCTGGATTTAGATTGAATAATTACCCCAGACACAATAAATGCCAAATGGGAACCTTTGTCAGGCAATCTGAGTGGTGCTACCACTAATTGTACCTGTTATAAATTCATTAACTGAGCATCAAGTGAATGACGACAAATACACAAGTGGAGGGTTATACGAGAAAACGTGGATGACAACAACGGAGCAGTTATCGTATTATCGACGCAATCCGAAATCTGAAAATGCTTTCACTGCATGGATACTTTTTTTTTATTATTATTAAAATATAACCATCAGGGGTATTTCCAAATGACGACATCCGATAAGCTCCGTCGTTCTTTTTGCCTGTTTAGGCTGAAGAAATTAATTAACATGCGCCCTTTGTCGAAATCTTCATAGATCACAGTTAACCAATCAGTGTTCAAAAATGCGTAAAACAAATATTGCCTCCAAGTTTATTCAGCTGTCCAGTCTCTTGTCACGCTCAGTTGCGTTGCGTATCATCCGGGTACTCACAGAGAAAAAACAATAATAAAGGCAACAACCAGTCCCGGGGAATGGCTTTGGATCAGCGCCCCTTTAAGGGAATAAAGCAAGGACTGATCGGCTGGGGGTCAGCATAAAGTGTCTGATTTGGAAATATGCATGTTAAACTGTGGCATGGCTTCTCATAATATCAATCCAACATATAGCTTAAGTTTTGCTGAGTCGACCGCCTCCGTGACCTTATGGTAGAGCGCCCGCCCGGAGAGCGGAGGTGTCCTCCCATTAGTTAGACGTCCCAATAGTTAGACAGCTTATAACAACACTCTAAACGGTTGAGTTTATATCCTTATGCTTGTTACCTCAGACTTTAGAATGGAATAGTCCAGATAAGATCTGACAAACAAAGCAAAGCAGCTTTAAATAGAAACTTTTATATTATACTTAACATTTAATGACACTTTACATTTGATAAATTTTGTACAGTTTGTAACAACACTGTGACAATCCGCAAGGGAAGCGATCGATGATGTCGCGAGTTACTGGCTGGTCATGAATCACCCGATCATAAACAAAACAACATGTGATCATGGCCTGATATAGTTGGACAATTCAAACTGGTATCTCAAGGCACGTGATAGTCAAGCCAAGCTCGGACACTTTAACAATACCTGTGGGTAGTGGGGGTTATGCAGTTGCCCTTTCTGTGACGAGCCTGGCCTGTCCAGTTAGTTATATGTTCAGGAATGGACGGAAGTGCAGTAAAGTGTATGTGAGTGTAGCGGCCATAAACTTTACAAGTCCTGTGATGGGATTCGAACCACGGACCTTCTGATCCGAGGTCGGACGCCTTGTCCACATGACCAAAGAGGTTAACCCCGTCAGCAAGCTGACAAGGTGTATTGTTGTGTTGTGTTCATTCTTGTGTTGGTATGAGGCACATGAATGCCTATGTAGGTCTATGTAGGTAATTAGGAGCCAAGGTCTTCGGACCCATCGCTTCGAACGTAGACAACCTGTAATAGACAGGCGAGTTGCAGAGTGTCGTCTCAGATTCACAAGGGCCACACGGGACGTCACCAAGTACATAATAGCTGAAGAGTCCCTTGGACGTAGATAGTTGCGCCATAGTTCCTTGAACGTAGTTAGCTGCTTTCGAGTTCCTTTAAATATAGATGGCTGCTTTCGAGTCAATTGAACGTAGATACACATAGTGACAAATGTACATGCAGGATGTCAGGATACAATGTTGATATATATAGCGACACATATACACCCAGGATGTCAGTATAAAACGTAGCTATATACAGTGGTACATGTACACCCAGGATGTCAGTATACAACTTGACTATATGTAGTGGTGCATTGTATATGTACACCCAGGATGCCAGCATACAACGTAGCTATATACAGTGGTACACGTACACCCAGGATGCCAGTATAAAACGTAGCTATATACAGTGGTAAATGTACACCCAGGATGTCAGTATACAACGTAGCTATATACAGTGGTAAATGTACACCCTGGATGTCAGTATACAACGTAGCTATATACAGTGGTAAATGTACACCCAGGATGTCAGTATAAAACGTAGCTATATGCAGTGGTACATTTACACCCAGGATGCCAGCATACAACGTAGCTATATACAGTGGTAAATGTACACCCAGGATGCCAGCATAAAACGTAGCTATATACAGTGGTAAATGTACACCCAGGATGTCAGTATAAAACGTAGCTATATATAGTGGTAAATGTACACCCAGGATGCCAGCATACAACGTAGCTATATATAGTGGTAAATGTACATCCAGGATGCCAGCATACAACGTAGCTATATACAGTGGTAAATGTAAACCCAGGATGTCAGTATAAAACGTAGCTATATACAGTGGTAAATGTACACCCAGGATGCCAGCATACAACGTAGCTATATACAGTGGTACATGTACACCCAGGATGCCAGCATAAAACGTAGCTATATACAGTGGTAAATGTACACCCAGGATGTCAGTATAAAACGTAGCTATATACAGTGGTAAATGTACACCCAGGATGCCAGCATACAACGTAGCTACATACAGTGGTAAATGTACACCCAGAATGTCAGTACACAACGTAGCTATATACAGTGGTACATGTACACCCAGGATGCCAGCATACAACGTAGCTATATATAGTGGTAAATGTACACCCAGGATGCCAGCATACAACGAAGCTATATACAGTGGTAAATGTACACCCAGGATGTCAGTATAAAACGTAGCTATATACAGTGGTAAATGTACACCCAGGATGCCAGCATACAACGTAGCTATATACAGTGGTAAATGTACACCCAGGATGCCAGCATAAAACGTAGCTATATACAGTGGTAAATGTACACCCAGGATGTCAGTATAAAACGTAGCTATATACAGTGGTAAATGTACACCCAGGATTCCAGCATACAACGTAGCTACATACAGTGGTAAATGTACACCCAGAATGTCAGTACACAACGTAGCTATATACAGTGGTACATGTACACCCAGGATGCCAGCATACAACTTGAATATATATATAGTGGTATATGTACACCCAGGATACCAGGATACAACGTAGCTATATATAGCAACACAGGTACAACGAGGATGACAGTATAAAACGTAGCCATATATAGCAACACAGGTACACCAAGGATGCCAGTATAAAACGTAGCTATATATAGTAGTACACGTACACCCAGGATGCCAGCATACAACGTTGATATATACAGTGGTAAATGTACACCCAGGATGTCAGTATACAACTTGAATATATATAGTGGTATATGTACATCCAGGATACCAGGATACAACGTAGCTATATATAGACACGTGTACACCCAGGATGTCAGTATAAAACGTAGCTATATATAGCAACACGGGTACATGTACACCCAGGATGCCAGTATAAAACGTAGCTATATATAGTAGTACAAGTACACACAGGATGTCAGCATACAACGTAGCTATATGCAGTGGTAAATGTACACCCAGGATGTCAGTATACAACTTGAATATATATAGTGATATATGTACACCCAGGATACCAGGATACAATGTAGCTATATATAGCAACACAGGTACACCGAGGATGTCAGTATACAACGTAGCTATATACACTGGTAAATGTACACCAAGGATGTCAGTATACAACGTAGCTATATACAGTGGTAAATGTACACCAGGATGTCAGTTTAAAACGTAGCTATATACAGTGGTACAAGTACACACAGGATGTCAGTATACAACGTAGCTATATACAGTGGTAAATGTACACCCAGGATGTCAGTTTAAAACGTAGCTATATACAGTGGTACAAGTACACACAGGATGCCAGCATACAGCGTAGCTATATGCAGTGGGTAATGTACACCCAGGATGTCAGTATACAACTTGAATATATATAGTGGTATATGTTCACCCAGGATACCAGGATACAATGTAGCTATATATAGCAACACAGGTACACCGAGGATGTCAGTATACAATGTAGCTATATACAGTGGTACACGTACACCCAGGATGTCAGTATACAACGTAGCTATGTACAGTGGTAAATGTACACCCAGGATGTCAGTATACAACTTGACTATATGTAGTGGTGCATTGTAAATGTACACCCAGGATGCAAGCATACAACGTAGCTATATACAGTGGTAAATGTACACCCAGGATGCCAGAATACAACTTGACTATATGTAGTGGTGCATTGTATATGTACACCCAGGATGCCAGCATACAACGTAGCTATGTACAGTGGTAAATGTACACCCAGGATGCCAGCATACAACGTAGCTATATACAGTGGTAAATGTACACCCAGGATGTCAGTATAAAACGTAGCTATATACAGTGGTACATGTACACCCAGGATGTCAGTATACAACTTGACTATATGTAGTGGTGCATTGTAAATGTACACCCAGGATGCCAGCATACAACGTAGCTATATACAGTGGTAAATGTACACCCAGGATGCCAGAATACAACTTGACTATATGTAGTGGTGCATTGTATATGTACACCCAGGATGCCAGCATACAACGTAGCTATATACAGTGGTACACGTACACCCAGGATGCCAGCATACAACGTAGCTATATACAGTGGTACACGTACACCCAGGATGTCAGTATACAACGTAGCTATATACAGTGGTACACGTACACCCAGGATGACAGTATACAACGTAGCTATATACAGTGGTACACGTACACCCAGGATGACAGTATACAACGTAGCTATATATAGTGGTACACGTACACCCAGGATGTCAGTATACAACGTAGCTATATACAGTGGTACATGTACACCCAGGATGTCGGTATGTAACGTAACGGAGTTATATTTAGTGACACCTGTACACCCAGGATGCCAGTATGTAACGTAACGGAGTTATATTTAATGACACCTGTACACCCAGGATGTCGGTATGTAACGTAACGGAGTTATATTTAGTGACACCTGTACACCCAGGATGCCAGTATGTAACGTAACGGAGTTATATTTAGTGACACCTGTACACCCAGGATGCCAGTATGTAACGTAACGGAGTTATATTTAGTGACACCTGTACACCCAGGATGTCGGTATGTAACGTAACGGAGTTATATTTAGTGACACCTGTACACCCAGGATGCCAGTATGTAACGTAACGGAGTTATATTTAGTGACACCTGTACACCCAGGATGTCGGTATGTAACGTAACGGAGTTATATTTAGTGACACCTGTACACCCAGGATGCCAGTATGTAACGTAACGGAGTTATATTTAGTGACACCTGTACACCCAGGATGTCGGTATGTAACGTAACGGAGTTATATTTAGTGACACCTGTACACCCAGGATGCCAGTATGTAAGGTAACGGAGTTATATTTAGTGACACCTGTACACCCAGGATGTCGGTATGTAACGTAACGGAGTTATATTTAGTGACACCTGTACACCCAGGATGCCAGTATGTAACGTAACGGAGTTATATTTAGTGACACCTGTACACCCAGGATGTCGGTATGTAACGTAACGGAGTTATATTTAGTGACACCTGTACACCCAGGATGCCAGTATGTAACGTAACGGAGTTATATTTAGTGACACCTGTACACCCAGGATGTCGGTATGTAAACTAACGGAGTTATATTTAGTGACACCTGTACACCCAGGATGCCAGTATGTAACGTAACGGAGTTATATTTAGTGACACCTGTACACCCAGGATGTCGTTATGTAACGTAACGGAGTTATATTTAGTGACACCTGTACACCCAGGATGCCAGTATGTAACGTAACGGAGTTATATTTAGTGACACCTGTACACCCAGGATGTCGGTATGTAACGTAACGGAGTTATATTTAGTGACACCTGTACACCCAGGATGCCAGTATGTAACGTAACGGAGTTATATTTAGTGACACCTGTACACCCAGGATGTCGGTATGTAACGTAACGGAGTTATATTTAGTGACACCTGTACACCCAGGATGCCAGTATGTAACGTAACGGAGTTATATTTAGTGACACCTGTACACCCAGGATGTCGGTATGTAACGTAACGGAGTTATATTTAGTGACACCTGTACACCCAGGATGCCAGTATGTAACGTAACGGAGTTATATTTAGTGACACCTGTACACCCAGGATGTCGGTATGTAACGTAACGGAGTTATATTTAGTGACACCTGTACACCCAGGATGCCAGTATGTAACGTAACGGAGTTATATTTAGTGACACCTGTACACCCAGGATGTCGGTATGTAACGTAACGGAGTTATATTTAGTGACACCTGTACACCCAGGATGCCAGTATGTAACGTAACGGAGTTATATTTAGTGACACCTGTACACCCAGGATGTCGGTATGTAACGTAACGGAGTTATATTTAATGACACCTGTACACCCAGGATGTCGGTATGTAACGTAACGGAGTTATATTTAGTGACACCTGTACACCCAGGATGTCGGTATGTAACGTAACGGAGTTATATTTAGTGACACCTGTACACCCAGGATGCCAGTATGTAACGTAACGGAGTTATATTTAGTGACACCTGTACACCCAGGATGCCAGTATGTAACGTAACGGAGTTATATTTAGTGACACCTGTACACCCAGGATGTCGGTATGTAACGTAACGGAGTTATATTTAGTGACACCTGTACACCCAGGATGTCGGTATGTAACCTAACGGAGTTATATTTAGTGACACCTGTACACCCAGGATGCCAGTATGTAACGTAACGGAGTTATATTTAGTGACACCTGTACACCCAGGATGTCGTTATGTAACGTAACGGAGTTATATTTAGTGACACCTGTACACCCAGGATGCCAGTATGTAATGTAACGGAGTTATATTTAGTGACACCTGTACACCCAGGATGCCAGTATGTAACGTAACGGAGTTATATTTAGTGACACCTGTACACCCAGGATGCCAGTATGTAACGTAACGGAGTTATATTTAGTGACACCTGTACACCCAGGATGTCGGTATGTAACGTAACGGAGTTATATTTAGTGACACCTGTACACCCAGGATGCCAGTATGTAAGGTAACGGAGTTATATTTAGTGACACCTGTACACCCAGGATGTCGGTATGTAACCTAACGGAGTTATATTTAGTGACACCTGTACACCCAGGATGCCAGTATGTAACGTAACGGAGTTATATTTAGTGACACCTGTACACCCAGGATGTCGTTATGTAACGTAACGGAGTTATATTTAGTGACACCTGTACACCCAGGATGCCAGTATGTAACGTAACGGAGTTATATTTAGTGACACCTGTACACCCAGGATGTCGTTATGTAACGTAACGGAGTTATATTTAGTGACACCTGTACACCCAGGATGCCAGTATGTAACGTAACGGAGTTATATTTAGTGACACCTGTACACCCAGGATGTCGGTATGTAACGTAACGGAGTTATATTTAGTGACACCTGTACACCCAGGATGCCAGTATGTAACGTAACGGAGTTATATTTAGTGACACCTGTACACCCAGGATGTCGGTATGTAACGTAACGGAGTTATATTTAGTGACACCTGTACACCCAGGATGCCAGTATGTAACGTAACGGAGTTATATTTAGTGACACCTGTACACCCAGGATGTCGGTATGTAACGTAACGGAGTTATATTTAGTGACACCTGTACACCCAGGATGCCAGTATGTAACGTAACGGAGTTATATTTAGTGACACCTGTACACCCAGGATGTCGGTATGTAACGTAACGGAGTTATATTTAGTGACACCTGTACACCCAGGATGCCAGTATGTAACGTAACGGAGTTATATTTAGTGACACCTGTACACCCAGGATGTCGGTATGTAACGTAACGGAGTTATATTTAGTGACACCTGTACACCCAGGATGCCAGTATGTAACGTAACGGAGTTATATTTAGTGACACCTGTACACCCAGGATGTCGGTATGTAACGTAACGGAGTTATATTTAGTGACACCTGTACACCCAGGATGCCAGTATGTAACGTAACGGAGTTATATTTAGTGACACCTGTACACCCAGGATGTCGGTATGTAACGTAACGGAGTTATATTTAGTGACACCTGTACACCCAGGATGTCGGTATGTAACCTAACGGAGTTATATTTAGTGACACCTGTACACCCAGGATGCCAGTATGTAACGTAACGGAGTTATATTTAGTGACACCTGTACACCCAGGATGTCGTTATGTAACGTAACGGAGTTATATTTAGTGACACCTGTACACCCAGGATGCCAGTATGTAACGTAACGGAGTTATATTTAGTGACACCTGTACACCCAGGATGCCAGTATGTAACGTAACGGAGTTATATTTAGTGACACCTGTACACCCAGGATGCCAGTATGTAACGTAACGGAGTTATATTTAGTGACACCTGTACACCCAGGATGTCGGTATGTAACGTAACGGAGTTATATTTAGTGACACCTGTACACCCAGGATGCCAGTATGTAAGGTAACGGAGTTATATTTAGTGACACCTGTACACCCAGGATGTTGGTATGTAACCTAACGGAGTTATATTTAGTGACACCTGTACACCCAGGATGCCAGTATGTAACGTAACGGAGTTATATTTAGTGACACCTGTACACCCAGGATGTCGGTATGTAACGTAACGGAGTTATATTTAGTGACACCTGTACACCCAGGATGTCGGTATGTAACGTAACGGAGTTATATTTAGTGACACCTGTACACCCAGGATGTCGGTATGTAACGTAACGGAGTTATATTTAGTGACACCTGTACACCCAGGATGCCAGTATGTAACGTAACGGAGTTATATTTAGTGACACCTGTACACCCAGGATGTCGGTATGTAACGTAACGGAGTTATATTTAGTGACACCTGTACACCCAGGATGCCAGTATGTAACGTAACGGAGTTATATTTAGTGACACCTGTACACCCAGGATGTCGGTATGTAACGTAACGGAGTTATATTTAGTGACACCTGTACACCCAGGATGTCGGTATGTAACGTAACGGAGTTATATTTAGTGACACCTGTACACCCAGGATGTCGGTATGTAACGTAACGGAGTTATATTTAGTGACACCTGTACACCCAGGATGCCAGTATGTAACGTAACGGAGTTATATTTAGTGACACCTGTACACCCAGGATGCCAGTATGTAACGTAACGGAGTTATATTTAGTGACACCTGTACACCCAGGATGTCGGTATGTAACGTAACGGAGTTATATTTAGTGACACCTGTACACCCAGGATGCCAGTATGTAACGTAACGGAGTTATATTTAGTGACACCTGTACACCCAGGATGTCGGTATGTAACGTAACGGAGTTATATTTAGTGACACCTGTACACCCAGGATGCCAGTATGTAACGTAACGGAGTTATATTTAGTGACACCTGTACACCCAGGATGTCGTTATGTAACGTAACGGAGTTATATTTAGTGACACCTGTACACCCAGGATGCCAGTATGTAACGTAACGGAGTTATATTTAGTGACACCTGTACACCCAGGATGTCGGTATGTAACGTAACGGAGTTATATTTAGTGACACCTGTACACCCAGGATGCCAGTATGTAACGTAACGGAGTTATATTTAGTGACACCTGTACACCTAGGATGCCAGTATGTAACGTAACGGAGTTATATTTAGTGACACCTGTACACCCAGGATGTCGGTATGTAACGTAACGGAGTTATATTTAGTGACACCTGTACACCCAGGATGCCAGTATGTAACGTAACGGAGTAATATTTAGTGACACCTGTACACCCAGGATGTCGGTATGTAACCTAACGGAGTTATATTTAGTGACACCTGTACACCCAGGATGCCAGTATACAGTGCAGCTATGTATAGTGACACATGTAACAACAAAAGTAGCTATATATGTTGATACATGTACACCCGGAATGTCAGTGTACAACGAAGCTTTAAACAGTATACTGTATATGCTACAGTCATGGTGTAAAACCAGTCAACGTGTCAATGAACAATATAGATTTGTCAGTCAATTTGTGAAATGACTAAAATATTTAGGCATTTTATAATAATATCTAAATAAATCACATCATACACATTGACTGTAACATGTATATTGGTACATGTGCACATTGGGTGTCAGAACAGAACATATCAGGATGCGCATGCGCCGGAAAAGCATGTCGCTGAGAAATGAGAAAAATCGCGTAACACCTGCATAATTATCAGATGGTGTTGTGCAAAAACAAGGAAATGTGACTTTGAAGCAACCCAGAATGTAAGTGAATCATGAACATTATTGAGGGTTTTGCTAAAAATCAAGTGTCCTAAATATAAAGA
Organism: Haliotis rufescens; assembly: GCF_023055435.1. Taxonomy (NCBI): domain Eukaryota; kingdom Metazoa; phylum Mollusca; class Gastropoda; order Lepetellida; family Haliotidae; genus Haliotis; species Haliotis rufescens. The sequence continues at coordinate 24,237,683 of NW_025963824.1, read as the reverse complement.
AATGTGAAGGCAAATTTACACAAGTAAATGTGCCATTGCTGATTGACTGAGCGTCCAGGCAATCAACAAACAATGGGCAGCCCATGCAGAGTCAGTGAAGCATTGAATAGCCCTCACAGCCAGGAAAATGACCTGCGATACGCAACGCAAAGTGTGGATGATAGGGACACTAACATTTTGAAAGCTTCACACAGACGGCTTGGACAACGTGGTGGAATATATTTTGAAAATGAACTTTTGGAAACATACAATGGCGATAAAGAAACAGAACGAAGTGATGAATAGTACCCACGAATAGTCGATATGATTCCCAAAATGGATGTCTACCGAAACGTGTACCATCAGAACATTCATTGAGAACATTCAAGGGAGTGTATTTTGTCTATATGGCTTTATTACAAACACATCCCTTTCTCATATACTGGAAAAAAACAAGTACTCAGCAAAGGCAACCCAACCCCTGCCCGACCAACGTGGAGACAGTTCGCTGGACACACAAAGAGGTAATGATTTTTCTACCCTAATATAAACCACGTCCCATTTTTATTCCTCAAAAAACGTTTGTCCAGAAACGCTCAGCAATGTTGAACATGTTGTTACCATGGGTACACCCTAAGGCATGAAAAGCGAAGCAATATGTTGTCGAAAACTCATGTTTTAAACCACCTGGTAAAGAATTTTCCTTTGCACAAGATTGATATTTCTTCATTCAAGACATATCAATGAGCCAATGTTTAGCGTTATGAAAACATTTGTCCTATGACCCAGCACGTGGTCCTTCACACAAATCATTCCTTGGTTTTGAAGAAACACAAAGGTGTAAATGCAAATATCATCAAACATAATTCATAGTTATTTAAATGAAATATTATTGACACGTTTAATTTCATGAACATTAATACATGTAGTTTTACAGCCGCATGATACAACCTGTGCACTTGACAACACTTAACGTTGGGTCCTTATAACCAGTCAGGGTAGGGGCAGGGGTGCTCCAAAAATTGTATTTGTATATGTTGCCGCTCAATCCTTTAAGTTGTATATTTGTTTAAGGGGAGATACGGGCGGGAGTTTTACCAAATCGACCAGAATAAGGGTAGGGAGCCCGGGCCTAACCGCAACACCATGCGCATGCGCAGCGATGTAATATGTCTGTGGTTTCTAAAATACGATCACTCCACAAATAGTGAATGTTTACTGATAAAAGCACCTATAGCATGGCACATATCACATACAAACATTTAGTGTCATAATTATATCACCTATAGCATTGGGCATATCACATACAAACATTAAATGTCATATATCACCTATAGCATGGCACACTTCACATACAAACATTAAATGTCATATATCACCTATAGCATGGCACATATCACAGACAAACATTAATGTCATATATCACCTATAGCATGGCACATTTCACATACAAACATTAAATGTCATATATCACCTATAGCATGGCACATGTCACATAAAAAAATTAAATGTCATCTATCATCAAAAGCATGGCACATATCAAATACAAACAATAAATATCATATCATGTGGTACATATCACATGTCATATCAAACATCATAAGGCACATGAGGAATGACGCATCACACATCAAATAGCACATGGCACTTGACATATGACGCCTGTGACAAGACATGGCACTTGGTACATCACACATATGAAATTAATCACATATCACAAAAAATATTACACAGCAAATACCATAGCATACATGATATATATCACATGTCACCTGTTACATCACACATTACACATCACATATCGCATATCACACATCACATAACACATGGCACAAGACACAAGACACGTCACACATACAAAATTAATCACATAACACATTGCAGAACACATATCACAGGATACAGGATACATATCATAGACATTGCATATCACATATCTCATGACGCATGATACATTTTAACTAACACATATCACATGACATACATTTATGTCACATGAAACATATCTCATGATATATATCGCAGGACACAGGACACATTTCAGATAACGTATAATCACAAGACACATTACATATACAACACACATCGCATGACATCAAATGACGCATATCACATAGCACACGACACATCTTATATGGCAGATGGCACATCACGTATATGTGAGTAAATCCAAGTAAGGGACACTCAAGTAGGTTTTAATAGATCATAGAAAAGTAAACCCAATAACGAGTACACATGCTTCGGTTTTCAGGAACACCTCCGGTGCCAACTGTCTACCAAGAACACACCTCGAAACGTGCCAATAAGACCACTGGAGTCAATGATTGCCAAGGACAATTTAGTGGGAAGTTATTGCCAAGACGACATCTTGGTGGAAAATTGGATCGACATGTGACTCTTCAGGATATGAGTGTCTTAGAGAAAATGTCTGCCAAAAAGACACCCTTGAGACTGCAGTATGCCAAGAAGACCTATGGCGGCAGAGATTGCCATGAAGATATTTGGTGTCAACTTACTTCAAAGAAGATATTCCGAGGCAAATGTGATCGAAAGGAGACCAGGAGCCCCTCAAGGATGACCTCCGGTGGTAAATGTCTGCTGAGAAGACCCCTAAGAAGGGTGACCAAGAAGACATCTGGAGGCAATGATTGCAAAGAAGATATTAATTGGCAAATGATTGTCACGAAGAGACTTTAGAGACAGGAGTGTGCCAAAATATTCAGTGGCAAATAAATGTCAGGAAGACAGCCTGGATAAAGAACTGTGCCATGAAGTCCGCTGGAGACAAAAAAAAATCAGATATTCAGTGGCAACAGACTGTCACGAAGACACCCTAGAGGAGGTAGAGGCCCAAGAAGACCTCTGACAATGTTTGCTAAGTTTGGTAGTCAAGCACAGTGTCAGCCTCTTTTTATCCGCCTGAAGCATGCCCGACCAATGGATAACAACGGTCACACACTGGAGGCAAACGATGGTCAAGAAGATCTTTGGGACATGATAGCTAAGAAGATATTCAGTGGCAATTCACTGTCACACAGACGCCCTGAAGGCAGAAGATTTCCAGGAAACATTTTGAAGGCTATCATAACCAAGAAGATATTCAGTGACAATTCACTGTCATGAAAACACGCTCAAGGCACGAAGACCTTCGAAGGCAATGATTTCCAGGCAGATATCCAGTGGCAATTCACTGTCACGAAGACACCCTGAACGCAGAAGAGCGCCAAAAAGGCAACGATTGCCAAGAAGATATTCAGTGTCAATTCACCGTTACGAAGACACCCTGGAGGCTGAAGAGTGCCAAGAAGACCTCTGATGGAAATGATTGCCAAGAAGATATTCAGTGGCAATTCACTGTCACGAACACTCCCTGTAGGCAGAAGATTTCCAGGAAAATTTATAAAGGCAATCATAGCCAAGAAAATATTCACTGACAATTCACTGTCACGGGGACACCTTGTACGCAGAAGAATTCCAGGAAGAATTATCAAGGCTGTGATAGTCAAGAAGATATTCAGTGACAATTCACTGTCATGAAAACACTCTCAAGGCACACACATTGCACTAAGACCTTCGGAGGCAATGATTTCCAAGCAGATATCCAGTGGCAATTCACTGTCACGAGGACACCTTGTACGCAGAAGAATTCCAGGAAGAATTATCAAGGCTGTGATAGTCAAGAAGATATTCAGTGACAATTCACTGTCATGAAAACACTCTCAAGGCACACACATTGCACTAAGACCTTCGGAGGCAATGCTTTCCAAGCAGATATCCAGTAGCAATTCACTGTCACGAAGACACCCTGAACGCAGAAGAGCGCCAAAAAGGCAATGACTGCCAAGAAGATATTCAGTGGCAATTCATTGTCACGAAGACGCCCTCGAGGCTGAAGAGTGCCAGAAAGAATTATGAAGGCAATGATTGCCAAAAGGATATTCAGTGGTACTTCACTGTCACGAAGGCGCCCTGTTGGCAGAAGATTTGCAGGGAATATTATAAATGCTATCATAGCCAAGAAGATATTCAGTGACAATTCACTGTCACGAAGACACCCTGTTGGCAGAAGAGTGCCAAGAAGACCTTTGAAGTTTATGATTGCCAAGAAGATATTCATTGGCACTTCACTGTCACGAAGACGCTTTGTAGGCAGAAGATTTTCAGGAAAAGTTATGACGGCTATCATAAGCTGTAGGCATCGACTGCCAAGAAGATACTCAGTGGCAATTGGCCACCACGAAAACACAATGGAATCTGTTTTGGGCGAAAAAGACCTCTGAGGGCAAGAATTGTCAAGAAGATATTCAATGATTATTGACTGTCCCGAAGACCCCATCAGATACGAAGAGTTGCAATAGAACCCTTCGAAAGAATGAAGATCGCCAAGAATCTATTCAGTGACACTTCATTGTCACGGATATACCCTGGAGGCTGACGATTGCCAAGAAATTACTATCATTTGTAGCAATGACTGCCAAGAAGATATTCAGTGGCAATTCACTATCACGGAGACGCCAAGGATAAAGAGCAGTGCCAAGAAGTCTACCACAGAACGTGCAGTGCATGCGTGCTTGCGCTGTGCCTTCCACGGTTTGTCCACCTACGTGTCATGTACACATTTCTAAACAAAATTACTTGATAGTTTCTTAAAGAACTTCATCCGTCATGGGTCTTAAAATAAACAAAATTCAGATTTGGTTGGGCACAGGGTATTCATGGTCAAGTACCGTATTGATGTTTCATACACTTTTCTGGATTTCGAGTTATTTTGCAATTAAACGTTCTCATTTGGAGTCAAACGGACTGTAGTCTATGTAACTGTTTGAGTGTCTGTTCGCACATGCAAGTTTTGAGTGGCATAGTGTTCGCTCTCGTAAGTGTTTTTATTACCCACGTGGTGAAGATACAGGTGGTAAGATACTAAATCCGTACGTCACACGTGTCGTACAAGGTTGACCTTATTTTATTCGTTTTGATTGGATAATCGTGACCTCTGTCACACCGGGACTACTTTTTTCATTTATAAAAAATCGCGAGACGTCATTCATTTTGCAACTACAAGGCAGAACTGAAGAAATTAATAATGAGAACGAGAGATATTTACACTTTATTAAACCAAACAAAATAGTCACACGCATCAAATTCTGTTTGCATCCTTTATAAGTTATGCATTGAGCTTCCACAGACATTATATAATCGAGCTATATCCATTTACAATGTACCACTACCGATCAATAGAGCGAGGGTCCCCCATGAGCGTGACGCACCTGACCACTTTCGCAACTTTCAATTTGATTTAACGTAAAAGGATAAGCCTGGTGAAATGAAGTCTGTTTAACTATCCGGACAGATATCTAGACTTACTTGGGATGATCCGGTTGTGCCATCAGTGTCCCCTTCGAAGCGTATTTTGTGGCGCTGTTTCGGGAGGTGTTGTTCATGAATGAACGTACACGACTGCACGACCAGATACAAATCTTTCAAAAAATCCGTGGAAGTGTGCCTGACTTCTGATTTTGTGGCCCCAAACATCCCAAATGTGAACAATAACACTCCCTATCTCTAGCGTAAAACGCTGTGAGTAGACCACGGTTGTCTTTTCTTATTCCGGTGGTGACCTTGCCCTTCGATCGTTCGAAGCTGTCACTGACCTGCAAGCAGACTTGAGTTTGTTGATTTTCTTCAGTATAAGGGTGGTACAGTTAACATGAATGTCTTTGGCGAACACTCTGATTTCCCTCTTCCAAAATGGTACGAACATGATATAAATTCAGCTGATGGATCAAGGAAACCGAACCATTTTGATTGCACAGACGGGACACTGGCAGTGCGAGTGACCGACTGTTGGTCCGATATTCAAAGCGCGGCGCTTATGTGACTTTTCAAATTTCTTATAGGTGTCCTACGTACTAATAACATGGCGCTTGAATTACCATAAGTTGAAGAATTTCTTCCAAAAGGATCTTGAGCATCGGTGCTGTTTTCTTTGCAAACACAACTGCAGGCGCATTTTGTTCGTATAGAAATGCCCGACATGGGTACAATGTGTGAAGCCCATTTCTGGTGTCCCCCGCCGTGATATTGCTGGAATATTGCTAAAAGCGGCGTAAAACCATATTCACTCACTCACTCGTATAGAAATGTCAACAATGCCCATATTTGGGCATATATCAATATTCATACGCAACAAGATTTTGCAACCGGTTTCAGTTTGGTCTGTCAACAAACGAAAGTTGTTATGTATTTACACTGAAATATATATTTAACGTGGCTAATAAATAAAATACCACACTCATTCTCGTTAGATACCATTTTTACGAAACTCGTGAACTTTCTATAGTATCTGACCTCGCTTTCGCTCGGTCAGATACCATAGAAAGTCCACTCGTTTCGTAAAAATGGTATCTAAAGAGAATGAGTGTAGTAATCTCTATGTATGTCATAGTGTTTCGATAGCATATAGGGCGTGTTATATATACGTATATTTGAGTGGCATAGCATTCGCACATGCATGTATTTTAGTTTCATATTGTTAACCGATGCAATTGTATTTTGGTTTCACATGTTTGGCACATGGAAGTGTTTAAGGTGGCGTAGCGTTCGCCCATGTATTTGTTTGAGTTGCAAAGTGTTCGCAGAGTTTAGTGTTTGAGAGGCGCATGTATATTTTGTATTTCATAGTTTTCGAACAGTTAAATATTAGGATTTCTAAAGTGTTCACACAGTTAAATATTTGGATTTCATGGTGTTCGCACAGTCAAATATTTGCACTTCATAGTTGAATATTTGAATTTCATAGTGTTTCATAGTTTTCGCCCATGTACTTGTTTGAGTGGCATAGTATTTGCACAATTGAGTGTTTGCCCATGTACTTGTTTGAGTCGTATAGTATTTGCACAATTAAGTGTTCGCCCATGTACGTGTTTGAGTGGCATAGTATTTGCACAGTTAAGTGTTCGCCCATGTACTTGTTTGAGTCGTATAGTATTTGCACAATTAAGTGTTCGCCCATGTACGTGTTTGAGTGGCATAGTATTTGCACAGTTAAGTGTTCGCCCATGTACTTGTTTGAGTGGCATAGTGTTTGCACAGTTAAGTGTTCGCCTATGTAAGTGTTTGAGTAGCATAGTATTTGCACAGTTTGGTGTTCGCCCATGTAAGTGTTTGAGTGGCATAGTATTTGCACAGTTCAGTGTTCGCCCACGTACGACTTATGTGTGAACTGTGTCTTTATAAATTACACAAATAAAAACCTGATGATAAATATTTCCTAAGGAAATCTAACCCATAAATTGATGTAATCTCAATCGCAACGACTGCGTCCTGCATTCACGTTGTCATATGTTCCCGTTTTAATAATACATGATTTTAGTTTTACCCGAAGGCATATTCAATATTCATTTCATTTTGTATCTAATATCCATCAAGTTACAAAAAAGACCTCTCCCTTACTCAAAACATTAAAAACGTGTCTAATGTTTTATACGTTCACAGATAAGGGAGATGTCCTCATATTTTATTGTTATTTCCGTATATTAGATATCCTATGTCACAGAGGTCACAGTCATGAACGTGTAATGAATGCCCCCAGCTTCTATACGTTGACGTATATTCAAGTACATTCTCTTAATATGCTTTATTTACAACATATTTACTGACAGACTAAGTGCATTCGATAAACCATGCAAGGTTATCTTTGTCAGCTTGGGCGAGAAAAATGCTCCCTGTTTTTCTCTATTCCTGGTAAGAATATAGGCCCCCATCTACCGATTCGTGTTGAAAGAAGCGAGAAAGTTGATCGAGGGGGGCAGGCTCGGTGACTTGGGTGATTGCATGACATCGTGACCCGTGAAGATCCGGGGTAGAATAGGTCTTCAGCAACCCGATCCCGTTAGTCGCCTCTAACGGCAAGCATTGGTTGCATTCTACCCCGGACCTTTACGGGACTTACCTCATACTGACCTGCTATAGGTCTAATGCCCTAGACCGGGGTTTGATCCCCGGCCGCGCCATACCAAAATAGGTTTAACGATGGAACCTGTTGTTACCCTGTCTGGTGCTGGGCATTAAGGGGGTATAACGAGGACTGGTCGGCTCGGAGTCAGTATATTGTGTCTGAGTGGGGTGGGCGCATGGGTGGCCCAGTCGTCTAAGGCACCGCGATTCGCTGTGCAGGGTCGCGTCCCTTGGGCACACCATAAAACCTATGATTGAAGGTTCGAATCGCTGATTATGTTTCTAGGTTTGTCAGCACCATACCCGTGCTCGTGGGTTTTACCGAAGTTGTAAACGTTTGAGACCTGAATCACTTCGGGCTTTTCTCCCACATTAAGCTGACACGCCGCTATATAACTGGAATGTTAAAAGCGGCGTTAAACCCAACTCAATAACTCACTCACTGAGAGGGGTCTTTAGGTATTATTGAGATACCATGCCGCAGTTAAACACTTTAAAATCGGAATCAGTCCAGACTAGTACACGTACACAAATTTTGGACGCGAAGTTAAACCCTATTTCACGTCACCTCACCTAGATTTTGAACCAATTTATTTTCTTCGTGGTGTGCTGTTGTGAAAATTCTTTGAAGCGGCTTAAAATGGAAAAAGATAATTATGGTGTAAGGGAGAGCACTTCCATTTCAAGTGGGGTGACGACCGATTGCTTGGAACCCGGCGATCGGTGGCTATTGACATTATAAACAGCCTAGACAAGACATGATATTTATTTGATAACACCTTCAGATACGTGTTATTGCCAGAGAATTCAGACATCAGTGCCTTTACTGGGGTTTTAAAGGGAGGAACAACAACGCCCCAAGCTATGAACACAATCATCGAACTTGAGCGACCGATCCCTTTTTGCCGCCTCTAACGAAAATCTCATTTTATTTGGGACCAACCTACCTCGGAATCACCCGTGAAGATCCGGGTTAGGAAAGGTCTTCAGCATGCTTGTCGTAAGAGGCGAACAACGGGATCGGGTGATCAGGCTCGCTGATTTGGTTGAAGCATACCATCGTAACCCAATTGCGTGGATCGATGCTTATGATGTCAATGACTGGATTTTCTGGTCCAGACCTGATTATTTACAGATCGCCATCATATAGATGGAAGATTGCTTAGTGCGACAGCGAGCCTGATCACCCGATCCTGCTTATCGAATCTTACGACAAGTTCATCTTTTAAAACAAGCATGGGTTGCTGAAGATCTATTCTAACCCGGATCTTCACGGGTCGCATATACTAGTAAACGTTGCAGACAATATTGATCCCAAGGTAATCTGGTCCAGACTCCATTATTTACAGATCGCCGTCATATGGATGGAAGATTGCTGAGTGTGACAGCGAGCCTGACCACCCGATCCCACTTGTCGTCTCTTACAAGTTCATCTTTTAAAACAAGCATGGGAAGATCACGGCTCGCATGTATAGACTATACCAGTAAACGTTGCGGACAATATTGATCAGTAGGTGGAGTACTAGTATTGCGAGTGCGTGGCAAAACAACAACAAAAAACACCGGTTTGACCCCATTGGAACCCCCCTTGTTGGATTAGTGTGTATTACAGACAGGATAAATGATCATCCCACAGCATTGTTCGATGGTGATTTGATTAGGGTATCATAGTTGAGTTTTGGACCTTACCTTTGCAGTATTTCGGGGACTGTTTTCAGCCAAGTAACAGTGGCTTTGGAACACGGTTTGTGGTGTGACATGAATCAGGTGACTGCTTAATTTTTTACCTTATTTTGTACACCTCCAAAGTCGGTAACCAATCGGCGCAGAGCGCCTTCTGACAACTTCCAACAACTACACCGGGCATGACGACACAATCACCACTGAACAACACCATTCGTGACCAAGTCGTGTTATTCCTGAACAAGCCGAATAGCGACTCGTGCCCCTCTCGTGGCCATTTTTGCGACCGGGTTCCGTCTGAGCGCAAACGGTTATACCTTAAACAATTGTCAACTCGTTGCGTAATGGTTCACATATATCTCCCCATATATTATATATATTTCAGATGCAATGTAAAGCACACCTGGACATGCGGAAGTATACAGTATAATTGAACACATTTAACTGTGCCTTGGGTATATTTTTAGACGCAAGACATATGTAAAATCAAAAATTATTTTTGAGGGATTCTTTGACGAAGAACTTGAAATCATTGAAATCAATGATTGGTTTGTCGTATTTTCGCACATAACATTCATCGATAGGGGGAAGAGTCTTCTTGCAGGTTACGGAAAGAGGCGAGTGGTGACGAATGTGAATATCTCAGAGCTCGTTCGCCGAACTCTCTATACTATCGCTGCCACCAGTCACAGCTCCCCACAGTGTTAGGCGGTCTTCAACAAAACATGGATTTGAACTCGCAACCGACTGACTGGTAATGTTGAGGAGGGGATTGAAACGAAGGCGTCACGCGTTGGGAGGGAGCTTGTCGGAATATTAACGCAGCCAAACAACTTTCAACTAACGTATGAACTCAAATCAGCTGCCCTTGATTATATAGCTTGCGGACGTGATAATCCTACCCATATTACAAGCAGAACGTATGTTTTTTCACACTTCATTCAGCATAAGGAATGGATGGAAATTATATTTTAGATTATCGCTAGATATGTGGATCATTATCGCGAAATTATGACGTGAAATCTGTGAGCCCTACATGTTTTCGAAGTGTCGGTTTGAGTTTAAAAATGTCTCACAGTTTAAAAAAATATCGTATGTATTTGAAAGTGAAGCAGACTATACTCACTCGTGTCAAGTAAATTCAGGGAATACAATGACCTTAACTTTTTAATGTTTGCTACGGACAAATAGAAAATTTCCCCCGTAAAGATCCGGGTTAGAATTGGTCTTCAGAAATTCATGCCAAGAAACCCATTGTCATAAGAGGCGACTAACGGGATCGGTTGGTCGGTATCGCTGACTTGGTTGATGCATGTCATCGTACCCTAACTGCGTAGATCGATGCTCATGATGTCAATGACGTTTATATGGCCGCCGTTCAAACAATAAATATAATGGACCAATCCTCGTGTAACAGCCAGTGAGCATGAAGCCAAAAATGAACTATCAGTGAAAGTAATCGAAAAAAATACACCGTGAATTTACGGGTTATATTCTCCAAAACGCTTCCTGCCGGCCCAACAGTACACACAAATGTTCTAGAGGCAACAGAAATATAATAATATATCTAAAGATAAAGTTATCGTAATTGGGTGAGTGAGTGAGCATAATGTTCAATTGACGACTGTTGGTGCCTCATGATGCCTATAAAAATGAAAAACATATATTGATCTGTTTACATATTGTTAGCTAATGTGGTCAGTGGCCAGAATAAAGTGGTGTCCACTTGAACATATCGTTGCCTGGGGCACTAAGGAGTACCGCCGTGTGGACAGGCTGTAAGTACTCAACCACCGTCAGTACCGGAGTATAGACAGACGTTTTCATCCCATGTTGACCGTTTGTCTACGTATCGGCCCATTACCCCTAACACCGCGTTGACTGACACGGAGGGTATTGACATAGAACTCCAATAACCTAACATTTGCTTTTCTAACTTTAACAGATTCAAACAAATCCAATCTCTACGCAAACTCTGTAACGGTTTTCTTAATAGCATGTCAAATAATCAACCTGCTAAGTAAGTGGGTTTTTGTCTGAAAAAGAGAAACAATCTGTCAAATCCTGCTGCGTAATAACTAAATATAGTTAATTGATAGGCAGGGTGATATGAGATGGTAATGTGACGGTTAATATTCTCGCGGCTCACGGTCAGTGTGGATTGTATGATCCCCAGGGAGCTGAGAATGAAACAAAAATAGAGTAAATCATCACCATCACATGGCAAAACACATATTTTGCCTCATGAAGTACACCAACATCATTCCAAATATAATCCCAACAACCGACGAGGATTTCCATGAAAACAAGACTTGTGCAGACAGTGTTTAGTGCGTTAACTGTGCTGACTGCGTTAACTGTGCTGACTGTGTTAACTGTGCTGACTGTGTTAACTGTGCTGACTGTGTTAACTGTGCTGACTGCGTTAACTGTGCTGACTGTTAACTGTGCTGACTGCGTTAACTGTGCTGACTGTGTTAACTGTGCTGACTGCGTTAACTGTGCTGACTGTGTTAACTGTGCTGACTGCGTTAACTGTGCTGACTGTGTTAACTGTGCTGACTGCGTTAACTGTGCTGACTGTGTTAACTGTGCTGACTGCGTTAACTGTGCTGACTGCGTTAAACTGTGCTGACTGCGTTAACTGTGCTGACTGTGTTAACTGTGCTGACCGCGTTAAACTGTGCTGACTGCGTTAACTGTGCTGACTGCGTTAACTGTGCTGACTGCGTTAACTGTGCTGACTGCGTTAACTGTGCTGACTGTGTTAACTGTGCTGACTGCGTTAACTGTGTCATTGTTGTTTAACGCCGCACTCAGCAATATTCCAGCTATATGACGGCGGTTTGTTAATAATCGAGTCTGGACCAGGCAATCCAGTGAATGACATCGTGAGCATCGATCCACGCAAATGGGATCGATGATCATGACATGCATCAACCAAGTCAGCGAGCCTGACCACCCGATCCCGTTAGTCGCCTAGCATAGTCGCCTTTCACGGCAAGCATGGGTTTCTGAGACCTATTCTACCCCGGTTCTTCACAGGTCCTGTTAACTGTGACAACTGTGCTGACTGTTAACTGTGACAACTGTGCTGACTGCTTCCTGTTGACTGTGCTGACTGATAACTGTGTCAACTGTGCTGACTGATAACTGTGTCAACTGTGCTGACTGTTAACTGTGTCAACTGTGCTGACTGTTGACTGTGTCAACTGTGCTGACTGTTAATTGTGTCAACCGTGCTTACTGTTAACTGTGTCAACTGTGCTGACAACCGTTCTGACTGATAACTGTGCTGACTGATAACTATGTCAACTGTGCTGACTGTTAACTGTGTCAACTGTGCAGACTGATAACTGTGTCAACTGTGCTGACTGTTGACTGTGTCAACTGTGCTGACTGTTAACTGTGTCAACTGTGCTGACTGATAACTGTGACAACTGTGCTGACTGTTAACTGTGTCAACTGTGCTGACTGTTAACTGTGTCAACTGTGCTGACTGATAACTGTGCTGACTGATAACTGTGTCAACTGTGCTGACTGTGCTGACTGCTTATTGTGTTAACTGTTTTAATTGTGTACACTGTGCTGACCTTGTCGAATGTTAACTGTGTAGATTGTGATGATTGTGCCGTGGTAACTATGTTGCCTGTTAACTGTGTGGACCTTGCTGACCGTGTTAACTGTTGCCATTGGGAACAGTGTGCCATGTCGGATCATGCGATTGTATATCACGATGTGTCCGCTTAACGTGGAAATCATACATAGGGGAATTTCCGATTTAAACCAATTGCAACCAACAGAGGATTCGCGATTCGTTGACAGATGAAGCCCACAAATTCATTAACATGAACACAGCTTGACATATAGCGCTACTATACTGTGACGTCATGTCTTTCTCGTCACAATGAGAGCCCAGAGAACAGTACGACTTCCCAAAGTGGTGTTTAATTCAGAAATAATTTCCTTATTTTATCTGGGATACCATGTTGAATAATGTTATGATATTTGCGCCATATCATGCTATTGTGTCTTTTTGAAGTGGTTTATACACTAGTATTATGGTGTAAATTGTAATGTGGTTGCTCTATTTACGTGAATAGATCGTCAGCATCCCATGCTTGCCGTAAAGGGCGACTATGCTTGTCGTAAGAGTCGACTAACGGGATCGGGTGGTCAGACTCGCTGATTTGGTTGATGCATGTCATCGATTCTGATGATCACTGGATTGTCTGGTCCACATCCGATTATTTACAGACCATGTGTGTACATAAACAACAAACAAACAAACTATAGACGCAAATATATGTATGCGGATAAATGGTAGTCCACTGATCCCTGAATCCGTCCATTTAACCTACTAAAACATTAGACTCAGCGGAATCACACCTCCGTGGTTTGTGGATAGAGTGAGTGGAAGGTTGGCTGCTCGATCCCTACGCGCGCCATACCAAAATACGTTAAAAAGCGGTATTTGTTATCCTCCTTCATGGCGCTCGGGATTAATGAGGAAAAAACCAAGGGCTGGTTTCACACGCACGCACGCACGCACACACACACACACGCATTGCGTTCATGGCATGGTGTCAAACTCGAGTGGAGGATTCGAAAATTTGAGAACACGGTAGGTATATATCCAAAGTGGCATATCTAAGGTCAATGGTATGTTTGTATATTTTAAAAAAACAAAGTCATGAAAACTATTCAGTACGTACCCTCCTTGATACGCATATACTATAGGTACCGATTACAATTACTTACTGCAGAATAACATGCAGTGTAGTCTGCGGCATAAAACAGCATTTATTCCCTGACGCATATAATCATGTGCATAATTTCTTTAGAAATAAGGCTTAATCGCTTTGTTTTGATTTTTTTCGGTTGCGTCGCACTCAGCAATATCAGAGCTATGTGACGTCGGTCTGTAAATAATCGACTCTAGACCAGACAAAACAGTGATTGATATTATGAGTAACGAGGTATGATGAAACGTTTTTAACCAAATCGACCCTTACCATTTAGTCGTTCTTTTGACTAGCGGGAATTTGATTCATAACGTTTATTTAGGAGAAGGTAATCTGGTGAATGATATTTGCATGTTCTCACAAATAATAACAGCCCATTCCTTAAAGTACTCCCAATGTTTAATATTGTTTAGGCTAGGTGTGACGTATGCCCGCTTTTCCCGACCTTCTCATGGGTGTAACGATGTCAATTTCACTTCGTGACGTCAACCTGGAAGAGCAGACGACAATTTTTACTTCCGAGTCAATTCATTACATCGGCGGTTATCGCCCTTAGACGTATCCTTAACAGGCGACAACGAACAAAATTCCTCATTCATTCAGGTTCAGCATAAAACCTCGTACGCACCCAGCTATTTATGTTGTGGAAGGCGTTTGTGCGAACCAATTGTTTTTGGTTGTTGTGAGTCAACGTTTGTTGTTTCCTCATCTCTCCGAGAAGCTTTGGGAAATATTCTGTCTTAGAAAACAAGCAAACGGAACGGATACGATCTTTGTCTCTCAAGTAAGTGACATTCATGATTCTGTTGAAATCTTAAACATTTTGCTTTGGTATTAAATCCATTGACACAATATTTTGTGACACACATGTAACAAACAGCAACATTACAATCAATAATTTATGTTTTTAGACAAGCTTTATAGAATTCAAATTTAATTTTAAAAAACTTTAATACACGTTACTTAATCAAAGAGTAAACTATATTTGTGTCGCGATATTGATGTTCAGCTGTGTGCTGATTGAAACTCTCTCTCTCTCTCTCTCTCTCTCTCTCTCTCTCTCTCTCTCTCTCTCTCTCTCTCTCTCTCTCTCTCGAGTAAAACCGTATAATATAATTATACCTGTGTGCAATATGGATGTGAGACTGGTGAATAATCAATAATAATATAATATTGATACTAATACATTTTTCACAACATTCTGAATGAAGTCAGCAGGCTGCATAAAGGTCACTGTCTCAGTATCAGTGCAAAATATATATTTTTGGCATGTTCCGACCACACATGCACTATTCTGTAGGTTACCCGCCCGGAGCAGAGGCGGGTTTTAACAGAAGGAGATAACGTTATATTGTAGTTCAGTGCTGCGGGCGATAGTAGTTTTTGCAGTCTTTGGTTCCATAAAATAAACCCCGTCTTCAGAAGATATTCGTTAAGCATATCTGATAAAAAAAAACCTAACATAACATATAAATATTGTGTTAAAATTCTGATATATATATCGATATAGGTGAGATGGAATCTGCGGTGTACATACCTAACAGTTGCCGAGGTTGAATTTTTAAGAAATACCACTATAAGATAAAACGGGATAAATGATTGATTGACATGACCTTAATGTTTGATCTTCTTGTACATGGTACATACCGATTCTTTCCAGATGATTGATCGAGTTATTAATATAAGTTAGTTATTATAGACATATACTTAGCACAACTGGTCATTGTGTGACGACAATGATGCACATTTTTGACTAACGTTTGTCAACTAGCCATGAAAACCCAGTCTTTCTTTATTATGCAAGTGTAACATTAATATTATTCAAATATGACACCATATCTTTCAATGAGAGCTTAAAATCTACATCAAATTAAACTAATCATTTTGATTTATGAATGTCCTCACGCGGTAAGGTTAGAAACAAGAGCGCCATATTCTGTCATACCCAGTGTCATATTTGATATGCATATAATGCATGTCCTGAATTAGTAATTATATTTGTTTCATTCACACAATTTTACAGTTTCATATACAGTAAACTACGGTTATAACGAACACGCTTATAACGAACTGACGGAGATAACGAACTAACTTTTTAGTCCCGACTATTTGCTGTAGTTATGCTGTATATATGCTTATAACGAACTATGGTTATAACGAACTAAAAACAGTAGTCCCTTTGAGTTCGTTATAACCGTAGTTGACTGTAATTATAATTAGTTCTGTGTTTTGTGTTTACACCATCTAAGTGGTACTAACCCTGATCTTTGGGGTTTGGATATGGATTTCATATTTTTTTCGAATTTTGACATTTAAGTACATGAACTATTTTAGTCAAATGAGATACAACGACCTACAATATACATTTATGTTTGCATTGGCATCATGCACACAAGAGTGAGGCATTTCCATTTATCACTGATAGATTTTATTTCCGTTTTGTTCTAAAAACCTGTTACATCATGTATTGAAATTATTTTGATGCGTTCTGATCATGAATACTGATTTTGTAAAAACAATGAAATGAAACATCTTATTACATTATATAATAACGCATTTGTTTGTAAAACCCATTTGTTTGACATTTGTCTCTTTTCGCCAATCATATCACATGATGTCAGTTTGCTTCCTCTTAACACCTTCCTGATATGCGCTGCCTCTCGACAAGGGGGCCCCGTTATCTTAGGCGTCGCAGTTCTCTGTGCAGAGTGAGTGAGTGAGTATTGTTTTACGCCGCTTTTAGCAATATTCCAGCAATATCACGGCGGAGGACACCAGAAATGGGCTTCACACATTGTACCCATGTCGGGAATCGAACCCGGGTCTTCGGCGTGACGAGCGAACGCTTTAACAACTAGGCTACCACACCGCCCTCTCTGTGCAGAGCTGTGCGTACCAGACTCATGTAATCGTTGGCTCGAACCCCAGGTCCACCATGATTATTTTGATGTCTCTTCTCCCACATTGACACGCTGGGATACAAGTAAAATACTGTTCAAAGCGGCGTTAAACCAGATTCAATCACTCACTCCGATCTTCTCATTGTAAGCTATTGTTTTGACATAACAAATTTCTTCAAGAGCAAAAAGATTTGTCCCCAGGTTTGTTGTTTAAAAAATTAAATTGATCTCGTCCTCCTTTAAAAAACAAATTTTGCGTGTTTTAAAACAGAGACAGAAAAATGTGTCTCTGACACCCTCCACCCCCTGCCCAGAATATTAAATGCTTCGTCCCTTAGCGCTACGACTATTGTTGCACGTATAGTTGGAATATAAGGCCACATCTTTTACATTTTATGGTTAACAATTCACAATAATTCACTTGAGTATAACCACCTGTGAAGATTCGTGTTAGAATTGCTCTTCAGCGACTATGCTTGTCGTAAGAGGCGACAAACGGAATTTGGGGGTCAGGCTCGCTGACTTGGTTGATGCATGTCATCGTATCGTAAATGCGAATATCAATGCTCAAGATGTCAATCACTGGGTTGTCTGGTCCAGACTCGAATATATACGGACCGCCGTCATATGGCTGGACTAATGCTGAGTGCGGCATCAAATAACAAAAAAAACCCAAAAAAACTTGTAAAGCTGTGGCGTTAGTACACGTTGTTGACGTAGTAGGAAACGATGTCGCTGATACAACAGGCACGTCGGTACCAACTGCAGAGCTGCGGTGGGGCATCCTAGCGGTAAAGCGTTCGCTGACGCTCGATTCCCCACATGTGTAAATTGTTTGAAGCCCATTTCTGGAATTTTGCAAAATCAGCATTATGTAACCACTATTAAAAGTCTATTTGCACACGCTGGGGCAGTGGTGGCCCAATCGTCTAAGGCGCTTCAATTTGTCACGCGTTGCTTCAGATCTCATATTCACCCCGATTATGTTTCTAGACTTGTCAGCACAATACGCGGGCTCGTGGGTGTCACCAAAGTGGCAAACGTCTAAGACTTGCATCACTTCGGGATTTCCTCATACATCAGTGATGTACGCTGTATACTTCACATCAAACAATCACAATCCTTCTATAAATAGTCCTTCCAAAAATACCCATATTGTCATGTTTCCCACTTGACTCATAAATAGGCGACGGACGATTAATCCTTAAATTCCCCGTTCTGCTGACATACTTCCTGCCTCGGTGGCTTACCTCTAGATCACGTCCCCGCGCAAGTCTCGCGTTACATTGCGTTTATTTGTTGATGGCGCAGCGTGAAAAGGCGTGGCATAGTTTGAGCTTGCGTAGCGACATTACAAGCGGTATTTATGGTTTGTAGGCACACTGGGTCGGGCAGGCTTGCGTCACTGAGGACAGCCGCGCCTGTCGGTGTGTGAAGAATACGTTGTCGCTCTGTCTGAAACAGGCATTTTAAGTGTTATTATGAATGGCCTTTAAGTGAGAGCCTTGTCATCGTAAATAGCAACACCTTGTTTTCGTTCCCACCTGATCCGAAACTCCGGAGGAATGAGAAGTGCAATTTTTAACTGAAATGTTGTTTTCTAAACCGAAAAATAAACATGAAAATATTATACGATTTAATGTTTGTTGAGAATAGAAAATGGAAATAAAATGATATTTCTTTACGTTTGAGTCACATGAATAGATTTCAAGGTGACAATGGGATCTTTTGAAATATAACATAATGGAAAATATCCGTGAACTGTAGGTACATACATACACTTGATTGTGACATGCGCAAACTCGCTCAGTTATTTCATTCTTCTTTGATTGTAAAACGAGTATATGTGCATGATGCAAAATTATTTTCAAAGTAACTACACATATATCGTACACTTTGTGGTGTAAAACTACATCGACATTCACTCATATTTAGATATAAAATGTCCACGCCAAAGAACAACCAGTCTAGATCATGTGCCGAAACAGGCTCCACTGGGCGCAATAGGTGAGTGAGTTAAAATTTAACGTCGCATCGGCATTTTTCCAGCCATTTAGCGACGAGACCAAGTTAACATATTAACAATTCAGTCATTTATGCAAAGTTATATTCAAGAACAAGTTATGAAGGGCACAATTGGTGAAAACCATATGAATGGATCACCGAAAATCAACCCTGACATTGAGATTATGTCCCACACCCTTTGGCGCTCATTCATATTCAGATATAAAATGTCAACGCCAGAGAACAACCAGTCCAGATCATGTGCCGAAACATGTTCCACTGGGCGCAAGTGCTGAAAACCAAATGAATGGATCACCGAAAATCAGCGATGACTAAAGCACCTGAAGAAGGGCAAGTAGCGCTGTATGTGTGCGTGATGACACGTGGTCCTATGCACAGCGCGCAGGTCACACATCAGGTGATGTTAGTCGCGGAGAGTAGTTGGATGGGTGACATTGTGGGCACCTTGATTTCTGAGAGGTTCTCGGGCTTGGGTCCTGCCTCAGACTGAACACATGTGATGTCTCCTTAGGTAAGTGTTCGAAATATGCCTCTCTTCTCCCAGCAGTGGATGGGTACCCAGTAGGATGAGATGGTAATGTAACGTGCTAGCGCCCCACAGGCGGTAGGCTCCCATAACGCAGAGCTCCCAAAACGCAGAACCGCTAAAACAACAATTATAACAGTTGATTGTTTCACCATTCTGAAACCTAATCCCTCAGTCATAGAAATGGCACCTTCCAGTTTTAGTGAAAAGGACAACACACAAGTACTTAGGTCTGTGTTTTTATACGCGTTATTTAAAACAATATTTAATTTGACAATTTTATAACAATAACAATTTATGATAATTCATAAATGAAAGCACCATTGCTGGCATGTATTTATTGTTAAAACAGAAGGCTTAGCAGAAAAACCCCTTAATCTCAAAGTTCTCAGTTCATATTTTCTCAGTTTTCATTTCTTGAGCATCAGTGGGCCGACGGCATCCAGGCACTGAAGAGAAGTCTTCTGGATAGTCCTTAGTGACGCCTTCAGGCGCACAGGCTCTCTTTCTCCATATAGACAGCCTTTCTGGGTAGTAGTGAGTGAGTGAGTGAGTATGGTTTAACGCCGCTTTTAGCAATATTCCAGCAATATCACGGCGGGGGACACCAGAAATGGGCTTCACACATTGTATCTGGGTAGTAGTAGTAGTAGTAGTAGTAGTAGTAGTAGTAGTAGTAGTAGTAGTAGTGAAAAACAGATTGCTTGGTTTGATTTCATTTTTGGCAGATGAGATATGAAGGCAATCATCGCCAATATCATGTAATCCATTACATTAACGTCATTAATGGCTTTTGCTTGACGAGATCAAGAGTAGCGACATATCCCCCGAACAGCATACCATAATCACCTGCCATAAAACTGCCGGAAATATTACCGTTACAAATCATCAGTACAAGGGTCTGAGTCATGTCTGTTTTTTCTTACATCCACATGTGTTTTGAATGTCCATTAATCATACATCAGAGAAAGAGATGCACGTACGTTGACACGCCTTTATGTTAAATCATGATGGATAACGTTGCAAGGCGTGATATAGAATGCAATAGCTGTTTTTGTAGAATATTTTGATGTTTAAGGAGGTTGTAACAGGGACATGCATGTGCCCATCTGATGTAACCTTTTTTCGATACGTACGATACGTCGTTCAATTAGTAAAATATGACAGCCGGCTATGAAGTTGTTTATGAAGGATAACTGCAGTACCCGCAATAAAACGCTGTACATGCAACCTTATATATTATACAAAATGAGTGAGTGAGTGAGTGAGTATGGTTTTGCGCCGCTTTTAGCAATATTCAAGCGATATCACGGCGGGGGACACCAGAAATGGGCTTCACACATTGTATCCATGTCGGGAATCGAACCCGGGTCTTCGGCGTGACGAGCAAACGCTTTAACCACTAGGCTACCCGACCGCCCCTTTATACAAAATGTCTGGCATGAAAAGGAGAAACGTAACAGCCATGTATATTGCTACAACACACAATTATGAGATCTAGAGATTAACAAATGTTGCATTGTTTGACAAAGCTGTCATTGTACCTTTTCTAATTAGTGCATATAATACGACAAGAAAGTTCACAATAACGCGAAGACCATGAAACAGAGATGCAATACCATCATCAAAGTTGCAGTATTGATTCTAAAGTAGTTATATCAATAATCGAAGGTTAAACTTCAGAATACACATTAGCTATCCATTCCTAGTGAATTACATTTATAAACTGCTTTTATTCATGATTGGATCAATAAATGAAACTTATTAGCTGTAACGATGACGTCACCTGGAGGCTTCTTACCAGAGTACTGCACCCCAGGGGTTCCGTAGATATGGGCAACTTAGGTCAACTGAAGTAAGGGGTACATCATTCAACTGTGCTAGCATTGGTCAACAAAAGGGAAAATTGGTTGTGCCTTGGTCAACACAGGGTCGCCAGATTCGACCAGGGGTTTGAAATCGAACGCAAGCAGTGATACCCTGGGTACCATGTCAGTAAGGATGGATGGCCTATATGACGCATGTCTTAGATTGAGTGAGTGAGTTGGGTTTAACGCCGCTTTTAACACTATTCCAGTTATATAACGGCGTGTCAGCTTAATGTTGGAGGAAAGCCCGAAGTGATGCAGGTCTCAGACGTTTACCACTTCGGTGAAACCCACGAGCACGGGTATGGGTGCTGACAAACCTAGAAACATAATCGGGTCGAACCGGGATTCGAACCCACAATCATAGGTTTCTGGCGTGCCCAAGCGACGCAACTCTGCACATCGAATCGCGGCGCCTTAGACGACTTGGCCACCCGTGCCCTACCCCCTCCATGTCTTAGACACTTTCTTGTGTTCAATCGTCATGGAACAGCTCCATCTTATCTCAACAGCATCGTCCATGTGTACCAGCCTTGTAGGAATTTGCTGTCTGGTGACAAACTTCAGCTCGTAATTTCCACAAGTAACTTAAATCCTTGCCCAAACGTTTGAAGTAACTGCTGCAAAGAAATGGAATGCCCTTCCAGTTGCCCTCAGAACAGCCACAGCGTTTGAGATTGCATTAATTTTGTTTGACAGCTCGGCCACTTAACTCTTGTGTACATCTATTGGTGTGTTTTAGCAGGTTTTGTTGCGTTGAAGTTAGCGAATCGTACGAATTCTTCTTAATATTATTATTGATACTGATTTGGACATTCACAAGAACAGGTATGGTGTTGTCAGCTGAATCGTAGGGAAAGTCATTAGTGATCTATTGAAATGGCGCTGAAGATGCTCATAGTGTCATCCACTGTTCTATCCTAACACGGCTAGATGCCGTACAGGTCACCATGATTTAACAGGCAAGTTCCTAAAACTTAATGCGGTCAAAAACTAACACACTCACTCACTCAGTCGTATCGTTTGATTTATTTTTTTCCATTAGTCTACATAATTTTATAATTATATTCATATGCCGATGTCGTCAACATTTTAATACCCGCCAGACCTCTGGAAAAGTAGAAACGATAACTGCTGTTGCTGGAGCGAAATACTAGAAAACGACCGTTCTATTTTCTAACATAGAGACATGCGTTGTGCGAAAGTCATATAACAAATCGTTCTGACCAATGCATACATTAACAGCCTTCATTCCGTTCCCAAACCACTCCCGTGAAAACACTCCTCCATTCACAACAACCGCTGCATTGTTAGACTGAACAAGCATCGCGGCCTAAAAGTTACCACTCAGTATGTCGTTCACGAATCTCTTTAATGACAGTCCGCGCCTGATCAGTTGATTATCTGGAGGGGATGCCCCATGGCATGTCATTGTACCGAGTGACACTGCGTTCAAACAATGTCACGATGTTCTCGCTGCTCTGACCTTTAATACATCTCTCTTGTGTATGTAATCCAATAATCAAGAAAGGTGACATGAAAGTATGATTGAAGATGTGATGACATAAATTGTCATTCATATATATATATGAATATTCTATAAATGGTCTTCAGTAACCTACACTTGTCGTAAGAGGCGACTAACGGGATCAGATGGTCAGGCTTGCTGACTTGATTGATGCATGTCATCGTATCCCAAATGCGTAGATCGCTGCTCACGATGTCAGTCATTTGAGTGTCTGGTCCAGACTCGATTATTGACAGACCGGCGTCATATAGTTGGAATATTGCTGATCGCGGCGTTAGACAACAAACAAAATGCTGATATGTTCAATTCCCATATGTTTGTTTTGTTTAATTGTGCGTTTATCCAGAGTTTCACATATTTAACCTTTTTTCAGGAAAATATACTTCTAAGTAGGCCCTTAAGGAACATATCCTAGCCGTGCTATTACATTTTCAACCATGCCATTGACACTGTAATACAAGGAACTTCGCACCCAGAAGAACGAACATGCAACTATCTGCATGTTTATGAGACGACCGACAACAATGACTTCACTTCCTAACAAGTTCATTTAATGTAACGCTGACGAATTAATAAAATGTATCCGCATAGCAATGTTATTCGGACTGTCGTTTCCATGACGTAAACGGAAGTTTGAAGCAGACGACATTTCAGTGAAAGCAGACGTGAGTTGTGATTCAGTGGATTAAGAAAACAGACACATCTTAATGTCATGAATACATTGCTAGCACAACAGGGGTTGTGCTACATTGTTGTACATCGCTTTTTCCTGACGTCTATGTGAATAAACACTGTTACGTAATGGCGAGAGGAGTTTAGGGTTGTCACACATATCACTCTGAGTTCAGTGTAACGTGAGACTAGGGATACTCAAAGACGTTGTGACGCTGCTGTAGGCTGTTACTGCCGTGTGAACAGTGAGAGAGGTATTGTATGACATTGTTTAGTTTACTGTGTCAATGAGAGGCGGTGTGGTAGTGGTGATTAAGGCACTTGCTCATATGGGTACACTGTGAAAAGTCCATGTTTGTTTTCCACACTCGTGATTGGCTGTATTATCACTCACTCACTCACTCACTCACTCACTCACTCACTCACTCACGCACGCACTCAACCACCCACTCACTCACGCACTCACTCACTCACTGCCCACCCACTCACTCACTCACGCACTCTAAAATACCTGCATTTCACTTCATAGTTTGCTGTAAAACACATCTGTGCTGAACATCTGCAAAATAGCTGATGCGGCCTAGGGTATCTCTGTTTGTTTTCCACACTCACTCACTCACTCACTCACTCACTCACTCACTCACTCACTCACTCACCCACGCACGCACGCACGCACTCACTCACTCACTCACTACCCACACACTCACGCACTCTATAATACCTGCATTTCACTTCATAGCTTGCTGTAAAACACATATGCGCTGAACTCTCACTCTATAATACCTGCATTTCACTTCATAGTTTGCTGTAAAACACATCTGTGCTGAACTCTCACTCTATAATACCTGCATTTCACTTCATAGTTTGCTGTAAAACACATCTGCGCTTAACTCTCACTCTATAATACCTGCATTTCACTTCATAGCTTGCTGTAAAACACATCTGTGCTGAACTCTCACTCTATAATACCTGCATTTCACTTCATAGTTTGCTGTAAAACACATCTGTGCTGAACTCTCACTCTATAATACCTGCATTTCACTTCATAGTTTGCTGTAAAACACATCTGCGCTGAACTCTCACTCTATAATACCTGCATTTCACTTCACAGTTTGCTGTAAAACACATCTGTGCTGAACTCTCACTCTATAATACCTGCATTTCACTTCACAGTTTGCTGTAAAACACATCTGTGCTGAACTCTCACTCTATAATACCTGCATTTCACTTCACAGTTTGCTGTAAAACACATCTGTGCTGAACTCTCACTCTATAATACCTGCATTTCACTTCATAGTTTGCTGTAAAACACATCTGCGCTGAACTCTCACTCTATAATACCTGCATTTCACTTCATAGTTTGCTGTAAAACACATCTGTGCTGAACTCTCACTCTATAATACCTGCATTTCACTTCATAGTTTGCTGTAAAACACATCTGCGCTGAACTCTCACTCTATAATACCTGCATTTCACTTCATAGTTTGCTGTAAAACACATCTGCGCTGAACTCTCACTCTATAATACCTGCATTTCACTTCACAGTTTGCTGTAAAACACATCTGTGCTGAACTCTCACTCTATAATACCTGCATTTCACTTCATAGTTTGCTGTAAAACACATCTGCGCTAAAACTCTCACTCTATCATACCTGCATTTCACTTCATAGTTTGCTGTAAAACACATCTGTGCTGAACTCTCACTCTATAATACCTGCATTTCACGTCATAGTTTGCTGTAAAACACATCTGTGCTGAACTCTCACTCTATAATACCTGCATTTCACTTCATAGTTTGCTGTAAAACACATCTGCGCTGAACTCTCACTTTATAATACCTGCATTTCACTTATAGTTTGCTGTAAAACACATCTGTGCTGAACTCTCACTCTATAATACCTGCATTTCACGTCATAGTTTGCTGTAAAACACATCTGTGCTGAACTCTCACTCTATAATAACTGCATTTCACTTCATAGTTTGCTGTAAAACACATCTGCGCTGAACTCTCACTCTATAATACCTGCATTTCACTTATAGTTTGCTGTAAAACACATCTGTGCTGAACTCTCACTCTATAATACCTGCATTTCACTTCATAGTTTGCTGTAAAACACATCTGCGCTGAACTCTCACTCTATAATACCTGCATTTCACTTCATAGTTTGCTGTAAAACACATCTGCGCTGAACTCTCACTCTATAATACCTGCATTTCACTTCACAGTTTGCTGTAAAACACATCTGTGCTGAACTCTCACTCTATAATACCTGCATTTCACTTCATAGTTTGCTGTAAAACACATCTGCGCTAAAACTCTCACTCTATCATACCTGCATTTCACTTCATAGTTTGCTGTAAAACACATCTGTGCTGAACTCTCACTCTATAATACCTGCATTTCACTTCATAGTTTGCTGTAAAACACATCTGTGCTGAACTCTCACTCTATAATACCTGCATTTCACTTCATAGTTTGCTGTAAAACACATCTGCGCTGAACTCTCACTCTATAATACCTGCATTTCACTTATAGTTTGC
This sequence comes from Haliotis rufescens, assembly GCF_023055435.1. NCBI lineage: Eukaryota > Metazoa > Mollusca > Gastropoda > Lepetellida > Haliotidae > Haliotis > Haliotis rufescens. The sequence continues at coordinate 24,211,260 of NW_025963824.1, read as the reverse complement.
TGTAAAACACATCTGTGCTGAACTCTCACTCTATAATACCTGCATTTCACTTCATAGTTTGCTGTAAAACACATCTGTGCTGAACTCTCACTCTATAATACCTGCATTTCACGTCATAGTTTGCTGTAAAACACATCTGTGCTGAACTCTCACTCTATAATACCTGCATTTCACTTCATAGTTTGCTGTAAAACACATCTGCGCTGAACTCTCACTCTATAATACCTGCATTTCACTTATAGTTTGCTGTAAAACACATCTGTGCTGAACTCTCACTCTATAATACCTGCATTTCACGTCATAGTTTGCTGTAAAACACATCTGTGCTGAACTCTCACTCTATAATACCTGCATTTCACTTAATAGTTTGCTGTAAAACACATCTGCGCTGAACTCTCACTCTATAATACCTGCATTTCACTTCATAGCTTGCTGTAAAACACATCTGTGCTGAACTCTCACTCTATAATACCTGCATTTCACTTCACAGTTTGCTGTAAAACACATCTGTGCTGAACTCTCACTCTATAATACCTGCATTTCACTTCATAGTTTGCTGTAAAACACATCTGCGCTAAAACTCTCACTCTATCATACCTGCATTTCACTTCATAGTTTGCTGTAAAACACATCTGTGCTGAACTCTCACTCTATAATACCTGCATTTCACGTCATAGTTTGCTGTAAAACACATCTGTGCTGAACTCTCACTCTATAATACCTGCATTTCACTTCATAGTTTGCTGTAAAACACATCTGCGCTGAACTCTCACTCTATAATACCTGCATTTCACTTATAGTTTGATGTAAAACACATCTGTGCTGAACTCTCACTCTATAATACCTGCATTTCACGTCATAGTTTGCTGTAAAACACATCTGTGCTGAACTCTCACTCTATAATACCTGCATTTCACTTCATAGTTTGCTGTAAAACACATCTGCGCTGAACTCTCACTCTATAATACCTGCATTTCACTTATAGTTTGCTGTAAAACACATCTGTGCTGAACTCTCACTCTATAATACCTGCATTTCACTTCATAGTTTGCTGTAAAACACATCTGCGCTGAACTCTCACTCTATAATACCTGCATTTCACTTCATAGTTTGCTGTAAAACACATCTGCGCTGAACTCTCACTCTATAATACCTGCATTTCACTTCACAGTTTGCTGTAAAACACATCTGTGCTGAACTCTCACTCTATAATACCTGCATTTCACTTCATAGTTTGCTGTAAAACACATCTGCGCTAAAATTCTCACTCTATCATACCTGCATTTCACTTCATAGTTTGCTGTAAAACACATCTGTGCTGAACTCTCACTCTATAATACCTGCATTTCACTTCATAGCTTGCTGTAAAACACATCTGTGCTGAACTCTCACTCTATAATACCTGCATTTCACTTCATAGTTTGCTGTAAAACACATCTGTGCTGAACTCTCACTCTATAATACCTGCATTTCACTTCACAGTTTGCTGTAAAACACATCTGCGCTGAACTCTCACTCTATAATACCTGCATTTCACTTATAGTTTGCTGTAAAACACATCTGTGCTGAACTCTCACTCTATAATACCTGCATTTCACTTCATAGTTTTCTGTAAAACACATCTGCGCTGAACTCTCACTCTATAATACCTGCATTTCACTTCACAGTTTGCTGTAAAACACATCTGTGCTGAACTCTCACTCTATAATACCTGCATTTCACTTCATAGTTTGATGTAAAACACATCTGTGCTGAACTCTCACTCTATAATACCTGCATTTCACGTCATAGTTTGCTGTAAAACACATCTGTGCTGAACTCTCACTCTATAATACCTGCATTTCACTTCATAGTTTGCTGTAAAACACATCTGCGCTGAACTCTCACTCTATAATACCTGCATTTCACTTCATAGTTTGCTGTAAAACACATCTGTGCTGAACTCTCACTCTATAATACCTGCATTTCACTTCATAGTTTGCTGTAAAACACATCTGCGCTGAACTCTCACTCTATAATACCTGCATTTCACTTCATAGTTTGCTGTAAAACACATCTGCGCTGAACTCTCACTCTATAATACCTGCATTTCACTTCACAGTTTGCTGTAAAACACATCTGTGCTGAACTCTCACTCTATAATACCTGCATTTCACTTCATAGTTTGCTGTAAAACACATCTGCGCTAAAACTCTCACTCTATCATACCTGCATTTCACTTCATAGTTTGCTGTAAAACACATCTGTGCTGAACTCTCACTCTATAATACCTGCATTTCACGTCATAGTTTGCTGTAAAACACATCTGTGCTGAACTCTCACTCTATAATACCTGCATTTCACTTCATAGTTTGCTGTAAAACACATCTGCGCTGAACTCTCACTCTATAATACCTGCATTTCACTTATAGTTTGCTGTAAAACACATCTGTGCTGAACTCTCACTCTATAATACCTGCATTTCACGTCATAGTTTGCTGTAAAACACATCTGTGCTGAACTCTCACTCTATAATACCTGCATTTCACTTCATAGTTTGCTGTAAAACACATCTGCGCTGAACTCTCACTCTATAATACCTGCATTTCACTTATAGTTTGCTGTAAAACACATCTGTGCTGAACTCTCACTCTATAATACCTGCATTTCACTTCATAGTTTGCTGTAAAACACATCTGCGCTGAACTCTCACTCTATAATACCTGCATTTCACTTCATAGTTTGCTGTAAAACACATCTGCGCTGAACTCTCACTCTATAATACCTGCATTTCACTTCACAGTTTGCTGTAAAACACATCTGTGCTGAACTCTCACTCTATAATACCTGCATTTCACTTCATAGTTTGCTGTAAAACACATCTGCGCTAAAACTCTCACTCTATCATACCTGCATTTCACTTCATAGTTTGCTGTAAAACACATCTGTGCTGAACTCTCACTCTATAATACCTGCATTTCACTTCATAGTTTGCTGTAAAACACATCTGTGCTGAACTCTCACTCTATAATACCTGCATTTCACTTCATAGTTTGCTGTAAAACACATCTGCGCTAAAACTCTCACTCTATCATACCTGCATTTCACTTCATAGTTTGCTGTAAAACACATCTGTGCTGAACTCTCACTCTATAATACCTGCATTTCACTTCATAGTTTGCTGTAAAACACATCTGTGCTGAACTCTCACTCTATAATACCTGCATTTCACTTCATAGTTTGCTGTAAAACACATCTGCGCTGAACTCTCACTCTATAATACCTGCATTTCACTTATAGTTTGCTGTAAAACACATCTGTGCTGAACTCTCACTCTATAATACCTGCATTTCACTTCATAGTTTGCTGTAAAACACATCTGTGCTGAACTCTCACTCTATAATACCTGCATTTCACTTCATAGTTTGCTGTAAAACACATCTGTGCTGAACTCTCACTCTATAATACCTGCATTTCACTTCATAGTTTGCTGTAAAACACATCTGCGCTGAACTCTCACTCTATAATACCTGCATTTCACTTATAGTTTGCTGTAAAACACATCTGTGCTGAACTCTCACTCTATAATACCTGCATTTCACGTCATAGTTTGCTGTAAAACACATCTGTGCTGAACTCTCACTCTATAATACCTGCATTTCACTTCATAGTTTGCTGTAAAACACATCTGCGCTGAACTCTCACTCTATAATACCTGCATTTCACTTCATAGTTTGCTGTAAAACACATCTGTGCTGAACTCTCACTCTATAATACCTGCATTTCACTTCATAGTTTGCTGTAAAACACATCTGTGCTGAACTCTCACTCTATAATACCTGCATTTCACTTCATAGTTTGCTGTAAAACACATCTGTGCTGAACTCTCACTCTATAATACCTGCATTACACTTCACAGTGTGCTGTAAAACACATCTGTGCTGAACTCTCACTCTATAATACCTGCATTTCACTTCATAGTTTGATGTAAAACACATCTGTGCTGAACTCTCACTCTATAATACCTGCATTTCACTTCATAGTTTGCTGTAAAACACATCTGTGCTGAACTCTCATTCTATAATACCTGCATTTCACTTCATAGTTTGCTGTAAAACACATCTGTGCTGAACTCTCACTCTATAATACCTGCATTTCACTTCATAGTTTGCTGTAAAACACATCTGTGCTGAACTCTCACTCTATAATACCTGCATTTCACTTATAGTTTGCTGTAAAACACATCTGTGCTGAACTCTCACTCTATAATACCTGCATTTCACTTCATAGTTTGCTGTAAAACACATCTGCGCTGAACTCTCACTCTATAATACCTGCATTTCACTTCATAATTTGCTGTAAAACACATCTGTGCTGAACTCTCACTCTATAATACCTGCATTTCACTTTATAGTTTGCTGTAAAACACATCTGTGCTGAACTCTCACTCTATAATACCTGCATTTCACTTCATAGTTTGCTGTAAAACACATCTGCGCTGAACTCTCACTCTATAATACCTGCATTTCACTTCATAGTTTGCTGTAAAACACATCTGTGCTGAACTCTCACTCTATAATACCTGCATTTCACTTCATAGTTTGCTGTAAAACACATCTGCGCTGAACTCTCACTCTATAATACCTGCATTTCACTTCATAATTTGCTGTAAAACACATCTGTGCTGAACTCTCACTCTATAATACCTGCATTTCACTTTATAGTTTGCTGTAAAACACATCTGTGCTGAACTCTCACTCTATAATACCTGCATTTCACTTCATAGTTTGCTGTAAAACACATCTGCGCTGAACTCTCACTCTATAATACCTGCATTTCACTTCATAGTTTGCTGTAAAACACATCTGTGCTGAACTCTCCCTCTATAATACCTGCATTTCACTTCATAGCTTGCTGTAAAACACATCTGTGCTGAACTCTCACTCTATAATACCTGCATTTCACTTCATAGTTTGCTGTAAAACACATCTGTGCTGAACTCTCACTCTATAATACCTGCATTTCACTTCATAGTTTGCTGTAAAACACATCTGTGCTGAACTCTCACTCTATAATACCTGCATTTCACTTCATAGTTTGCTGTAAAACACATCTGTGCTGAACTCTCACTCTATAATACCTGCATTTCACTTCATAGTTTGCTGTAAAACACATCTGTGCTGAACTCTCACTCTATAATACCTGCATTTCACTTTATAGTTTGCTGTAAAACACATCTGTGCTGAACTCTCACTCCATAATACCTGCATTTCACTTTATAGTTTGCTGTAAAACACATCTGTGCTGAACTCTCACTCTATAATACCTGCATTTCACTTCATAGTTTGCTGTAAAACACATCTGTGCTGAACTCTCACTCCATAATACCTGCATTTCACTTCATAGTTTGCTGTAAAACACATCTGTGCTGAACTCTCACTCTATAATACCTGCATTTCACTTCATAGTTTGCTGTAAAACACATCTGTGCTGAACTCTCACTCTATAATACCTGCATTTCACTTCATAGTTTGCTGTAAAACACATCTGTGCTGAACTCTCACTCTATAATACCTGCATTTCACTTCATAGTTTGCTGTAAAACACATCTGTGCTGAACTCTCACTCTATCATACCTGCATTTCTCTTCATAGTTTGCTGTAAAACACATCTGTGCTGAACTCTCACTCTATAATACCTGCATTTCACTTCATAGTTTGCTGTAAAACACATCTGTGCTGAACTCTCACTCTATAATACCTGCATTTCACTTCATAGTTTGCTGTAAAACACATCTGTGCTGAACTCTCACTCTATAATACCTGCATTTCACTTATAGTTTGCTGTAAAACACATCTGTGCTGAACTCTCACTCTATAATACCTGCATTTCACTTATAGTTTGCTGTAAAACACATCTGTGCTGAACTCTCACTCTATAATACCTGCATTTCACTTCATAGTTTGCTGTAAAACACATCTGTGCTGAACTCTCACTCTATAATACCTGCATTTCACTTCATAGTTTGCTGTAAAACACATCTGTGCTGAACTCTCACTCTATAATACCTGCATTTCACTTCATAGTTTGCTGTAAAACACATCTGTGCTGAACTCTCACTCTATAATACCTGCATTTCACTTCATAGTTTGCTGTAAAACACATCTGTGCTGAACTCTCACTCTATAATACCTGCATTTCACTTCATAGTTTGCTGTAAAACACATCTGCGCTGAACTCTCACTCTATCATACCTGCATTTCACTTCATAGTTTGCTGTAAAACACATCTGTGCTGAACTCTCACTCTATAATACCTGCATTTCACTTCATAATTTGCTGTAAAACACATCTGTGCTGAACTCTCACTCTATAATACCTGCATTTCACTTCATAGTTTGCTGTAAAACACATCTGTGCTGAACTCTCACTCCATAATACCTGCATTTCACTTCATAGTTTGCTGTAAAACACATCTGTGCTGAACTCTCACTCCATAATACCTGCATTTCACTTCATAGTTTGCTGTAAAACACATCTGTGCTGAACTCTCACTCTATAATACCTGCATTTCACTTCATAGTTTGCTGTAAAACACATCTGTGCTGAACTCTCACTCTATAATACCTGCATTTCACTTATAGTTTGCTGTAAAACACATCTGTGCTGAACTCTCACTCTATAATACCTGCATTTCACTTCATAGTTTGCTGTAAAACACATCTGTGCTGAACACCTGCAAAATTGCTGATGCGGCCTAGGGTATCTCTGTCTATTTCCTGATGAAACAACCACTTCCTTATTCAGTGGAACCTTCTTGTTCCAGATCCCGGTACGTATTGTCCGGGTTGTAAAGAACACGTCGTAAATTCCACATCCCTCAGTGTCTATTTTGCCTGTAGATGTGACAGCTGATACCATACCTCAAACGCAACGTATTCCGCGTGTGGCGTATTTTGCACCATGCGAGTGAGTACTGTTTTACGCCGCTTACAGCAGTATTCCAGCACTATGACAGGGTGATACCAGAAATGAGCTCACACAATGTATACCCATGGACTCTCTTTCCATCAGGCTGCCCCACAGCCCCCGTATTTACTTGACGTTAGCATTTACTTGCTACACTTTAGTTTATTTGTTCTTTACTGCCGCACTCAGCAATATTCCAGCTGTATGATGCCGGTCTGTAAATAATCGAGTCTGGACCGGACAATCCATTGTTTGACATCATGAGCGTCGATCCATACAATTAGGATTTGCGACAAGCATGGGTTGCTGAAGGCTCGGGTCTTCACGGCAATTACTTAGTTTCATTGGGCTCCACAAACGTTGTAAACGTCTAAGATCTGATTCTTTCCCCGGGCTTTCCGTCCACATCAACCTAACAGGCCGTTATAAACTTGACAACTCACCCACACCAACTCACTCTTTCACCCACACAAACGCACTCACACCCTCACCCTCACTCACTCACTAACTCACACACCCTCACTCACTCACTCACTTGCACACTCACCCACCCTCGCACTTTCTCAGAGACACTCACCCACAACACCTCACTTACTCACCACATAAACACACTCACCCTCAATCACTCACTCACTCACACACTCACCCCTACTCCCTCACTCACACACTCACCCACCCTCGCACTTACTCAGAGACACACTCACACACACCAACTCACACACAAACGCACTCACCCTCAATCACTCACTCACTCACCCCCACTCCCTCACTCACACACAAACGCACTCACCCTCAATCACTCACTCACTCACCCCCACTCCCTCACTCACACACAAACAGACTCACCCTCAATCACTCACTCACTCACCCCACTCCCTCACTCACACACACCAACTCACTGACTCACCACACAAACGCACTCACTCACTCACTTGCACACTCACACACCCTCGCACTTTCTCAGAGACACACTCACACACACCACCTCACTCACTCACAACACAAACACACTCACCCCCACTCACACACACCAACTCACTGACTCACCACACAAACGCACTCACTTGCACACTCACACACCCTCGCACTTTCTCAGAGACACACTCACACACACCACCTCACTCACTCACCACACAAACACACTCACCCCCACTCCCTCACTCACTCACACCAACTCACTGACTCACCACACAAACGCACTCACTCACTCACTCACTTGCACACTCACCCACCCTCTCACATTCTCAGAGACACACTCACACACACCACCTCACTCACTCACCACACAAACACACTCACCCTGAATCACTCACTCACTCACACACTCACCCCCACTCCCTCACTCACACACACCACCTCACTCACTCACCACACAAACACACTCACCCTCAATCAATCACTCACTCACACACTCACCCCCACTCCCTCACTCACACACTCACCCACCCTCGCACTTACTCAGAGACACACTCACACACACCAACTCACTCACTCACGCACAAACGCACTCACCCTCAATCACTCACTCACACACACTCACCCCCACTCCCTCACTCACACACAAACACACTCACCCTCAATCACTCACTCACACACACACTCACCCCCACTCCCTCACTCACACACACCAACTCACTGACTCACCACACAAACGCACTCACTCACTCACTCACTTGCACACTCACACACCCTCGCACTTTCTCAGAGACACACTCACACACACCAGCTCACTCACTCACCCCCACTCCCTCACTCACACACACCAACTCACTCACTCACACACACACAAACGCATTCACTCACTCACTCGTGTACCGATGCTTCATTGTGTCGCTAAAACCTCCGCCACGCGGGAGACACATGTCAGCGCATGTAGATTACCCACATGACATTGACGTGCGTCATACTCTGCATTGAGACGCCCTTTCAGGCACTGATCGGGAGACAGCATTGATGAATTGTATAAAATCACAATATCTCCCCGTTCTTGTTTAAAGTTCATTCCGTATATGATTAAAATGACATCTTATCATATAAGATGAATATGTCTTTGTTATAGACTGTTCACTCAGCAATGCATTCTATTAAACACGTTATGAATTTGGTTAAATTTGTCGTGAATAAGATATCGAGGGAATGGTTATGACCATGCGTGCACTCCTCCGGTTGAAAGGCGGACACCGGCCGAAATGACCACTCCTGTACATACATGTGTGGGAATATCCGCATACCTCAGGAATGCGGTGATGCAGCGAATGGTCCTTGTATATGTAGCTGATTCACAAAAGCACTGTTGATATGACAATGTCAACCCTTTTCATGAGTACCGTCTCCGCCCTACCCTTTTGTGGCCACGCCCCTTTGTAACTTAACGTGCACCCCACCCCTCCCTGCCCACGTGATCCGATTGACCCGGGAAACACGTGTGGGAATACACTGTCCACTCCAACCAGTGAGGAATGTCCGGGTTGTTTATAACAGCTTATGAAAACAGAATACACTGACGTCAATCGGATGAATTTGTCAGTTCAAATTCATTTACAAACTGAGAAAGGACAGTCACGAATACGTCACGGTGATATCTCAGTGGCAGTATTTTTCAAAACTCTGGATTCGTGAGTACATTAAATTAGCCTTGGTAATCGCCATTTGTTCTCGTAGCCAACATTTCAGCCAAAACCAGTCCATAATTATGTCAACATACCCGCCGGGCAAAAGGAAGTATACACTTGAAAATTGTATTTGACCCTAAAATTTCAAAAATTACTCGGCTGTAAATAGTGTCGAAACACTGCAAACTTTAGGTCCAAAACACAACTATGATACCCGTATCAAATAGCCACCATCAAACATGGGTGTTCACTTTCGTTTGCCAAGCAGTTTATTATGGTGGTCGGAAAAATTATCTCATATGGAGAGTTTTTAAAAAAAAATACCCTTTCAATTCAACCGTTGTGCTACGGTGAGAATAGAACCCCACCGGCATACAGTGATCGGGTGGTCACGCTCGATGATTTATCATCTTAACGAGGCAAGGGAGCTAACTGACTATATGTCTAGTTTTCACTCTTGCCGAACAAGACTGGAATTTCAAGGCTCGATCGTAGCGCCACCAGTGGCTATTACGAGTTATGCCCCCTTCTGTGTCCCTCCAACTGACCAATCAGGTTCCACTTCTCGTATTACTTGCATTTGATTCAAACAAAATGGCGACTTCCTGTCAAGACGATCTGGTCGATAATCAAGATCTATATTGGAATATAACGGGTCTTACCTCGTGAAGTGAGTGAGTGAGTGAGTAACGCCGCTTTGAACAGTATTCCAGTTATATCGCGGCGTGTCAGCTTAACGTGGGAGGGAAGCCCGAAGTGATGCAGGTCTCAGACGTGTTCCACTTCGGTGAAACCCACGAGCACGGGTATGGGTGCTGACAAACCTAGAAACATAATCGGGTCGAACCGGGATTCGAACCCACAATCATAGGTTTCTGGCGTGCCCAAGGGACGCAACTCTGCATAGCGAATCGCGACGCCTTAGACGACTGGGCCACCCGTGCCCCCACCTCGCGAAGTGCATCAAATCACTTGAGCATCTTGATAAATAAAAACATGAAAAGATGTGAAAATATCTGTCGACGCTCAGTTGGCGGTTCACATGCTTGGCAAATCCTGACCAAAATCTGCACGTTTAAATCTATTTTGTTTGCGAAGCGGATGTCTAGTTCCTCGCGCGATTTTGATTGGACTCTGCATAGACTCGTTAATGCTTCCAAAATGTAACTCCGGAATTCCAGCCAAGTTCGGCAAGGGTGGAAACTGGACTGTAATAGTCAGATAGCGCCCTTGCCTCGGGCAGATGTGATTTGTTTGATTGCCTGTTGTTGTAAACAGATGCCGTTGAACGTTTGTCATAATATCAACCACTGGTCTGTCTGGTCCACTCTAATAATGTATTCGCCGTCGTAACACGTCTCGAATATTGCGGCGGGCGACGTTGGACAACATTTACACTCCATTTCCATTACCCTCTCCTAATAGTGTTTAGAATACCCCATCTTCTCTCAAATGTTAGCGTTGTATTTCGGCAATAAAAAAACCACCTAGTTTAGAGAGGAATTCACCCAATTAGCGCATAAATGTGCACGTCTGTCGATCCTAAAACACACCCGGCTTGCCGCTTTTCCCAAATAATTTAATTTCGTTTTAAGCAGGTACGAGTTAGTCCGAACGAGCTGACATTTCCTCGTCAGGAGAAAGTATTTTTCATTACCCGCCAACACCTAGCACAGGTAAAGGCCACTCCAGTCACAGGGATTTTATAAATTTTACTTCAAAGTCGGTCATAAAAAATGCATGTCTTGTCAAAAGAGCTGACTAGTCATTTATTTTGTTTAAACCTGTCTTGGCAATCAGGTGGGAACGAGGAGGGACGTCTCCAGAAGAAATCGTCTAATCTTTTTCAGGTATATTTGCATTTTACCTGTACTTAAACACCTTATATCGATCACCGATCTATGTATAATGACTTTTGGCTGGTTATGTTTATTCACAATACGACTGATTGTGCACGAAAGCTATTTGTAGGATATAACGTTAGATGTGCTCTTGTTAATGGTGTATAAAGTGTGCAAATACGTTGCTAGTTTTTAATGACGTATGTTAGTGTTTGATATGCAGGGGCTGACGTGTGTTTAATGCATAATTTTAGGCCAAGGTCGTATTGCGATGTGTTTGAGGGTTTGATGTAGGTTGTGTAGTCGTGTGTCAATACATCGTATCAGTTCTATTCATAATATTAGACAATAATTTACATACGGGTGTGAGATAGTCCCCCCTCTGCTACCAACGCATGCAACAAGCGTGTCATAAATTCAGTCATCGTGTATTGCAGTTTCACGTTTGCAGTTTGAATACATATTTATTGTGTGTAATAAATCTCTGCCAGGCAATACCCTTCCCCACGTAGATGAAGTAGTTCAAGACGCCATCTTTGCATGCGCTTTATGAGTTGAAGTTGTCCTGTTAGGAAAGGGACAGGTCACTATTAGTCATGACTTTCGTATTGTCTACTTGAAATGCCTGTTTAATTTTATGATGACGCTCAGATTTCAAAAGTAGGAAATTATGTGTGTACAATCTGTATTTAGGTTGACAAATATTTGGTATTTCATTATTGATGTGAGTGAGTTGTGTTTTACGCTTTTATTAAACAATATATAAGTTACATTAGGGTGTGTTAAATATGTGTGTGTGTGAAAGGCAGAAAGCGTTCTAGTATTTACGTTAGCAATTCCAGGGCAGAAGGGTGTTTACCTTGGGTGACCTGTCTGAATAAGTCGAACACCGGGTTTACCCGATCCAGACTTACTTATTTGTAAGACACTATGATACAACGGCGGTAGTATTGCTGCCTGCGGCGTAGAACTGCATTCACTCACTCGCTGTAACTTATCAACCATTATAAGATATTTACACCCGTCCATTCTAGGAGCGTTCAACATACTTCATCAAAAACCCATAATAATATGTCTGTCAACGCTAAATACATTATGGCTGTCAACCGAAGCGTGACAAAAAAGGCAAGGCTTGCCATTCCCATTTATACAACACAGTACATAAAAGTCAGGTTACATTGCTGTTAACATGTGAGGATTGCCCTTTGTATGAAACATGCGCATGTTTAAAAGTTAAAGCAATATTTATTATTCAACTGGGCGGCGCATTACTACAGTTCAATTGGGTATCCGTGACGTGTGACGCTGGAGGGTGCGCGAATGTGTAAGCTCTATCCCAGTATTGGGCGTAGCAACCAATGTTATTATGGCAGATATTCAAATAGATACAGACTTACATGGACGGAATCAGTCTCCTGAATCTGTGGAGGTAGTCGAGTGTGTTTACACAGAGGTAAGATTCTATCGATATTAATGTGTGGGTGAAATTGGGTTTAACGTCGCGTTCAATATTATTGCGCTTATGTAGCAGTTCTGTCTGTCCGTGTGTGTGTGTGTGTGTGTGTGTGTGTGTGTGTGTGTGTGTGCGCGCGCGTGCGGCTGCTTGAACTATCCCGGACTTATACCAATTTTATAGTGCTAGCCCATTGGGATACCATGCCGCAGTTTAACATGAATACCACACTCAGACACAGTTACTGACTCCGTGTCGACCAGTCCTTGTTTTAACCCCGTAATGCCGAGCCTCCGGCAGGGTAACAAGTTCCATCTTTTAACTTATTTTGGTACGACGCAGCCGGGGATCGAACCACCTTCCGTTCAACGAGCAGACGCTCTATCCAACAGACCACTGAGGCGGTCCTACTTCTGATTGAACAATTTCGGGAAAAGATGATACGAGTGGAAAAAATATGTAGTGGGAATAGATGAGGTGTTGGGAAGTATGTTTTACAGTTAAATGACAAAGTGAGATGGAATGGGATTTTATGTAGCGCTTAAGATTTTTGCTCTTACATGGCGACGTGTACCGTGAGTGTGTCTGTACTAGTCAGAACTAACATATATATATATATATATGTTTTATAGTACTAGCCCACTGACACACTCAGCCCTCAGTTTAACATGGATACCCCACTCAGAAACAGTATACTGACTCCGAGCCTTGTTTTTCATCACCTTAATGTCGAGGGTAAGGCACGGCAACAACAAGTAGCGTCTTTTGGTATGACGCAGCCGGGAATCGAACCACCGACCTTCCGTTCTCTATTGTGGCGATCTCACACTAGACAACCCCGTGGTTGTCTGTATAAGCATCGACAGTCGCATCGGAGTAAACTGACACCTAGTCATTAAGTCAGATCACATTTTATGAATACCTGCTTGACATTTTATAATTAGTAAAACAGCGGGGGGCTAATTCTGAACAGGAATCATTAGTATTTCAAGGCTCAAATCCCGTTCTTCATACCCGTGAAGGTCCAGGTTAGAATAGATCTTCAGCAACCATGCTTGCGGTAAGAGGCGACTAACAGCATCGAGTGATGAGGCTCGATGAATTGGTCGATGCATGTAGATTGTGTAGATCGATGTCAGTCACTGGATTGTCAGTTTTAGATTCGATTATTTACAGACCGCCGTCATATAGCTAAATGTTGCTGAGTGCGGCGTTAAACAACAAACAAACAAAGCCCGCTCTTTATATGACATTTCATATGGTGCGGCATTCCTGAAGTAAATATCATGTCAATTCTTTCTTATTCGCATAAAACAATAAGTCGTATGTACGTTCAGGGATATATTCGGCCCCAAAACAGCAGCAAATAACAGTAAAAATTCCTAAACTGGAGGTAAATAATTACAAAAATATGTTAATATAATTATAACTAATATCATTGCTTTGCGGGGGTGACTTGCAAATCTCGGATAACAGGATCAATAAAAAGGCTTTATTCTTTAGTTTAACATAAATGCACTGAATGCGATGTTTAAGTACATTTGAATTCGAGAAAATAAAAATAAAAGTCCCAATTTTGAACACAGTAATGTTTTTCCCCAATTTACCTTCCATAGACATTTAGCTTATAATCCAAAATAATTCCCTGACGTTACTGGGGTAAATGTTCTACGATGCGGCGAAAGACAATATAATGTTCAGTTTGATGAACTTTGAAAAGGCCATTTGTTCTCAGTGACATTTTATTTAAATTATTCATATCATATTCGTCATGTAAATGTCCACAATTAATTACACAAATGTTGAATGTTTTATCAATTTATGCTATCATTTACGAATAAAGGTCAGCGTTTGCATAACATCATACAAGGATAACAGTGTACTGTCTCTGTTCTCATCAGACCAGGGCAATATTGTTCCCAGCAAGCTATCAACCTCGCGGTGTAGTTGAATGAATATTAAGCAGTGTACTGTTTCTATTCTTCTATACAGCTCCTAATGCGTCAATCAAACGTATGAAAATGCTGTCATGCTGTTTTGCACAGTCAAAAGATGTATATTCACTATATTCCGATGCATTTCGCACATGCTGTCAACTCATTAAGTCTTAGATATGACAGTAAAACACCACGACGCCACACGGATAACTGTTTTGTTTTAGCACCAATGGTAGTCTGAGGGATGCGGTTTCTTTGATCCCGCGTCCAGTAAGCTTACATCATGGTACGGCAGGGCTGGTGCTTGTTCTGCCTGAAGGGAACACACATTAGCAGAGTGTGATTGTCGCCGAGAGAGTAATTGATGAGGGTGTAGGCGGGGGACATGTTCCATGCTTCTTCTAGACAAGGCTGCGGATCGAAAGGTTCACTGATCTAAACTGCCGGGCAAAAGAAAGTATACATCCATGTGTGATGGTAGCTAAAATGGAACAACCAAGAAACGGTTATTCGGTGGTGATGTCTTTAATGCGGGTTTTGGACTTTCGTGTGCAGCGTTTCGGCGACTGTTTTCAGCCTAGTAACGTTTGGATAACGTTTGTAATTCTTTTGTCAATTCATATTTTCAAGTGTGCCCGCCTTTTTAGAAATAAATCATGCTTTGATGTTTTTCTTGTGCATTTACCCACAATTTTAGTTCGGTTACGCCTCTAGTAATGTAAGGCATTTCTTGTTTTTGCACTCAAAAAGGTTAACCGACTCCAAAAATCGGTCTGTAATTATGTTAAGTTTTGGGATAAATAATTCATTTACGGTTTCGCATTTATCAAGTTCCATGCCGAAGTTGCAATTTTTATGCCACCCGTTCTGACTACCGGCAACGCCATTTTTGATTTTCTAAACACATCTTATATCATCGTTTTCCCTTAACACACTAAGAAATTAAAATTAATTAAAATTAAAAACAAATCGGCGTTCATATGTACCTTTGTCTTTTAAGAAGCCATGATGCTAAATGCAATATGCTGGTTTTCCTATTGTGAATATTTTTTTATAATCAAAAGACTTGCATCGTGTTATTAGCCTACAGTTATGCACAATGCGATCTCACAAAGATACGATTGATATTTTCAGAACAAACTTCACGTCGATCACTGTGTAGACAAGTAACAAATATCTCAATGATTCCAAATAATGCATTCCAGGTTACATGAACATTCTTACACACCTCGGAATAAGATAAGGACTTGCAAAGTTGTGAAGTTCGCATCAATGCGATCAGTGAATGTGAGCGGTTAAACGCCGCTTTGAACAGTATTTCATTTATATAAAGGCTCTGCAATCCATGTAACCAGTCAATGAGAACTTGTGGAAGGTTATTATCTGGGAACTCCCAAGAAACATCCTTCGGGGCGTTCTACATTTTTAATTTGTTATGCGATGATAAAAACTGGTAATACAAGCCACAGAGCATGAAATAGCCCATGTACACCTGGACTGTCTAACGGCACATTACTCATCTTTACAAGGTAGGGGAGATATTAATCTTGGTTAGGGCGAATGTTAAAGAAGGCGGTTCCCAAACTATGCATGTGTGAACAGATGACATAAGGTCGCCCGAATTTCACACAAATTTTCAGAATAGCTGTGACAAACAGAAACATTAAAAAAAATCACATGGGTCATTTTGAGACAATCTACGGATTAAGTGTCTGTGTACCAGGCCGGTACAGACATCATAATGATAACCATATATCATTTGGATACTAACTTTGGACATGCGAGCAAAGTTTATGAGATGGAATTAGAAACCAAGGTCCTAAATACAGCGAGGTTAACTGAATATCAGCAGTCAAAACAGAGCTCCTCATAAAAAAAAGAAATATGGGAAATATAGCTGCTGTTTTTCGAATACAATGTGTACATGTATACAATGTTTGTGATTAAATTATTGTCGACTGAGAAAAGAAGGTCGTAGCGACAAAGAAAAGCTTAATTTTAGTTTTGTCGTAAGGGTTAAGGCAGAATTATTTTTGTTACTTTCACAAAATACATTCAAGATCATGACAAAATTGTTATCGGTACTTTTATGTTTAGTTTCAATATCCTATATTATCACAGTGTCACATCAAAAAATGAAGTCAGATGCAATTCCCTATATTGACTTGTATCATGTTTTTTTTCAGGTGAACAATTGACTTGCCTTTGCATGTGTTTGTGACGGGTGCCACCGGTAGGGCAGGATACGCTCACCTTTTCGCGAACACCTGCTATCATTACTATTTGATAGTGATTCATAAACTCATGCTCAAGACATAGTCGGAAAAGTAAATCGACTTATGCAGAGATTTATATTCGATATGGAAAGGGTTTTGTCGCTTTATTTACATCATAGACAACCTTGTAAGGATACTGTTATATGTCTTACATCAATTCTACAACGCATCTCATGTATATATCTCCCTGGATTATTCCAGACCAACTTTCGAAGATAATATGAAATGAAACACCAAATGATCATGAGTCAGGGTTCATTTGGAGTTTGTATAATAAAAAAAGGAAAATTTTAAAATGTCAATCGATTAGCCTGATGATTTATGTTCCTGAAACTCGTAAAGTTAACACAAACAAGGTGATCCATGGCGGAATCTGTCAGACACGTATTAAACCTCATACCTATCTCATGTGTCCCTAAACGTCAGTGTTTCTTAGTTGTTTATTACCGCACTCAGGAATGTTCCAGCAATATGACGGCGGTCTGTAAATAATCTTGCCTGAATCAGACAATCCAGTGACTAACACCATGTTTGTTCGTGTGTTTGTTGTTAAACGCCGCACTCAGCAATATTCCAGCAATATGACGGCGGTTTATAAATAATCTAGCCTGGATCAGACAACTCAGTGACAGACACTACGTTAAACAACAAACAAACCAAACAAATCTTTTGACCAGCATGCCTTGTTGAACAACAATTCTAACACGAATCTTGATCGAGTATTCCTCAATGAATTGGTTCATCAAGACATGAAATGTTTTCCCCTGGACACATGTACACGCTGTAGTATGATTTTTTTCTCCAGCCAAATAGAATGCATATAAGTGCATGCATAGCACTAGATTCCGGGGTAGAATAGGTCTTCAGCAACCTATGCTGGCCGTAAAAGGTGACTATGCTTGTCGTAAAAGGCGACTCACGGGATCGGGTGGTCAGGCTCGCTGACTTGGTTGATGCATGTCATCGATCTCAATGGCGTGGATCGATGCTCATGACGGGATCACTGGATTGTCTGGTCCAGACTCGATTATTTTCAGACCGCCGTCATGTAGCTGCAATATTGCTGAGTGCGGCGTTAAACAACAAACCAACCAACCAACTAAAAAACTGAAAATGACAGACGATTTGATGTGATAGCATACTATAGTCGTTAGGACAGGGCAGGTAGACACCTGGTGTCACTACTGATTGTCAGTGATACATTCAAATACTTTTCACCACTTTGTTTCCTTTTTCGCCCAATGGAATCTGTTTCGGCAGATGATCGACACTGATTTTTCTCTAGGTCTTTCTTTGACGTTTTATATTTACTCGTTTCCCAGAACTGACATTAACACTACATATCTTATCAAACAGATGTTGTTTTACTGTAGGGTTATTCTAGTTTAAACAGGAAAAAGGAGATCGCCCGAAGCGGTTTCTTAATACCGGTGTGTCATCACTCAGCAGCAGATACTTCTATCTCGTTGACATCGGAACTTGTTACTTTGCAGATCAAAGCCAAGGCAACCTCGAACCAGACATGAATAAAACGGCAGGTATAAACGGCACGGAGCCAGAAATGATTGAAGAAGTAAACCCGTCTTGGAGCGGATTAACACAAGCTGAAGTGGTAGTGGTGGGGGCAGTTGGCGCAGTGATTCTCCTCGCAACGTTGGCCGTTGTTCTACGTATCATCATGCCTCGGGTACGGCGGAGATCCACCAAGGAAACAGTTATACCGCGGAAGCCGATTGTTGAAGAGAAAACAGGGTAAATATCCTTTCTTCTTACTCCGCCCTTGAGAGAGGGATTGAATGTGATTTTCCGCCGCTATTAGCAATATTCAGGCAATATTTTACGTAATTCGAACTTCTAAAAATGTCTATCAAAGACCTCACTTCAAGTATCTCATCGGGGGGGGGGGGGGGGGGGGGGGGGGGGGATGTCATACCCTTCCAATTTTGAGGGAAAGCCTGTGGCGAGGTGCTACTGGTAGAGCGGACACCTTGTGTCATCGCTGATTTTCAGTGATCAATTCATATAATTTTCACCACTATTTTGCCTTTTACGCCGAATGGAATATGTTACGGTAAATAATCGAGACTGATTATTCTCTTGTGTAGACGTTTTATATTTGTAATCCAGGCTGTTTTTTAAGTTTTTAAGATGTTCTGTATTTGAACTTGTTACGATCTTACCTAACTGGTTACGTGATTTTTCACCGAATTACGACAGGGCGTAAGTTTTGGTTCGTAATTATTTGTATGTTCGGAGGAGCCAGAGCATTAAGTTTTAAAATTTGTTAACAAAATAATAAATTTAAACGCTGAGCAGAATTTCAGTTACGGTAAAATATAGATTTTACAAAGAAAGGGAAAGGCTTACATGGAAATTGAGTTTCCCCGGGTTATGTGGTATGATCGACGTGTTGGCACGTGGTGCTAATGGCCATTTATCACCTGTATAATGTGTCACTCGGTATTGTCTGCATTCTTGAACAGAACCCGAAGTAAGATCATCTGCCTGTCTTTTCTTGACAATTTCCGCAATTACATCAAATGCCATCCTGTCGTCACATAGGTTTTGGAAAGTTACTTTGCTTGGTTGTTAAAGATACAACGTGTCAGCTGGAACTAATCTACGTATTCTGCCGTTCTCTGTGTTGCTTAACTTCAGTATTTCTTAGCGTTTAATTGTCTAATAAAGACATATGTCTCATTCTGCTTTCGACGTTAATGCTGTACTATATATAGATATATATATATATATATATATATATATATATATATATATGTTAATTGCAGTACGTCTTGCCCCAATATGGGCATAAGCGAGGTTTGAGTGGTTACCCTGTGTCCTTTTTTTATTTTTTATTTTTCTTAACGTCGCAGTGAACAATATACCAGCTATTTGACGATGATCTGTTAATAATCGACTCTAGGCCAGATAATCCAGTGATTGCTGTCATGATCATTGATCCCTGGAATTGGGATACGATGACATATGCACACGTTACAGGCAATTATTTCCAAGTTCATAGCTTAAACCTATTCCCAATGCAATCAAACAGAGATAATATATATTTTAAAAATGTATTACTATACTAATTTTATTTTTCAGAAATCTTTTGGCTCCGGGAACACCATCTTCTCAGTCATCGCGCTCAACATCATCCCGTTCCAGTAACCATGGCGACTGGTCCGATGCCTCCTCCTACAAAACAAAGAGTACATACTATTCACAAAACAGCCTGTTTCCAGGGAAACCAAACTCATTTAGTAACCTTCGTCAACAGGCGGGTCTCAATTCTGCCAACGCATCACCGTGAGTTGATTATCTGTGACCGCATGGTACAACATGTTCAGTGCGTAGTAACGATTCTCGGTGGATAATTTCACCTCAACCTATACTTTGCGTTACCGTAATTATGGAATCTGCAGGTCTGCATTCTGTCATGACACCGTGTGTTAGATTATTGTCGGCTTGGAGTGTTTCCGCGAACACCTGGTGTCATCACGGATTTTCAGTTATCCATTCATACAAGTTTCACCGCGACTTTGCCTTTTATGCCCAATGAATTCTGTGTAGGCGGATGATCGAAACTGGTTATTCTCTGGCTTTGAGATTACATTTTATACTACTCAAAACAAGTTAAGGACCACTCGATGTTTTCATATTACAAAAGTTAATCTGTCATGCCATGACAGGGGGATCGTAAACTTTTTAGCAGTATTTAAGCATGAAAGATACTGATGACATTTTATGTTTGATCTTTTTTCATCGCTATCGAGGTCCACAAATCAGCAAATTTATTGAAGAAATATATACAATGTTACTGAAGATAGTTGACATTCGCCTTCATTTTGTATGTGAAAGAAATTAGACAAAGAGTGAAATGTAGGGGTTTGTGTCACTCACTTGTCACATATGTCCCAGGCATCTTCGGGATACGTAATATGTGTTTTGTATTTCCATTTCGTTATTCCATCAGTATAAACTTGCATGGCCTGCCCTCACATTAATCGCCAAAGGCCAAAGAACTTTCTCTGAAAGATTACGCGTTGTAGCGATTGACAATAACATAACTTTCGGCTAAGCAGCCTCAAAGTAGAAAATTATGACTGCTGTTCTCACGTTCTGCAAATATCAACATGCTTGTTTCAGGGCCTCCTACAGAAGCAAGACAACCGAGAGACTGAACGATGACTTGATCTCCATGATATCCCAACAGTCGAATGTGTGAGTGCAGCTGTCAGTCGTCCATCAATACAGACTCAAGAGAATAGGATATTGATCCTAATTTACCATCGCCCCGAAAAGCTGCAAGATTGCTGTTGCAGCGTTAAGCAATAATCACGTACACCTACTTTACCGGGTAGCCTTGTGGTTAAAGGGTTCGCTCGTCACGCCGGAGACCCCTTGTTCGTTTCACTCATTGGTACAATGTGTGGAGCCCATTTTGGGTGTCCACCTCCGTGATATTGCTGGAAAATAGCTAAAAGGGGCGTAAAACAATTCTCACTCCTACTTTACCATTTCCCCAGAGCAGATTCCGGTTCAATACCCGGTTAAAATGAGTGAGTATGGTTTTACGCCGCTTTTTGCAATATCCAGCAATATCACGGCGGGGGACACAATAAATCGGCTACACACATTGTACCCATGTCGGGATTCGAACCCGGGTCTTTGGCGTGACGAGCTGCCCCACCGCCCCCGGTTAAAATGGGGATCAAGTGGTCGGACCTGAGCTGATTACGTCTCGTCATACCCCTGATCTTGAATGTGTTTGGAATATTTATGGCTGTATGGTTAAATGACATTCACTATGACACATTAACATAGACTGCAAGGGAGCTTTATCACGTAATGGTGCTGAGCGTTGTGATGATATGAGAAACAATTGCTGTTTTCAGCCTGGAGCCGCTCAACCTGGGAGAGCAGTACAGAAGTAACTGGGAACAGACGTTTGAAGAGCAACACGCGGAGAAAGGACACACGAAGTACGTAATACTAGGTTTGAAAATATCTTCAGACAAGTGACCATGCAAACGAAGGCGCAGACTAGCTCCCGTGTGCCACGATCCCTGGTCTTTCAACTATCTACGGGTTCCCCAACTTCACCATTATGATAAAATAGTTAGCTTAACCGTTTCTTGTTCTTATCCGACACCTTAAGAACAAGGTAATGAATATATAGCCCCGTGGGGATTACGGGCCAGAAAGGCCCCAGTAACGTATCCTGGTCGTGGGAGGAGACTGTGGATTGAATAATCAGGTTGGGTGACTGTTCGTATTCAAACATGCCCGCGTGGCTCGTTGCGTGTAGCCCCCGTGACGATTCCAGGTTAGAATATGGCCCCAGCAACATGTTGTTCGTAAGAGGCGACCAAATGAATTTGGTGGTGAGACTCGGTGAAAGCGTGTCCTCGTACCTCGGCGGCGTGGATCGGTGTTCACAATATCGCTCATTGGATTGTGTGGTCCAGACTCGATTATGTGCAGACCGCCGTCGCTTAATTGGAATATTGCTGAGTGCGGCGTTGAGCAAAATCACAAAAAAGTCGATCCTTGTAATATCAATCACTGGATTGTCTGGTCCAGACTCGATTGTTTCCAAGCTGCCTTCATGTAACTGGAATATTTCCGAGTGCGGCGTTAAACAACAAACCAACATGACAACCGATATTTATACATCATGTAAGCCACAAGCTGGATTATCGTTGTCAGCGCAAAATCAAATTATTACTCAATCACTTATCATATATTTGTAGAAGGTACATTCTTTGTCATTTAACCCAGTTGACGGGTTATTATTATAATGTCATGTTATTTTCAGTATCAGCTACGTGTCCCATCCGTCAGACAACATCGTGATGCCCGACAGATACGACACCTACCCCTTCAGGCACACGCAGTAAGTACATCATGCCTTAGTTCACACTCGGACACTCCTCTTAGGCTTCCAGGGCAGAGTAGATCCACAGTACACCAAGCCTGTCCGATGACGGATGAGGGTAGCGTGGATGCGTGTTTGTTATCTTTTCCCGGTTTTTTTCGTACCCGACGGTGTGCCTGACCCAGATGCGATTCATTATTGGCCGTCCTAAAATATCTGGAACATCGCGGTCTGCAGCGTTACGTGAAGACAGTCATTGAAATGTCTCGCCATGAAAACGATATAGCGGCCACCATGTTGTAGCTGGAATCATTTTAACTATGGTGTTAACAATATTCATTATCAGTCAGTTACGTATGTAGTCAGTGCGTGTAAACGGTGATCACGACTTGTGGAATTAAATATTTACTTATGTCACCGTCCAATGTACTTTGGTTGACATCGGTTTGACCCAGTGGCACACGTCGCCGTATTTCTTAGATGTGACAGACACCTACGACAGTGGGTTCAAATCCTGAATTTGACGTGGTTATGATTGTTGGCTTTTTCAGGGACCCAGCATTATATTTACAAACTGGGATCTGAGATTTATGTTGGAGATTGAAAGGTTTCACGGTTACTGCTCCCAAACCCGCATTTTTCTGTCAAAGGAGACGTTTTTTAGGACAGACTACATAACCTGCAAACTATTTATTTTTCTCTGTAATAACCGTGGACAAAATGATTTGTTTCTATTTTTTTAAGAGATTATATCCTTTAAACAAATCCCACCTCATCTACATCTACAAGCTGACACGCCGCGATCAAAACGGCCAAACTAATTCACACCGCTTCCTGATCCTTATCATAATTGACTATTTTTGCTTAAAAAGAAAGTGCGTTTTTCAATCATGTCGTGGTCACTATGGTAAATATGTTACAATTTTGATTGTAGTAAATAATATTCACTCAAATAACGTATTTACTTATTCTCTTCCACCGTTGCAATAACCGTGTGCTGTACATAATCACATCACAGCTATAAGGAAGCGTCATTATGAATATTTTTTTAATAATCTGCTTCACTTTCTGTTTTTAATTTTGCTTTCTTTTCTTCCAGGATCAGCCCAAGATCCCAGGAAACGCGCCCAGTACCAATCATCGTCTACCCCCAGCAAACGCGACTGTAGACTGCATCCATGTCTGTGTGATGTATTTATCAAGTCTCAGTTATGTGATAAGGCGAGATAGTGTGATTGACAGTGATTGACACATGCGTGACGTGGATGGATGATTGATATACCCAGTGATTGATCCGGGTTACTAGACAACTGGTTACACCCTTACCCATGGACACTCGTTATCTCGTCATTTTGGTTTTGTCGAAATGAACTCAACATCCAAGCTACCTTTAAAATCTCGAAGCTTCACCTGTTTAAAGGTGTGCCCTCGAGTGTCCTTATTTCGAGTCTTGTGTATCGGTGCGTGATCGGTTTCCTTAGGTACAGGTATGACACTGTAACATAAAACTGAGTCACGTGACCCGGTGAACGTTTATCAAATGTGTTGTTGGATGTTATTTGTTATTTATACCATCGTTTGTAAATATGTGTATCAAATATGCATATTCATGTGTTGTTCATATCTAAACCAGATCTTACATACCGTCAATATTATTTATCATAATATGAATAATAATGGCAAATGACACAGCAAACATCATGAACGAGAACCAACACTTTCCATGCCTTTCATTCATTCTATCGTGTGTAAATTTGTATCATTTTAAACATTCCTGAAAATCTCAAAGTGTGTTGCATTAGTATGATACTGCATCTACCTGCCCCTTCGTCCTCCAGTGAGGAACACAACCCTGAGAAGATGGAGTCAGGGGGTAGGTCCAGTGGTCAAGCAATGCCATGTTGGGAGTTATGTCCCTTGATATTCCACGGTTCGCAGGTCGGGTGTCGCATCCCACATTCGCCCCGACCATGGCTGTTGGTCTGTCAGAACTTGTCCCGTGCTCTGGGGTTTCGACGATCGTCAACGACGTGTGTAGTCGGGGTTGCTCTCACATTACGATCAACCGTTGTGATAAAACTAAAATATTGTGCATTGTTCTCAGTCATTCGCTTGCTCAGTTCAGAACAATGAAACCGAACACATTACAAGTTTCCTCAGAGGTAATAAATTCTGCGGGAAATTTTCTTTTCCAAATGCAATATTACACATTTAGTGGCAATGTTGAATGCAGATTAATACTGGATGATATATGTTGAAGAATCACTACAGTTAAATTGTCCCATTGTTAATACATATTGTGACATTTCTGTTTGTTCTGTTCTCCCTTAGGAAAAAAAGCTTTGCGTACCTGCTTTCAAACATGATAATATCTGAACAGAACTAAATTGAAGTGCATTCGGATCCCGCAATTTGAAGCTAACATTTGTTTATATGTAAAATATTATTTTTGTATTTTTTGTATTGCTGTGAATAAAAATAGCAAATATTTTGTTGCGTTCCTGATTAACGGACTAGTTTCAACGTCATTACTATTATTACTATTGATACAAGGCCACGCTTAAAACGTGACTTGACATAGAATCTGACATAAGGGCATGTGTACTCATCTTAGATCACACGGAGCATAACATAGCGGCATGTGTACTGGTATAAGGTCACACAGTATGACATAACGACATGTGTACTGATATAAGGTCACACAGAGTATGATATAACGACATGTGTACTGATATAAGGTCACACAGAGTATGATATAACGACATGTGTACTGATATAAGGTCACACAGAGTATGATATAACGACATGTGTACTGATATAAGGTCACACAGAGTATGATATAACGACATGTGTACTGATATAAGGTCACACAGAGTATGATATAACAACATGTGTACTGATATAAGGTCACACAGAGTATGATATAACGACATGTGTACTGATATAATAAGGTCACACAGTATGACATAACGACATGTGTACTGATATAAGGTCACACAGTATGATATAACGACATGTGTACTGATATAAGGTCACACAGTATGACATAACGACATGTGTACTGATATAAGGTCACACAGAGTATGATATAACGACATGTGTACTGATATAAGGTTACATAGTATGACATAACGACATGTGTACTGATATAAGGTCACACAGTATGATATAACGACATGTGTACTGATATAAGGTCACACACAGTATGATTTAACGACATGTGTACTGATATAAGGTCACACAGAGTATGATATAACGACATGTGTACTGATATAAGGTCACACCGAGCATGACATAACGACATGTGTACTGATATTTAATAACACAGAACCTGACATAACGACATGTGTACTGATATTACATGTAGGTCACACCGAGCATGATATAACGAAATGTGTACTGATATTACATGAAGGTCACACCGAGCATGACATAACGACATGTGTACTGATATTACATGTAGGTCACACCGAGCATGACATAACGACATGTGTACTGATATTAAATCACACAGAACCTGACATAACGACATGTGTACTGATATTAAATCACACAGAACCTGACATAACGACATGTGTACTGATATTACATGTAGGTCACACCGAGCATGACATAACGGCATGTGTACTGATATTACATGTAGGTCACACCGAGCATGACATAACGGCATGTGTACTGATATTACATGTAGGTCACACCGAGCATGACATAACGACATGTGTACTGATATTAGATCACACGGAGCATAACATAACGACATGTGAACTGATATAAGGTCACACAGTATGACATAACGACATGTGTACTGATATTAGATCACACCGAACATGACATTTCGGCATGTGTGCCCATGCAGAGAATCGAACTCGGGCTTTTTGAGTATCAAACGAACGCTTTAACCACTTGGCTACCCCGCCGCCTCCGATCATGTATCCCCGTGTTATGGGTTTTCGGACGCTTAAAAAACAATCGTAGTTTTCTCGGTAGTCACGAGAACAACCGTAAAACATCTCACTCACTTGTAAAGATAAAGTTATCTACAAAAGCAGGCCATCACTTGAATATTTACATTGACTGTGTGAGGCCACAACCATGGTTATAGCGGGAGAACTTGTGATAAACATGGCCGTCCAAAAACGTATGATGAGCCGGTGACCTATGTACAGAATAAAACTTGTCACACCGAGAGCATGACATGACGTCATCAATACCAGGTCATTATGGGTAATGCTGTCACACCGAAAAAAGGTGACACAAAGCGTAACTATTTGTGTGTGTTGTTTAACGCTGCATTCAGCAATAGTCCAGATTTATGAATGCTATCCGTAAATAATCGAGTCTGAACCAGACAATCCTGTGATTGATATCATGAGCATATATTCAAGCAACTGAGATAAGATGACATGCAATCAACCAAGTAAGCGAACCTGACCACCCGAGCCTCTTACGACAAATATAGGTAACTGTGCACGTATATGTTTCTCCGGAGTTTGGTTTAACGCCGCTTTCAACAGCATTCCACTTATATGACGGCGTATCAGCTTGTTGGAGGAAAACCCAAGTGATGCATGCATTAGACGTTTACAAATTTCGTGAAACCCTTGAGTAGGGGTATAGTGCTGACAAACCTAGAATCATAATCCGAGCGAACTGGGATTCGAACGCATGATCATATGTTTCTGCCGTGCCCAAAGGAGGCAACTCTGCACATCGAATTGCGGCGCCTTAGACGACTGAAGCACCCTTGCGTCCGTCGCTGTGTATCGTGCAGCCCAGCTGATACAGGGAGAGTTACAGATACCGCCAGCTTTCACTGTTTCAGAGTAGCACGGGATCCACATATATTCACATATTATCCCGAGGGTCCGATCGTAATGCCCCTGTTTGCGATGTTCCCTGATGAAACGAATATTTTAAATCCACTTTTAGCACGGAAGCTTTATTACTATTATATACATATCCTTAAGACACACAGGCCCATTAACCTAGTCTCTCCGGGGCGTGTTGTGTTGTGCGGAGACAGTATAATATTATATTTATCCCAATTGGCCTAAACCCCAGTATGCCTGCTGGGAAGCAACACTTCTCTTTCAACAGATATATGGGTCAGATAAATATTTTGGGTTAACGGAGGGTGATTGAGTGAGTTGGGTTTAACGCCGCTTTTAAGAGTATTACAATTATATCGCGGCGTGTCAGCTTAATGTGGGAGGAAAGCCCGAAGTGATGCAGGTCTTAGACGTTTACCACTTCCGTGAAACCCACGAGCACGGCTTTGGTGCTGACAAACCTAGAATCATAATCGGGGCGAATCGGGATTCGAACGCACGGTCATATGTTTCTGGCGTTCCCAAGGGACGCAACTCTGCACAGCGAATCGCGGCGCCTTAGACGACTGGGCCACCCGTTCCCCGGTTAACGGAAGAGTGAGTGAGTTTGGTTTTAAGCCGCTTTTAGCAATATTCCAGCAATATCACGGCGGGGGACACCAGAAATGGGCTTCACACATTGTACCCATGTCGGGATTCGAACCCGGTTCTTCGGCGTGACGAGCGAACGCTTTAACCACTAGGCTACCCGACCGCCCGTTAACGGAAGAAAGGATATAGGCGTTGAGATCATATTCATGGAATGATTGATTGAAAATTGATTAATTTGTCAGTCGTTGTCAGATGAGATGTCCCAATTAAGTATTGTCTGACACACATGAAGATTAATTGTCCTTCATAAACCATTTTCTTACGCGGGAAGTTTCGAAAAGGAAACATAATTATGCTATGGTATTAATTATGATCTTTTTAAATTAATTCTTGCTCGTGAGATTCCTTCGAGGTCGTTAGAAGGAAGGCCATGAGCGCAACTCAACGTGAGATTGATTTAAGAAGGAGAAAGTCCACAAAGTCAACATGTTCACGGATGTGATGACTGTACAGTTGGTTGCACTGGGGGCGGTGAAGTAGCCTCGTGGCTGAAGCGTTCGCTCGTCACGCCGAAGGCCCGTGTTCGATTCCTCAAATGGGTACAATGTGTGAAGGCTGTTTCTGGAGTCCCCCGCCGTGATACTGCTGAAAGCGGCGTAATTCTCATTCACTCGCTGCGGCGTTGGAACTTTCACATTTTCCTGACATATCCTGCCAATGGAAGAGACGAGTATGCGAATTACGTCCTGGGAAATGGTAGCCACATCGGCCCTGCAACGCAAAAGCCAACTGCTGCAACGTATTGAGATGTGGTTGACGTCGTCATTCCATTTCTTCCTACAGGTCCTCTATCGGGTTCAAATCCGTGGTTCTGGAGGGCCAGAAGAGCACATCAACGTGTGTGTTACAGGCTCTTGTGATCCGTGCGGTCGAGCGTTGTCCTGCTGGAATAAACCGTTGCCGTTGGTTGCAATTGGGAGGACGTGTGGTAGGAGAATTTCGTTGTTGTGTCGTTGAGCGATCAGATTGCCCTGGATATGAACCAAACCTGTCCTGCCATGATGAGAGATAGCCGCCCATATCATAACGCTACCCTCACCAAACCCGTCCGCTTCCTGTACGCAGTTTCCGGCGTAACGTTCTCCTCGACGTCCGTAGATCCGTGCTCTTCCATCGCCTCGACGGAGGAGAAATCTTGATTCGTCGCTGAACCAATCTCTCCATCGCAGTTGAGGCTATACCCTGTGTTGACACCAATGCAGTCGTTGTTTACGATGTTGTCGACTCCATATGACGCGTCAAACAGGACGTCTTGCTCGTAAACCTGCTCCTCTTTTCATACGGTCTGGTAGGAGATTCTGCGCAGTCTGGGTATTTGGGATGCGGTTGAGGGGGCTGTGATCCGATCTCAAAGCCTTGTGGTGGTGCTTGGCGCAGCATTGAAAACCCTGGCTACAGCTGATGGGGATTCCCCTGCCTGCAAGCGGCCTGTGACGTTGTATTGTGCACTTCTGTTGTTGGCATGTTGTTGAACTGTCACTGTTCGATTGACGTAGATGCCAGGCAATCCAAAACACTGCACTTGATACCGTTCATAGTGCTGCTGCACGTGCTGTACGTGTAGCTCCATGGTCCTTTTGTTAATGTACTGGGTGCGTTTTTCCGAATCGTACGTGTTTCCCGACTGATGGTTTGCATGTCCCTGTTGTGATCATTTTGATCCGGGACATTTGTCACGGACACTAACACATTAAACCTCTTCATTTTGCACCTCTTGGTCCGCTAATTGTGCTTTTATGGCCAAAAATATCCGTATTGCGTTTCTTGTTTTGAAGAGTATATATATTGTGTTGACCGATGCTCTTGAGGTCAATTTACAGACCGTCGTCATATAGGTGGAATATTGCTGAGTGCGGCGTTAAACAACAAACAAACAAACAAACAAACAGATCAACATTGAAATAATGGTATAGTTATTGACCCAGATTGAACACAACGATGCGGACTCTTTGCATGCTCGGCATGCTCGGTTAGGCGGAAGTCATGATTGGGAGATCCGAGAAGTAAGGAGCGTGTTCATTGTTTGTGTCCGTTTTCCTGGTCACATGGTCCGCGTGGGTTAGGATGGGATGGACCCCACTTGGTATTAGGTCGGCTGTCCCCTACAACGTATCGAATCCAGAGGAATCAGGAGAAGCCAGTTATCAACGTCCGCGTAGATCAGTTAAACCGTTTGAGGGTACTCCATGTCCTAGGAACTAGTTGAATCACCCAGTGGATGATCCCGCTGCTGTGGAAATCCTGGAAGATGACCCCGATGCTGCGGAGCTCCAAGACCTCACACTTGCGGACATGGAGAGATCATATTCAAAGGGGGCAGTTAGAACGCCAGTGGCTGTTGGAACTCGTGCGGGGCGGACTGTGAAACCTGGAATAAGGTTTAGTCCCAGTTAGATGGGTGAGTGAGTGAGTGAGTTGGGTTTAACGCCGCTTTTAACAGTATTCCAGTTATATCGCGGCGTGTCAGCTTAATGTGGGAGGAAAGCCCCAAGTGATGCAGGTCTCAGACGTTTACCACATCGGTGAAACCCACGAGCACGGGTATGGTGCTGACAAACCTAGAAACATAATCGGGGCGAACCGAGATTCGAACCCACAATCATATGTTTCTGACGTGCCCAAGGGACGCAACTCTGCACAGCGAATCGCGGCGCCTCAGACGACTGGGCCACCCGTGCCCCCAAGTTAGATGGGAGGGAGGTGGTGTTGATCAATTCGAAAATAGTTTAACTGTTGTTTGATTGTGTACGGTATTGTTTGTCGTCTTAGGGGCAAACCTTTACCATTATATTTTCGTACAGGAAGAATAGTTCTGCTTATAAAGTTTTGCTTTCAGGTGGCATTCCAAATGCGTGTAAGCGAAGAGGAAATGACTGAATTTATGGAAAAAGAGCGTCCCATCTGGCCTGACGAGGGCATGGTCTGTGCCGTGCCAGGGCGGAACACTCGCTACAAAGTACCGCAGATGGTGGACCAATGGGTCCATGCGCACCGCCCCAAACATAACCTACGTATACGGGAGAGTGTTTCAGAGAAAACCTGATGCGGAGAGGCATGCGAGGTCTCACCCATTGCCGGCCTTTGTCACAATAGTCCAGAGACGGAACCGACGGTTCAAAGACCCGGGAGACTGTCTTCTTCCCCGAAGAGACCCTATTTGAGGGTCTAGAAGAGCAGACCGCGAGCAAGCGGCCCAAACCAGGTCTTCCCAGCCGCGACGGCGCCTGAATCGCGAGGCCCAGGAAGAGAAAGACCAGCAAACTTCCAAGTCTCAAGTGATTGAGAATGTTTCGAATTTTCGCATTATTTCGCATTTTGATGTTATTGTATGGACCTGAATCCTTTTATTTATTTTGTTGTTGTTGTTTACTTTATTATTTTCGATATTCTCTACAGGTTTTTCTATATATCTACACTTGTTGATTTATTTAGATTTGTTATATTTTTTAAGGGGACAAAAAGGGTAACATTTTGACTTAAGGGGGACGGGAATGTGGGCGACTGGGGATTATTGCGGGTAAATGGATATATTTAGGAACTTAGTGGGTGGGTTAGTTTTAGGGGAGTTGAACGGCTGACGTAGTACATATCCTTGCAGTCCTTGTTGGAGCAGCTTATGCCCACGCGGGTGTAGTGGCTGGGAAGACGTGACGCTGCCACGCTCTTTGCATGCTCGGCTTGGCGGGAGCCATGATTGGGAGAGCCGAGATGTAAGGAGCGTGTTTATTGGTTGTGTCCGTTTTCCTGGTCACATGGTCCTCGTGTTGGCTTTATAAGCCTTCCTGGGTAGGGAACCGTCATGGCCTACGCTTGCAGTCAGAAAGCGCACGTAAAATCTCCCGCGCACTTAATCAGGACCATTCATTATTTATTATACGGCTTTAGATGGGATGTTAGATTAGGAAGTATGGGTGGGGGGGAAATAGAGTACAGATTAAATAGGTTTGTTTTGGAGACGTTTTACTTTCTGGAGTTAAGTTAGAGGGTTAGAGGGGTGGTTAAAAGAAGGTTTAAGAAAGAAGGTTGAATTGGGTTACGTGGGTATGGGGGGGGGGGGGGGGGGTGTAGGGTACAATCAAGTGGGGGAAGATTTTACCCCGTTTTTGTTTGTTTTCAAGTTAAATAAACTTTAAATCAAACTTTACTCTTTGTGTTTTATCTATGATTAGAATTGCATTGGTAACCCGGTCAGGAGCCTCCTAGAACATAAAGACATCAGGATACAGCACAGGGAGAAGAGAACACAACGCCAAGTACCACGTTTTGTATTTATCATGTATCCAATATTGTTTTCTTTGTATATATTGGTAAAGGGGGATAATTGCTATGTATTGTTCTATAATTGTTTTGTATGTGCAAAATAGTATTAGCAAGACTTAGTTACAACAAAACTGATATAGTGGCGTGTAACATTACTGGAATGTTTAATAAATACTCCTCACTGTTGGCGGGAGTCCTTACTCTCCTTGCAATGATATTGACGGGTAAGCGATTGAGGCGTCTGGTACTTTTCCTGGCACGGTGCTTGGTATGCGAGCAGTCAAATGCGCAGAGAGGATTAGGTGTCGGGGGTGATTGCATTGGCGGTGTCTTCTGTATTGAAAGTGTTGAAATCGATTTGTGCCGAGCTTGGATTCGTTTGTACGGGAGGCCGCGATGCAATTTGTAACATGCTCTCGTGCACATAGCAGATTAGCCAACAGAGTGGATTGCACAGAGGATGAAAACTATTTTGTCATTAGTTAAAAGTGTTGAATTTGGTTTGTTCTGAGCTGTCGGTTTAATTGAAGGGTATACATTGTTATTATGTGAAATCTCGGCGGAAACGGGGAAAATCGCGTTTTTTTTAAAACGGTAGTCCTTGACAAAATCATCTTCAAAATACAATCAAAGACTTCTTTTTTTTAAAAAACATAACACGGGGATATATGTTGTATTAATGTCTTATGTTTTAGAAAAGGTAATATTCAACAGTGAGATATTCTGGCTATTGGCAAAGAATCCAGTCCCAATGAAATATAACAGCATGCCGATGTTATACAAAGCAATCGTATAATATATCGCAACTGATAGTTTTTAACAATCAGGCCATCAACATAATGACGGTATCAGTGGGCACATCGTGGTATTTGAAGATGAAAAATGATAAAACATCGTAT
This sequence comes from Haliotis rufescens, assembly GCF_023055435.1. Taxonomy (NCBI): domain Eukaryota; kingdom Metazoa; phylum Mollusca; class Gastropoda; order Lepetellida; family Haliotidae; genus Haliotis; species Haliotis rufescens. The sequence goes on along the minus strand of NW_025963824.1, from coordinate 24,177,677 downwards.
TACACGGAGGCTCGTTTCGTATTGTATTACACGCCTCTTTAATGCAAACCCGATTATCGCAGAGAATTTCATGCTTGTTTTTCTGCGTGTGGTACATTTATTTAATGTTTATTAAATTAGATATTAATTTATCGTCCCACCAGAATTAAAAAATTATACTTGTCAGCAGTCTAGGAGGTTATACACGGCATCTTGAAAATGAACAAAAAGAAGATTAAGAGTAGTTTATTAAAGTGTCACTATGTACACAACCAACCATTTTGGCTTACGAGACAAAATACACATTCACTCACCCATAGAAGTACCACGAACACACACTTCCGCAAATTCAGTCACTAACCCACGCACATATATTACGTTACACACCACACCACACAACACAACACACCACTACAAAATTCCATACTCGGTATTGACCCATGACAGATCCTTCTTCATGTCAGGGAATGGGGTTTTGGATGGTGGTCCACGGACACGTCTTGCCTTAGGGAATTCGAAGGCTGCTGTACTGTCCAGCTTCTTCATGTATGTCTCATCTGCGAGCCTCTTCGCCATCTGCAGTTCCGTCGACTCGCAGTTCTTTGGCCGTACTGTAAAAATCTTTATGCCGTCTTCGCCATAGTTACTTTCCTCGGAGGACATCAACTGAGGTATCTTTAATGCGTCCTCGAACCTCCGTTTCTTCTGGACGGGAATGTCGCAATGGCGTATCCCGAGGACTCGGTTACGACTCTTCTGAAGAAAAACAACAAATTTATTTACATTTGCATTTCAAATTTATAATTTATATGCATGTATATCAATGTATATGCTCATGAGCAAAGGAGGAAAATATGTGAAAATCAAATTCAAATTTATTCCGATAACCCTTAAGCAACGTGTCAGTATTATAGCATGATTAGTGTATTAGAACAACACTATTTGTGAACGGCAGGTGCTACCGGTAGTGTTGGGTATGCTTACCCTTTTTGAAGATTCACTCTTTGTAATTCGACATCAAACGGATTACATCACACTCTAAGTAAACAATCTCATTTAACCCTTAATTAGTTAATTAGTCTAGTTAACCTACAGATGCCTTAACGAGGATTAATCCCTTGTCAGTTGTTGGTGAGTGATCAATTAATGTCTGGAGAAAGGGATTAGCCTTAATCACAATACATTAACATTCCACACTGGAATACAAGAGATTATCCATCATTATGCCTTTATAAGAAAGTGAGAAAGATAAAGATTGAATGATACATAACGGGCCGTGCCTGTATTATATAGACTGCCAAGAATGAAATGCATCACACATGACATATTGTCTTTCGGTAGAAAAAAATCATGTCTATTGAAATAACATCAGAACAGAACAATAAACCTTTATGTATGTTATAGTTATCCAACATCTTTTATTATGTCAGGAGCAGTGTCGGATGCTATATAGTCCACTGTAATTCATCATTAAACGTTAACTTACTGAAGTTTTTCTTGACCACTTCTCTGCCGGGAAACCTCTTTTTCGTTTTGAGAGATCTCGCCATAACCACTACAACAAACAATATACAATGTATTAGCAGTAACGCACGTCTTAAAAACATAGTACTTTTACTGAAAATATGACATTTGAACAACAAAACATAAGTTTCCTTTATATTGCGTTCTTACCTCTTCGTACAGAATGTATATCATATTATAAATGAAAAATCGTCACCAAACACGCCCACCATATGCACATGAACGTCACGGTTTGTTGCGTACTTTCACATGACTTCCAAGGCGCAACTCAATATCTATTGATAGATTGTGACAACAGGATGAAGGAGTTGTCATTTATTCAGAAATCAGTAGACAATGCATATCAAACACTGTTACAGAGGACCAAGCAAGATGGGTGGTCGCATATAAGGTGTGGTACCTGATAACTGTGTACGTAAAGTTACTAACCAATAATAGTTCAGTACTTATCTCTGGGAACACATCTTTCAAATATGATAGGTAGGTGGAACAGGTGTGTATATGACCAAACTGTTACTATCTATGAGTGTATACACAAAATGTCACCTTGAAAATCAGCATGTGGAATAGCAGGGAGTGCTGCCTTCGAGAAGTTCCAAAAATACTCAATGAGTTCCTTGTTCCGCTCTGATTCCAACCTTAAACAAACAGTTTCTAAATTAAAACACAGTAAAACCAGCAGTATTTTCACAACGACTCTCAGCCTTTGCCGCTTAAAGCGACGCGACACCTGGGTACGTGCAGCTCGTGAGTTTGCGAGTTTTCACCGAACTCACGTGCTTTTCGGGGAGAAATGGTGCGGGTTGTCATTGTAATTCCTTTTAGAAGAGACCAGCTTGCACATGGTCAGCTATAGGGGAAAAGGAAATAAATGCATTCATTTGTCAAATTATTCATAGTGTGTTTTTATATTTTGGTTTAACGTAAAGATTGTTCTTGACACCGAGTCTATTACTTAACGACAAGTGGGTGTTCCTGATGTTAAGACGCCTTTGAATTCCAGCGTTTTGACAACCAATCTCTCTACAATAATGGGGGACACGGGTGGCCCAATCGTCTAAGGCGCCCCGATTCTCTGTGCAGAATTGCGGCCCTTGGGCACGCCAGAAACCTATGATTGTGGGTTCGAATCCCGGTTCGCCCCGATTATGTTTCTACGTTTCTCAGCACCATACCCGTGCTCGTGGGTTTCACCGAAGTGGTAAACGTCTGAGACCTGCATCAGTTCGGGCTTTCCACCCACATCAAGCTAACACGCCGTGATATAACTGGAATACTGTTAAAAGCGCCGTTAAACCCAACTCACTCACTCACTCTACAATAATGAGAGGGAGACACTTTGGGTGGCAAATAGTTGATTGTTATGGAGACGGGCGGGATTCTTACTGAAAGAATAATCAATCTCCTATTCATGAAAAACTAACATTAACAACGTAAAAAGACTTTATATACCTTACACTCATCTTGTTGTCTTATGACCACGAGCTTGACACTCACCAAGTGGGGCATGTCATGTGGTCTTGGCGCCGAAACTGAAATAGGACTGTTATAAAGTGATAGCTGTTTTTGTGGCCTCCATGGTCAGTAGGAAGATATTTTACATGGGCTTCAATTACTAATTCATGCTATTCATTGTTTTAGTATTTACCCATTCTAAATCCATTTTTTATTTAATTCCACTTTTCTTTTTAGAAATCCAATATGTCAGCCACCATGTAAAACACATGTGTTGATCCTGATTGTAGTGAACCAGATTTGAGCCATATAAATTGACTTTGTGAACCTGAAAGACTTGTTTTCAACTGTAAGTGACAGTCATTAAAACTTTCCAAAGAATCACTTCCAGCGTGCAAGGGTGGATAATAAATTCGCTGTTTTCAAATCCTCTGGCCGCAAATACTGATTAATTAGTAGAATTCACTTGGCTTTTTCTCGGTGATTCAGTTCTGTGGTGTAATTAAAAATACATTAATAATTGACACTTGTGAAAAGGCGTATCTTTAGACAATATTTGAAAGCAAACAGAAGGTGAAGTCTTGAGACCCAGTGACGGTTTGTTTCAAAGATGGCTCGATTGTTTGTTTGTTGTTTAACGCCGCACTCGGCAATATTCCAGCTTATGTCGGTGGTCTGTATATACTCGAATGTGGACCAGACAATCGAATGATTTATATCATTAGCATCGATCCACGCAGTTGGAATACGGACAGACAGACAGACAATTGTTTATTTACGTCTCACCCCTGTACAACATACAACATACATATATACATAGAACATAGATAAAAGTACAGAACCACTCAATATGAGTTATGAGAGACGAGGTCACATAAAAATAAATACAAGTAGAATTTGTAAGGGTAAAATATATCACGAAGGTAAATCTAAGCATTATATAAAATATTCTTGCATTTTTCAAGTAAAAGTTTGCAGGTTTTGGCCGTTAGAAACAACAAATCATCATTGGACATAATAAAAGAGAACTTATCAACATCAGCTAAAACTTGAAAAGTATCACAGAGATTCGCACATGTAGTTAAAAGGCTATCAGTAATGTTTTTATATAAAGGACAATGAAATAAAACATGGCTTTCATCCTCCACGCATTCATGACAGTTAAAACACACCCGTTCATTCAATGGTATATTATTGTAGCGACCTGTCTCGGCACGGAGCGGGGCAACACCACAGCGGAATAGAGCTATAGCACGGCGTTGTGACCGGGGTAGGGGAACATACGATGACATGCATCAACCAAGTCAGCGAGCATGACCACCCGATAATCGTTAGTCGCCTCTTACGACAAGCATTGTTGGTTGGTTGGTTTGTTGTTTAACGCCGAACGTTAACTCAGCAATATTCCAGCTATATGACGGCGGTCTGTAAATAATCGAGTCTGGACCAGACAATCCAGTGATTAATATCATGAGCATGGATCCACGCAATTGGGATCGATGACATGCATCAAGCAAGTCAGCAAGCCTGAACTCCCGATCCCGTTATTCACCTTTTACGACAAGCATAGTCACCGTTTACGGCAAGCATGGGGTGCTGAAGACCAATTCTACCCCGGAATCTTCACGGGGCCACAAGCATAGTCGACTCTTACGGCAAGCATGGGTTACTGATCGAAGACCTATTCTAAACCGGAACGAGTCTGTTCAAAAGTAGTGCTGCAGAGTAAAAAGATGTGTGTACAAGCGATTTTTGGAATCTTGGTACTGTTAGCAGCTCGTGACATCAATGTGTTTTTATCAGCTAGTACTAAATCCAACAACCACAGAACTCATAGTGTCACTGTAGGAACATGCTGAAAACACCAGTACACCAGGGCGATTCTTGAGAAAGCTATGGTCGTGAGTTCAAAGCGGCGTTAAACCCAACTCACTCACTACCAGTTAGAAACGTAGACAAATAGTAACGTAGACGAAATAACCGAATATGATACATGACTTGCTTGTGCTAACTCAATAATATTCCAGCTACATATCCAAGACCTATAAAATCTCGAGACTGGGACGGACAGAACAGTGATTGATGTCATGAGCAACGTTCAACGTTCATAGTCTGGGTGCTCTGACACGCTATTAACCAAGACACGATCCCATCCATGTAATTGTATCACACGTTAGCATACTGTAGGTTGTTAGCATCCCTGAAACCGCAGTCAGTGTAATGACATTTCAGACACGTTTGCGATGTGTTTTAAGTGTGAAAGTGGCCCGTGAAGATTCCAGGGTAGAATAGGTCTTCAGCAACCCATGCTTGCCGTAAAAGGCGACTATGCTTGTGGAAAAAGGCGACTAACGGGATCGGTTGGTCAGGCTCGCTGACTTGGTTTATGCATGTCATCGTATCCCAATTGCGTGGATCGATGTTCATGATATCAATCACTGGATTGTCTGGTCCAGACTCGATTAATTACAGACCGCCGTCATTTAGCTGGGATATTGCTGAGTACGGCGTAAAACAACAAACCAAACCAAACCAAAGTGTGAGAGTATGCAAGAAATGAGTCAATAACGTGAATCCATGTGAACACAACGTGTATTGACTGACCTCCTCTACCAGGAAGCATTTCCAACACGTCAGTGAAAATGTCCTTATTTTTAGTGAAGCCTTGTAAGTTAGGAACTCGTTACCCCGGTAGACCACACTTCGGACGGTTGATGGTGACGCTTGTTCAAAGTGACGTTATCCACAACTACTAAGACATATGTATACAGGATATCAACCCTATATATAACGTGTGGAGCGAGCACTGTACGAGTTGCCCGCCCATCTGAGCCTGGGCGATACAAATTCACGTCTTTTCCCAAGATGATTATCGTCACTTACAACATGCGGTTGAAAATAGATTAATCGATATGGACTGCCAATACGTTTATACATACAAACGTAACACAACGTAGGAATATGCATTCCATATCTTAAGGTTTCATTGCGGCCCACAGGATGGAGGGGTAGCCTAGTGGTTAAAGCGTTCGCTCGTCACGCCAAAGACCCGGGTTTGATTCCCCTACAATGTGTGAAGCCCATTTCTGGTGTCCCCCACGGTGATTGTGCTGATATATTGCTAAACGCGGCGTAAAACCACACTCAATTAATCATTGCGGCCCGCAACACATTTGTACTCGCGAAAGTCGACGAGAGTTTGATTTTGGGTCTAGTTAACATCGCAATCACCTTACAACTTCACGGGGGAGAGAATCCCGCAGCGACCCGGGGCATGGATCTGTTCAACTTTGGTGAATCCCATGACGATCGGAATCGTGCCTTTAGAACGAGGATCATGATGAGCCCACGATCATCGGAACACAACATGTAGGGATCATGATCATAAGCCACCTGTGACCATCACTCACATGACAGTTGTCTTGTTGATATAAATGAGTGAGTGAGTATGGTTTTACGCCGCTTTTAGCAATATTCCAGCAATATCACGGCGGGGGACACCAGAAATGGGCTTCACACATTGTACCCATGTCGGGAATCGAACCCGGGTCTTCAGCGTGACGAGCGAACGCTTTAACCACTAGGCTACCCGACCGCCCCTTGATATAAATGAAGCTGGACGCGTATGTGTAGAGAAGAGGTGTTTATTTTAACATGATTATTATTTACAAAATTCAGACTAACGTTCCAAGCACACTTGATTGTCTTTGTCACCGACTTCAGTGAGCACGGTGTTTTGTTTGTTGTTTTGTTGTTTAACTTCCAACTATAAGATCGCGGCCTGTTGGACTCTGGTCAAAACAATCCAGTGATTGACATCATGAGCATCGATCTACGCACTAGGGATGACATGCATCAACCAAGTAAGCGAGCCTGACCACCCGATTCCGATAGTCGCATGGGTTGCTGAAGACAAATTCTAACTACGACCTTCACGCGATTTTTTTCATAAACAACATCCCCCCCCCCCCCCCCTCCCTCCCATTATAGTTGTGGCGGCTATCATTTTCGCCGTGTCATGTCAGAGGCGCACATGTCCGCCCCTTGCTAAGTAAAAATAAATGACACTTGTTACGTGAAAGGGACGAATTCATGAATAAATGAGTGAATAAATCAAATAAATACAACAAGGAATCTGTGTTGCCTTTTCCCCATTTTGACTAGTCCATCAACTTCACCAAGGGGTGACAGGTAGTAAATAGTAGTCACTGAGCAATGAAGTATGTGTATTGAAACAAGTAGTCATAATGGGAACACACCGACCCATCCACCCCACTCCATGTAATTAATGATCAGGTACCTGTTCCACAAAGCGATCTTAGCGCTAAGATGATCGTAACTCACACACTTTAACACTGGCTTACGATAATCATAACACTAAGATCGCTTTGTGGAACGTGTCCCTGTCCCTTTACAGTAATCAGTCATCAGACAACTGCGTATGCCACCTAACATTTTCCTCGTCAATAAATAATAGTGTGTGATAATGTCAATTGTTGTCATTTGTGTGTCAAGCACATGGTCACGCACAATGTCAAGCACTTTAAGTTATGTAAATATAAAATGTCAACGCTGGAGGACAATCAGTCTCGACAATACGACAAGACAGACTCAATTGGCAGCAAAAGGCAAGCGGTGTAAACTATATGATCATCAGACTGCGATATGCACATACCATTACATTTTGTGAAAATCCGGGTTCAAATACATGTAGATCTTCAGCGACACATGCTTGTCGTTAGAGGTGACTAACGGGATCGGGTGGTCAGGCTCGCTGCCTTGGTTGATGCCTGTCATCGTATTCCAATTGTGTGGTTCGATGATAATGAGGTCAATCACTGGATTGTCTGGTCCAGACGCGATTATTTACAGACCGCCGCCATATACATTGTAGCTGGAATTTTGTCCGGAGTGAAACAGCAAACAAACAAACAACAAGTATGTGGTGTCTGCCCTGTTCATGGTAGATACACACACGTGTCCAGATCTATGATCATATTTCTGTGGTGGGCATTGTGTGGTGGGCAAAATACAATACGTTGAGTTCTGTTTCAGTTTGCTGTCACCTATAAGGAATATACGATAGGGAGGTTATCATTAACATATTCGCAACGCAATACGGGGCGGTAGGGTAGCCTTGTGGTTACAACGTCACTCCGAAGTCCCGGGTTCGATACCCCATATGGGACAATATCTGAAGCCCATTTCCTGTGTCCCCGTCCAGGATTTTACTCACTCACTCACTCACGCACCCACTCACTCACTCACTCAACGAAATATTAATTATGATGCGAGTTTTTGTTACTTGCGGTCGCACTTTGACCCATTTCCGATTTCACTATACAAAGGCAAGTGTTCCTGAAATACACCCGGGTCTCTGTAATGGCTGTGATTAGTTGATGGTGGTTTATGGTTACTCTTCTCCTTCACCACGTTCTTCTTCTGTTCTTTCATTAGTTTCTCTTTTTGCATGGCAAACTCAACGTGTTGGTAATACAGAGAGAAATTGTTAACAAGGGCAGGTATCGTAAACCCAATGAGCAGAACACCACAAACTGCCGTGATCGACCCAACCAGATACCCTAATCTACTCGTTGGGTACATATCCCCATACCCCACAGTTGTCATGGTAACAACCGCCCACCAAAATCCGTGCGGGATACTTGTGAAAACCTTGTTATCATCCGCAAAGAAAATTAAAGATGAAAACAGCAGCATCCCAACCAATAGGAACACCAGCATCAGCGACAGGTCCTTGTAGCTCGCCTTCAGCGTGTAAAACATGATCCATAACCCAGGAACGTGACGAATCAAGCGGAAGATTCGGAATGCGCGCATGAGCCGTAGAAGAGGCATGAAGTGCATAAAAGTCGTTTCTTCAACAGCTTCCGGGTTAGCCGCATATACAAGGAACTCAATATAGTCTGGAAGTATGGCAAGAAGATCGATGATGGACAGAGGAGACAACAGAAACTTGAATTTCTTCGGAGCGCAGATGAAACGCAGGACGTATTCTGCTGTGAAGAATGTTAGACACACGATGTCAATGTAGAATAGAACAGGATGTCGCTCCGTGTCCTCTTCGAAGCTTTCCATGTCAGTCGTCTTATTTTCTGTTGCGTTTCTGGAAGTGGCATTGGCGCCTCTGCGCATGGACGGAACTTTGAAGATGGGATGAGTGGCAGCGCAGAAAGAAAAGATGGCGACCATGACGAAGAGGAGAGACAGCCATCCATAGATCTGAAACATGTAGAAATATAATGGTTGTTTATTTACCTCACAATAATAATATAACATAATGTTCATAGGATATCCTGGATATTTTGAAGCGATGACTGATATTCATGTTGTGCCTCATACCAAAATTCCACCTCACCTCGGAATCCTTTAATCTTTAGTACAAGTACGCCAACCCGTGAAGATCCGGATTAGAATTGGTCTTCAGCAACCCAGGTTTGTCGGAAGAGGCAAATAACGGGATCGGGTGGTCAGGCTCGCTGACGTGATTGATGCATGTCAAATATTTCAATTGCGTGGGTCGATGCTCATGATGTCAATCACTAGATTGTCTGGTCAAGACTCGATTATTTACAGACCGCCGTCATATAGCTGGAATATTGCTGAGTGCGGCGTTAAACAACAAACAAACAAATAAAGAGGGTCGGTGACCTGCCTGTGAGAAAGCAAGAAGTACGTTTTGGATTGTTAGAACGGAAACCCATTAGGACCAAGCAATTTTTTATTTTCTTAAAAAGTTGTTTTTTAAAATTCAAGTTATACTATAAGTCAGTGTTCCGATTCAAACAATTCTTTAACAAACAATCAAACAAATGTTTCGCCCACTCTGCTGGCCAACTGGCCCACGATATGGGGGAAGATGGCCGATAAAGGAAGGACATGGACCAGAAACGTTGTCTGCAGTTTGCAAACAGTCTTTTCAAAACATTTGTTATCTGTTTCAATTGTCATGGCTGAAAGCAGTCTTGACCCAAGCCTTGTATGCGCGATGTAACGTGATACATAAAACCGTTATTGAAACCGCAATTTAAACAGTTCGGGTTGGTGCAGAACGATCATCACCATGCAATGGCGATGAAAAGCGTATCAGTACTGTTAATTTCCTTTTTACGAAACGCCAATTTCCCGGTAGTGTAGAAAGTGTAGAAAGAGAACACGGCCGTTCAGTCTGGAATATTTGTGAAACGTAACCTCCTAATGGTATTGTAAATAAAATAATTTGTTCTGCTGTTTTACAAAAACATGCTGTTTGGTTCCTCTTAAATGGTGTTTTGAAGCCCTGACTCAAAATACTATTTTGTATCAAACAAAAAACAGTCCCAGGCAGTTACTTCCCCCCCACCCCAGCCTCTCCCTCGGAGTATTGAATGGTTGCTCCCCAAGATGGCCTTACTGTACCCCCTACCTCATGACCAAAGTTCAACATTCAAGTTCATATCTGACACTTGTAACGACATTTTTTGAATACCTGGACATCGTCAAACGCTCCTGCCCTGAAGAGTATACGTCATGGTAAGGTCCTTTAATCGTAACGCCGTGATATAACTGGAATACTGCTGTAAGCAGCGATAAACCAACTCACTCACACTCACCATAGCTCGAAACAGCACCACGGTAAATCCGACAGTACATGTCATATATATTTAGATAGGATAGAGTATATATGCATGCGAAGGTAAATGTTTACCAGTATGTTAATGTTGAAAGGAAAATATATTTGGCATAGCAAAGAAGCATATGCTGTTTTTTTTCGAAATCCGACTCGCAAAGCGTGATGAAGCAGTGCCCACAGTGACCTGAATAGTGCTATCTAAACATCTACGTCCCTATAGTTCCGCTATCTGTTTCACACAGGGAAACACGCCAGGCAGCTTCAGGTTGACGCAGTAACTGTGTGTCATCCTCTGTTCTATTCTGCATTCTTTTGATCTTACTGGTTAGGGGCCAATTGTCTGTGACTGTTGGGAGTATTTTTGTCTCAGGTTTAACCTACAAAACAGATTGTTCGCTGAACAGGATCGATGTCCTGAAAAAAATGTGCTTCGGGAAAAATATGTTCGGCTTCTATTTCTTAAAAACATAATTGTTTGTTCTGAAGCAGTGACGGTAAAATAACCTCTCTGTCCTCATTCTCTATGCAGTGTATTCGTTCTCTATCTCGTCTTCAAGTCAGGGCCTATCTATCTATCTATCTATCTATCTATTTTCTCTGTCATGCAGTCTGTCTTGTTCTGCTATAGTTGGAGTATGGGGTGGCTTAGTCGTCTAAGGGGCCCCAATTAGCTCTGCAGTCTTTCGTTCGTTAGGTGCGACTGAATCTATTATCCTGGGTTCGAATCCTGGTTCGCCCTGGTCATATATTTTCGTTTGTCAGGACATACCTTCCTCATGCGTTTCACTAAAGAAGTAACCGTATGACACATTCATCGCTGTGGGCTTTCCTCCCAAATCAAGCTGTCACGATTTAATATAACTAAAATGCTGACTGTTCTTTAAAACAAAATCCCCACTCACTCACACTGTTGAAATTCCAAATACAAATGCTCTACCTAGTTACAACAACGCACCCGTTCACTCTTATCCCACGTTAAAATCCCCCTAGCATCCCTTTGTCGGTCTGCACCCGTGAAGATCCGGGTTAGTATAGGTCTTCAGCGACCCATGCTTGTCGAAGGAGGCGACTAACGGGATTGGGTGGTCAGGCTAGCTGACTTCATTGATGCATGTCATCGTATCCCGATTACATGGATCGACGCTCGTGATATCAATCACTGGATTGTCTGGTCTAGACTCGATTATTTACAGACCGCTGTCATAAAGCTGGATATTGCTGAGTGCGGCGTTAAACAACAAACAAACCTTGTCAGTGTGAGAGATTACAACGATCATAAACATGCATAAATATAGGCATGCGTCACCCAGCAAGCAACACGTGATTTCAGTATCAACAATATGTCGTTTATTGAGGAAATCATTCAAACACTTGACCGTCCTTATCTCTAGATTGTTTACAAAGATTAAAGACGGGGCCATATCCTGTGATAAAAAGTGTCCACTTTGCTACATCCTTGTTTATACTTAGACTTAAGGTTGGTAGGAAAGGGATGAGAGGGGTAGGGGTTCGCTTTTCACGTTGAAGACTGGTGTAATTGTACCCAGAGTAGGAACCATTATCCCACAGACAATTGTTCTTCCGGTAACTAATGTCCATGGACAATTGTTCTCCCTGTAACTACTGTCCTAGGACAATTGTTCTCCCTGTAACTAATGTGAAATGACACTTTGTCCCAGTAACTAATGTGAAATGACACTTTTTCCCAGTAACTAATGTGAAATGACAATTGTTCTCCCTGTAACTACTGTCTAAGGACAATTGTTCTCCCTGTAACTACTGTCTAAGGACAATTGTTCTCCCGGTAACTAATGTCCATGGACAATTGTTCTCCCTGTAACTACTGTCCTAGGACAATTGTTCTCCCTGTAACTAATGTGAAATGACACTTTTTCCCAGTAACTAATGTGAAATGACACTTTTTCCCAGTAACTAATGTGAAATGACAATTGTTCTCCCTGTAACTACTGTCTAAGGACAATTGTTCTCCCTGTAACTACTGTCTAAGGACAATTGTTCTCCCGGTAACTAATGTCCAAGGACAATTGTTCTCCCTGTAACTAATGTCCAAGGACAATTGTTCTCCCTGTAACTACTGTCCAAGGACTATTGTTCTCCCGGTAACTACTGCCCTAGGACAATTGTTCTCCCGGTAACTAATGTCCAAGGACAATTGTCCTCCCTCTAACTACTGTCCAAGGGCAATGTTTCCTTGTCTACAGCTTCCTAACATGTACGAGTACATTGATTCCTGATAGTGTGCGACTTGGACTAAGATAATACAAACACACATTGTGTACAAGCACACTGACTCTGACAGGACATCAATTCCTTTCCTCGGGATCAATTCCTATTACATAGGATCAATTCCTATTACATAGGATTTGAGGTATTCAAAACACAACACGTTCATAATTCCACACGTCAAGATGACGCGGGCATTTATCAACTGGGTATGACAGACCACAGGCAGCTTCCCATGGCCACGTCAAATAGAAAAACAGCAGGTCTGAAATATCTGTTTCCCAGTTGAAATTATTATGGGAAATAGGTCTTTATCGTAACATGTGAATTCCTGTGCGTGTTGAAATTACCCTGCTTTTGTTATACTTCAGGCTGTTTAGATATATTTTGTATGGTTTGTTACATACTGATATTTGCCTTACTGTTTTGATGTGCATGTTTTAATGAATATATAATTTGCTCTCGTCGCTGCAAGGTAAAGATAGTTCACTCACTCAGTTCCAAATTAGGATTATATGCAGAATGAGCTTGCGGTGTTTGTGGGGTTTTGCGGGAGCACAATACTCTTATTCATAAACGTTTAACTTGAAATCTTGTACATCAAGACTAATGACACGACCAGATTTTATCATAATAACACACTTCTTAAGTTAACAAATTTTTCATTTTTGTCATTATACAAAGTATATCTCAAGGACAGAGAGTGATATATCTATTCCGGGACAGGGATGGCTCAGATGACGTCACATGACACCTTGTGACGTCATCGTGGCAATAACGATAACCCATCTCTGTCCCGTTTCACAAACGATCTAAGCGCTATCTGAAACAATCTACCCCACATAGACTTCAAATCTAAGCGAGTGAGTATGGTTTTACGACGCTTTTAGCAATACTCCAGCAGTATCACGGGTGGGAATACCAGAAATGGGCTCCACACATTGTACCCATGTGGGGAATCGAAACCGGCCTTCGGCGTGACGGGCGAACGCTTTAACCACTAGGCTAACCCATTGCCCCTCTCTTTGTGGGATGAGACCCTGACTTGTATGGTTATCTACAAAACGGAGACTGACTGAAGAAAGCTAGATGTCATACAGAGACAGGATATCATTTTAGACAAAACCTTGTTTAATTTAAATCACAAACACCATTTCCGCATTGATTAATTCATATATGCAGTTTATGACTTTATAATTTGATATACCAGGAAAATACCAGGGTTTGTCCTAGAATCCCCTTGTTTTCCACAAAGGATATATATCTCACGTACTATTCGTCCATAGTAAGTGGTTTTACGGAGGCCAATTTCGCAATTACTTCATGTAGCTTAAGTACGTATACATAAATTTGTTCTTTGGTGAAATGTTTTACCAGCCCGCGGCAAATGAACGCAGCGTAACAGACAACCTGTCACAAAATCCCCTTAAAAACCTGAACAGTAAAACGTTGTCTGGCAATACAGCACATTCCTCACGTGTTTTCCACGACATGGTTTATTTCACACAGGGCATATAGGGTATATTCATCCTCCGTTGCTATATAATCTGTTTATCTCCTAACGTGATCTGGTGGATAGTGCGTCAGCCTGGAGAGTGTAAGGTCGGTGGTTCGATCCACGGCGGCGCCATACCAAAACAGATGGTATTTGTTGTTTCCCTGCCTGGCGGGCGGCCTTAAGTAGATAAAACAAGGACTGGTCTGCTCGGAGTCAGTATACTGTGTCCATGATATACGTTAGTCCGGAGTAGAACCACACACAAGAGAATACTGTATCCATAAGACATACTACTGACTACTGACATACTACAGAAAATTAGAGGTGATAATCCAAACCCCTCACTAATTACCCTGCTAATCCCTAATCCACAATCCACAATGTGATGACATCGATTTCATCTCGCTAATGAGATGTTGTTGGGGTAATGAGGTGGAGAACAGATGAAACAACATATTTAATGTTTATTTAGGATTTTATTAATGCAAAGATGATAAACCTCATGACTGTTATTTTAGTTATTATTTGTGTTTCACATCAGTGTATACGTACGTATGTGTAACAATACATAAATAACGTGAAGTAGATTATTCAGTAGTGGCAGGCAAGTCGTAGTTAGTTAACTAGAAAACCTGTTAAGTAGAATCTTCGTCCAAGTCTCTTCATTTTCTACTTTTCCGAGTTTCACTTTGTTTAAATTATATTCGAAACAACCCGATACGTTGCGTTTATTTGTTTGACCAGTATATAGCCCCGAGTTGTATTTCTAATGACTCTTCAGCTATAGTATGTGTTTATGTTATAAGGATTGTAAAGTTTGTGTTGTCATTATCGTATAAGAAATATAAGATACTTTAGAGGTCTAATCTGTTCACGATAATCTTAATCCGAACTGTATGATTCAAGATAATTACTACCCCGTAATTGGGGATTACGGATTATAGATTAGTCCCGACGAATTGATGTTTGTTGTACGAGGAGAGTATGGGTGAGTGAGTATGGTTTTTTACGCCGCTTTTAGCAATATTCCAGCAAAATCACGGCGAGGGACACCAGAAATGGGCTCCACATATCGGGAATCGAAGCCGTGTCTTCGGCGTGACGAGCGAACGCTTTAACCTCAGGCTTCCCGACCGCCCCCGTACGAGGAGAAGATTTACATGTAGATTTACATATGGCGGCGTGGGACGTCGCTTATGATATGAACGACTTTCCATTTCTCTAAGTGCACGTTGATTATAATTTTACAATCAAAACCAAATAACTCACCTGGGCGGGAATAGAAGAATTGTGACTTGTGAGAAAGATCCACGCGTTGACCTTGACCTTGCTATACCATGGCGCTGAGTCGTCAAGGACATGTTGCACGTTCTGTTTCCTGTCTTTCTCCAGTTGTTCCAAAGCGTTGACCGTTGTCGTCCAGTTGTTGTAAACAGCCCAGCAACAAGGCTCGATGTCTATCTCACTCAACCCCCAAAACTCCATTTCTTCCTTTATCATGGGACCACAGAGCGTTGCTGGAAGATGGAGTTTGCCCGATCTCACGTAGTTCAACACTGACCGAAACATCTCTGGGTCCTTATCAAAGAAATACTCACACCCATCCGTGTCGTAGTGAATGTCAAGAAACAGTTCATCCGATAACCTGGTACTCTCGCATCCGTTGAGCGTCTCACGAAGAGTTTGAAATTTTGTGCCGCCAACGTTAAAAATCATTTTTCTACATTTCGGCACACAAACCTCCGATGATGAATCTTCAAACATGTCGTCATGGTGCACCCTTTCATTGTGGACATGTGGCTCTGCCATTATTGTGGAGAAAGGTCTCGCGGTGTCTTAACGTGACGAGGCGGGATATAACTTAAGTAAACACGGCAGTTGCTCGCAGCGACGCCAGGTGGCGGAAACAAGGACGCGGTGATAGCTCGGACAGTTTCCGCTTGGGTAAACCAGCCCTCCCTCTCATTGTCGGGCTCTGTCAGAGTGTGACCCGCATCGTCATTTAAACAGTATCGGGGCACGTTAAACAAGGCTAGGGTTTGACTCTCTGTACTCAAGTTCGCCTGTAAGATAACACTATGAAACTGCCACAGTTGACTGTATTGCGTACTGCGACATAACCATAATTCTTTTTACGTCTCTGGATACTCAAGTTCGCCTGTAAGATAACACTATAAAACTGACAGAGAGAACTTTCTGCGTTTGGTTACACAACAAAACCCTTCTTTTTAGGTTAAAATTCAACAGTGTGGTGAACAAATCTGTATACGATTAAGAGACTGCTAAGTTAACTGTGATATATTTGTGAAAACAACTGTATCTCGATCTGGTAAACTGCTATCCACACTTGTATTTGTGAGGACAAAGTTTCAGAATTCCACTGACAATGATCATAAGGATATAACGCCCAATAGTCACAAGGATACAGCGCCAAGTGTTGTGTAATTTATAAGCGACGGACATGATGACTGAATAGAGAAAATAACTTCCTGTATCATTTTCGTATCTTCAAATATGAGTTGGAGGTACGCCACTCAGGGTTATCCCGCACACGTACGAGTTGGACTTTCTTCCTTTTTTGTTCTTAATGAGGTGGGGTAGCCTAGTGGTTAAAGCGTTCGCTCGTCATGTCGAAGACCCGGGATCGATTCCCGACATGGGTACAATGTGTGAAGCCCATTTCTGGTGTTTCCAGCCGTGATGTTGCTGGAATATTGCTAAAAGCGACATAAAACCTTACTCCTTCACGCATCATTCTTACTTCATGATTCTCGGACTTACTTCCCTCACTATCTTTTGTTTGTTTGTTTGTGTGTTGTTTAACGCCGCCCTCAGCATTATTCCAGCTATATGACGGCGGTCTGTAAATAATGGAGTCAGGACCAGACGATCCAGTGATTGACATGGGCCATTGGGATCGATGACATGCACCAACCTCGTTAGCTGCGAGTCTGACCACCCGATCCCGTTAGTCACCTCTTACGACAAGCATAGTCCCCTTTTACGGCAAGCATGGGTTGCTGAAGACCTATTCTACCCCGGATCTTCACGGGTTCCTCATTGTCATCTACACTTACGAATTGCACGCATTTCGCTCATTTTCACCAACACTTACGTCATACACGTTTTTCACCATTCTTATCTCATTTTTCTCCTCTACTCTTATGAATCGGACGTATTTCCCTCAATATAACCTACACTTACGTCATACACGTTTTTCACCATTCTTATCTCATTTTTCTCCTCTACTCTTATGAATCGGACGTATTTCCCTCATTATAACCTACACTTACGTCATGGACGTTTTTCACCATTCTTATCTCATTTTTCTCCTCTACTCTTATGAATCGGACGTATTTCCCTCATTATAACCTACACTTACGTCATGGACGTTTTTCACCGTTCTTATCTCATTTATCTCCTCTACTCTTATGAATCGGACGTATTTCGCTCATTATCACCTACACTTACGTCATTGACGTTTTTCACCATCCTTATCTCATTTTTCTCCTCTACTCTTATGAATCGGACGTTTATCCCTCATTATCACCTACACTTACGAGTTGCACGCACTTCCTCTAATATTCATATCTAATCTTCCTCCTTTACACTTCCGAGTCGGACCTACTTCCCCTTTGATTGTCCTCTACTCGTACGACTTGGTGTTCCCTTCTAGGCAGTGGGTTAATACGGAAACTAAAAGTCACGCAAAAGAATGATATACTGATGTCTACAGGATACAATGCAATACACGTCTCCACGGAATGTGGGTGTTGTAAACATTTTTTCGATCAACAGTATTTCTATACAAAAGCGTAGCTGAGTATCATGTTGCGCCACGGTAATCCGGGCGCACCAAGATGCACACAATTCAGACCCATTTCAGGAATCGAACCCGGCGGCGTGACGAGCGAGGGCATTAACAACCGGGGTACTCCACCACTCCTTTCATCACCTGCCCATATCACCTAACCAAGATCAGAAATATTTTGAACATTTTAACAAAATTGACGAATCCACACATTCCGGCAAAATAAGTGCTTGACAGCCAGGGGGCTGTGACAAGGAATGCATCAAGAAGACTCATCCCCTATCGATCAATGTTATGTGCGGAAAAAAGACAAACCAGTCAGAATGCGGACTGAGGTACTTAAAAATAATCAAGTTTGCTTGAATTAATAATGGTTATATTTGATATTATAAAATCGTGAAAAAGTACATGGATAACAAAATTGTGTTGTATGGATTGTAGTTGGTAATTTTGATAGGCCATGCACGGTGACAGATTGAAATCCAAACACGTGCGTTTGTTTACATTGAAATTCAGTAAACGACTCAATTTACAGTGACAATTTATTTTTAATCGAGTTTTATGCTTTCCAAACTTAATATCGATTTTAATGTGTAGTTAGAGGTGATACATTTATTTGAGTAAAACTTTATATAGTATACTACGGGTAACTACCTCAAAGGGACCACTAATTTTAGTTCGTTATAACAGTGTTTGTTATAAGCATTTCGAATATCAGACATCAGTCGTCTAAGGCGCCACGATTCGCTGTGCAGATCTAGAGTTGCATCCTTTGGGCACGCCATAAACCTATGATTGTTGGTTCGAATCCCATTCGCCCCGATAATGTTTCTAGGTTTGTCAGCACAATACCCATGCTTGTGGGTTTCACCGAAGTGGTAAACGTCGGAGACCTGCATCACTTGGGGCTTTCCTCCCACAGTAAGCTGACACGCCGTGATATAACTGGAATACTGTTAAAAGCGGCGTTAAACCCAACTCACTCACACATATTAGAATGTCTTCATTATGCCGGTCATTATGAACTTTAAATTGATGATACTTTATGTTCTCCTTATACACACCCAGGTGTAATTGTCTACCTCTACCAATCTGTCCACATTTGACAACAACAGCTGATTATCTGTTATGATGAAGGTAAATAAATTTGTTCTGTTAATAACTTGCCTTCAAATATTTATTGCCGCTTTGTTTTGACAGGATAATTGGTATTCGCCGTATTCACCGGGGCGGTCGGGTAGCCTACTGGTTAAAGCGTTCGCTCGTCACGCCGAAGACCCGGGTTCGATTCCCCACATGGGTACAATGTTTGAAACCCATTTCTGGTGTTCCCCGCCTTGATATTGTTGGAATATTGCTAAAAGCGGCGTAAAACCATACTATCGCGCTCATAGTACATTTTCACAAGGAGCATGTCAACTAGGTTTAGACAACTAGACACACTTTTGTACAGTAAGTCGTTCACATGACTCTCTTCAGTTTAAGATATATTTATTTAAAAGTCATTCAATGAAATGTTGATTTCAGATGTTGAATCCACACTTACCAATTTTAACCAGATCCAAGTGGTAGAGCGTCCGCCCGGGGAGCGAAAGGTCCATGGTTCGATCCCCTAAAGACGTTAAAAGATGGCACTTGTTCTTACCCTGCCAGGCGCTCGGCATTAAGGGGCTAAAACAAGGACTGGTCGGCTCAGTGTTTGTTTTTGTGGGTTTTTTTGACATTTTTTATTCCTTTCGAAGGGTTGTACATCAGGTTCAGAGGTTACACAGTAGGTTTAGTCAATTGTAGTGAAAAAATACGTTACATGGATGTACATTTCTTGTGATATAAATATAGCATGCATAATTGAAACACACACACACACACACACACACACACACACACACACACACACACACACACACACACACACACACACACACACACACACACACACACACGATATGCCTCAAGAAGAGCATGAAAAGTTGTATCGATAGTCAGATATAACTAAAACAATTATGGTAGTATTGCTATTTGAGGCATAACTGATCTATAGCCTTATTGTACAGGGCATGATTATTATATTAATTTGTGTAGGATTTTTCCCCATTTCCGTTCAAATTGTAATAGACCATTGTTTTTGGTGGCAATGAATTTTTCAATCATCGCTGTCTCTTTTAGTATTTTCCTAAAATTATCAAAAATTGGTTTCTCACCCTTAATACTTGATATATATATATATATATATCTTTTACTGAATATTATAATATGATTAAGTAAAAGTTTATTTTCGTCGAATCCAAAAATAACTGAGTATTTGGTAAGTGAGATCCTAGTATTTGTGTCAAGATTTAAAAAGGTTTCCAGTTTGCTCCAAAAGTGTTTAACATATTCACATTCCCAATATACATGTATAAGGTTTTCGCCATTTAAGTCACAAAAGGAGCAAATATCATTATCAACTAGTTTCATTTTTAATAATTCCTTTTTGGTGTAAATTATTCTATGGATAAACTTAAACTGAAAGTCAATCAATTTAGTATCTTTATTGTCTCTTATCATACAGCCTAAGATTTCCACAGCAAAAAGGAAAAAGATATGGTGATATTGGGTCTCCTTGTCTGCAACCTCTTTCATTAATAAAGAAAGAAGACATATGACCGTTTTGTATTACACAAGAGGATGCATAATTAGTTAGTAGGTGTATCCATTTTATCATATAAGGCCCAAAACCATACTTTTCTAATGCCCTGGAAATAAACTGTCTTGATATTGTGTCAAACGCTTTCTCCAAATCAATCAGCAGCAACATTCCTGGTCTATTGACCTTTTTCACACTTCGCTACTTCCGGTTTGAAAGCGAGGCTTGGAGAGCAGAAGGTGAAGGCTGGATAGCACATGAAACACATGGAGATGTCAACAAGGCATGCAATCGGGACAAACTGTGACAATTTAACCATCCCGGTACATTTATCGTAAGTATTGAACATTATTCTTATTGACAAACTATTCTACTGTTATCTGGTCTCCTTACCGATATAAATTTGAGTCTGGCCGTTCTGTTGTGATTTCAATTTAAAATATCCATGACCACCTGGTAACTCCCAGTGCAGTTTATGGTAGCTGAACAGACTTAATACAAATTCTACTGAAATCTTGTAAAAAATAATTCATTGTTTACACACCATTAAGCCAAACTATTTATTGTGAGTTTAAATAACTTTGCGGGTTGTATTTGAAGTCGAAATATTGACCTTTTGACCATATCTAGATATATGTCAGAAACTAACTAAATTGATATGTTGATATAATGTATAAAATTGTAACCTACTTAGAATTTACAATCGTAATAAATCAGAAGTTTGCATCAGTTGTGTATTTGATGTAAATTGTAATGGACTCAAATGCATTCCAATAAAATATTAGACCTCTAGATCTACTTGTGCTGTTGGGATTGTGAACAGTTGTTATTTTGATTGTCAATGTTGACAGATTAGATAGCATGAGGTGTAATATTTCAACTGAATTATTACATAAAGGGTGTGTAAATATTTAAAGTAAAGTACAGTTTGATCTGCAATTTTGGTAACAATTAATATTTCTACCAAAATGATATTTACTTTACTGTACCAATTTAATCATGTCATGAAATGAACAAATACCCAACTAATAATGTCCAGTAGATGTTCAATCTACATGTGATCTTTATATAATTTACAGAAACAGATAACTCTTAAACAGTTTGTATTCAAATATTTCAAATGCATAAATTGATATTGACATTACTAAAAACTTAAAGTATAAAAAGAATTATTTTGTGGTTTTATGTCCACAAACATGTTTTGAAACTTTTAAAACAAAAAGATATTTTTGGGTGCAAGCAATTGCCATGTATTATTGATTATTAATCATATCAATTTATATATAAGAATATAGTTGTGCTTACTGTGTCATTTTGCAATAATTATATTGTTATGATGTAATATTTTACTATTGTTAACAATCTTTAGAACTTGAGTTTATTTCAATCACGTCAAGTGGTGTGATCATTTTGATATTTTTTTATAATTCAATCAAAACGAGAAAAATAAAAAAATATAAATACATAGAAGAAATTTGTTTTCCTTGTCAAATTACGATGATAGCATGAATTTATCTCATGCTCCTTGTATAGCATGCTCCTTGTGAAAATTCATTCCATTTCTTCTTCGAATGTACCTTATATGATGATTTTAGGGAGACATTACTGACAGCTATCGATAATCTTGGAGGACAAAATACTCTACATAGTATTCTTTTTGGTGATTCAAACTTAGATGTTTTCCTGAATACA
The DNA here is from genome assembly GCF_023055435.1 of Haliotis rufescens. Lineage (NCBI taxonomy): Eukaryota > Metazoa > Mollusca > Gastropoda > Lepetellida > Haliotidae > Haliotis > Haliotis rufescens. The sequence continues at coordinate 24,155,218 of NW_025963824.1, read as the reverse complement.
AAAATATTCTTGTCTGTACACAAATTTGTAGAAACGACTAACAGATTCAGTAGCTAGCATATTATTGTTTCCAAACTGTTTATCATTAATATTGTTAAATCTATATTCAACACTAAAATGTATAATATTAGGATATGTATGAGATGCACACTGTCTTCACTTTCCTGCACATTGTACATATCCTTCATATGAGCACTGTATATATATTGCGCACTATGTTTCCACAATGTGAAGCTTCAACTGTAAATTGTTCATTTTCATTATGCAATATTATGTATAACTGTATATAGGGAGAAGGCGGTAATAAGTGCTGCCCTTTGTCTTTTTTGACAATAAAATATGTTTAATAATATTTCATCTTGTGATCTGACAAAGTTAATATTTTCAAGCCAAAATATCAACTTTAGTAAACCACATGAAGAGATAAATATTGCATTTGACAAAATAAATTCAAGTCTTATATTTTCTTTCTGATCTTCATGACCTTACTCAGAAAACCATAGTGTCAATGAGGCAGACTGACTGTAGGTGTGACAAAACGTGATATTTCACCTGATTTTAATAAAAATCTTATTTTTTTCACTCTAGCGAAAGTATGTTTTCAGCATGGTCATGATTAAATACATACCGGTAATACAAATATCAAAATGTGTTTCATTAAAACAAGAGCGAATTTCTGTGTGACATTGATATAAAGAGCAGTAGTACACTGTGCTTAAATTGATGCATCTGTTGAGTTTACCCTTTACACAGAATATACTGTTTGAGTTTTCGACATATCAGATGAATTGATGCCTTCAAGATTGTTCTAAAGTACATGTAGCATGTAATGTTACACACTGTGATTAATTTTCCTTAAACTTCTCTATTTCAGAAGAATGTTGTTTTCTAAATAAGCAATATTTTGAGAGAAGGTGAATATGCATTGTTTATAAAAAATGTTATTGAAGTAGGAATATTATTACAATATAATAGAATTATTCATTTCAGGCCAGCGAGTCAACACAATGAAGTACTAGTATCCCATGCCGGATGTCTGGAGGAGCTTTCTGCTGATAGTAACACAATGGTTACAATGTGCATCCTGTCAAAGGACGAGGAAGTGAAAAGCCATATTCATTCAATCAACAAATATGGTTCCTGTCACATTTCTCTTAAATAGGACGAGGAACTGAAAAGCCTTATTCACTCACAAATCAACATGGCCAATATTTATCGGACACTGAAAAAGCTCATTGTACCATTTGTTTACAAGCAAGAAAATTATTTTCTCCTGGAATTTAATTAGGTGCTTTTGACTGACAAAGACACCCAGTCCATGTTAAGTTTTGAAAACTTATATTGTGAGAAGTAAAGATATGAAAATTTTGGTTTGTTTTTCTATGTCAAATATGAGAAATCCAGATTGTTCCATCAACATAATTTGTACCGATACATATATTTTATCTTGGCTTGATTACCAATTGAAGTTGATTCCTTTTTATCTTTTGTTATTTTATCTGTACTCATATCTGATCAAGACATTTTCAAACTATTCAGGATAAAAGTATTAGTAGCTTCCTTTTGATATACAATTACCTTTCATAATACAGGATTAGGTGAGGGTGTTCAAGAAGTTGGTAGTTGTATCAATTCTTATATTTCTTCAATTTCATGCATTATTTATATTTATAAATTTTTAGTTTCCTTTTAACTTATTTTAAACAGTTCACACATTATTACTTTTGTAGTGCACGGTGCAATCTCAATCGGCAATAATCAGTTAGGTAAGTGATGTTTGAAGAACAAGTAAAGTATCATCTGTCATTGTACACACTGAATAGGGTTATCGCCCCTTCTGAATATTTATTTTGACACACGAATGATTTTCATAATTAACATTGTAATATGTTAAAATGAAAATCATAGCAGAAAAAGTGTCTTTTGTCAACTGGACTCATGGCAAAACGATAGTGCGTTGTGCAGCAAACACCACTATGAAACGTGAAATAAACATGATCTCAATCTTGATCTAGAGTTCGCCAAGCCACCATTGACTGAGCAATTTTGCAAAAGTACACTGACGTGTTTCATGTTATGCGGTTTATTTACGATAGAAAACTTCTGTCATTGAATGTACTGTCACATTGTACCTATATGCCGACGAGGTTATGATAAAACAATCTATTTCTGAAATGCACCTCTCGATTCACTTCCGGGATCCTGACAGCAAAATGCTAATTCCAGTGTATAACAGGCATATTTTAGTTTGACCTCATGATTTAATGTTAAATATCTTCTGTATAATATACAGAGGATACCATTTTTTGTTTGTTTGAAATGTCCAACATGCTGTCTATTCCCTATAAGCTGATGCGACTCTCACTGCATGGAGCTATGCTCTCCAAGCCTCGTTTTCGATCCAAGATGGCGAAAGTGTGAAAAAGGTCAATAAACTTGCCTTCAAATATTTATTGCCGCTTTGTTTTGACAGGATAATTGGTATTCGCCGTATTCACCGGGGCAGTCGGGTAGCCTACTGGTTGAAACGTTCGCTCGTCACGCCGAAGACCCGGGTTCGATTCCCCACATCGGTACAATGTTTGAAACCCATTTCTGGTGTTCCCCGCCTTGATATTGTTGGAATATTGCTAAAAGCGGCGTAAAACCATACTATCGCGCTCATAGTACATTTTCACAAGAAGCATGTCAACTAGGTTTAGACAACTAGACACACTTTTTGTACAGTAAGTCGTTCACATGACTCTCTTCAGTTTAAGATATATTTATTTAAAAGTCATTCAATGAAATGTTGATTTCAGATGTTGAATCCACACTTACCAATTTTAACCAGACCGTCTCCGTATCCAAGTGGTAGAGCGTCCGCCCGGGGAGCGAAAGGTCCATGGTTCGATCCCCTAAAGACGTTAAAAGATGGCACTTGTTCTTACCCTGCCAGGCGCTCGGCATTAAGGGGCTAAAACAAGGACTGGTCGGCTCAGTGTTTGTTTTTGTGGGTTTTTTGTTGATGGAAATCGAAGCTATCTGGAGGAAACACATATTAAATGATCACCAAACGTTATTACAATATTTGTATATTGACACAACTCAAGAATTATACTTCTTCACTTATTCTTTTTTGACCTAATAGGTAATCATTCAAGATTTCAAGATTACGTAAGAGAAATAAATGATATTTCCCCTGTACATGTCCTTGACGTGTCTGTTTTGTTTTGTCTGATTTCTGATTTATTATAATAATAGCAAGTGACCGATCGAACATGATTTTCATAAGTACTTCATTTTTATCCTTCAATAAAAATTCCAAATTATTTTATTATACCTAAAATCATAAACGCGAAGACAAATGAAACACAAACTCATTATTGCGAACTTCAAGAATTGTATTACAATTAAAGTTAGTACTGTTATTAAATGAAAGTGATAAATGACAGAATTTGTTTATGACAGATGAATGAAATAAATTTATTAGTTTTAAATAACCAAACTGGATACCATATATATGACATTTTATTTACACATGTCACGTATTTGGCTTATTGAAGCTAAAACAAATATTTTTCACAAGATATAATAATAATTATTTTAATTTTCCATTTAATGTTGACGAAAGGTGAGGAAATGTATTTAATCTGAAAAACCCTGGCATTTCAGGTCTTGCCTAACACACACAAAGCTATATAAGTTTGTAAGTGCAATAATCGTGAACGCCACAGTAAATCCTATTTCACATCACGTAAAGTGACATGTCTAGACATTTACCACTTTGGTGAAATTCTCTCACTTCTTGTGTTAGTTTCTGAAACATTTTCCTGTTTTATCAAACGGAAACTAATTAACACATTTGAAAGCTTTATGTGATGACTGCCACGTGTATCGTCCATTTGATCAGCTCACGTGACCGGGAATCGTGTAACACATGTATGGCAAATTACAAGAAAACTTTCCTGTCTTCAGAGCCACGGAGTATTTGACACTTAAGGGCCTGAGTCTTTGATATACGATAACATGAGAAATTAATCCATTTTTGGAATATTACCGGATGTGTCGCAAAACAATATTCACTCATTCATTTTATTACTTTAAATGATTTAAACATATTCTTGTTCAATGAATCTGGATTGACAAACAAGCCAAGAATGCTGTTAATACCTCTCCTGTACGTGTTATATTCATGAGTGAGTGAGTATGGTTTTACTACGCTGTTAGCAATATTCCAGCAATATCACGGCGGGGGACACCAGAAATGGGCTTCACACATTTTATCCATGTTGGGAATCGAAACCGGCCTTCGGCGTGACGAGCGAACGCTTTAACCACTAGGCTAACCCATTGCCCCTCTCTTTGTGGGATGAGACCCTGACGTGTATGGTTATCTACAAAACGGAGACTGACCAATAAGAGTGAGTGAGTGAGTATGGTTTTACACCGCTTTTAGCAATATTCCAGCAATATCACGGCGGGGGACACCAGAAATGGGCTTCACACATTGTACCCATGTCGGGAATCGAACCCGGGTCTTCGGCGTGACTGACCAATAAGAACGCTAGATGTCATACAGTGTCAGTATATCATTTTAGACAAAACCTTGCACTATTAAACCACAAATACCATTTCCGCAGTGATTAATTCATCTATGACTTTTTAATTTAATATACCAGGAAAACTAGGTTTGTCCTGGAATCCTCTTGTTTTCCACAAAGGAAATATATCTCACGCACTATTCGTCCACAGTAAGCGGTATTACGGAGGCCAAAGTCGCAATTACTTAATGTAGCTTAAGTACGTATGCATAAATTTGTTCTTTGGTGAAATGTTTTTACCAGCCCGCGGCAAATGAACACAGCATAACAGACAACCCGTCACAAAATCCCCTTAAAAACCTGAACAGTAAAACGCTGTCTGGCAATACAGCACATTCCTCACGTGTTTTTCACGACATGGTGTATTTCACACAGGGCATATAGAGTATATTCATCCTCCGTTGCTATATAATCTGTTTATCTCCTAACGTGATCTAGTGGATAGTGCGTCTGCCTGGAGAGTGTAAGGTCGGTGGTTCGATCCACGGCGCTTTTTGTAATATTCCAGAAATATCAAGGCGGGGACACCAGAAATTGGCTTTAACACATTGTACACATGTGGGGAATCGAACCCGGGGCTAAAATTGGGATGCTGTGATCTCAATGGTCATCAATTTGAAAGACGTATTTCAAATATTGCAGCGGTTTTTATTGGGCGTCTCCACTTGACTTCCTCCCTACTTGTCCTCCTTATCGTCACATTGGAAGCACTATGTACTACTACACAGAGAGTTTTGATATGAAAACAGAATGTATGGTAACAGGAATTTAACAAGAGATCTCAACTATGGCCACAACGTACTTTCGTCTGTCCATGATTTCATAGAACATGGTGGTAGATTTGTACATTGAGTATAAGTATATAATTTTTTTTATTGAGAATCCACTACAAAAGTATTAGAATCTGTACTTTACAGAGAACGTGTAATCCCAAATAAAACATATGTAATATTATATTTGAGCACTTTCTGAAAGGCATTGCCTCTTTATACAGATAAAATTTTACAATCATTTAATTTCTAACATATAACAGTGCTGTATAGCAAATAAAACACAAAACGAATTTGAGACAGGCCCTATTATTAGGCGCCTTCACTCTCTATTTCCTGTTTTATGAGTAGACATGGTTTTGCAAAGCTATTGTTTCCGTCAATTCAACGGACTCAATACATATGAATGGTATACAGTGAGTGAGTTTGGTTTAAAGCCGCTTCGAATAGTATTTCAAACGTGTCATTGTTGGTGAAAGTATATAAATGTGAGTGAAAGAATGTGGGGTTTAAGAACATATCCTAACTAAACTGACTGATTAAACTAGCTTAACAGCCTTTTCTAATGTGAGAGCGGAAGGTCCGGGGTTCGATTCCCGGCCGCGTCATACCAAAAGACGTTAAAAGATGGTACTTGTTGTTACCCTGTCTGGCGCTCGGCATTAAGGTGCTAAAACAAGGACTGGTCGGCTCTGAGTCAGTATACTGCGTCTGAGTTAGGTATTCATGTTCAACTGCGGCATGGTATCTCAGTGAGCTAGCACTATAAATCGGCATCAGTCCGGACTAGTACAAGCAGACACACACACACACACACACACACACACATACACGTGCATGCACGTCGCTATATAAGTGCAATAATCTTGGACGCGACGTTAAACCCCATTTCACCTCACCTTTTTCTAATGTGGATCTATTCTTGTCTAGGCTATTCAGTCTTGTGTATATACGAAACATATTCCCACAGATCTTCACTGTAGTAGGAGTCCAGCCCATATCACCCTCAACAGCGGAGCACATTTTAGTAGACCCATAAACAACTTCATTGCTCTATTTTGCACAGCATTCACGACTGATAAATCACTACTACCCCAAATCGCTAATCCATATTCAATCGTTGACCTACCATTGAGCCGTGCATCTTAGTGTCGGTGGTGAAAAGCATACCACGAGGAATTAGAACTTGGGAATTAGTAATCCCAGCGCCCTTCTGACCGAGCTTGCCACTGCTTTAGCCATGTGTGAGTAATCCAAATGGTCGGTTCTTGATAATCCTGATAGCAACTGTCAGCAATCGCAAGAGGTATATTACCACATTTAAAAACACAGTTTGTACTTGGTGTTGCCATACTTCTACAGTGAATACGTTTAGATATGTCCTGGTTCACAGACATTTTGTTGACAGAATACCAGTTATGAAGACATTCTAAGAGAGCATTTAGGTCCGCTTCATTTTCCCCTTTAAGTACTAAGGCTGTTACACAGTTTCTTATCGTCGATCCTCACTCCTATATCCAATATAGTAAAGTGAAGTAGTAATGAGTTCGTTTATGTATATGATTAACAACAAAGGGGAAAGTAAACATCCTTGCTTCAAACCACATCTCACATCGAACCACTGAGTACACATCCGTTAAGCCTCACACAACATTCAAAACTTGTTTATATAGATACAATAGCTTCATATAATAGCTTCATACATTTAGGCTGACCTCCAATACCCACGCTACGCCTGTTGTCAACCATCTTATACCAACTGACTCCCCAGATGCCATATCTAGTCACGCTTCCCTGAATCTAACAACCCTGTGTTACGTGTCCATTCCCAAATTGGAACATTATGTTAACCCAGAAATATGTAGGTAAAATAACTTAGTGTGAAACCAACAAACAACCAACAAGTTATATGCAATTAACAAATGTATTACAAAATTAACTAGGTTTACAAATCAACACAAATTACTGCACAGCAATTACAATGACAGTAAACAATGAGTGGTTGTGCAATATTCAATGGCAATACTATCCGGCATAAAGTCCGGACTCTACCGAGATCGCAGAAAGGTTCTACATCAATTTACAAAGACCCTCTCAGATGTCAGTTTGGAAGGTTCCTTAAGACTAAAGACAGACGTCAGTTCCTGTGTCGATGACGGAGACGTAAACAAGATATATGTACACGTGTTTGCCACAACAGAGATGCTGGACATTCTCTTGGACTCTGACACTATGTACATGGATGGTACCTTGGACACATGCCCATGTTTATGGCTTCAGGTTTATGTAATCCACTTCAGTTCCTTGATGCTGCCGGCCATCTATTGAAGTTGAAATGGCTTTGTGTATGACTAGTGATTTTGAACTATTATGACTTGTTATCTGTTAGACCATGATCATTGGTGTATATTTTTTTTATGCATCATAAATAATAAAATCTCTTACACTAATACCCACTGTTTGTCTTCTTGTTGAATTCAAAATGATCCAATCCTTTCTTCACAAAAGTGGATATGTGTGACTATCAGACCACAACTTGGTGTTATAAGGCTGTAGGCAAAGTGAAGTGTAGGCGATATGATACCAATCCATATATAATATGATGGCAGTGGCCAGTATCAGATTAAAAAATACGGTGGTAATAGCAAAAATCAGTGGTAATAATACAAATACATGTACAGTGGTCAAGGTCCCGAGATATGGGAGGCAGGGAATCAGGGATGATGAGCGATCTTCAGATGAAGATTGCTCTTGACGAGATGAAAATGTGCGCATGACTCGCAAACACGCCTGTTACTACGTAAATTGTAATAAAAAGGTAAATTGTAATACTTGAAGCAAATTGTAATAATTTTGACGTAAATTGTAATAACAACGTAAATTGTAATAAAATTTGACGTAAATTGTAATACGCAAATTGTAATAAAAATTGACGTAAATTGTAATAATCTCAACTTGCGGTAAAATGTAATAACTTTTTACGTAAACTGTAATAACCTTATAAGTTTAGTGTCAAAGGCGTTAAATGACTAGAACCTATCCTTGTCAGGGTTGGTACAGGGTTTATCGTACAATTGTCATTAAAGTATGGGTGTGGGGGAGGATTGAGGTCGTTATCGTACATTGTTGTATAATTATATGTATATATAAACGCATTGGAATTTCATTTCTATGGTTGTCCAGAAGAGGATTAATTACTAGAATGAACTTAGTTTTCTTATTTATTTGAGAAATACTCTGTGTGTTTTGTATTATATTTTGACGAAGAATTCAAATACATCAAATGAGTGACAAATCTCCTGTGCAATGTCAAATGAAAAAAAACAGTCGTCAGCAAATGCAGCATAGATTTCCCATGCATTGGAAAGGAGAATACTTAATACATAACATTATATACAATGTTTTTATTAATATCAAAAGAGGGGCGTGGATATTTTTTACCTACATTGCATATACTATTAGATATTGTGTATTCTCGATCTCTGTGAACTTCTCACAGATAAAGAAATAATAATAAATAAATGCAAACCATGTTAACTTATGCAATATTTGTAGCAATATATGATTAACATATGGATAATTAATATAACATATTTCCTTTCATAACAATAAGTATATTTAATGAAATAAATGAATAAATGTAACTGTCTGGATTCCTTTCATATGTCATGAAGAACTAACAACAACTTACTGACAACTTTTGCTGGGATAATAACTCCTTGCCCCAACAACAAAAACAGAATCCATCATGATAAAGGCACGATATCATAATTCAAAGCATACAAAAATAATATCCGGTATCTTTGGGCATGTCTTGTTGAGTTTCAAAGAGCATCAGAATGTATAATAAAATTTGTTGCAATCAATTATTGCTGAAATATATTTGTTTTGATCAAAATTGAAAGGATGGAAAATCTATAATGAAAAGGGTTTTGTCACTAACGTAAATATTCTCTTTGACCTTATACGAGGAGTACTCTAAGATCATTAAACTCGACAATCGTTGATTGATTGCGCCAAGCAACCTTGATACCAAATTTGGTACCTCACGTATAATGCGGTACATAATTTTCGAAACAGATAATTACGTTTTTCATAAGTTATCGCTAATTTGTGACATATATACGGACAAAAATTACCTCAGAGGATAATCTTCTCTGGGGGTTTAAGAGGATTAAAATAATTCCAGCTAACATCAAGCACTATAATATAATATTGAAGTTATAGCATACCATCTTAACATTCCAATGAAAAGAATAGTGACTAACTAAGAAACCAAATTATATTTATCTCCGATACTATGCCCTCATCAGTATACACACACACACACATACATACACACATACATACAAACACATACACACATAGTTATGTATGTATGTGTGTGTTTGTGTATGTGTTTATGCATGTATGTATGTATGTATGTATGTATGTATGTATGTATGTATGTATGTATGCCAGTAAATACGACCTCTATATGTCATTGGTATCAGATCTATGACTGCACTTCTTCATATAGTTCCAAGTGAAAGATGAGTGACACTACTTTGTGAGAGGTCCCACAAAAATGCTGATATGAGCAATTAAAGGTTATGCAAAATGTAACAAATGAACAAAGTAAGATATTTTAAAAGATAAAATAGAAACACAAACCTGTAGATATACGAATTAGAATGTAGCAAATACATTAGATAAACGTATCTTCTACGTAGACAAAAGTATGTCCAACAAAGACATAAGTATATTCTTCGTAGATAATACGTTTTTCATTTTTTATCACTAATTTGAGACGGACAATAATCCCCTGAAAGCATAACCTCCTCTGGGGGTTTAAGAGGATTAAATTTATTCCGACAAACAACAAGCACTGTAATGAAATTACAACATACTTTGTTAAATTTCTGATGAAAAGACTAGTAACTATCTAAGAAACCTAAGATTGGGCCTCATCAGCATAGACACACAAACACAAACACACACACACGCACGCACACACACACACACGCACGCACGCACGCACGCACGCACACGCACACACATACATTCACACATACACACACACACACACACACACACAGAGATACAGACACAAACACGTGTTGCACACACTACATACCCATACAAAAACACCCACACACAAACACTATATGTGTGTATACATGTACGTATGTACGTGTGTGTGTGTGTGTGTGTGTGTGTGTGTGTGCGTGCGTGCGTGCGCGCGCGCGCATGTAGGTGTGTATGTAATGACAGTAAATGTGAGCTCTTTGTCATTGGTATCACATATATGACTGCACTTCTACATACTCTAGATGACAGTATCATGTACGTAGATGAAAGTATGTAAGTGGACGATAGTATCTAGATGGCATACTATCATCTACGTAAAAGATACTATCATATACGTAGATGAAAGTATCTTCTACGTAGATGAGAGTATCTTCTACGTAGATTATAGTATTTTCTACGCAGATGGTAGTATCTTCTACGTAGATGATAGCATTCCACAAACATCACATCACTTCCAATAAATGTCTTTCACTATGTTGATACCACCCTTTAATGACGATTGTACGATAAAGCCTATACCAACCATCCCTAACTTAACAGTTTTGTACGTTTGTCATCATACACAGTATTTCTCGAATTGTACATTTGAAACACAAGCTCAACTGACAAAGATCATTTCTAGTAAATTGGCGTCTTGGACACTACGGTAGTAAGGTTATTACAATTTACGTAAGAATGTATTACATTTTACCGCAAGTAGAGATTATTACAATTTACGTAAATTTTTATTACAATTTGCGTATTACAATTTACGTCAAATATTATTACAGTTTACGTTGTTATTACAATTTACGTCAAAATTATTACAATTTGCTTCAAGTATTACAATGTACCTTTTTATTACAATTTACGTCGTAACAACGCCACTTCCCCCTTATATACAAACTGTCAAGCCACTGGAAGGTTCCAGACAGTACTCACAACATAGAATATTATAAATTTTCATATGTTTCTATAACATACTCTCACCGTCTGCGGTACACGGACCGGAAGTTTACACACAACACTAGCAAAGATCCTTACCAGTGCGTGACACCTTCGTTACACTCGCGAACGGGTGATTGTTGTGAGGAGTTTGCACACTAGCATCTTAAAATATTAACTTCCTGACGACTGCTTACATTGCCCAAATACAAAGCAATGAGCGTCTACCGAATCTCAACAGAAACAATGCAACACCGTTACAATCATTGTTAAACAATAAAAAACACTGCCACATAACACTTGGCATCACCAAAAGCAAAGGGAGAGGTTTGTGCCTGAGTTTGTGCCTGGAGTTTATGAAACTCTTAAATCAGATGGTATGACAAATCAGTTGGGAATGAACTACCCACCTTGAAAAGTTTAGAGGTTTCAAGCCTGAGAGTAACCATACTACCCGAAACCTACCCATGTCAGTAACTGAAGTAATCATCTGCCAAGGCAACAGCCTTCTGTTACTGATCTACCTTCTTTTTATCCAAAGTCGTAATCTCGGCATGCACACACTGCTTGAAATCTGCCAACAAAATCAGCTGCCGCAGCTTAACAAAATCCTTACCAACATCTTTAGACAAGCAACACCTATCAACAAAGTCTCCTTCCCTTCAGCAAACTCCACACACGCACCATCTCCCCTATCCTTTCACTGGTAAATGTTTGCTTATGTACCTCAGGGACCAACTCATTGCCTTTTCACTTCATTTTAGTTTGGACTAACCTCAACTGGTAGTGCTTTATGACCTTAATGTGTTTTGTCCTTCAATACACTTTGCATTAACATTATCCATTTTAAATTCGTTGTAACCTTCTCAACGTGCAAGAAAAAGAGGTCAACTTCCTTTTCTTGAAAAGGAGCACCAATCTGACATTCACCTTTTATCACTGAAAGTTTGGCATCAAGGCTATACCACTAAGTTACACCTAACAATTCTGATTTATTCCTAACCTTATTTAGTCCCCTCATGAAAAAAACTCAATAAATATCTCCAGCTCAAACTCTGTTTAACAGGTACTGATTTCACAATACTCCTGTGCCAAGCTATGAGGATAGAATGAGCACAGGCAAATGTAGCACGGAAATTATTTCCTTACAAACAAATAAGTCTCAGCAAATTAAATTGGGATCCCAGACGAGCCCCCAATTTTTGTTGATTCTCAAATGCGAAATTGGTACATACAGAACTATATTAATTGTGAAATCAGTCAATAACCTCTCAAGATCAATGAATAATTAACAGTCATATTACATTGAAACACACATTAGGTGTACAATCGTAAAGACCCGTGAAGATTCCGGGGTAGAATAGGTCTTCAGCAACCCATACTTGCCATACAAGGCGACTATGTTTGTCGTAAAAGGCGACTAACGGGATCGGGTGGTCAGGCTCGCTGATTTGTTTGATACATGTCATCAATCCCAATTGCGAGGATCGATGCTCATGATGTCAATCACTGGATTGTCTAGTCCAGAGTCGATTATTTTACAGACCGCCGTCATATAGCTGGAATATTGCTGAGTGCGGCGTTAAACAACAAACAAACAAACAAACAAACAATCGTAAAAGGCAACACAATGGGTCACAATTGTAGCAGCAGTACTCAATAATAGGCCCTAGAAACAAAATATCCATATTTTTCACTGTCACTGTTGGTATTTCCAGGTAGGCATCCCGTCGCTTAAAAGCCACGCCAAATTCAAAACAGAAAGAAGTCTTGATTTTTTGTGTGATTGTAAATATCCAGGTATTTAAACACCCTCCCATGGCATCCTATTAATTCTCAATTCCAATGTCGGACCCAATGTCAAAAATCCTTACATTGATCCCAGTATTGGTATCTCTAAATCTGGCCAACATAACCACGATCCTATTCTGAACTAGTCCCAAACCATAAGTTCAAGTGAACAACAACTAATTTCCTTCAACGTATTATTATAAATATTTTAACGGCAGTAATGTAAATGAGCTGTGTTTAGTGCCACAGTCACCAATATTTCAATATTTTTGACGACAGCCTGTAAATAAACTAGCATGGACCAGATAAATCAATCCGTTTCAGTCACCTCTTAAGCTTCTCCAAACGATCAGATCTCCCTTAGCACTGAGACAATACTATTTGTCTACTGAAGACAGTTCCTGGCTAGAAAGCTCCATTCAGGTATCGCGAAATATCGTTCCTCCTCCGTTACATCCAGGTAGCCGACATACTGCACCATACATTCACCCGTTTCTCTACCCACGTCCACAGAGCGACAACGGGGGAAGCTGAAGCAGAACTCCATGCACCGGCCCAACAGCGTGCGCCCAGGCACGTTCCTCACAACAATCGCATGCGCATTGGGCCCCTTGATGGCCAGGTCCCGATACACCAGTGTTGTGTTTCCGTAGACCTCGCAATCTGTGACAGAGACATTGTGACGTCATACATGTAGAAGACAGTTGGAATGTGCAATTTCTTTAACCATACACATATTTCCGTAATGTAAATTTCAAAGATAAAATTCAACTGCATCTGTTCGCTGACATTGATCTTCACAAAAACACTTTCAAACGAAGGACTTATCCCCTGTTTATGGATATATGCATTAATTCCTCTTGTTTTAGAGTGAGTGAGTGAGTATGGTTTTACGCCGCTTTTAGCAATATTCCAGCAATATCACGGTGGGAGACACCGGAAAATTGGCTTCACATATTGTACCCATATGGGGAATCGAACCCGGGTACTAGAGTGTATAGTTTTAAGCAATACGATAGCATACAAGTCATTGGACTCATCCCCTATTCCCGTAAATGACTTTAAACAACTTGAACTAACATAAATATTGTTGATTCTTGGGTTTGTCCACAACAGTGAATTTCCATGCAGGATGTGTTCCGAAGATATATGTACAGGTCACACGAACCTTTCATATCATAGTTTCACTAGTTTAAAATTTCATGAATTCACAACCTTGGTCTTCGTTAATGAAACTATTTTCTTATAATGTGATGCCATCTCCTTTTAGCTGAAGGAGGTTGAATTTCATTATAAATCTAGTTTCATTTAGATAACACTCCATTTTGAACAATTTTTAGTTAATTAATTAAGGAAAGAATTTATAGTTCTTTCATGTTCCTATAATTGTTGGTTCGAACCCCGGTTGCCCCCCGATTATGTTTCTAGGTTTGTCAGCACCATATACCCCTGCTCGTTGGTTTAACTAAAGTGTTAAACATCTTGCACCTACATGACTTCGGGCTTCCTACTACATTAATCTGACACGTCGTGATATAACCGGAACACTGTTCAAAACGGCGTTAAGTTCCGGGGTCCACCCATGCTTGCCGTAAAAGGCGACTATGCTTGTCGTAAGAGGCGACTAACGGGTCCGACTCGCTGACTTAGTTGATGCATGTCATCGATCCCAATTGCGTGGATCGATGCCCATGATATTAATCACTTGAATGTCTGGTGCAGACTCGATTATGTACAGACCGCCGTCATATAGCCGGAATATTGCTGAGTTGCGGCGTTAAACAACCAACAAACAAACAAACAATCGTAATAGGCAATACAATGGGTCACAATTGTAGCAGCAGTAGTCAATAATAGGCCCTAGAAACAAAATATCCATATCCAACCAACCAACCACTCACTCATTATAATATGCATCTGACTTACGCCTGACACATGTATGTTGAGTCTGGATGTAGGAGTAGCCAGGAGTACACAAGCATCTCCCCTTGAAGCAGGTTGTGTTGGGGAGAAGGCATTCCACGTCATCTGAACAGTCGGCGTTGATAACTCCTGTGCGAGAAACTGTGGAACTAGTAAATCCAGGTCTAATATAAATACCCCCAATGTTGTCTGGGATGGGAGTCGGGAATAACGTGATCAGACTGCATGACCATCCGATTGCTCGTTTAGTCAGCTATCAAACAGATCCAATATCCCAAGTTTGACATTAGTTATACTACAACAGGTTTGAGCTAATTTGGGCATTATCCTAATCCAGAAGCTCAACAGTGTCGACGATGAAGGAACTATTCGCTAAAGGCTAAAGGACAATAAAAGTCCTTTGCTGGAAGGAAAATGTATGGTTTGACCATATCTGTTAATAAGACATCACGTCCATAGCTAGTAACTGGCAAACAAGATTTATCATTATGTTTGACGTCCTGGTAAGTGACTGTTATAAAACTGTCGAGTACGTGTTTATCAAATGTGTCTTCATTATATAACGGAATAATGCTATCTGAAGAACCTTTCGATTACCAAACCGGGTTTAGTCAATAAAAGCCATATAACATATATTGTCAAGAATGGAAAAAAACAACATTTCCATCTCTCAACAGATGCCTTGCAAGGATGAGCTCATCAACGGCTTGAATCCAAGATTCGACCCGATCATGGTGTGACAGAAACCAACATTCAGCGTTCAACAAACATTTTAAATATATTCAACCTTTTCGCTTGACTGTCGCCTCGGATAACAGGTGAGCTTACGCATCGTGTTATTGCAAGATAGTGCTCAAAGAGATGCTTCATCAAACATATATTGCTGCTTGTAAATAACATACCTTGAAATAGACAGAGGCTGTCATTTCTGTCAAATGGAGGAGGTGTCTGTGCTTCTACTTCCTCGTTTCGTCTAAAACAGCAACAACCAGTTTTACTAGCACGAGAAGACACAAAGCCTTGTGACAGAGGGTGGTGCCTCGAACAGATGTCGGCACACTTCAGTAACGAGCTAGCTTGCTCATGACAGATGAACAGCAAGTTGGAATGATGGCCCAAAGCAACACAGAGCGCTAGACTAGCATACGCCGCCATCCTTTAGAAATATTTTCCGAATAGCATAATATGTTGCGGACATATACGTTCTTGATTTGAGGAGCAAGTGCCAGCTGAACAGACGTCTAGAATTCAGGCTGCTAATGTCTTAAGCATTAATAATTTGTATCACGCAAAGCAATTTATCAATATTTTTTTAGGTGTCTCATTATCGTAGTGTTTGGGCAAAAGAAGGATAAAATGTAGTATACGGATTATTTTCCCATACTGTAGAGTCAGAAATGTTCAAAGTGATTTTTTATCGTGTATCCACATACCGTCATATATTTCAAGTTGGATACAATTTACCTTCCGATCTGGGAAATGATTTACATCCATCTATCAAAGTATTAAATAAGAAGCAATATGCATTGCATATATACATGACATATTCAATGCAACTGAATTGTCTATGGCCCCAGGCCCGTTAAGATCAGGGGTAGAATAGGTCTTCAGCAACCCATGCTTGCCGTAAAAGGCGACTATGCTTGTCGTAAGAGGCGACTAACGGGATCGGGTGGTCAGGCTCGCTGACTTGGTTGATGCATGTCATCGATCCCAATTACATGGATCGATGCTCATGATGTCAATCACTGGATTGTCTGGTCCAGACTTGATTATTTACAGACCACCGTCATATAGCTGGAATACTGCTGAGTGCGGCGTTAAACAACAAACCAACAAACAAATATATACCCCAAGCCACCATAACAGATTTGCACGTTTGGTTTCATATTATCTCGTACACTTTGGGACAACAACTGAATCTCTTTCTGAGTCCCATTGGCTTAGTGCTTCAGAGTGCTTAATCGGATAACCAGACATCACTGCCTTTCAGAACATGAAAACCCCTACCTTTAAAGTTGCTCCAAGGTTTTATTTGTGATATTATCAGCTCATTTCCATATCACATGTGGATGGTTACAATTCGAACAATCCTTTAGAGAACGCATATTGCATTTTAGCCTGTTGACATCACAAATGATATTATCTTTTTTAAGAAAATAAGTGCACTTCCGGTAAAATTATAAAATTATCCCATTATAAGCTGTTTGGGCACGTCAACCTTACATTTTGTAGGGGTATTGAGGTATGATTGAGGATTTGCAAAATTCAAAAGCAGGAAGAGCTTAGAAGGGGCGAAATTACCATTCTAGCAGAAAAACAACTGCTTACACCTTGAACAAAAGCACTTTTAAATTTTTTTTTCTAAAACTAAGCACAAATGTTTTCATAAGTGAGTGAGTGAGTGAGTGAGTGAGTATGTTTTTTCGCCGCTTTTAGCAATATTCCAGCAATATCACGGCGGGGGACAGGAGAAATGGGCTTCACACACATTGTACCCATGTCGGGAGTGGAACCCGGGTCTTCGGCGTGACGAGCGAACGCTTTAACCACTAAGCTACCCGACCGCCCTTTCATAAGTGAACCTCAGTAAACCATCTATGCAGTAAATTATTAAATCAAACTCTACACGGTCTCTTGTCTGCTACGACATCTCGCTTTTGTCGGACGTGTAGCCAAGAAAGTACAGTAAACTACGGTTATAACGAACTCAAAGGGACCACTAATTTTAGTTCGTTATAACCGTAGTTCGTTAAAAGCATATATACAAAATAACTACAGCAAATCGTCGGGACAAAAAAGTTAGTTCGTTATATCCGTCAGTTCGTTATAAGCGTGTTAGTTATAAACGTAGTATACTGTACATGACAATCAACCTGGCTTCCAACTGAAAGTATCTCTTTTCATTTGTGCTGAAGTTGGAACTATAACTCACTACATTCATTGTGAGTCAGTATCAGTTATTGGATATTGGAAATCAAACTAAACATGATCTACCTGAGATATCCAAGCAACGCCTGGTCTGGCAGAAGCGGAGCTGTTTAATAACGAAAGGACTAATCTTCAAGGACGCAAAGTATCAGGTGTGCTGAAAAGCCAAGATGAATTGACGCCCCGTGTTAAAACACACATTAAATGCGACACCCTTTAGAAGGTTATGCAACAATATTTACATATTTACAACTTGGTTGCTTTTAAGATGAATTATCAATGCCTACTATCCATACGTCTCACAATTGCGACAGCTTTACGTTGTGTATGGCCAATTTTGGAACCACTTTATCTGATATTTCTAGGGCTTGACTTGTAATATCTACCCCTGTTAAGTGTCAAAGGTAATAACATACACAGTCACAGGTAAATGGAAAGTCAATAAATGAATTCAACATGACTACCATTATAGCGGAAAATACCCAGTGATACTGAAGACAAACAGAGATATATCAAACTTGAAATGAAACTAGCAGAATATGGGAGTATTTATGTATGGATTACACTCTCTATGGGGGATTTTTTAATGCTGAGATGACAAATGTACTTGCACAACTCATTTTGGTACCAGCTTGGTGAGTGTTTTGTTTGTTTGTTGTTTAGCGTCGCACTCAGCAATATTCCAGCTACATGTATATAACGGCGGTCTGTTAATAATCGTGTCTGGACCAGACAATCCAGTGATTGATCCACCCATCTGAGATACGATGTCATGCATCAACTAAGTTTGCGAGCCTGACCACCCGGTCCCGTTAGTCGCCCTTTACGACAAGCATGGGCTGCTGAAGACCTATTCTACTCCGGATCTTCACGGGTCAGCTTTATTTCACGTCGGCATTATTTCCGATATAGGGAAACAAAGTAATGCAGCTATATTTTCATGAATACATGCCATCAAAGGACTGAAATAACAAGTTTCATCACGGATTTGAATTTAAAACTAATTAGAAAAGAACACAGACTACGAAACAGCCTCACCGCATAAAACAATGGGCACTTACGGTACTTTTGCTTCATGCATGGTATCCCAGCGGGATTTACATCATCCCTTTAGCTGCTGGCGATTATTTGCAAGCTCAGCTGAATTTTACGATTAAAACATTGGTAGATATGAAGATTCTGTGCATGAATTGTGCAGGATAAAACACGACCGAGATTTTGAACACGAAACCGAGAGTTTTAAATCGCACATAAAACCGATGGGAAGTGTTTTTTTTAAACCGAAAACAAATCTGAAACATCAGTTATCAACAATTTTCTGTTTCTTTCAATCTGTCCATGGACCTTGGGAAACGGACGTAAAATATATCTTGATGGCGCATACGCGCGTCTGTAGCCGAGTGGTTCAGTCAAAAGGCAACAGATACGAATGTTGCAAGTAACACAGAGAAGACATTTGTCATTTGATATATATAACCCCTGGGGTATTATCACATTGGAAAACAAGTAAAGGATGACGTCACTGGAGGGTTATAGGGTCGTGCACTAACCTCTTATGATGACTATTCAGAAGTATGTTGAGGAGATTTAGGAACAAATCTTAAATACTATACTACTCAAGGTTTGCTAAGGATTACCACTCTAAAAGGTAAAATGTAAAATTGTACGCATCCGTTGAAATGGCCAAAGACAACAACGTGTGACCAATAATCAATCAGATCACCCGTGAAAATAAGAGTATCTGACCCATTCCTCACCACTCGCCCCTTTCCGTACTCATACTGTGTAAATACTGTAAGTCCCGATGTGTTTTTAATATATATAGCATCTGGAATATATATGACATGGGGATATATACCTTAATCATTACGCACCGAGTTGACAATTCCTTTAACTATACCCGTTTGCGCTTAGACTGAATCCAGCCGCACAAAATGGCCACGAGAGAGGCACGAGTCGCTCTTGGGCTTGCCCCGGTATAACAGGAGTTGGACAAAAAGTGTCAAAATATCACGAAAACAAATTCATTGTCCAACAAAGCAGCTTTTAGTAACCCATATGTGATCACAGACTGGCATTGTCGTCTCATTCTCTCAATAAGGATGGTTGCCAAGGGAAGATTGTTCCACTCTTCAGTTAGAGCATTGCCGAGTTCCTGTAGAGTCGCCGAAAGGGCATGGCGTCGTGAGAGGGCGATCTGCATCTCGTTCCACTTGTGTTCGATAGGGTTGAGGTCTCGTGACCGGGCTGGCTACTCCATGGACAATGGTCTCCTGCTCTTGGTAGGCATCAATAACCCTGGCACAATGAGGTCATGCGTTATCGTTCAAGAGGATGAAGTCCGGCCCGATTGCACCCGCATAGTTCTCACGTACACATCCGGAATGTCCTCCCTGTAGCAAACACCTGTCCTCATGACCCAATCTAGGCCATGGAGATGGGTAATTCCAGCTCTATTGACCCCCCCCCCCCCCCCCCCCCCCAAATAAATAAATAAATAAATAAATAAATAAATAAATAAAAAATCATGATTGACCCCCTCCATAGCGGTCATGTTCGGCTACGTTGGAATCCTGAAATCTTTCTTCTTGTCTACTCCACACACACGGGCACGATCGCGACAACTTATGAAGTTTAGACAGTATCTCGATTCATCAGTGAAAAGTACTGGAGCCCAGTCCTGGTTTGTCCAATTGATGTTATCTTCAACCCAAACCATACCTGCCTTCTTCATACGCACCTTGCTAGGACCAGGACAAGAGCTTATCCTCCCGTTATGTGTTTTCGTTCATAATCTGATTTCGGTCAGCAGTTTTGAAATGCTATTCTCGCGATACTCGACGAGATATGACGTAAACACCGAGACGATGACAACCGACTGACAATATGATCGCACCAGTGGAGAAATCAGAGTAGGCTACCTGAAATCCGGCTGTGAACCTCTGCTAACAATTCAGGAGGAGAGAGATTTCACGCTCAAGCCATGGCTGATTTTGGATACGGTTATTCACGTATGGAGGTAGCCACTCTTGCCACTGATTTTTATTATTAGCTATTCACCTTGGCAAGCGATTCAAAGAAGACAAGCCATTTTGCATGCAGTGGTTCTACAATTTCATCAAGCATTGGCCAGATTTGAAAGTACAAAAAAAAGCGCCAATGTTACGTCAAAGGAGACAGTCGGCCACTACTTCCAGGAATTTGGAAGAATTCATCACAAGTACGACTTGAAAGACACATCGCATCAATTACGTAGATGAAAAGGGGTTGATGGAGCAGCACACCCCACCCTGCATTGTGTCATCCAACCTGGCTATTTCCTATGCTGTCACCAAATCAAGTCAAATACCACTACCATACTAGGATGTGGTAACACTGTAGGGACACCAATACCGCCTTTTTTTGTTTACAAGGGAAAGGTTGGGGGTGTGTGTCACACTAAGTTCTTTTATGTACAGATTTCTGGGTTAACAAAATGTTCACGCAACAACAGCCTGTTTCCGGCTTATGGGGTGTTGCCTCCCTTGGTGACTTGACAAGTTGTAGAGAGCAGTGGCGGAGTAGTCTTGCTCAAAAGCTGAGGGCAACAGGCAAATGTATTGTGCCGCCTGTGAGGTAAACATGGTGTCAGTCAGTCTCACTACTTTTCCCACTTTGTTAGGGTAAGGAGAGACAGTGTTAACTTTGTGCCAACACACGTGGTTGTTCGCTCAGACTTTAAATGCTCGTGACTCGTTTATGGCAATACGTATAATAACTTCGTACACCGCTGTGGTCTCTTTGAGTTCTCTTTGGGTGCTTTTATACATCGCCTCCGATGAGAGAACTTGCCTGTATGTGTTGCATTGAGGTATGAATTGACAAAATGGGTGCAACATGCTCTCTTTGAAGAGCAGCCATTGATGTTTCCACGTGATCTGTGTGAATTGTCGACTGTCTATGTGTCGCATTTGTGATGTGAATTGTATGAATGGACGCGTTGTGCTCTCTGTGAATAGCGGCCATTTTGTTAATACCCGCGTTTGGCGTGCATGTGCATGACCTGTCAAATGTCCATGTGAGTCATTGTGGTATGTAAATAAACCTGTGTACTGAGATTCCTCTTGTGTATTTTATTTACTTATTTTTAAAAAAAAATTAAAATGTGTTTGAAACAGAACCTGGGACTGTAAGCGCTGGTATCTTCCAGTGATAGTACAAAGGAAGGCTTAAAATTTGCCACGTCATCACTCCTCAAAAACATCTTGAATGGCTAGATCAACAAAGGGGAACAACCGCACGGTCATAAATAATTCATAACCTGACGTCCATGCATTTATTCTCTGAAACGGGCTTTAAGGGAGAACAAAACTTACTTTTAGCATATGTAGCGGTTATCTCCCTTTAAGTAATCATTATTCGGGTCAAAAAGATATATGTTAGGGTTGTAACTGTGCGTCGTACACTCGGAGGTCGGACGAAGCAGTGATGTGGCGAGTGTTGTTTCCTCTACTCCCAGGTAGGCCAAGGAGATATATCTGTTTAGGGTAATGGTGTGTGGGATTTTGTATTGAGACCAGGTACTGTTCAGCTACAGCTGCTAAACCAGAGACTTTTTTAAAAATTAATCCTTTCAGCAAACACATTGCTTCTAACTTTCGATTATGAAACTCAGTCCAGTTGCCACGGCTAGGGCTTATCCCCGACTATGATATGTTATACGGACACGTGTTGGACATATGAAGACTTGATTCACTATTAAATTTACCGCAAAAATATCGCTTAGGTTCAGTGAACGAATAGTTCAGGGTGCTTTCAATATGACCTATTGTCAAGGACATTCTGGGGGCAGTTGGGGGAGGGGAGTTTATTCCAAGTGGTCAGGGGCTACGAAACTGAATCAGGTTATCATACTCGTTGATGTACTTGACTGTCTGTCATCATACCCCGACAACACGGCACGTCCCTGGGGGGTGGGACACTGATGTGTGTGGCCCAGATTCCATTATGTGCAGGACTTCCCAGATTGCTTCAATATTACAGTGTTGGTAAACATCACCCCCGATCTCACCCGTCATGACCCCCTGTCATAAGTAATTAGTACAGGTGCATTGATCCAAAAACAACATGTCAACGCAGTCTCAATTATCAGGAATCAGTGATATTGAAAAACTACTTCTGCTACTATTGCCACTACCACTATCACTACTATTACTATCACTACTTTTACTACTACCAAAAGAAATAATTACTACTACTACTACTACTACCACCATTATTATTATTTTTACATCTGTTTTACTACTAATCCTAATCCTGCTACTACTGCTTCTCGTCCAACTACTACTACTACTATTATAACTATTTATACTACTACTTCTACTACTACTGCTACCACTACGATTACTTCTACTACTACTACTACTACAATGACATAATTACTACTACTACTACTACAACTTTTTCTATTACTACTACTATGATTACAATTGCTTTTACTAATTATACTTCTACAACTACTACTACTACTACTATTGCTACTACTATGATTACAATTGCTTTTACTAATAATACTTCTACTACTACTACTACTACTACTATTACTGCTGCTGCCTCTGCTGCTACTACTACTACTACTGCTGCTGCTACCACTACTGCTACCACCACCACTACTACTACTACTACTACCACCACTACTACTACTACTACCACCACCACTACTACTACTACTACTACCACCACCACCACTACTACTACTACTACTACTACTACTACTACTACCACCACTACTACTACTACTACCTCTTACTACTACTACTATAATGCGCGACCGTAAGACCGGCAAGTCGTGTGCGTTGATTTATAGCTAGTTGTCACCTCGCGACGTATGAGGTGAAACTGGGCGTGACGACATTAAAGTGTATTACTTGTTTTCATGCGTGTTGCTAAGTCTGTTGTTATATAACCGCCATTTGTACTCGTGAACAAACAAAACGTACGTCACTAAACATATGCGTAGAGATGCATTTTGGACACAAGTTGGCACGGGGCCACAGAGAGTGCAGGATGGGCAGTTGGGTAACCTGATGTTACAAGCGCTTAATCGTCACGCCGTAGACTCGGGTTCGATTCCAGTAAGAGGCGACTACGCATTTGTGATCCGATGACAAGCATGAACCAAATCAGCGAGCCTGACCACACGATCCGGTTAGTCGCCTCTTGCGACTAGTAAAGTCGCCTCTTACGACTAGTAAAGTCGCCTCTTACGACTAGCAAAGTCGCCTCTTACGACTTACAAAGTCGCCTCTTACGACAAGCAAAGTCGCCTCTTACGACAAGCAAAGTCGCCTCTTACGACTAGCAAAGTCGCCTCTTACGACAAGCAAAGTCGCCTCTTACGACAAGCAAAGTCGCCTCTTAAGACTAGCAAAGTCGCCTCTTACGACTAGCAAAGTCGCCTCTTACGACAAGCAAAGTCGCCTCTTACGACTAGTAGTGAGTGAGTGAGTATGGTTTTACGCCGCTTTTAGCAATATTCCAGCAATATCACGGCGGGGGACACCAGAAATGGGCTTCACACATTGTACCCATGTCGGGAATCGAACCCGGGTCTTCGGCGTGACGAGCGAACGCTTTAACCACTAGGCTACCCGACCGCCCCCTTACGACTAGTAAAGTCGCCTCTTACGACTAGCAAAGTCGCCTCTTACGACTAGTAAAGTCGCCTCTTACGACTTGTAAAGTCGCCTCTTACGACACACAAGGGTTGCTGAAGACCTATTATAACCCCAATCTTCACGGGTCGCACATTTTACATGCCATTTTATGCGATATGGCGATGGCCTTTCAAGATATTCGTGTCTGTACCAGACAATCCAGTGATTGATTTTTAGGGCGTCTGGGTACGATGCCACGCAATAATTCAGCCATTTCACAGTAGTCTGTAAACTATGGAGTCTGGGTAGTAGTAGTAGTAGCGCGATCAGTATAGTAGTAGCAGTAGTAGCGCGAGCAGTATAGTAGTAGTTGTAGCAGTAGTAGTAGAAGTAGAAGTAGTAAACGCAGTAGGTCTTTCGACAAGTATGAGGTACTAGTTCCTGGTTTGTCTAGTCCAGACTCGATCACTTCCAGGCAGCCTCATATAGTTTGAATATCGCTCACTGCGGCCTTCAACAAATTCACTCACTCACTTTGATAAACCGATGTATAAGTGTTATGCTGAAGCTACAACATTGCTCATTGCGGCACGAAGCAGTATTCACTCATTCACAAATACGTACGATTACTCAAAGTCAACTGATAAATATCAACAAAACCCTAACAAAATACCAATGATACTTATTGTCAGTGCTGAAAGAGGACGAAATCACTCGCTAACGCATGCCTCTGAAATCAGAAAATATTTGTTCCACATTTCAGTGTTTTCCAGTAAGATTACGCAGCATTTCATTCTAACCATCAAACAAACAGCACGGTGCCTCCGTGGTTATACTACTGGAAGGCATGGCTTCAACGAGGGACATGGTTCTCACCAGCCAATCTAAACATTGTTTACTAAGAGATTGAGACCAAATAAACAGTCTGTGTATAAACAAACTGCGAAAAATTATATCCGGGACAGACTACTTTTTTTGGTTAGTTGGCCCCGCTTTAAACCTTTATACGATATAAAAAACTAACAAAAAAAACAAGTACGGGTCAATCTGTGGTAGAATTCGGAATACCGTCAGGTTTGGAGTTACGTCCCTTGACTTAAGTGGCGCGTTAGGCAATGCACAACATCAGTCCAATTACAATGTTTTTATTAACGTTGCGTCTTTTTTTTTTGATAACACACAAGTATTTGGACATTCGCTTTGGTTGTATACTCCCCAGGGAGCTGAAAATGAATATCGAGTGCACACGGGTCCATTTACCGGGGTAATAATGTCTAAGGTGCTTAGAGTAAATAAATAGATTATTATTATTGTTATTGTTGTTGTGATTATTATTATCATTATTATTATTAGCGAAGCTCTCGAATATATTTTCTTGTAACGAATGACCCTTTGCACGTGCGAAATATGATTTAAAATACAGAATCAAAGTAACAAAATACTGTGTAATTGGATTTTAAATACAGCCTGATAGTTAAAATAAACTATAGGTAAATGAAAATAAATGCAACACAAATATGATGAACGGCAATTCCATGCAGACCATTCGTAATACATAATAATTTGCATTTTATGCTTCTATATCCGTGATGCATTTGAACATCCTCCATGTTTATCATACCCCATGTCGGAATGATGAGATCTGATTGGTCCACGTGATCTTGATAAAGTACAATATTCGTACTGCACGTGCGTTTTGTGAGATTTGATCGTTCTAGTAAGTACATTCGTAATGCACGTGCCTAGAATTTATGCACGAGCTAAAAATTTGCATTGCACAAAGTAGGTCAGTAGGCTGTCAATCCGTTACAAATAATCTTCAGTTGAAACAATAGAGTGACGTTATATCTGTATTTATTGCACCTATTTTACTTCTGACTTAGATACATAACTATGGCAAACAATAATGAAAACGTATATAAAATAACAAGGGCGTGCCTCTGTTTGGCTACTGAAAGGCCGAGTGTCAATTACCCATTTATAAAAGGTATGCCACAGCGTTCGCCTTGATCCGATGTTCAAACAGAGCATCCCTTGATATGAAGCGTAAGCCATGATCCGATGTTCAAACAGAGCATCCCTTGATATGAAGCAATCAAGTGGGCCAGGTAAACTTGTCCGCTGGGTACCGTTTGCTTGACCCCACCCTGCCCAGCGTGTGAACTGGTAACACAGGACTGGTCACACAGAGTGTGTACCCCGGGTAGACGAACAGAACACACACCCAAACCAACACGGCGTATCAACATTTGGGGCTCATATTACCTGTAGGATCGACAACATCCAACTTAGAAGGCAGAAACAACCCTGCCGGAATTCCAATTCTACTGCTTCTTATAATACTACCACTACTATCACTACCGACACTACTATCACTACCACCACTACCACCACTACTACTACTACTACTATAACTACCGCCACTACTACTACTACTTCTACTACTAATACAACTACTACCTCTACTACTTCTACCACTACTATCACTACCGCCACTACTATCACTACTACTACTGCTACTACCATCAACAACAATACTACCACTACTAAAATGAAATAATTACTACTACTACTGCTGCGGCCTCTGCTGCTGCTACTACTAATACCGCTACTATTACTAAGCTTACAGCTGCTTTTACTACTACTACAACTACTACTACTACTAGTACTTCTTCTACTACTACCACTACTATTTCTACTACTACTACCACTACTATCACTACCGCCACTACTACTACTACTTCTACTACTAATACCACTACTACTAATGCCACTTCTATCACTACCGCCACTACTATCACTACTACTACTACTGCTGCGGGCCTCTGCTGCTGCTACTACTAATACCGCTACTACTACTACTAAGCTTACAACTGATTTTACTACTACTACTACTACTACTTCTAGTATTACTATTATTATTACATCTGTTTTACTACCAACCCTAATCCTGCTACTACTACTTCTCGTCTAACTACTACTACTACTACTACTACTACTACTATTACTACTACTTCTGCCAACAACAACAATACTACCACCACTACTATATCACTACCACTACTACTACTACTACTTCTACTACTACTACTACTTCTATCACTACCACCACTACTATCACTACCACTACTACTACTACCACCACTACTACTACTACTAATACCACTACTACTAATGCCACTACTATCACTACCGCCACTACTATCACTACTACTACTACTACTTCTATCACTACCACCACTACTATCACTACCACTACTACTACTACCACCACCAACAACAACAATACTACCACTACTACTACTACTACTACTACTACTACTACTACTTCTACTACTGCTACTACTGCTGCTACTGCTTGTACCACGTCTACCACATTTAATATTACTATCAATTCTCAAACTACTACTACTACTACTACTACTACTACTACTACTACAACTTCTACTGCTACTACTACTACTACTACTACTACTACTACTACAACTACTACTACTACTACTACTGGGCGGTTGGGTAGCCTAGTGGTTAAAGCGTTCGCTCGTCGCGCCGAAGGCCCGGGTTCGAGGACCCCACATGGGTACAATATGTGAAGCCCATTTTGGTGTTCCCCGCCGTGATATTGCTGGAATATTGCTAAAATCGATGTAATACCACTTTCTCTCACTCATTCACTCACTACTACTACCACTATTGTAGTTACTACTACTACTACTACTACTACTACTACTACTAATGCTACGGTATGTATGACATCGTATCCCGATTGCGTGAATCGATGCCCATGATGTCAGTCATTGGATTGTCCGGTCCATAGTATCCGGACTATTTACAGATCTTAAACATATTTCTTAAACATTTCTGAGTGCGTCGTCAAACAACAAACAAACACATTGACCACTGACACAACAACTACTACTACTACTACCCGGCAGGTTGGTCCCTAGAAGAAGAGGTGACATAGTGGATCGTGATGGAACGCACACAAACTGACACCAACCGTCACACCCACCCCCTCCAGCTGCATTTATACCCCACTGTTATCGTCAGAGCAGTTTATCCCGATGGCTAGGGCGATGTTATTGAATTAAGTCAGTGGTTTGTGTGTCTAGACGCTGTCGTTCACAGGCTGGTATACAAACTGCACATTTAAACAGGGAAAAAATAGCATGTCCGGGTGCTGCTACGTTGGTTGAATCTCAATGAGTGAACTACTCCTACATGTAATATACAGTGGAACACTTTGAAGTATTGCCATGAAGTTAAAATCATTACATGACTGACAAAAGACCTTTTACATTTCTGTCACTTGTTATTTTAAATTAAAGGCAATATTTCAAGTTCAGTGATGTGAATAAAGGAAATTAGAAAAATGGAACTCAGAAACGTCAATGAAAATTTGCTTTTTGCATCGTATTCGAATCTCCAACGGAGAGGTGAAAACTTGGCAATGTTCAAATGATACAAACGTTTCTCGAATAACCGTAAATCAGTGTCTCCATTCCGACCCGTACCCCTACTGGCTGGCGGATGAAGGTACTTATGGAAATATGTACGTTGACAAGTCATATTTTATTCGCCAGAAGCAAAGGGTAATTTCAAATTGAAACGCACCTAATGTATACGGCCTTCTCTTATCCTGGCCTACACCGTTTGCTTATGATTAGGAACAACCCTGAACGTTTGACCCGACAAAGTGAGGTTGATACATACCCAATATCTTCCTTTCAGTAAACACCAGCAGTTTGCTTTGTGAGACCCAGCGTTGGCAAGTTCACTCACGACAACGTTAGATTAATACTTAGAGAGCTAAAGCGTTAAATTAAGGGTATATTAACGTTAAATAAGATTAGATTCTTTAGTCGGTAGGTGGATACATAATATAGAATTCCAAACGGTAAATGTTTGCTTTACATTGTGTTTTAATTGTGAAAGGAATGTTAACACAATGACAAGATATGATATGACAAATCAAGTTGAATTATCGAACACCTTATTTTGGAAGCTAAGAGGTGAAATCGTTCGCTTGTTACGTCGGAGTCCCGGGTTCGATTCCCGCCAAGTATGAAGCCCATTCCTTGTGCCCACATGTTTGATATCCTTTCCACGGGTAACATGTTGGATATCAAGTAGTTTGAAGTAGCGCCGTGATATAGCTGGAATATTGCCGAGCGCGGCGTTAAACAACAAAAAGTGAAATTTTATTTCATGTTGCTAAAAATCTAACACTTAAAACGTAGCTATAATATCATTGAATGATACTTAACATGTTGAGGCCTCACGTGTCAGTTAGTGTAGACCCGAAAACCTGGGTACGATTTGACATGGATGCAATTTGCCGCAAGATGAACATGCGTCGGACGAGTGACACAGAGAGTAATGCTATGGCTGGAACGTCGCTAAACGTTTCAACTCACTCGGACAACTCAGTTGTCCACTAACTCGGACAGTCATCCCCATCCCTACCCCAAGTTTGATTTAAAAGTAAAACACGTGTTTTCAGTTTCTTACTTAAGTACCCTTAAGAACCTATTGCCTTGTAAAATGTTGCAGCCGATAAAGTATTTAAACGATGTTGCACTGTACATGAAGGAGTCCACGAACACCTCACACTACCAATCCTGTGTTTGAGGTAAAACCGGTTTTATTGTACTTACACCGATGTCGACAAAAGAATGTGTGTTAAAATAGAACCGTCTTTTTCCGTGTGGATATCAAAAAGAACTTACAAATAGATAGATCAACTGTATTCGGTATTATTCTGGACACGAAAAGGAAACAGTTAACAAACAGATTTTCGGGGGTGAACAAGTGGTGGATTTGGACGGTGTAGAGATGGAGACTGACACGGTTTGAGGGATGCTCGGGTAACTTTGACCTGATTTGTATCAGCTTTTTGGGGATTTCTTGGAAATATTTGTACCAGGGATTGGTGTATGCTTGTATCAACAAGGGACATAGTCAGGTGTGATCAGTAAAATAACATAATATAAATTGTCAATACTAGAGAATAGCCAGTCGAGATTGGCGAAAAGGGCAAAGAAGCTGTGAAAATTATGTGAATGGACCACTGAAAATCAGTGACGACGCCAGGTATTCGCGAAAAGAAATTGCTTTTATATATACTGCTTTTATAAATGCTCAGTGAGATAAACGTTCACTCTTCAGTTTGAAGGCCCGGGTTTGAATTCCATACGATTGCAGTGTGCGAATCCAAATATTTGTGCCCCCAGTTGTGGTATTGCTAGGTTTTACTCCGCTTTTATTGCTAGGATTTACTCCGCTTTTTTTTCTAGGATTTACTCCGCTTTTATTGCCAGGATTTACTCCGCTTTTATTGCTAGGTTTTACTCCGCTTTTATTGCTAGGATTTACTCCGCTTTTATTGCTAGGATTTACTCCGCTTTTATTGCTAGGATTTACTCCGCTTTTACTGCTAGGATTTACTCCGCTTTTATTGCTAGGATTTACTCAGCTTTTGGCAATATTTCATTGGCGCTCGGCATTAAGGGGCTAAACAAGGACTGGTCGGCTCAGAGTCAGTATATTGTGTCTGAGTAGGGTATTCATGTTCATCTGCGGCGTGGGGGCACGGGTGGTCCAGTCGTCTAAGGCGCCGCGATTCTCTGTGCGTCCCTTGAGCACGCCAGAAACCTATGATTGATGGTTCGAATCCCGATTCGCCCCAATATGTTCCTAGGTTTGTCAGCACCATACCCGTGCTCGTGGGTTTCACCGAAGTGGTAAACGCCTGAGACCTGCATCACTTCGTGCTTGCCTCCGACACAAATCTGACACGCCGTGATATAACTGGACTACTGTTAAAAGCGGCGTTAAGCCTCACTCACTCATTCATCTGCGGCATGGTAGTTCAGTGGGCTAACACTATAAAATTGGCGTTAATCCGGACTAGCACGTACAAGCAGCCACACACACATACACACACGTGCATGCACGTCGCTAAATAAGTGTAATAATCTTGAACGCGACGTGAAACCCCATTTCATCTCATCTCACCTTAATCTTTTACCTCTGAACACGTATACTTCATTTCATCAAACGTGAACTTTGAATAAAGATGGCAAATCGAAAACACAAACCAGTGTTGGCTCAGAGGAGGCCGCCATCTTGTTTTTCAAACGTGTACTTGGTTTTTTTTAAATCTGGAATCCTTATTCAAAGTTAACTTTCGATGAAATAGTTATAGGTGAGTGAGGGAGTGACAATGTTATTCGCATCAGCAATATTTCATGTAGTTTGTATATATTTTTTTAATTTGTTGTTAAAAACTCCCCAACATAACATATATATGACGATAGATCTAGACTGTACATAATCGAGTCTGGCCCAGACAAACCAGTGATTGATATGATGGAAAACGTCATACGCCTTCATGGCATGATACTAACACACACACAAATCAAGTCAGCGAGCCCGTTACCACACCTCATACGACTAGCATGGGCTGCTGAGGACCAAGTCTTATCCTGTTTCACCTCCACGAGGTCGTATCGTCGTAGCAGTGATTTACGATGAACTATGATAGCCAGGTAAACAACGCTCTTGAGGCGCGTAGACTCTTTTGGGGTGCCCTAGCAGGTCGGCCAATAAATATATACAGCACGAACAATCAACCTTATTCTGTCGAATAATCAAAGTATGACAGAGTATGACAGAGTATGACTGCCCTGTTACGTGACGTGATCACGTGACTAGTGCTTCACGTCGCGTTTAAGATGTTTGTTTGTTTGTTTTTTGTTTAACGCCACACTCAGCTATAATCCAGCTATATGACGGTCTGTTTATAATCGAGTCTGGATCAGACAATCCAATGATTGACATCATGAGCATATCAATGCAATTGGGATAAGATGACATGCAGCAACCGAGTCAGCGAACCTCGATCACTCGAGTCGCCTCTTACGACAAGCAAAGTCGCCTTTCACAGCAAGCATTGGTTGCTTCATATCTAGGCTAACCCGGATCTTCACGGGTCGCTAAAGATGATTTCACTTGTATTGCAACGTTCAAACACGCTTGAATGTGTCTGTTTGTACCAGTCGGGGCTTCACTAGTACCAGTTCGTTCTACGTCATTCAAATACTAGACTATTCTTTTGTATATCTGTTGCTTTCATGATGTATAGTTAAATATATACTTCCACAGATACACACAAGAAATGTCTGCAAGTAAACACAAAACTGTATCAATGAATGTGGTTTAACGTCGCGTTTTATTTATGCCATTCAAATATCCTTTCTTATATATCTTGCATTCATGATAGTCTTCTAACAGATGTCCATATCTACAGTCACGAGATGTCTGCAACACACATTCAGTATGTATCAGGGATTGAGGTTACTGGGGTTTAGTTCAAACGCGGGGTTTGACGTCGCGTTTAAGACCATTTCACGTATATAGCGACGTGCAAACACGTGTGTGTGTCCGCTTATACCAGTCCGTCCTTATGCTTAACTCACCAATGTGCCATATACATGACGACAGACTGTACACAATCGTGTCTGGTCCAGACAAACCAGTGATTGATATGATGGACAACGTCATACGCCTTCGGGGTATGATAACACGCACAACCCAGTCAGCGAGCCTGACAACCCGTTACCATACCTCATACGACGAGCAGGAGTTGTTGAGGACCAAGTCTAGCCTCCATGAGGTCGTATCGTCGTAACAGTGATTTACAATGAGCTATTGTAGCCAGGTAAACAACGCTATTGAGGCGCGCGGGGGTCCATAGGGGTGCCCTAGCAGGTCGACCAATAAATATATACAGCACGAACAATCAACCTAATTCTGTCGCATAAACAAGCAAATGTAAGGGTATGACTTACCCGTTATGTGACGTGATCACGTGACTGGTGCTTCACGTCGCGTTTAAGATGTTTGTTTGTTTTTTGTTTAACGCCACACTCAGCAATACTCCATCTATATGACGGCGGTCTGTTTATAATCGAGTCCAGTTATTGACATCATGAGCATCATCCATGCAATTGGGATAAGATGACATGCATCAACCGAGTCAGCGAGCCTCGGTCCCTCGATCCTGTTAGTCACCCTCTTACGACAAGCTGAGTCGCCTTTTACGGCAAGCATGGGTTGCTGAAGACCTACGCTAATCCGGATCTTCACGGGTCGTTTAAGATGATTTCACGTCTATTGCAACGTGCCAACACGCGTGAATGTGTCTGTTTGTACCAGTCGGGACTTGTGATGTCGTGGGCAGTTCGTTATACGTCATTCAAATACAAGGCTATTCTGTTGCTCTCATGATGTATAGTTAAATATGAAACCTATGATTGTGGGTTCGAATCCCGGTTCGCCCCGATTATGTTTCTAGGTTTGTCAGCACCATAACCGTGCTCGTGGGTTTCACCAAAGTGGTAAGCGTCTGAGACCTGCGTCGGCTTTCCTCTGTTATTAAGCTGACACGCCGCGATATAACTGGAATACTGTTAAAAGCGGCGTTAAACCCAACTCACTCACTCACTCACTCACTCACAAGTAATGTCTGCAAAAACACCAAAACTGTACCAGTGAATATCGCGTTTTCTTCATGCCATTCAAATATCCTTTTTATGTCTCTTACCTTCATGATAGTCTTCTAGCAGATGTCCATAGCTACATTCAAGAGACGTCTGCAACAAACATTAAGTATGTATCAGGGATTGAGGTTAATGGAGTTTGACGTCTCGTTCAAAACACGGGTGTGTGGCAGCTTATACTAGTCAGACTTATGCTGGTTTTATATACTTAAACTGAAACGAGGTGGTTGGTAGCGCAGTGAGATAAGCGTTAGCTAATCAGCTCATAGGCCCGGGTTTGAATCTCATTTGGGTGCAATGTGCGAATCCGCTTATCGATGACCACCGTCGTGGTATTGCTAGGATGTTGCTGACTGAGTGAGGCTGCTTTTACGCCGCTTTTGACACTATTCCAGCAACATCACATCTTCCCGAGGCATGAGAGTTAACTGACTATAAAAGTCCAGTTTCCACCCTTGCCGAACTAAGCTGGTATTCTGGAGTTACATTTTGGCTGGACTAACGAGTCTATGCATAGCCCAATCAAACTCGCGCACCGAAATCGAAATCCGGATCGTAAACTGTCGTGCAGATTTCGGTCGATTGCAGGATTTGCAAAGCATGTGCACCGCCAACTCGTTGTCAGCAGATATTTCCCAAATCTTTTCATATTTTTAATCAAGGTGCTCACGTGATTTGATGCATTTCGCGATGTAAGACCCGTTTTATAACAATATAGATCTTGATTATCGATCAGATCGTCCTGACTGGGCTCCACCATTTGTGTGAAGCAAATGCAAGCGATACGTGAGGTGGAATCTGATTGGTCTAAAGGAGAGGCTCAGAAGGGACATAACTAGTAACAGCCAGTGGTGGCGCTACGATCGAGCCCAGGAATTACAGCCTAGTTCGGCAAGGGTGGAAACTGGACTTTTAAAGTCAGTAAAACTCTCTTGCCCTGGGAAGATGGCAACATCACGGCGGCGGACACCAGAACTCGGCTTCACACATTATGACATAAACGCCTGTGGGGAACACACCAGGGTCAGACAGAAATCATAACATTTTATCTGTAACTCATTTTATGCCTTCGAGTATGTACTTATATAACACATAAACACCGGATATTTACAATCGCACACGTGGTGTCATGATTTTATTGAAGAGTACACACTTGTGACCTCAACAGTGGTCTATTTCTACCACGTTTATGTGAAAACTCTTACTTGTTTACAGAGCTGTTGATCTACCCCTCACTAGGTCAGATTGACATATGCAAGAAGCATTATGACGTTTAAGGATCAGTCGCATGTTTGATTGATCTAAGCTCAATTATTTTGTGTGTGTCATCATATAGCTTTGATACTGCGGTGTTAAACATCAAATACATTGTGTTTAAACTCTAGATAGATGTTTTATATATTATGGGTAGTTATGACAGGTATTTGTGTGGTTATTATTGAAAAAAGTCAAATAAATTAATGTTAGTTTAGTAATCAAAAAAGGATTTGTCACTGAAAACATTGATTGCTATGTTTTCCAAGAGTTCCTAGGACGTGTAAATGGAAGGATTCTCCTACAGGTTTTGACTTAACTTCACTCTGCTTTTCCCAACATCAACGTACGAAGGACATGTGATAGTCACGTGGACGAAAATACTAGTAATACCAATGAGGCGTCGTTCAATTGTTTGCCGAGGAACGACCGGAGAGGTGGGCGTCTTTGGTCATGGTATAGACACTTCTACTCGTGACGACTGATCCATCTGACTCTGCATCCTTCTCGCTCAATATATATTTCAGAAATAAAATAATAAAATATGTCCAATCATTATGTGTGGTGTATTAGATGGTTGTTATAACGTCAGATTATTCGATTTATTATATGATTGTTATAACGTTAAATTCCTCGGGTTATTAGATGATTTTTATAACGTTAGATTCCTCGGGTTATTAGAGGATTTGTATAACGTTAGATGACTCGGGTTAATAGATGACTGTTATAACGTTAGATGACTCTGGTTATTAGATGAGTGTTATAACGTTTGATGACCCTGATAAATAGATGATTGTTATAACGTTAGATGACTCGGGTTATTAGATGAGTGTTATAACGTTAGATGACTCGGGTTATTAGATGATTGCTATAACGTTAGATAACTCCGGTGAAGATCCGGGGTAGAATAGGTCTTTAGCAACCTAAGCCTACCATGAGAGGCGACTTTGCTTGTCGTAAGAGGCGATCGGGTGGTCAGACTCGCTGACTTGGTTGGTGCATGTCATCGTTATCTCAATTCACTACTTGATCGTTACTAGGCCATAATCCGTTGTCACTTTGCTGGCTGCAGGTTCACGACTTGATGGCGTCATCCCCTACCTATCCGATAAGAACAAAATTCTAATCGAGGGAATGTTCTTCATGAAGGTTAATATTTTATAACCTTGTTGGCCATGTTATTGAATTGTTATGACAATTTAAACTGATCTGATGTACAGATCCGGGTTAGAGTAGGTCTTCAGCAACCCATCGTTGTCGCAAGCTCACTGACTTGTCTGATGCATGTCATCGTATCTCAATTGCGTAGATTGATGATGCTCATGATGTCAATCACTTGGTTGTCTGATTACTGGAGTAATTCTGAGTGCGGCGTTAGACAACAAACAAACAGGCACTACTGCGGGGCCTTTAGAAATGTCTGTCAATGTGCAGTGTAAGATTTACAGCGCACTTCTACATCTCCGATTTGCCACACATATTTTTAATATAGAGACCATTCTCTCCCTCTTTCGATTACCTCTCCTTTTTGTCATTAAAAGTGATCTTTGATTAAGGATTACAGATTAAAAAAGGTCCGTCTTTTGGAAAACAAATGGCTGACCCACAAAAATACCAACAGTTAAGTTTTCGGGATAGACTCCTTACTTTCTAGTTCACTTTCAATGAACAAAATGGAAGTGAATAGTCGTTACTGCTTTTATGTATCGCTCATTTTCCTATTGAAAACCGATCCAAACAGTTTAATGCCGAAGAAATGTTCTACTTTAGAAACACGATGATAGGATTCATAGAATTCACAAACCATGCCTGACTATGTGTTGTCACCAGTTGTTCTCTGTTCCAGCACTGGTCAGCTGCCAGATCTGGACACAAGACATGCTGGACAATTTCGCCCAGACTCTGCAGGTCAGATGGAAGGTCAAGGACAATATAGAGTTTGACAACAGATACTTTGCGGAAGTGACCTTGAAAAATGCCGGGTCGTTCATTCTGAGTAAAACCGGGCAATGGAATATATACTTCGACTGCATCCAAATGATAGAACCTGATGTCCTACCCCGACCGGAAGGGGCTGTCCTAGATGGTCAAGGGGTCAAGGTTACCCATTTACAAGGTTCCCATTTTCGCCTTGAACCGACGGACACTTTCCTTGACCTACCGTCCAACACAAGCAGGAAAATCAAGTTTTATGTACAGTATTGGGAGGTTGCTAAAACAAGTATAATGCCGAACTGGTACTTCATGGCACCGGGTTTAGTACCCAAGGTAATACAAAGCACAGTAGGAGAAGAATTATCTTTCGTTGACGACTTCATTAAACCGCAGCAGGTGAAACGATACGCGACGGACAGATATGCTCCCTTCACACCACAGGAGAGATACAGACGGAACCACTTGACCGACTCCTCCGACAACGGAGAGGTCAGGATCATCCCCAAGCCCCTGAATATGACGGTGGTCAAGGAGGAGAGCTTGACCATCAACGCCGATACATGGAGGGTGTATGCTCTTGACAGCCTATCTAACGAGGCCAACTATTTCAAGCGTGAGTATTGTCCACACGACTTTAAAAAAACATTTGCTTGTCCATCCCGTCAACAGTAACTTTTAGTTGTACCCTTCATCCAGACCACAACACAAGATAAGCGTACTTGCGTAAAGAACGAACATAAAATCACAAATATCAAAGTTATGGAGTTGATTGTGTACAATTTAAGACAACCAAGAGTAATTACCCAATGCAGCCTTTTGTCAGCTGGCGGAAATGTGTTTCTTCATAGATCTTTACATACTCATTACATATTCGTTAACCCCACTACCGTAAATAATATCATGAATTGTCACCTGAAACAACATTCTAAGCAGAATTATTGTTAAAGATGGTTAGTATTGGTGTATAAGTACCCACAAGACTAGACCCAAGGGAGTGACACTATCATGTTCATGCACCGACAGACCCGTGGACTGGAATTTTGGGTGGAAACTGGACATTTTTTCAGCTACTTTGCAAAACCTTATTTTTGAAATTAAAACGATGACCTTGAATAGTGTTCTTTTAAACGCGTAAAGCATATTTATTCATTTCAAGCATTTTCTGCGACAAATGTTTTTTTCCCCGCCGCACAGAATATCAAATGGTCGGTCCCTTTAACTAGAAAGGTGTTTGCAGTTGACGTCAGGCATGCCCAATCTAGTACATATTTACATGCTGAGTGAGTTACTTTGAGCTCATCTTATCTGATTTCGGGGGGCACGGGTGGCCCAGTCGTCTAAGGCGCCGCGATTCGCTGTGCAGAGTTGCGTCCCTTGGGCACCCCAGAAACCTATGATTGTGGGTTCGAATCCCGGTTCGCCCCGATTATGTTTCTAGGTTTGTAAGCACCACACCCGTGCTCGTGGGTTCACCGAAGTGGTAAACGTTTTAGACCTGCATCACTTTGGGCTTTCCTCCCACATTAAGCTGACACGCCGCGATATAACTGTAATACTGTTAAAAGCGGCGTTAAACCCAACTCACTCACTCACTCGCTCTGATTGCTATTTCATCAAATAATCTGAAATTCAATGAAATGTGAACCTGGTTATGAAATTTGATCCGATCGAGATCCAACCGAATCTAACGCTAGTTGTATGTTACATCACAGCGTGTCAGCTGCTTGAGTGAGTGAGTGAGTTGGGTTTAATGCTGGTTGTATGTTACATCACAGCGTGTCAGCTGCTTGAGTGAGTGAGTGATCGAGTTGGGTTTAATGCTGGTTGTATGTTACATCACAGCGTGTCAGCTGCTTGAGTGAGTGAGTGAGTTGGGTTTAATGCTGGTTGTATGTTACATCACAGCGTGTCAGCTGCTTGAGTGAGTGAGTGATCGAGTTGGGTTTAATGCTGGTTGTATGTTACATCACAGCGTGTCAGCTGCTTGGGTGAGTGAGTGAGTGAGTTGGGTTTAACGCTAGTTGTATGTTACATCACAGCGTGTCAGCTGCTTGAGTGAGTGAGTGAGTTGGGTTTAACGCTGGTTGTATGTTACATCACAGCGTGTCAGCTGCTTGAGTGAGTGAGTGAGTTGGGTTTAACGCTGGTTGTATGTTACATCACAGCGTGTCAGCTGCTTGAGTGAGTGAGTGAGTTGGGTTTAATGCTGGTTGTATGTTACATCACAGCGTGTCAGCTGCTTGAGTGAGTGAGTGAGTTGGGTTTAATGCTGGTTGTATGTTACATCATAGCGTGTCAGCTGCTTGAGTGAGTGAGTGAGTTGGGTTTAATGCTGGTTGTATGTTACATCACAGCGTGTCAGCTGCTTGAGTGAGTGAGTGAGTTGGGTTTAATGCTGGTTGTATGTTACATCACTGCTTGTCAGCTGCTTGAGTGAGTGAGTGAGTTGGGTTTAATGCTGGTTGTATGTTACATCACAGCGTGTCAGCTGCTTGAGTGAGTGAGTGAGTTGGGTTTAATGCTGGTTGTATGTTACATCACTGCGTGTCAGCTGCTTGAGTGAGTGAGTGAGTGAGTTGGGTTTAACGCTGGTTGTATGTTACATCACAGCGTGTCAGCTGCTTGAGTGAGTGAGTGGGTTGGGTTTAATGCTGGTTGTATGTTACATCACAGCGTGTCAGCTGCTTGAGTGAGTGAGTGACTTGGGTTTAATGCTGGTTGTATGTTACATCACAGCGTGTCAGCTGCTTCAGTGAGTGAGTGAGTTGGGTTTAATGCTGGTTGTATGTTACATCACAGCGTGTCAGCTGCTTGAGTGATTGATTGAGTGAGTGAGTTGGGTTTAACGCTGGTTGTATGTTACATCACAGCGTGTCAGCTGCTTGAGTGAGTGAGTGATTTGGGTTTAATGCTGGTTGTATGTTATATCACAGCGTGTCAGCTGCTTGAGTGAGTGAGTGAGTTGGGTTTAACGCTATTGTACGTTACATCACAGCGTGTCAGCTGCTGGATGTGGCAGAAGCATGATCACGGCAAATCTGAAATTCGAACTCATTGATTCCTGGCGCCTAAGGAACGCAACTCTGAACATCAAATCGCGGCGGCTCAGAAGACTGGACCACCCGTGACTACTCATGCATTTAGAACTAAATTAGCTTCCCGACTGGCCTTGATGAGTTGCCACTTTCTGCACTTACAAGTGTCAGTTCATATGATATGCAAATCCTGAGAACATTATTCACTGACTAATGTATTTATTGTCATAAAGATGAAATCGCAAATGAAAGTTCCGCAAAACAAACCTTTTCAGAAATGTCCAATATTGAAATTGGTGGAGCAGACATAGGAAATGACGTCATACGCATGCGCATCGGCAACGTTGGTGTTCCCGAGGGAGGGATCGCGAACAGCCTCGACGCGTACAGACTGACAGTGGATGTCACCAACAGAGTGATTGAAATCACGGGACAAGGAGCCTCGGGGGTGATGTACGGAGCTCAGACCCTGCTCAGCCTTATGTCTCAGAGAGGGAACATGGTCTACAAGATGGACATCATCGACTCGCCGAGATACTCATACAGGTGAGACATCAAAAACGACTTGTCTCACTTTAATCCTTTAATTGTTCCTCCTATTACCAGTTAGTACGTCATCTCGACCAGCATTGAGGGGAAGCCATATTGGATTTGTTTGGCCGCACTTTAAGGCCGTCGTATTCCAGACATGTGTAATCATTGTCGAATGCCTGTAAATATTCGAGTCTGGACCAAATAATCCGGTCAAACTGAATTCACTTATCTCACTAGTACATTACCTCGTTCCAAGTTGTGTTTATTACCCCCGACTTACCCATTTTCGCCTTGGTCCTCAGGGATAGGTCCTCAGTACATCACGTTGGTCGTTAGAATGCCCCCCCCCCCCCCCCCCCCCGTTCGTGTGTACCCATTTGTCCAGATTCCAGACTCGATTATTAACAGGTCGCCGTCATGTAGCTGTATATTGCTGACACCGGTGTGAGTGCACCATGTCGATTTATGGTCGGGAAATGACAATATTTTGTCTTGATAGACAGGGGTCTCCATTTGGATGTTGAACGGAATGTTCCTAACGAGCATCGGGTAGTCCAGATCGGTGAATTGGTTCGGATCATGAAACACACAACACGGGTCGTCTAAAACTAGCACTATATCTCAGTCGCTGCGATAAGAAGTGAGTCGTGTGAGTTGAAAACACCCCTTTCGAACACATCGAAAATATTTGTCTTCGCTTAATTTTCGGAATAATTCCAGCACAAATTCGGCAGGAGAAGGCTGTGACTAAAGCATCACTACGCGTAGGGAACCCAGATGTTGATTTTGTAATACGTTTTCTGATTGGAACATCGATATGTGCGATTGTCGGCTTGAAATGGCAAGGGGAAAACTTGACATTGACACAGGATAATGGACGCTTGCTTCGGGAACATGGCACTGATGGTGTGTTAACCCGCTTGTCCAGACTCTATGACAAACATGATATGATATATGTTACCCCATCGGCTCAATTGTGTGAGTGCACATGTCGATTTGTGGTCGATGAATTACAATGTTTGATTATTCATATACAGGGGTCTCCATTTGGATGTTGGACGGAACTTCCATTCGAAAGAGGAAGTGTTAAGACTGCTGGGTAACATGGCGATGTACAAGCTAAACAAGCTCCACCTTCACCTGTCTGAAGACGAGGGCTGGAGACTGGAGATCCAAGGGTTGGAGGAACTTACTCAGGTTAGGAGGGACCGATCAGTTTATAGTGATATTCGCTGCAGTTTTTTTAAGTTGTTTGTTGAAAATACTGCAAAGAATTTAAGTTGTTCGCTGGACAAATTAGGCGATTTGTGGAAAAAGAAAAATAATCGCCTCCTTTCAGAGAAAAGTTATGTGCCTTCCAAAACAAATTATTTTCTCTAATCCCCCAAAAATAATATTATTGGTCTTTCCGTACGTCATCAGCAACGTCACATCTTTTTATTTAAGGATTGACTGTGGATTTCATACATTTTGCACATCGTCTTTTCGATTCATACCTCAATGAACCGAACAAACATCCACAGTCAAGCCTTATAATTAAATTTGACAACAAAAACATGTGTTATATTCAATAGTTTAACCAAGAACAGCTTTATATATCCAATCAGACAGCAATGACGAGATTGATAAACAATAGATAAACATAACTAGACACGCCCACAAAGCCACTAACCATTCGACGGAGTTGGAGTATACATGAAGCAATCTCCGTTATTGATGGGTACTACCCGGAAATCCATCTTTTTTCTTAAACCGGAGCATGTTGGTTGATCACAATATCATTTAAGTTGAAAATGGATACAGAGTGATCCGTCACAAATAAAATGAAGAATAAAAATTGTATTTGCAGATAGGTTCAAAGAGATGCTTCGATCTCACAGAAATGACGTGCCTGTATCCACAAATTGGTTCCGGTCCAACAGCGTCCACTTCCGGTTCCGGGTTTTACACAACAACCGACTACAGGGAAATTCTACAGGAAGCGAACAGATTGCACATTCAGGTCATACCGGAATTTGACATGCCGGGGCATTCGCGCGCCGCCGTAAAGTCAATGGAGGCAAGGTTCAAGATTCTTCAAGGCCAAGGCCGGGAGGAGGAAGGCCGGAAGTACCTCTTGGTTGAAGAAGGGGACAATTCAAGTTACATCACGGCACAAATGTTCACAGACAACTCCATTAATCCCTGCTTGGAATCGACCTACACGTAAGTATGGCAACTGTGTTGTTTCTATCACATCTATGACTAGTTCTTTTTAAAAATATCAAACAATTCTAATCAATTTATATATTAAGTAAATATTCGCTTAATGTACCTCCATACCAATATTATTTTGTGTCTGTCCCGCAAGGATGAGTTTAACACTCGTATTTGTTATATCAAGTTTTATCACGGAATGAGGTTAATGGGGTATAACGTAGGGTTTGAGATTATTTCACGTATAAAGGCACGTGCATGCGCCAGTGTGTGGCTGCTTGTACCAATCCGGACGTACGCGGGATTAATAGTGCACGTGCCACCCCACAGAGATACCATGTCGAAGTTTAACATTCATAATCCACGCACACAGATTATACTGACGTCAAGTTTTAACGGCTTTTGGTATGGCGGGGCCAGGGGGATAATTGAACCCCCCTCCCCAAACAGATCTCTATCCACTACATCACGAGGCCGTCGTTTCAGTGAATGAATGATGGCATTTCATCACGCAGTATCAGTATCAGAAATCATTGTAACAATTTTTAAATCTGGATACCTGATTTGTCACCGTTGATAATATATGAGACACAAGATTGCCATACAGTTATAAGGCAAAAGGGACTGTTTATTTGTAATAATTGCCAGTGGCAGCAAATGTTTGAAACGCAATGAAACTAGGAGTATTGTGGGCTGCAGTGGATGATCAGTGCTATCAGCCCCTGGTTGTTCTTTGCGAACACAACAGGGTTGAGCGTGCGAGACTCTTCGAGAGAGGACTGTTTCTAGAAGGTTGGCTGTACCGATATAAGCACAACAATAGGGTGTTTGGGGGCCTTTATCAACCCGACCTGTGTCTCATCTACTTGCGCGGTGTGGATTAGATTACGAGCGGACAGCACAGAATTCTTCCAACACTCTTTTAGATTCAAGAACGGAGGCCTGTTTCAAGTCCTCCGACAGTGACAGCAATTATTTGCCAACTAATAATAGGGTGTGTTACATGTATTGCTGTTCCCTCTTATTTGACTAATTGTGTTGCGGTCCTTATTGAAGCTGTGGGGTCATTTCCTGATTTCACAATTAAGTTCGTCGATTTCCTGGTTCATCGTTGCGTGTCAATTAGATGATCATTTCGTAGCAATACCACCCTTATGAGATCTCTTTATTGAGCATTTTCTTAAACCCTTCGGGTCTGGTGTTTGTTATATGATTTACATTTTAGGGTAACACCTCAAATTTACATTGAAATTACGGTCGATCCATAATCAAAGTGATGTACCTTATTTATTTGAGTCAACTGTCTGTTCTAGGTTCATCGACCACGTGATAGGAGCGGTCGTGACGTTACATCAAGACATTCAACCACTGACAGTCTACCACTACGGAGGGGATGAGGTTGGGAACGGGGCATGGGTCAATTCCACAGCCTGCAAGACCCTGTTTGGCTCTAACACCGTGTCTACTGGACAGGTCAAGGAGTACTTCTTCACACGATTGGCAAATCTGACAGTCACGAGAAATCTAAATATGGCAGCTTGGGAGGACGGCCTCGTGAGGCAGCAAAATGAAGTATTTGACAGAAGCCTGGCGGGGAACGAAGAAGTGTACAGCTACGCCTGGGACAACATTTGGGAGTGGGGAACAGGAGGAAGGGCGTACGACATGGCCAACAAGGGTTATAAGGTATAGGATTCTCGACTGTGATTCTGATCATATAGGATTGGGAGCAGATGCCGACCAGACCGTGATCCTGTCGCGAACATGTCACGAGTAAAGTACATGATGATTCTGACCAAGTCGCGATCCAGTCGCGAAACTGTCTCGACCAAATCG
Source organism: Haliotis rufescens (assembly GCF_023055435.1). Taxonomy (NCBI): domain Eukaryota; kingdom Metazoa; phylum Mollusca; class Gastropoda; order Lepetellida; family Haliotidae; genus Haliotis; species Haliotis rufescens. Next base: position 24,110,238 of record NW_025963824.1, on the reverse strand, counting down.
ATTTGTTTGTTTGTTGTTTAACCCCGCACTCAGCAATATTTCAGCTATATGACGGTGGTCTGTAAATAGTCAAGTCTGGATCAGACAGTCCAGTGATTGACATCATGAGCATCTATTTACGCAATTGGGATACGATGACAATAATGCATCACCCAAGTCTGTTACGACAAGGATGGGTAGTTGAATACCTATTCTAACCCGGATCTTTACGGGCACAGCAGATCATTTTCAACTGTCCTAACAATTCAATACCATGGCCTACAACGGTTATAACGTATTAACCTTTATAAAAAGCATTCCCTCGATTAGTATTGTGTTAGGGATTTGATAACGATCCGATCGCAATCAAGTCGAGAACCTGCAGGCACCAAAGTGAGATCAGATCATGGCCAAGTAACGATCAAGTAGTGAACCGAACGCAATTCATATTCAATCGCTTCTTTGATATGTCATTGTGACTGCGATAATAAATTGTAACATTTTCCTGTTGAGTATGTTTCGATCGATTCATAACAATTCGATCGAGTAGACCCTAGGGTTAAAGTGCAGTATTAACTGTAATAAATAAAACATTATCTACAGGGATGGGGTTCTGTAATAATTATGGTGATCTGCGGTTGTGTGATATCCCTTGCTGATTGATGTTATCTACAGGTCATAATGGCTCACGCCTCCCACCTCTTCTTGGACCACCCCGACGAGCCCGACCCAGAAGAAAGAGGCTATTACTGGGCAACTAGATTTACCGATGCAAAGAAAACGTTCAGCTTTACACCCGAAAATCTCTACTCTCTGATCGAGGTGAGACGGTCAGGGGCTGCACTCCCGAGGGAGGAAGCGTGTGGAGTGAATGATGAGAGTTGTCCTCCCTTGCAGAGACCAGAAAATATTGCCGGTAAGAACTAAATATCATCATGTTATATTAATAGTGATCTTGTACTTTGAAAGTTCATATATAAATAGTCAGGATCCAACGATTCTCAAACCCTTATGTACTATTGGCAACTGCATGATATTAAAGATAAGATTATGGCTTGCTCTATTTGGTATCATAGATCGGTGTCACCGCCTCCGTGGCCTGGTGGTAGAGCGTCCGCCCGGAGAGCGGAAGGACCGGGGTTCGATTCCCGGCCGCGTCATACCAAAATACGTTAAAAGATGGTACTTGTTGTTACCCTGTCTGGCGCTCGACATGAAGGGGCTAAAACAAGGACTGGTCGGCTCGGAGTCAGTTTACTGTGTCTGAGTGGGGTATTCATGTTCAACTGCGGCATGGTATCTCAGTGAGCTAGCACTATAAATCGGCATCAGTCCGGACTAGTACAAGCAGCTACACAAACGTACATGCACGTCGCTATATAAGTGCAATAATCTTGGACGCGACGTTAAACCCCATTTCACCTCACCTCACCTATATATTGGTGCACGCAGATGCCGATGGGGTTATTTTCCTTTTCAAATTTCTGTAAACCAGACACTGGCCACACCAAAGGCCATAGCCCTGCTCCCCACAAGGGTTCAATGAGTGGACCCAACTTCTTTGATGCTTCTTGAATATTGCTTAAACGGCTTAAAACCATACTCAAAACGCTGGAAGAATAATTTTGCCTCAACTCTTGCCCCATCAAAATAATTGTTTGACATACTTGATGTCCTGAACGAAATTGTTGTGAGAAAATAATTGTTCGTCTCATCCATTCAGAGAATGAAAATGTATATATTGAAGACGTGCCCGAAAAGAATAGGTCTCTAATAAACAGCTAAAACTGACATCATGGAAAGTAGGCCTAGCCGTGACCAGATTCGTGGTTAATATGCGACATAAAACAGGAACTAACCATATGTTCAAATGGACATGAAGTCGCAATTAATATCTTCGTACTTGTGTGCGCTTGTAGGTGTAGCAGGGCGCGTAGTCATCCCACAGATGACATCCTTACCTTGTCAGATTGCTGACGGGGTTAACCTCTTTGGTCATATGGACAAGGCGTCCGACCTCGGATCAGAAGGTCCGTGGTTCGAATCCCATCACGAGACTCGGAAATTTTATGGCCGCTACATTGGCGCCCAACATGGGTCTGAGCTCGTTCATATTAAATTTGAGCAAAATAAGCCTCAGTACCCTACAATGCGACCCGGGACGTGCCTTCTGTTGACGGGGTTAACCTCTTTGGTCATGTGCACAAGGCGTCCGACCTCAGATCAGAAGGTCCATGGTTCGAATCCCATCACAGGACTCGGAAATTTTATGGCCGCTACATTGGCGCCCAGCGTGGGGCTGAGCTCGTTCATATTAAATTTGAGCAAAATAAGCCTCAGTACCTTACAATGCGACCCGGGACGTGCCTTCTGTTGACGGGGTTAACCTCTTTGGTCATGTGCACAAGGCGTCCGACCTCAGATCAGAAGGTCCATGGTTCGAATCCCATCACAGGACTCGGAAATTTTATGGCCGCTACATAGGCAAACCATACTTTTATGCTTCATGTTATCGTGTATTACCGAGTTTCTTCTTTTATCCCCAAATCAAAACTTTTGATTCTAGGACTCCAAGCTTGTTCATGGACCGAAACGTCCAGGACGCAAGACCAGGTGGACTTACGCCTTTTCCCTCGACTGCTCTCATTGGCTGAGCGAGCGTGGCACAAAGCACAATGGGAAGACGAGAGTGAGAGCGAGGCTGGCAAGACCGCCATGAGAGAGGACTGGGAGTCCTTCGCTAAACTGATTGGTCGTTATGAACTTCGGCGTCTAGAAACCAACGGTGTTCAATACAGAATTCCCCCACCAGGAGCTGTGTAAGTATTACACTATCGTGTACTTGTCTTGCCATTCCTTTCCCACTGGAAGCCCGTTGGGAATCCAGAGCAAGCACCGTGCCGACTACTGTTCCCTGGCATCCCCAAGAAGGATATCAAAAATGTTTTCAGGTTTCTTTTCAATGTGTGACCTTTGTCGTGTTTTGTCTTGTTAAGACTCAGGATTTACTTGTCGCGGAGATACGTAAGTAATATTTTTTAACACAACGGAAACTCACGCTATTACAAGAGGATTCATATGCTTTGACTTTCGGACGCTACGAACTCAAACATCGCTGAATACTACCGGCTAAAACAATAAGGCCAAATATGAATGTTGCAAACGATTTGTTATATGAGATGCTTTTTCGCTATATTTACTACATGTACTTCTTTATATCAGGAGTTGTATTCGGGCTAGTCATGGTAAGCGAAATGCCTACAGCATATCTACATTCGAAGAAAAACAATCTTTACAACTTTGGAAAGAGCATGGAATGACCAAATATGACCGTCTTTTCATTCGTTGACATTCGATTGATTTGAATTATATTGTATTGATTCATCGCCTGTACATGATACACACATGATGTGTTGGTTGTGTTGTTTAACACCGCACTCAGCAATATTCCAGCTATATGACAGCGGTCTGTAAATAATCGAGTCATGACCAGACAATACAGTGATTAATATCATGAGCATCGAGCCACGCACTTGGGATCGATGACATAAATCAACCAAGTCAGCGAGCCTGACCACCCGATCCCGTTAGTCGCCTTTTACGACAAGCATAGTCACCCTTTACGGTAAGCATTGGTTGCTGAAAACCTATTCTACCCCGGGTCACATGATCGAATCTGAACAAGACGAACCAGTGATTAATATCATGAACATCGTCACACGTCATCGAGCCTGACAACCCGATCCATTAGCTGTTTTTATAACGAGCTTAGTTGCAGGGGACCGATTTCAACTCGGAATGTATTTTATTGCGTGCACTGGGATATTCGATGGTTGTGTAGTCTGTGATCAGTATTCTATACCAGTGTCAACCACAATTTGGTATAATGTGAACATTGTAAGTCAGGGTTTGTACAGGTAGTAATAGTCGCAAAACATGTTTAATATCCAGTGCAACAACTCACAATGACACAATGCACACCATGTATGTATCCGACTGTATTTACAGGGAAGAAAACGGGTTTCTGAAGCTGACCACGACATACCCCGGGCTAACTGTCCAGTACAGCAAGGACGGCGGCAACACGTGGTTTGTCGCCAACAGCAACGTCCTGGTTAAACCTTGGGACACTCTACATCTCCGGACCAGGTGAATAGAGCTGGACAATGGACGATCTCGAGTAGGGTGGTGTCACACAATAGCATACAATACTATCCTTTAATAGCTTGATTGCAGACCCTTTCCTGTTTGGCAGTGCTGCATCCGCAGAAAATGGGATACTTAACTGTACCGAATGGTGTGACTGAGCAATCAGTGCCATAAACTCGACAAATTTCGATAAAGTAACTTTAGACGTCATTTTACTAATTTGGTAACTGACGTCTGAGGGATCGACCATTTGATATTCTTGAGGTTTGGGATGTGTTTTTAAACAAATAATATGTCCAGAAAATGTACTTGTTAATTTGCACACAACAAAAGACAAGCTGGATCCCCTGGACAAAAGGCCGTGGTTTAGTTTTGTCACATCAGTCAAAGCCATTGTATGAGGGGCAGAAAATTATCAACGGTCGATCCATAATCTGTGTTAATCCCAACAGTGAAAGTCCTTCTATGACCACTGGATATCTCTGCTTCAGATCCAGCAACATGCAGAGGTTCAGCCGGGTTGTAACACTACATGGAAGTTAGTGTCTTCTTTTCTCTGTTATCTTCTCTAAACTAACCCTGTACTTGTCCTTATGGCAACATATAACAGTATATGTAGTTGTAGGTGGTGTAAGTTAAAGGTTTTGTCAACCAAATTGCAGTTTGTGATTACCCTCTTCAGTTTCTAGAACGCCATTTAAAAAGGGAAATACCTTGATACCCTTGATACCCTGATGTAAGTTTTAATCATATTTATTGGTATTTTTTGGTAGATTTCAGAAGAAACACTACATTGAAAAATGCAGCTAATTGTCGGAATAATAATCACTATGATTTCGCAATAAAAAATCACTACCTGTTGAACTAATTTCTCAAGAAATGAGAGGGTTATCTCTCCATGGTTGTACACGTGTGAAGTATACTTCACCAAAGGAAAATAACCTTTTCAAAGCACGGAAAAACCTGGAATGTTTTCTAAAAAAATACTGGCCATGTGAGGGTATTTTCTAAATTTTGATATCCTTGGTTGACAAGACAGCTCCATGAAAATTGTGTCTGAATTTAACCAGCGCCGACACAACATATCTCTATTTTAGCCCTGAAAATATTTATGACACATTGATATGTAATCTCAAAGTCATGCTTAAGGTCATATCCCAAAACTTATTGCCATTCGCCCTAAAATGCCATTTTCTGCAGGTATCATTTAAGTTTGACATGTAGTTGAGATATATTAAGGTCATCCTGAAGGCCATAGTTCGAAAAACATCATTTAAGGCAGACTCCTGGGCAGTGATGACTTCGCATATACGTATCACGTTACCGGACGTTTCGCTTGTTTGTACACAAACCCGCTCATTCTGAAATCAAAACAGACTGGCATAATGCAAGCCTTACGGTGCGCGTTACATATTGGTTTCCTCAATCATATAGATGAGCTGCTACAACTGCGACAGTGAGGTGCATGACAATACATCTTCATACATCAAAGTGACCGTATCACTAGCTCTCAGAAGGGATTCATTGACAGCATGTGGATCCGTACCTGGATGTCGTTGTGGATAAATTTAATCCACATGTAGGACAAGTAACGGCAGGTCACATTCATTACAATGATCTACTTTTACTGAGTAGCAAATAACACATTATCGTTATTACATGTCATGTGAAGGTCATCAACTCGGAAGTGCATTTACCTTTCTGTTTATGGTAGCTAGAGGCACGGGGCTTTCTGCTTTACACCTGTCTTGCATTGGATATGTCTTTTCCCAAACCAGAAATAATATCATTTAATTGGATGGTAACCCCGAATACCTTTCAAATAAGTTTAGCTACAGATATGACATTGACCATACGTTCACCAAAACTGGAAGTGATACCATTGAATGGGAAGGGCTTATTGTAGGGTCGCTAGTTACACATGACTAAGTGGAACTGCATTTCACAGCAATTGGGATCAATATAGATTGAAGTTGGTGTCCTCACCTGTCACATAACGTGTAAAGCCATGTTTCTGCATTATAATGCAAACGCCTTTCCAGTTGCTGAATGCTTTCAATTGCATTCAGACTTAATTGTACCATATTAGCAGTGTGGGCCTCTATGTTGGATGTTTCATTATCACCAAAGTTTGGGAGTATACATATTAAAAGTAACTCATTGGTTGGAGACGCTAAAAAAATTAAATGACATTTTTTTTACAAATGTTATCTGAGTCATGCAACTACTGTAACAGACATTGCCATGTAAGAATTGCAATGTTTCTTCAACCTCCAGCCGAACCTTTGCCGCTGGTAGACCAGTCCGTCCTTGACTACATGGCAGAAAACATCGTCCTCACTTACTCGGTCTTGGATAATTTCCAAGATGGCGCTAGCACGTTTCTTGCCCAAGTCACTCTGAAGAACACGGGTCCACAAGATGTTGTCAAAGGCAACTGGGGCATCTATTACTGCAGCATCTATATGGTACCTGATGAGCAGCCAGAACTGACACTCGAGCAGATGACCATCAAACACATTAAAGGATGCTTGTTCAAGATGGAGCCAACATCTGAGTTTAAACCATTGAAGTCGAACGAGGTGCGGACACTCAAGTTCCGGGTTCAGAACTGGTCTGTGTCAAAGACGGATATGATGCCTAACTGGTATATGTGGGCGGAGGGATTGAAGGCTCGCACTATCGCCAGTACCAAGGGACCTGGGTTAGAGTTCGTGAAGGACTTTACAACAGTCAACCAATGGAAGCGGTATGACACTCCTGATCTGAAAGACAGGTAAAGGAATTACATTTTTGTATTAGGAGATACTTTTATTCTGGTTTTAATTTTAGAGTTTGTAGTCGGTAATTGTCATAATGAGTTTTGACATGCTTCACAAGAGAATCATCAGACAAATAAACGTGTGGAAATGGGCACAATATATTTCTACGTTAATCAAACCACGCCCTCCCACTATAATTGGTAAATATAAGCGATTGAGGGAAGAGCGAGTGTGGTGGGATCTGTTTTCTGAGAAGGTTCTTCGTGTGAGGGTGTCAACACCCTGAATTTCTTGTTTCGTCCAGTCAACAACACCAAACGAATACGAAAGGACGGGTACAGCATAAGTATTATTATGATGTTCGTGATGCTGAGTACGAATATGACGTGATCCATTCATATAACTTTGAACACTATTTTGCTTTAACGACCAATTGAATTTGTTTCGGCAGATCAAGACTAATTGTTCTCTGGGGCTGATGTTTCATATTAACCTGAATTGAAGGTCCCATGAAATGATGATTTTGGAATGGAATGGAAAGCACGATAATCATACTGACCATGTTCAATGGACCATAACTGTTTGCTCCAGGCATCTAATGTACTCTTGAGCAATAGTATTCATAGCTCTGCAACTCCTCCAAGCAGAATACAGCTTTGTTCCCTAAAGCACCAAATCACAAATGTGCCAAATGAAATGAGAGCCTGAGACCTTCCCTTTTTAACAGGAACAAAAGGAATTGAAGGATTTTAATTTTGTTCTATTTTTATTTCGTAAATTAACAAAAAGTTTTGAAAGAAAAAAAACACATCCCTCCTGATTAAAATACCGTTAAGTGTGTGTTTCATTGTTATGTGGTATTGTTAATATTATTCTAGTGAGTGTGTCCAATGTCTCAGGTACGACCCGTACACCCCTGATGTAAGATATGGAATGGCCCAGGACATAACTGACCTGGGATCATCCCCACATCCAGTAATTCCTACTCCAGTTACCATGGTAATTGATGATAACCTTGAGATGATGATGTCAGCGATTATAACCATTACTACTGATCCATTGTTCGAAGCTGACGCCGACTACCTCAAAGGTCAGTTGAGGTCGGGATGTAGAGAGTGGCACGTGATGTACAGCTTTGTAAACTCAGTTGTCATCACTTCATCAAGAGTTTCAAGTACATAGATAGATGTGGTTACCAGGTAATTGATACACATTCATGCCAAGGCGTGTTTGCATGGATTATAATTTTGAGAATTTATATTTTTTTCCAACTGATGAATGAGAGGGAATTGGGGAAGAGAAATAATCGTTTGATTTCATTTGACTCATCAAAACAAAGCATCATTATGTTTCTTTATTACTTGACCATAACGATGACTTTTGTAGACAGCTTAGCATAAAACTAGGATACAATTATTCTTTATTTCAATCTCCAAACCCAGCGTTTTGGATTAATATGTAAGATTATTTTTACTGACTGCATTAGTGAGTGTAATGCAATGCAATATTTACATCCAGAGGAGCTCTCCAAGGGAGGCTACTCTGCCATCAACGTCAGCACATCAGCGCCACCACCTCGTGGCTACATCCAGCTTCTCCAGAGAGACCCGCAAGTCACCATAAACAGTAAAATAGCCTCATCCCCAGAAGCATACTCTCTGACCGTTGACCCTGTCAATGAGGTCATCCGAATTTGGTCCAACACATCTGACGGCATCTTCTATGGTATACAGACCCTGCTCAGCCTCGCTCTCAAGTCCAGCTCTGACGGCAAGTTGTACAAGAGTACCATAGAGGATGCACCCCGGTTTGCATACAGGGGGATGCATTTGGACGTGGGCAGGAACTTCCATGGGAAGGAGTCGGTGATGAAACTGCTGGACGCCATGGCCATGTACAAACTAAACAAGTTCCACTTCCACCTGACGGAGGACGAGGGCTGGAGGGTGGAGATTCCAGGTCTGAAGGAGCTCACTGAGGTGAGTAAGTGAGTGGTAGATTGACCGAGTCATTAAGGGATGGCTACATGGTAGAGATTCTAGGCATGGAGGAGCTTACTCAGGTGAGTAAGTGAGTGGTAGAGTGATAGTCATTAAGGGATGGCTACATGGTAGAGATTCTAGACATGGAGGAGCTCACTCAGGTGAGTGAGTGATAGATTGACCGAGTCATTAAGTGATGGCTACATGGTTGTGATTCTAGACATGGAGGAGCTCACTCAGGTGAGTAAGTGAGTGGTAGATTGACCGAGTCATTAAGTGATGGCTACATGGTTGTGATTCTAGACATGGAGGAGCTCACTCAGGTGAGTAAGTGAGTGGTAGATTGACCGAGTCATTAAGTGATGGCTACATGGTTGTGATTCTAGACATGGAGGAGCTCACTCAGGTGAGTAAGTGAGTGGTAGATTGACCGAGTCATTAAGTGATGGCTACATGGTTGTGATTCTAGACATGGAGGAGCTCACTCAGGTGAGTAAGTGAGTGGTAGATTGACCGAGTCATTAAGTGATGGCTACATGGTTGTGATTCTAGACATGGAGGAGCTCACTCAGGTGAGTAAGTGAGTGGTAGAGTGACCGAGTCATTAAGTGATGGCTACATGGTTGTGATTCTAGACATGGAGGAGCTCACTCAGGTGAGTAAGTGAGTGGTAGATTGACCGAGTCATTAAGTGATGGCTACATGGTTGTGATTCTAGACATGGAGGAGCTCACTCAGGTGAGTAAGTGAGTGGTAGATTGACCGAGTCATTAAGTGATGGCTACATGGTTGTGATTCTAGACATGGAGGAGCTCACTCAGGTGAGTAAGTGAGTGGTAGATTGACCGAGTCATTAAGTGATGGCTACATGGTTGTGATTCTAGACATGGAGGAGCTCACTCAGGTGAGTAAGTGAGTGGTAGATTGACCGAGTCATTAAGTGATGGCTACATGGTTGTGATTCTAGACATGGAGGAGCTCACTCAGGTGAGTAAGTGAGTGGTAGATTGACCGAGTCATTAAGTGATGGCTACATGGTTGTGATTCTAGACATGGAGGAGCTCACTCAGGTGAGTAAGTGAGTGGTAGATTGACCGAGTCATTAAGTGATGGCTACATGGTTGTGATTCTAGACATGGAGGAGCTCACTCAGGTGAGTAAGTGAGTGGTAGAGTGACCGAGTCATTAAGTGATGGCTACATGGTTGTGATTCTAGACATGGAGGAGCTCACTCAGGTGAGTAAGTGAGTGGTAGAGTGATAGAGTCATTAAGTGATGGCTACATGGTTGTGATTCTAGACATGGAGGAGCTCACTCAGGTGAGTAAGTGAGTGGTAGAGTGACCGAGTCATTAAGTGATGGCTAAATGGTTGTGATTCTAGACATGGAGGAGCTCACTCAGGTGAGTGAGTGAGTGGTAGAGTGATAAAGTCATTAAGCAATGGCTACATGGTTGTGATTCGAGGCTTGGAGGACCTCACCCAGGTTAGTGAGTGATGTAGCCATCAATCCATTGAATGATGGCTAGAAAGTAGAAATTCTAGGTCTGGAGGAGCTCACTCAAGTGACTAAGTGACTCAAGTGACAGAGTGATCGATTTATTGAGTGATCGCTGGAAGGTGGAGAGCCGAGGCCTTGAGGAACTCAATCAGGTGAGTGAATGTTAGCGTGATCGAGTCATTGATTGATGACTGGATTGACTGGATTGTGGAAGTTCTTGGCCTGGATGGCTTCATTCCAATAAGTGATGAAGTCATTGAGTGAGAACTTGAGGTTCGAGATTCCAGGTGTAGTGATTGCTTTCAATCACCACGTCAGTCAATGAGTCCATGAGGTTGTCAGTGGATCAGTCAGTAAGTGAACCAAGCGAGTCAGGCAATCACCAAGTCAGTCTGTAAGTCAGTTCATGGGGTTGTCAGTGGATCAGTCAGTAAGTGAACCAAGCGAGTCAGGCAATCACCAAGTCAGTCTGTAAGTCAGTTCATGGGGATGTCAGTGGATCATCAGTGTGTTAACCAATCAGCAAGTCAGTCAGTGTTTCAGCCAGCCATTCAGTTAGTTGGTTGGTTTGTTGTTTAACGCCCCACTCAGCAATATTCCAGCAATATGACGGCGGTCTGGACCAGACAATCCAGTAATTAATATCATAAGCATCAATCCACGCATTGGGGATCGATGACATGCATCAACCAAGTCAGCGAGCCTGACCATCCGATCCCGTTAGTCGCCTTTTACGACAAGCATAGTCACCTTTTACGGCAAGCATGTTCTGCTGAAGACCTATTCTACCCCGGAACAGTCATTCAGTGACTTGTGAAGTCAGTCATTTAGAGATTTAGCCAGTGAGTCAAATATGTCACAGATGATACTGATAGGTGCCGTTTTAAGCTGTTTTTACAGTTCTAATAGTTTTCGAGTTGCAATTCATATCCCAGATACTATATCTAATCCAGACTTGGCCACTAGTTAAGTGCTGCCGTGTCATGTCATCATCCTGTCATGTTTCTATTTATGTTGCTCTCAGATTGGAGGTAAGAGATGCCATGACATCGAAGAAGAGAAATGCGTCCTTTCCCAACTTGGATCAGGTCCCGACACTACTACTTCCGGGTCAGGATTTTACACGATCGACGACTACAAAGACATTCTGCAATACGCTAGTGCCCGTCATATTGAAGTCATACCGGAAGTAGACTCGCCCGGACATGCGCATGCAGCTATATTCGCCATGCACGCCAGACGACAGCGGCTCCTTGACATCGGAGACATTGACAACGCCGACTCGTTTGGACTTGTCGACCTTGAAGACCCATCGGATTATCTCTCAATTCAAATGTTCAAGGACAACGCCATCAACCCGTGTATAAATTCAACTTACAGTTTTATCAAATACATAGTTGACATGTTTATTGACATGCACAAAGACATCAGTCCTCTGAAGACTTTCCATTTTGGAGGTGATGAAGTTGCTAGTGGCGCGTGGAAGAACTCGCCAGCTTGTCAGGCGCTGTTGAGAGCCAATGTCAGTCTGAAGGAACATTTCACGAGGAATGTTGCCAACATCACGAGTCTCCACAACTTGAATCTCGGAGGATGGGAGGATGGTCTCATGGAGTCCGTGTTCGAACCCTTCAATAAAGAACTCCTGGGAAGTCAGGACGTGTTGGCGTATGCGTGGGACAACGTATGGGAGTGGGGTGTGTCAACTCGGGCGTACAGACTGGCCAACGCAGGATTTAAGGTTAGTCGGTGAGGATGAGAAGTTATATAGATAATATGTCAATGTGAAACACATATATGTATCCAGATATCTTCAATACAGGTCAAGGAAAATATGTCAGATTATTATCAAAACAGGTGTGTGCGTCTGTGTGTAGGTGCGTGTTTAGGCGTGTGTGTGTGTGTGTGAGAGAGAGAGAGAGAGAGAGAGAGAGAGAGCGCGCGAGAGAGAGATTGAGAGAGAGAGAGAGAGCGGGGGGGGGGGGGGGGGGGGGGTGTCAAATACGATCAATGTCAGTTGTGTGAGATCTGCCGCGTGGAAATTCGAGGTTAGAATAGTCCCACACCAACTTATGTTTATCGTGCGAGGTAAAAACATGTTAACGGAATCGGGTGGTCAGACTCGTGACTTTATAGATTGCGTGTCCTCGTAGGTATACCCCCAAGACGTGAATCGTTGCTCATAATATCAATCACTGGTTTGTCTGGCCCACACTCGAGTATTTATTGACCGTGGTCATATAGCTAAAATATAGTTAAACAACACACAAAAGAAACAAACATGTATGTTTTTCGAGTTATTACGTACAGAACAGAAGCAACAGTAGTCGACAGGGTGAGTACTCTACTCACTCATCACATACCTTCCGAATAAGCCTTGTTCTTCTTATCCGTGAAGATTCGGGGTAGAATAGGTCTTCCGCAACCCATGCTTGCCGTAAAAGGCGACTATGCTTGTCGTAAAAGGCGACAAACTGGATCGGGTGGTCAGGCTCGCTGACTTGGTTGATACATGTCATCGATCCCCAATGCGTGGATTGATGCTCATGATATTAATCACTGGATTGTCTGGTCCAGACCGCCGTCATATTGCTGGAATATTGCTGAGTGCGGCGTTAAACAACAAACCAACCAACCAACCAACCAACCTTGTTCTGTTGATACTGATAATATTTTGATTTCACTTCTTTGTAGTGCCACGTTTCGTAACATTCTCCAGTGAATAAAGGAAAGTTGTTCCTATCCCTTTGACAATACTCGCCGAAACCCCCAGTGGAACCACATGTTTGATTTCCGAAGGTAGTTTTCAAAGGTTGGGTCCCCATGCTCCCGTGGTTTCCCTATTTGGAACCTCGGTCAAAGTTGTGTCAGAGCGTGATGACCTTGTTCTGAGTTATCGTTCATTATGCTGTCAACCACTAAATTGCATTCGAGTATTCGCCCGGACGAATACCGGCTTTGTAGTGCTAGACCACTGAGATACCTTGCCACAGTTTAACAGGGATACCCGACTCGGACACAATATACTGGCTCCGACCAGTCCTTCCTTTATTTATCCTCTTAATGCCAAGCCCTCCTTTAAGTTCCATTTTTTAACGTCTTTTGGTGAAACGCGGCCGGGGATCGAACCGTCGACCTTTCGCTGTCTGGGCTGTTTTCTCATATATTGTTCGGATAAACGAGTTTCCAGATTTCCTGAATCCCTTGTTGACTGACCAAAATTCACTTCGAGGCATATGTGAAATAAATGGCAAAAGTATGATTTATGAAGGATTCACCGATTTATTTATAAAATACTTTGTGCTGCGCAGACCTATGCTGTGACAACGTCCTTTATAATTGAATCAACTGAATAAATGTATGTTTAGTTTGGTTCAGATAATGCACTTGTTTTGTGTACAGTTTTGACGGAGAGGTTAGGGTAACCTGCCACACATAAACATTAATAGCCATTTACATCAATGAGATGAAAGCTAAAGTTGAGTTCATTCATGTGTGAAAAAACTAGTCCAGACATATCTAAAGCACGAATTAGCCTGGTGTGTTTGAAATCCTCTTTATGCAGCGTTTGTGACTGTGCAAATATGACGAGTGGTTCAGGCGGGGATGAAATGGATGTTATAAACAGGGAGCGTGTAAATATGACAAGTGGTTCAGGCTGGGATGAAATAGATGTTATAAACAGGGAGCGTGTAAATATGACGAGTGGTTCAGGCTGGGATGAAATGGATGTTATAAACAGGGAGCGTGTAAATATGACAAGTGGTTCAGGCTGGGATGAAATGGATGTTATAAACAGGGAGCGTGTAAATATGACAAGTGGTTCAGGCTGGGATGAAATAGATGTTATAAACAGGGAGCGTGTAAATATGACGAGTGGTTCAGGCTGGGATGAAATAGATGTTATAAACAGGGAGCGTGTAAATATGACGAGTGGTTCAGGCTGGGATGAAATGGATGTTATAAACAGGGAGCGTGTAAATATGACAAGTGGTTCAGGCTGGGATGAAATAGATGTTATAAACAGGGAGCGTGTAAATATGACGAGTGGTTCAGGCTGGGATGAAATGGATGTTATAAACAGGGAGCGTGTAAATATGACGAGTGGTTCAGGCTGGGATGAAATGGATGTTATAAACAGGGAGCGTGTAAATATGACGAGTGGTTCAGGCGGGAATGAAATGGATGTTATAAACAGGGAGCGTGTAAATATGACGAGTGGTTCAGGCGGGGATGATGAAATCGATGTTATAAACAGGGAGCGTGTAAATATGACGAGTGGTTCAGGCTGGGATGAAATGGATGTTATAAACAGGGAGCGTGTAAATATGACGAGTGGTTCAGGCTGGGATGAAATGGATGTTATAAACAGGGAGCGTGTAAATATGACGAGTGGTTCAGGCTGGGATGAAATGGATGTTATAAACAGGGAGCGTGTAAATATGACAAGTGGTTCAGGCTGGGATGAAATGGATGTTATAAACAGGGAGCGTGTAAATATGACGAGTGGTTCAGGCGGGGATGATGAAATCGATGTTATAAACAGGGAGCGTGTAAATATGACGAGTGGTTCAGGCTGGGATGAAATGGATGTTATAAACAGGGAGCGTGTAAATATGACGAGTGGTTCAGGCTGGGATGAAATGGATGTTATAAACAGGGAGCGTGTAAATATGACGAGTGGTTCAGGCGGGGATGAAATGGATCTTTATTATTCGTGTACCTAATTAACACAGCGATCGCATGACACCCGACCCTTTTGACGTTGTCTGCCGGGATCGAATTGCAAAGCAAACGTGGGGGCGTCCAAGATTACTGCACTTATATAGAGGCGTGCCTGCACGCGCGCGCGTGTGTGTGTGTGTGTGGTTGTGTGTGTGTGTGTGTGGTTGCTTGAACTAGTCCGGACTTAAGCCGATTTTATAGTGCTAGCCAAATGAGATACCATGCCGCAGTTTAACATGAATACCCCTCTCCGAGCCGACCAGTCCTTGTTTCAACCCCTTAGTGCTTAGCTCCAGGCAGGGTAACAGCAAGTACCATCATGGGACACAATAGTGTGCATTTTGTTCGGTTGGTAATGAAATTCTCAGTCCCGTTCTTGTTTCCTTGTATATCTTTGATTGTACCTACTTCGGCTTTGTCAGGTTATTCTGGCTCATGTGACGCACCTGTACTTCGACCACCCGTATGAGCCGGACCCGGAAGAGAGAGGGTACTACTGGGGCCCCCGTTTCACCGACACCTGGAAGACGTTCGGGTACATGCCGGACAACGTGTACGAGAACGTGGACGTCCGGCGCAATGGCGACCCCATGACAAAGGAGGAGCTGTGTGGCCAGGACGGCAGCCTGTGTATTCCACTTACAAAACCGGAAAATGTTCTTGGTGAGTCTTGTAAAATCCAGGGTACGAGGTAGAGCGTTGGTCCTCTCCTCCACTCCATCGGGCCAAAATACTTGATGTGTTAGGTAGTGTTGGTCATCATGGCAAGGTGCATGAGGAATGTTCAAATGTTTGTTTGTTTGTTTGTTTAACGCCGCACGCAGCAATTTTCCTGCTATATGACGGCGGTCTGTAAGTAATCGAATCTGGACCAGACAATCCAGTCATCGATAACATGAGCACCGATCCACGCAATTGGGATATGATGACATGCATCAACCAAGTCAGCGAGCCTGACCAACCGATCCCGTTAGTCGCCTCTTACGACAAGCATAGTCACCTCATACGGCAAGCATGGGTTGCTGAAGACCTATTCTCCACCGAACCTTCCCGGAATGTTCAAATGAAGCATTATTGTTTTAATCGAGCTTTTTCTAAAACTTGAGGTACGTTCAAATATATAATAATACGGCAAACGTTTCAGTACAGATCCCATATCTGGGGAATCTACCTGGTGACCCTTGCTTGTTTTTGCATTCTCGGGAAGTAAAGGTCCGACCATATACTTGTTTTCCCACATGCATGTGTTGAAATATTTATCATGTTAAATCTTTGAATGGCATTTAGTGGGTGAGTATCGTTTTACGCCGCTTTTAGCAATATTCCAGCAATATCACGGCGGGGGACACCAGAAATGGGCTTCACACATTGTACCCATGTCGGGAATCGAACCCGGGTCTTCGGCGTGACGAGCGAACGCTTTAACCACTGGGCTACCCGACCGCCCCGAATGGCATTTAGAAGTGATACACATAAGGAAGAGAATTTATGGATATCAACGTCTTTATTATGAGGAAAGACAACGTTTCGGAGTACATGCTTACTCCTTCATCAACACAAGACATCACGATGTGTTCCTTATAATAAAGAAGTTGGCACTTATAAATTCTCTTCCTTAATTATCATGTTGTTCACCTGAAGGGATGAGATTTTTTTCTGCGCAATACTCGAAAAATATTGTTTACAAATATACTGCATCCCCTAGATGGGAGGCTCTCTTGACAACAGCCAAATTTGAGACAAAAGTGCGAATTAATGCGAGACAACGTGCATTTTTCGCATTGATTTCACTTTTATATTAATTTCAAGATTTACAGTACCTGTTAATTTATTAGGTTAATGTATATAATTGATTTACTTCATTGACCTTCCAGGAATGCAAGGCCATTTATGGAGCGAGACGGTTCGAACACAAGACAACCTGTTCTATATGATATTCCCGAGGATAATTGCCCTAGCGGAAAGGGCGTGGCACAAGGCAGCATGGGAGGACATAATGGAGGCAGAGACGCGAAACAACGAAAAACGAAAAGATTGGATAAATTTTGCAAACTCGTTAGGATACCAGGAGTTACCTGCCCTTGATAAACTAAACATCACTTACCGGGTGCCGCCCCCTGGTGCAAGGTTTGTTTTCAGAGTTCCACTTTTGAGTAGTGAGTGAGTCAGTCAGTTCAAATTTGAAATGTAGCGATATTCTAAATTCACTGTATTAAATGTTTAGCTTAGTAACATATCATGATTCTTCAGTTCAAAGGTAAAACAAAAGTAGATAATTTAAATGAAAAAAACTAAAATACTCAGCAAATGAATGAAACGCAAAAGTAAGAGTGTTGCCGACATCCATACAAAATTAATACCAAAAATGAATTGGTCAGTTCTGCGGGGATTGGGATTGATTTGTATCGAAAGAAAGAGGTACTGCAGAAATATGGTGAAAAGATAGGAACATCGCAAAAATACAACCACGTGAGAGCCTGGCGCATAAACACACCAACCACGACATGGACGTGCAACATCACTTGTTGGGCTATACAAAAACGTTGGCCTTTCATTTGCATGCCATCACAATCTTACAGCAAGTGAACAACGAAACCATGCCACCACTGACGGAAGCCCAACGCAACAAACCCATCGACCGACTGCAAAAAGGAGAGTCATCTTTAGCTGTAGCCAGTTTTTTTCCACGTAGCACCAAGCGCCATTACAAGACTGTGGATCCGGTCGACCATATACCACTACCAGAGCAAAGGACAGATTCATACGGCTACGTGAAAGAACCACCACGGCCACCTCTGCAACTGCGGCAAAACCAGGATTGCGTAGGATATCAGCCCAAGCATTGAGAAACCGTTTATGCGCTGAAGGTATTCGCGAGAGACGACCAGTTCAAGGTATCATTTTGACGGACCTGCATCGCTGGCTGTAACGTCAGTGGTGTCAAGGTCACCGAGTATGGAGTTTGGCTTAGTGACGAGTCACGTTTCATGCTTCGCAGTGCGGATGGGAGACGACGTGTTTATTCACCACTATATATAAAACACGGCACACGTAAGGAAAATGTTCCCTCCCTAATCCATGGGGCATTTGTCACACAATGTGGTGACCATATCTATCTCCAAGGTTCAGAACAATCGAAATACAATCGAGCATACGCTCTCTACGAAGATTGCAAAGAGCATTAAACGATTCTTTCTCAACAGTTGCTTGATCAGGGTTACAGCCTTCAAGAAATTAAGGTTTTACAACGTGGTAGGGTTCTATTCTGGCTTATACCTATACCTTATTTGTTCACGTGATCAGCTGTCTTGCCTTGACATGTGTTTGTAACGGTTGCCTTTGGTAGGAGAGGACACGCTCACCAATTCTCGAACACCTGGTATCAGTATAAACACATGCTCATGATATAATTGGAATCGTCAATGGATTATTTATGATTTTGCAGGGGTGATGGGGTAGACTAGTGGATAAAGCGTTCGCTCGTCACGCTGAAAGCCGGGTTCAATTCCCGTCATGGGTACAACGTGTGAAGCCCATTCCTGGTGTCCCCCGCCGTGATATTGCTGGAATATTGCTAAAAAGCGGCGTAAAAGCTACTCACTCACTCAATATGATTACGCAAAGGGTTATGCCGCTCCCAATATCTACCGGAGTTTTATCACAATAAGTATAATTGTCCTTATTCTAAATCACTGGCTAAACTTGCCAACATTGGTCAGCAGCTAGAGTACTGTAAGTCCCCATGGCCCCTTGTATGCTGACGATCTGTAAAGGTCAATTCTTATGTTTTCAGAAATAATAATGGTCGACTAAATCTTAAGTCGCCATTCCCTGGCCTAGGTTTGGAAACAAGCACCGACGGCGGAAACAGCTGGCAGACGGCATCAGCGGAAATGACGGTTGCCCAGGGGCAAACAGTCCTCGTATCGCTCAAGTACGTAAATAAATGTGACAGATTGACCCATCACGAATGTTTGTAACAACTTCCTAGAATGAGTGTCTGAGTTGGGTAATATTTCCGCCATACCAATGGGAGTTTAGGTATGTTTCACTAAAACCTTTTATATAAATTCTACGAAAACCCATTAGGACCATATTGGTATTTTGGTTTTTTTCTCTTTTAAAAGTCGTAATTACGCGGAAAAAGTCGTAATTACAACTTTTATAAAATCATAATTACGAGAAAATATTCGTAATAACGACTTTTAAAAACTGGTTATAACCATAATAAAGTCGTAATTACGAGAAAAGGTCTTTACAAAACTCGTAATTACGAGAAAAAATAGTTTTAAAAAGATTCTATTTATTGCTTTGTCATTATATCACGGGGATTTTCATCATCATTTGTAAAAGTCGTAATTACGATTATTCTCGTAATTACGAGTTTTGACTCACAAAGTTCACTCACAAATTCACACGTGAAAAATAAAACCATGTGGCTACATATTCCTTTCGATGCGACCTAGGCTAAAGGAAATGAACAATGGTAAACGTATTTTGACATAACTATTTTATTTTTTATCTCTTTTTAAGTCCATGTCACAGTAACGGGGAACCGTTCACAGAATAAGCCTCTATTACGTTATTTCTTTATACAAAATAATTTAAAAAGCAATGGTCTTGTGGTGTTTATGGGGAAAAGGGACATAAACATCGCATCCATGCAGCATTTACCCAGACGAATGTATACAAGTTTGTACAGGGTTTAGTGCATGAGAATCACATCGATGGCTCTCAAAAAGACAATGATACAGCATACATTGTGAATAAAACTTGTTACATTTTTAAATATTGAAATGAGTGCATTTATAAATTCAATATTTGGCAATTAATATTTATAGTGTAATCAGTATTTTTACAACCATATAATATAAACTCTGGGTCATGTATATATATATATATATATATATATATATATATATATATATATATAGTACTTTAGACATAGTACTTTCGCTGTCTCATGACAGCTCTTCAGTCATGAAGTCACGTAGAGCTGTCATGAGACAGCGAAAGTACTATGTCTGAAACTGATATAAAGAAGATGATGGACTAACGTGGACATTATCATTTTATTATGATCATCAATTAGGGATTTCAACAATATTTTTACTTTTTCACATTCACAGAACAAATGTACAATAGAATTCGGTTTCTAACATGCAAACAGTACATAGATCATTTGATGGCATTTTAATTTAGCAAATAAATGAGTTGGTTCTAATAATTGTATGAATAATTCTGTTCGTAAACCATTTCAGCTTTGTACGATCTCAAGTTACAGCTGTTATTAAATGTGTGTGTGTATTGCTTGTTTCCAGGTCGGCAGATGGGAGAAGACGTGGGCGGGCGGTTACTGTCAGGGTACCCGTTAGTAATACCGTGACGGATTCAGGCGCACACAGCACAATAAAAGCCACAACAGTATCATTGTTCATGTGTATACTTCAGTTGATGTACAGATATTTGGAAATACGTGTCTCAAAATAATATGATTATTGGTTTTGGGTGTCTAACATATTGAAATAACCTTCCAGTGATAGGACAATCTCTTATAGTTAAAATAAGTGTAATATTGCATTTGGTTGGGCTCTTTTAATATTAGCAATAAGAAGGGACCAAACTATGTTTATAAAGTCGAATTCTTTCTGACACTGTAAAAAGTGATATTTTAAGGTATTGCATTTAACCATATATATATATATTGACCGAACCAATGCAAAAGAGACACAAAATTACTCTTTTTTTAACCAACATGTCTCAAACGGCTTGTTTGTGTGCAACTAGTAAAAACTTACAAGTCATCTTCCTTATGGCACAAATGCCGGTATACGTCGACTACTTTGTTGGTTGGTTAGTTGGTTTGCTTGTTGGTTGGTTGGTTTGTTGTTTAACGCCGCACTCAGCAATATTCCAGCTATATGACGGCGATCTGTAAATAAACGAGCCTGGACCAGAAAATCCAGTGATTAATACCATGAGCATCGATCCCCGCAATGGGAATCGATGACATTGCATCAACCAAGTCAGCGAGCCTGTCAACCCGATCCCGTTCGTCGCTTCTTACGACAAGCATAGTGGCCTTTTACGGCAAGCATGGACTGACTACTTTGTAATAAGGCAGCATCGAATGTGTTTCTCTTGCACAACTATGTATGTAAGCTTTCGGGATTTTTTCTCACATTTGTATTAAATACTTCGGTACTTCAGTGTGTGTTGTCTTTTTGTACACCTTGGTTGTAAACTCAGAGTTGAATGATTTCAATGTGTATGTTGAGATCGTGTGTCGAATCCTGTCATGCCTGCCGCGTCAAACAACATTTAATCATGAATGGTACGTCACGCCCGACCCAGCTCTGTCTAACCACGTAATAGGTCACAATTATTATTGCACTCAGCAATATTCCTGCTATATGAATTAGAGGCCGCCACGGCGGATTTGAACCTATTAAACAAATACAGATTACATCACTGGTTGGAGAATTTAGGAAAAGGGTCAAACTGCAAAGGTCAAACAAATCAATCACGTTTAATATTCGGCAAAACATGTGTTTGACTCCAGTACTGCCTACACGAGGAACAAAATTCAGGACACTTAGTAACAAAATGATTTTTCAGCCACGGAATATAACATCTGGAAAACATTCATTGGTGTGAACAAGTATGTGAAGTTTAAATTAATTGGTCCAGTGTTTTCTGAGATGTTTATGACGCACGACCGGCGACGGACGACGGACTACAAACAGGCCATGACGCTATTATTTCAGTCAGTAAAAGTGAGTGGCCGATCTCGCTAAATCAAACCAGCATCGGTGAATATAATGACATCATAACATCACATTGATGAATAATCAACGAAGCATATTGAAAAACAGTTTTAGGCCTGAAACCACAAAAGGCAATACAATTTGCAAATAAGAAAGCGAGATAACATTTTACATCGCATCTGCAATATTGCAGCCGTATAGCTATGCTGCAATAATAATAAATACACTTAGAATATATATATAATAGGGTCGACAAAGAGCAGTAAAACAACAAGATTATCAGTTTTGTAGTAAAAACTTATATGAAAACAGAACAAGATATCAATGCACTTAACAATACAATATTACAACTGGATACAGATTACCAGCGACCAAGTTAGACACCTTACTAGCGGAACTTACGATGCCTCTGATACCTGCATAGTACCCCCATACGGATTTATACCATCCATCCAGCAATGATAGATATAAATATTCTTTGAATGACATGGTGTATACACTACCCTATCAGGGGAACAATAAATGTTCACCACTTTTACCCTAATCTCGGGTGCTGCCATTAACAAACTTAGTAAATAAATATACACTACCAATCCATAAAAAAATCAAACTTTATATGCAAGTTCAAAATGTATCGAGGAAACATATTTCACAAAAGGTGAACTATTAAATGAGGATTAACTTCATTAAATAGGATCTTTAAAAATGAAATGAAATACTTTCCATAAATATTCATCTGTATATAAGTGGAAGCAGGAATAAGAAGCAAGCCCTATAAAGAAATATCCCTGATTAGGTCACTGTCGAATGTCTTAAAAGCGGGACTGGCTGTGTTGTTGGCTCCGTAATAGTGTTTGAAGCTGTCAGGAATCCGGAGTTTTTGTAATAGATATAAGGTCAGCACTGGGGAAGTAGATCGCCCACGACTCACTGTTATATATGAATAGGCAGCCTTCTAGACGCTGTCACATCACTTAACGTCGCGAGCGATAAAGTTTGTCCTGTTTGTTTATAGCCACTAAAGGTAACTATCACAATATTTATCACAACTTTTTCACACTCCCGGCGCATAACGACCACCACAACACTCAATTCGCGGTCACTGACCATTAACACAAGTAACGTACAATATCTTCTAATACATAAGTGTTTATACTGTCATGATATGTCAAACTTAAGCATCCCCAATCTGCCCGTTTAAGAGAGTCAAACATGCATTTTGATAGAAATATATACTATGTCAAATTAAAAACTTCATATTTTTAAAAGTAATCCCATATATGATTTACAACGGACAAATGTATCAGAGAAGGTAATTTTTAATCATTAATGTCCAAAGAAGGATTTTAATCAACGGTGGTAACCATAATTTGTTCCAAGCACCTACGGTATTCGGTAATAACATCAACAGTTTAAATCATAAGTCCCAAGCACGAGAATCTGATGGCACACAGTAGCGTGTATGGCCACCATGTGCGTTGACAACTGCCACACAACGCCTCCGCATGGACCTTGTGATGCTTGGGAACACATGATTGGGAAGACGACGCCATTGTTGCTGCAAAATGGTGCCAAGATCTTGCAAATTCTGTGGTTGGAGAGTGCGCAGACTTCTGCCAAGACCTTCCCAGACGTGTTCGATGGGATTGACGTCGGGAGACCTTGACGGCCAGTCCATGACGTTGACTCCCGCATTCTGAAGGAAATTCCTTGTCAAAATTGCTGTGTGGGGTCTGGCATTGTCGTGTTGGAAGATCAAATCGGGTCCATGTGCTGCCATAAAAGGCAGAAGTTCTGGTGCCAGTACCTGGTCGCGGTAAGCAGCAGCGTTGAGGTTGCCACGGATGACAAAAAGCCTGGAACGTGCGTTGCCATAGAAAGCATCCCACACCATGACACTTCCGCCTCGAAATCTGTCAACTTCCTGTACAAAACACTTACTAACTTCATGACGGCGCCTCCACACCCTCGCCCTACCATCAGCAAATCGAAGATTAAATCGGGATTCATCACTGAAGACGACTTGATTACAATTCCTCTGAGTCCATCGTAAGTGTCGCTGTGACAATTGACGTTGACTTCCGAGTCATTGAGTCAGAATCGGTCCGCAATATGGCCGTCGTGCTTGAAGGTGAGCAGTTCTCAGACGGTTTCGAACAGTTTGAGCACTCAGACTACCCCTAAACAGTTCATTTCTTGTTGATGTAGCCGTCCAAAATAGGTTACGGAGGTGACGTAAGACAATTTGATACTCTGCATGTGACGTCACACGTGGTCGACCTAGCAGAGGGCTATCAGCGGTGGTACCAGTTTTCTGTAGACGCGTCTGTAAATCATAAACAGTCCGTCGACTATAGCTTAAACCCATCGTCCTTGCGACTTCAGCTACGGACGTTCCCGTCTGCAACATGCCGATGGCACATTCACGTTGCACATTTGAAAGGCGTGGCATAAAAATGTCCGTAAAGACTTGTGTTTTCTTGTGTTTTTCTTTTTTTTTGGTAATGACTGCTAACAAGTATGGCTGAAAACACGTGCGGTATTATGGCCACGTCACCAGTTGTACGTGAAAAACCACTTTTGACACTAGAGTGCTGTTCACATGATTTTGATCGATTCACCTGCACAAAAACGGGAGTTATCTGAAGACAATGCGTGGCCATTACTGTTTAAATACACGATAAGGGCCCACAAAAACTGGTCAAAATGTTAAAATTTTAGGATTGTGAAGTTTTAAATTTGGTTCAGTATATAACATCACGGAATATGTAAGTTTGTTTGTATGTTGTTTAACGCCGCACTCGGCAATATTCCAGCTATATGACGGCGGTCTGTAAATAAATCGTGTCTGAACCAGAAAATCCATTGATTGCCATCATGAATATCGTTCCACCCAATATTGGAATACGAAGACATGCATCAACTAAGTCAGCGAGCCTGACCCCCCGATCCTGTTAGTCGCCTCTTGCGACAAGCACAGGTTGCTGAAGGCCTATTCTGCCCCGGATCTTCACGGGTCCCAACTGGGAGCTTATAATCATCCACTATATGGATTATATTGAAGATGTCAGCAACAAGGCAGAAGACAGGGCCAAGGCCAGAGGAAGACTCTCTCAGCTAAGACAGTTTAAACTTATTTGGTATCTCTACTTCCTGAAGGATGTCCTCAACGAGGTGTCAAAGATGAGCCTGCTATTTCAACGGGATGATATCAATGTCAGCAGTGCTGTGACCAAGCTGCAATGTGCCCAGACAGCCCTCTAGGCAATGATGACCTCAGCTTCAGGAATTCTCTCATGATGTTGTTTATGGAGTCTATAAAGGCACCGCATTGGACAATGTTGTGGATATCAAAATCCTGAAGACACAGAATCGACAGATTCTTCAGAAGGTGATTGACTGCATAGATCAGAGGTTCTCCAATGCCCTTGCTGATTTCACTGCCTTTGCTGCCTGCCACATCTTCGATCACAAAAATTGGCCATCACCTAACAATGGAAATGGAACGGTAATCATAAACATCATAAAATAATATTTGTGATACATGTCATGCAGTATGTTTTATAATCAAACTAAATCAACAATCATTAATATGTCACAATCACAGTATTTTTATATATTAGTTAATGGCAAAAACCTTAAATCTTTTGGGTTCTTTTGATGTATAAAATGATCATTATATTCATAAGAAAAAGGAAAGAATATATTTTAACTTTTTGGGGCTTTCAGATATATTAATTAAAATGGAATAATTTTAAATTCAAATATCTCTAAATATATGCATATTTCTTTCTTTAGCTCTTTATCAATATAGAAATGAAGACTTGAGACAGATCCTACACCACTTCTCTCAGTTGCTCCATGCCTGTGGATGTGACATAGTGTCTGCCCAGGTGGAGTGGTCGGAGCTGGAGCTGTATCTGGCCAGGAACCCCACTTCCAGACTGTTCATCCTCCAGCTGTGGCAAAGTGTCAGTCAGGAAGATGCCAACAGACATGACTATTTGAACATCATGAAGTAATTCACCTATCCAGCCTGTATCCACTGTCATTGTCAGTTACACTGAAGAGCTGTCATGAGACAGCGATAGTACTATGTCTGAAACTGATAAAAAGAAGATGATGGACTAACGTGGACTTTATTATTTTATATGAGAGAGAGAGAGAGAGAGAGAGAGAGAGAGAGAGAGAGTATCACACCCCTCTATATACATATGTAGAGGGGAGTGATTTTTTTTATAAAAAAGAATAATATTATGATATACACGCTATCATCGAGTTCCTGTGACATCGAACCCGTGAAGATCCGAGGTAGAATAGGTCTTCAGCAACCCATGCTTGTCGTAAAGAGGTTACTAAACGGGATCGTTTGGTCAGGCTCGCTGACTTGTTCTTGTTGATGCATGTTTTGGTTTGTTGTTTTACGCCGCACTCAGCAATATTACAGCTAGATGACGGCGGTCTGTAAAATAATCGAGTCTGGACCAGACAATCCAGTGATTGATATCATGAGCATCGATCCACGCAATTACATAGTCACCTTTTACAACAAGTATGGGTTTCTGAAGACCTACAATCTATTCTACCCCGGATCTTCACGGGCATTGAGGCATGTCATCGTATCCCAATAGCGTGGGACTCGTGAAGATTCCGGGGTAGAATAGATCTTCAGCAGCCCATGCTTGTCGTAAAAGGTAACTATGCTTGTCGTAAAAGGCGACTAACGGAATCGGTTGGTCAGGCTCGCTGACTTGGTTGATGCATGTCATCGATCCCAATTGCGTGGATCGATGCTCATGATTTCAATCACTGGATTGTCTGGTCCAAACTCGATTATCCCGGAATCTTCACAGGTCCATTAAACAACCAACCAACATCAAGTATATTTCTGAACACAAAAACTTCCACAGCATTGACAATTATTCCAACATTTACAATAACCAGCACCGAGACACACTTTCATCAGGCACTTCCAATCAGTAGTGTTCCGCGTAACACCGTGGTCATTCCGGATGTACTGGAGAGAATGCTGTTACAGGAGAGAGTTCAAACGCAGTCACAAGCATGTTACACTTCCACTTGGCTAACTTTGGGCTTAGAGAAACCAGTGCTACTTTCAATATGGACAATTGCACAGGGCAAAACAAAAACAGCTTTGTAATAGACTATACTTCTTATTGAGAGTTGCAGGTAATCTGCATGAAAGGGAACAACGATGTTGATTGCCAGTGCGTCACACTAAATTTAGCCCAGACTTGGCATTTGGAATATTCAAGTCCAGAGGTTCACACAGCAGATGTTGATACGTGTATGTACAACTCAAGTCAACATCCAGAGTGAATGTTCCTCAAACGAGATGAGACAAGATGGAGCGACAGTTGTCCCCACTTTTGACTGGCAAAAGCTGATCAACGATATTGGATTTAGGAAGTTGCTAAATCTCAGGTTGTCTGTGGATTTTGGTTGCATGGTTGGTTGTTTTACTCCGCACTCAGCAATATTCAAGCTTTATGACGGCGATCTGTAAATAATCGAGTCTGGACCAGACAATCCAGTGATTGACATCATGAGCATCCATCCACGCCATTGGGACCATTGACATGCATCAACCAAGTCAGCGAGCCTCACCATCCGATCCCGTTAGTCGCCTCTTGTGACAAGCATAATCGCCTTTTACGGCAAGCGTTGGTTGCTGGAGACATATTGTACCCCGGATCTTCACGGGTCCCACGCAAATGGGATCGATGACATGCTTCAACAAAGTCAGCGAGTCTGACCACCCAATCCCGTTAGTCGCCTCTTACGACAAGCATACTTGCTGAAGACCTATTCTACCCCGTATCTTCACGGGTCGGTTGTCTGTGGATGGGAAATGATACATAAACAATAAAATCAAACCCTTTTGCAAGCCAGAATCAAGAGATTTTGCTATTTCATAAGCAGCAGAAGCTCCACCTGATGTTGTTTGATGTTTAACAAAAACACGAAGTATTTTTCCATATTTGCGCAAGTCAAAACAACAACAAAACGTTGTCAAGTGGCAAATGATGACGACTGCGCTCCCCCAAAGGGGAATGCTTTGAATGGCGAAGCTGACACGGAAGTTTCGTCATCTAGCAATTCGTGTGTTAATTCGTCTGTCGACTCGTTCGATAAACCAAAACCTGCCACTGGCACTGGTAAACGAACATTCAAACAGGACTGGCTGTGAAATATGGCAAGATGAGGGCACCATCTAAAAATAATTTTTTATTTGAATTGACTGGAAGATAAATTAATAAATTTTAAATGCACTTTGAAATTAAAAATAGATAAATTTCATGAAAACATGCATTAAAATCATTTGATAATCTGATGTGAATAAATTTGGAGAATGAAACATGATGTTATAGATTAGCTTTTATTTTGAACATTAAAAAAATGCTGAATTTGTTGGTTGGTTGGTTTGTTGTGTAACGCCGCACTCGCCTTTTACGACAAGCAGAGTCGCCTCTGAATTTGTAAGATACACTACATCAGTTGAAATATAACATAATTATCAGTATTGTAATGTTCTAAAGCTTGTCTTATGATGTTACTGACACAATGTTCTAAAGCTTGTTTGTCTGAAAAACTCAAAAGCTTCAACAACAGTTGTTATTCATTATATAAAACTGATTATTCAAACTAATGGATTGTTTTGTTTTGTTATGCAGAAGCTCAGTTAAATTACAAGGCATTACTTTTGGCTCCTTACATTTTGCCTTGGCTCCTTTAAATTCTATTTCACTTCTTTGAAAAAAATAAGGAGCCAAGTGGCTCCTTTGAAAAAAAATAACTCTGAGGCCTGACATCACTGCTTTGTGGGTTACAGGGCCAGCTTGGATAATCGGGTCCAGCTACGCTGCCAGGCTGCGCAGCTACCTCGATCGGGCCTCTGGTCGAATTGCAGGCTGATCGACGAGGGGGGCCCATGCAGGTCGTATATCATAGTGCACCTAGGCTCAAACGACCTGTGTCAAGTCCTCTCCAATGACTTATTTTATAGTGTCTATCAGGACCTCTTACACATCCGCCTGCGCTGCCCAGCTGCCACCATTGTATGGTCCGGCATGCTGTCGCGGCTTGAATGGCGTGGAGCCAACTACGTTCGCGCCATCGAGATCAAACGCAAGAAGCTTAACCGCCGCATCTCCAACTTAGTCAAGGGGCAGCTGGGTGGCCAGGTTGTCGCCATTACCCCAAAGCCGGAACATTGTGTGGATAACGTCAACCTCACACACGCCGAGATGGAGGCCCATAATGCTGCACTGCTGCGGTAACAATCATAATTATACTAACAAGGTATTTCTGTAGCCTCTTCCTCCCCAAGCCCCACTTACTCTAACCGTTGTGGTTGGTTTGTTGTTTAACGCCGCACTCCGCAATATTCCAGCTATATGATGGTTAGTTTGTTGTTGAACGCCGCACTCAGCAATATTCCAGTTATATGACGGCGGTCTGTAAATAATCGAGTGTTTACCAGACAATCCAGTGATTGATATCATAAGCATCGATCCACGCAATAGAGGGCTCCGTCCTTTGTGCTAAATATAGTAACATTACCCACAAGCCCGTGCGGCGCGACATGTTGGTAGGCTCGCATGACTGTCTGCTATCGGGGGCTATTATCTAATCGAAGCAAATATTGTTGAAAGCGCACTGTGAATTCTTTGAGCAAGTGTTTTTGGTGACTATCAAGATATCGTACATCATGGAGAAGTATGTGGATTCCTTAAACAAACAAGCACATGCGAGGTATTTGGAAAAGATTGCATTTATCGGTAAACAGGACCCTTACCAGATTGATGAAAAAGAATGGAGTAGAGATCACAGCTTGTTTCCCGAACTGACTTACCCGGACCTGGTAAATTATCTGATTTTCCATCCCAGTCCCTTCTACACGCTGAAAGACTTTCAAAATTACAAGAGTTTAGATGCTTACGATCGTTGTATCTGTGGGTGGGTGAGGGATGTTGGTGTTTACATCTACAGTGCAGGTGAAAATCCGAGGAAGGTGATAAAAGCAAGAGTGATGCATTCGCAAAAGTTATCAGATCCCAGTCTCCATCCATGGATAATTATTGATGACCAGTCTAAAATAATTTCTGCACATTGTGATTGCAAAGCTGGACTTGGAGAAAGTTGTTCTCATGTTGCTTCTGTGCTATTCTACATTGAA
The DNA here is from genome assembly GCF_023055435.1 of Haliotis rufescens. NCBI lineage: Eukaryota > Metazoa > Mollusca > Gastropoda > Lepetellida > Haliotidae > Haliotis > Haliotis rufescens. The sequence continues at coordinate 24,080,174 of NW_025963824.1, read as the reverse complement.
GCCACAGTAAGACTAAGAGAAGCCAGTACAGTGACACAAGCCCCTGCATACTGGATGTTGCCGACGTCACGCACTTCAGTCAACTATTCCCCTCTTCTTGGAATTGACTTTAAATCATCTAAAACTCTGAGAAAACAACTTCATAAGAAAATTAGCCAAGTTCAAACATTGGAAAACTTAGATCTGAAAATTGCCTGCCATGAAAGGACATCTGTAAAGGAACCAACTGAAATAAATAAATCAAGAATAGACCTTTTCTTCAACGCCATTAAACCTGACATGCCTACCTGTTTGTCTGTGAACAGAGAATATAACACAGCTTACATCCCAAAAAGCCTTCAAGCCAAATATCCATTGGTATTGACTGAACTGTTTGATGACAAGTGGGTATGGACCGTGAACATATTCTCGAGCACTGTCAGTCCTTGTTACCAAAAATTGCAGTAACAGAAGATGAAGCTAATAACGTTGAAAGCGAAACCAGAGATCAAGCAGATTCTAAGCTTTGGCATCGAATGAGAACTGGTAGAATAACAGCATTAAAGCGGTCTGTTCAACATCATGTGAGAATCCATCAATGAGTTTACTGAAATCGATTTGCTATCCGACGGAATGCAAGTTCTCCATTGCAGCAACTGAATGGGGTTGCAAACATGAGGAAACAGCACGGAACAAGTATCAGCGAGAGACTGCTCCAAACCATACAAACTGGAAGTCTGAAACCTGTGGTCTTTTCCTTAAGTCAGCGTATCCGCATATGGGAGCTTCACCTGATGGTTTGGTTGAATGTGATTGCTGTGGGAGAGGATGTCTGGAGATAAAGCGTTCCTTTTGAATGCGGGATGAGAATGTTCGAGCTGGGAAAGGATCCTGTTTGGAAAACTATTTTTATTGTCATTTTTCTGCAACAATGTTACTGAGCTGCCATCTAGACTTTGGTAAATATACTCAGCCCACTTGCACAGATCACTTGCACTTGCACAGATTGGCGCTTACAATCAACTTTATAATCCCCTAATCTATGTTGTATTCCACTTGCACGAATCAGTTTTAGTCGGATCTGGCGGAGAGCACTGCTCCTGGTCCTTTTAGACCCTACATGGCTGTCACCCAGCAATGACAGTACATTGTTTCCGTGGTAAGGTGATCGTACCGGATTGTTTTGCGTGTGGGAAAACGCTAGATTATCCTAATACCCAACTTAACAATCCCCAAATCTAAGTCGTATTCCACAAATCAATTTTAGTTGTTTGCAAATGTGCATACAGAGGAACCGGCTTTATCATATAATGGGTAGGTTTCTCGGCAGGATAAAGCCAACGGATAAAAACGATATTCGTTGGCGTCATATGTGGATAGAGATGCAAATATCAAAGGTCAAGTAGGACTACTTTCCCTGTTTATAAACAAACATGGCGTCGCCCTCGTCATTCGGCAATCGAGTCAGAATTAACCATCGGGAACCTGGATAAACTACAGAGATAATTGCTATCATTATCAAATGAACAGTCTAATATACTTAAAATCAGTGTCTAACTGTGACATGGCTAAGGCATTTTATAAGTTTTGGCAACTTTGGAGATATAATTTTCGAAGCAATTTTGCGAGGGCACTAGGCCTAGCCAAGCGGGATCAGTAGCCATATCTGTGCTTGTAGATCTCTGCGGCTTGAATCTTTTCCATAGTCATAATCATAATAGTTGGATTTGGCCGAAATATGTTTGAATTGTTACCTTGTTTCGTATTGTCGTTGTGTGTACATCTGATTGCACTTTTTAACGTTACGACAGGACAGGCCGACTGTCAATAGCGTCTGAACGTGGCCGTGACGTCTCATAGACTAGGGTTGGAGTAGCTTCCCTTTGACAAAGGGCAGTTACTCTAGCAGACAGACCGATGGATTGCCGCGAAAAGCAATTAAAAACAATTGTTGTTTTGCGTATATGTTACTTCGCCACTGGATAAGAAACAGATTTCAGTTAGAACTATATTGGCTACTATCACTGTCCGACTGACACATCACTTACCCTATGACTTAACAAATATTAATGCGCGCATTCCAGGAAAACTCGGTTTCGGTAATGTTTGTGAGAGAGGGAAAGCGATCTTGAAGCACAGAATTAAAGAATGACATTATATGATAAAGAGGTTATGTGAGTGGGGATAGTAAATATCCTATATTTGGAATAAACACTATGTATTTAGCTCGTTAAATACAGTGTTTATTCCTAATGCAGGATATTTACCATCCCCACACATTCGCGTAATAACCTCTATATACTATCCCTTGGATTGTTTTGTTTTGATTTAAGTATCTGTCAGTATAAGGATTGAAGTTGTATTTGTTGACGTTCATAAGGGAATCATGGAATTTGTCTTACTGTCTTCTTGAATTGCTGTCTTCTTCATCGTAAAAGGTGACTATGCTTGTCGTAAAAGGCGACTAACGGGATCGGGTGGTCAGGCTCGCTGACCTGGGATAGAATAGGTCTTCAGCAACCCATGCTTGCCGTAGTAGGCGACAATGCCTGTCGTAAGAGACGATTAACAGGATCGGGTGGTCAGACTCGCTGACTTGGTTGATGCATGTCATCGATCCCAATTGGGTGGATCGATGCTCATGATATTAATCACAGGATTGTCTGGTCCAGACTCGATTATTCACAGTCCGCCGTTATATATATTGCTCGAATATTGCTGAGTGCGGCGTTAAACACGGCAACGTACGGCAATGTTGGTTGGTTGGTTTGTTGTTTAACGCCGCAATCAGTAGTATTACGGCTATGAGACCCGTGAAGATTCCTGGGTAGAATAGGTCTTCAGCAACCCATGCTTGCCGTAAAAGGTGACTATGCTTGTCGTAAAAGGCGACTATAACGGGATCGGGTGGTCAGGCTCGCTGACTTGGTTGATGCATGTCATTGATCCCAATTGCGTGGATCGATGCTCATGATATTAATCACTGGAATGTCTGGTCCAGACTCGATTATTTAAATACCGCCGTCATCTAGCTTGAATATTGCTGAGTGCGGCGTTAAACAACAAACCAACCAAATATTACGGCTATGTGACAGCGGTCTGGAAATAATCGCGACTGGACCAGACAATCCAGTGATTGACAATCATGAACATCGACTCACGCAATGGGATACGATGGCATGCATCAACCAAGTCGATCAGAGAGCCTGACCATCCGATCCTGTTAGTCGCCATTTACGACATGCAGTGTCACCTTTTACGGCGAGCATGGATTGCTGTGTTTTTGAAGCCCGTCGTAAACCCCTCTTACGATAAGAGTGAAAATTAGATTTACTAAATCCTAACGCTATGCAATTCACACAGGAAATGGAAGCGCAGAAGTATTACGGCTATGTGACAACGGTCTTGAAATAATCGCGACTGGACCAGACAATCCAGTGATTGACAATCATGAGCATCGATTCACGCAATTGGGATACGATGGCATGCATCAACCAAGTCGATCAGAGAGCCTGATCATGACCACCCGATCCTGTTAGTCGCCTTTTACGACCTGCAGTGTCACCTTTTACGGCGAGCATGGATTGCTCGGTTGTTGAAACCCGTCGTAAACCCTTCTTACGATAAGAGTGAGATTAGATTTACTAAATCCTAATGCTATGCAATTCAAACCGGAAATGGAAGCGCACCTGTTAATTTTCATCAAAGGAAAGCCAAATGCTAAACATAAATGAAATAAAAGCTTATTAATGGTGAGTATAGATAACAACAAGCCTGTTGACGTTTCATGATAGTCTGTTCCACATCGATAGTTCCATCAATAGCTGTCAAGTGTGGTGGTTTGAATAGTAAATCCAGCGATAACAAACTGTATCGGCAAAACATAGCACCGGTAACTCTCTTGTGTGGAACCACACAAGATTGTTATATTAGAGTTGTTCCCCTTCGAAACGGCAGACGACATAGAACTACGGTATATGTTATGGACGCTTCTGCACTAAAGAACAGAAAAAGAAACTTCTCTTCGGCTGACATAGATATCATTGTCAGGTGTTGAAAGTAATTTTGACACGCTGAATTCCGCCTTTACGAATACAGTAGCAAATAATGCAGCAAAGAAGATCTGGAAACACATCACAAATAAGTAAGCGCCTTTTCTGGTGATACGTTAAAAAGGAAACTCTCATAAAATCTAAAAGTGAGGCCACTTTAAGTTGATGAATATGATTTTCACGCATGAAAGAAGGGGGACATTCTGTTATATATTTATTCATTTAGATCTATTTATTTATTTCAACTTCCTTTTTTCCTGAATGTTCAAAAACGTAACAAGAAGTTGGCATGTGTCTCAAGGGTCCTAGATCTGTGACGTTTTATGAAACAAATAGGAAATAGGGGAACATTTTTTTGAGAGAAGTGGTTTATGTGGCCCTATCCTGGATTACATTTAGAAGATAAATACTATGTGTGTGTCTATTTCCGGGATTTTATCGAGTATTTGTATCTTGGGAATTCATCTCGAAACCCGAAAGCGTTAGCTTGAGGGGCTCGAATGAAAATTTCCAAGATGCAAATACTCGATAAAATTCCGGAAATAGACACACACATAGATCTAGTATTTATCGATATTGTAAACCTATTGTTTTAGTTAGAAAAACATGCGCACTCTTTAACACCTCGTACTTACTCGGTTGTGAGGCGTCAACATCGAACGTTCTGTTGTTGCTATACTGATTGTGATTTTGGTAATTAACGTACACCGGTAATGAGACGCAAATACCATCACGTATATTTCAGCTGCGATACCTACATCCTTGAATTCCAAATACATTTTAGAATCAAATGCCAAATGGTCTTTGTCACCAATACAAATTGTCTAGATGTAATGAAGTAAAATAAATGAGGTGTGAAAACGAACGCTGAAAAAACTGCACTTGATGGAAATATAAACAAAACCATTCGTCTATACGTTGAGTACATTGGCTCTAGATCTGCATTTTCAGAATATACACGGGAAGAGAATCGTAGGAAGAATTAGGGAATTAAACATGTATACATTGCAATGATTTGATATTTTCAACAGAACTTGTCGAAGTTTCCGTCCTGTGTGACGCCATGACTGACGCAAAATCACGCACAACAACGGAATTTCTGACTATTTTCGTTGGTTTCAATGAAAAATACAACAACAAAAAACAGTACACAGACTGTCAGAATGTTTCTGATTACTTACATGTCACATTTATGTATATACGAACCCTGAATTAACAAAAGACCCCTCGTAAAATCCCGTCTGTTGACAGTCAACACGCCATTTTGTAAAATTCGGTCACCGGTAGTGATGTCAAACTTAAACATATTTGTTGTACATATTTGGAAATTTCTCTCAGGTGAAGGTCCTTGAATGAAGGTACACACGATCATTGTTTACTGCTTTTTACTGTTTCATGATGATATCTTTTGTACATTTTTTCAGACAATTAATTTCACTTTGGATATTAATCAATGTTCAATATGATATCATACGTAGATATAGGCCAGAACATATATGAACGTTTGATAATCTCCTGTTTGTATGAACAATGTTCACATATGAAGTTGATTAGTTTAAAGTGTCGTATACAATATTTCTTTAATTTGAACAAGTGTTACAAGATGAAATGTAAATGTACCTGTCACATGTATGTATATTTCTCGGGAGTGTAATAGTCAATATTATAAGTTCATATAAATAGTGTCCATGAATAGCCGTTTCATTTTATTTTATAACTAAAACTGACGATATAACTTAACCAAAATGAAGATTATTTTTCGTTAAATTATATGCACACATTTCTTGAAGAATTGGCTTGGTCTTGGAAATTTTATGCCGTTTGATATACAGAACAGTGATATCTGAGGATTCGCCAGGTGCGCGTTAGTCGCTATGGTGATTGTGATTTTGGTAATTATTTCATAATAAATTTTTTTAATTAAAAAATTTAAAATCTCAATAATTCCCATGAATTGAGAAAATCAAAATATTTGTTATGAATGTTAATTTTGTATTTCAATTTGCGTCCATTGTTAATTAGTATGCAAAAAATGCTGAGTAATTATATATTCCTACACAGCTTGCTTCAGGGAATGCAAATCATATTTTCACCCTTTGACATTTGGTCATGTGACCTAAATTAGCCAATCACAACACAGAACACACTTTCTATAGGGCCCGTAAGTCTCGCGAAGCGCTACTTCCGTTGCCAGCATTTCCGGTGACATGCCTATCCGCGTGAACTAGTGCTGCTTTCGAAATGCGCGGCCGCCAAAGCTAACTCTGTAGACGGTACCAAGTGAACTACCACGCTTGGTTGTCACCGCTGTTGACAGTCGTAAAAGTTTACTTATTTCACAATAATATGATCGGTTATTTGTCAATACTGTCAGGTTTATCGGTTCCTGAATGACAACTGACAACCATGGGACCGCTCGTAAAGGTATGTGTTCTTTTCTTTAACTTTAAAATAATTTTGACAACCAGTGCGGTACTATCGTTCAGACGTGTATTTATAGTCTCAGTGGACAGTGTTTTATGATTACGGAGGATGTGTTACATGTTTCTGTGATGTAATATCATTTATGAAGATGTAACTACTAATGGGTAGGCCACTTTCCCCAACTTACCACGTTATTCTGGTATCTGACGGCATGAGCAGTGTCATGGAAGCCGTGCCTTTGACAGTTTGAATAGGCATTAAATTAGGCAAGATTTGGAGGATGAAATTTGGAAAATCTATGCTATGAATATATTTTTAAACGTGAAATTTATTTTAGTAAATTGTATTTATTTATTTTTTTAGCAATTATAGTACTTAATAACCCAGTCACGTGTTTGGAACTTAAAATTTAATATGCACTATATTTGGTCATAATTACCATGTTTACTCTGTCACACACCTTTAATTAAGTAAATAATATTCCATTAAGAAATTTGTTAGTTTGGAGAAGAAACTTACTTATAAATATTTTTTTATGAAGGAGACAATTAAAATGCAATGTAGAAAGCCTGTGCATAAATTGATGTGTAATTATGAAAATTAAATGTGAATAGATATAATAATGCAGATGTACTATTTCTTGCACTTTGGTAGTTTGCACCATAAGTTTACTCTCACCTACATGTACTTAATGACTGTATGGAAGTGCGGATGTCAGAAATTAACAAGAAAGATTCAAAAGACCCCCACCCCACCCCAACCCATAAAAAAAAGAAAAAAAAAAAAAAGATAATAATAAAAAAAAATGTTTTTGTGAAATAATTAAAAGTTGAGAGAAAATGAATAATTTCCTCTACTTTGGATGAATGACAGTCATTACTGCATGCCAAATAGATTTTCTTAGCCCTGCCTGTAAGTATATTGATCCCAAAAATAATTATCCAAATTGAATAAAATAAAGCTTTTCTCATCAACATGCACCAAAAAAGAATACATGGGAGAATAAACATAATAACTTATAGTGTCACAAATCACTCAACAGTTAATCAAATAACCATGAAGGCAAGTCAATACATTATATTGATAACTATAATCTAGTATTTGAAATAAATATATCAAACCCTATCCTGTAAAACCCACATACCCCTTAATTTCGAACTACATTTGAATATGTATTATCATAGTTATATTAAAAGTATGTAAGTCAAATTGTTTTATTTTACTCGCATATTTCAATCAAAGACCTCTTAGTCTCAGGTGGTTTCAGGTTTGTGCAACAAGTAACTGCTGTTAGTATTCCATATGAATATTCACAGTGATATACTTATTCATCAAATTGTGTAAACATTATTTGTTAAGTCCGGTGATGAATAGAACTGGTGTTGGACAATGGTAATTTTACACTGTGTATGTACTTTATGTCTAGTTCTATGTTGTTGCAGAACATGAATGTTTTTTTTCTTGGTCATACAGGAGTGAATTTCTGCTGTACAGCAACCAAAAGATGAATCATCATCCAGCACGCAGCAACTTCAAGTCAGAAGTGGCCAAAATGCAATACAAATACACTGAATTATGGAGGCCATCACCAATGACATGTCCTACATTAGAAAGATACTTACTAATAAATGAAGTGTAATGTTTTTCTGAGGGAAGAAATAAAAGTGTTGCACCTCGTCAGCAATATAATTGTTATAACACTGCAGACTGATTAATAGCAGGGGCAAGATTAAAAGATTAATTGTGATAAACGGTAGGGGTTTTTAAATTAATATTTCTGGTTGTGAGGCTCAATTGAACCAAGTAAAAAAATTGCCACAAGTCCAAAACATTAATAGATTCAACTTATCACTCAGTCAACACTGATGCACACAATGTAGTGCAACCATATTGACTTGATGCAGAGATAGAAACAATTGCACCTATTTTTCATATATTCGTGTATTTTAAATATTCTGCCAATAAATCCAAGTCAAACAAATGAGGTAACTGTCATTTCACATTTTCCGCTATCCATTTGGACCAATCTGTTTTAAGATTACTGGTCAAGAAATGTCAATGTTTATTGGCTATTGTTCTATGAATCAGTGTAATTTGTATGCTGGACCCTAAAACAGTGATGCGAAAACAAGACATGTTGATATTTCAACAAAGAATTCATTTCACAAAGCAACAACTGCTATGCCATTGGTTAAGTTAAATTTCATTGGTAAGCATCTGTTGTATTTTCTTGGAAAATTTTGACCCATAAACTGGAAATATTTATCACACATTCCATGTGCATTGTTATGATATTATATTCAATATCAATTCAGTATCATGGCTGATACCAGAAATATTAAAAAACTTTTTTTGTATGGCATTATCCCAGACAAAAAACAATAAATAAGCTTTAGATCTATTAAGTAATTTTATTCCAAGGTCATGAGTATTAAACATTCATGGCAAATATTCCCAAATGCCAAGCCTGAACAAATAAATGTGCCAGCATGCACTGTTACTGGTGTCAGTATCTAGATTCACACTGGACTTTATGAGAGAGTCCCAAGATGTTCTGCAACACCATGTTGATGACAAGTAGGTCCTGTTCCAACAAGTGTCCAGTGTATATATGGTGTATTCTGATGGTCACAGACATCATTTACAGAGCCAATACTTCAGCAAAATGTTCAGATAGAACTTTAATATGTTTACACCTGTATACACAACAAGAGTTGTTCTTTCATAGGCAATGTAATGCTTGACCACAAAATATTCCAAGAAATCTGAAGATATGTTATAATCTGAGATGCTCTTGAGGTGCAGTTAAGGTAATTCTGGTGATCCATATGCATCTACCCGTGAGTAAGATGAGGAAATCTTTCTCCCCTCAAACATGGAAATATGGTCCAACTGCAAAAGATAAATAACACTTATGAGATCAGATAATATATACTTCTAAAATACCAACCATTTCTTACAATGCCTACATCAAGCATTCATTCTCAGCTAAATGGTAAATTACACAATTGTGCTGTCCCCTGCGGAAAACCTGGTTAATATCTTAGCTGAAACTATATTTTCTGTTACAAATCATATAATGCAAGCTGAACGGCTAAATGAATACACATGTTGATGTACTTCGTTCAGTTTGTATCTTCACCAGTCTATAGTGTTGCTTATAAAGTCGTCCCCAGCCTTGTCCCCGTTCTCAGTGTGTGACTTTTCCACTGAATAATTAAATATTCTGCACATTTTTACTGCATTTTACTCTTTTTTTTCATGCGTAATGATCATATATCATCATTACCAGCAGTTTTCAAGCAATGGTTCTGATAAAATATCTTTGGCTAGCAATATTCTACTGTCCCCGATTTTACCATCAGATACGTTGGTCACTTTTGTGTGAAGAAGTCATACACCAACTAAACAAACATTATAACACAATGTGTCAGATATGATTTGTTCAAGCATAGTCTTAACACTTTTTATCATCAATTTCTTAAAAAACTTAAAGAAAAATCATGAATCACAAAATCACAAAATTATACCAGCTGGGTACGATACTTTTCATCAGATACGTTAGCATGATTTATTGCCGCACGCGCCTGATAAACTACAATATATGATGTTGTGTTTGTTACTTTCATAAAACAACGTGTCACCTATGAGAAATGTCCATCCCAAACCTTGACATGAGTATACTTTCGAAATTTCTGACCAATTTGCAAAGTTGTCATCAGATACAATTTTGTCAGATACGTTAGATAACACCAGCGACATCGGAAGATGGTCATCGAACTTCAGTAATCTCGATAAGTTGAATCTTATCAATGCACATGCGCGCCGTGCCACCTCTCTACTTCCGATTTTCAGCCAAGAACGTCCTGCAACCTGGTTTCGGTTCTCAACAATCCATCACAAATTGGTAAGTAATCTTTGCCATCTTAGTAAATGGGTCATCTGAATTGAAAGCCACCCCATAGGTGATAATTATTTGATAAAATAGATTCTGTTCATTAGGATGGAAAAAATGAATCCCTTTCTGTATATTAGCAATTCCCAAAGAGCATGTTTTCCAACCTAACGTATCTGATGCCAACCTAACGTAGTTTACGAATGTAATTTAATGATTAGATATGTTTCTGAAGTGAAGACCACAACATTCTACTGATGTTTTCTGTCGGTATGCATTTCATTGATAGGAAAAGTACTATATTTTACTCAAGCTCCTGTCTAAACACCTAAATACCAACTAACGTATGTGATGATTTTTATAACGTATCTGATGAAATTAGCATATTTCACAAAGAATAAAGTATGAACATTTTTAAAGGGTGGCTATTTCATAGTGCAAACATCTCTTTCACTTCGACGACTGTTTCAGCATGTTTTTGTCTATGCTTGATTTTAGAAAATGGCGAAAACAGACGCAGAAAACCAAAAGGTGTATCGGGAAAGAAAGAAACGAAATGACAGTCAATATCTAGCCAAAGAACGTGCTCGAGTCAAAGGGTACAGAATACCAATTGATCAAATGCAAACAAAGAAAAAAAAGGCAGTTCGTGAAAGGAATAAACTCTATAGTAAAGCATACCGGGATCGAAAGAAAACACAGAAACAAGCACAAGGTGCCAGCATAGTTGAGGTCACAGATGTGGTCGTTGATGCAGAAACTGACCAGGTCGACACAGTATCAAGCAGTACTGATGCATCTCGGCAGTCAAGGTCACGCCCAGGTCCTTTCTTGGTCAAAATGACTTTTCCAAATAAACAGAGAAAACCAAAACGCTCGTGTACACTGAAAAGGGCAAATACAAAAGTAAAAGAGTTGACTGAACAACTCTCTAGCTACAAAAAGAAGCAACAGAAATGGAAGAAACGATATCAGAGGATGAAGGCGAAGTATGGGACATCCAAACAGACTAGCCGCAACAATACTGAAAATAGCTCGGATCAGACGACAGGCAGTCTTCAACAACAGTCTGAAGCAACACCTTCAACAAAAACCAGACATGATCTCCGGGAAAACGGTGTGAGTCCCAGTCACTTGCCAGCTACTGTTGTTAGACAATTAACAATGGCTAATGTACTTTTTGGAGAAATTAAAGAAAGTGTCACAGCCAACAAAAAGCAAAGCAAAATGAATGTGATGACATCTCTTGTTGGAGGGAAAGTACTTAAGAAGTACAGATGTGTGTCGGGTTTGAACAAGGCTACAGGTTTGTCACGAAGAAGTTTATCTCGGACCACCTCTAAGGTAATAGAGATTCGAGGAAGAGCCCGTCTCACTCTCGTAAGAGAGCAGATTAAGAGACTAATTGTCTCATTCATGGAGAGAGATGATATCAGCGTATGTATGCCAGGCAAAGCAGATTCCAAGAGCCTAAATGGTGTCAAACATCAAACAAGAATAATGAATGATTATCTGTCTGAGGTGTATGCTAAGTTCAAGATTGAAAACCAGAATATGAAACTGTCTTTTGCATCATTCTGTAGGCTACGGCCCAGGTACATCTTGCTCACATCACACATTTCAAGAAACACTTGCTTATGCAACAAACATCAGAATATGGCCATGAAACTCAAATGTCTGAGAAGTGTTGGATTACAAGTTCCAAAATCACCGGATATGGCGTATGACAGTGTATCCGTGGACGCAATGGATCAGATGCTGGAAACTATTCAGGATGACGTTGAATATGATGAGTGGAGGCGTGTGGATGTTGAGGGGAAAAAGAAAATGAAGGTGGTGAAGATAATAAAGAATGCCACTGACTTCAAGAAGTATATGCTACTTGAATTTGCTGAGTTCCGTGACCACGTTGGAAGAGTAAAGTCGCAATATGCAGCTATCCATGAGTTGAAGGATACACTCCCAGATGGCCATATCATCATACAGATGGACTTTGCTGAGAACTTTACATGTTCCAGCATGGATGAAATCCAAAGTGCATACTGGAACCCAACAAATGTCACGCTTCACCCTGTAGTGGTCTACTACAAGTTGGACAAACTGGTACACAAAAACTTTATCTATGTGTCTGACGTCAATCAGCACAACTCGACTGCGGTACTTACAATCCTAAAACGGATGTTACCTGAACTGAAAACCACTTTCCCTGATGCAACGCATGTTCACTATTGGACTGATAGCCCGTCATCACAGTACAGAAATCGGTACATGTTTGATGTCATTCTGAAGCATAAGGAGCTGTTTGGGCTTGAGGCACGTTGGAACTATTTTGAGTGTGGACACGGGAAAGGTCCATGTGATGGACTAGGAGGTGCATGTAAACGCCAGGCATCTGATGCAGTAAAACAAGGCAAAGCGACAATTCAAGATGCCCACGATTTTTATGAGTGGGCGAGACACAATCAAAAATCAATCCAATACAGATTGTACTCTACTGCTGAAGTAGAGAAGGCTGCACAGGACATAGCTACCTCTAACGCAAAGGTTGTACATGGCACAATGAAGTTGCACGCAGTCATGCAGCAGAATGGGGTTCTTTTTTCAAGAACTGTATCATGCTACTGTACAGGTTGTCTGAGCGGCAATGACTTATGTGTTGGTTGGCGCCGTCACCATGTTGACCAAACCATATCCCAGGAAACGCATGTACTGCAGCCCACACAGGCTTCTGTATCCCCTGTACCTGCTGCACCACATGTACCTGCTGTCCCAGTTGTTGGCAGATTTCTGGCTGCCATATATGATGGTAACTGGTTCATCGGGAAGGTTCTCGAAGTTGACATAGATGATGGCGATACCAAAATAACTTTCATGGAGAAAACACAAGACAAAGGCAAGACCTACAAGTGGCCATCTCGTCCTGATGAAATTTGGATAGAATTTGACGATGTGCTCTGCTTTATTGATGAACCGGTCGCTATTGGCAAAACAAGGCGCCAGTACAACGTAGCTGCACGTGACGTCGCCCGTATTGAGAAGGCATTCAAATGAACATTCACTTTGTATTTTTTACGAATTGCCAAGATTTCAACCACAATGCCTCAAAAAGCATCAGATACGTTATGTTAGAGTTTGTGCTAAATGTCATATGGAGAAAATATAAACCTCATCTTTCATATAAATGTTTAAACTTCAGACGTTTTTAAGCCAAAGATCGGCCACTTGTGAACTTGTGTTGTTGATTCAGGTTGACATCAGATACGTCAGTTTTTGCAGTTGAAGATTATTGCTGTGTTCTCAGTAGACTAATTCTTGAAGGCCAGGGACTTGGCATGTAGTTTGTTCGATATTTGTACCAATGTTTGTTATCAAGTTATTTTTGCAAAATGAACAACCTTTCATAGACAATACGTGTCTGTTATTATTTGCTAATATCTGTAGAAAATGTGTTTCTTGAACAGGTGTCCGCGACACTGTCCTGTTTTGAGACAAATGATCCTTAGGCAATGACTTCGTTTGAAAATGATATAATATGTGGTCCTATGCAAATGACAATAGCACTTTTTGCAAGTTAATTAATGCTGTGCAATATATTTTGATTGCAATGATAACATGCAGTCTAACGTATCTGACTACAGGACATTTGACATATGTTATTTCCGTTATCATTAAAAACAACTCTGATGTCATTTGGGTCCCCCAATGATTAATTCTGAAAGCCTGAATACTGTTTTTACTGAAAATAAGTTAAGTTTTTCAATATCAAGAAATATATTTTTTAACATTTGATATGTGAAATAGACCATTTAGCTGAGAATCAGTGTCAAGATATAATTAATAAATTAAGCATGTACATTGTACCTTCAACTGAATATGCTTAACAAATGCTAAATGGGGTTGTAATGGTCAAGTCTATTCACATCATACAGAATACATTTAAGTGAGGTCACTTTTCAGAGATCTTTATAACAAACACCGCAAGGATTTAATGATCATTATTTACAAATTTTTCAGTGCACATAAAATTATCATCGTGATATTGGCACATATCCTTATTTATTAACACAGGCACCCCCATAAGTCTCCTTGCACAACATTAAGTATTGACAAAATTTGCGTTGCCAACATGCACTCGATAGGCCTTCATTAAATATGACTATAGTTTGTGTCATCTCCCCTGGACCTACAAATATAATTCTGTGACGTTCCCTATCAGAGCCGAACATTTATTATTGGAAAAGGCTCAGGATAGATGTAATGGAAATTTGCCCTAACATTGTATGGTGCACAAACCGAGAGCATATTGCAAATACCTTCAGAACGAATGTTTTATGCTCATTTTTCAACGCCATCACCATTGTACGTGTGATGATGAACCGATCAGTATTGACTAATCAACACTGACAATTATACCAACTTATCAGAAGTGTGCAAAAAGTGAAAACTTACCTCAATATTTATGAATGGGTAGCGGCCAGTTTGACATCGACCATAGGACGTCTTGACAACACTGCAACTGCTTTGACAAGCCAACACTTGCTATTCATGTTCCCCATCTCGAGTGTTTTAATGACTGTGACAGTGTCATGTTTTTCTAAGTTACACCTGCGTTTTCCAAATATGATTCGCCGGGCCCTGCCCGAAGTGACACTGCTGTCGCCATTGCCGCGAGACGTTGTTTGTCACCGGAAGTACTAAATAACGTTAGGTCTCGCGTAGTCCCGTGACCTACTTACACCCCCTATAGGTTAACAATATGTAGTAATAGTTAACTTAGGTCAGATTATTTTCATGTGTGTTTTCTCTTTAAAACATAAACAACTACTAACCACCACTTCACTTCAAAATTTTATTAATCCCTCATTGTTATTGCATAATGATGAATATGAAAGAACAAGAGAGTATCAATCACTGGATTGTCTGGTCCAGACTCGATTATTTACAGACCGCCGTCATATAGCTGGAATTTTGCTGAGTGCGGCGTAAAACCAACAAACCAACCAACCAATCTTTGTTTTGAAGATGTAAACATAACAAATTTTGCCAAATTCAAAACCTAACATTTTTTAAGTTAAAGTGTAGCTCTTTCTCTGTCATATTTATGAACATCTTTCACTGTGCGTGTTGTAATATCTTGTTGATAGATAAAAAATTGATTTATCTGTAGGCACTATTGCTCCTTTTAGCCTCCTGTATATTGGCCAATTCCCCTTACATATTATTTGTTGCTGTTGTTGTTTAACGCCGCACTCAGCTATATGACGGCGGTCCGTAAATAAACGATTCTGGACCAGACAATCCAGTGATTGACATCATGAGCATCGATCCACGCAATTTGGATACGATGACATCGTCAGCCTACCCCGGGTCTAATTAACTTGGACATACCCTGAATCACCAAGAAGCCAGATGTCATATTTCCCTTCCTCCAGATGCCATTTCTAATTGCAGTTGTTGATTATATGAGTATCATGGGTTGATCCTGGCCTTTGGACAATAATATTTGTGAATCTTCAAAAATGAATAAATAACTCAGTCCACATTCATTAAGAAAATAATATTTAAATAAGCCCACATTCATTAAGAAAATAATATTTAAATAAGCCTAACAATATTTTAAATAAGCCTAATAATTATGCCTTACATGAGCGATTGACAAATCAATTATGACACAATGACGTTTATTTTCTGAAAGTACCAATGTCCATGCAGAAAGTCTTGATTGTTTGTTTACATTGCAAGGGTCAAGGACGTCAAGGATATTTACCGGAGTTGGGCGTCGCACATAGCTTGCACATTGATTGCGTGGAATCCTTTTCTGCACACATATACTGCTTCGTACAATCTATGCAACCAACAACTTTTGGAAAACCACAGATGTGGAAGAAATCATCCGCTAGTTTAGCGTGTTTGTCGGGCGTTGGAAACCTGATCAAGTCATCTGTCGTGTTTTTCAACACGCGACATAACACTTGATTTGGCAATACCGTGTACATCTCCTAATTCCCTTAGGAATTCTCTTTTGAATAGTATATAAGTGTTACTAACACCTGAATATGCTCAGGTAAGGCACACGAACGTTGGGTCGGCCGAGAGATCTCCGAGCTGACCCGATCAACCAGCTGTAGGATGGTATGCCGAGGGAAGCGATACCTGGCAATCAGTTCTGTGTCGGTCAAAGTATCCAACATTTGAGTCCTATCCTTGAATATTCGCCCTAACGTTTCCCATGTTCAAAATTTCTTTAATTCTCAATAATGTCGCCATTTCAGACGCTGAGTAGGGATGTCGTAAGCTAGTTACAAGTGCCCCTAATTAACCTATCGTAGAATTAGGAGCTTGTTTACGATAAGGTGTAAAGTTAGGAGGTCTTTGTAAAACGGCACACATATTTAAGAGGTGTTTTACGACGTGGTTTAGAAGGTCGTAGCGGTAATTAAGAGACTTTTAACGGCACCCAGGTCCATACTACCGCCCGTCTAGGTGAAGTTTTGTTTGTTGTTTTACGCCGCACTCCGCAATATTCCAGTTATATATGACTGCGGTCTGTAAATAATCGAGTCTGGACCAGACAATCCAGTGATTGACATCATGTGCATCGATCCACGCAATTGGGACCGATGACATGCATCAACCAAGTCAGCGAGCCTGACCACCCGATCCCGTTAGTCGCCTTTTACGGCAAGCATGGGTTGCCGAAGACCTATTCTACCCCGGAATTTTCACGGGTCTCTAGGTGAAGTAAGGTTCCAATTCGCAATGGAGCCTGTGCCCTCAACCACCAGACTAGCCTCCTCAACCGACACAGCAACCCACGACAAATTAAGAGGTTTCTCCAATTTAGTCGCCTCTTACGACCAATAAGGGAATGCTGGGGACACATTCTACCTTAGGCTCTCACAAGGCTGAGCTCGCATCAAGACTGCTTTGAAAAATGGAGTCAAGAACGGCGCACTGAAGCAAATATTATTCACTTGATTGTCTGGTCCAGACTCGATTATTTACAGACCACCGTCATATAGCTGTAATATTGCTGAGTGCGGCGTTAAACAACACACAAACACGATATTCTGTGACTCAAGATGAATTCTTTATCCATATCCTTAGAAAAACAGTAAAGGTTTCCCTGAAATGTCAACCATTCTGAAAAGATTTCTATGAATATAAGCATCTACATTCAATGTTGACTCAAGTCCAAAACATCCAAAAAGACAAAGACTAATTACTATTAACATGAACATATATAATGACTACATTACCAAGTTTCTTGTCAAATTCATTTCTTGGGCTCTTATCATAGTTGTCCTTACTGAATTAAAGTTTAAAATCATATGAAAACGAATTGCACATATATATTTCAGGTGTTCATGATGAATTCCTGCTGGATGACTCTGGATACCCCTGTAGACGATACGTGATGACTCCCTACCACAACAGATCTAGACCCGTGAAGATTTCGGGGTAGAATAGGTCTTCAGCACCCCATGCTTGCCGTAAAAGGTGACTGTGCTTGTCGTAAAAGGCGACTAACAGGATCGGGTGGTCAGGCTCGCTGACTGGGTTGATGCATGTCATCGGTCCCAATTGCGTGGATCGATGCTCATGATATTTATCACTGGATTGTCTGGTCCAGAATCGATTATTTACAGACCGCCGTCATATAGCTGGAATATAGCTGAGTGCGGCGTTAAACAACAAACCCTACTACAACACTGGCAATATCAGATACAGAGACAGATATAATTATTCTCTCTGCGATTTCCTTGTCTATCTTTGGGACTGAGAACCAATCCAACCAGAGCATGTAAATATGTTGTTTCCTGTGCAATTTTACATGATATAGGAATTTTGTACGGAAGCCTTTTAGGGCCATTTGTTTTTTTAATTTTTTTCGATAGTATCTTGAGACTCTCAAGATATTAAGTTGAATTTTCAAGATAATAAGTTAACATTCCAAGATGTAAAAATACGTTTGAAGTGAATAATCTTGAAATATCAAGATATCATCCTACGGAAACCTTTTAGGGCCATTTGTTTTTTTATTTTTTTCGATACTATCTTGAAATTTCAAGATACTAAGTTGAAATTTCAAGATAGAGAAGTTGAAATTTGAAGTTGAAATTTCAAGATAGAGAAGTTGAAATTTCAAGATACTATCTTGATACTAAGTTGAAATTTCAAGATACTAAGTTGATATTTCAAGATTATTCACTTAAAACGTATTTTTACATCTTAGGATGTTAAAAACTTAGTATCTTAAAATTTCAAGAAAGTATCTTAAAATTTCAACTTAGTATCTTGAAATTTTAACATAGTATCTTGAAATTTCAACTTAGTATCTTGAAATTTCGACTTAATATCTTGAAATTTCAACTTAGTATCTTGAAATTTCAACTTAGTATCTTGAAATTTCAAGATAGTATCAGAAAAAATAAAAAAACAAATGGCCCTAAAAGGCTTCCGTAATTTTGAAACAGGATATACAATTAATCATGTGGATGAGTTGACAATTCAGGGTCCAGTTAAGCAACAGCAGCAGTTTCAGAGAAATGATGGCTTTGGCATCAGAGCCCAGAGCTACTTCATATAAAAAAACAAACCTAAATCAGTCTACCAGGTGGGCAAAGTAGAGACAATTTAAGGATAACAACTTCTAGATTTACTGTAAAGGCGACATTTCTGAATAGATCCTTATACCGTTGTCAATCAATGCTGAATAATGAACATGGTACAGAATACTTATTGTTGATGGAGGATTAACTGTATCAACAATTGCATATGTCAGAGAGATTAACAAGAGTAGTTTAAACAACGACAACAGGAGAATAATACTGTAAGATCAAGATGGCCAGAGAACACATGAAGAGTTGTTATCCATAAATTGTCTCTTCTTTGTCAAATTCTAAGTAATGTGTATGGAACAGTTTAGCAGGTTGGCACTAATTATGAAAGATGGCATGACATTAAGGGCACATTATTCAATCAAAAATGGCTCAATTTGTCTAATTTGCAGTATTGTTAATTTTTGTTTCAGCTGAGCCAATTTTGTCTGCTCTTTTATAAGTATTCTGCTTTCCTGGATACTCTGGAGCTCCTCCCTACAAATTTCCTCCTCTGTAGTTAACTCCTTTGGAGGTTGCACATCAATAGATGCTGGGACGATGCTGTTGGACAAGAAGTCCTCCACCCCCAGGCTGGCCATGTTTATGTCCAGAGGCAATGCTGCTGATAATGCCTCGCCTGTGTCCATTGATCCTGAAATATGTAAATACAAAACAGTTATTACACATAATTCTATTATGATTCCGTACCCAAAACATTGAAAATGCTGCATTATATACACACACCTATGTGACTTACACATGAAGTAACATGTAATTAGTTCAGTGAAATATTCAACTGAATGTGAGTTAACATACAGGCTCAATACAAGCAGATGGTTGAAATATATCCCATGTAGGCATTTCTATAATTCATTAAGAGTGAGTTATGTTTAACTCCGCTTTTAACAGTATTCCAGTTATATCGCGGCGTGTCAGCTTAATGTGGGAGGAAAGCCCCAAGTGATGCAGGTCCCAGACGTTTACCACTTTGGTGAAACCCACGAGCACGGGTATGAAGCTGACAAACCTAGAAACATAATCGGGATTCGAACCCACAATCATAGGTTTCTGGCGTGTCCACGGGACGCAACTCTGCACAGCGAATCGCGGCGCCTTAGACGACTGGGCCACCTGTGCCCCCTATTTCATTAAGATATACATATACATACATGTACATGTATTTGGACCCTGTACTGTCAACTCTGTGTGTGTGTGTGTGTGTGAAAGAGAGAGAGAGAGAAATATAAAATTCACAATGAGAAGATTAAGTTGAAGAATCTTTGAATTTGGTAAAAAAAATATGAAATTGGTAATAAAGGGTGTTGAGATTCTCAGCACCAACTGCTCTGGCAGGGTAGGTGAGGCTGGACGAGGACCGCCACCTGTTTGGGGTCACACTGCAGCACTCCTCTTTGCCTTCGCTAATAATATTGAAAAATATTTCCATCAAAATAAACAGTTTCAGATTCTAGGAATAAACTGCCTTCCAAAAGTCTTAAGGATATTTTGTTAACTTGTATGTAGAATAATTTATTCTAAAAAACTGATGAAATCAGACAATTTCCTAACAGTTGTTTCTGTATTAAAATCAATGAAGATTACATTGTCCAATATCAATGGTTATTGGTGAAGTATTACAGCCATAAATCCTAATATAATTGTTAAAAAAGTCAGATACTGATTATTTTGTCACAAATGAGTTTTTCATAATCTATATGCTCTGGTTGGATGGTCAGTAGGTTGAACTGAAATATACATCTAGTATATGGGATGTAGTTGTGTGTAAAATTGAATATTTAATTACCTTTCTGCTTAATATTCTGATACTTCTTTTTCATTTCCCCAATCGACCGATTTCCGGAAGTGCCTCTTCTGTAAGAATAATCCATTACAGAAAATGACAAATTATCATAACAATGGAGGATACTGAGGTCATTGTTCAAGATAAATATTACATTTCACTTCATAAAACTTTTCATTGATTATTACTTTATAAATGTAATTATTGTGATCTTAACATGCTCAATGTTAATAACTTGTAGGAAAGGTGTATTCAACAGCATTCAGAAGAACCAAGTAGTCAATTTACCTGTCAAACCATCATCTCTAATGATGATAAGTATTAATTTAAGAATAAGAGGGTGAATGTTGCTGGCCATTGTTTGATGACAATAACACAAAAATATAAATTGATTGCATCATTTTTTTTCAAATGATGATGGCCTTGCCTCATCTGTAAATATAGACTGTAACAAGTGTAGTGAAATTGCCTCCTGGTTTTTGCTTGTCATGCTTTTCCGTCAATTTCATTTATTTCACTTTTTTCATATCCATATCAGTAAACTAATGTTGGCTTACATGTAAATAATTATGTAATCCCACGCAGTTGGGATCGATGTAAAACGACGTAGCTTTGCGTAATAGATGACCGCAAATATCGTTTCGACGACCATAAGAACAGTATATATCTTTACAAGGGTAGTAGGGTGTGAATACAAATTTTGCAAGCAAAGCTAACTTTCGATCTGTAAATTTGCAGTAACTCAGTGTTTTACTCACGAGTTTAGTATGCTCGAAATCTCTTCCCAAAGCTTCATCTTCCGCTGTCCGGTACGCTGACATCCGTCAAGCTTTCCAAACAGAATAGCCTCCCTTTTTGAAACCTCCTCCACCAACAGCACCTCTTCTTCTTAAGTCCAATTCACCTTTCGTTTCTTGTCATCCATGGTTGACAGCTACCGCAGACAACATGTCACACGCGACAGCTGTGTTTACAAACAACACGCATTTCGCATCTCAATTCACTGAAGAGTTCCAATGATTACCGTAGTACGGTTTAACGTGCGCGCGTCCCTATGGCGACGGTCTTAGACTTAGAAATTGCTTAGATTTTGCTAAGACCGTTTCAAGATCCAGTCTTAGACCGAATCTTAGCTAAGCAAAATCTTAATAACTTAAGGCAAAATTCGTGCTCAGCAAAATTTGAGCTAAGACCACTTTCATGATCCCGGGGCCTGGGGTAGAATATAGGTCAAGATCTGGGATAGAATAGGTCTTCAGCAACCCATGCTTGCCGTAGTAGGCGACAATGCCTGTCGTAAGAGACGATTAACAGGATCGGGTGGTCAGACTCGCTGACTTGGTTGATGCATGTCATTGATCCCAATTGCGTGGATCGATGCTCATGATGTCACTGGATTGTCTGGTCCAGACTCGATTATTTATACAGACCGTCTTCATATAGCTGGAATATATCTGAGTGTGGCGTCAAACAACAAAACAATCAACATGAATCTAACAATGTTCTTTCTCTCTCATGGCACTCTGCGAATAACTGTGCCGAGGACAGGCAAACCGGTGGTTGATAGCATGAGCAGCAATACAATTTCGGAATAGGATGACACACGATCATAAATTATATTAAGATCGTTCGAATCTGGTTTTACCATTGTGTATAAACAACAAGACAACACACACTATTGGAAGTATTTATTACAAATGTGAGGAAGAAATCCCAAAGTATACAAACATGTGTAAATATAATTTATGTACAAAAGAAACACAATCGATGCTGCTTTGATTTCAACCAATTCAGCGATTTGCGTCGAGTCCAAATAAGATCTTATCCGCCTTCCGATATACTTTTTGATAGGGGTATTCCTTTTATATAAAACGAAATTGTGACCCGTAACATACACGTGTAATGTTCATTAACTATTTCGGTTTTCCTGTCAAAGTTAGGTCGTATTTTCACAATCTCCTTTTGGATGACTATATGCTAGATCGAATGTTCCGGTTATACTTTTACTAGTTGCGTACGAACAAACAAGCCGTTTGAAACACTTTTTTTATTGTATTGGTTCGGTCAGTGTGTATATGGCTGGGTGGGGGAAATACATCATTATTTACAATGTTAGAAAGAATAAGATATAATACAAATACTTTCCCCCTTTTGGTAAAATTACGCCAGCCAAACAAAATCTTATAATATGACGACCTTTTAACTGTAATAGTGTGTAGTTACTATATGATTAAGCTATCTAACTCAGTACAAAAATATATTTCTGGATACCAATATACACTACCTAGCTACTGGAGCATATTTCTGTCATCCCTGGAAACACCAAACATGACATAGAAATGTTTAAGCAAATATATCAAAAGCATGTTGATAGTTATAAAGCCGTGATTTTGAGGTAGAGCTCTCGTTTCTTATGGTTATTTTAGTGATTTTGTGTTACATTTGGCTGAACTCTCTGAAGCTGTTTCATTGAAAAGGGTGAAATTAGCATTAGTTTCAGAGGGCAAACTACATTTGTGGTGAAACTTTAACTTTGACCCCAATATGCATAATGGCATCAGACTGCCATGTCCTTGACATGTGGCGTGTTGTATGTAGAATGAGTGAGTTGAAAGTTAACGTCGCATCGGTATTATTTCAGCCATATAGCGACGAGAACAAGTTGACGTGTACAATTTAGTCATAAATACAAAGTTACATTTAAAAACAAATTGTTTAACACAAATTGTATCAAACATATTGGGCATAATATTATTTAAACAGTGTATGTGTATGTATAGTGTGGGATGCTTGTAGTCCTTTGCTTTGCTTTTGGAAAGGTCGGTCTTTTAACCTGAGGAAATGTTTGAAAGATCCATTTTCCAATGTTACAACCAAGCTTGGAATTGTTCCTTTTTCTACCAGTGATTTAACACGGCCTCCAGCTCCGTGGTCTTCCCTGACACGTGGGTTGTTGCGTGTCTTTCTATAAAGCTCGTATTTTTATTATTTATTTTCATTTTTCAATACTTAAAAATGATCATGTTTTTGAGTGTACCTCTGAATGGCATATCTCAGTCAGTACCCCTAACAAACGTTATGAAGAGTGAATACTTTAGCTGTTAGGTGAGTTTATTATCGTTCTCCGTATTTCAGACACCCAAACACAATAATCACATTACATTGCGGACCCATGAAGAGTCCGGGGTAGAATAGGTCTTCAACAACCCATGCATGCCGAAAAAAGGTGACTGCTTGTCGTAAGAGGCTCCTATCGGGATCGGGTGGTCAGGCTTGCCGACCTTGTTGATGCATGTCATCGATCCCAAATGCGTGGATCCGATGATCATGATATTTATTAATCACTGGATTGTCTGGTCCAGACTCGATTATTTACAGACAGCTGTCATATTGCTGGAATATTGCTGGATGCGGCGTTATACAACAAACCAACCATTACATAGCGATATATCGTTACATAGATCTATATATCACTTGGAGTATATACACAACCAGTGTTAATGCAGTGGAATTTATTTTGCTGTCTGCACCGGAACCTGTCACGGTATTACTACCGGGTACCCTGACAGTAACCGCCCGCCCACGTCTTCTCCCGTCAGCCGACCTGGAAACAAGCAATACATACATTTAACTTCATAGCTCAGATAGTATCCAGAAACCTTTGCCTCGGTACTGTTTATTTTGATAAGGAAATTCTAAATCAGAAGCTGGCATGAACCGCAATATTCAAGGGCTACTTGTTTAAATCAATGTCTAAGATACGGTACGTTGGTAATTTGCATATACATGTTAAGTGTGTGAATTATACATAAGTCTAACGTTGTTTATGTTTCTTGTGAGGATGTATGAGTGAATGTTGTTCTGTAACGGACTGTAAATAATTGAATCTGGGTCAGGCAAACCATTGACTGAAGGCATGTGCGATTACCTATGCATTCGAGGCACGATTACACGCCACCTGATCGACTCTTTCGACAAGAATTTGGTTACTGGTGGCCGAATCTAACTTGAAACAGTCAGCAAAGCAATCGTATACACACGAGGTTGAGAGACGTGGGATAGCCTAGTATTTCGTCACTCTGAAGGATCGGGTTCGATAGGTAAAACCTATTTCTAATCTCCGCCTGGTATAGCAGAAATATTACCCAACTCTCTCATTCGAGAATATTGTTACAGACATCCGTGATTGGTCACTGTCAGATTATTTTTACGTACTTGAGCGACACGAGGACTGTTTCCCCCTGATTAACCGTCATTTCCATTGATGCCGTCTGCCAGCTCCTTCCGCCGTCGGTGCTTGTTTCCAAAGCGAGGCCAGGGAATGGCGACTTAAGATTTAGTCGACCGTTATTATTTCTGAAAACATAAAAGTTTGATCTTCACAGATCGCAAGCAACCAGCGTTAGGACACCACACTATAGACCATGGAGACTTAGTACCTCTGATACCTGGATGGTACCCCAGCAGGATTTACACCATTACTCTAGCTGCTGAGGATTGTTTATAAATTAAGAAGGTAATTTAAAATAATCACAATTTTAACACATTGTGGTAATACTCCAGTTATACTATAAAAGCGACAAAAATTCCAGATACACAAAAAAAATATCTGCTAAATCATAAGCATGTTTGTAAATCACTTTATAATAGTAATGACACCAGGAGTACGCAGAATGGTGCGCGCATCGTGCCACACCGAAGGCATTTGCAAAGGTAAGTCCACTGTCCATCTGAACACACACTGGATATAATTATGCTGTAAGTTTTTAAAAGTACGCTTTTAAAAGTAGAATATTTGTTATTTTCATTGTGGCTAAATTTACGGACAATCGCCAACAAATGAAGGGATGGTGTAAATCCTGCTGGGTCCATCCAGGTAGCAAAAGTACTGCAAGTCGCCATGGTCCCTAGTATAGTGATCTAACTTCAGTGGCTGGCGATCTATAGCTCGTTTTATATCATGTACTGGTATGTATTGTGAGATATGTTTATGG
This sequence comes from Haliotis rufescens, assembly GCF_023055435.1. Classification (NCBI taxonomy): domain Eukaryota; kingdom Metazoa; phylum Mollusca; class Gastropoda; order Lepetellida; family Haliotidae; genus Haliotis; species Haliotis rufescens. The sequence goes on along the minus strand of NW_025963824.1, from coordinate 24,054,426 downwards.
TTCTACACTAGTTTTAAATAAAAACTGAAAAGTAGTTATTAAACTGTCCTTCGACAAAAGGTTTTTACAAAGTTAAAAATATATTTTTTCAATGTAGTGCTATATGGCAGTGTATTTGATTGTTTAACAATGATTGTAACGGTCTTGCATTGTTTTTGTTGAAATTCGGTAGACGTTCACTGCATTACCAAGTAGACACAATTAACTGCATTGTATTTGAGGCAATGCAAGCAGTCGTCAGGAAGTTACTATATTTAGATGCTAGTGTGGCGTGTAAACTTCCGCTAGGCCGTGGACCCATGCAGTAAATTCTGTCATGTTCTAGTACCGATAGACTGGCATGGACACTGTATGGAAACTTCGAATAGCTGTGTATATAGTGGGACAAGAGCGTGTTTACATGTACGCATGTTCATCAAGTCAAGACCAGCTTTCATGTGAGGATCGCTCATCATCCCTGATTCCCTGCCTTGCCCATCCCGAAAGCTTGACCACTGTCGCCGCTGGATGAATATATATTATTGTCACTGACTTTTGCTATTACCGCTGTAATTTTGTATTTGATAGTGACCACTGCCATCATATTATTTATTGCCATTGAATATTGTACTACCACTCTATTGTGTACTGCCATTGTAATTGCTGTGCAGTAATTTGTATTGATTTGTAAATTTAGTGAATTTGTAATACATTTGTTAATTGTGTACCGTTTGTTGGTTTCACACTCACTTCGTTTACGAATATATTTCTTGGTTAACATTGTTTCAATTTAGAAATCGACACGTAACAGTAGTACTTTCTCTCGTTACGATATGGCTGCAGTATTGCCGATGTGACGTTAAATTTAAACTGGTTGCTGGCGATCTATAGCCTATTTTTTATATTGTGTTGTAGAATAATAATTTCTGCTTTTAAATGTTCTCAACCAGTTGAAATCGCAACTGTTGTGTAGTTATTATACTGTCCATCGCTAAAAGGATGTTATTCTATCTCTAAATATATTCATCATAGTTCTCGTCACGATATGGCTGAAAAATTGCCGATGTGACGTCCAAGTTTAACTCACTCATTTCGAAATGTAAATGTCGCTGACTGACAAACTCGCTTACTTACTTACTTTTCACTCAAATATCAACAAACCTTGCACCAGGGGGCGGCACCCGGTAAGTGATGTTAAGTTTATCAAGGGCAGGTAACTCCTGGTATCCTAACGAGTTTGCAAAGTTTATCCAATCTTTTCGTTTTTCTTTGTTGCGCGTCTCTGCCTCCATTATGTCCTCCCATGCTGCCTTGTGCCACGCCCTTTCCGCTAGGGCAATTATCCTCGGGAATATCATGTAAAAGAGATTGTCCTGAGTTCGAACCGTCTCGGTCCATAAGTTACCTTGCATTCCTGGAAGGTCAATGATGCAAATAAATTAAACACAGGTATGTCAACTAAACTAAAACGACAACGTTAAGATACGCATTTCATAAGTAGTTGCTTTATATAATATAAGAGTGACTGAGTAAAAAAATATAACGTCGCCTGACCACCCGATCCCGTTAGTCGCCTCTTACGACAAGCATAGCTTTTACGGCAAGCATGGGCTGCTGAAGACCTATTCTACCCCGGATCTTCACGGGTCGCATCATACATGTGATCAGTACCCGAGCATCTAATCTGCCGCCCTTTCATAATATTTGAACATACATCAGGTTGTTACAAAATAGCTCGATTAAAATAATGCTTAATATGAACACGAGTTCCTCCTCTTGACATACTGACCAACACTACCTAAAACATCACATTCTGGCCCGATGAAGTCGAAGTGAGGTTCAAGGTCCTTCCTCAACCATAAGGTCTAACATGACTTACCAACAACATTTTCCGGTTTTGTAAGTGGTGTACACTTGCTACCGTCCTTGCCGCATAGTTCTTCTTTTGTCATGGGGTCGCCGCTGCGCCGGACGTCCACGTTCTCATAAACGGTGTCCGGCATATACCCGAACGTCTTCCCGGTGTCGGTGAAACGGGTGGCCCAGTAGTACCCGCTCTCTTCTGGGTCCGGCTCATACGGGTGGTCGAAGTACAGGTGGGTCGCATGCGCCAGAACAACCTGACAGCGAAGAAGGAATAAGTGTGACGCCGATAGGAACAGTGTCTTTGTTCCGTGGTCTAGTGTTCGAGCGTCCGACCAGAGAGCAGAAGGTCGGGGGTGCGATCCCCGCCCACGTCATACCAAAAAGACGGTAAAAGATGGTACTTGTTACCCTGATAGGCTCTCGGCATAAGATCCTTAAACAAGGACTGGTCGGCTCGGAGTCATTGTACTGTGTCTGAGTGGGGTATTCATGTTAAAGTGCGGCATGGTATCTCGGTGGACTACCATTATAAAATCGGCATTAGTCCGGACTAGTACAAGCAGCCACACACATAGACGTGCATGTACCTCGATATATAAGTGCAACGAACTTAAACGCAACGTTAAATCTAATTTTACCGGACCCAACCATTAACAGGATGTGGATAATTTGGCGAGCTGTTGGCACGGCAATTATCAGGCTTACAAGACTTATTCAGGGAGTATAACATAAGTGAGTTGTATATTTACCCTATCGAGCTCTGTTGCTTCTGTTCTCCACCCAATTACCCGTAAAACATCCTAAACGTTTGTTTGTTTGTTCCTCAACAGAGCTCTAAACGTTATTCCAGCCATATCACAGAAACCTAATATGAAGAACAGATTGAGCCTGGGCCAGACACACCAGTGATTGTATTATGGACCATGCACACCGTTGGTGCACGATGACACGCATTCAGCAAAGTCATCGAGCCTGACCAGACCATTTAGGGTCCATTTATATGTTTTCGCCTCGTGCGATAAACAGAAGTTACATTTAACCAGGACTCTTTACGAGGGTGGTCTTGTATAGCTGATAATCGTACCAGGAAGCATACCCTAACTCAGTCACTAATTACTAATTATAGAGATAATAAATATGATTCTCACCTTGGCTCATACTAAAGCCATATCACCTTGACCTAGCTAATACATATATGTTTGTTCACCTCGACCTAAACTGAGAATTATTTTGACTAACCTTATACCCTGCGTTGGCCAGTCTGTACGCCCGAGTTGAAACACCCCACTCCCATACGTTGTCCCACGCATACGCCAACACGTCCTGACTTCCCAGGAGTTCTTTATTAAAGGGTTCGAAGACGGACTCCATGAGACCATCCTCCCATCCTCCGAGATTCAAGTTCTGGAGATTCGTGATGTTGGCGACATTCCTCGTGAAGTGTTCCTTCAGACTGACATTGGCTCTCAACAGCGCCTGACAAGCTGGCGATTTCTTCCACGCGCCACTAGCAACTTCATCACCTCCAAAATGGAAAGTCTTCAGAGGACTGATGTCTTTGTGCATGTCAATAAACATTTCAACTATGTATTTGATAAAACTGTAAGTTGAATTTATACACGGGTTGATGGCGTTGTCCTTAAACATTTGCACTGAGATATAATTCGATGGGTCGTCAAGGTCGACCAGTCTGTACGTGTCGGCGTTGTCAATGTCTCCGATGTCAAGGAGGCGCTGTCGTCTGGCGTGCATGGCGAATATAGCTGCATGCGCATGTCCGGGCGAGTCTACTTCCGGTATGACTTCAATATGACGGGCACTAGCGTATCGCAGAATGTCTTTGTAGTCCTCGACCGTGTAAAATCCTGACCCGGAAGTAGTAGTGTCGGGACCTGACCCAAGTTGGGAAAGGACGCATTTCTCTTCTGCGATGTCGTGGCATCTCTTACCTCCAAGCTGAGAACATAAAGAAGAAATATGACAGGATGGTGAACTTAATCCTTAGACAAGTTAGTAGTTACATATTGTATCTGGGTTATGCATTGCGACTGAAACAATTAGAACTGTCAATAAATAGCTTAAGACGGCACCTACTCATATGTTTTGACGTAATGACATCACCTGACTTCGTTGATTGAATGAGTATCCCAATTGCGTGGATCGATGATCATGATGTCAAATCCCTGGATTGTCTGGTCTAGACTCGATTATTTACCGACCGCCGTCATATAGCTTGAATATTGCTGAGTACGGCGTTAAATAACAAACAAACATTTGGACATAGATTGTTCCAATATTATGGTGCTGAACTATGGAATCAACTGCCGCTCGAACTGTCAGCATCGTCTCTAACATCATTCAAGTCTTGGCTGAAGACAAATATATTTCTTCTATTCTTATGTATGTTGATAAACTGACGTGTAACAATTCCCTCTGTGGACAGTATAGACATTGTTAATAGTTATTTTCCTCATGTTATCAATGTCGCCATATAGGCATTCACTGAATGTATGGAACTTGGCGCCATAGAAATGTACTTAATATGATTATTATTTTTTTATTATTAATTTACAAAATTTCCTCCATGTCTAGAATCTCTACCATGTAGCCCAAACATTATGACTCAGTCAATCTACCACTCACTTACTCACCTGAGTGAGCTCCTTCAGACCTGGAATCTCCACCCTCCAGCCCTCGTCCTCCGTCAGGTGGAAGTGGAACTTGTTTAGTTTGTACATGGCCATGGCGTCCAGCAGTTTCATCACCGACTCCTTCCCATGGAAGTTCCTGCCCACGTCCAAATGCATCCCCCTGTATGCGAACCGGGGTGCGTCCTCTATGGTACTCTTGTACAACTTGCCGTCAGAGCTGGACTTGAGAGCGAGGCTGAGCAGGGTCTGTATACCATAGAAGATGCCGTCAGATGTGTTGGACCAAATTCGGATGACCTCATTGACAGGGTCAACGGTCAGAGAGTATGCTTCTAGGGATGAGGTTATTTTTCTGTTTATGATGACTTGTGGGTCTCTCTGGAGAAGCTGGATGTAGCCACGAGGTGGTGGAGCTGATGTGCTGACATTGATGGCAGAGTAACCTCCTTTAGAGAGCTCGTCTGGATTCAAATAAAACATTGCATTACACTCTTTTAAATTACTAATAGTACAGGGCAACCGGGTGTCCTGACCATCCTCGTGTATCCAGGGTCTCCATTCTACAGACGGAACCTGATGCAAACTGACATGGTGGTACGCCTCGCATCAAATAATACATTACAGGTGTTATGAAAAAATATTTCCTGAAACATGGTTGAAACACGAAAATGTAAAATTGTATCTAAATTTTATAATAAGCTATCTATTAAGTTATTGTTAGAGTACCAAAAAAAAGAAGAAATAAAATGATGCTTTGTTTTCGCTGACTCCCCTTCTCCTACTAAGATATCGTGATGGGTTTTTACTATTTTAAACAGTTGGACAAAGTATAAATTTCATGCATAATGTCTGATAATGATATGTAGCCCGGGGGAAATGTTTGTATCGACTGGCTACCACACATATGTCTATGTATTTAAAAATCACTTGGTCATAGCACTACATCAAGTCTCTTTCTCAACATCTAGATCCGTGAACATCTGGGTAGAGCATAGGTCTCCAGCAACCCATGCTTGCCGTAATTGCATAGATCAGTGCTCATGATGTCAATCCCTTGATTGTCTGGTCCAGAGTCGATTATTTACAGGCCGTCGCCATATTACTTCAATAATGCTGGGTGCGGCTTTCAACGACAAACAAGCAAACAAGCAAGCATCTTGACCTCTACTGACCTTTGAGGAAGTCGGCGTCAGCTTGGAACAAAGGGTCAGTAGAAATGGTTTTAATTGCTGACGTCATCATTTCAAGATTATCATCCATCACCATGGTAACTGGAGTAGGAATAACTGGATGTTGAGATGATCCCAGGTCAGTTATGTCCTGGGCCATTCCATATCTTACATCAGGGGAGTACGGGTCGTACCTGAGACATTGGACACACTCACTAGAATATTATTAACAATGCCACAACATAACAATAATTTTACAAACACTGACACCGTTTACAATCGATTGGTTTAATCTTTGGTCGATGGACGAATGGAAACTATAAATTTAAAAACAAATTTAGACCGTTACATTTTGTTAAAGAAGGGTCGGTAGTATATGAATTTATTTTCATTTGGCATTTTTGTGATTAGAGTGTTTCAGGGAACACAGCTACACACTGCTGACAGCATAGGAGAAGCTATAAATAATATTTGTCATGTCTACAATAGCTGCTTGGGGCGAACATTTATTGTTCTCGGGGTATTGTCAGTGAGATTGTAAGGCTTTCCATCCTTCAAAACCATTATGTTAGGTGATTTACGGTAAATAAATTACCGACAGCATACCCTAAAATTAACACCACAATAAAAGTATCTCCTTATACAAATAATGTAATTCCTTTACCTGTCTTTCAGATCAGGAGTGTCATACCGCTTCCATTGGTTGACTGTTGTAAAGTCCTTCACGAACTCTAACCCAGGTCCCTTGGTACTGGCGATAGTGCGAGCCTTCAGTCCTTCCGCCCACATATACCAGTTAGGCATCATATCCGTCTTTGACACAGACCAGTTCTGAACCCGGAACTTAAGTTTCCGTACCTCGTTCGACTTCAGTGGTTTAAACTCAGATGTTGGCTCCATCTTGAACAAGCATCCTTTAATGTGTTTGATGGTCATCCGCTCGAGTGTCAGTTCTGGCTGGTCATCAGGTACCATATAGATGCTGCAGTAATAGATGCCCCAGTTGCCTTTGACAACATCTTGTGGACCTATGTTCTTCAGAGTGACTTGGGCAAGAAACGTGCTAGCGCCATCTTGGAAGTTATCCAAAACTGAGTAAGTGAGGACGATGTTTTCTGCCATGTAGTCAAGGACAGACTGGTCTACCAGTGGCGAAGGTTCGTCTGTAAAAAAAATTCATTTCCTACTTTCCAGTTTCTACTACATTAATAGTCACAGATAGCACTGGATAGCTGGTTTTCATATAGAAACTGTCCAACATGTCCAAACCTTGAGTTACCCTTCATTCGTACATGTCAAGACATTGGGCTTATATTAAAAGCGAAGCACTGTTTAACTTCATGAAATTCAAAACAATCTGAATATGATCGAAAGCAATCAGCAACTGGCAAAATACACAATATGTTTGCATCGCATGCAATAACGTTAACAGAAGAACATCCATTCCTTCTTTTCCCAGAATGGCTCGACATTTTACCATCTGAAGCATGAACCATTTGACCAAATTACCAACATCAATTTAGGTGGTAGCTGACCTCACCAATATCTATCTATATTCATCTTTGATCCCTAATCTTGTCAAATCTAGTACGACCTAGTCATGTCACCAAGACAATCATGAAACAAAACGTTCTGTGTTGGTAGTACCCAGCTAACACGTAACATTTTCAAAACATTTTCATGAGATTTCATTGTAGTTTCTCAAAAACATTTTCATCAAAAACATTTTATTAAAGATATAGAAATGTTTCACAACTATTCAAAATGTTAATGACATGTTTTCAAAATGCTATTCAAGCACATTATACCATAACATAGGCGAACGTATTTCATAACATGTCATTACAATGTTTTCAACACGTTGCAGAAATGTTATGCCAGAACATATTTTTTAAATGTTATCATCATGTTTTAAAACTTTGTGTACACATGTCAAATCATTAGAATGAGGTGTAAGTGTTTTACAATTATTCAAAATGTTATTGAAATGTTTCTTTAGTGTTATTAAAAAATATCATGTTATTATGTAGGCGAACATCATGCTTATTATATGGCCGAAACTGTTTCATAACATGTTATTACAATGTTTTCAGGGGCGGTCGGGTAGCCTAGTGGTTAAAGCGTTCGCTCGTCACGCCGAAGACCCGGGTTTGATTCCGGACATGGGTACAATGTGTGAAGCCCATTTCTGGTGTCTCCCGCCGTGATATTGCTGGAATATTGCTAAAAGCGGCGTAAAACCATACTCACTCACTCACTACAATGTTTTCAACACCTTGCAGAAATGTTATGTCAGAAGGTGACTAAAATAATTTCGAAAGGTGTGAAAGCTTTCTAAAAATATTAAAATCTCCACAGAATTTATCTTGAAGTTCTTTGTTGACTGACTTTAGAGGACATAGCATTAACTACCTTGTCTGCCACTGATATTGTGTTTCCTGCAGAACACGCCTAATCATTTGTGTCGTGTTAACAGTTCGTTGGTGTTGTACGTTTGGAACATTGGCAGCAAAACACTGAGCTTTTCCGACGCCCTGGGTCGTTTTCAAAAACATTTTCTAAACGTTATTACTAAATTTGGCAGATAACGCTGCCAAAACTTTTCCGAAACCATACAAATTCGCGTGAATACAACGTTTTCAAATACATTTGCTAAACATTTCGCAAGAACATTTTTGAAACGTCACTGCATGACGAAATAGACTGCGTCAGAGTGTCACACATTGTTAAGTTGAAAACTGTTTACTTTTCTATAGCTTGTATACATACCACCATTTTATCTATAGAATCATGATGTATCAGATTATAATTTGCAACAGAAAATATATCAATGCATTTTGATACATAATATATTATAAAAATTCGTGGCTATAAGCCAAATTAAATATGATGCCCCTACGGAGAGTTCAGTGTAACAACGAAAATATGGCATAGGCTATTCATGGAAAGTAATATAAGTACCAGGTCTCAGCCTGCCATGAGGAAGACATGTACCACATTTCAGTGATTTCCCGTTAATCCTTTTTGGGGTGGGCGGAAAACAAACTTTTTACAGCAACTGGCCACTGACATGACAACAATATGTCAAACGAAAATCCCCCTTTTAATAAGATCTGTGTTGGAATAGGTCTTCAGCAACCTATGCTTGTCGTAAGAGGCGACTGACGGGGTCGGGAGGTCAGTTTCGCGGGCTTGGTTAATGTATGGCATGGTATCCCTGATGCTAAGATCATTGCTCCTTCAGGATGTCTGATTCAAGACTCCATTATTTACAAACAGCCGTTGTATTGCTGTAATATCGGTGAGTGCCGTGTTGAAAAAAAAACACCAAAACAAAACAAAACAAACCAAACAAAATTCCCAGCGCACTAATAGCGATATGCATGATATCATATCCCCAAGATGCCAAAGCACCGCATGGTTTCAAAAACAAAGTCAAATTCAGACAAGACTTTTGGGCATTTACATACAAATGGCAAAAAAATGTCCGTGCTTTAAAAGTGTGCTTTTTCGTCTGGTGTAAATATACTCCTCACGTGAGCAATCATGGAATGATAACCTTTTGATTTAGGAAGAAAAGTGTTCACCACGTAATTATCTCTAATTGTGATATTATACAGCCTAATAATTAAAATGTGAAATTCAATTTAATTTAAAAAATTCTCTCTCTGTGTGTGCGTGTGTCTGTGTGTCAAAAAGCGTGTCTATGGCTACTCTTACATTTAACATGAGGATGTGTTTTCCTATCGATATCTTAAGTGGGCGTTCGTTTGACTATGTGTCATGAAAGTTTGGTTGACGAAAACTTAAGGTACCCCCAACAACATAAGCTGTCATCGTGTGCAGTAAGAACAAGTATTGTTCACTTGATGAAGACACAAATGCCATTTAGAAAGTGGTCAAATCCCGGATTGGAGTCAACCCCCCAAAAAGTACGAGAATCTGTACTTTACTGAGAAATTGTTATCCCAAATATATCATTTGTTCACCTGATGTTTCAGAAGAAAGGGAGACCGTTGGCAATTTACCACAACATATATGGGTGAAGTTTTTTACTCACTTCCTTGGAGTTTAACAACTCGGCTGAACCTCTGCATGTTGCTGGATCTGAAGTAGAGACATCCAGTGGTCATAGGACTTTCGATGCTGGGATTCAAACAGTTCAGTCACCGCCTAATTAAAATTTTAATGTATATTTATGTGAGAAAAAGAATATATTTTCTGTTACTCCTCCAAGACATAACCTTATTTTCACTGATAGGATATGGATAGAATGGGATAAACTATTCTTTTTTGCGAAACACGAGGTCAAATAATTTTGTCTGAACACATTTTCTGGACTATTTTTTCTGAAGTCCTTCATCCAAATAATATCAATCCCTTATTGTGAGGCCTCAGTTACAAAACCAGTAAAATGATGTTTCAAGTTAATTAAAGTAAAATTGTCAAAATTATTGTTTGATCACATAGGACAGTAAGTTTTGGCAGGTGAAGCATAAGGGGAAAAAACAGAATCAAGCAAGTACAGGCCATAGTTGTACCCAATTGTGTTTCATCGACATATTGAAGTTCTCCCTATGTCCAGCTCTATTCACCTAGTCCGGAGATGTAGAGTGTCCCACGGTTTGACCAGGACGTTGTTGTTGGCGACAAACCACGTGTTGCCACCGTCCTTGCTGTACTGGACAGGCAGCCCGGGGTATGTGGTGGTCAGTTTCAGAAACCCGTTCTCTCCCCTGTAAATACAGTCGGATATTACAGTGTGTACATTGTCAGTTGATGCACTTGCTATATATAGAGAGAAATATACTGTTCCCAAATATATTAAGTCAAACCGATTCGTTCAATGATCACCCGATTCTTTCCGAGTCGTGATTAACTATAATAACTTCAGAGATCACATGAAAGAAAATTCAGGGATTCCGGGGGCAGAATAGTCGGCTCTTGCGACAAGTATGGGGTACTGGTTATCTATTCTGATTGATAATCCTCAGTGGCCCTGAGTGGGAATGAATACTATCAGCACATCAAAACGAAATACTCACACAGCTCCTGGTGGGGGAATTCTGTATTTAACACCGTTGGTTTCTAGACGCCGAAGTTCATAACGACCAATCAGTTTAGCGAAGGACTCCCAGTCCTCTCTCATGGCGGCCTTGCCAGCCTCGCTCTCACTCTCGTCTTCCCATTGTGCTTTGTGCCACGCACGCTCAGCCAATGAGAGCAGTCGAGGGAAAAGTCGTGAGTCCACCTGGTCTTGCGTCCTGGACGTTTCGGTCCATAAACAAGCTTGGAGTCCTAGAATCAAATAAAGTGTAAAAGTATAGTTTGGCAACACTCGCCCACAAGTCTGTAGGTATTTTTCTACAGATAGCTTGTTTCTGTTTCATACCGTTCACCAATCAAGTATCTAGTCAAGAGTTGGCCCATTTTCCATGTTTTCACTATTACATTTTGATTATTAGAGACATAGGTTTCGGCCACTGCTTCAATACATCCATATTCCTTCTCTTAAGGAAGGAGAAATATTTTGCTCAGGACATCTGGCATGTCCAACGGTTATTTTTTGGCTAAACCAGAGGTAAAGCTAATTTGTTCCTGCGTTTTGAGTTGGCTTTCCACCGCTTCCAACAATCTTCCAAAAAGCATCACAGTATGACGAAGAGAAGTTTGAAAGGGACAATTTACTTCCTTAACCCCAACGACATCTATGCTGGATTGTCATAAGAAGGAATATGAAACGTACACATCAATCTACAATACCAAATGGTCCAAGTCATAATATTATCTTTAATATTATCATGCAGTTACCACGTACATTAGCGTTTGAGAATCTTTGAGTCCTAATTGTTGATAGATGAACATTTAAAGTACTGCTTCACTATTAACACAAACATGTTCTTATTTAGTTCTTACCGGCAATATTTTCTAGTCTCTGCAAGGGAGGACAACTCTCATCATTCACTCCACAAGCTTCCTCCCTCGTTAGAGTAACTCCTGACCGCCTCACCTCAATCAAAGAGTAGAGATTGTCGGGGGTAAAGCTGAACGTTTTCTTAGAGTCAATAAATCTGGTTGCCCAGTAATAGCCTCTTTCTTCTGGGTCGGGCTCATAGGGGTGGTCCAGGTAGAGGTGGGTGGCGTGCGCCATTATGACCTGTAGATAACATCAATCAGCATACTTTATCACACATTCACAGATCACAACACTAATTACAGAATCCGATCCCTGTATAATGTTATATTCTTTACAGTAAATATCACCCCAAACGTCCACTCGATTGTTGATGCAATGAATCCATTGAAACAAACTCAACAGGACAATATTACAATTATCATTATAATCACAGTGACATATCAAATAAAATATGGACCCTGTAAGGTTCACTACCAGATCGTGACCAGGCAAAGATATGCTCTTATTTTTGTGACGGCAGGTTAGCGACTGGATCAGGATGTGGTCGGACGTTCCCTGTGAATGTTACTGCTTTATGGCTCTTGTTGTCCATATTATTAAATCGTTATAACAAACAAAAGTGCGCATGATCATGCAAAGATCTGCTGTCGATTTGGTCACTGCAGGTTCGCAACTGAATTGAGTCTTGGTGAGAATCCTCATCTTCTTTGTTCATGACTGGATCAATACCGGGTCAGCATCCGCTCCGAATCTAACATCAACAGGATCGTAATCGAGAAACATATACCTTATAATCATTGTTCTCCATGTTACTTAATTGTGACGGATCGTGACTTGGTCAGAATCCTTATCTACTTTGATCGCGACTGGATCGTCATCAGGTAAGCATCCGCTCTGAATCCAACATCGACATGATCGTAATCGAGATACATATACCTTATCATCCTTGTTCTCCATGTTACTAAATTGTGACTGGATCGCGACCGGGTCCGCAGCGGTTCCCAATCCAATATCGACATAATCTTATACCTTATAACCCTTGTTGGCCATGTCGTACGCCCTTCCTCCTGTTCCCAACTCCCAAATGTTGTCCCAGGCGTAGCTGTACACTTCTTCATTCCCCGCCAGGCTTCTGTCAAATACTTCATTTTTCTGCCTCACGAGGCCGTCCTCCCAAGCTGCCATATTTAGATTTCTTGCAACTGTCAGATTTGCCAATCGTGTGAAGAAGTACTCCTTGACCTGTCCAGTAGACACGGTGTTAGAGCCAAACAGGGTCTTGCAGGCTGTGGAATTGACCCATGCCCCGTTCCCAACCTCATCCCCTCCGTAGTGGTAGACTGTCAGTGGTTGAATGTCTTGATGTAACGCCATCACCTCTCGCATGACGTGGTCGATGAACCTAGAACAGACATTTGCTTGAGTAAATAAGGCGCATTACTTGAATTATGGATCGACCGAAATTTCACAAATGTCAAAATTGTGAAATACAAAGTGTTCTTCCCGTTGAGTTATTCTGCAATAAAACCCCATTCAACATGTTCAAACTTGGTTCATAAAGGAAGTGAGATAATTCCCTTGTCATTACTTTACATACTTTTATTTCACTTCCACTTTCTTCATGCAAGAATGACGATCAAACAAGGTACCAGTATCCCATGAAACCATATCGGAGGAATCTTAACAGGATGGTTTAATTATCTTTTGTCTCATTTAATCTGAGGGGCAAAAGAAAGTAGACCGAGTTTGTTATTTATGTATTTGTAACAATAGTTACAAAAGATGTCAATAGATAATCGATTTTATCAGTTTGTAGACAAGAACACCGGTATTTCCTCAGCAAATAAATACAGGATACTAAATTGAGGGGCAAAAGCAAGTATACCGAGTTTGTTTTTTGATGTATTTGAAAATTGAAAAAAAATGTATTAAGTTTGATTATGTCTATTTAAGCATCACTCATTCCTGCAGCAGTTTGTAAAAAGTACAAAGAAATTGGTTCAATGATGACTTGGTTAAGAAATGAATTTGCAACCAAATGACCGCTACCATGTTTTAAAAGCAAATGTTCTGATTGTCAATTATAAGATGTCTAAGATACCTATAAGCAATTCTGGTTCTGAAAAAAATTCTTTTCATTTTTAAACTTTTTAAATCAAAAAGTATTTTTCGAAAAATAATAACATGTAGAAGTAATCTCTGAGTGCTGACAAAGCGCAATTCATTGTTTAGATATAATATCGCAAACATAAGATATTTTCAAAAATCAAACATGATACAATCAGCTGAGAGGTAGATCTTCTTTTGCTCCTCAGTTTAATATAAAAAATGTTACTCCAAAGTTGTTAATGTGACTTCTGATATGAACTGTTTCAAATTACGGCATTAAAAAACATTCCTTCATTCACTGATATGACCGCATCCGTGGTGCAATGGATAGAGCGCCTGCCCAGATATCGGTAGATTGATGGTTCATTTTCCAGGCCAGGTCATATATGTAGCATTGGGCAGTTATGAGTGGGCACTTGCAACCCTGCCTGGCGCTCGGCATTAAGGGATAAAAAAAGGATTTGTCGCCTCTGTGACAGTATCTATAACACGAGTAATATTTTATTTTATTTTCCATGCTTACGTGTAGGTAGATTCCAGACAGGGATTAATCGAGTTGTCTGTGAACATTTGTGCCGTGATGTAACTTGAATTGTCCCCTTCTTCAACCAAGAGGTACTTCCGGCCTTCCTCCTCCAGGCCTTGACCTTGAAGAATCTTAAACCTTGCCTCCATTGACTTCACGGCGGCGCGGGAATGCCCCGGCATGTCAAATTCCGGTATGACCTGAATGTGCAATCTGTTCGCTTCCCGAAGAATTTCCCTGTAGTCGGTTTTTGTGTAAAACCCGGAACCGGAAGTGGACGCTGTTGGACCGGAACCAATTTGTGGATACAGGCACGTCATTTCTGTGAGATCGAAGCATCTCTTGGAACCTATCTGCAAATTCAATTTTTTAGCTTCATATTTTTTATGACGGATCACTCTGTATCCATTTAAACCGTAATATTATTGTTATCAAGCATCATGCCCGGATTTGAGGGAAAAGACTCATTTTAAGGACGTCGTCATATAATTGGAATATTGCAGCTTTGAACACACACCTACACACTTATTCTTGAAGATTTCAAGTATTCTGGAGGAGTTTTCTTTAATTTGTTTTATTAAAATATGGATTTAAACAGATACATATTCTGCCTTTGAAACTGTTTGTTCAAGTGTGTTCGGGTGTTATAGTGAAATATAGTGATTACTGTTTTCACCGCTCATATGAGAGGAACCCCAGATTGAAAGGGTTAGGTCTTTCCGAAATATTCATTTAAAGGGCATTAAGCTAATAGCTACACCAGTATGCTCTTTGCTGTGAACACAGTCAGAAACTCATCAATTTGTAAAGCTATAAAGGCAACAACAACCTTGGTATTATGCATTTCAGCTGTCAATAAATTGGTGTGATGTTGTTGATGGTAATGATTTGAAGACAAACAAGTAATATAATTTCCGTGTGGGGTGAACGAAAATAACTTGTTCCGGAAGACTTTGTTTCTCTGATACGAGGCGAATATTATTCTTTTCACACGAATAATTTGAGGACACCAGCTTTCCCAGCGAACAGTTGATGTGTTTGAGTGAAGCCGGAGGCCATTTTATTTTGAAGTATTTTTAAACTATTATTTATTCAACACCTCCAAGGGAATATCACTATTTACTGATGAGTCGCTTCTCACCTCAGTGAGTTCCCCCAGCCCTGGGATCTCCAGTCTCCAGCCCTCGTCTTCAGACAGGTGAAGGTGGAGCTTGTTTAGCTTGTACATCGCCATGTTACCCAGCAGTCTCAACACTTCCTCTTTCGATTGGAAGTTCCGTCCAACATCCAAATGGAGACCCCTGTATATGAATAACCAAACATTGGCATTCCTCGACCACAAATCGACATTTGCACTCACGCAATTGAGTAGATGGGGTAACATATATCATATCATGTTTGTCATCGAGTCTGGACAAGCGAGCGTCCACTATCCTGTGTCAATGTCAAGTTTTTCCCTTGCCATTTCAAGCCGACCATCGCACATATCGATGTTCCAACAAGAGAACGTTTTACAAAATCAACATCTGGGTTCCCTACGCTTCCCAATGCTGGTTGGTTGAGATGACACACTGACTGGGAAGGACAGTTATGGGATTGAACAAATACAAGTATTTTGGTGTATTATATATCACCTGTATGAGTATCTCGGCGAGTCGATGATGTCCATCTTGCAGACCATGTTCCCTCTCTGAGACATGAGGCTGAGCAGGGTCTGAGCTCCGTACATCACCCCCGAGGCTCCTTGTCCCGTGATTTCAATCACTCTGTTGGTGACATCCACTGTCAGTCTGTACGCGTCGGGGCTGTTCGGGATCCCTCCCTCGGGAACAGCAACGTTGCCAATACGCATGCGTATGACGTTATTTCCGATGTCTGCACCACCGAGGTCAATATTGGACATCTCTGAAAAAGTTTGTTTTACAAATATAAATCGTCAACGCCCGAGAATAACTTGATTATCTGACATAACCGATTCCATTGGGCGTAAAAGGAAAAAAGCGGTAAACAATAATATGAATGGATCACTGAAAATCATTGATGACACCAGGTGTTCGCGAAAAGGGTAGGCATGTCCTGTTCTCCAGGTAGCATCCGCCACTCGTACAATTTGCCTAAAAATGTATGTTTTCGTTGCCTGACACCTCATAGCACTACTCCTGCCAAAACATTTAATTGTTATTTCATCGAATCTCAAAGATTCCTGGCACGATGAAAGGATGAAACTCTGCACAGCGATTTCAGCAGCTGAGAACCACTAAACTGTAAAAGTACAATACATATTGCGAATAGAAGAATGTCTTCACTGTTTATACCTCTTTGGGGATCGGTTTTTTTGTGTGTTTTTCAGCACGACCAGCTTACGAAGTCACCACCAGGTTACCAACCGCTTTTGAATGTTCGGTGACAAATTTTTGCATGCATATGAAACATTCAATTGATATGTACCTGATGCCTAATGAAAGAGGGAATGGCGAAATTATACGGAATTGTGTAATTGTGGTTTTTCTGTTGTGAATAAAGGTGAAAAAGAAGAAGTTTCGTCTGGATCGGAAACCATTCTGTTCGTCACGTAGAAGCCCATGTTTTGCTAGCAAAAAAATAGGCAAAAATAAGAATAATTTCATTTTTCCTACCAGACTGGACCTGACATTTGAGGTTAGGTGAAATTTGGTTTAACGTCGCATTTAAGATTGATTTACGCACATGTCGACCTGCATGCACGTGTATCTGTTGCTGTACTAGTCCGGAATAGTGCTAACCATGCCGCAGTTTAATAAATAACATGGATACCCCACTCGGCCAGGGGATCAAACCACCGACGTTCCGCTCTCCGGGAAGATGCTCTATCCACTACACCACGGAGGCAGCCACAAGATCATGAGATGAATGATAACAGGTCCCCAGATAATGCTTTGGCAATCTTTTCACCCTATGAGTATATATCATTCATAGATTTCTTTGGTTATTCAACATATTTCACGGGAGCACGCGTGGCCCAGTCGCCTAATGCGCCGCGATTAGCTGTGCAGTTGTGTCCCTTGGGCACGCCAGAAACCTATGATATGTTTTTGGGTTGTCAGCACCATATCCGTGCTAGTGGGTTTTACTGAGACCTGCATCATTTCAGGTTTTCCTGCCACATTAAGCTGACACACCGCGATATAACTGTAATACTGTTAAAAGCGGTGTTAAACCCAACTCATTCACTCACTCACTCAATATATTTCAATCCCTTGGTCCAGTTTATTGGACATCTATAAACCAAAAGTAACCAATTTTTTAAATAATTCTGTTCAAAATGCTGTATTATGTGACATTCAGTGCATTATTCACTGCGGTAGATAAGGCATATGTGATGAAGGCATTCAATGGTCAATAAAGATCTGTAAAGGAATGCAAGTATGCAGGTTCAACTGGATACATTGACTAATTACTGACAGTGGGTTTTTCATTTTTTTCATGCGTGTTTGTCCATTTCTCCAGGGGTCGCATTACGGTAAACCCACACCTATCCCTGGATTCATTTACCCGTGTTTCTTAAATGACCCGCCATTGATTTCTTTAACATTTTACCTACCAATCAAATTTCAATAAAATTGAAAAAAGAATATAGTTAAGGCAGGTTACTCGTATTGCCTTGAAACCAAAGCCACCGCCAGTTTTCATTGACATGAAGACATCATTTCAATCAAAAGGTTTCTAGAGGTCTTTCTTTGCTTGCCAATTATTCACAAACTCTATCGTAATCACTGGGACTGGCCGCCATGTCGTAGATATCGCCAACCGAACATTTAGGCTGGTTTGTAACTCGCATTCTGATTGGTCCGTTAGACTGAGTAGAGTAGCAAATCAAATTAGCTAATGAAAATCAAGGGCATGTTTTTTGAGATCGCAAGAACCACGGGAATGGATCCATGGATCAGTGTAGGTTTATCGATATACGAGCACTGGAGATGGGAACGGGACGGACAAGCAAATGTTTTTAACGTCGCATAGACAATACCCACGCTTGAAATAGTTGGCCTCGCTTGATAGGCTGTCAAGAGCATACACCCTCCATGTATCCGCGTTGATGGTTAAGCTCTCCTCCTTGACCACCGTCATATTCAGGGGCTTGGGGATGATCCTGACCCCTCCCTTCTCGAAAGGGTCGGTCAAGTGGTTCCGTCTGTATCTCTCCTGTGGTGTGAAGGGAGCATACTTGTCCGCCGCGTATCGTTTCACCTGCTGCGGTTTAATGAAGTCGTCAACGAAAGACAACGCTTCCCCAACAGTGCTTTCTATTACCTTGGGTGCTAAACCCGGTGCCATGAAGTACCAGTTCGGCATCACACTTGTTTTAGCAACTTGCCAATACTTCACATAAAACTTGATTTTTCTGCTTGTGTTGGACGGTAGGTCAAGGAACGCGTCCGTTGGTTCAAGGCGAAAATGGGAACCTTGCAAATGGGTAACCTTGACCCCTTGACCCTCTAGGACAACCCCTTCTGGTCGGGGTAGGACATCGGGTTCTATCATTCTGATGCAGTCGAAGTATATATTCCATTGCCCGGTTTTACCCAGGATAAACGGCCCTGTATTCTTCAGGGTCACCTCCGCGAAGTATTTGTTGTCGAACTCAAGATTGTCCTTGACCTTCCATCTGACCTGCAGAGTCTGGGCGAAGTTGTCCAGCATGTCTTGTGTCCAGACCTGGCAGCTGACCAGTGCTGGAACAGAGAACAACTGGTGACAACACATGGTCAGGCATGTTTGTGAATTCAATATTTATTACTAATAAAACAATGTTTTTTTAAGAAGTGTATTTCTTTGGCAGTAAATAATATTGGGAAATAAGAGACAAGCCATAATCGCTTCTACTTTGTTCATCAAAAAGAGTAAGGATTCCATATCGAAAACGAAAAGTGGTATTGTTTACGTTTTGTTTGTTTTTTTAATCACGAAAACAAACAATATATAATATATCAAGATATTTTAATACAGTTGATTGTATTCAAGGCCGAAGACCCACAAACATATAGGATACATAGAGTTAAGGTTAAGTTGAGTAATAGATATATATTTGCAGTGTATACGACATTAATAATAAATTTATTTGGATCAAAATAGCTCTTAACAATTTTATTATTAGTATCCGTCTTAAGAAGACAGAATTGTTCAAAAATTACAATATGTTTCTATATTTGAGGAGTATGCATAGCTTTCTTGTGTTACCATACAATGGAGAAACAACGTGGAACTCAACTTCAACCATATTCAAATTACAAAACTGACCGATTTGGCTTACTTTGAGGATATTTTATCTGCATCCAATATCTGTCTAGCCCTGCCCCACCAGTATTAATAGTGCTAGATGCTGTCTAATAATTAATACATAGTATTTGTAACATAACCTTCAGGATGCAGATGATGTTTATAACTAGAATAATTAAAATATCAGGAACTTTCGTTCAATTTCGAATGCTATTCTTGAAATAGTCTCATTTTGACTTCATTTAAAACGTAGTCAGTATTCCCGACTTGTTGATAGACCCATGCATACCCAAGACTAAATGTAAAAAGTGGCTTCCCAATGATTGACAGCCAAGTTAATCTTTTTATGTGCATCTAGGCAGTATTTCACAGTGTAAGCTTTCTTTTGGAGCCTAGTATTTGTCATATATGTATGAGTGAGTGAGTGAGTGAGTTTGGTTTTACGCCGCTTTTAGCAATATTCCAGCAATATCACGGCGGGGGACACCAGAAATGGGCTTCACACATTGTACCCATGTCGGGAATCGAACCCGGGTCTTCGGCGTGACGAGCGAACGCTTTAACCACTAGGCTACCCGACCGCCCCCATATATGTATGAGGGACAGCCAGTATTTGATCATCTAAAATAAGAGATTCTTTAAAAAAATGGTTGTCTTCCACAATCCCCAAGTGCCATTACATTGAATAATTCGGCACTCCTAAACATATTTTGCATGCCGTTGTTTGAATTCGTGTTTACATATATATTTTGGTGTATCCCATAGTTCAGATCCATACATAATAATAGAACAGGTCGAACGTAAGACTACCAACAGAATTCATTGAAGGCAGAAGAAGTTCATATATGCCCACTTTACCCTTAATACAAGTACTCTGCACTGCTTTGTTCATATTTAATTTAAAGTAAACATGACCCCCAAGATATTTACATTGAGAGACTATTTCATTGTTCTCATGTCCAAACTTCCATAATTTTGCTATTTTCACTGGATTTATTTTCGGAAAACGACTTTCAATTTTCATTTTATACAGTTAAATTCAAGATAGCAAGATGACTTTGTAGTCCAATTACGTTATCGGGAAAGAGTATGCTGTCGTCTGCAAATATTAAAATCAGAAGTATCTATATAATCAGGGAACAACTGGATTCCTCTATTTAACTATATTCATGCGAAATTTACTTGTAAATTTATGTGCAGCGAGAAAAAAAGCGGGATAAGAACACAGCCCACGCGTAGTCCCGTAGATGTCTCAAATATTTCAGCGACATCGCCCATTCAAGACCGCTACATCCGGACAATTCACCTCCAAAACTGCTTTGTCACGACGACATTAACGGCAGCGACGGCACTGCGACACAGGTTCAGTCGACACACCGAGGCCAGGTGATAAGGAGTCCATGGTATCAGAGCACATCGACTCTACCGAGGAGTGTTGTTGACACCTCAACATCGCCTCGACAGACTGATGTGGGCCAGGAGACTTCGACGTTGGCAACTGCGTGACTGGGCACGTGTTAGGTTCTCCGATGAGAGCACATTCTGTCTTTTCAGGAACGATGGTCGGCAACGTGTTTACAGAAGAGTTGGTGGACGTATAGCGCCGAATTGCAGTCACGAAGGCATTTGAAGGCGGAGGTCTTTGGGGGGAACTTGAAAACGAGGCTCGTGGTTATTCATGGTAACATGAATGCACAGCGATATCGAGATGAAGTTTTGCGACCGTTTGTGGAGCCATTCATCCAGCAACAGCCGCGTGGAATCATTTTCCAGCACGACAATGCGACGCCGCATACTGCATGCTTGACGCAGAACTTTCTTTAACAACGCGAACATTTCAGGTTTTACAATGGCCGTCATGCTCGCCCATTCAACATTTATGGGACAATCTTGATCGACAAATCAGAAGTCGCCCAGTGGTTCCGGTATACATTGAGCGACAAGGATAACAGTATGGAAGTTAACAAACGGGTCGGTCGAAGTGTCCATAAAATGACTTAAGAAGCCCAGCTCTCTGCACGTTCCTCAGCCAGCAATTGGACGACGCCATGTTGGTATGACTAACGTTTTCACGCACGTGACTATCTTAGGTCAGGTGAGGTGAAATGGGGTTGTACCCTGCATCCAAGAGTATTGCACTCATATATCGACGTGCATGCACGTGTGGGTGTGAAAGGATGTTTGTACTAATGCCGAGTCCATAGTGCTGGCCTACTGCGATACCACAGTTTACATGAATACCCCGACTTGTTCCTCAGCAACTATTCTTGTCGTATGAGGTGTTGTGACGGAGCGTGTTGTCAGGTTTGCATGTCATCGAAGTTTAACTTTGAATAAGGATTCCAGATTGAAATTTAAGTTTGGGAAAATAAATGGCGATCCCCTCGGAAACACCAACGGTTCATGTCTTCGACATGGAATCAGTATTCTCAGTATTCATTTTTGATGAAATAAAGCATAGGCGCTTTTGTTAATGGGATCTGCAGAAATTTCGGCATTTAAGTCCGGAATTGCTTCGGCATCTTTTTTTATGATTTCAAACATGTTTTACTTTTTATATTTGGTTTGCCATGGGCGTTAAATTCCACACGTGAACACGATTAATGTGTTCAAATTCCTCTCTTAAATGTGCGAAAAGTACATTTGTAAAATTATATATATATATGTGTGTATGTGTGTGTGTGTGTGTGTGTGTGTGTGTGTGTGTGTGTGTGTGTGTTTTATAGCATGATTCCACGTTTTTATAACCTTCTACAATACCACGTGGACAGGCGTATCAGGAGGCGTTCATTATATGTTGAAAGTTAATTAAACAGTACTATTTAGTAATTGCCATCAACAACAGGTTCCAGTGTGGTGCAGTGTGTGACTTGGTATACTTCAGTAATTGGTAGCGGGATAAAAAATCTTTTCGATATATTTTCAAACGACAGTAATTTCAAGTTACTTTATATCTGTATATAGAACATTCAGCTTACAACAACAAATCATGCATTACGTTAGAATCATCATTGTTTTCTTCAATAGTTCAAGGTCGCCCCAAACACACTGCTGGTGCAGACTGAAAGGAACGTATTGCCTTAATATCAACCCCAGTTTGTATGTTGAAACGTCCAGTGTTGTTCTGAAGCAAACACTGTAGGTAAGTGCAGGTCATATTAACCTGGCAGTAAAATGTCTGATGCAGTAGCTGGGTGTCAGTTCGCTAAACCCTTTGGCCTATTGAAAGGTTGGCAGGTTGAAAATGTCTAAATCATATATATATATATATGAAATGTTTTAATTTTTTGCCGAAAAAGGCAAATTCATTGATTTTCCGAGATGAGGTGTCTGAGATACCAATCAGAAGTTGTGTAATATGCGAATTTATTTTCAATTTTAAAGCGTTTTTAATTACGTTATATTTGAAAAACAATATCAGAATAAGTAGGAGTATTCTTTGATTGCTGACTAAGCGCTAGTACAGTTCATTTCCTGGGGTATTATATCCCTTTTGGATATAATAACTTGAGATGTTTTCACTTGGAATGTAGAAATTTGATAAAATCAACTGAGAGGTATGGTTTCTTTTGCCTCTCAGTATATATATATATATAAAATATTGAAAATAAATTCGCATATTACACAACTTCTGATTGGTATCTTAGATACCTCATCTCGGAAAATCAATGAATTTGCCTTTTTTCGGCAAAAAATTAAAACATTTCAAACAAAGTAGGGGGATCATGTGTTTAGAAAGTCATTTTTCATCAAATTTTTGACCACTCACTTTATATCAAGCATAAAGCACCTGCGGATTTTGTCCGAATTGCCTGATAAATGTGAATTTAAATGAAAAAACTATTGATTCATCCTAACTAAAAAATTATTTGTCCTACTTTCATCTTTTAATTGATAATTTATTGTTTTAACGTTATAGATAGTTCTAAAAACGTCCGAGTAAAATTTTGTGAGATTTTGAAGATGGGAGCTAACTAATTTGTGTTGAATTAATGTTGTGCATAGCCAAACGCGTCACTTAAGTCAAGGGACGTAACTCCAAACCTGACGGTATTCCGAATTCAACCACAGATTGGCCCTTTCTCGGTTTTTTGTTAGATTTTTCGTAATGTAGTTTAAAACAGCGCCAACTAACCGAGAAACTAGTCTGTCCCAGATTTAGTTTTGTCGGAATCTTTGTTTATACACAGACTGTTTATTTGGTCTCAATCTCTCAGTAAACAATGTTTCGATTGGTTGGTGAGAACCATGTGCCGTGTGTCTCTATGCTGCCATGCCTTCCAGTATTCTAACCACAGAGGCATCGTGCTGTTTGTTTGATGTTTAGATTGAAACAGAATCCTGCGTAATCCTACTGGAAAACACTGAAATGTGGAACAAATATTTTCCAATTTCAGAGGCCTGCGTTAGTGAATGATTTCTTCGTTTCTCAGTGTCCTTGCTTTTCTTATAACACCAACTTTCATTTTATCAAATCGTATCTGTACATAATATAATGATTCTTAAAGTAAATGCAATGTAGGTATTGCATCAGTTGACCGCCGCAACTAATATTTCACACATGAGGCTAAACGTACTGTCATTCCAACTGTGGGTCACTCTCTCAGACTGCCACAGATTACTTCACATGGTCGGCACATATGGTGAGTCTGGCTGTGAGACACGGGTAAGTTATACAATTTAACAACGTTCCGAAATTTGAAGGCCTGAGTTGTATATAAATACGGCTCTTGGTGGTAGCTACAGTACTCACTCTGTCTCCAAAGATTAAATTATACCACTCATCAACCTTCTCTGTTCTTCAAGAGGGACACCGATGACGCTGTCGTCTAAGCCACCTCAATCCGCCATGCTGTGTTGAGTCTCTTGCACACGCCAGACCCCCATAAATCCCGGTGTTCCGTGATTGTTTCTATGTTTTTCAGCACCATGCCCCTGCCCGTAGGCTTGAACAAAGTGGTAAACGTCTACGGCCTGCATCACTTCGGGCTTTCCTACCACATTAAGCTCACACGCCGTGATATAATTGAAATGCTATTTCAAGCGGCGTTAAATCCAACTCACTCACTCTGTTCTGCATTGGGATAGCCAGCCTTGACCGCTCTACATCTAACTTCTTTAAGCAGTAGTAATCATTCAGCAATACGTCTTCGTCGTCAAAAAGACATCTACGTCTTAAGCACTGATATCTGATATCATTTGGTACTAGAATCTTGTAATTATTTGTGAGGTTGAACTTGTGTGATGGTACGTCTATTTGTAAGTGAGGGAATATCACTTTGTGCTACAATGGACAATAGTCTCTCTATATAATGACATCAAAGTAAGTGAATGCTTTTCTTAACGCAATATTCGGCAATATTCCAGCTCTATGAGGCGGCCTGGAAATAATCGTGTTTGACCAGAAAAACAGCGTCCCAGTACCGCAGTATTGTCGAAGGATCTTCCCTGATAAGGCGTCGGTCGTTGCTCATGCTGGTACTCACTTGTCAATTATTTACAGACAGAATAGTGCTGAAATGTACTCATAATTCAATGACCCGGATTAGAAGAGGTCCTCATCAACCCATGTAAAATGCGACTGTGCTTGTCGTCAGAGGCCACAATCACCAAGTTAGGTTCAAATGAAATACTATCAAAGAAAGCACCCAGTCCCCTAGACTAACGCTTAAGCTCTGAAAACATAAGGTTTTGATAGAAACAAATTACTCCTTTTAAATTGGAAAGGAGCCCCGATGAGATAGGAGATAACCTGAGGAAAATCTAGACCTGCTTTATTTAGAACTTTTACATTACAGAGTGAGTGAGTGAGTATGGTTTTCCGCTGTTTTTTGCACTACTCCAGCAATATCACGGCGGTGGACAGCATAAATGGGCTTCACACAATGTACCAATGTGGGGAATCGAACCCGGGTCTTTTGCGCGACGAACGAACGCTTTAACCACTAGGCTACCCCACCGCCCCTTGCATTTCAGAAAAGGCTTGGCGGAAGGGAATTTAATATGGTTCAGGGACTGTGCGACTACCAGTCCCCACCCTCCACCCTGTTCCATTAGTCGCCTCTTATGTCCAGCATGGGTTGCTGGTGACCAATTCTGACCCATAACACGAGGGGACGTTGCTTATGACATCAATCACTGGTTTGTCTGGTCAAGCCTCGATAGAACGCTGTGATACGGTTTGGGTGCTACTGTCTGTGGCGTTTAACAGCAAACAGCCATAAAAGATGAATTTGTGTTGGATAAGAATTCTTTCTAAAAGAAATTCTTAAAAACTTCACCCCTGAATGATTGGGGCGGAAGGTTAAGGGTTAAAGCGTTCAGTGATGGGTACAATGTGTTAAACCCATTTAAGGTGTCCCCCGTCGTGATATTGCTGGAATATTGCTAAAAGCGGCGTACAAACATACTCACTCACCCAAAGGGCACATGTTCTATTGTTGGACTTACATACAGACGTGACATGCGCAGTCTTGGACCTTGTCCTCAAGAGAGGACGAATCACGCGCGAGAAATCAGGTGTGTGGTTATGTTTTTGATAAAGGACGCCAAATAGGTTTTGTTTGAGTATGACTCTCTTGTTGAAACGTTAACAAATTAAAACGTTTAATTAAACACCACCGACTGTGTCCTCTCACTAACAGTCGGAAGCAAAGCGTTACAGCACAGCTGAACGTTCTGGTCCAATATATGTCTGTCATTTGTGTCCCGTGTAGTACAGTTATGTACAGGTAATGTGCCCCAACAAATGACTACCCTGTGGCTCGAACGGCATGAACCTTGAGATTTACACGGACGCCATGGACGTAGGTACGTTGGCCTTTAATGGAGAGTACCGTTTGCGGGAATAGTTCACTCTATGCACCGGGGCGGTCGGATAGCCTAGTGGTTAAAGCGTTAGCTCGTCACGCTGAAGACCCGGGTTCGATTCCCGACATGGGTACAATGTGTGAAGCCCATTTCTGGTGACCCCCGCCGTGATATTGCTGGAATATTGCTAAAAGCGGCGTAAAACCAAACTCACTCACTCTATGCACCTTTGTGTTTGTTTGTTTGTTTGTTTGTTTGTTTGTTGTTTAACGCCGCAATATTCCAGCTATATGACAGCGGTCTGTACATAATCGAGTCTGGATCAAACAATCCAGTGATTGTCATCATGTGCATCGATCTACGCAATTGGGATACGATGACATATATCAACAAAGTCAGCGAGCCTGGCCACCCTATCCCGTTAGTTGCCTCTTACAACAAGCAGAGTCGCCTTTCACGGTAAACATGGGTTACTGGATACCTATTCTACCCCGGATCTTCACGGTTCCATAGTGAGTGAATGTTGTTAAATGCCGGTGCCAGCAGTGTAACCGTTTTATCACGGCAATCGGTAAACAATCGAGTCCAGATAAACTAGTGGTTGATATGAGCAACGCCCTGCCTCATCGTGGTACGATAACACACAATTAACTAAGTCATCTAGCTACACTAACCGATCCATTTGCGTCGATTTATACGACATGCCAAGGTTGCTGGGGACTCGACTCAATTATTTAATGGTCGCCGTCATACAACTGGAATATTTCTGTGTGTGGCGTAAACAACAAACAAGCAAACCAAATTAAATGGAATACTAAACAAATCACATA
This sequence comes from Haliotis rufescens, assembly GCF_023055435.1. Lineage (NCBI taxonomy): Eukaryota > Metazoa > Mollusca > Gastropoda > Lepetellida > Haliotidae > Haliotis > Haliotis rufescens. Next base: position 24,027,313 of record NW_025963824.1, on the reverse strand, counting down.
GGTTCCCCCATCTATGACCAGACGAAGCACTGGTGTTGATGTAAGCCTTCGTTACCCTATGCGCCGACTTCACCGGTTCGAATCCCTCGAGCAACACAGTTGTTTTCATTAAATCAACAGAGTGACTGAACCGTTGCATAGGTCGAACCCGGGTCTTCGGCTTGACAAGCGAACTATTATTCACTGGGCTACCCTACCGCCCCTTCGATAGACCTTCCGACATTGGCTCACGTGATGGGTGTAGCCAGACCGAGACAGTAGATCATCGATCTTTGATCGTGATGAATTCAGTCAAGATATGGTAGAAGTAGCTATTCACGGCGTAGTAGTAGTAGTAGTTTGTTTGTTGTTTAACGCCACACGCAGCAATATTCCAGCTATATGGCGGGGGCCTGTAAATATTCGAGTCTGGACGAGACAATCCAGTGATTGACATCATAAGCAATGCCATCGATCCACGAAATTGGAACCGATGACATGCATCAACCAAGTCAGCGAGCCTGTCCACCCGAACACTTTGTCATATTCAAACAATCTGGGAAGTCCTGCACATAATGGAATCTGGGCCACACACATCAGTGTCCTAACCCCCAGGGACGTGCCGTGTTGTCGGGGTATGATGACAGGCCTACCGATTAATGTGATCGAACACTGTATAATACGTTCACCGTACCCTAGCGATTGACCAGAACACTGTATAATACGTTCACCGTACCCTAGCGATTGGCGAACACTGTACAATACGTTCACCGTACCCTAGCGATTGACCAGAACACTGTATAATACGTTCACCGTACCCTAGCGATTGACCAGAACACTGTATAATACGTTCACCGTACCCTAGCGATTGACCAGAACACTGTATAATACGTTCACTGTTACCCTAGCGATCGACCAGAAATCTGAAAAAAGGTTTACGATGCATTCCATGCGATTGAGCTGAACACTGAACAATACGTTCATCATTACCCTAGCGATCAACCAGAAATCTGAACAAAACGTTTACGATATATTCCTTGCGATTGAGCTGAACACTGAACATTACGTTCAATGTTACCCTAGCGATCGACCAGAAATCTGAACAGAACGTTTACGATATATTCCCTGCGATTGTGCTGAAAACTGAACAATACGTTCACTGTACATCAGCGATTGATCAGAACACTGAACAAAACGTTTACGCTATTTTCCTAGCGATTGAGCTGAACACTGAACAATACGTTCACTGTACATCAGCGATTGACCAGAACACTGAACAAAAGGTTTACAGTATTCTTAGCGATTGACCAGGACACACTACCCTATCGATTAACGCGGAGAATCAAATTGTGAACTCACTATTTCGAATACATCACGTTTATTTCAATGCAAACAATTAACGTTTTACAGCGCATCATTGTTACGCTTAATGCTCCGACGTCATGATGGGTAAGCCGTTTTCCTTGACAAAACTGGCAGTAGTTTGAATAATGAGGATTTAAGATATGTAACGAGGTCAGCCGATGTACCGCCTAGATATGTGAACATGTTTGGTAAAAAACTTCAAACTTCTTTTGTATCTGTGATGTTTCATGAAAATATCACATTTCATTTTGAAAGTGTACGATGACACAAGACACTAGACATAAATTATTAAAACTGCATGTAGCATAACTTAATATAGACATTCCAATTTACGATTTATTCCAACAAATTCATCTATACGATTTAGGAACTTCATCCACGAATTTCACTCATTTTTCAAACGCGTAATTATTGATGAAAGGATATTAATGCGTCCTCTTTACTTACAATTATAGACATGTAAATTTAAAAATAGATAAATGTGGTATATCAGTAATCCATTCCGATAAAAGAAATGTATGCACTTTGTCCTACCTGGGAGTAGGGGCAACAGAAATCGCCACATCACTGCTTCGTCCGACCTCCGAGTGCAACAAACACCAACTTGACACCAACCAACGGTGACATATCTTTCTTTTAACCCGAATAACGATAACACAAAGGGAGATAACTGCTACCTAGACCCAAAAAAATGTTTACCTTTTCCAAGTTTTGTTCTATCTCATAGCCGTACGCATATAAGATATTGAAGGCGTGGCGTCATCTAATGACTTATTTATGACCAATATATGGATTCAATATAGCTTCAATAACTTATCACCGGATAATGCTGAAAGACTTAACGTTGACAGCCCAATATTTTATTTTCGTGTGATGGTGTACCCAAAGGGAGATAAGTGGTGATAGTTAGAATCACTTGAGGACACGGAAAGCTTAATTTGAGTCTTGTCATTCTCAACATTGTCTCAGCCGAGAGGTCAAATGTGTACACTGCGCTTGATAACGTTTGCTGTGTTGGACGCGGCTCACTAACATGGTCGCATTTCCGATAAGTCGTTTGTTGACATGTTAGAGGATGGCGTAGGCTGCTGGCTCAAGTCTCTTTACGTCTTAGGATATCTTGACCAGTGGCTCAGACAAGGAGGGTCAGTAGTGGGGGGTGTCACTGCGGATATAACGGGGGAGGGAGGGTGGATGGGGTGTGTGTGTGTGAGGGGGGGGGGGGGGGGGGGGGGGGGGGGTTGCCTGAGGATCAAGGCCATGTAAGTTATATTGTCTGTTCCGATCGGTGAATCGGGTCAGTGTTTTAAATATTGAATATGAAAATAATGTTCAATTATCCTCTCTCTCTCTCTTTCCGCCTCTCTCTCTCTCTCTCTCTCTCTCTCTCTCTCTCTCTCTCTCTCTCTCTCTCTCTCTCTCTCTCTCTCACACACACACACACACACACGCACGCACACAAACACATAACATTACAAAGCCTCACACTACATTACACAGCCTCACACATTACACAGCCTCACACAACATTACACAGCCTCACACAACATTACATAGCCTCGCTCCACATAACACAACATTACACAGCCTCACACAACATTACAAAGCCTCGCTCCACATAACACAGCCGCACACTACATTACACAACCTCACACTACATTACACAGCCTCGCTCCACATAATACAGCCTCACACAACATTACACAGCCTCACACAACATTACACAGCCTCGCTCCACATAACACAACATTACACAGCATCACGCAACATTACACAGCCTCGCTTCACATAACACAGCCTCACACAACATTAAACAGCCTCACCCAATATAACACAGCCTCGCTCCACATTACACAGTCTCGCTCCACATTACACAGCCTCACACAACATTAATAAGCCTCACACAACATTACACAGCCTCACACAACATTACACAGCCTCACACAACATTACACAGCCTCACACAACATTACACAGCCTCGATCCACATTAAACAGCCTCACCCAATATTACACAGCCTAGCTCCACATTACACAGCCTCATACAACATTACACAGCCTCGCTCTATATTACACAGCCTCACACAACATTACACAGCCTCGCTTCACATAACACAGCCTCACACAACATTACACAGCCTCACACAACATTACACAGCCTCGTTCTATATGACACAGCCTCACACAACATTACACAGCCTCGCTTCACATAACACAGCCTCGCTCCACATTACACAGCCTCACACTACATTACACAGCCTCACACAACATTACACAGCCTCGCTCCACATTACACAGCCTCGCTCAACATTACACAGCCTCACACAACATTACACAGCCTCGCTCCACATAAAACAGCTCCACCCAATATTACACAGCCTCGCTCCACATTACACAGCATCACACAACATTACACAGCCTCACACAACATTACACCGCCTCGCTCCACATTACACAGCCTAACACAACATTACAAAGCCTCACACAACATTACACAGCCTCACACAACATTACACAGCCTCGCTCCATAATTATACAGCCTCACACAACATTACACAGCCTCACACAACATTACACAGCCTCGCTCCACATTACACAGCCTCACACAACATTACACAGCCTCACACTACATTACACAGCCTCGCTCCACATTACACAGTCTCGCTGCAGATTGCACAGCCTCGCACAACATTACACAGCCTCACACAACATTACACAGCCTCACACAACATTACACAGCCTTGCTCCACATTACACAGCCTAACACAACATTACACAGCCTCACACAACATTACACAGCCTCACCCAACATTAAACAGCCTCGCTCCATATTATACAGCCTCACACAACATTACACAGCCTCGCTCCACATTACACAGCCTCACACAACATTACACAGCTTCACACAACATTACACAGCCTCCCTCTACATAACACAGTCTCCCTGCAGATTACACAGCCTCGCACAACATTACACAGCCTGGCTCCACAATACACAGCTTCACACAACATTACACAGCTTCACACAACATTACACAGCCTCGCTCCACATTACACAGTCTCGCTGCAGATAACACAACCTCGCACAACATTACACAGCCTCACACAACATAACACAGCCTCACACAACATTACACAGCTTCACACAACATTACACAGCCTCACACAACATTACACAGCCTCACACAACATAACACCGCCTCGCTCCACATTACATAGCCTCACACAACATTAGACAGCTTTACACAACATTATATAGCCTCGCTCCATATTATACAGCCTCACACAACATTACACAGCATCACACAACATTACATAGCCTCGCTCCATATTATACAGCCTCACACAACATTACACAGCCTCACACAACATTACAGAGCCTCGCTCCACATTACACAGCCTCACACAACATTACACAGCCTCACACAACATTACACAGCATCACACAACATTACATAGCCTCGCTCCATTTTATACAGCCTCACACAACATTACACAGCCTCACACAACATTACACAGCCTCGCTCCACATTACACAGCCTCACACAACATTACACAGCCTCACACAACATTAAACAGCCTCGCTCCACATTACACAGCCTCACACAACATTACACAGCCTCGCTCCACATTACACAGCCTCACACAACATTACACAGCCTCACACAACATTACACAGCCTCGCTCCACATTACACAGTCACGCTCCACATTACACAGCCTCACACAACATTACACAGCTTCACACATCATTACACAGCCTCGCTCCACATTACACAGTCTCGCTGCAGATTACACAGCCTCGCACAACATTACACAGCCTCACACAACATTACACAGCCTCACACAACATTGCACAGCCTCACACAACATTACACAGCCTCACACAACATTACACAGCCTCACACAACATTATACAGCCTCACACACCACCACACAGTCTCTCACACCATCACTCAGCCTCACACAACATCACACAGCCTCGCTCCACATTACACAGCCTCACACACAACATTGAACAGCCTCACACACCATCACTCAGCCTCACACAACATTACGCAGCCTCACACAACATTACACAGTCTCACACACCATCACTCAGCCTCAAACAACATTACACAGCCTCGCTCCAGATTACACAGCCTTACACACAACATTGAACATCCTCACACACCATCACTCAGCCTCACACAACATTACGCAGCCTCACACAACATTACACAGTCTCACACACCATCACTCAGCCTCACACAACATTACGCAGCCTCACACAACATTACACAGTCTCACACACCATCACTCAGCCTCGAACAACACTACACAGCCTCACACAACATCACTCAGCCTCACACAACACTACACAGTCTCACACACC